>NW_028227259.1:97650216-98915216 GCF_978045245.1 Mus caroli | reverse complement strand
TACAACTGTCTCCAACATGTCTTCATGAAACGTGTCCATTTTCTCAAAGACCACCTGAATCAGATCCTAGGGTAAGCAAGTATGGAGACCTGGGTCAGTCACCAAAGCAAATCTGTCTCTCTTCTCTTAAGGATCAGTGATACATAATGCCTGCCACTCACTAGGAACAAAATTTAGATACTCATAAGACTCTGGAAGTTATGTCTTGTTTCCATGTATTCTGAGATATACAAGGGAAAATTTACAAGTTAATTCAGTGTCTCAATAAACACTCATGGAATACAGAAGTGAGTTAGTGTAAAGAGGAGGTCAGCTCTAGTAAGCATGGGTTGTAATTCTTCATCAATCATGCCCAACCAATCAAATGCAAAGGGACCAGCAAGGGGAGTGTGTAGTAAGGTTTCAGGGTACACATCAGCACAGTGTGAACATGAGCTATATGCTCAGATCTGGGGGAACAGCCTTCTATCTTTGCCCAGTTCCCTGGGATACAATGTTTTGAGCCCAAGTAGCACTGAGTGTATGGGACAAGGAGTATTAACATGGCCTGAAAATTAGAGGCAGCATGACTGCAGAGGGAATGATAGAATGCAGATTCAGAGTTCACAGAAAATATCAAAATACCATCGGGGGTTTCTTGGGTTGGAAGTTCTTCTGTGTGCTTTCTTCTTCTTCTTTTTTTTTTTTTTTTTGGAGACAGGGTTTCTCTTTATAGCCATGACTGTCCTGATATTCACTTTGTAGACCAGGCTGGCCTTGAAATCAGAAATTAACCTCCCTCTTCCTCTGGAGTGCTGGGATTAAAGGCATACACCATGCCCAGCTTCTGTGTGCTTTCTTAGCTTAAGTGATGAATTGGTTTTCAGCTTGAGGGTGAGGCCCAAGGGTGAACTGTGGGATTGACATGGCTGAGCAGTTTCCAACAGGAAGCATCATAGATGTTGTCCTTGATCATTTATTTAAAATAACCTTGGGGCACTTGGTTCATTCTACCACTGTGTACATCCCAGCCAAACCTTTACAATACCACTTGCCAGATATAACCCTCTGGTCTCCTCTATCCCTAGGTGCCTGAGGACGCCCTTGAAGACCCTCTCCATCACTCACTGCGTAATTTCACAGACAGACTTGGATTCCTTTTCCTGCTGTCACAACCTTTTTAAGTTAAAAAATCTGGAAATCAGAGGAGTGACATTATTTGATTTTGAACTTATGCCTCTGAGAGGTCTCCTAGGAAAACTGGCAGTTACTCTTGAGTCTCTGGATTTTCAGTGGTGTAGCATGAAGGACTCCCAGCTCATTGTCCTCTTACCTGCACTCAGTCAATGCTCTCAGCTCAACCAGATCAACTTCTACAGCAATGACTTCTCCATGGCCATCTTGAAGGACCTTTTACAGCACACAGCCAACTGGAGCAAGATGAATGTGGAACAATACCCTGTCCCTCTGGAGTGCTATGATGCATTGGGTATTGTCTCCAGAGAAAGATTTGTCCAACTTTGTCAGGAGCTCATGGATACCCTGAGGGCCAAAAGAGAGCCTAAGAGCATATCTTTTGCAACAAATGTCTGCCTTAATTGTGGCAGGACCTGTGTCTATGGCCAGGGGGCAAGACTTTGTTCTTGTTTGCAGTAAACATGGATACAAGACTTCTAAATAGGAATAAATGACATGCTTGGGACACATCTCTCATCCAGGGTGCTCAGAGACTGTGACTTCAGACTTCCCATATGGTTAGAAGTAAAGAGATATACAGTGACTGGGACCCTGAATGCTTAGATAGAAATGTGGACTATTCCAATAGATTGTTGGACCAGGGGCATGATGGAGTCAGAAAAACAGTTTGGCATTTATATGTGGCTTCTGCCCAGACAGTATACAGAGATGCTTTTTGTGTACCTATAAACCTGGATGATGTCTCCCTGGGGTCTTGGACTTTTACCAACCTTACTACCAGGTCCAGTGTCAGGAAGATAGAATGGGTCCAGGATTGGAAAGACACTGTTTTTTTTATGAACGAAGCAAAATTCCAGGTCAATATGGCATGTATAAAATAAAAGTTTTCTTGGCACATCTTTCCCTGGTCTCTTGCCTGGGCTACATGTATAACACTTTTGTGCGGCTGATCAGTTATGTGCACAAAACATTTACATTAATGTGAGGAAGATAAACACAAATCTTGTGAAGGGGGATTAAGAGGATCACAGATGGTTAATATCCAGTATGTTGAGACCACAAGGCACCTTGGACCCATGAAAGATGCCTAAAGGTAGGAAGACAACATAGAGCAAAGTAAACAGGCTTTCCATTCTGGCTTTGAAATTCTGATCTTTTTGTCATGCCTTATTGAGCTTACTAACAAGAACCTCTGAGTCTTTATGCCACTTGTCTCTAGAGCCCTATTCCTATGGAGTCCCAAACTCTATGAAGTACCCATAGTGTATAAAAAGGTGCCCACTCTTATGCAGGTACCTTTGCTACATAAAGTATTTACTTTAAAAAAGACTTGTATTTTAAGTCTTCAGTTGTAATAAAAGGAAAAGAAAAATCTCATTTTGCCTAGTCATTATACCCCTTTCTGTATGGTAAACTATCAATAAGATAATTTATTGTTACTCTGTATTTACTGATCACTTAGAACATGAGTTCTCTTTAAATATCATTGTTACTTTCTGCATTGAATAGCATAGCTAAACTTAAGACCTCGGCAACAGATGCCCTCTAGAGATAAGTCAAAATGTACACATTGATGACAGGCCTGTCACAATTCGATCTTTGGAAGGTGGATAAAGGTATCAGCTATTGGTGGACACATGGACATCTAAGCTGGCTTAAGGGATTGAAGAAAACAAAGAACAAACCTCTCTCAGGCTCCTTCTTTCTGTCTTTCCCCACAACCTGACTCCCTGTCTGAATGTTCAGTTCTCTGGCCTTGTTCCTTTGGACCAGTGAACTCACCTGAGATTTGCTAATAATAAACATGCATTCAAGTTCTTTAAACAAGAAAGCCATATATTGAGGGAGATTGCTCACAGCTTAAGAGTATGTGCTGCTTTTGCAGAGGACCAAAGTTTGATTTCAGTGGAAATAATCAGGTTGTTCTTTACAGGTACTCAGTCTTCAGGTGATAGGACCCTCTTTTCTGGGTTATGTGGATCCTGGCTTTCACAAGCACAACTCCTCATTATACACATTAAGCTACATGCCTAGCCAAAGAAGTCTTTAAATAAAAATAATAATAATGACTCAATTTCACAAAGAAATAAAAAATGGCTCAATTAATTAAAATCGTGATGTTGATCAGTAGCAGTTTGTTGAGGCTGGCCAGTGGCTCACCTGTCTGGGTTCTAGTCTGGAAAGGCATCTTGGAATCTGCAAGAGAAGTGGGGGGGGGGGTGGGGGGAGGGGGGATGCTACGCGGTATGATGAAGATGGAACCAAGACAACAAGACAATCAGTCTGATCAAGGTTTGATTTTACTATTCTGGACACTTGGTTATGAAGCAGGGGAACGGGCCCTTTCCCGCCAAATCATCCTGGAGTAAAGTTGCAAGTGACCACGTGTTTGACTCCGGAACAGTAAGGTGGCAGTGGGAGTGGCAGAGCTCCGCCCCATGCTCTCTTTCTAGCTAACACTGAAACCTGAGCAAACAGGTTTCAGGCTGCGGAGGTTACAGCAGTTGTGTGTCTCAGTGAAGAGACCATGTGGAGTTTCAGGTGTGTCCTTTGACCTCTGTTGGTGAGCAATAGTATAGGGTGCTCTGGGATCCAGAGTTTGACATCCTGCACCATGGCTGAGTGAGAAGAAATTAGGAGGTTGTCAATGTTCAATATTTATTTCTGTATGTTCCTGTTCTAGCTGCATGTATGCTTACATGTCAGGAAAAGGCATCAGAACCCTATATAGATGGTTGTAAACTAGCCAGGTGGTTGTGTAGAATTGAAAACTCTGGTTGTCTGGAAGAGAAGCCAGGACTCTTACTACTGAGCCATCTTCTCTCCGGGCCCATGTTTGACAATGCAAAAAGTACTTGTGCATACACAATCACATGGAATGAGCTGTCTATTTTACATAAAACCTTACCAGTTTGGCATTATCCTTAATTCATTACATTTCAAATGTGTTTTTTTCTTTTTCCAATTTTATTAGGTATTTTCTTCATTTACATTTCAAATGCTATCCTGAAAGTACCCTATACCCTCCCCTCCACCCTGCTTCCCTACCTACCCACTCCCACTTCTTGGCCCTGGCATTCCCCTCTACTGGGGCATATAAAGTTTGCAAGACCAAGGGGCCTCTCTTCCCAATGATGGCCGACTAGGCCATCTTCTGCTACATATGCAGCTAGAGAAATGAGCTGTGGGGGTACTGGTTAGTTCATATTGTTGTTCCACCTATAGGGTTGCAGACCCCTTCCTTCAGCTCCCTGGGTACTTTCTCTAGCTCCTCCATTGGGGCCCTGTGTTCCATCCAATAGGTGACTGTGAGCATCCACTTCTGTGTTTGCCAGGCACTGGCATAGCCTCAAAAGAGACAGCTATATCAGGGTCCTTTCAGCAAAATCTTTCTGGTATATGCAATAGTGTCTATCAAATGTTTTTTGTACATGTGTTTGCAGGTTTGCTTGTTGGTTTCTTACATAATCACTATGTATGTCTGCCAAAGCAATTGCAATATCTGGCCGGGGTCAGTCCAAGAAAGGACTCGATGTAGTTCACTCCCTAGAGTGTTTATCTATCCATTCACTGGATCTGTGAACCCCATTAAACCGGATGTTCATAACTGTTTTCTCAGCACCATACAGGTTGAGACTTCAGAGCAGAAACTCAGTATCATTCTATATACTTTTATAAATACCTACTGTGAAAATTCAAGAAATTTCTTTTTGACATGGAGCTAGTGTCCCTCTTGCCTTTATCTTATTCCTGCTCAGGAATGGAATAAAAGCTGTGAAAAATAAGTAAATAAAAATCAAAATAATAAAAAACCTTAGCTGGGCGGTGGTGGCGCACACCTTTAATCCCGGCACTTGGGAGGCAGAGGCAGGTGGATTTCTGAGTTTGAGGCCAGCCTGGTCTACAGAGTGAGTTCCAGGACAGCCAGGACTGCACAGAGAAACCTTGTCTCAAAAAACCAAAAAAAAAAAAAAAAAAAACCTTAATGATTTTTATAGTATAGATCTTAAGCACATATTGACAAGAGAGGAGAAAGGAAAAAAGAAAAGAGGGAGGGAGATACAAAACTAAGAATAAATATAACTTCACCTATTTATGTCTGGAGGGAAAGGGCTGACTGAAACAAGATTCTTTGTATAATTGACATATGCTAATTATCAGTTAAAAGTACATACTAATGACAGCCATCAAGCTTCACAACAATCTTTAGAACTTTATCTTATACCAAAATACTTACATTTTTCATGAGTTTTTTTAGTGTAAATAAAAGTGGCCCATGAAAACATATGTTGCTAACATGTTTCAAGGAAAACTTGTTTCATTTCTGTTTGCAGTGGACAAAGTTTAATTGTTTAAAATATCTACCTCCTTATTTATCATTTCTTTAGGTTTTCTATACTCATTTATTCTCTTTACCAGGTGATCACATCATGCCTTTCTTTTCCTTCCAGTCCTACCTACCCTCTGTTTTTTCTCCTCATTTCCTTCTCCTATTCTCCCCAGAAAAGGAGAATTACCATGTAATATCCAAAATGAATTCAAGACCACCCAGTACCTTCCCCCTTCAAAAAGGACTTCCCAAACTGTCCTAGCAGGCCAAGTGCAGAGCCAGATAAGGAAGCTGGCTGACTAAACAAATGTAAAAACTTAGTTTTGGTGGACAAAATGATTAAGCCTACAAGCTGCCAAAACAATATTACTGTTCTCAGAGAAATCACCCTAACAGGATAGCAGCTCCCAGAGAAATTCCCCTACCCCGCCCGCCCCACACTAAATTCTGAGAAAGACCACAACCCGCACTGACCTTGTTAGGATTCCTTGTAACATTAATAGCTGTGACATAAGTTCAAAATGTACTATTGCTTTGCTGACCAAATCATAATAACCCACCATGGGGGCAAGCAAAGTGAGTCACTAGGTCAGAGGTAGTCACTATACAAACCAACCAATGTCTGAAAGGGTTACTTGCTACACCAATGAGAACCCTGTTGCTCAAATCTGCTCCTTACAAGGTATAAAAAGTATGTTCTCTCCTCTGGCCAGCATACTGAGAGGGGAGTCCCCAACATATTGGATCAATAAAAATCCTCATGCAGTTTGCAGTGATGGCGATCTCTGTGGTCTTTGTGAGTAAGGGTCTTTTGAGAAACTTCAACACCTACTCCTCACCCCCACCAGGTACCATACCACGCTGGCACACCAAGTTCCATCAGGACTAAATGCATCCTTTCCCACTGAGGCCAGACAAGGCAGCCCAGCACCTACCTGCCAGCTGGTAAGGAGTTTGCATGTTGGTTCTCCTTTTCCCTGAATTAGGAGTAATCCATGGAAATGAACCCTTGCCAATCCCAGTTGTAGACAGCTGCCCAACACAAGAGGGCAATTTAGGTTGTGCCACTCATAGTCACTGCAGGAATAGCCATAGGAGCTGAAACTTGAATCGCAGGGATAATGACTTCCATTTCCCAATATAATAAGTTCACTTCTAAATTTGAAAGCAGTTTTCAAAAATTGTCTGAAACTATTCTTACTATCCAGAAACAGACCAATTCTTTGACAGCTGTGGTGCTTCAGAACTGATGGGGGCTAGATGTTCTGACAGCTAAAAAAGGTGGTCTTTGCTTGTTCCTCCAAGAAGAATGTTATTTCTACGTCAACCAATCCAAGATAGTAAGAAATAAAATCCAGTAGCTAGAATCAGACAGACAGAATTTCAGAGAACCCAAGACCTCCAGTTCTGGGATTTTCCAGAACCCAACATGGAAGTGGATACTCCCTTTTGTAACGCCTCTCCTAGTCATCTTCCTGGTTTTATTATTCACTCCCTGCCTCATTAATCTTCTACATTCCTTCAAAGGCAAATACAAAAAAATTATAACCAAAATATTAATCAGTTCCTGTTACAGGATTACTAGACACTGTCTACAGAGGAGCTGCTGTCAACAGATGAACCTGGTGTGAATGTTTACCAAGTAGACCCCAGTAGTGAATGTCGGCTACACTCCAAAATTAATGTCCACCCTAGACAGCAGGAAGCAGTTTAAGAGAATCCATATCCCCATTCTTTTAGACGGACATTTTGTCCTATTGATGCTGTCCTTTGCCTTACAGAGGATTTTCAGTTTCATGAGGCCCCATTTATTGTTGATCTTAGCACCTGAAGTATGGGTGTTCTGTTCAGGAGGTGGTCACCTTTCTCAATTAGTTCAATAGCCCTGACACTATAATATTCTACAAACAGGAGACCTGCATAAGTGTTCTTTGAGAGATTTCACCCAGCTACTGATGGAAACAGATGCAGAGACCTACATCCAAATATTATACAGAGTTTGGGGAATCTTCTGGAGGAGGGAAAGAAGGATTGAAGGAGCCAGAGAGGTCAAGCACACCACACACACACACACACACACACACAAGAATCAACAACCTAGCCCCATAGGTGCTCACCAAGACTGAACCACCAACCAGAGTGCTTACATAGGATAGAACTGAGCCACCTAAAAATGTAACAGTTCTGCAGCTTGGTCTTCATGTGGCACCTGGAACAATAGGAGCAAGAGCTCTCTCTGACTGTTGCCTGCCTTGGGATCCCTTTCCCCTAAGTGGGCTGCCTTATCTACCCTCAATAGAAAAAGATGCACCTAGGTCAGCCAACATATATTCATGGGAGGCCTCACCTTCTCTGAGAAGGGGAGGGGAGTTGGGAGAAGGGAGAGGAGAGGGAATGATTGAGAGGAAGGGAGAGAGGGAAAGCTATGATCTGTAAACTAACATAATATAGAGTGTAAAATAAATTAGCGAATGACTGAAAACATACCCAGTCTCCTTTTCCTCCTGTTGGGTTCCCTTCTACATCCTTGACATGGAGATGTTTGCCTTGACTTACAGCATCTTGTTTTGTCCTGTCTGGCTGTCATCTCTGGGGAGGAGTGTTTCTGTGTATCTGGAGAAGTTAGTAGGAGTGGAGGACATTGAACTATTTACACTATTGCAGTTTGATTTTGCTCTAGTATCATTGGTACTGTGCCCTGGTTATTTTCTCTATAGTAAGAAAGTATTTCATTTAATTTTTATTTTCACAGGAGCCCACAATAGAGAGACTATGTAAATACCTAACTTCAAATACCCTTTGTCCACAGCATAGGTGTGGGAAGTGCCACACATGGCCTCTTGTTTTCAAGAGCCTAAGGAGGAGGTAGTCTATGTTACATTTACTTTTCCATACCCAAGAGCCACCACAGGCTGCAGCCTAAAGAGGAAGTATCCATTACAGTGCTCTGGAAACAACTGAGCAAAGGTGAGGAAAAGAGACTGGCATTTCTTATCAATGGTTTCCTGAAGGAGCAAAGACTGCTGGTAGGAAAGGCAGAAGAATCAAAAGAAGAAAAAATGTGGAATAAAATCACTCTGAGGCCCAGGTGAGCTGAATAACCCTGAAGACATGTGAGGGCATTGTAGCCCATTTTCCACTGCCAGAAGGATCAGAACAAGCTCAGATTTTGTTAGCTTCATTTTTAATGAGTTTCTATCTAGCTATATTTTCAAATACAAATAAATCATGCTTGTACATGTTGGGGAGGGGTTGGTGGTGATGGGGACCTTCTTAGCCTAGGCCTTGGTGAGAACACACAACTACCCCAAGCACCTTTAGTGTGTGTCTGTGCTGCCCTCTACTGGCCAACAGGTTGATCTGAATCACACTATTGCTTCAGAGCCAGTAAGGATCATTCTTCAAAATATGTATTAGCTGAGACAGAAAAATCACAATCCATTAATAGCTGCATTCTATAGATTTGAGAAGATCTTACAAACCAAATTAATTATCTTACTTAGGGTTTCTACTGCAAAGAAAAATCATGATCAAAACAAATTGGGGATGTTTATTTGGCTTCCCAACACAGTTACTTGGGGAAGCTTTAGTGAATTAATAGCCATGCCTTGTTTCTTCCTACAGGTCCCACTGAACATCCTGTCACTAACAAATAAAACAGGACCTAATGCCCTAATAGATCTTTTAAAAGCTTATAATGTATTACGTTAAAGGACCCAAGTCCCACCAAAGGGCTTTAGAATATTCTCAGATGGCATCTGAGACCAATATGAATATCTCAACTTTGTTAAACCCACACACTAATGTTTGCAGCAATGGAAATATGTTTAATTTTGTACTGATATACCTAAGAACTGCTTTAACTTAAGATTGTTTTGAGTTGTAACCGTAAGAACTCCATGACACTGTTTCCATGTTAAAAGATGATATTTGAAGTAACCTAAATCTGTTTTCAGTACATGGTTATTCATAATTGGGCCCAGAAGAAACTATTTTTTCTTCCCTTTGAGATCAGAGCAGTGATTTTGTATCAACAAGATGAACTCCATGTCTCCACTAATAGGTGTCAATCTTAACTATTTGTTCATGACACAAAGAACATGAGCATTGCATTGTGGGACATCATAGGATCACTTCCACTAATGATCCTTAAGCCATAAGGAAACTACATCTTGCTTGCAAACAGACTTCTAGGCTCATGAAACAGGAAACAAGATAATCAAAATAAAAGTACTTTGGTTAGGTAGAAGAAGAAAAACACTCCACTGTGGAGTTAAGCTACATAATAATTTTAAAGTTGTCTTTTAATTTTCTGTTAATAATTTTGTTTAAAACGTTTAATTAAACATTTGTATCTGTGTGTGAGTGGGAGTCACAAGGGCAGCCAGAAGAATATTATGGATCCTCCTGCATCTAGAGTTACCCAGGATTGTGATCTAGCATATGGGGGTCCTGGGAACCCAAGTATGGTACCCTAAAAGAGTAGGGAGTGCTCTTTATTGTACAGTCATCTACTTATCCCTTATTTTTTGCTTTTAAAATAATTTTATATTAAAATATGTTTATACGATTTCCTTTATCTCACGGCAACTCTTTTCATGTATGTATCCTTCCCTGGTCTACCTCAAATGCACGACTTCTATTTCTTTGTTACAGATAAACACACACACACACTCACTCACTCACACTCACACAGGCACACACAATTACACATACAAACATGAATACACGAGTGTGTGTATAGATACTGAAAGAGGAAAAACTGAACTCTCCATGAACTCTTCAGAGTCCTCTTACCCCTCCCATCTAGGGATAGTTCCCGGAACACTCCTGAACTCTTCACCCCAGAATACATTCTTGAACTCTTCAACTCAGTGTTCGATCCCCTCCCAACTAAGGACTGGTCCAGGAACATTTTTGAGATAGGGGTTTCCTGGAACAGCCTCAAGAACATTTCTGAGATAAGAACAACCTCAGAGTGTTCCAATAAATCAAGTATATTGCCAAAATATAGGACATGACCCCTTGGTTACGAAAAGTCCCTGGAAAGTCCCTTGGAATAACCCTTGGCAGAACCCCTTAGTGACGCAGATTTGTACTTTCTCCACCCTGCTCCCCCCTTGCCTTTCTCTTATAAAAGCTTGTGAAAAATTTGGGCCGGTCGTCGATTCTCCTCTGCACCTTGCTTGGTGTATGAGTTTCGACCCCAGAGCTCTGGTTCATGTATTTGCTTGCTGTTGCTTTATAAAATCTTACTCTCTATATCTTGAGATCGGTCTCAGTGTCTTCTTGGGTGCGCGGCTGTCCCGAAGCTTGAGGGAGTGTCTCCCTTTTGTGAGTCATAGAGTCTTTCATTTGGTGCGTTGGCCGGGAAACAGCGCGACCAACCAGAAGTCCTGAGCCCACTCAGAGGTAAGATTTTCTATTCTGTTTTGGTCTGGTGTCTGTGTTCTGTTTGTTTCTGGAGGCCAGGTAGGCCATTCTGTATCTGGTGCGATCGCAGTTTCAGTTTTGCGTGACGCTCTGTGCTCATTACGAGCACCAGAGACCGCGCTCCGGGAGGGAGCGCGGGGTGGATAAGGACAGATGTGCCCAGGTGTCCACCATCCGATCTGCCCCTGGGAGACGTCCCAGGTGGAATAGGGGAGGATCAAGGACACCTGATGAACCCCTCTGAAGGCCAAGAGACCATCACTTTAGTGGAAGGTCTAAATTGGCCGGCCTTGGAGAGGCCATCTGAATCTGTAAGTTGTTTGTGGGCGACGAGAAGTCGCCGCCGTTTTTGGTTTCTTTTTTGTCTCAGTCTCGTGTCTGCTCTTGTTGTGTCTGCTATTATTCTAGAAATGGGACAATCTGCCTCCTCTCCCCTGTCTCTAACTCTGGAGCATTGGGGAGAGGTGAGGGTCAGAGCTCACAACCAGTCTGTGGAGGTTAGAAAGGGTCCTTGGCAGACCTTCTGCACCTCCGAGTGGCCGACGTTTGGAGTGGGCTGGCCACCGGAGGGTGCTTTTGACTTGTCACTAATCGCCGCCGTCAGGCAAATAGTTTTCCAGGAAGAAGGAGGTCACCCTGATCAGATCCCCTACATTGTGACTTGGCAAAATCTTGTTCAGTTCCCACCTCCGTGGGTCAAGCCGTGGGTCCCAAATCCTTCAAAACTGACGGTCGCGGTTGTCCAGTCTGATGCAGCTGAAAAATCCAGTCCTTCAGCACCTCCCAAGATTTATCCAGAGGTTGACGATCTCCTCTGGATGGACTCCCAACCTCCCCCTTACCCCCCACCCCAGCAGCCGCCTGCGGCTGCCCCGTCACAGGGACCAATAGCGAGAGGGGCACAGGGACCGGCAGGGGGGACTAGGAGCCTTAGAGGCCGAAGCCCTGGAGAGGAAGGGGGGCCAGATTCAACAGTTGCCTTGCCACTTAGAGCACATGTGGGGGGGCCGGCGCCAGGACCTAATGATCTCATCCCCTTGCAGTACTGGCCTTTTTCCTCTTCTGATTTATATAATTGGAAAACTAACCACTCTCCTTTCTCAGAAAACCCCTCTGGGCTTATTGGGCTCCTTGAATCGCTTATGTTCTCCCATCAACCCACTTGGGATGATTGCCAGTAACTTTTGCAGGTCCTCTTCACCACGGAGGAGAGAGAAAGAATTCTGATGGAAGCCAGGAAGAATGTCCTGGGACAAGATGGGACCCCCACTAATCTCCCCAATCTCATAGATGAATCCTTCCCCTTGACTCGCCCTAATTGGGACTACAACACTGCGGAAGGTAGGGAGCGTCTCACGGTCTACCGTCGGACTCTAGTGGCGGGGCTCAAAGGGGCCGCACGGCGACCTACTAATTTGGCCAAGGTAAGAGAGGTCCTTCAGGGGCCAGTGGAGCCGCCCTCTATTTTCTTAGAACGACTAATGGAGGCTTACAGGAGGTATACACCATTTGACCCCTCTTCAGAGGGTCAAAAAGCAGCCGTGGCTATGGCTTTCATTGGTCAGTCCGCCTCTGATATTAAGAAAAGGTTGCAGAGACTAGAGGGGCTCCAAGATTATACTTTACAGGATTTGGTGAGAGAAGCTGAGAGAGTGTATCACAAGAGGGAGACGGAGGACGAAAAGAAAGAGAGGGAAAAGAAAGAGATGGAAGAGAGAGAAAATCGGCGTGATCACCGCCAGGAGAGAAATTTAACCAGAATTTTGGCCATAGTAGTAGGTGCAAAAAAGGCAGAAAAAGAACAGTCAGGGTACCTGGGCAACAGGGCAAGAAGACCTCCAAGAGAACAGAAACTTCCACTTGAAAGAGACCAGTGTGCATTCTGTAGAGAAAAAGGACATTGGGCCAAAGATTGCCCCAAAAAGAAGCCAAGAGAACCCAAGGTGTTGGCTATGAAAGAAGACTAGGGAAGTCGGGGCTCGGATCCCCTCCCTGAGCCTAGGGTAACACTTTCTGTGGAGGGGACTCCTGTTAATTTTTTAATAGACACAGGAGGAGAACATTCAGTTTTGACTAAACCGTTAGGACAATTAGGAAGTAAAAAGACTATGGTAATAGGAGCTACTGGCAGTAAATTTTACCCCTGGACTACTAAGAGAGTTTTGGAAGTAGGAAAAAATCAAGTAACTCACTCTTTTCTTGTGATTCCTGAATGCCCTGTGCCCCTTCTGGGACGAGACTTGTTGACCAAACTTAAAGCTCAAGTCCAGTTCACCTCAAAGGGACCAGAAATCACCTGGGGAGAGACCCCTATAGCATGTTTGGTTTTAAATTTAGAAGAAGAGTATCGCCTCCATGAGCAGGGTCCCAAACAATTGCCAGACCCTGAATGGCTATCCGCTTTTTCTGGAGTTTGGGCTGAGCAGGCAGGGATGGGATTAGCTAAACAAGTGCCTCCGGTCGTGGTAGAGTTAAAAGCCGATGCCTCCCCAGTCTCGGTCAGACAGTACCCTATGAGTAAGGAAGCTAAAGAAGGCATCCGGCCACATATTCAGAGACTGATAGAGCAAGGAATTCTAGTGCCTTGCCAATCCCCTTGGAACACTCCTCTCCTGCCAGTGCGGAAGCCTGGGACTAATGATTATCGACCAGTGCAAGATTTAAGAGAGGTTAACAAGAGAGTGCAGGACATTCACCCTACTGTTCCAAATCCTTACAACCTACTAAGTTCCCTCCCACTAGAGCGGACTTGGTACACTGTTCTGGACTTAAAAGATGCCTTTTTCTGGCTTCGATTACACCCTAATAGCCAGCCACTGTTCGCTTTTGAGTGGAGGGACCCAGAAGGAGGATATACAGGCCAGCTAACCTGGACAAGGTTGCCCCAAGGATTCAAGAACTCTCCTACTCTTTTTGATGAAGCACTCCACCGTGACCTTGCGCCTTTTAGGGCGCAGAATCCTCAGATTTCTCTCTTACAGTATGTAGATGACTTGCTGGTTGCAGCCTCAACTCAGGAACTGTGCCTTGAAGGAACCAAGAGGCTCCTGAATGAACTGGGTGAGTTGGGGTATCGGGTATCGGCTAAGAAAGCCCAGCTATGTCGCACCGAGGTGACCTACCTAGGGTACACCCTCCGGGAAGGAAAGCGGTGGCTCACCGAGGCCAGAAAACAGACTGTAATGCTGATCCCAACCCCTACCACCCCACGCCAAGTACGTGAGTTTCTGGGGACGGCGGGCTTTTGCAGACTCTGGATACCAGGGTTCGCAACATTGGCGGCCCCTCTATATCCACTTACTAAGGAAAAAGTTCCATTCACCTGGACTGAGGAACACCAAAAAGCCTTTGACAGCATAAAGGCAGCCTTGCTTGCAGCCCACGCCCTGGCCTTGCCAGATTTGACTAAGCCTTTTGTTGATGAGCGGGCTGGAATAGCCCGTGGGGTCTTGACTCAGACTCTGGGGCCCTGGAAGCGGCCAGTGACCTACCTATCTAAAAAGCTCGACCCAGTTGCCAGCGGCTGGCCCTCCTGCCTGAAAGCCATTGCTGCAGTAGCCCTGCTTGTTAAAGACGCTGACAAGCTTACTCTGGGTCAGCATGTGACTGTAATCGCCCCCCCATGCTCTGGAGAGTATTGTACGTCAGCCCCCTGACCGGTGGATGACTA
This sequence comes from Mus caroli, assembly GCF_978045245.1. Taxonomy (NCBI): domain Eukaryota; kingdom Metazoa; phylum Chordata; class Mammalia; order Rodentia; family Muridae; genus Mus; species Mus caroli. The sequence continues at coordinate 98,900,607 of NW_028227259.1, read as the reverse complement.
ATGCCCGGATGACCCACTACCAGAGTTTGTTGCTAAATGATCGAGTAACTTTTGCTCCACCTGCCATCCTCAATCCTGCTACCCTCCTCCCCTTGGCGGACGACTCCACTCCTGTACATCAATGTGCTGATGTCCTGGCTGAGGAAACTGGAACGAGGAGAGATCTAACTGATCAGCCTTGGCCGGGTGTGCCTGCCTGGTACACAGATGGCAGCAGCTTTGTGGTGGAGGGAAAAAGGAGAGCAGGAGCGGCGGTAGTAGATGGAAAACAGGTAATTTGGGCGAGTGGTCTTCCAGAAGGAACTTCGGCTCAGAAGGCTGAACTTATGGCACTAACCCAAGCCCTGCGGTTGGCTGAAGGTAAGGCGATTAACATTTACACTGACAGCCGTTATGCTTTCGCTACAGCCCATATCCATGGGGCCATCTACCAACAGAGGGGGCTACTTACCTCGGCAGGGAAAGACATTAAAAACAAAGAAGAAATTCTAGCCCTCTTAGAGGCTATACATATGCCAAAGAAAGTGGCTATTATCCATTGTCCGGGCCACCAAAAAGGTCAGGATCCTGTGGCCCAAGGAAATCAGATGGCTGATGTAGCAGCAAAGCAGGCAGCCCAGGGGGTGATGGCTTTGACAGGAAAGAGTGGGCCCTCGTCAGGACCCTCATCAGTGACTCATCCTAATTGTATATTTTGCCAAAAGCAAGCTGCTCTAGAAACAGCAATCTTGGTGGAGGGAGGCGAGCCCACGCCAGAACCTCATCAAGAAGCATGCCAGGACCAAAAAGAAGAATATGATATCAGGGAGCTCATCTGGACTGCGGACCGGCTCCCCTATTTTTCCCAAGAGCATATCAAGCTACCTGCTAAAGAGGGAAGAGAGTTTGTCCGGAAACTGTATCAATTCACCCATTTAGGGGTTGACAAAGTCTTGAAACTTATTAAAAATTCCAGATATCAGATCCAAGGATTAAATACGGTGGTACAACAGGTAGTGGAGTCCTTTCGAGCTTGTGCGCTCACTAACGCTGCCCGACCTTATAAAGAACAAGGAAAGAGACAACGAGGGGATCGCCCCGGAGTTTACTGGGAAGTGGATTTCACTGAAATTAAACCAGGAATGTATGGTAACAAGTACCTGCTGGTATTTATAGACACTTTTTCAGGGTGGGTAGAGGCCTTTCCCACTAAGTCTGAAACTGCTCAGGTAGTAACCAAGAAGATCCTTGAAGAAATCCTACCCCGGTTTGGGATCCCTAAGGTAATTGGCTCAGACAACGGGCCCGCATTTGTTGCCCAGGTAAGTCAGGGATTGGCCACACAATTGGGGACTGATTGGAAATTACACTGTGCTTATAGACCCCAAAGCTCAGGACAGGTAGAAAGAATGAATAGGACTCTAAAAGAGACCCTAACTAAATTAGCTATTGAGACCTGCGGTAAAGACTGGGTGACCCTCCTTCCCTTTGCGCTCCTTAGAGTCTGAAACACACCTGGACATTTCGGTCTCACCCCTTATGAAATCCTGCATGGGGGACCGCCCCCCCTTGACTGAGTCTGGAGGGATATTGGATCCCTGTGTTAACTCTTCCTCACCCTCTGCTCTGTTTACCCATTTAAAGGCCTTAGAAGTTGTCAGAACACAGATCTGGGACCAGATCAAAGAAGCTTATGCACCAGGGACCGCGGCAGTGCCCCACGGGTTCCAGGTTGGAGATTCGGTCCTCGTCAGACGACATCGCACCGGCACTCTTGAGCCTCGGTGGAAAGGACCATATCTGGTACTGTTAACAACTCCAACGGCAGTAAAAGTAGACGGAATCGCCGCCTGGATCCACGCCTCCCACGTCAAGAAGGCTCCTAGCCAGGGTAGAGGCAACCATGAAGACAACTGGACGGTGGCAACTACTGACAATCCTCTTAAACTTCGCTTGTGTCGTGGGTGCCACCCTAAGCCTAGGGAACCACAACCCTCATGCCCCAATTCAGCAGTCTTGGGAAGTGCTTAATGAAAAGGGAAACATTGTGTGGGCAATCACTGCAGTCCTTCCCCTTTGGACTTGGTGGCCTGATCTCACACCTGATATCTGTAGATTAGCGGCAGGATCTCCCAATTGGGACCTCCCCGATCATACTGATCTTGTTAAACCACCCCCTGAACAGCAGTGTGTTCCGAGTGGGATAGGGAGCAACTATGGATGTTCAGGGCAGTTCTACCGAGCTAATCTTAGAGCTGCACATTTTTATGTTTGCCCTGGTCAGGGTCGGAGCAGAAGGCTTCAACAAGAATGTGGAGGTGCATCAGATTATTTTTGTGGTAAATGGACATGTGAAACGACAGGGGAAGCTTACTGGAAACCTTCCTCTGACTGGGACCTAATCACGGTGAAATGAGGTAGTGGTTATGATAGGCCAGACCAAGGAGAAAGGAACTCCTATAAATATCCAGAGAGTGGGTGCGCTCTTAAAAACAGCCCCCCAGGGCCATGCAAGGGTAAATATTGCAACCCCTTAATTATAAAATTCACCGAAAAAGGGAAACAAAATCGTTTGAGTTGGTTTAAAGGAAATAGGTGGGGTTTGCGCATATACATTCCACCAAGAGACCCTGGGTTCATTTTCACGATCAGATTAACAGTGAGAGACCTAGCGGTAACCCCCATAGGGCCCAATAAAGTCCTTACAGAACAGGGTCCCCCAATAGTACCAGCTCCCCCACAAGTCCCTGCTGTACCAGCTCCACCAACTCCACAGCCCAACACAGCAAGACCTTCCCTAGGGACTAATACTTCCCTCATGAGGACGACCTTAGTTTCCCCATCGCCCCTAGACACAGAGAGCCGTCTGGTCAGTCTAGTCCAAGGAGCTTTTTTGGTGTTGAATAGGACTAATCCTAATATGACTCAATCATGCTGGTTATGCTATGCCTCTAGGCCCCCTTATTATGAAGGAATTGCTCAGATCAGGACTTATAATACTACTTCAGATCATTCTCAATGCCTTTGGGGGAAAAACAGAAAGCTGACTCTGGCAGCAGTTTCAGGAAGTGGGCTCTGTTTAGGCCAGGCGCCTCAGGATAAACGGCACCTTTGTAATCAGACCCAGAACATCCAGCCTAGCAAAAGTGGTCAGTATCTGGTGCCCCCCATAGACACAGTATGGGCTTGCAATACTGGTCTCACTCCTTGTGTATCTATATCTGTTTTTAATAGTTCCAAAGATTTCTGTATTTTAGTTCAACTTATTCCTAGACTCCTGTATCATGATGATAGCTCCTTTTTAGACAAGTTTGATCATCGGGTCCGCTGGAGAAGAGAACCCATTACCTTAACTCTGGCAGTACTTTTAGGATTGGGAGTAGCAGCAGGAGTAGGTACAGGGACCGCTGCCTTAATTCAGACCCCCCAATACTATGAAGAATTACGTACAGCTATGGATGTTGATCTTAGAACTATAGAACAGTCTATAACTAAATTAGAAGAATCTTTAACTTCCCTGTCTGAAGTAGTGCTGCAAAATAGGAGGGGATTAAACTTATTATTCCTTAAAGAAGGAGGACTTTGTGCTGCCCTAAAAGAAGAATGTTGTTTTTATGTTGATCATTCAGGAGTAATCAAAGACTCTATGGCCAAACTTAGAGAACGCCTAGATATGCGTAAAAGAGAAAGAGAAAGCCAACAAGGATGGTTCGAAAGCTGGTTTAATAAGTCCCCTTGGCTCACCACCCTCCTCTCCACCATAGCAGGACCCTTAATTACACTTATGCTTTTGCTCACTTTTGGCCCCTGCATTCTCAATAAGTTAGTAGCTTTTGTTAGAGAAAGAATAAATGCAGTGCAAGTTATGGTGCTAAGGCAACAATATCGGGTCCTCCAGGAGGCCGAAACCCCGCTCTAGGATTAGAGCTTTTCACTAGAAGAAGGGGGGAATGAAAGAGGAAAAACTGAACTCTCCATGAACTCTTCAGAGTCCTCTTACCCCTCCCATCTAGGGATAGTTCCCGGAACACTCCTGAACTCTTCACCCCAGAATACATTCTTGAACTCTTCAACTCAGTGTTCGATCCCCTCCCAACTAAGGACTGTTCCAGGAACATTTTTGAGATAGGGGTTTCCTGGAACAGCCTCAAGAACATTTCTGAGATAAGAACAACCTCAGAGTGTTCCAATAAATCAAGTATATTGCCAAAATATAGGACATGACCCCTTGGTTACGAAAAGTCCCTGGAAAGTCCCTTGGAATAACCCTTGGCAGAACCCCTTAGTGACGCAGATTTGTACTTTCTCCACCCTGCTCCCCCCTTGCCTTTCTCTTATAAAAGCTTGTGAAAAATTTGGGCCGGTCGTCGATTCTCCTCTGCACCTTGCTTGGTGTATGAGTTTCGACCCCAGAGCTCTGGTTCATGTATTTGCTTGCTGTTGCTTTATAAAATCTTACTCTCTATATCTTGAGATCGGTCTCAGTGTCTTCTTGGGTGCGCGGCTGTCCCGAGGCTTGAGGGAGTGTCTCCCTTTTGTGAGTCATAGAGTCTTTCAATACCTAATATATAAATACAACCTGTCGAGACTTATTTACTATAAACTGTGTATAGAAGGCTGGAGATCTTGGCAGGTTATGTTGTTGTTTGTTATTTGCTTATTTATTTGTTTGTTTTTGTGACTTCTGTCGTTGCTTGAGTGTGGATTGCTGTCTATTTGCAAGTGAGGGCAGGAACACTTTAAGGCTAGAGCCTGTGATTGGGCAGAGGATAAAGAAAGCAGGCTGAGAGTTTTAGAGACAGCAGAGATGGGGAGACAAAGGAGAAGGAAGAAAGATGGAGGAAGAGAAAGACTAATAAGATCTAATAAGATCTGAGTGGCTTTAAATAGCCACAGGTAGCTATAAATATCATATAAGGGATAGATAATGACAGGACAATTTGACTAATCTAGGTGAACAGTTTATATCAGTATCTATGGGCTCTGAGTTTATTGTGTGGGCATTTTGTTGGTTGAGAATTTTCTGATATAAATCTGACTGATAAATCACAAGCCTCTAGAGTTTTGATTTTACCCGGTTGTGGGGATTTGTGTCAGCTAACAACAGGGGACATATGGCTGGGAATGCAATCAGGACCCACAGCAAGAGAACTGGGAGTTGAGCAGCCACACCATGAGTACCATGGAAACCTTGAGGGCATGGAGACCTCGAGAATATAACATAATCAGCAATAGTGTGGGTGGGGTTAGATCACCCCAGCAATGGGGGTGATCTAACACTTGAAGCAAGAATCCACTAGAAATTTAAGATTCTTAGCCTGTGAGTCAGTCATTTAGTTTGGGCAAGCCTCACAGGGACAAGTAACATGATGACTCAAGGGTGGGAACCTTAAAACAAAGAAAATGGACAGATTCCTGCTTGCAGGCTCTGAGGACCAGTGCTCTGGGGAGTACAGGTTGCTCTGAGTCACAGAGAGGCAGAGATTGGAAGCTGCCTACTTCTTGGAGCAGATATTGATTGAACTGTGAAGTTATAACATTGGGGTTATTTGCTTTTAGGATAGATTCATATACAAATTTTGACCGAATCATATGGGGAATTTTGCCATTGTTTCAGAATTAGAATAAGGATAACTTACTCACTGACTCCAAGCAGAGAACAGTGATAATTGCCAGCTATGAACAGGTATTAATACAATAAATTTCTGTAGCTCTGGGCAGAGAGCATAACGGGTAGATGGCCTAATATATATAGTCTACAAGATACTCATATCCTTTGTGGGTTCCACAGGAATTTTGAGTTAATATCATGGCATGTCACATTAGAATAGGCCTAAAAATAGGTTTATACAGTATTGGTTTAGTTTCCTTCATTTGTTTTGAATTGGTATTATTATCAAAATGGGTAGGGTTAAGAATTTTGTGGTCATTTTATTATTCCTCTGCAAGAGAAGGCAAGCGACAAGATTTCCTGGTTGCCAACTAGAGGATATGCTGACTTGGGAGAAAGGTTTTGTCTCTGCATTTTTAGAGAAGTTTATTAGACTCTGGACACCTCCCAGAGTTATATGGATCAACTGTGACAGAGGGGGGACCCCCTGAAGAACTAGAGTCAAGACAATCAAATAAAAAAGGTAAAGACTTTTTGTGCCATCCTTCACATGGCACAAATGAAGACTTATGATTGCCACAGAATTTCATCCTAACTAGTCTGAACACCCTACCCAGACTAATACAATCCATATAGATATCTTGTTAGAACTAAATTTTTGTTTTGAGATTTATGTATTACAGAATGCACAGCTTGGTGAGTTTCTTTGCCAGATCTATGAGATCTCCTGATCTCATAGACTTTCAGCTGGATCCAGGCAGGACAGGGACATCAGAGGCTACAGCAACCATTGATTTGGCCTTCTTAAGGCCAACCAACTTTGTCATTTTCCCTAACTCTGCCCATTCAATATCTCTTAATGCCCATATTAGGCTGGAAAAAGCTATGAAGAGTCATCCCACTTCCCTGGGCTTGGGGGCTGGCAGTGTTTATTCTAAGGTTGTCTTTCTGGGGAATTTAGCAATGGTCAGACTTTAACAGGATATAGTTAGAATTGATTGTGTGACCATAATCACATTTGGTAGAAACCTTCATTTGTTTTGAATTGGTATTATTATCAAAATGGGTAGGGTTAAGAATTTTGTGGTCATTTTATTATTCCTCTGCAAGAGAAGGCAAGCGACAAGATTTCCTGGTTGCCAACTAGAGGATATGCTGACTTGGGAGAAAGTCATACATGCCCATGAACATACAAGAAGCCTACAGAACTCCAATTGTTACTACCTCGAAGTTATAATTTCTTACATGGGTACAGAATTTATTTTGATGCAGAATCAAGGTTTTCATTAGTATAAATTTCTTCTGTTGGTTCAAAATTTTTGAAAATACTGAGCAGATCCACTCCTTCTATTGATGTCATTACAAACTGATCTAAAATGATTATGCATATGAAATAAGGTCCAGATAACAAATTCTTGGCTCTTTGATAATTTAGCTAGATTATTTGCAAAATATTTTGTTTAGAAATAGCTGAGTTAATGGAAAACAGTCCAGATTACTTTACATAAACAGGTAGTTTTCAAAAACATCAGAAATCCACATCACATGACATTTAATGATATTTACTCATTTGTTGTTGAGACACATCTGTTCCTGACATCATCATTTCTGGATTCAAAAAAGAAAGTAAGCATCAGTGGAGTTCTAGTTGTGGAGAGACATCCACTAGGCAAGAATTGCCTCAGTTCATCTGAAGTCTCATATTGTTCACGAGAGGTCACAAGTTACAGGATAGCACAGCTTAGTTTTGCCAAGACAGAATAAGCTAGTCCTTAATATTTCCTATTTCTAAGGACTGTCAGATGATCCTGGGCCAGAAGGCTGAAGATGGATGCTCCAACTTCCTGACACACAGGGGTGGTATATGTAAGCAGCTGTCTCTACAACTTGTCTCAGTTCTGGAAGCTGTATTAGGTTTCCTATATTTTCAGATAATATTGTTCCTTCTTGGATTTCTGACAGGATTGAAGACTAGTTATAGTCTCATAGTCAACCCAGGCTATTTAGTATAGAGAGTATATATTTGAGAGGCTAGTGTTCAAATAGTATGCAAGCTAAACCAGGACATAACCGATATGGAATTATAAGCCTCTTTAAAGTTAGGATAGATAAAGTATTCTATTTAACTGGCAAAAATGATGAACTCTATATTAGGTGTAAGATACAGTGTATAAATTACAAAATGGTAATAGTGGTGTTCAATTTATTTTGGAGAGGAAAGAGCCCTTTAACTGGACAAAAAAGGAGAAATATGAATTGTTGTCTATATGTAAGTGAAGGCAGGCACAAGATAATGGGACATAACCAGCAATCACTAGAGCCAGTTATTGGGTAGTGGATAAAGAAGGCAGTCTGACAGTATTAGAGAAGGGAGAGATAGGGAGACACAAGAAGGGAAGAGCCCTGTGCTATCTTGGGTGCGATCTAGGCAGAGAGCCCGAAGGTCCCCAGAGGACTCTCCATGCTGCAGGCACCCTAGCACACCCAGGTCCTTGAGATCACTGGTGAGTGGAACACAACATCAGTTCCAAAAAACCCAGAGGGTCTGTGCTAGCAGGAACAGGGACAAAGGAAGGCTGCTGACTGGGGTTCATTCTGGTCTGCACCACCCCAGCGTCATCTTACCTGCGATCTCCACAGAGGGCTCCAAGGTCCCCAGAGGTCTCTCCATGCTGCAGGCACCGTAACACACCAGGGACCCTGAGATCACTGGTGAGTGGAATGCAATATCAGTTCCAAAAGACCCAGAGGGTATTGTGCTAGCAGCAACAGGGTCAAAGGACAAAGGAAGGCCCTAGCAAACCCAGAATCTTGGGATCAATAACACCAGTCTATGCAAGAGAGCACGTGGGCAGCAGAAGCAACAGAGCTTCGTGGACAGGGTCCCTTCAGTCCTTAATCCTCAGCCAGGAGACAGAGCTGAGACCCAGACCCATGGACACCTTCCCTACCAGAGGAGAGTAGGCCTCCAGGGAGGGCTCTGACTCCAGGAATCAGGAGGTGGATCTGAGCTCCAGACTTCCGTGCATCTTTCCTGCAAGAGGAGTGCTTGCCTGCAGAAAATGTTCTAACCACTGGAACACAGGAGAGATTTGTTCTCCCATGAGTGCTGACAGAGGCTAAAGAATCACAGAAGGAACAAGCTCCAGCCAGAGACAGGTAGAATATCTAACACCAGAGATTACCAGATAGTAAAAGGTAAAAAGAATCTTATGAACATTAACCAGGACCACTGGACATCATCAGAACACAGTAGGCCCACCACAGAGAATCCTGGATACCCCAACACACCCAAAAAGCAAGATTAAGATATAAAATCATATGTCATGATTCTGGTAGAGGATTGTAAGAAGGAAATTAAAAACGAACTTAAAGAAATACAAGAGAACACTGTTAAACTGGTAGAAGCCCTAAAAGAGGAAGCACAAAAATCCCTCAAGCAATTACAGGAAAACACTGCTAAACAAGTAGAAGACCAAAAAGAGGAAACACAAAAATCCCTTAAGGAATTACAAGAAAACACAACCAAACAGGAGATGGAATTGAACAAAACCATCCAAGATCTAAAAATGGAAGTAGAAGCAATGAAGAAAACACAAAGGGAGACAACTCTTGAGATAGAAACCCTAGGAAAGAAATCAGGAACCATAGATGTGAGCATCAGGCACAGAATACAAGAGATGGAAGAGAGAATCTCAGATGGAGAAGATTCAGTAGAGAACATATATACAACAATCAAAGAAAATGCAAAATGCAAAAAGATCCCAAAACATCCAAGAAATCCAGGACACAATGAGAAGACCAAACCTCCGGAAAATAGGTATAGATGAGAATGAAGATTTTCAACTTAAAGGGCCAGCAAATATCCTCAACAAAATAATAGAAGAAAACTTCCCTAACCTAAAGAAAGAGATGCCCATGAACATACAAGAAGCCTACAGAACTCCAAATAGACTAGACCAGAAAAGAAATTCCTCCCAACACATAATAATCAGAACAACAAATGCACTAAATAAAGATAGACTATTAAAAGCAGTAAGGTAAAAAAGTCAAGTACCATATAAAAGCAGACCTATTAGAATTACACCAGACTACTCACCAGAGAATATGAAAGCCAGAAGATCCTGGATAGATGTTATACAAACCCTAAGAGAAGACAAAGGCCATCCCAGGCTTCTATACCCAGCAAAACTCTCAAATACCATAGATGGAGAAAACAAAGTATTCCATGACAAAACCAAATTCACACAATTCTTTCCATGAATCCAGCCCTTCAAAGAAATTCTTTCCATGAATCCATCCTTTCAAAGGATAATAATGGGAAAACACCAACACAAGGATGGAAACTATGCCCTAGAAAAAAAACAGAAAGTAATCCTTCAACAAACCTAAAAAAAGACAGCTGCAAGAACAGAATCCCAACTCTAACAACAAAAATAACAGGAAGCAAAGATTACTTTTCCCTAATATCTCTTAATATCAATGGACTCAATTCCCCCAATAAAAAGACATAGACTAACAGACTGGCTGCATAAACAGGACCCAACTTTTTGCTGCTTACAGGAAACACACCTCAGGGAAAAAGACAAACACTACCTCAGGGTAAAAGGCTGAAAAACAATTTTCCAAGCAAATAGTCCGAAGAAACAAGCTGGAGTAGCCATTCTAATATCAAATAATATCAACTTCCAACCCAAAGTAATCAAAAAGGAGGGGCACTTCATACTCATCAAAGAGTAAAATCTTCCAAGATGAACTCTCAATTCTGAATATTTATGCTCCACAAAAAATGCAAGGGTATCCACATTAAAGAAACTACAGTAAAGCTCAAAGCACATATTGCACCTCACACAATAATAGTGGGAGACTTCAACACCCCAATCTCATCAATGGACAGATCTTGGAAACAGAAACTCAACAGAGAAACATTGAAACTAAGAGAAGTTTTGAAACAAATGGATTTAACAGATATTTACAGAATATTTACAGAATTTTATCCTAAAACAAAAGGATATACCTTCTTCTCAGCACCTCATGGCACCTTCTCCAAAATCGACAATATACTGGTCACAAAACAGGCCTCAACAGATACAAACAATTTAAAATTACCCCATGCATCCTACTAGATCACTACAAACTAAGGCTGATCTTCAAAGACAACATAAATAATAGAAAGCCAACATTCACACGGAAGCTGAACAACACTCTAGTCAATGATAATTTAGTCAAGGAAGAAATAAAGAAATTAAAGACTTTTAGAGTTTAATGAAAATGAAGCCACAACATACCCAAACTTATAGGACACAGTGAAAGCAGTCCTAAGAGGAAAACTCATAGCTCTGAGTGCCTCCAAAAAGAAACTAGAAAGAGCTTAAACTAGCAGCTTGACAGTACACCTCGAAGTTCTAGAACAAAAGGACATAAATTCACCCAAGAGGAATAGTCAGCAGGAAATAATCAAACTCAGGGCTGACATCAACCAAGTGGAAACAAAAAATACTACTCAAAGAATCAACCAAACCAGGAGCTAGTTCTTTGGGAAAATCAACAAGATAAACCCTTAGCCAGACTGACTAGAGGGCACTGGGCAGTATGCTAATTAACAAAATCAAAATTGAAAAGGGAGACATAACAACAGAACCTGAGGAAATCCAAAACACCATCAGATCCTACTACAAAATTCTATACTCAACAAAACTGGAAAACCTGAAGGAAATGGACAAATTTCTAGACAGATACCAGGTACCAAAGTTAAATCAGGATCAGATTAATGACCTAAACACTCCTATATCCACTAAAGAAATAGAAGCAGTCATTAATAGTCTCCCAACCCAAAAAAGCCCAGAACCAAATGGGTTTGGTGCAGAATTCTATCAGACTTTCAAAGAGGACCTAATTTCAGTTCTCCTCAACTATTCCACAAAATAGAAACAGAAAGTACTCTACCCAATTCGTTCTATGAAGCCACAATTACTCTGATACCTAAACCACATAAAGACCCAACAAAGAGGCAGAACTTCAGACCAATTTCCCTTATGAATATCGGTGCAAAAATACTCAATAAAATTCTCCTTAATTTAATCCAAAAACACATCAAAACAATCATCCATCATGATCAAGTTGGCTTCAATCCAGGGATGCAGGGATGGTTTAATATACGGAAATCCATCAACGTAATCCACAAACTCAAAGACAAAAACCACATGATCATCTCGTTAGATGCTGAGAAAGCATTTGACAAAAACCAACACCAATTCATAATGAAAGATGAGGAATTAAAGGCCTATACCTAAACATAATAAAAGCAATCCACAACAAACCAGTAGCCAACATCAAACTAAATGGAGAGAAACTGGAAGCAATCCCACTAAAATCAGGAACTGGACAAGGCTGCCCACTTTCTCCCTACCTATTCACTATAGTACTCGAAGTCCTAGCCAGAACAATTTAACAACAAAAGGAGGTCAAGAGGATACAAATTGGAAAGGAAGAAGTCAAAATATCACTATTTGCAGATGATATGAAAGTATATATAAATGATCCTAAAAATTCCACCAGAGAACTCCTAAACCAGATAAACAGCTTCAGTGCAGTAGCAGGATATAAATTTAACTCAAAAAAATTAATGGCCTTTCTATACACAAAGGATAAACAGACTGAGAAAAAAAACTAGGGAAACAACACCCTTCACAATAGTCACAAATAATATAAAATACCTTGGTGTGACTCTAAATAAGAAAGTAAAAGATCTGTATGATAAGAACTTCAAGTCTCTGAAGAAAGAAATCAAAGATTTCAGAAGATGGAAAGATCTCACATGCTCATGTATTGGCAGGATTAATATAGTAAAAATGGCTATCTTGCCAAAAGCAATCTAGAGATTCAATGCAATCCTCATCAAAATTCCAACTTAATTCTTTAATGAATTAGAAAGGGCAATTTGCAAATTCATTTGGAATAACAAAAAACCCTAGGAGAGCAAAAACTGTTCTCACCATTAAAAGAGCATCTGATGGAATCTCCATGCCTGATCTCTGTACTACAGAGAAATTGTGGTAAAAACTGCATGGTACTGGTACAGCAAAAGACAGTTAGATCAATGGAATAGAATTAAAGACCCAGAAATGAACCCACACACCTATGGTCACTTGATCTTTTACAAGGGTTCTAAAAACATCCAGTGGAAAAAGACAGCATTTTCAACAAATGATACTGGCACAACTGATGGTTATCATGTAGAAGATTGTGAATTGATCCCTTCTTATCTCCTTGTACAAAGCAAGTCTAAGTGGATCAAATAACTCCCCTTAAAACCAGAGACACTAAAATTAATAGAGGTGAAAGTGGGGGAAAGCCTCAAAGATATAGACACAGGGGTAAAACTCCTGAACAGAACAGCAATGGCTTGTGCTGTAAAATCAAGAATTGGCAAATGGGACCTCATAAAATTGCAATGTTTCTGTAATGCAAAAGATACTGTCAATAAGACAAAAAGGCCTCCAACAGATTGGTAAAGGATCTTTACCAATTCTAAATCAGATAGGGGACTAATATTTTATATATATATATATATATATATATATATATATATATATATATATATGATTCAAGAAGATGGACGCTAGAAAAATCCAATAACCCTATTTAAAAATGTGGTACAGAGCTAAACAAAGAATTCTCAACTGAGGAATACCAAATGGCTGAAAAGCACCTGAAAAAATATTCAATATCCTTAATCATCAGGGAAATGCAAATCAAAACAACCCTGAGATTTCACCTCATACCAGTCAGAACGGCTAAGATCAAAATTTCAGGTGACAGCAGATGCTGGCGAGGATGTTGAGAAAGAGGAACACGCCTCAATTGCTGGTGGGATTACAAGCTGATACAACTACTCTCTAAATCAATCTGGCGGTTCCTCAGAAAACTGGATATAGTATTACTGGAAGGTCCAGCAATACCTCTCCTGGGCATGTACCCAGAAGATGTTCCAACTTGTAATAAGGACACATGCTCCACTATGTTCATAGCAGCCTTATTTATAATAGTCAGAAGCTGGAAAGAACCCAGATGTACCTCAACAGAGTAATGGATACAGAAACTGTGGTACATTTACACAATGGAGTACTAATTAAAAACAATGAATCTATGAAATTCTTGGGCAAATGGATGTATCTGGAGCATATCATCCTGAGTGAGGTAACACAATCACAATTATAAAAGAACACACATGCTATGCACTCATGATAAGTGGATTTTAGTCCAGAAACTTAGAATATATGAGATACAATTTGCAAAACATATTAAACTCAAGAAAGAAGACCAAAGCATGGATACTTCATTCCTCCTTAGAATAGGGAACAAAATACACATGGAAGGAGTTACAGAGACAAAGTTTGGAGCTGAGAAGAAAGGATGGACTATCCAGAGACTGCCCCACCAGGGGATCCATCCCATAATCAGCCACCAAATGCAGACACTATTGCATATACCAGCAAGATTTTGCTGAATGGACCCTGGTATAGCTGTCTCTTGTGAGGCTATGCCAGTGCCTGCCAAATACAGAAGTGGATGCTCACAGTCATCTATTGGATGGAACACAGGGCCCCCAATGGAGGAGCTAGAAAAAGTACCCAAGGAGCTAAAGGGGTCTGCAACCCTATAGGTGGAACAACAATATGAACTAACCAGTACCCCCACAGCTCGTTTCTCTAGCTGCATATGTTACAGAACATGGCCTAGTCCGCCATCATTGGGATTAGAGGCCCCTTGGTCTTGCAAACTTTATAAGCCCCAATTCAGGGAACTCCAGGGCAAAAAAGTGGGAATGGGTGAGTAGGGGAGCAGGGTAGGTGGATGGTATAGGGGAATTTCAGGATAGCACTTGAACTGTAAATGAAGAAAATATCTAATAAAATTTTTTAAAAAAAGAAGAAGGAAAGATGATGGAGAAAGAGAAAGGCTAATAAAATCTGAGTGGCTTTAAATAGCCACAGGTAGCTATGAATATCATATGAGGGATAGGTAATGACAGGACAGTTTGTCTAATCTAGGTGAATAGTTTATATCAGTATAGATTGGCTCTGAGTTCGTTGTGTGCACATTTTGTGGGTAGAGAACTTACTAATATAAATCTGACTGCTAAACTACAAGGCTCTAGAGTTTTAGTTTTGTTGGGTTACTTACTTCAGTATCACTTCTTCCAGGGGGCAGCATGAACCACACTGGATCCCTATGACATTACAGAACACAGATCAGTAGTCTTCCAGGCCAGTGCACATCTTGGTAACTCTTGCCAGATACAAGATTGGAAGCAACCTGTCCTTAATGCAGGGGTACAATTTAAGGAGCCACTGTCCTTCTCCATGTTGCTTCCTCTCTCTTGTTCTAGGGTTTTACAACTCCCTACTTCAGAGTTTCTACAATTGTAGTATCTCACCTAGTCTCAATATTGAAATTCTTTCTGGTATTGAACCCCAGCACCCACTCTTTATGGATGTCTGGATGAAATAATTTCCATCTATAACACAGGCTACACACAAACTTAAGAAGACCCTGTCTCTGCCACTTGAATGTTGGGAAATGAACCTGAGTGGTCTCTTAGAGCAGCCAGTGCTCTTAACTGCTCAGCCATATCTCCAGCCCCTTTGCTTTCCTTTACTGAAAATATTTTTTATACACTGTGTTGTGATTATGGCTTCTCCTCCCCCAACTCCTCTGAAATCAACCCACCTTCTCTTCATCTCAATCCACACCGTTTGTGTCTCGCCTAAGAAAAGAAACAGCCACTTAAAGAATCCTGACAAAAAGCCAGGTGTGGTGGTACACAAATGTAATCCCAACACTTGAGAGGCAGACACAGGAAAACTTCCAGCCTGGACTACTATGTGGGTTACAGAACAGCCTGAGTTATACAGAAACTCTGTCTGGAAAAATATGCAAATAAACAAAAGACAAATAAAAAGAAAAACAAAAGAAAAATTCAAGTTGGTCCAGGACAAAATAAATAAAGCAACAGAAAAAAGTCAAAAAGAAAAAAGTTAAATAAAAAAATTAAAAAAAAAAAAACAACAACAAAATGCCCTTGGAAATACAGAGCACAAAGAGAGAGGAATCTAATAAAAAAAACAGGAACTTTTTTTAGCTATAATACATAAGCAAAGGACCTAAAATGTAAAAGCAAAATAAAATAAAAAAAGAAAAGGGCCTGACACATGCTTGTTCAACACAGAGCTGCCTAAATGCACTTGAGTTTGCTTTCTGTTAGCATCTACTGCTGGTCATTCAGCCTCTCCTTAATAATGGGATTTGCTTCCACATGGAGACTCCATTTGGCTGAAGCAGTGTTTCATTTGCAAGTCTTTATGGATTGGAGATAGCTTCTGGGTTAGAAATGGAAATATGTGTCTACTTCTCGAAACATTGTCATGTCATGTGATATAAACTCATACATGCCGTGTGCACGCTTCTTCAGGCTCTTGGAGTATATATGTGCATCAGTTCTGCTGTGTTTTAGAAAGCATGGTGTCTTCAGTTGAGGGACTGCTGCTATTAACATAATTGAGCAAGTGTCTTTTTGATATTATGAGTCCTCTTTGGGAAAATGTCGAGGAGTGGTAAAGCTGGGTCTAGAAGGTAAAAGGATTCTCAAATTTCTGAAAAACTCCAAGAGTGATTTCAGAAGTTGTCCAAGTTGTCCTATCATCAGCAGTAGAGAAGTCTCCCCTTAGTTGTCTAAACTCCCCAACATGAGCTGTAACTTGAGGGGGTCATCTTAGTCATTCTTAAATGTGTATGATGTAATCTCAAGAGTCATTGTTATTTGCCTTTCTTTGATGATTTAGAATGTTGAACGTTTATTTAGGTGCTTCTTAGCCTATAGATCACTCTGTTGAAATATTATGTGTAATTCAGTACCTTATTTTTAAATTGGAGTATTTGGTTTGTGGATAACTAATATTTTGTTGTATTTATAGTGCTTGGATATCATCCTTCTGTCAGATGTAGTGTTAGTGAGGATCTTCTTCCAATCTTTAGGCTGCCATTTTGGCCTGCTGATGCACTCCTAAACCCTATAGAATCTTTTTAGTTTCATCAAGTTCCTTTATTGATCTCATTGTCTGAGCTATAGGTTTCTGTTCAGGAAGTTATCTCCTGTACCAATGTGTTCCAGGCCAATTCCCTACTTTCTCTTGTATTAGATGTTGTGTAACCAGTCTTATGTTGAGGACTTTGACCAATTGGACTTGAGAGTATAGAAGGATGATAAATATAGAGCAACTAGCTTTCCTCTACATGCAGACAGCCATTTAGAAAGCCACCATTAGATGAAGATGCTTTCTTTGTTCCAATGTCTCTTTTGCCTTCTCTTTTAAAAACCAAGTGTTGGTGATTGATAGCTGTGTGGGTTCATTGCTGGGTTTTCACTTATAATTCACTGATCAACCTATTTGTTTTTCTGTCAATACTATGCAGTTTTTATTATACTATGACTATGTAATACAACATGAGATCAGAGATGGTGATATTTCTAGAAGTTTATTTACTGCAGAGGATTGTTTTAGCTATCATTTTCTTTATTTTTCCATATGAACTGGAGAATTGCTCCTTCAAGATCTGTAAGAATTGTGTTGAAATTTAATGGGAATTGCTTTGAATCAGTAGATTGATATTGGTAAGATGGCATTTTGTACTACATTAATCCTCTGGATGCAGAAGCTTGAGAGACCTTTGCATCTTCTAATGGCTTCTTCAATTTATTTCTTCAGAAACTTGAAGTTTTTTTTTCTTCTTTTTTTTTTAATTAATTAATTTACTTAATATATGTAAGTACACTGTAGCTGTCTTCAGACACACCAGAAGAGGGAGTTAGATCTCATTACAGATGGTTGTGAGCCACCATGTGGTTGCTGGGATTTGAACTCTGGACCTTCAGAAGAGCAGTCGGGTACTCTTAACCACTGAGCCATCTCACCAGCCCCTGAAGTTTTTTGTTTTTTTTTTTTTTAAGATTTAATTATTTTATCTATATGAGTACACTGTGGCTGTCTTCAGAAGATAAGAAAAGGGCAGCATATCTCATTAGAAATTGTCTTATGCCCCCATGCAGTTGCAGGAAATTGAACTCAGGACCTCTAGAAGAGTACCACTTAACCACTGAGCCATCTCTCCAGCTCTGAAGTTCTTTTCATAGAGGTATATTTGCTTGCTCAGACAGAGTTACATCAATAAATTTCATATTATTTTAGCTATTTTGTTTTGTGTTTCACTGATTTCTTTCTTAAGCCATTTATCATTTATGTTAAGTAGAGCTTCTGAATTACCTCAATTAACTTTATACCCACTTTGAGGAGGGTGTTTATCATCTGTTACAGTGTTCTGGTAGGATTTAGAGGGTCTGTTATTTACAGTATCAATTTGTCTCTGAATAGAGATCCTGTGACTTCTTCCTTTCTAAGCCTATTGGAATTAGTTGTCTTACAACTCTACCTAGACCATCAAATTCTTTATTGAATAAATAGGGAGATAGTGAACTGCCTTGCCTTGTCCCTGATTTTAGTAGAATTGCTTTACCTTTCTCTCCATTTAATTTGATGTTGGTTATCAGCTTCCTGTATATTGCTTTTATTGTATTTAAGTATATGCTTTTTATCCCTGGTCTCTACAGCACTTTTATTATGAACAAGAGCTAGAATTTTCAAAGGCTTTTTCAGCATCTGATGAGATGATCATGTGTGCTTTTTTTTTTCAGTTTGTTTATACAGTGGATTATACTGCTGCATTTTCTCATGTTGTACTATCCCTGCATCCTTGGAGTGAGCCTATTGGATCATGACAAATGATGTTTTTGATGTCTTTCTGGATTTTTATTTCCAGTATATTCTTTAGTATTTTTGTATCAATATTCATGTGAAATATTGGTCTGAAATTCTATCTCATGTATTTGTTGAATCATCATTGTGTTCTTGGTATCAGGGTGACTGTGGCTTCATAGGATAGATACACACAAACATGAATAGATAGATACATACATAGATAGACACATAGATACACAGATGGATAGACATATAGACTGACAGACAGACAGACAGACAGACAGACAGACAGACAGACAGACAGAAAGACAGTGTCCTAAGACAAAATGCTAGTATACTTTCATTCATCCATAGTGAAGTCCTCAAACTTGAGGCCAGAGCAAACTAGGCAGTGCTCACGAATTAAGCTCAGTAGACACACCTGGAACTCTACATACTCTCTTCATTGTGTGGTGTAGCAAAGTAACTTTGGCACCACCCAAATTTCAAGCAAGCATCCTGTTACTGAACATCTCCATTTTCATTAATTAGTTCTTTCTTTAAAGTCCTTGTGAAATGGGCATTTTTTTCCAATTCTTCCTCAACTCTGTGTATATGCACATGTATTGTGCATATTATGTGTGTATAAGTTGGGATCCACAGACATCTGTAGAAATGGGCCTACCACCTGAAGCCTGAGTTCCAGCTGAGAGCAACCTTATGATGTTAGTTCTGCAACCAAACTTTGGTCCTCTTCTAAAGCAACATGTGTTCTTAAAACATGAGTCATCTCCCTTTATCTATGGGCTCCTGGGTTTTTGTTTGTTGATTTGTTTGTATGAATATCATGAAAGATAATTGTGAGCAAACCTGCAGCAGGTTCACAGGTTCCAAACAGCAAAGCCTTCGAAGATGACAGACAGACAGTGAAACAAATTATTGGGGGAGGAAGAAAAAAGTAGTGTAAGAGACATAGAGATTGCTTTTATTACTTCTTCTGGACCACAGACCAACCTAGGTGTCCATATGTGAACCACCTTAGCTGGTGACACCTACCCACGATTATGAATCCTGACATGTCTGGCACCAATGTGTTCATTTTGACTCTCTCTAGGGGGAAATTTGTTTTAGAATCCTTAAATTTAGTTACTTTATTCCATTCAGGAAATAGTAATGATATTGAAGCAAAGGGCCCATGTTTTATTTATTCACTAGATATTACAGCGAAGAACAAAATTTACAAATCCATGATAAAGCATCTAGTTAAACTGTTCTGGCAGAAGCCACTCAAAACTGCCAAGTTGTCTTTCTGAGTCCACAAGTCACTGTACATCCTTTAGTTTCCAATCATCTGAGCAGTCTCTTTAGCCTCAAGCTCTGAGAATCCCAAATCAGAGAAATTTCCAAAGTCGTCCATTTCTTTACATCCAAATCATAGCTCCCTATATGTAGAGGCCTTTCTCTCTACCAGAGCTGTATCTATTTTGTTCCTTGACTGACAGCTATTTCATATTGTTGAGAGAAAAAAAAAGTAAAATAAATATTGTGTAACACATATGGGCATCTAGGTTGGTGTAGGGTGTAAAGAAATACATTAAAATAACATTTCTGTCTCTCAGATTCCTTTCTTTCTTTCCCACACACTATCTCAGGTAGAGGGTCAAGCTGACTATGTACCATGTTATTTTCTCTATGTTCTGAGGTTTGTTAAAATTATGGAGTTACACAACCACTTGCATCCAATCAGAATGAAAGTCAGTAATAACTATTTTGAGTAGCAATCCAATATATCTTTATTCAGAGCCAAATATCGAGCAACACTTTTCTATTTTTTTTCTTTCTAGATTAGGTGGTCCTGTGAAAGGTTCAAGGTCCTGCCTTAGCTCCATGGTCTGGTTTGCAACACTAATAAATCAATCTAGGGCTGAGTATTCAAACACATGGGTATCTGACTCATATTATTGTTTGTGTGGTTTTCTGACTATTCCTGAAACCCATTATTGTTTACTGCCAGCAAGGACAAAGTCTGGCCCTCAGGACATAAACACAGCAGTCACAGCAGGTATGACAGATTTCTACTGCAAAGGAGCTGCTCCTTTGTTGTCATACGGCCCTGAGTATATCCATAAGCCCAGCACAGATTTGGGCAAATAGCTGTGTGAAGAGGACACCCAAGTCATCATAGCACTCCAGAGGGGCAGGGTACTGTTCCACATTCAATCTGTTCAAGTTGCCTGTGTGCTTCAAGCGGTCCCTCGGGATGGGCACGGATAAATTATTGTCATATAAGCTGACATTTATGACTCGGGAGCAGTGGCTAAGGGCAGGTATAAGGATAGTGAGTTGAGAGTCATTCATCCTACAACCCTTTAAGGCCAGGGACTGCAAAGTGTATGCCACATTTTCTAGAAGAACTCAGAGAGGCATAATATCCAAACACAATAACACTATGCCTGTCATGTCCAGATGTTTGATCTGAAAGAACCTCTGAGAGCAGGAAAAAGAAACCAAGTCTGACTGTGAAATTTGGTAGTGAGTGATAAAGAGGGTCTCCAAAGGCATCCTCAAGCACCTAAGGATTGAGGAGACCAGAGGGTTAGTTCTGGCAAATGGTGATGGAGAGCATGAAGTGGGGTTTACACAAAAGTAGAAGGAAGTAGGTTCCACAAGACAAGTTTGACCAAATAATTAAGGACATTATCTAAGCTGTTTCCTGTTGGATCCTACCAGGCAAGTCAATACTAAAGTTCATCTCTTGGCCTCAATCTCAAGTAGAAAATGCATTACCTCATAAGCTCTGCACAATCATTCTTGTCATTTATGGAGCCACACTATCCTTCCCTGTCCAATGCATTCAGCCCTACTTGGGCTCAAACATTTGACCCATGGGAAAACAGGCACAGACTGGAGGGTGTTCTCACAGACCTGAGAACATAGCTCACCTCCCCACTGTATGAGTGAGTCCTGAGACTCCTAACCTATTCTCTTCTGTTTCTTTTGAATTGATTGGGTGGCCATTATTCCAAGAAGAATTGCATCCCATCCTGACCAGATTTGACATATTCCTTACCTCACTTCATTCCTCTGATTTATAAGTTCCCATTTGAGAACTTAATTCACACTACATATAACTTCTATATTCTAATGACTTCCTAAATGTTTCCAGTGTCAGGCAGGCATCATGGTCCACTAATCCTTAAAATTAAAGGGTAATATATGCTCTGTTAGCTCACCCAGCTGGTCATTCTTGCTTTCCAGAAGACCTGTTTCATTGATGACTGAGAAAGCATAAACCATCCATGGAGAGATGCTGGAAACTTTTGAAATTGGAGGACTGAGAAAAGATCTTGTGGACAGACTTCTGTTCTCTAGCACTTGTTCTCCTGCCATGTTTAAAGGTGTTCCTGTAGGTGGGTGCTAGGAAAAATGTATGAAGGTTTCTCATCTGCCTGAAGCAAGGAATAAAACATGATACTGTGTAACCAGTCCACTCTGTGTTGAGCTCCAATTCTTCTATGTGTTTTGCAGTGTAAATCTCTAAAATTTCTTGAATAACATAGAAAGGCAGAGCCCAGATCTTCATCTTCACACAGCAGAAATGAATGGAGCCCTTTCTCTGCTGAGCCCACTGCAATAAGCATGCCTCTTCTACATTCAGATGGTAATGGAGACAAAAGTCAACTACCACACTCAGACACACCCTCAGCACATATCTAGGAAAGACCTTCCCTACTTACTTCTCATCCACAGTCTCTGTTGAGTACTCACACTCCTCTTTACCAGCCCATACGTTCCAGAAGGCATGGTGCACATTCCTCAAGTCGAGAATCTGAAGGTTTTGCCTCCTGTGTTTAAAGACATGAAGTGTTGGCAGACATGACAAGATGCTGAGTCAGCTTTTACTTTGTCTCTAAATTCGGCTCTACCTCTGCCAAGGTGTGTGTATTTTCAGTACTGAGTGTTGAACATGGACTCATGCATGTAAGATGGTTTCCCTGAACTGCATATGTAGACCTGATCACTTTCCTTCTACTAAGACAATGTTTATTTCAACTTAGTCCCATCAGTATGGTTGCAGGATTATCATGAATAGGCTCCTTCTACTGTGAGGCTTTATCTAGCTACTCTAGTTTCTAAACTATACTGAAATGCCCTTAGTACAAACAAACAATAGCTTTCAAGACCCCTGGATTCCTAACTGCATGATGGATCTACTGAGGAAGAAGCTGTTCTCAATGACCCCACAATACCTACTGTATACTCCATGTGTTCGATCTTGCAACACTTGGTTATTGCTCCCCTGGGGTGAAATGTTCTTTCCAGGTACATATCTACTCCATCTAGCACAGTTTCCATGTTGGGGGTCATCATCAATGCTCCCACAGGGAGACAGGGAAAGGCCAGGATGCCACCATTGATTTCACAAGCTTGGTGTGTATGCCAATGAAGCCCTCCTTGAACAGTGGTGGGAAGAGCTCCCTGGGCAGCTCCTCTATAGCAGAAACTGACAAAGCCTCATCTCTGAGCAGAGCCTGCCTTGCTGGCTTCAGGAGTATGGGTACGGTTTAAACATTCATCTTGTAAAGTCTCTAGTCAGACAGTTTCTGGAAAGGCATTCACGCAAAAATTTATTTATAAGATAAGATTCAGAAACTTTCATCATACTACAGGAACCACTAAAGAGTCCAGTCAGCCGGGCATGGTGATGCACACCTTTAATCCAAGCACTTGGGAGGCAGAGGCAGGCGAATTTCTGAGTTCAAGGCCAGCCTAGTCTACAGAGTGAGTTCCAGGACAGCCAAGGTTACACAGAAAAGCCCTGTCTCGAGAAAACCAAAAAAGAAAGAAAGGAAGGAAGGAAGGAAGGAAGGAAGGAAGGAAGAAAGAAAGAAAGAAAGAAAGAAAGAAAGAAAGAAAGAAAGAAAGAAAGAAAGAAAGAAAGAAAGAAGTGTACAGTCATTTCTATGGAAATGGTGGAGACATCAAAAGCACCTGTCCTTACTGGTCTTCTCTATTCCAAACTCCCCCAGCAAAAGCATGAGGAACTTCTTACAAGTATCACCAGGGTTCCGAATTCCCTAGTGTTCCATCCAAACCTAAGCAATTCTCCACTCAGTCCCATGCTCATTGGAAGGGGTTCCCAGCACCCTGAGAGTTGAACACCATCTTTGTGTCTCAACCTGATATAGTTCATATTACAAGTCCTTAAAAAACAGATTCGACCTGAGTAGCCTGGAAAATAAATGTTTCCAGTCATGCTATGAAAGTCCCAAATAACCCATAAAAACATGACAGAAAAAAATAGTATTTGTTACATTATTGACATCCAGATATAAAACTTTTACAATCCAAAAACAAAACAAGGAAAAACAAACAATCAAACAAACAAACAAAAAACAAAAAAGAAAAGACAAAAAAGAAAACAAATAAAAATTCCTGTCCAACTTGCCTCTAATCTCCCCACTTCAAGTTTTCTGGCCCCATGAGGGTTGGTGGGGGTATAGAGAACTTCCAGGTTCTGAACACTGGTGACAGGTCTCTGAATCCCAGCAGAGACAGGCTGTGACTGCAGGCCTTAGGTCTCTGAGTGTGTCCTCTGGCTCCCCTGAAGTCTTCCTGCACACCTTTCCCCATTGTAGCTGTGGTGTCCAACCACCAACTGCCATATGATTGGATATCTGAGTCCCAGACAGTTAATACTAACTAGGATTTTCCTTTGAACCAAAGCTTTCTGTGCCAGTGCAAACAAAACAAAAACACACAAGGAAGAGAATCATGACTCCATTGACTGATTTAGTCTACAACCTTGAATTTTATTGTTTGCTTGCTTGCTTGCTTGGTGATTGATTCCTTGATTGATTGATTCTTCTTTTTGTTCTTGACCTTCTTGGTTTGCATAGCATTTTGAGACATCATTATTGATCTATAGCTAGGGGCAATGTAGAATTCCAAGTCGCAGAAATCATCCTGCCTTGGCTTCCTGCTGGGAAGACTACTATGTGAGCCAAGTCACCTGGCTGTGTTTTCTTCATTTGTGACTAGCATTGTACAGAAGGTAAGTCACCTGGGAGTCTTAACTGCTCTTGAAAATACATGGACAAAATCATAAAATGCCATTGTAACAGGACATGACAAACACCTTATACAATTATTTGTCTGTTATGGAATAAAGAACTGAGCTTCCTGCTTTGCCAATCTTCTCCTATAGCAGCACTCAGAAGGTTGAGGCACAAGGATGAATTGCATCCATTTTGGCAGGGATTTCTGTGGAGTAACTCAGGGAGTAAAATTCTTGGTTGGCATTCACATTTTAAGTTATACATGACTACATGATCTAGACAGATGGAGGAACACCTGTCTTTCTAGAACATATGAGTCTGAGTAGAGCATCAGAAATCCAATGTCATCTTTGGCTATAATAGAAAGTGTGAGGCAAGTCTACTCTGTACTAAAATAGTCTCAAAACAACTTAAAAAGTGTGTCAGGGAGGGACATGCAATCCATGATTCTAAGAAAGTTGGAGGAGGTTTCAGAATGCAAGGATCATTGGACACGGAAAGATGCTTAGTGTTTACTGGGCATAGAGAAAATCTCTAGGATTAGGAGAGAACCCTGATATTTGCAGAATATCTAAATTCAATGCCCAGCAGATGTGGTGATGGTAGTGGCTTGAAACCATCTGTATCTTCAGTGCTCTGGCTCTTTCCTGGATTTAATAAGCACAGTGCTCATGCACTCATGCACACACACACACACACACACACACACACACACACACACACACAAAGAGAGAGACAGAGATGGAGACAGAGACCTTGTAACACTCAGACCTATCGGGTCATCTTATCAAATCCTTCCCTCAAGACTCAGGGAATCCTGTAGAAGAGAACAATGAAGGGGGTTAGAACCAGAGGGGATAGTGGACACCAAGACTGCCAGGCCTTCTTAAACACAGGAGAACTAATACCCACATGAACTCAGAGAGACTGAGGTAGCTTTCTCAGGGCCTGTGTGGGTGTCTTGCTGAGAAAAAAAGTGGACACAAGCTCCCATCCCAAACACAGAAACTGTTGATAAGAATTTGCAAATGAAAAAATCTTTCCAGTGAAATCTTTCTGAGGGTACAAACCTCACTCTTACCTGAAGAACTAATGACCAAGTGTACATGCCAACACAAAATGAACTCATAGGACCCTTTGGAGGTCCTATGTCTAATAATAGTTTGTCAGACCTTTTGCTTTGGGGACTTTGGTTTTGCTTTTTAATTTATTTCAATTTAATATTTGTTTCAATTTCTTCATCTTACAGCCCACTTACTGCTCCCCTCAAGGTCACATCCTCTAGCATTCCTTCCCCCACACCTCCTTCCCTTCTCCTCTGAGTGAGTGGGGGCTTTCTAGGTATCCTCATACCCTGGTACTTGTTGTATTTTCAAGGCCAGGTATATCCTCTCCCACAGGATCATATCTAGTTTGAGTATGACCTGGGTTATAGACTGGCAGTATTTCACCTAGCCAACTATAAATATTATGTTCTGGGGTTTAGAACAAGAAAGGATCTCAATATCGAGACCTGAAAATTGAGATAATACAAGTGTACAAGCTCTGAATGTTAGAGTTCTGGCACCCCGGAGAGAGCAAGCAACACAGATAGGGCCCATGGCTCATTAAAGTGAACTTGACCGAAGTTTGAACCCAGGTAAACTAACAGGCTGGTACCTAGGATTAGTTTCCAAGTTGTCCCCCAACAAAACCTGAGTCCAGCTCCAGTTTCTAGGCTAATCCTCAACAAGACTATAGTTTGGGGGACTTTTGGGATAGCATTGGAAATGTAAATGAGGAAAATACCTAATAAAAATATTTTAAAAAGAACAATTATAAATAGAGTCATTTAAAAAAAGACTATAGTTTTCAGGTTACACCCTCAACAAGACCAGTGTTTCCAGGTCATTGCCCCTAAAACCTGCACCCCAGGTTACAAGCCCACCAGTTTGTGGTTGGAAGTGTGGCTGCAATAGGGAGGAGTAGGCAGAGAGGTTTATAGAGGCTTCAGTGGAGACATAATATTCAGAGATCTGGAGCCTGGATTACTGCCTGATTGGTCTGGGATTCAGAGAACTATCTGCAGTGCTTACAACAGGTATGTAATGATTTTCCCTTCGGTCATACAGTTTAATGTAGAGAAATTTAGACTCCGGGATAGGGCTAAAAATTTGAATTTCTGTCTCTTTAGAGGAACACATTGAAGATGTTGGGTTTCATTCCAAATGAAGTTTCAGTCTCACCTCCAGTATATTTCTATTGGAGCTTGTATATTTCATTAGTGTGCTTCATATAATTTTTTTTAGACAAGTATTCTCTATGTTGTTGGCCATGTGGCTCTGGGTAAGGTAGAAATCAGATCATTATTTCTAACATGTTCCCTCATGTTTCCTTTAACTGAAATGATAGTCTTAATTTTTTTTTTTGTGAGCCCCTGCTTGTACTGCAGACCGTGTATCTTTGATCTCATTCAACTCCCAATAGAAGGAATGACACTTGTGAGTTACTCATATGTATTGCCTTGGGCTATGCTTTGCCTCATTTACGCTAAGTTTTCGGGGGAGTTGGATATGATCTGCTTTTGGGACCCAGGAACACCTGAAAATTGTAGAAACCCATTGTCATCATCCTGCTTAGTAGGAATTCAGTACTGATCCACAACAGAAGGGTTTTTGTTTGTTTAATTGTTTGTTAGCTTGTTTGTTCTTATTTTATTGGTTTTGATGGTTGCTTGCTTTGTTTTCTCTTTTTTTCATTTTTTCTTTTTCTTTATTAATAAATTTAATATTCCTTTAATTCTTTTTAAAGTACAGTCCTTATCCCTCTCTCAGTCTGACCTCTGACTGCTCATCATCCCATTCCTTCTCCCTGTTTTTTCCCTTTTTTATTGATCACTTCAGTAATTTACATTTCAAATGTTGTCTCCCTTCCTGTTTTCAACTCTGCAAGTCAATTCTTTCCCTTGTCCTTTGACTGAGCTACATGTACAACCCTCCTGTGTGGTTGATCAGTTAGGTGCAAAAAACATTTAAACTAATATGAGCAACATAGCTACACCTCCTATGAAGGAGGATTAAAAGGAACAGAAAAAATTAACATCTAGTACATTCAGACCACAAGGCACTTTGGACTCCTCAGAGATGCCTAAAGGGAAGAAGTCAACACAGGGCAAAGTAAACATGCTTTTGAGCCTGGCTTTGAGATCTTGATCTTTTTGTTATGCTTTAATGAGATGACTACCAGGAACCTCTATATCCAGATTTTATATCATATGTCTCTAAAGCCTTATTCCAATGGACTTCAAAACTCTATGAATTATTTACATTTTATATAAAGGTATAAAATAATATGCAGGTCTCTCTACTACATAAAGCATTTACTTTACAAAAAATTATTTTAAAAATTCAGTTGTAATAAAAAAGAACAAAGGAAAATAGTCTTCCCAGTCATTATACCCCCTTTATGTATAGCAAACTATCAAAACATAATTTGTTACTCCGTATTTATTGAACACTTTGAAAAGGAGTTCTTTGTTTATTCAATTCAGACAGTAACATTGATGTTTAAAGTATCTAAATTTAAGAACTCTGCAACAAATACTCTCTGGAGAGAAGTCAAAATGTGCACATTGAAGCCAGGCATGTCAGGATTCACAATCTTGAGAAGGTGGATAAAGTTATCAGCTATGGTGGATATCTAGGCTGTTCTAAGGTAGAAAGAAAGGCAAAAAACAAAAAAGAAACCTCTCTCAGGCTCCTTTTTCTGTCTTCCCCCACAACCTGACTCCCTGTCTGAATGTCCAGTTCCCTGCTCTTGTTCCTTAGGACCAGTGAAATCACCTGATATCTCCCCACAATTAACATGCTTTTGTATTCTTAAAAGAATGCATAGATTGAAAGAGACTCTTCACCAGTGAAGAGCACATGCTGCTTTTGCAGAGAGCCAAAGTTCTGTTTCAGAACTAATAAACAGGTGGCTGTGGAATGGAACTCAGGCTTCAGGTGCTAGGACCCTCCTTTCTGACCTCTGTGAATGCTGTCTTTCACATGCACAAATCCACATAATACACATGTAGCTATTCAACTAGCTGAAGAAGTCTTTAAAGAAAAGGTGAACTTAATTTCACAAAGGAATAAAAAAATGGCCCAATTAATGAAAATGGTCATGTTGATCAGTAGCAGTTGTGTGGCTCTGAAGAGAGCATGTGGAATTTCATATGTGTCCATTGAGCTCAAATGCTATCCCCAAAGCCTTCCTCCCACCCTGCTCCCCAACCCACCCACTCTCACTTCCTGGCCCTGGCATTACCCTGTACTTGGGCATATGAACTTTGTAAGACTAAAGGCCTCTCCTCCCATCAATAGCCGACTAGGCCATCCTCTGCTAAATAGGCAACTAGAGACACAAGCTCTGGAGGGGTACTGCTTAGTTCATATTGTTGTTCCTCCTATAGGGTTGCAGACCCCTTAAGCTCCTTGGGTACTTTCTCTAACTCCTTCATTAGGGGCCCTGTGTTGCATCTAATAGAGGACTATGAGCATCCACTTCTGTATTTGCCAGGCAATGGATCCTGTCAATGAGAAGACCACACCTAAGGATTATAGGTATAGACCAGGATTCTTAATTAACCAGCAATCATCTCTCAAGGCTTTTGTTTGACAACATAAAAAGCACTCAGAGATACTGAATCACAAGGAATCAGATGTCTATTTTTCAGAGAAGCTTACCAGTTTAGCATTATATTTAATTCATTACATTTCAAACATTTTGTATACATGTATGTGTTGATGGTGTGCTTGTTTATGTTTTAGATAGTCACACGTAGATCTGCCAAAGCAAAACCAAGGTCCTGAGTCTTTCAAAGAAAGGTCTGGATGTGCTTCACTTGGTAAAGTTTTTATCTCTCCATTCACTGGATCTGTGAATCCCATTAGTCAGGGTGTAATAATGCATACCAGTGTCTCAGCACCCTACATATAGTGATTTCAGAGCAGAAATTCTATATCATTCTATCTACTTACCTGAATACCTAATATGAAAAATCAAGCAACTTCCTTTCGACATGGAGCTAGAGTCTCTCAGCACTTTCCTTCTGATCTCTCTCGACTTCATCTTATCCCTGCTTAGGAATGGAATAAAAGCTGTGACAAATAAGTAAATAAAAATCAAAATTATAAAAAAAATCTGAAAAATTTTTATAGTATAAACTTTAAGTATATATGGATAGGAGAAGAGAAAGAAAAAATGTGCAGAGTGGGGAGATTAAAAAACAAAAATAAATATAACCATACCCATTTATACCTGTAGGATGGTGTCTGACTGAAACGACATTACATAATTTACATATGCTAATTATCAGTTTTAAGATCACACTAACTAGAGCCACCAAGCTTTATTTATTTCAACTTTCTTATATCTGTTGAGGTTTTCCCTGTAACCAAATACATGTTGAATTTTGGGGAATGTTCCATGAGGTGCTGAGGAGAAGGCATATCCTTTGTGCTTGGGTGAAAGGGTCTGTAGATATCTGTTATATCACCTTGAAACATACCTCTCTTTCATTATCTCTCTGATTACTGTTTGTCTCAAAAACTTGTATTTTAGTGAAAGTGGGGTATTGATGTATCACACTACTATTGTGTGATATTCCAGGTTTGATTTAAACTTTAGACATGTTTGTTTTATGATTGTGTGTGCTTTGAATTTGGAGCATAGATTATCATACTTGAAACATCCTCTTAGTGGATTTTTTTTTTTTTTACTATGAAGTGTCCTACAATAATTTTCATTGAAAATCTGTAAAAATATCAGGATGGCTACACTAACTTGCTTTTTGTCTTGTTTGCTTGGAAAATCTTTTTCCAGAACTTTATTCTAAGGTAATGTCTGTCTTTGTTGTTGAGGTCTGTTTATTATATGGAGTAAAATGCATGAAGTTCTTTTCACATCCATTCTGTTAGTCTGTGTTTTTATACTTGAAAATTGAGTCCATTGATGTTGAGAGATATTGATGACTAATGGTTGGTAATTCCTGTTTTGATGTTGGTGATGGATTGTGTGTGTGTGTTCCCTGGCTTTTGGTTTTGCTGGTGTGGGGTTATTGTATTTCATATGTTTTCTTGTGTTTACTTAACCTGCTTGGGTTGGAGTGTTCCTTCTAGTATCTTCTGTAAGGCTGTATTTTAAGATAAATATTGTTTAACTTTCATTTTCTCATGGAAAGTCTTGTTTTCACCATCTACAGTGATGCAAAGTTTTACCTGGGTATAGTTGTCTGGGCCAGCCATTTGCAGTCTCTGCTGTAAGACATTTGCCAAGGCCCTCCTGGATATAAAGTCTCTTCAGAAGTTGGGTGTAATTTCAATAGGTCTCCCTTTATATGTAACATGATCCATGTAGCATCAAGTGGAGGACACTGGGATTCAGAGAAGCAACATACTGGACTTTTGACCCACTTTGCAAGGTGATAAATATGGATCAATTTACATTCTTCTATATGCAGACATTGAGTTAGATAAGTACCATTTGTTAAAGATCCTTTTTTCCGTTGTCTGGTTTTGGCTTTGTCAAAAATCAAGGGACCGTGGGTGTGTGGATAATCAATTCAATTCCATTGATCAACCTGTTTGTCTGAATAACACCATGCAGTTTATATTATGACTACTCTGTAGTACCAATTGAAGTAAGGGATGGTGATAACTCCAGAAGTTCTTTTATTGTTCAGGATTGTTTTCACTGTCTTAAGTTTTTTTGTTTATTCATATGAAATTGAGAATTGCTCTTTCCAGATCTGTAAATAATTGTGTTGGAGTTTTAATGGAAACTGCATTGAATCTGTAGATTGCTTTTGATAAGGTAGCCATTTTCACTATGTTAATCCTACTTATCTGTAGAAAAATGGTATGACTCCCAGCCTGTTATCTGCAAGGTGACTTAAGGATTTCTGTAAATCTCAGCATACTGGAACAGGGAGAAGACATACTTTCTCAGCAGGGAACACTGATGTTAAGCCAATTTAGCTGTGTGCCTAAGGAAGTAGCCTTCGTGGCCATTTTCTCATTAGAAATGTACTTTGTTTTTAATTAAACTAAGCAACACTTAAAAGAGGCAGGCTGCTGACAGCCTTCTCACTCAGCAAGGAGGTTTGGGTCACCATGAACCTAGATAAGTTATTGCTTGGAATATGGAAGCTGTTGAGAATTAGAAGCTGTAGGATATCTTTATTTTGCCTGCCTATAAAGATGATTGAATGTTCAATAAACTCTGCATTGGCACACTGTTACTATGCATCCCCTGTGTACTGATTAATGCAACTCTACCCTTGGTATCCAATGAGTTAGACATTGATACCAATCCATGAGCCTGGAAGATCTTTCCATGTTCTGATATCTTCCTCATTTTCTTTCTCTAAGGACTTGACATTTTTGTCATACAGGTCTTTCACTTGCTTGGTTACACGATATTATTTGTGATTATTTTGAAAGGCATTGTTTGCCTAATTCCTTTTTCACCCCATTTATCATTTGTATAAAGGCAGGATACTGATTTTTTAAATTAGTTTTCTATCCAGCCACTTTACTAAAGATGTTTATCAGCTATCAGATTTCTCTGAAAAAATATGTGGGCTCATAAACATATGTTATCATATCATCTGGATATAGCAATACTTTGGCTTCCTCTTTTCCAATTTATATCCTATTTTTTTCTATGCCTTGTATCCCTGATCTCTCCAAGTCTTTCAATATAATATGTTGGGTTTTGTCAAAGTCTTTCTCAGTAGCATGTAATTTTTTTCCTTGGTGTGTTTATATGGTAGATTACATTGATGGATTTTTTGTTTGTTTATATGATACATTACATTGATGGATTTTTTTTTTTTTTTTTGGTTTTTTCAAGACAGTGTTTCTCTGCCCTGGCTGTCGTGGAAATCACTCTGTAGACCAGGCTGGCCTTAAACTCAGAAATTCGCCTGCATCTATTTCCCAATTCCTAGGATTAAAGGTGTGTGCCACCACGCCCAGCTGGATTTTTGTATTTTAAACCAACCCTGCTTAGCTGATATGAAACCTACTTTATCATAGTGGATTGTGACTTTGATGTCTTCTTGGGTTCTGTTTGCTGATAACATATTGAGTAT
The DNA here is from genome assembly GCF_978045245.1 of Mus caroli. Taxonomy (NCBI): domain Eukaryota; kingdom Metazoa; phylum Chordata; class Mammalia; order Rodentia; family Muridae; genus Mus; species Mus caroli. The sequence continues at coordinate 98,868,045 of NW_028227259.1, read as the reverse complement.
TTTTGCATCAGTGTTCATAACAGAATTGTGTCTGAAATATTCTTTTATTGTTGAGGCTGTGTTTTGTTTAGGTATCATCTAATCTTGATTCATAGATTAGGTTTGGAAATGTTCATTCTGTTTCTACTTTGTGGAATAGCTTGAGGGGTATTTGTAGCTGTCCAGTGGCCATGGACGAACTGGGATGCCTGGAAATGATAAAGAAAAGAATGCAAGAGAAGGATGAAGTGAAGACAAAGTTTCTTATCAAGTCTCCAAGTTTAATATTCAGCATTTTGTTTATATTGGGAAAGCCCACAGATCCCATTCTTTGTTTCAGCTGGATTATGTTGCAAAGAAAGCACAGGAGGCAGTCTATTCCTCTAAGTTCCTGTAGGAAATTGCAGGTGCAGACAAGTCCACCTAGGTTGAAAAAACAATATGGCAAGCACTCAAGGTCTGATTATCCTGCTCAAGGCTCGGGAAAAGGCACAAAAGTATTGATATTATCTGTTCTTGGAAAGTCTGGTAAAATTATGCACTAAAAACCATCTGCTTCTGGCCAAGCTTTGGTTGAGGCTGGTATCTATTCAGAAGTTCAATCCATTGTAATCAGGGCAGGAGCATGGCAGCATACAGGCAGAGCTGAGAATTCTATGTCTTTATATGAAGGCTGCTAGTGGAAGACTAGCTTGCAGGATGGTAGGATGAGGGTCTTTAATCCCACAATGATACACCTATTCCAATAAGGCCATATCTACTCCAACAGGGCCACACCTTCTAATAGTGCATGTACAAACCATCACATTTTTATAGGACTAGGTCATTTACTTGATCTTGATTTAATTTTGTAAGTTTTTGTCTGTCTAGAAAATCATCCATTTCATTTAGATTTTCCAATTTTGTGGAATACAGGTTTTTGAAGTAAGACATAATGATTCTTTAGATTTCCTAAGTATCAATTGTTATGTCTCCCTTTGCATTTCTGATTTTATTAATTTGGGTACTGTCTCTCTGCCTTTTAATTTGGGTAAAGGGTTGTCTATATTGTTGATTTTCACAATGAACAAGTTCTTGGTTTCATTGATTCTTTGTATTCTCTTTGATTCTAATAGATTGATTTCAACCCTGAATTTGATTATTTTCTGCTGTCTATTCTTCTTAGTTGTGTTTGATTCTTTTTTAATAGAACTTTCAGATGTACTTTAAATTGATAGCATGAGAACTCTCCAATTTTTTTATAAAGGTACTTAGTGCAACAAAATTTCCTCTTAGTACTGTTTAGTACTTCTTTCATTAGGTCCCATAACTTTGGGTATGTCCTGCCTTCATATTCATTGAATCATAAAAAAATCTTTAATCTCATTATTTCTTCCCTGACCCAGCGACAATTTAATGGGGTGTTGTTCAGTTTCCATGAGTTTGTAAGCTTTCCATGAGTTTGTAAGCTTTGTTATTTCTATCATTGTCCAGCTTTAATCCATTGTGGTCTGGATACAAGGTGTTATTTCACCCTTATCAGTTGAAGCTTGCTCTATAACCCAATTTATGATCAGTTTTGGAGTAGGAATTATGAGATGCTGAGAAGATATATTCTTTTGCATTTGGATGAAATGTTCTTCAGGTCTGTTAGGTCTGTTTGATTCATAAGATCAATTACATTACTTCTGTTTAGTTTCTATGTGACCTGTCCATTGGTAAGAGTGGGGTGTTGAAGTCTCCATGAGCTTTGATGTGTGATTTAAGCTTTAGTAATGTATGACTTATGAATGTGGATCCTCTTGCATGTGGAAAAAATGTTGTTGAAAATTGAAACATCATCTTGGTAGATTTTTCCTTGAAGAGTATCAAATATTAATCCTCATCTCTTTTGATTAATGTTGGTTAAAAGTCTTATTAGATATTACAAAACTAGTCCAGCTTCTTTCTTGGGTTGGTTTGCTCAAAAAATCTTTTTCCAGGCCTTTCTCTGAGGTTATGTCTATCATTGTTGTTGGCCTGTATTTCTTATATTCCACAGAATAATGAATCCAGTATTTATCCTCTAGGTTAAGCTCCACCTTTTAAAAAGTAAATTGAGTCTATTTATGTTGAGAGACATTAATCACAAGTGAATATTAATTTCTGATATTTTGATGATGGTGATTGCATGTGTGTGTGTGTGTTGGTTTTTTAACGTAGAATTATTTCTAGGGTGTAATTATCCTCCCCCAGTTTCAGTTATTCTTTTAGTATCCTCTGTAGAGCTGGATTAGTAGAAAATATTGTTTAAATTGGGTTTTGTCATGGCGTATCCTGTCTTCTCTGTCCATGATAATTGAAAGTTTTGCTGGGTATAATAGTCTGAGCTGGTACCTGTGATCTCCTAGAGACTGTAAGACATTTCCCCAGTCCACTGTGTCTTTTAAAGTCTCCTCTAAGAATTCTCCTGTAATTCTAACTGGTCTACATTTTTATGTTACTTGGTCTTCATCCCTATCACCTTTTACTATTTTTTTCTTTGTTCTATACGCCTAGTGTTTAATTATTATGTGGCAGAAGGAGAATTTTTTTTTTGCCAATCTACTACTTGTTCTGTAAGCTTCTTATATGTTTATAGGCATCCTTTCCTTTAGGGGAAATACATTTTCTTCTATAATTTTGTTAAACATATATTCTCAGCCTCTGAGTTGGGGCTTGAGACCTATGAATATAGCCTGGTTGTGCCAGGCCTCCAAGAATGCTGGAGGAGCTAGCTGTGGACCAAGAAATAGACAGCAGAGGGTTCAGGGATTTCAGTGTCAGAACTCCCTGACACTGAATTTTCTCAGAGGGGCCAGGAGGCAGACATTTGTGATAGTGTTCAGTAATATTTTATACATCAAAGCCACTAGCAAAAACATCTTAAGCTAACTTTATTAACAATCACCATTTCCAACTCTTTCTACGGGTGGTTGATATTAATAAAAATCTACAGCTCTACGTCCTTTCTGACAGTGGTGATTAAACCATTAATCTGCTGTGAAGCCAGGCTTGGAAAAGATCATTCACTATTATTATAAGTGCCAATGATACTGCCCAGCAAGGGGCTGGAAGCTTCCTTAGGGAAGTTTTAAAGGTAGATACTAGAGATGTATTTTGTTTCTAGAAGGCTTGCCTAGCATACTTTGAGCACTCTCCAACACTACACTTTGTTAAGAGAGGACAGTGATTGGACTTTTTGTCCCACCACTTAGGAGGTAGACGCAGAAGGTCTCAGCTGCTCACACACTTCTAAGATCCATATATCTTTCTGGGGTAGTCTGGATTATAGGAGACCATGTTTCAGTTTACCAAAACACATATATAAGACTCAGAAGGTTGTATTTATATATTAGGCATCTATATCCATACTCATATGTTCACGTGTTTCTGTGTAATACTGTTTGTGCCTCTGTGTGTTTGGGGGGAGGGTGTATTTGTAAAAAAAAATAGAAGCACTGTATTTGATGTGGATCAGAGACATGGAAAGGGTTGGAGTGATATAAAGGAAATGTTATAAATATATTTAAATTTAAAATATTACCAATTAATAAAAATGGGGAATAAGTAGATGACTCAACAATGAAGAGCTCTGTCTGCTCTTTCAGGGTACCATACTTGGGTTCCAAGGACCACTTTAAGGTAGTTCACAAAACTCTGTAACTCTAGATTCAGAAGGATCCATTACTTTCCTCTGGATTACCCTGGGACTCCACTCATACACAGATAGAAATGCATAATTAAACATTTTTTATTACATATTTTCCTCAATTACATTTCCAATGCTATCCCAAAAGTCCCCCATACCCCCCCCACTTCCCTACCCACCCATTCCCATTCTTTTGGCCCTGGCATTCCCCTGTATTGGGGCATATAAAGTTTGCAAGTCCAATGGGCCTCTCTTTCCAGTGATGGCCGACTAGGCCATCTTTCGATACATATGCAGCTAGAGACAAGAGCTCCGGGGTACTGGTTAGTTCATTATGTTGTTCCAACTATAGGGTTGCAGATCCCTTTAGCTCCTTGGGTACTTTCTCTAGCTTCTCCATTGGGAGCCCTGTGATCCATCCAATAGCTGACAGTGAGCCTCCACTTTTGTGTTTGTTTGGCCCCGGCATAGTTTCACAAGAGAGAGCTATATCTGGGTCCTTTCAGCAAAATCTTGCTAGTGTATGCAATGGTGTCAGCGTTTGGGAGCTGATTATGGATTGGATCCCTGGATATGGCAGTCTCTAGATGGTCCATCCTTTCATCACAGCTCCAAACTTTGTCTCTGTACCTCCTTCCATGGGTGTTTTGTTCCCACTTGTAAGAAGGGGCACAGTGTCCACAGTTTAGTCTTAATTCTTCTTGAGTTTCATGTGTTTAGCAAATTGTATCTTATATCTTGGGTATCCTAAGTTTTGGGCTAATATCCACTTATCAGTGAATATTGTGTGAGTTCCTTTGTGATTGTGTTACCTAACTCAAGATGATGCCCTCCAGGTCCATCCATTTGGCTAGGAATTTCATAAATTCATTCTTTTTAATAGCTGAGTAGTACTCCATTGTGTAAATGTACCATATTTTCTTTATCCATTCCTCTGTTGAGGGGCATCTTGGTTCTTTCCAGCTTCTGGCTATTATAAATAAGGCTGCTATGAACATAGTGGAGCATATGTGCTTCTTACCAGTTGGGACATCTTCTGGATATATGCCCAGGAGAGGTATTACTGGATCCTCTGGTAGAACTATGTCCAATTTTCTGAGGAACCGCCAGACTGATTTCCAGAGTGGTTGTAAAGCTTGAAATCCTACCAACAATGGAGGAGTGTTCCTCTTTTTCCACATCCTCGCCAGCATCTGCTGTCACCTGAATTTTTGATCTTAGCCATTCTGACTGGTGTGAGGTGGAATCTCAGGGTTGTTTTGATTTGCATTTCCCTGATGATTAAGGATGTTGAACATTTTTTCAGGTGCTTCTCTGCCATTCGGTATTTCTCAGGTGAGAATTCATTGTTCAGTTTTGAGCCCCATTTTTTAATGGGGTTATTTGATTTTCTGGAGTCCACCTTCTTTAGTTCTTTATATATATTGGATATTAGTCCCTTATCTGATTTAGGATAGGTGAAAATCCTTTCCCAATCTATTGGTGGTCTTTTTGTCTTATTGATGGTGTCTTTTGCTTTGCAGAAGCTTTGCAGTTTCATGAGGTCCCACTTGTCAATTCTTGATCTTACAGCACAAGCCATTGCTGTTCTATTCAAGAATTTTTCCACTGTGCCAATATCTTCAAGGCCTTTCCCCACTTTCTCCTCTATAAGTTTCAGTGTCTCTGGTTTTATGTGAAGTTCCTTGATCCACTTAGATTTGACCTTAGTACAAAGAGATAGGAATGGATCAATTCGCATTCTTCTACATGATAACAACCAGTTGTGCCAGCACCATTTGTTGAAAATGCTGTCTTTCTTTCACTGGATGGTTTTAGCTCCCTTGTCGAAGATCAAGTGGCCATAGGTGCTGGCTTCATTTCTGGGTCTTCAATTCTATTCCGTTGGTCTATTTGTCTGTTACTATACCAGTACCATGCAGTTTTTATCACAATTGCTCTGTAGTAAAGATTTAGGTCAGGCATGGTGATTCCACCAGAGGTTCTTTTATCCTTGAGAAGAGTTTTTGCTATCCTAGGTTTTTGTTATTCCAGATGAATTTGCAGATTGCACTTTCTAATTTGTTGAAGAATTGAGTTGGAATTTTGATGGGGATTGCATTGAATCTGTAGATTGCTTTTGGAAAGATAGCCATTTTTATAATGTTGATCCTACCAATCCATGAGCATGGGAGATCTTTCCATCTTCTGAGATCTTCTATGATCTTCTATGATCTTCTTCTTTCTTCAGAGACTTGAACTTTTTATTATACAGATCTTTCACTTCCTTAGTTAGAGTCACGCCAAGATATTTTATATTATTCGTGACTATTGAGAAGGGTGTTGTTTCCCTAATTTCTTTCTCAGCCTGTTTATTCTTTGAGTAGAGAAAGGCCATTGACTTGTTTGAGTTAATTTTATATCCAGCTACTTCACCAAAGCTGTTTATCAGATTTAGGAGTTCTCTGGTGGAATTTTTAGGGTCACTTATATATAATATCATATCATCTTCAAAAAGTGATATTTTGACTTCATCTTTTCCAATTTCTATCCCTTTGATCTCCTTTTGTTGTCGAATTGCTCTGGCTAGGACTTCAAGTACAATGTTGAATAGGTATGGAGAGAGTGGACAGCCTTGTCTAGTCCCTGATTTTAGTGGGATTGCTTCAAGCTTCTCACCATTTACTTTGATGTTGGCTACTGGTTTGCTGTAGATTGCTTTTACCATGTTTAGGTATGGGCCTTGAATTCCTGATCTTTCCATGACTTTTATCATGAATGGGTGTTGGATCTTGTAAAATGATTTTTCCGCATCTAACGAGATGATCATGTGGTTTTTGTCTTTGAGTTTGTTTATATAATGGATTACGTTGATGGATTTCCGTATATTGAACCATCCCTGCATCCCTGGGATGAAACCTACTTGGTCAGGATGAATGATTGTTTTGATGTTTTCTTGGATTTGGTTAGCAAGAACTTTATGGAGGATTTTTGCATCAATATTCATAAGGGATATTGGTCTGACGTTTTCTATCTTTGTTGGGTCTTTTTGTGGTTTAAGTATCACAGTAATTGTGGCTTCATAGAATGAGGTGGGTAGAGTACCTTCTGTTTCTATTTTGTGGAATAGTTTGTGAAGAACTGGGATTAGATCTTCTTTGAAGGTCTAATAGAACTCTGCACGAAACCCATCTGGTCCTGGGCTTTTTTTGGTTGAGAAACTATTAATGACTGCTTCTATTTCTTTGGGGGATATAGGGCTGTTTATATCATTAACGTGATCTTGATTCAACTTTGGTACCTGGTATCTGTCTAGAAACTTCTCCATTTCACCAAGGTTCTCCAGTTTTGTTGAGTATTGCCTTTTGTAGAAGGATCTGATGGTGTTTTGGATTTCTTCAGGATCTGTTGTTATGTCTCCTTTTTCATTTCTGATTTTGTTAATTAGAATGCTTTCCCTGTGCCCTCTAGTGAGTCTGGCTAAGGGTTTATCTATCTTGTTGATTTTCTCAATGAACCAGCTCCTTGATTGGTTGATTCTTTGAATAGTTCTTCTTGTTTCCACTTGGTTGATTTCGCCCCTCAGTTTGATTATTTCCTGCCATCTACTCCTCTTGGGTGAATTTGCTTCCTTTTGTTCTAGAGCTTTTAGGTGTGTTGTCAAGCTGCTAATGTGTGCTCTCTCTAGTTTCTTTTTGGAGGCACTCAGAGCTATGAGTTTTCCTCTTAGAAATGCTTTCATTGCATCCCATAAGTTTGGGTGTGTTGTGGCTTTATTTTCATTGAACTCTAAAAAGTCCTTAATTTCTTTCTTTATTCCTTCCTTGACCAAGGTATCATTGAGAAGCGTGTTGTTCAGTTTCCACGTGAATGTTGGCTTTATATTATTTATTTTATTATTGAAGAGCAGCCTTAGTCCATGGTGATCTGATTGGATGCATGGGACAAGTTCAATTTTTTTGTATCTGTTGAGGCCTGTTTTGTGACCAATTATGTGGTCAATTTTGGAGAAGGTACCATGAGGTGCTGAGAAGAAGGTATATCCTTTTGTTTTAGGATAGAATGTTCTGTAGATATCTGCCAGATCCATTTGATTCATAACTTCTGTTAGTTTCACTGTGTCCCTGTTTAGTTTCTGTTTCCATGATCTGTCCATTGGTGAAAGTGGTGTGTTGAAGTCTTCCACTATTATTGTGTTAGGTGCAATGTGTGCTTTGAGCTTTACTTAAGTTTCTTTAATGAATGTGGCTGCCTTTGTATTTGGAGCACAGATATTCAGAATTGGTAGTTCCTCTTGGAGGATTTTATCTTTGATGAGTATGAAGTGCCCCTCCCTGTCTTTTTTGATGACTTTGGGTTGGAAGTCAATCTTATCAGATATTAGAATGGCTACTCCAGCTTGTTTCTTTATAATATTTGCTTGGAAAATTGTTTTCCAGCCTTTCATTCTGAGGTAGTCTCTATCTTTTTCTCTGAGATGAGTTTCCTCTAAGCAGCAAAATGTTGGGTCTTTTTTGTGTAGCCAGTTTGTTAGTCTATGTCTTTTTATTGGGGAGTTGAGTCCATTGATATTAAGAGATATTAAGGAAAAGTAATTGTTGCTTCCTGTTATTTTTGTTGTTAAAGTTGGCATTCTGTTCTTGTGGCTGTCTTCTTTTAGGTTTGTTGAGGGATTACCTTCTTGTTTTTTCTAGAGCGTGGTTCCCATCCTTTTATTGGTTTTTTTCTGTTATTATCCTTTGAAGGGCTGGATTCGTGGAAAGATAATGTGTGAATTTGGTTTTGTCGTGGAATACTTTGGTTTCTCCATCTATGTTAATTGAGAGTTTGGCTGGGTATAGTAGCCTGGGCTGGAATTTGTGTTCTTTTACTGTCTGTATAACATCTGTCCAGGCTCTTCTTGCTTTCATAGTCTCTGTTGAAAAATCTGGTGTAATTCTGATAGGCTTGCCTTTATATGTTACTTGACCTTTTTCCCTTACTGCTTTTAGTATTCTATCTTTATTTAGTGCATTTGTTGTTCTGATTATTATGTGTCGGGAGGTATTTCTTTTCTGGTCCAGTTTATTTGGAGTTCTGTAGGCTTCTTTTATGTTCATGGGCATGTCTTTCTTTAGATTTGGGAAGTTTTCTTCTATAATTTTGTTGAAGATGTTTGCTGGTCCTTTGAGTTGAAAATCTTCATTCTCATCCACTCCTATTATCCGTAGGTTTGGTCTTCTCATTGTGTCCTCGATTTCCTGGATGTTTTGAGTTAGGATCTTTTTGCATTTTCCATTTTCTTTGATTGTTGTGTCGATGTTCTCTATGGAATCTTCTGCACCTGAGATTCTCTCTTCCATCTCTTGTATTCTGTTGCTGATGTTCGCATCTGTGGTTCCAGATTTCTTTCCTAGGTTTTCTATCTCCAGTGTTGCCTCATTTTGGGTTTTCTTTATTGTGTCTACTTCCATTTTTAGGTCTAGTATGGTTTTGGTCATTTCCATCACCTGTTTGGATGTGTTTTCCTGTTTTTCTTTAAGGACTTGTAACTCTTTAGCAATGTTCTCCTGTAATTCTTTAAGTGAGTTATTAAAGTCCTTCTTGATGTCCTCTACCATCATCATGAGATATGCTTTTAAATCCAGGTCTAGCTTTTCGGGTGTGTTGGGGTGCCCTGGACTGGGCGAAGTGGGAGGGCTGGGTTCTGATGACGGTGAGTGGTCTTGGTTTCTGTTAGTAAGATTCTTATGTTTACCTTTCGCCATCTTGTAATCTCTGGAGTTGTTATCGTTGTCTTTGTTTAGAGATTGTTCTTCTGGTGATTCTGATTACCGTCTATCAGCAGACCTGGGAGACAGGCTCTCTCCTCTGTGTTACAGTGGTTAGAGCACTCTCTGCTGGCAAGCTCTCCTCTTAAAGGGAAGATGTACAGATATCTGGTGTTTGGACCTCCTCCTGGCCAAAGAAGAAGGCCCAAAACAGGACCTTTCCCAGGTGCTGTTTTACTTTGGCAGGTCACAGAAGCTGTCAGCTTCTGTGGTGCACACTCTCACCTGTGCAGACTAAGTTCCTAAGTTCGGTGGAGTCCCTGAACCAAGATGGCCCTCCTTGCTCCTGAGGCAGAGGGCTCCCGTGCACGTGGACTTGTGTCCTCCCCGGCTGGGAAGGTGGCCGGATGTCTGCGGCCTGAAAAGTGTGCTGCCTCAGTGGCTCTGTGGCTCCCGCCTGTCCCAGAAGCTGTCCACTTCTGTGGTGCACACTCTCACCTGTGCAGACTAAGTTCCTAAGTTCTGCGGAGTCTCAGAACCAAGATGGCGCTCCATAATTAAACATTTTAAACATAAATATTAACAGAAAATTGAAAGACAATGTTCAAAATATTCTTCAGCCTAACAAAGGTATTTTTATTTTGATTCTTTAATTTCTTGAGTTTTCTGTTTCATGACTCTGATCCTAGAGAAAGTCTGTTTGCAAGCAAGATGTAATTTTTATATAGCTCAATGATTATTACTGGAAGTGACCCTAGGATATCCCACAGTGCAGTGCTCAGGTACTTTTCATCATGAACAACGTGTTAAGATTGACACATCAATGAAGGGGAGAAGTGGAGTTCCTTTTGTTGATACAAACAACAACAACAACAATATCATACATATCAACCAGGTTTAATCTCAAAATAAATAAAAAATACCCTTTATTCTGGAGCCAAAGAGACTAAGCCATGATTTGAAAAAAGATTTAGAATACTCCAAATTTCATATTCAATCATAAAAGCAGTTTCATGATAATTTTTGGTAAGAAGTTTAAATCAAATCTTAAAGCAGTTCTTAGATACGTTGGTAAAAATGTAAAAATATTTGCATTGCTGGAAAAGTTAGTGGGAAGGTTTAGAAAAGCTGAAAAATCTCTCATATCAGCCTCACATGCCAACTGAGAACATTCTAAAGTCTTTTGATTGTGGGGACTAGTGTTTTTAATTTAATACACTATAAGATATACAAAATATGTTAGGATATTAGGTCCTGTTTTATTTGTTAGTGACAGGAAGTTTGGTGGGACATGTGGAGAGAGACAAGGCATGGCTATTTAATACCCTAAAGCTTCCCCAAGTCAACTCTGTTCATTCTCCTGCCTGATGCATTCCATCCCCCTCATGTCACTGCTTGCCAGTCAGTCAGTCACCCTCTGCAGTCACTGAATCTTCCCAGGAATTACTTCATAGCCCTTCTCAATGAGATGAAGTACATTAAAAAGAATTCATGAAGAAATTCAGAAAGGAACTACTTTATCATCTTATTAGAGTCTGAGAGGATGAAAGGCCTGCTGTAAATCCCAGAAAATACCAGATGAGGAAGGAGATAATGAGAGAGAGTCATGTCTTTAGAGTTAGGGGCAGCAATATAGGACTGCAAACATAATAGAAAATGCAGGTAGGGTCTACGGAAGACAAGAGCAAAAAGCCCAGAATATCTCAGCTCTCATGTTTAGAATTTAGACAGGTATTAGAGAGAAAAAGGGTAAAGACTGCACTAACAACTTTGAGTTAGAACCCAGGCAACAGGCTGGTTCGGCAGTGAAGATGACTGAGCAACAGGTAGGAGGAAAGTGTAAGAACAGCATCTTATTAAGGGGATGATCACTCCTCCCATGTCCTTGGAGTATCCTCAGGTGAACCAGCTCTCCTGTGGCATGGTCTACTTGGCCAAGTTATTGACAAGTCAACTTGGAATAACTCCTAAGATAAAGGGATAATGCAATGTCATGTTCTAATCTTTGGTACAGAGTACAGAGACCGGTTTCTCTCAGGGTCAGTGGTCAAACTCATATCCTATTCTATGTCCAAGAGAAAGTAGCTTTCTTTTAACAACTGTTAAGAAACCCAGTTCCTCTGCCTGATCCCTAGTAAGACCAGTGATTCTTGCTGTGATGAAATACCCACCAAGAAGCAGTATATCTGGAAAAAGAACTTCCTTGTCTCCAAGTTCAAGGGAATACTGTTCATCACATCAAGGAAGACACAGTTTTGCAAGAGTGAGAATGATCAGGATGTGTGCACAGGCAATGAGCAGAGAGTAGGCAAGGGTAATAGTTAATTTACACTCTCTTTCTTTTTTTTTTTTTAAAGATTTATTTATTTATTATATGTAAGTACACTGTAGCTATACTTCAGACACTCCAGAAGAGGGCGCCAGATCTCGTTACGGATGGTTGTGAGCCACCATGTGGTTGCTGGGATTTGAACTCTGGACCTTCGGAAGAGCAGTCAGGTGCTCTTACCCACTGAGCCATCTCACCAGCCCCCTACACTCTCTTTCTTATCCTGTTATGACCCCAGCAAGTGGGGTGTTGACCTCAGCCAATGAAACAGCACCTTCACATTCAGATTGGAGCATCTGCCCAAACTTCTTTTCTCAACACCATCAGGTATATTTCCTTCATGGGTCTAAAGGACACCAATGTGACAAAGTTAACCATTATGAAAATGCTTCTTCTGTTGTTGTTTTTTTTTTTTTTTTTTTTTTTGGTTTTTGATAGTTTGTCTGTGTAGCTTTGGCTGTGCTTGAACTCTCAGACCAGGTTAGCCTAAAAGGCTCAGAGCGCTTTTTGCCTCTCTGCCTTATGATGGTGGTATTGAAGGTATGCCTCACCAAGCCCAGCCCCCTAAATGGTTCTTAACACTCAAAGTAGAACACTAGATGTTTATACTGAAGTTGGAGGAAAAATACAAGGCTTTTGCCAAAAGCATTAAATACTTCCAAGGATTTGATTTCATAGAGCCCTAGCAAATCAACAAATGGAATCTTCACAATTGAGCAAGTTATACTTCTAGTAACAAAGGTTCAAACCACCAGACCTTCAAACTTTAACTCAATCCATAAACTAATTTTCCTGGATTCCAAGATACCATCTTCTTAGGTGATTAGAGACTGTCTAGTTGGCGGCCAATCTCTTTTGCTAAAACCTTACACTTCCTCCCAATGCTAATCAAAATATCCACTCATGTACTTTTGTGTTTAGGTTCAGTGTGATGGCTAAGCATGTTGATGGGATTTAGTATATCTATGGAAACCCTCCTATTTCTTAAGACCTGTTACTGAGCAGGAGGGTGAACCATCTTAAGTGGGAGTGGCACCATATAATTGGCTAGAGGCCTGGACTGAATTAAAGAGAGAAATCAAGGGAGCACCACATTCTCTAGGCTTCCCATTAGAATACACTGTGACCAGGGCTCTCCTCTTTCCACAAGTCCTTTCCCCAAATACCATGCTGGAGAGTATCCCAAGAATAGTTGGTTAAAGAGAACTCTTTCTGTTTTAAATTACTTCTTGTGAGTGTTCTGGTGACAGCAGTTGTTATAGCAGCAAGTAAGGGTCAGAGCCTGATGCTTGAGAGACCTAAAATTCCAAGTGTGGTCACTCTTCCATAATATGTCAATTAAACAAGAAATTTATCAGATCAATAGATATGAGTTTACTGAGGATTTTCTGTGCAAGGACCCAGAACAAGAGTTCTAATAATATCCCTGGGTATCTGGGTAGAAATGCCAAAAGGAAGCACTGGTTCCTTATCTGCTGGGAGAACATTCTTGCCTGAGGACCATATGGGAGAGTGTGATCAAAACTTCAGTGCAGATCCAAATATCTTTTCATGAAGTGCTTTTATTATCAGATACTGGCATTTTTAATTGGGTATTTATTTCATTTACATTTCCAATGCTATCCCCACAAGCTCCCCCACCCACTCCCCCACCCACCCACTCCCACCTCTTGGCCCTGGCGTTCCCTTACTGAGGCATATAAAGTTTGCATGACCAATGGGCCTCTCTTTCCACTGATGGCCGACTAGGCCATTTTCTGATTCATATTCAGTTAGAGACACAAACTCCAGGTGGGTACTGATTAGTTCATATTTTTGTTCTACCTATAGGATTGCAGATCCCTTTAGCTCCTTGGGTCCTTTTTCTAGCTCCTCCATTGGGAGCCCTGTGAATCATCCAATAGATGACTGTGAGCATCCACTTCTGTGTTTGCTAGTCCCCAGCATAGTCTCACAAGAGACAGCTCTATTCGGGTCCTTTGAGCAAAATCTTGCTAGTGTATGCAATGGTGTCAGCGTTTGTTTTAATGAGTTTAAAATGAGTTATATCAATTGCACCATTTTCTTCAACCCATCTACTAAACCAGTGTTTCTCAACCTGTGTAACAGGACATATTTTATGTACCATATTAAATATCTTGCATATCAGATATTTATACTAAAATTCATAACAATAGCAAATTGCAGTTAAAAACTAACCATGAAATAACTTTTTGGTGGGGGTCCCTACAACAATGGTAAGTGCATTAAAGAAGAGTCGCAGCACTAAGAAAGTTGAGACCGACTAGTCTAGACTGTCTTCCCCTGTCATCTCTTCCAGGATAGTCGCAGGGAAGAAGCTTGTAGGCTAGACAGGCAGGTGAGAAGAGAGTCTGTCCTGTGGACTGCATCACAGCTCTGGGAAGTGTGAAGAGCAGGAGAAACACCAGGACCTAGGATCAAAAGAAAAAGCCACAGAAGTTGTCTTGCTAAATGTAGAATAAGAGGTCAATATATACATCTGTATCTCTGGACTTGTATTAGATGTATGGGGTAAACAATTTTCTTCACTATTGAAATATTTTCAATCACAACATTTTCTTCTCCTCCCAAACTCCTATATATTCTTCTACACATGTCTTCAGCTTCATGGCCAGTTTTCTGCTTAGTTGTTATTGGGCACATATATGTTTTGTATACACACATTACTTTATAAATATAATCGTTTAAGTCTTAAATATAACCCTTAAATATAATTGCGAGCACGATATATATATATTTTTTTACAAAGGGTATAAAAGAATCAAAAAGCCAAATCTAGTTCTTGCCAAAATGGCCTCTTATCCAGCATGTCTTGGAGCCAACTGTACATTTAACCTGTCCAGGTTTTAGTTGCAGACTTCTCTGAATTCACAACATTTGCCTTTCACTGATCTGAATAGATCTAACTCTTTTTACAGGTTCAGAGCAGTGCTTTCTGTCTGGCCCAAGGTAGAGATGAACAAATGTTGGGCACTGGGCTATACACAGACGGTCTGTTCTTCACTTGAGCTGAAACCCCGGACCCAGTGGTGAAAATTCATCTACCAGTGAAGGAAGGAGTTTCCTCCTGGTCCTGGAACTCTGGCTCCTAAATTACCTCCCCCTCAGCTCCCACAGGAGAAGCATGGTTAGTAGTCACATAGGCAATGTCCCAAGCATTTGACTTTCAGGCTAAACTCCTCGCCAGTTACCTAGCAACAGTAAAGACCATAAGAGGGGCTGCTTGGCCTCACCTTGCTCTCTTACTCCCCTACACTCCTCTTAACCTCTCCTCTCCCCTCCCCTCTCCCCCCCTCCCCTCCTCTCTCCTCTCCTATCCTCTCCTCTCCTCTCTTCTCCTCTCACCTCTCATTCCCTTCTTCTCTCCCTCTTACTCTTTAGCCTTTCTTTGCTCTCTCTCTCTCTCTCTCTCTCTCTCTCTCTCTCTCTCTCTCTCTTTCCCCGTTTTCTCCTCTTGGCCATGACTTCTCTCTCTCTCTCTCTCTCTCTCTCTCTCTCTCTCTCTCTCTCTCTCTCTCTCTCTCTCTCTCTCTTTCTTCTCTCCTTTCTCCCAGCCTTTCTAAACTAAAGCTCTAAAACCATAGACTGTCTCTGTTCATCAGGGCCTACTGAGCTTAAATGATGTAATAGGCTTTCTTCTAATGAGCCATTTCTAATTTTTCCGTGGAAGGCATTCTTGTGCTCTAGTCAAGGCCCACCTTCCTGTGTTCCAGTCAATGCCCGCTGTGCTTACTCTTGCCTGCATGGGAACCTCTCTCCCTAAGCCCTCTCTCCCATACCCCCAGGACAAAGGGTGTTGTCCCTGGGCAGTGATCAGGGACTGCCCCTTGTCCACCCACACTTGAGTATGGTCAATGGCTTAGGTGCTCACCTGGGCAGATTGGAAAGAGTCTGGCAAACCTCCCGAGTTTGGCTGCCCATAGCATAGGAGGGAATGTGGCCAGGAGCAGCTATCCTCCCTCCCCTGACCCCGTTTTAGTTCCCACAGAAAAAGAAAGAAAAAACTGTGTAGTGCACACTACTGACATCACGGTTAGACTTGCTTCACTTCTCTTCTCACCCAGGTTCCCCTCCCCCCACATGCTTCCCCTGCTGCTATGACACCAGATTCTGTTTTATGCTGTCATGTTACTTGTCACCCCAACATATTTTTGAAGTGTGACAGATACAAGGTGAGTTACAATGAGAGAAGCAATTTCCAAAGAATCCTTGAGGAAGGAATTTCCACAAGAGTCTCAGGTGTTGCATCCTCAGTCCTACAAGAGCCTGGAATGTAAACAAAGCTCTCTCTCCATTCAATTAGATAGCATTTCCTGAAGCAAGACTCAGTTAGAAGTACAGTAAATATGATGGGAAAGCATAGGATTTTTGTCTTTACTCTGTATTCCCTGGACCAGGTGGCCTCTCTATAAGATACATATTACCATATGGGTGATCTGTCAATGTAGACAAGGCATCTGGATTTGGGACATGCTGTATTAATCAGTTTTCTGCTGTGTGACAAAACAATCTGCCCAAAAGTAACTTGAGGAGACAGGATTTTTTTTTTCCTCTTACATTCCTCAGGTCCCAGTCCTTAACTCAGTGGCATTAGAGCAGAACGGTAACCAGGAACCTGGAAGGGTAGACTAGAGAAAGAAGTTTGGCTCTCATTGGTCCCTTTCCTCCGTGTGGGATAACTTATCTAGCCTCCATAGAAAAATATGCACCTTGACAAGGTAATGTGTGTTTGTCTGAGGCCTCCCCTTTTCTGTTGGGAAGCCAAATAAACTTCCCCAATTTTTTTTTTGTCATGATTTTTTTTTTTTTGGTCTTTATAGAGACATATTTTCTCTGTGTAGCCTTGTCTGTCCAGAACTCACTCTGTAGACCAGGCTGGCCTTTACATCAGAAATCTGCCAGCCTTTGACTCCAAAGTGCTGGGATGAAAGGCATGCACCATCACTGCCCAGCTTGGTCATGATTTTTTATTGCAGAAATAGAAACACTAAGTAAGATAATGAATTTGGTTTGTAAGTTCTGCTAACTTCATACAATGCAGTTATAATGAATTGTGATTTTTCTGTCTTAGAAAATACATGCTATTTTGAAGAATGATCCTTACTGCCTGGGAGTGCAGGTAGTAGGTTCTTTAATTCTCTGAACCAATCCTGTGACCAAGGTCAACTCAGTTTCCAGTAGGGGGCAGCACTGACACAGAGTATATATGTTGCCTTTGGAAGTTGTATGTTCTCACCAAGGGCTAGGTTGAGATGTTTCTGTACACCACCACCCTCTCCCCAGCTCTTGCAACCATGATTAATTTGTACTTGTTAATATAACTAGATGGATATCCATTAGAAATGAAGCTAACAAACCTGAGCTTGTACTGATCCTTCTGGCAGTGGGAAATGGGCTGCAATGTCCTCATGTGTCATGAAGATTGTTTAGTTCACCTGGGTCTCAGGGTGATTTTATTTCACATGTTTCTTTGGATTCTTCTGCCTTTCCTGGCAGAAGACCTTGGTCATTCAGGAAACCATTGATAAGAAATGCCAGTCCCTTTCCCTCACTCTTGCTCAGTGGTCCCCAGTTCAGAGTAAGAGAAACTTCCTCTTTAGGCTACAGCTCATGGTGGCTCTTGTGTATGAAATACTTTTTTACTTCAAGAGAAAAGAAAAGGGGCAAAGTCACAATCAGATTAGAAGGAAACCAAACTGCAGTAGAGTAAATGCTTCAATATCATCCACTCCTAATTGTTCCTGGTTGAAGAATATCATTAATATTGTCAGGGTGCTCGGTATTATTGTAAAATGTGACTACTTCCTGAACAGAACCCCACAACTCATGTATTAAGATCAACAATAAATGGCCTTCATGAAACTGAAAATCCTCTGTAAGCTAAATGACAGCATCAATAGGACAAAATGGTAGCCTAATTAATGGAAAATTAACTTTACCCACTGTATATTTGACAGAGTGCTGATATCCAAACAGTATAAACACCTCAAGAAATTAGACATCAGCAAACCAAATACCCCATTTAGAAAGGGGTGCAGAAGTCAACAGAAAATTTTCAAAAGAGGAATCTCTAATGGTCAAGAAGCACTTAGAGAAATATTTACTATTCCTAGTCAAATGCAAACTGAAAGGACCCTGAGATTCCATCCTATACACATCATCATGGCAAAGAACAAAACTCAAGTAACTGCATATGCTAGTGAAGATTTGGGGCTAGGAACACCATCCCACTGTTGTGAGAAGTATGCAAACTTGTAAAACAAATTTGGAAATTAATCTGGGTATTTCTCAGAAATAATTCTACTTCAAGAACCTGTTATACTACTCCTGGGAATATATTGAAAATATGTTCCCCCAGAGCACATGGACACTTTCATAGCACATTTATTCATAAAACTAGAAACTGGAAGCAGCCCACCTGTCCTGCACCAATTGAATGGATAAGGAAAATCTTGTACACTTATGCCATGAAATACCAATTTACCATTAAAAATAAGGACTGTGTAATAATTTTCAGGCCAATGGAGAAAACTGGAAAATATTGTTGTGAGTGAGGTAAGCCAGACGCAAAAAAGCTTGCATAGTGTGTACTCAGTGATAAGTGAATATTACCCATAGTGTACAGGATAACTATACTATAATCCAAACACGCAAAGAAGCTAACAAACAGTAGTGCCCATGGTAATATGATGATGGAATCTCACTCAGAAGGGGAAATAAAATGTATATCAATACTGTTTGATTAGTGGGAAATGTATCGAGAGGGTATGGGGACAGGAACAGTTTTGGGCATCAGGTGTGGTGGGAAGAGCTGTCTCCAAAGGACTAGGAGAGGGAAAATCCATCTATGTGGGGGCATCTCAGGAAGAAGCCACAGACCTTGGCTTCAGCCAGGCTGTTAGGAGGATAAGGGAGTGACCTTGGCTGAGACCTTACTAACTGGAGATAACAGATGAAGTGGCCACCTCCTGTAGCCCAAGAAGTGGGAGTTGGTGGGTAGGGGAGTGGGTGGATGGTATGGGGTACTTTTGGGATAGCATTGGAAATGTAAATTAGGAAAATACCTAATAAAACAATTGTAAAAAAAAATTCAAGATTTCTCTGATATCTTTTGCAGACAGATCCCAGATCTTCATATTTGCACAGCAGAAATATAGGGAGCCCTTTCTCTCTTGGGTCCACTTCAAGAAACTTCCTTGTGTTTCATTGAGGCAGGACTTTTGCACAGGTCAACTCTGACCTTCAGACACTGCTTCAGTGCATATCTGGGACAGACCTTCATGGCTTGCTTTCCATACAAGATCTCTGTGGAACAGCTGTTGTCCTCTGCACCAGCCCATATGTTCCACAAGGTATGGTACACATTTCTTATGTCAAGAAACAGTAGTTTTTCCCTCCTGTGGGTGAAACCTATAAATGTCAGTAGACTCTGAATTAGGTTTTGCTACATATATATAAGCTCCACTCTCCTCCCTGCTATGATGAATGTTTTTTAAGCACTTGCTATTCAAGTTGGACTCAGGCATGCTAGAAACTTTCCCAGACTTCAGTATACTTGATTACTTTTCTTTCACTAAAGTATACATTATTTCTCCTTAGACACATTTTTACTTGTTATGGAAATGCTAGTTATGCAATTATTCTACTGAAAGGCTATGTCTACTCTAGTCCATATTCCACTCTAATCCATATCCAACTGTGCTCAGTGTAAGTAAAAGTTTCAAGAACCCTGTAAATCTGTATTAGTATGCCATTAGAAGCATCTGATCCACTTAAAACTAAGCTTGACAACCTCCACTATGTACTGCACATTCTCCCATCTACAGTACTTAGTTATTCCTTACCTAGGGTGAAACTCTTTTCAGTCACATGTGGACTCCATCTAGCACAGCCTGGAACATTTTCAGGTTATGCATCTTCATCAGTGCCCCCCCACCCCCAGGGAATCAGAGTAAATGCCAGGCTGCTACCATTTCCTTCATGAGCTTGGTGTGTCTGCCAGTGAAGGCCTCCCTGAACAGTCCTGGGAAGAGTAGAGGTGGCAGCTCCTCCAGAGATGACATGGCCAGAGCCTCATGTCTCACCAGATTCGGACTTGTCAGTTTGTGGAATGTGGGTGGGGTCTGAACACTCATATTCTAAGGTCTCCAGTCAGAAGGCTCCTGAGGAAGGAGTGAAAAAGAATATACATTCAAGAAAAAGTTTATAAAACTTCCTCACAGTCACATCAACCACTAAGTTTGTGAGTTACTGCTCAGGCAAAGCAGAGACATCAATTTACCTCTTCATCCTAAACTGGTTTTAGAAAGACAGTCTCCCACACTGGCAACATGGGAGCCTCTCTATCACTCAAGTGGTTATATAATTTTCAGGTCAAAATATTTTTAAGTGTGACACTTTCTTTTAAAAAAAGAGAGAGAATGAATGAAAGTTAGATAGAAAAATGGGAGAGACTCACAGGACTCGATGAGGATGTCCCTGTGGAGAATTGCAGGCTGGTATCCAGTTGAGCTGAGGTCTGAACCCTGATGGTCATGATTCACCTTCATGACACAGTAGGCATTCTCTCATGCTCCTGGAACTCTGGCCCCTGCCTAATTTACTGCCCACCACAGTCCCCACAAGAGAAGTATGGTCAGTAGTCACGTAGACATTGGCCCAAGCTTCTGACCTTCAGGCTAAAGTCCTCCCCAGTTACCTAGCACCAGTAAAGACCATAAAAGAGGTTTCAGCCCCCACCTCACTCTCTCTTATTCTTATGCTCTTACTTCTTACCCCTCACTCTACCCTTCTCTCTCCCCTCTCTTTGTCTTCTCTCCTCTCCTCTCTCCCTCTTTCTCTCTCTTTCACTCTAGCCATTCTCTCTCTCTCTCTCTCTCTCTCTCTCTCTCTCTCTCTCTCTCTCTCTCTCTCTCTCTCTCTTTCTCCCTTCTCTCTCCCTTCATTTCTATAATAAAGCTCTTAAACCATAGAGAGTCTCTGTTCCATCAAGATCAGCTGTGCACTCTGGTCAGTGTTGGGAACCTCTTCCCTTATTCCTCTCTCTCATAACCCTGGGGCTACAGGGTGTGGCCTCAGGATCCTCAGATCAGGGGCTGCCCCTTATCCACCACCTGCTCAGTGGGACAGAAGCTATGTTCACCCTGGGCCAAGTGGAAAGTGTCCAGCAGCCCTCCAAGGCCTGCATCCACCTGCCCAGAGCACAGCAACTCTGAGGAGAGGTTGGGTCCCTCTTTCCTTTCCCCTCCTCCCAGGGCCATCCTCTGGGCCCCTTTTTTTTGTTCCCAACATGTCCCTCACTGAAATAAGGAACAAAGGAGATATAGAACCTTAAGAGACTACCCAGAGTGCATAGGCATGACTCTCAGTTGTGGGAAGTGGCCAGTCACCCATCTCGAAATTTTAACCCTGAGCTGGGCAGTGGTGGCACAATCCTTTAATCCCAGCACTTGAGAGGCTGAGGCAGGTGAGTTTCTGAGTTCAAGGCCAGCCTAGGCTACAAAGTGAGTTCCAGGACAGACAGGGCTACACAGAGAAACCCCAACTCTTGAAAAAAATGTTCAATATCCTTAACCATCAGGGAAATGCAAATCAAAACAACCCTGAGATCCCACCTCACAAAAGTCAGAATGGCTAAAATAGAAAATTCATGTGACAGTAGACAATGGCAAGAATGTGGAGAAAGAGGAACACTCCTCAATTGTTGGTGGGATTGCAAGCTTGTACAACCACTCTGGAAATCAGTCTGGTGGTTCCTCAGAAAATTTGACATAGTACTTGTTGGGAGCTATTAAGACAACTCTTGGTCTGTGAATTGGGCCTCTCCCCCCGAGAAGAAAAGGGGGTCAAAAGCGGGCCACCGACACCAATTCCGAGAATGTTCCAGCCCTAAGCCATCACCGACATCCTGACCACACCCTGATACCACCAAGTTCCTGCTTCCTCGTGTAGCTGCCAAAAGAAAGAATTTCTATTGCCCCCCTCCCATAAGTTCTTCTCCTTTTGCTTGTATTATCCTACCCCTCCCACTGATAAGTATCTGTACTTCCCCTTTTGCTTGTGCATTTAAGCCTTAGACCTTTTTCAATAGATTCGGGGCTTTGATTCCAGAAAGGTTTCCATGTCGTTATTCGTACAAGGCCCTCGTCTCTCTCTACCCCCCATTTGGTTCTTAGGAGGAGGTCCCCTCGTGACCCTCGAATAACTGGACCTGCTGGACGGGTCAAGTGGCGCCCGACGTGGAGCACGAGGTACGACCGCCCTTCGGACAACGGATTAAAGAGGTACCACGCAGACAGTGAGACAGTGGGACAGTCCCCCGCCACTTTGCTCTAGTGTCGCAGACGGATGTCGGGAGGTAAGCCTAGGCATTCAGTTGTTGTCCCATCAACCATGGGGAATTTAGGTCAAGAGATGAAGGGTTCTCTTAAGGAGAGAGGGATAAGAGTTAAAAAAAAAAAAAAGGAATTTAATAAAATATTTTTGTTTTGTGGATGAGAGATGTCCATGGCTGGTATTGAATGGTTCTTAGAATAAAGTAGGCAAATACATTAATGCTTTGATAAAACAAGGAGAAGATGTCCCTGAGTCCTTTTTAGGAATTGGGGAATAATCAGAGATCTTGAACAGGTAGAAGAGGGCAGAGAAGGTGCTCGCCTCCTAGCCCTTACTGAAGATTTTTTAGAAAACTTCCGATCGCCATCTCCCAGCGAAACTAAGCTGCCGGCGCACAGTATCTATATTAGAAGGTTTAGCAAGGGAAGGCTACTTGATACCCAATGAATGGAATAAAGTTGTTCAGTCTGTCCTTACTAGAGGCCAATATTTAACTTAAAAGTCAGAGTTTGTGAAAGACAGCCTCCTGGACTGCTGATAAAATCTGTGGTTAAGGCAATTTTGCTGCAGACATAAAACAATTAGGACTCTCCCCTGGTGTCCTCGCCCAGAAGGCACAAGCGGCTCTGAGAGCTTGGCATGCTGTCCCTACAGCAGGGGCGCTAACTATGCCCCTAACCAAGATTACACAAGGGCCCCCAAGAGTCCTATGCGCAGTTCATTGCCAGATTACAGGAAGCAGCTTAGAAAATTTTGGGACCTGAGGAAAGTGAGGGTCTGTTAGTCCGACAACTTGCTCTTGAAAATGCCAATTCGGCATGCAGGGCTGCCCTGAGAGGTAAAACCAAGAGTTTAGATATGAATGGTATGATCAAGCTTTGTAATGAGGTAGATGTGTTTTCTCAACAAGTTTCTAAGTCTATTAACCTGGCTATTGGGGCTGCTCTAACTCCAGCTCCAAGATTGGTGCCGAGCCCCATTGGCCCGAGTTAGAAGTAGACATCTGTGTCCTCACATTGGGTGCAAATGCCGCCTGGGGCACCCCTGATCATTATATGCCTCAATTAACAGCAGTTAACACAGGTAAATTTGGGCCCCCTCCCCAAAAGACTTTTTTCTCATCATCAGCCGAGTGTCCAGACTTTTACAAGGCCTAACGGTGATTACTACAGTGGTTGACACGACTACCATGGGGAGATAAAAATCTTAGTCTCCACCATGCAGGGACCACTTACCCTTAGGGCTGGAGAGCACATAGCCCAAGCCTTACCACTCCCACTATTCGGCCATTTCCCTTATATGAAAGAAGACCGAGGACTATCCTCCCCGGGATCCTCAGAAGTCTACTGGGCACAGAAAATAACCAATTCATGGCCCATGCTGACTTTGTTTCTAGAGGGCAAACAGTTTCAAGGGCTCCTGAATACCGGGGCAGATGTGACAGTAATTTCCTCAACACTTTGGCCTGCAGCCTGGCCCTTACAGCCCACTAAGGGATGGTGTAATCCACTGATCATAAAATTTTCTGCTAAAGGGAGGAACTTAGAGGCTTAGGAAAGTTCTCACCCTCTCACCTGGGGCCTAAGATTGTATCAAGATAACTATGACAATGGCCTGACCTTTAAGGTTCAGCTTCTTAAAACCACCCCTAACAATCATAAAGCATCCATAGGACTTCCAGGTACCCGCCCCCCTGTTCCTGCCCTAGGGCGTGCTATGACCCTGTTTCAGCCCACTCTCCCTGCGAGGAGGCCCCCCTCTTCCACTGATTTACTGTGGTCTATATTGAATGCTTCTGCTTTAGCCCTGTTGGATAAGACACAAAGAGATAATGCATCAGAATTTGAAGATTGTTGGATGTGCTTTTCTGCTTCCCCGACCTTTTATGAGGAC
Organism: Mus caroli; assembly: GCF_978045245.1. Classification (NCBI taxonomy): domain Eukaryota; kingdom Metazoa; phylum Chordata; class Mammalia; order Rodentia; family Muridae; genus Mus; species Mus caroli. Next base: position 98,844,110 of record NW_028227259.1, on the reverse strand, counting down.
ATAGCCTTATTTAAAAATTTTACCCCGCTTTCAGATACTAGGCAGCTTCCCTTCGAGTCAATTTATTTAGCTTACCTTGACAGAACTCTCTGGGGTAGAAAGTTGTGTGTTGGGCCCAGACATGCTTCCGCCAAGGCCCTTGCTAGAGATTTGCAATAACACGTTTAGGAGTAAATAAAAATGGGTTTTAAAGAGACTTCATAAAGGTCAAAATATAGCTCAATTCTTACTGTTATCTTATTTACAAATCCCCAATCCTACATTGTGTCAAAAAATTCATAGATTAGGTTTTATTAAAAATTAAAAAATCATTTCCTAAAACATATATATTTCATTTTGTCAATGGTGTTTTTGTTGGTTGCAAAAAAAAAAGAGAGCGTTCTTGCATGGCTATAAAATATTTGACTAATTGTGGACTGATAATGGCTTCAAAAAAGATTTAGCATGGTAAACTTTTAGGCTATTTGAGACATTTAGTGTATAGAGATTGTGTGTTTTCTCAAAAATTTGCCCTCAGATTAAGTAAATTAGAAGTTTTGAATGCTTGTCAGAAGCTGTTAGAAAATTTTGGATTTTAATCTTGGTTTGACAAGCTGCCTCTTACAAGCAAGAAAGGAAAGGAAGGGATAGAGAAAAATAGATTTTAGAACTCTCCCAGGGACAGAGAGAAATCGGGGGACGCCCTGTTTTATTCTCTCTGGCCCCTACAAGAGAAGCTCTCTACCCTCTTTCTATTGTCTATGGTTGGTGCACCAATCACGTGTCAATTCATATATGTTTTCTGTTTCATTGTCTGAATGATTGTTTCGTTGTCTGAATGACTGACTGTTTTATGTTTCATGTTGAAAAGAAAAGAAAAAAAATAATGTTTAAAACTCTACCTGCTAAATCACTCTCAGTTTGCACAACTGAGGCTGAGAGGCCCCTCCCTTTAGCCAAAAATCAAGCACAACAGGAGAGGTCCTGCTGAAAAACTTGTTTTTAAAGAAAAGGAATCTGCAACCTCTTAGTTCTAAGGCAAATAAGCTGGTAGTTGTTTTTTTCTAAAAAATTCTCTACAATTTTGTGATTATTGTGTTTAACAAATGACAAGGTGTGTTTTTATCTTATAAGTATAGCTATAAAAAGTAAAATTCTTTAATTAATCTAAATTTATAAGATTCGTGTAGCCACTTCATTTGGTTCTTGACTGATCTTAAAGGTATAAATATGATCTACGTATCTTGGTCATAGAGAATTGGCTTATAAGTTATTTGGGTATGATTAAAAAGGTGTAACACTGGTTACAAAGTTAGCTTAAGTAGTAACTCAGGGCTAGAGTCATTTTCAAACAAAAGCACCTGGCATAAACCAGCCCAGAAAACTAGACCTCTAAAGATACTCCTAAATTGAGATAAAATTTTATGTAATCCTTATCCTAGAAAGTAGACTTATAGAGATAAGATTTTAAAACAATGTCTCTTTAATAGAACATTAAAATTTGCACTCATGAACTGACAGCCAAACTTCGTAACACAATAGTGATGTTTCTAGTATTGATTTTAAGGAGAATAAATTGTTTAAAATTGGGTCTTGCTTTCCAAAAGTTATAGATATATTCTAATATTACAACAAAAACTTAAAAATTATGGTTAAAATTGCCAGTGTTCCATTGACTGCAGCTTACAGTTTGATTTCAAATTTAAGATCTTTAATTCACCTGTATATTGTAATTAAGATAATTATAAGAGTAATCATCTTTAAGAAAGAGTATCAAAAATTAGAGGCATAGACAGTTAAATTGTTCCTCTAAAATCGGTCCTTATTACAGGAAGGCCAAAATGCTCAGATTAAAAAATATTTTACGTTTGAGTTAATGCAGGGCTCAAGGCAGCCCCAAAGAAGCTTGTAACCTTCTTTTATCTTGCAAACAGTGCCTAAGAAAGTTTCCCCTGTGTTCAAGGCAATTTCTTTTTAGCTTTGTTGCAAATCTATTCAGATGTTTAAAATAATGCTTAAATTCAAAGAGTTTTGCTTTTAATAAACTGGTGATCACTAGATAATTTTGCCTGTAAATATGGCTAACATAGCTTTACAATATGTAAGAAATTTTTATTGTCTGCTTCAATACAAAAAACAAAGTTTAAATCTTTCAGTATATATTGTTTCCTAAGTAAAAAGTATTCTATTAGCCAATGCCTCTAAAGGAAAGTTTAAAGTTCTGGGGAATAATTGTTGCTCCATAAGATTCAGAGACAATATTTTTAATATTTAGAGTTCTAGTTATACTGGAAAATTGTGGTACAAATTTGCTTCAAAATTTTTATTTTCAAAACCTCCAAGAAATGTTTTGTCAACAATTTAATGTTACACATGTTACTGAGATATATTATATAATTCTCAAAGACAAGATATTGTAAAACTTTAAAAACTATACCTTCTTTAAAAACAAAAAGGGAGGAATTATATCCCGTGCACATTATTTGGATCACATTTTGTTTTTGGAAAAACTGGATATAATAGTGTCTAGGGCAGATAAAAAGGATCCACTTATTGGCACATGCCATGATCCTGTTCAGATACTTAATATGGGGGGAAGAGGGAATGTTTCTGCTTTTTCCACAGAATGCTACAAGAGCATGCTAGCTTCCAATGTGACAGGCTGACCTGTGACCTGTGAGTACCCTGACAGTGTTGACCAAAAAGCTGTGTTGAGTGCACAAAAGAGGAGAAATCGGAGAGCAGCCACTTACAAACAGATGAAAAAACTTCCTATCTCCACCATGGGCTGCAGCAAGGAGTACCAACCCGGTGCCAACTTTAAATAAAAACAACTAAAAAAGCTGACTCGTGAGGCAAAAAGACTGGTACAGAGAATGTACAAGATGCTTTCGTCAGAGACACTGCTTTTGGCCATTCAGGCCAGCTCCTTACAGCTATGAAAGTTTGTGTACCTTACCTATATGCTTATTGTTAAATAATTTTAAGAGTTAAGGTCGCCAATCTTGGCAAGTCTTTTCATATTCATTGTAATTCTTGTCAATTAACTAATTGTGTAGATCCTAATTTAGATAAGAAATCTATTGTTATGTTTTTGTTAGAGACCTGCTTATGTTTTGCTGCTTATTAGAGTTAAATGATCCTTGGTTTAAAAATCTGAGAATGCAAACTTTAAAAATGTATCTACCATGGCTTTAGATCAGCAGCTACTTACTGCCCATTTTGTTAATGATAAGCATAGGAATATTTCCATAGCTTTGTCAGAACAACATATTATATAGATAAAAATTTAGAGGCAAAGGATGTCTTAGAAGTAGTAGTCTTAGTAAGAAGACAGGATATAACATACATTAAGGCTAGAAAGATAGAAATTTCAGACATAGCCAAGCCATGACCGGTGTTCCACTGTCCTAGAAAGTCCTTGAGCAGACCAAGGGATTAGAATTCAGGGAGAGTGTTGCCTATTCAGTGACATTCAGAATTGCCTCTGGCATTACACTATCACTTAGAATGAAAGCTAGGTCACTGCCTTACACAGGAATTTACCATCTACTAGGAAAAAGAAAGTTTGAGACCTAAAGAGGAACCAGAGTGGATACTTAGAACTATAGATAGCTGAGTTACACCCATACACACGTATTTACAATGGCCTAGAGGAAAGGTAGACTACCAAAACTGGTTTTCAACCTCCCCCTGGCTTTCAACCTTGTTGCCCTCCCTTTTAGGGCCCCTATTGGGACTCCTATTATTGATTTCCTTCGGTCCTTGGGCATTTCAGAAATTGACCCGATTTGTTAAATCTCAAATTGATTCATCTCTTTCAATCGCATCTGTTTCAGTTCATTACCATCGGCTGGACTTTGGTGATAACAAGCAGGTTACTGGAAAAGAGACAGATGTGGATACTGCTTCATCACCCTCTTCTCGGGGAGAGAAACTCAATTTCCATAAAATGCTTAAGTAAGATCATTCCCCTCCCCCTAAATTCGGCCATCAGTCTCATGCCACAAATCATTTATAGATTGCCGTAGTCTGTGCTTCCCACATGGTAATATACATTCTCGCCACATTGGAAACTAAACAGTCATCCTAGGCTAGACACATCGAAAAGTTGGAACTTGAAGCCGTCGCCCGTGAGAGTTGTAAGACTAAGTACTGCACAGAGATTAGTCTGGAAGCTGTTAGACAGTCTCTGAGAGGCATTTCTGATTGCATGAAGGTTGAGTGCCCTAGGGTCCTTTCCCCAGAAAAAACGGCACGGGAGCAGGTCAGGGTTACTCTGGGTAAAAGTCTGTGGGCCTAAGAGTCAATCCTGTACATGGCCCCTAACATTGCACACTGGGGATCAGACCTCTACCTCTACCCACGGAGCTTGCTTCGTTCCTAAATCCCTTGGCTGGCCCAGGTTATACCCAAAAGGCTGAGACCATTAATTCAAGCCTCATAGATGACTTGTCCTTGTGTCCTTCGTGGTTTTAAGAGAATCGCCTGGTGAGCAAACAGACGTTTAGACGATTATTAACAACTTGGCTACAAATTTATTATACAATATGCCTTTATAAAAATATTAAAACGGGGGAGATGTTGGGAACTATTAAGACAACTCTTGGTCTCTGAATTGGGCCTCTCCCCCCGAGAAGAAAAGGGGGTCAAAAGCAGGCCACCGACACCAATTCTGAGAATGTTCCAGCCCTAAGCCATCACCGACGTCCTGACCACACCCTGATACCACCAAGTTCCTGCTTCCCCGTGTAGCTGCCAAAAGAAAGAATTTCTATTGCCCCCCTCCCATAAGTACTTCTCCTTTTGCTTGTATTATCCTACCCCTCCCACTGATAAGTATCTGTACTTCCCCTTTTGCTTGTGCATTTAAGCCTTAGACCTTTTTCAATAGATTCGGGGCTTTGATACATTCCAGAACGGTTTCTGTGTCGTTATTCGTACAAGGCCCTCGTCTCTCTCTACCCCCCATTTGGTTCTTAGGAGGAGGTCCCCTCGTGACCCTCGAATAACTGGACCTGCTGGACGGGTCAGTACTACCAGAGGATCCAGCAATACCTCTCCTGGGTATATATCCAGAAGTTGTTCCAACTAGCAATAAGAACATATGCTCCACTATTTCATAGCAACTTTATTTATAATAGTCAGAAGCTGGAAAGAACCCAGATGTCCCTCAATAGAAGAATGGATACAGAAAATGTAGTACATTTACACAATGGAATACTACTCAGCTATTAAAAACAATGAATTTATGAAATTCCTAGGCAAAAGGATGGACCTGAAGGGCATCATCCTGAGTGAGGTAACCCAATCACAAAAGAACTCACATGATATGTACTCACTGATAAGTGGATATTAGCCCAGCAACATAGAGTACCCAAGATATAAGTTACAATTTGCAAAACACATGAAACTCAAGAATAACGAAGACCAAAGTGTGGACACTTTGCTCCTTCTGGGATTTGGGAAGAAAACACCCATAGAAGAAGTTACAGAGACAAAGTTTGGAGCTGAGACGAAAGGATGGACCATCTGGAGAATGCCATACCTGGGGATCCATCCAATGTAAATATTTTTAAATTTTTACTGATATATCTAAGAATTGCTTTAAGATTTCTTTTTTGAGTTGCTACCATAAGAACTTCATGAAACTGCTTTTATATTCAAATATGAAATTTGGTGAAAAGTAAATCTCTTCTCAGAACATAGCTACTCCTATTTGGCACCAGAATAAAGTATGTTTTATTCCCTTGGAGATCAGAGCTGGCTTGTCGCATTTTCTTTTGTTTTGTTTTTGTTGTTGTTATTTTGTTTGCTTGTTGTTTTTTTTTTTGGCGGGGGTGGGGGGTTTGTTGTTCTTACTGTTTTCTTATCAACAAGAGGAACTTCACTTCTCCCCTGGATTGGTGTGTCAATGTTAACTCTTTTTTCATGACACAAAGAACCTGATCATTGCATTAAGAGACATCATGGGATCACTTCCAGTAACGATACGCATACACAATTACACATACACACATGAACTTATGGGTGTGTGTATAGATGCCTAATATATATAACTACAACCTGCTGAGTCTTATTTACACTTTACGGTGTATATGTGTTTTCAAGGCCAACCACCTGGAACTGCACAGCAATTAGGAGGCTCAGGTTTTTGTAATAATTCCCCCTCACTCAGCAGCCCTTAGTTAACTGCATTTTTTAACTCCAGGTGGGGCTCTCTGAGATTTACTCCTTCCCATAGAATCAAACTGTAGCTTGTGGGTAGATTTGGGGTGGCAAAGAGGAGGAGTGAGGAGAAAAGTGGCTTTTTGCTCCAGAGGAGTCAGGAAAACTTTCAGAGTTGTAGAACCTAAAACTTCAGCTTGTCCTTGCTTGCAATAGGAACACTGTCACCTCAGGTAAGTTAAACCCCTGCATTCTGCAGCCCACCCTGCCACTCCATACTGAGGACATTAGGTGGCACAAGGCACTGTAATTTCTGACCCCAGATTTGCAGATTAGAGATTGGTTTCAAACCCATATTCAGTTTTACCTTTGACTGAAAGAGAGTTTCTTTGATAATTTGTAAGTCTTTTAATTTTTGAGACAGCATTTTGCTATGTTGCCCAGATTGGCCTGCAACTGGCCATGTAGCTCAGAGTGGTTGGAACCTCCAGTCCTCCTGTCCCTGTCTCCTGAATGCTTGAGTCATTGGCATGTGTCACCAAATGCAGCCTCAGCTCCCCGGTGCTCTCATTACAGATTGTTACTCAAGAACCTTCTGTTTCATTTCAGTGTTTCTGGTTAGTTTGATTGCTTGGTTAGTTTTTGCTAAGCTAAACGTGGTCTCCTATAGTCCAGGCTACCCCAGAAGTATATATGTATCTTAGATGTGATTGAGCAGCAGAGACCTTCTGCCTCTACTTACTAAGTGGTGGGACACAAGTCCAAGCACTGTGTCCTCTTAACAGAGTGTGGTGATGAAGAGTGCTCAAAGCATGCTAGACAAACCTTCCTGAAACTCACTACATGTCTAGTATCTACATTTAAACTTTTATTTCATTTACTTTTTGTGAGCATTCAGAAAACATAGACTCATTAAGGAAAAGTGAAATTCTCACGGATTAGAGAAATGTATAGAAAAATACATTAAATAACTTGAAGAGGGGTTTTCCTCTGTTGCTAATAAGAGAACACTCCATTGAGTTGGAATTTGTGTGTGATTGTGTGTAAGTGTGTGTGTATGTGTGGAGAGAGAGAGAGAGAGAGAGAGAGAGAGAGAGAGAGTTAGTTTTGTGACAACCTGACAGTGGCTAGAGTCATCTTAGAGAGGGGAAAATGCCTCCATAAGACTGCACTATAGGCAAGCCTCTGGAGCATTTTCTTAATTAGTGATTAATGGGGAAGGGCACAGCCCATGTTTGGGTAGTTCTACCCCTGGGCTCGTGGACTTGGTTCATCACAGCAAACAATCCCAAAGACATAACCCTGTACAGGCACAATGGGCTGTTGTTTTGACACACCTGGTCATGTTTTATGGAGGATTGTGGAAGGACTTTGGAAATTTGGACTAGAAAATCCATTGAGTGAGGAGATCTCAGTTAGATGTTCTGTAGGATGTTGGAAGGTAAGAGCATTGAGAGCAGTACAGATGATGGACGCATGGCTTGTTATGTTTCAGAGGGAAGCCAAGACTCTACTGAGTCATTTGTGTTAACACTTCATAGTTCAGGTTTTAGCTTCAGAATCAGCTCTTGATTAACAAGTCACCAGAACAAGTAAAGTGAAACCTTTGATTTCCTGAAATATCAACAGGTCAGCTGGGGCTGAAGAATCAGCTGAGATAACCAGCATTATTGAGGTAAGTTTATCTGGAAAGTGTTCTCACAGAATCAAAAGAAGCTTTATTCCAAGGTTGACAGCTGAACTCGGTAGTGAAAGAATCACCTTGGTGGTACTGGTTTTGAAGTTACTAAGGGGGAACAGGTGAGGCTTGGCACTGGAGAACAGTGCTGGAGTCTTGGAGTCTAGAGTCTTGGAGTCTACAAAAGGCTATGGGTGAAAGTGCTACCCAGTTGAGAGACCACAGCATTTGGAGATGCAGTACCTAGTCATGAGTACTAAGAACAGCAGGTATGGAGTGGAGCCAGCCTGAGTCTAGAAGTCAAGCTCTGTGTGCTATACAGAGCAGAGTGGAGAAGTGACCCAAGCCCTTTGAAGGAACCCAGAAGAGACAGGTAGTACCTAGACATTGGACATTGAGTACATTATACTCTTGCCATTGAGGTTGGCTCTTATCTGATTGTGACTGTGCCCTGGTTCTCTCCTTTTGAAGTAAGAGTTTAATTGACATTTGATTTTCACAGGAGCCCAAACTTGAGTGACTTTGAACTTTGAAAGATTTTGTATTTTAAAAGGGAATGGATATTTTGTTTAGAATATTCTACTCTAATATATATAACACATCTAAAGCACATTTTCCTCTTCATCTACTCTGCCCAACTCCCTGTCAACATATATCCCCTCCCCAGATCCAATCCCCCTTTGTTTTCTCTTTAGAAAAAAAGCAGGTTTCCAAGGGATGAAAGCTAGAGACAACAAAACAAGGCAAGACAAAGGCCCCCATATCAAGGCTGTACAAGGGAACCAAATAGGAGGAAAGAGAGACTGGATGATTTCCATTAATGTATTAATTTATTTATTTCACATCCAGAATGCAGCTTCCCCTCCATATCTGCCCAGTCACTCCCTCTCACCTCCCTTCTCTCCACTCCCCTTCATTTCTCCCCAGAGAAGTGGAGGCCTCCCATGGATTTGCCTTGGTATATCAAGTTGCAGTGGACTAGTTGCATTCTTTTCTATTGAGGCAAGAAAAGGCCACCAAATTAGGGAAAAGGGACCCAAAGGCAGTTAGCCCCTGGTCCTGCTATTTGGGATCCCATGGTAAGAACAAGGTGCATATCTGTTACATCTGTGTAAAGAGCCTATTTCTATCCTATGGATGCACTCTGGTTGGTAATTCAGTCTCAAGGTTGGTTAAATCTGTAGGTTTTCTTGTATCCTTGGATTATCTGATTCTTCAATCTTAGCCCCCCCCCCTTCCACAGATTCTTCAAGCTCTGCCTAATGATTTGCAGTGTGTTTCTGCATCTGTTTCCATGAGTTGCTGGATGAAGCCTCTCAGATGGCATGTATGCTAGGCTCCTATCTGTAAATATCCACAGTATTGTTAATAATACATCAGGGGTGGTGTTTCTCTCATGTCATGGTTCTCACATTGGGCCATTCATTCGTTAGGCATTCCCTCAATTTCTGTTCCTTCTTTATCCATGCATATTTATAAGCAGGAAAATTTGTGTGTCAAAAGTTTGTGGGTGAATTTTTGTCTCCATAAGACTTGCCTAATTACAAGAGTGACTGCTTCATGTTCAATAGGTCCTATTGCAAGAAGTCATAGCTAGGGTCATTCTCATAGATTCCAGGGAGTTTCCATTGTCCTAGTTATCTAGCTCATCTTAGAAATTCTCCGAAGTCACATATTCAACTTCTCTCTCACTTCATCTTCACCCCATGTGATGACTCTGGTTACTGTCCAGAATTTCTCTTACAAATAGATCCCTCCATCCATCCATCTACTTCTTAAGTGTACTTTATTTATGTTTTTAGTAAGATTCAAATATCCTCTGCCAGAAACTTCCTTCTTAGTTTCTTTGGTTCTCTGGATAACAAGGTTATCCTGTACTTTATGGTTAATATTCACTCGTGAGTACATGCCACATTTGTCTTTCTGAGACTGGGTTTAGCCTGCAAATTTCATGATGTCATTGTTTTTAACAGCTGAGTAGTATTCTGTTGTGTAAATGTACCATATATTCATTTTCCATTCTTCAGATGAGGGACATTTGGGTTGTTTCAAGTTTCTGGCTATTTTCAATAAAACTGTGCACATAGTTAAAACACTATTCTTGTGGTATGATGGAGGATATTTTGAGTATATGGCCAGGAGTGGTATAATCATTTCTGAGAGAATTATTTCCAATTATTTGAGAAAGCACTGAATTTATTTTCAGACTGGTTGTACAAGTTTGCAGTCCTACCAGCAAAGGAAGAGAGTGTTCCCCGTGCTTCACACCCTAGCTAGCATGAACAGTTGCCCTTCTAAAGGGTGTAAAATGAAACCCCAGAGTTTTGATTTGGATTTCCCTGATGACTAAGGATGTTGAACATTTCTGTAAGTGCTTCTTTGTCATTAAATATTCCTCTGTTGAAAATTCTATTTTGCTATGTACCACACTTTTAAATTTTGGGCTATTTGGTTTGTTAGTGTCTACTTTTTTTAGTTCTTTAGGTATTTTGGATATCAGCCCCCTTTCAGATGTAAGGTTGGTGGAGATCTTTGCCCAATCTCTAGGCTACTGTTTTGTGCTTTTGACCACTACTGTCCTTGACAAAATCTCCTTTTCCATACAGTAGATTTTTTTAGTTTCATGAGGTCCCATTTATTACTTTTTGATCTTAGTGACTGAGATGTTGGATCATTCAGGAAGATGTCTCCTGTACTAATGGATTCAAAGCTATTACCCACTTTTTAATTATATTTAATGTCTCTAGGTTTAGGTTGAGGTTTTTGGTCCACTTGGACTGGAGTGTTCTGTAGGGTGATAGATATGGACCTATTTGAATTCTTCTACATGCAAACATCCAGTTAGACCAGCACTATTTGTTGAAGATCTTTTCTTTTTTATTGTATGGTTTTGCCTTCTTTGTCAAAAACCAATGTCCATAATTGTAGTGGTTTATTTCTGGGTCCTCAATTTGATTCACCCTCTCTGTCTTGATACCAATGATTCAAGGTTTATTACTATTACTGTCTAGTACCACTTGAAGTCAGCAATGGTTATGACTCCAGAACTTTTATTATACAGGATTGCTTTAATTGTCTTGGTTTTCTTTCCATATGAAGATTATAATAGTTCTTTCCAGGTCTGTAAATAATTGTGTTGGAATTTTGACAGGAATTGCATTGACTCTGTAGATTGCTTTTGGTATTACAGCTATTTTCACTAGATTGAGGCAACCAATCCATGTGTGTGGAGAGTTTTCCATTTTCTGATATCTTCCTCAATTTCTTTCTCCAATTTCTTTCAAATTTCTTTCTTCAAAAACTTGAAGTTCTTGTTATTCATGTCTTACAATTGCTTTAGTTGAGTTACACCAAGATATTTTGTAAGTATTATAAAGGGTGATCTTTCCCTAATTTCTTTCTAAGTCAGTTTATAATTTGTCTAAAAAAGGGTTATTTTTTTTTACAGTGAGTTTAGTTATCCAGCCATTTTGCTGAAGGTGTTTATCGGCTGTCGGAATTCTCTGGTAGAATTTTGGAGATCTCTTATCTATACTATCATATGATCTGTGACTAGTGATACTTTGATTTCTTCCTTTACTTTGATTTCTTCCTTTCCAATTTTTATCCACTTGAAATCCTTTAGTTTTTGCTCTAGCTATAATTTCAAGTAATGTGTTGAGTAGATAGGGAGAGAGTGGGAAACCTTGTTTCTGGTTTTACTGTGATTGCTTTATATTTCTCTTTTTAATTTGTTTTGGTTTGTTGTATGTTGCTTCTATTATGTTTACATAACCAACATGTATCTTGATAACCTTAAGACTTTTAACATAATAGGCTGTTAGTTTTTGTCAAAGGCTTTCTCAGCATGGAGTGATATAGATGGTCATGTGATATTTTTCTTTAAGTTTGTATTTATGATGAAGTACATTGATGGACTTTCATATGTTGAACTCTCCTTGCATCCCTAGGATGAAGCCTACTTGATTATGGTGTATTAGGTCTTTGATGTGTTCTTGGATTCAGTTTCCTATATTTTATTCAGTATTTTTGTATAAATATTCATAAGGGATGTTAGTCTGGAGTTCTACTTTTATGTTGAGGCTTTATATAATTTAGGTATCAGGGAGACTCTGGCCTTAGAATGAGTTTGTCAGTGTTCCTTTTGTTTCTATTGTATGGAATAATTTGAGGATCATTGGCATAAGCTCTTCTTTGTAAGTATGGTAAAGTTCTGCACTAAAGCCCTCTGACCCTGAGAATTTTTTGGATGAGCGATTTTTAATGACTACTACTATATCCCTAGGGGTTATAGGACTAGACAGTTAACCTGACATTGAGTTTTAAATTTTGTAAGTTGTATTTGTCTTGAAAATCATCCATTTCATTTAGTTTTTCCAGTTTTGAGGAGTACAAGTTCTTGAAGTAAAACCTAATGATTTCTTTGGTGTCTGTTGTCATCATTTGCATTTCTGATTTTGGTAATTTGGGTAGTGTCTCTCTGCCTTTTGTTAGTTTGTCTAAAGAATTGTTTGTCTTGTTGGTCTTCTCAAAAAAAAAAACCAACTTGTTTGCTTGATTCTTTGTACTCTTCTTTTTGTTTCTAATTGATTGGTTTCAGCCCTGTTGTTTACAACTATTGGGTGTGTTTGCTTCTTTTCTTTCTAGGGCTTTCAGGTGTAGTATTAAATGCTAGTATAAGAAATCTAATTCTTCATGAAGGTACTTAGTGTTATGAATTTACCTCTGAGAACTGTATTCTCTGTGTCCCATAGTTTGGATACCTTCACCCTTCATTTTTATTGAATTATCAAAAGGTTTTAATTTATTTCTGCTTTGATCCAGTGATCATTGAGTAGAGAGTTGTTCATTTCCTATGAGGTTGTCAGTTTTCTGTTGTTTCTATTGTGATAGTAATTGATAAGATACAGGGATTTATTTCAATTTTCTTATATCTGTTGAGGTTTGCCCTGTAACCAACTACATGTTCAATTTTGGGGAATGTTCCATGAAGTGCTGAGGAGAAGGCATATCCTTTGTGCTTGGTTGAAAGGGTCTGTAGATATCTGTTATATCCACTTGAAACATACTTCTCTTTCATTATCTCTCTGTTTACTGTTTGTCTCAATGACTTGTCTTTTAGTGAAAGTGGGGTATTGATGTATCACTCTATTAATGTGTGATATTCCAGGTTTGATTTAAACTTTAGAAATGTTTGTTTTATGATTGTGTGGGCTTTCCATTTAGAGCATAGATGATCATAATTGAAACATCCTTTTAGTGGATTTTTTTTTTTTTACTATGAAGTGTCCTATGATAATTTTCATTGAAAATCTGTCAGAATATCAGGATGGTTACACTAACTTGGTTTTTGGTTTGTTTGTTTGGAAAATCTTTTTCCAGACCTTTATTCTAAGGTAATGTCTATCTTTATTGTTGAGGTCTGTTTATTATATGGAGTAGAATGCAGGAAGTTCTTTTCACATCCATTCTGTTTATGTTTTTTTACTTAAATATTGAGTCCATTGATGTTGTGAGATATTGATTACTAGTGATTTGTAATTCCGGTTTTGATGTTGGTGATGGATTCTGTGTGTGTGTGTGTTCCCCTGCTTTTGGTTTGCTGGTGTGGAGTTATAGTATTTCATGTGTTTTCTTGTGTTTACTTAACCTACTTGTGTTGGAGTGTTCCTTCTAATATCTTCTGTAGGGCTGTATTTCAAGATAAATATTGTTTAACTTTCATTTTCTCATTGAAACTCTTGTTTTCACCATCTACAGTGATGCAAAATTTTACCTGGGTATAGCTGTCTGGGAAAGCCATTTGCAGTCTCTGCTGTAAGACACTTTTGCCAAGTCCCTTCTGGATATGAAGTCTCTTTTGAGAAGTTGGGTATAATTTCAATAGGTCTCCCTTTATATGTAACATGACCCATGTAGCATTAAGTGGAGGACACTGGGATTCAGGGAAGCAACATACTGGATCTTTGACCCACTTTGCAGAGTGATAAATATGGATGTATTTACATTCTTCTATATGCAGACATTGAGTTAGATAAGTACCATTTGTTAAAGACCCTTTTTTCCATTGTCTGGTTTTGGCTTTGTCAAAAGATCAAGGGACCATGGGTGTGTGGATAATCAATTCATTTCCATTGATCAACCTGTTTGTCTCAAAGCACCATGAAGTTTATATTATGACTGCTCTGTAGTACCAATTGAAGTAAGGGATGGTGATAACTCCAGAAGTTCTTTTATTTTTCAGGGTTGTTTTAAGTATCTTAAGTTTTTCGTTTATTCATATGAAATTGAGAATTGCTCTTTCAAGGTCTGTAAATAATTGTGTTGGAGTTTTGATGGGAATTGCATTGAATCTGTAGATTGCTTTTGATAAGGTAGCCATTTTCACTATGTTAATCCTACTTATCTGTAGAAAAATGGTATGACTCCCAGCCTGCTATCTGCAAGGTCACTTAAGGATTTCTGTAAATCTCAGCATACTGGAACAGGGAGAAGACATACTTTCTCAGAAGGGAACCCTGATGTTCAGCTAATATAGCTGTGTGCCTAAGGAAGTACCCTTCATGGCCATTTTCTCATTAGAAATATACTTTGTTTTTAAGAAAATTAAGCCACACTTAAAAGAGGCGGGCTGCTGACAGACTTCTCACTCAGCAAGGAGGTTTGGGTCACCATGAACCTAGATAAGTTATTGCTTGGAATATGGAAGCTGTTGAGAATTAGAAGCTGTAGGAAATCTTTATTCTGCTTGCCTATAAAGATGATTGAATGCTCAATAAACTATGCATTGGCACAGTGTTACTATGCATCCCCTTTGTACTGATTAATGCAACTCTACACTTGGTATCCAATGAGTTAGACATTGATACCAATCTGTGAGCCTGGAAGACCTTTCCATGTTCTGATATCTTCCTCATTTTCTTTCTCCAAGGAGTTGACGTTCTTGTCATACAGGTCTTTCACTTGCTTGGTTACACAAAGATATTTTATTTGTGAATATTTTAAGGGAATTGTTTGCCTAATTCATTTTTAATCCCATTTATCACTTGTATAAAGGCAGGATACTGATTTTTTAAATTAGTTTTCTATCCAGCCACTTTACTAAAGATGTTTATCAGCTATCAGATTTCTCTGAAAAAATATGTGGGCTCATAAACTTATGTTATCATATCATCTGTGAATAGCAATACTTTGGATTCCTCTTTTCCAATTTGTATCCTATTTTTTCTATGCCTTGTATCCCTGATCTCTCCAAGTTTATCAATATATTATGTTGAATTTTGTCAAAGTCCTTCTCAGTAGTATGTAATTGTTTCCCTTATGTGTGTTTATATGGTAGAATACATTGATGAATTTTTTTTTTTTGGTTATATGATAGATTACATTGATGGATATTTTTTTCAAAACAGTGTTTCTCTGTGTAGCCCTGGCTGTCCTGGAACTCACTCTGTGGACCAGGCTGACCTCGAACTCAGAAATCTGCCTGCCTCTACCTCCCAAGTGCTAGGATTAAAGGTGTGTGCCACCACGCCCAGCTGAATTTTTGTATTTTAAACCAACCCTGCTTCCCTGTTATGGAGCCTTCTTTATCATAGTGGATTGTGACTTTGATGTCTTCTTGGGTTCTGTTTGCTGATATCATATTGAGTATTTTTGCATCAGTGTTCATAACAGAATTATGTCTGAAATTTTCTTTCTTTCTTGAGTCTTTGTGTTGTTTAGGTATCAGGGTGACTATTGCTTCATAGATTAGTTTTGGCAATGTCCATTCTGTTTCTACTTTGTGGAATACCTTGAGGGGTATTTGTAGCTGTCCAGTAGCCATGGACAAACTTGGTTGCCTGGAAATGATAAAGGATAGAATGCAAGAGAAAGATGAAGCGAAGACAAAGTTTCTGATCAAGTCTCGAAGTTTATTATTCAGCACTTTGTTTATATAGGGAAAGCCCAATTTCTTTCATTCTTTGTTTCAGCTGGATTATGTTGCAAAGAAAGCAAAGAAGGCAGTCTATTCCTCTAAGTCCCTGTAGGAAATTGTAGGTGCAGACACGTCCACCTAGGCTGTAAAACCCATTGTGGCAAGCATTCAATGTCTGTTTATCCTTGTCAAGGCTGGGGAAAAGGCACACAAGTATTGATATTATCTGTTCTTGGAAAGTCTGGTAAAATTATGCACTAAAAACCATCTGCCCCTGGCAAAGTTTTGGTTGAGGCTGGTATAGAGATTCAGAAGTTCAATCCATTGTCATCAAGGCAGGAACATGGCAGCATACAGGCAGAGCTGAGAATTTCACGTCTTTATATGAAGGCTGCTAGTGGAAGACTAGCTTGCAGGATGGTAGGATGAGGGTCTTTAATCCCAAAATGATACACCTACTCCAATAAAGCCATACTTACTCCAACAGGGCCAGACCTTCTAATAGTTCATATACAACCCATCACAGTTTTATAGGACTAGGTCATTTACCTGAACTTGATTTAATTTTGTAAATTTTTGTCTGTCTAGAAAATCATCCATTTCATTTAGATTTTCCAATTTTGTGGAATACAGGTTTTTGAAGTAAGACATAATGGTTCTTTAGATTTCCTAAGTATCAATTGTTATGTCTCCCTTTGCATTTCTGATTTTGTTAATTTGGGTACTGTCTCTCTGCCTTTTAATTTGGCTAAGGGGTTGTCTATATTGTTGAATTTTGCAATGAACAAGCTCTTGGTTTCATTGATTCTTTGTATTCTCTTTGATTCTAATTGATTGATTTCAGTCCTGAATTTGATTATTTCCTGCTGTCTACTCTTCTTAGTTGTTTGGATTCTTTTTTAATAGAACTTCCAGATGTACTTTAAATTGATAGCATGGGAACTCTCCAATTCCTGTTTTGAAGGCACTCAGTACAACAAAATTTCCTCTTAGTACTCTTTAGTACGGCTTTCATTAGGTCCCATAAGTTTGGGTATGTCCTGCCTTCATATTCATTGAATTATAAGAAATCTTTCATCTCCTTATTTTTTCCCTGACCCAGTGACAATTTAATGGGGTGTTGTTCAGTTTCCATGAGTTTGTAGGCTTTCCACGAGTTTGTAAGCTTTGTTATTTCAATTATTGTCCAGCTTTAATCCATTGTGGTCTGGATACAAGGTGTTATTTCACCCTTATCTGTTGAAGCTTGCTCTATAACCCAATTTATGATCAGTTTTGGAGTAGGAATTATGAGATTCTGTGAAGATATATTCTTTTGCATTTTGATGAAATGTTCTTCAGGTCTGTTAGGTCTGTTTGATTCATAAGATCAATTACATTACTTCTGTTTAGTTTCTATATGACCTGTCCATTGGAAAGAGTCGGGTGTTGAAGTCTACATTAAGTTTGATGTATGATTTAAGCTTTAGTAATGTATGATTTATGAATGTGGATCCTCTGGTATGTGGACAAATATTGAAAATTGAAACATCATCTTGGTAGATTTTTCCTTGAAGAGTATCACATATTCTTCCTCATCTTTTTTGATTAATGTTGGTTAAAAATCTTATTAGATATTACAAAATGATTCCAGCTTCTTTCTTGGGTCGGTTTGCTCAAAAATCTTTTTCCAGGTGTTTATTCTCAGGTTATGCCTGTCATTGTTGCTGGCCTGTATTTGTTATATTCCACAACATAATGAATCCAGTTTATTTATCCACTAGGTTAAGCCCCAACTTTTAAAAAGTAAATTGAGTCCATTGATGTTCAGAGAAAGTAATCATCAGTGAATATTAATTTCTGATATTTTGATGGTGTTGAGTATGTGTGTGTGTGTGTGTGTGTGTGTGTGTGTGTGTGTGTATGTGTTGGTTTTGTTGATGTAGAATTATTTCTTGGGTGTAATTATCCCCCTCCAGTTTCAGTCATTCTTTTAGTATCCTCTGTAGAGCTGGATTAGTAGAAAATATTGTTTACATTGGGTTTTGTCATCGTGCATCTTGTCTTCACTGTCCATGATGATTGAAAGTTTTGCTGGGTATAATAGTCTGACCTGGTACCTGTGATCTCCTAGAGACTGTAAGACATTTCCCCAGTCCATTGTGGCTTTTAAAGTCTCCTCTAAGAATTCTCCTGTAATTCTAACTGGTCTACATTTTTATGTTACTTGGCCTTCATCCCTATCACCTTTTACTATTCTTTTTCTTTGTTCTATACACCTAGTGTTTGATTATTATATGGCAGAAGGAGAATTTTTTTTTCCAATCTACTACACTTTCTGTAAGTTTCTTGTATGTTTATAGGCATCCTTTCCTTTAGGGGACATAAATTTTCTTCTATAATTTTGTTAAAGATATATTCTCGGCCTCTGAGTTGGGGCTTGAGGCTTATGAATATAGCCTGGTTGTTCCAGGCCTCCAAGAAAGCAGGAGGAGCTAGCTGTGGACCAAGAAATAGACAGCAGAGGGTTCAGGGATTTCAGTGTCAGAACTCCCTGACACTGAGTTTTCTCAGAGAGGCCAGCAGGCAGGGAATTGTGACAGTGTTCAGTTATTTTATACATTAAAGCCATTGGCAAAAACATCTTAAGCTACCTTTATTAACAATCACCATTTCCAACTCTTTCTACGGGTGGTTGACATTAATAAAAATCTACAGCTCTAAGTCCTTTCTGAGGGTGGTGATTAAAGCATTAATGTGCTGTGAAGCCAGGCTTGAAAAAGATCATTCACTATTATTGTAAGTGCCAATGATACTGCCCAGCAAGGGACTGGAAGCTTCCTTAGAGAAGGTTTAAAGGTAGATACTAGAGATGTTTTCAGTTTCTGGAAGGCTTGCCTAGCATGCTTTGAGAACTCTCCAACACCACACTCTGTTAATAGACCACAGTGATTGGACTTTGTGTTCCACCACTTAGGAAGTAGAGGCAGAAGGTCTCTGCTGCTCACACACATCTAAGATACATATATGTTTCTGGTTTAGTCTGGATTATAGGAGACCATGTTTCAGTTTACCAAAACACATATATAAGACTCAGTAGGTTGTATTTGTATATTAGGCATCTATACCCATACTCCTATGTTCACGTGTGTATGTGTAATTGTGTTTGTGACTCTGTGTGTGTGTGTGGGGGGGGGTTATTTGTAAAAAAGAAATTAGAAGCACTGCATTTAATGTGGATCAGGGGTACATACTTGGAAAGTGTTGGAGTGATATAATGGAAATATTATGAATATATTTTAATTTAAAATATTAGCAGTTAAAAAATGGGGAATAAGTAGATGACTCCACAATGAAGAGCACTGTCTGCTCTTTCAAAGTACCATACTTGGGTTCCCAGCACCACTTTAAGGTAGTTCACAAACCTCTGTAACTCTCTATTTAGGGCAATCCATCACCTTCTCCTGGATTTCCCTGGGATTCCACTCATACACAGATAGAAATGCATAATTAAACATTTTAAACATAAATATTAACAGAAAATTGAAAGACAATGTTCAAAATATACTTCAACCTAACAAAGGAGTTTTTATTTTGATTCTTTAATTTCTTGAGTTTTCTGTTTCATAACTCTGATACTAGAGAAAGTCTGTTTGTAAGAAAGATATAATTTTTATATCGCTCAATGATTAATACTGGAAGTGATCCTAGGATATCCCACAGTGCAGTGCTCAGGTATTTTTCATCATGAACAAAGTGTTAAGATTGACATATCAATGAAGGGGAGAAGTGGAGTTCCCTTTGTTGATACAAATAACAACAGCAACAACAACTACAACAACAGCAAACAACAAAGTAACCAGGTTTCATCTCAAAATAAATTTTAAAAAACTCCTTTATTCTGGAGCCAAATAGAATAAGCCATGTTATGAAAAAAGATTTAGAATACTCCAATTTTCATATTTCCACATAAAAGCAGTTTCATGATATTTTTTGGTAAGAAGTTTAAAAAAAATCTTAAATTAAAGCAGTTCTTAGATACATTGGTAAAAATTTTAAAATATTTACATTGCTAGAAAAGTTACTGGATAGGTTTAGAAAAGCTGAAAAATCTCTCATATCACCCTCAGATGCCATCTGAAAACATTTTAAAGCCTTTTGATTGTTGGGACCAGAGTTTTTAGTTTAATGCACTATAAGATATCAAAAATCTGTTAGGATATTAGGTCCTGTTTTATTTGTTAGTGACAGGATGTTTGGTGGGACATGTGGGGAGAGACAAGGCAAGACTATTTAATACCCTAAAGCTTCCCCAAGTCAACTCTGTTCATTCTCCTGCCTGATGCATTCCATCCCCCTCATGTCACTGCATGCCAGGCAGTCAGTCAGCCTCTGCAGTCACTGAATCTTCCCAGGAATTACTTCATAGCCCTTCTCACTGAGATGATATACATTACAAATAATTCATGAAGAAATTCAGAAAGAAACTACTTTGTCATCTTATTAGAGTCTGAGAGGAAGACAGGCCTGCTGTAAATCCCAGAAAATACCAGATGAGGAAGGAGATAATGAGAGAGAGTCATGTCTTTAGAGTTAGGGGCAGCAATATAGGACTGCATACATAATAGAAAATGCAGGTAGGGTCTACGGAAGACAAGGGCAAAAAACCTAGAATATCTCAGCTGGCACAGTTAGAATTTACACAGGTATTAGAGAGAGAAAGGGTAAAGACTGCACTAACAACTTTGAGTTAGAACCCAGGCAACAGGCTGGTTTGGCAGTGAAGATGACTGAGCAACAGGTAGGAGGAAAGTGTAAGAACAGCAGCTTATTAAGGGGATGATCACTCCTCCCATGTCCTTGGAGTATCCTCAGGTGAACCAGCTCTCCTGTGGGATGGTCTACTTGGCCAGGTGATTGACAAGTCAACTTGGATTAACTCCTCTAAGATAAAGGGATAATGTAATGTATGTTCTAATCTTTGGTACAGAGTACAGAGACAGGTTTCTCTCAGGGTCAGTGGTCAAACTCATATCTTATTCTATGTTCAAGAGAAAGTAGCTTTCTTTTAACAACTGTTAATAAACCTAGTTTCTCTGCCTAATCCCTAGTAAGACCAGTGATACTTGTTGTGATGAAATACCCATAGGAAGCAGTATATCTGAAAAAAAAAGAACTTCCTTGTCTCCAAGTTCATGGGAATACTGGTCATCACATCAAGGGTGACACAGTTGCAAGAGTGAGAATGATCAGGATGTGTGCACAGGCAATGAGCAGAGAGAAGGCAAGGGTCATAGTTAATTTGCACTATCTTTCTTATCCTGTTATGACCCCAGCCAATGGGTTGTTGACCTCAGCCTATGAAACAGTACCTCCACATTCACATTGGAGCATCTGCCCAAAATTTCCTTTCACAACACCATCAGGTATATTTCCTTGATGGGTCAATGGGAAAAAGTTAACCATTATGTAAATGCTTCTTCTGTTGTTGTTTGATTTTTTTTTGTTTTGTTTTTGATAGTTTGTCTGTGTAGCTTTGGCTGTGCTTGAACTCTGCAGACCAGGTTAGCCTAAAACGCTCAGAGCTCTTTTTGCCTCTTTGCCTTATGATGGTGGTATTGAAGGTATGCCTCACCAAGCCCAGCCTCCTAAATGGTTCTTAACACTTAAAGTAGAACACTAGATGTTTATACTGAAGTTGGAGGAAAGATACAAGGCTGTGGCCAAAAGGATTATATACTTCCAAAAATTTGATTTCTTTGAGCCCTAGTAAGTCATCACAAGGAATCTTCACAGGTAGGAGCAAGTTGGACTTTCTAGTAACAAAGATTCAAACTACCATACCTTCAAACTTTAATTCAATCCAAAAACTAACTCTCCTGGATTCCAAGATACCATCTTCTTTGGTGATTAGAGCCTGTCTAGTTGACAGATAATCCCTTTTGCCAAAACCTTACACTTCATCCCAATGCCAAACAAGATATCCAGTCATCTATTTTTGGTGTATAGGTTCGGTGTGATGGCTAAGCATGTTGATGGGATTTTGAATCTCTATGGAAACCCACCTGTTTCCTAAGACCTGTGTCTGAGCAGGAAGATGAACCAACTTAACTGGGAGTGGCACCATCTAATGGGCAAGAGGCCAGGACTGAATTAAAGAGAGAAATCAATCTGAGCATCACATACTCTCTGCTTCCTGTTAGGATACACAGTGGCCAAGCCTCTCCTATTTCCACAAGTCCTTTCCCAAATTACCATGCTGGAGAGTATCCCAAGAATAGTTGGTTAAAGAAACCTCTTCCTGTTTTAAATCACTTCTTGTGAGTGGTCTTGTGACAGCATTTGTTATTGCAGCAAGTAAGGGTCAGAGCCTGATGCTTAAGAGACCTAAAATTCCAAGTGTGGTCACTCTTCCATAGTAAGTCAATTAAAAAAGAAATTCATCAGATCAGGAAATATGAGTTTACTGAGGATT
The DNA here is from genome assembly GCF_978045245.1 of Mus caroli. Lineage (NCBI taxonomy): Eukaryota > Metazoa > Chordata > Mammalia > Rodentia > Muridae > Mus > Mus caroli. The sequence continues at coordinate 98,821,913 of NW_028227259.1, read as the reverse complement.
TGCTGTGCAAGGACCCAGAACAAGATTTCTAGTAATATCCCTGGTTATCTGGGTAGAAATGCCAAAAGGAAGCAATGGTTCCTTATCTGCTGGGAGAACATTCTTGCCTGAGGACCATATGAGAGTATGTGATCAAAACTCCAGTGCAGATACAAATGTCTTTTCATGAAGCGTTTTTTTTTTTTTTTTCAGATACTGGCATTTTAATGAGGTTAAAATGAATTATATTAATTGCACCATTTTCTTCAGCCCATCTACTAAACCAGTGGTTCTCAACCTGTGTAACAGGACTCATTTGATATTTCATATTAAATATCTTGCATATCAGACATTTATACTGCAATTCATAACAATACCAAATTGCAGTTAAAAACTAACCATGAAATAACTTTTTGGTGGGTGCCCCCACAATAATGGGAAGTGCATTGAATAAGGGTTGCAGCATAAGAAGTGTGAGACCCACTGGTCTAGACTGTCTTCCCCTTTCATCCCTGCCAGGATAGTCACAGGGAAGAAGCTTCTAGTCTAGACAAGCAGGTGAGAAGAGAGTCTGTCCTGTGGACTGCATCACAGCTCTTGGAAGTGGGAAGAGCAGGAGAAACACCAGGATCTAGGATCAAAAGAAAAAGCCACAGAAGTTGTCTTGCTAAATGTAGAATAAGAGGTCGATATATACATCTGTATCTGTGGACTTGTAATAAATGTTTGGGGTAAACAATTTTCTTCAATATTGAAATATTTTCAATCACAACATTTTTCTTCTCCTCCCACACCCCTATATATTCTTCTACACATGTCTTCAGCTTCATGGCCAGTTTTCTGCTTAGTTGTTATTTGGCCCATATATGTTTTGTATACACATACTTCTTTATAAATATAATCGTTTAAGTCTTAAATATAACTCTAATCGTGAGCATGATTTTTTTTTTTTACAAAGGGTATAAAAGAATCAAAAAGAGAAATCTAGTTCTTGCCAAAATGGCCTCTTGACTCTCTCCCTCTTTTGCCTGCTTGCCTTGTGGGACTGAGCAACTGCTAGATCCTTGGACTTCCACTCACAGCTACTACTGGAACATTGTTGGGAATTGGACTGCAGACTCATCTGCCTACCTGAAAGCTACGATGAGATTCAAAGACCCACCAACCCTCCAGCAGCTGGCAAGAAGAAGTCTGTTGAAAGATGAAGCCTTGACCATCTCTGCTCTGCCGAACCTGCCTGTGCAACTCTTCCCACCACTCTTCAAGGATGCATTCACCAGCAAACAACCTAAGATCCTGAGCCTGATGGTGGCAGCATGGCCCTTCCCACTCCTTCCTGTGGGAGCTCTGAGTGGGATTGATCACCTGGAGACCCTGAAAGCTGTACTAGATGGCCTTGATTTGCTGATGTCACAAAAGGATCGACCTAGCAGGTGGAACCTACAAGTTCTTGATTTGGGAAATGCCCACCAGGACTTCTGGGAAGGTTGGGCTGGATTACTTCATGAAGTCTGTTCTCAAGATGTCTTTGGCAAGAACCAACCAGTGGGAAATCATCACATCCTAGGGGGGAAACAGACCATGACTATAAAAATGAATCTTTCCCTCAAGTACTGCCGTCATTTTGAATACCTAAACTATTTGCATTGGTGGGCCGAACAGAGAAAAGATGGGATACAGCTGATCTGTGAGAAGCTGGATTTTAGGGGCATTCCTTGTAACCCGCTGCGATTCTTGAAGGTTTCATATGTAGCCTCAATCCAGGAATTGGCAATAAAGTCCACACACTGGAATATATATAAACTTGCATTGCTAGCCCCTGGCCTGGGCCAGATGAAAAGCCTCCAGAAACTCATTTTCATGAACATCAGGAGACCTGCTGACCTTAGGGAATTAGAGGAAACCCGTATTGTTACAGAGATCTTTTCTGAGTTCTCCAAACTACATAAGCTCCAGCATCTCCATTTACATAATGTCTACTTCCTGAATGAATGCCTGGACCTAATGCTCAGGCTTTCAGAATCAGACATGAGGTATCTGTCCCAGTGTCCAAGCATCCATCAGCTCAAATACCTGGACATTAGTTACACCACCTTCAAGCCTTTAAGTCATCGATTTCTAGGAAGCCTACTAGAAAGACTGACAGCTACTCTGCAGACATTAAAATTAAAGTGCTTTAACCTCATGGACTTCCAAATCCATGACCTTCTGCCTGTGCTGAGCCAGTGTTCCCAGCTCACTGAAGTTGATTTTGTGCCGAACAAATTTTCCATGGGCAGCCTGAAGAAGCTGCTGCAGCATACTGCCAACCTCACACAGCTGACCCTGGAGAAGTACCCTGCCCCTGTTGAAGTCTATGATGACCGTCATGGTGTTATTCCAGACAGATTTGTACAACTTTGTTCTGAGCTTATGAACACACTCAAGGGTGTAAGGCAGCCAAAGCAGGTCTATTTTGTGAGTACGACATGTTTACCTAATTATGAATTCCTCATTTATAATTTGGAGGGCATGGTATCTTCTGAGCAATTAAGAAGGAGAGGTCATTGCTGGGCTCTGATAAATGGAGGGCAGGTCTCAAGAGACTCATTGGAGTTATAGATCATATGTATTCAAGCATTTTTGGATGTACTTTGGAAAGATAACTATTTCATTTCCTTTGGATGACAGTCAAATTCTTCTGATTTGAGGTAGTTGTGTTGAGATGGAAAACCATGAGCTTATTTTCAGCCTAATGTCTACAGTACAGAAACACCCTTGAACAGCAACTATATCTGAAAATTGTAGGCCTGCATTCCAGCACTTTCCAAGTATGAGGGACCCTAAAAGTAGGGAAGGGGATAAAGAGAGAGGATATTATAAAGATCATAATGGACTTGAATAGGAGGGCTCTGTTTCATTCTCCCTGTGGATAGCAACCACTTTTTGGCTCTCCCCTTACATACTGTTCTACAGTATATGGATATATTTTTATGAAGTATAAATCTGACTAAACTTGGAATATTTTTGTATTAGACTGTTACCACTATAAAGCTGTATCTCTTTCTTGGGGAGGTCTAGCAGCCTGCTATTATCTTCTACCACAACCGTTACGATTATAATTTCTCATAGGTTCTAATAAATCGGTTTTGAATAAGAAAAAAAAAATGGCCTCTTATCTAGAATGTCTTGGAGCCAACTGTACATGTAAGCTGTCCAGGTTTTAGTTGCAGACTTTTCCTCTGAATTCACAAGATTTGCCTTTCACTGATCTGAATAGATCTAACTCTTTTTAAAGGTTCAGAGCAGTGCTTTCTTGTCTGGCCCAAGGTAGAGATGGACAATGTTGGGCATTGGGCTATACACCCATAGTTTGGTCTCCAGTTGAGCTGAAGTCTGAACCCCAGGACACAGTGGTGAAAATTTGCCTACCTGGGAAATAAGGAGTTTTCTAATGCTCCTGGAACTCTGGCTCTTAAGTTACCTCCCACTCACCCCACACGGGAGAAGCATGGTTAGTAGTCACACAGGCAATGTCCCAAGCTTTTGACCTTCAGGCTAAACTCCTCCCCAGTTACCTAGCAACAGTAAAGACCATAAGAGGGGTTGCTTGGCCCCACCTTGCTCTTACTCCCCTGCACTCCTCTTACTCTCTCCTCTCTCCTCCCATATCCTTCTGCTCTCCTCTCCTCTCCTCTCCTCTCCTCTCCTCTCCTCTCCTCTCCTCTCCTCTCCTCTCCTCTCCTCTCCTCTCCTCTCCTCTCCTCTCCTCTCCTCTCCTCTCCTCTCCTCTCCTCTCCTCTCCTCTCCTCTCCTCTCCTTCCCTTCCTCTCTTGCTCTTACTCTCTAGCCTTTCTTCTCTTTCTCCCTCTCTTTCCCTTTTGTCTCCCCTTGGCCATTACTGTGCTCTCTCTCTCTCTCTCTCTCTCTCTCTCTCTCTCTCTCTCTCTCTCTCTCTCTCTCTCTCCATCTTCTCTCCATTCTCCCTGCCTTTCTAAACTAAAGCTCTAAAACCATAGACTGTCTCTGTTCATGAGGGCCCAGTGAGCTTAAATGATGAGATAGGCTTTCTCCTAATGAGCCATTTCTAATCTCCCAATGGAAGGCCTTCTTGGGCTCTAGTCAAGGCCCACATTCCTGTGTTCCAGTCAAGGCCTGCTGTGCTTATTCTTGCCTGCATGTGAACCTGTCTCCCTAAGTCCTCTCTCCCATAACCCTGGGGCAACAGAGTGTTGTCCCTGGGCCCTGATCAGGGACTGCCCCTTGTCCCCCCACTCTTGAGTGGGGTCAATTGCTTAGGTGCTCACCTGGGATGGAGTGGAAAGAGTCTGGCAGCCCGCCCCCAAATTTTCTGGCCAGAACATAGGAGGGAATCTGGCCAGGAGCGGCTATCCTCCCTCCCCTGGCCCCTTTTTAGTTCCGACAGACAAAGAGAAAGAAAAAAACTGTGTAGTGCACAGTACTGTCATCAGGGTTGTACCTGCTTCACTTCACTTCTCACTCAGGTTCCCCTCCCCCCACATGCTTCCCTTGCAGCTATTACCCCAGATTCTGTTTTATGCTGTCATGTTTGTTGTCACCCCAACATATTCTTGAAGTGTGACAGATACATGATGAGTTACAATGAGAGAAGCAATTTCCAAAGAATCCTTGAGGAAGGAATTTGTATAAGAGTCTCAGGTATTGCTTCCTCAGTCCTACAAGAGCCTGGCATGTAAACACAACTTTCTCACCATTCAATTAGTGAGCATTTCCTGAAGCAAGACTCAGTTAGAGGTACAGTAGATATGATGGAAAAGCATAAGACTTTTGTCTTTACTCTCTATTCCCTGGACCAGGTGGCCTCTCTATAAGATACATATTACCATATGGGTGCTCTGTCAATGTAGACATGGCATCTGGATTTGGGACATTCTGTATTAATCAGTTTTCTGCTGTGTGACAAAACAATCTGCCCAAAAGTAACTTGAAGAGACAGGATTTTTGTCCTCTTACATCCCTCAGGTCCCAGTCCTTAACTGAGGGGCATTAGAGCAGGACGGTAACCAGGAACCTGGAGGGGTACACTAGAGAAAGAATTTTGGTTCTCATTGGTCCCTTTCCCCCATGTGGGATAACTTATCTAGCCTAAATAGAAAAATATGCAACTTGATAAGCTAATGTGTGTTTGTCTGAGGCCTCCCCTTCTCTGATAGGAAGCCAAATAAACTTCCCCATTTTTTTTTTTTTTTTTTTGGTCATGATTTTTTTTTTTTTTTGGTCGTTATGGAGTCATATTTTCTTTGTGTAGCCCTGGATGTCCCAGAACTCACTTTGTAGTCCAGGCTGACATTTATATCTCAAATCCGAGAGCCTGTGATTCAAAAGTGCTGGGATGAAAGACATGTACCACCACTGCCCGGTTTGGTCATGATTTTTTATTGCAGAAATAGAAACACTAAGTACGATAATGAATTTGGTTTGTAAGTTCTACTAAGTTCATACAATGCGGTTAGTAATGAATTGTGATTTTTCTGTCTTAGAAAATACATGTTATTTGAAGAATGATCCTTACTGGCTGGGAGTACAGGTAGTAGGTTCTTTAATTCTCTGAACCAAACCAGTGACCAAGATCAACTCAGTTTCCAGTAGGGGGCAGCACTGACACAGAGTATAAATGGTGCCTCGGGTAGTTGTGTGTTCTCATCAAGGGCTAGGTTGAGATGCTTACCTACACCACCACCCTCTCCCCAGCTCTTGCAACCATGATTAATTTGTACTTGAAAATACAACTAGATGGAAATCCATTAGAAATGAAGCTAACAAAAGCTGAGCTTGTACTGATCAATTGGCAGTGGGAAATGGACTGCAATGTCCTCATGTGTCATCAAGGTTGGTTAGCTCACCTGGGTCTCAGGATGATTTTATTCCACATGTTTTTTCTTTGGATTCTTCTGCCTTTCCTGGCAGCAGACCTTGGTCCTTCAGGAAACCATTGATAAGAAATGCCAGTCCCTCTCCCTCACTCTTGCTCAGTGGTCCCCAGTTCAGAGTAAGAGGAACTTTCTCTTTAGGCTATAGCTTATGGTGGCTCTTGGGTATGAAATACTTTCTTGCTTCAAGAGAAAAGAAAAGGGGCACAGTCACAATCAGATTAGAAGGAAACCAAACTGCAGTAGAGAAAATACTTCAATATCTTCCACTCGTAATTACTCCTGGTTGGAGAATATCATTAATATTGTCAGGGCCCTCGATGTTATTTTAAAAGGTGACTACTTCCTGAACAGAACCCCATAGCTCATGTGTTAAGATCAACAATAAATAGGCTTCACGAAACTAAAAATCCTCTGTAAGGCAAATGACAGCATCAATAGGACAAAATGGTAGCCTAAAGAATGGAAAATTAACTTTACTAACTATATATTTGACAGAGCGCTGATATCCAAACAGTACAAACACCTCAAGAAATTAGACATCAGCAAACCAAATACCCCATTTAAAAAAGGGGTGCAGAGGTCAACAGAATTTTCAAAAGAGGAATCTCTAATGGTCAAGAAGCACTTATGAAATATTTACTATTCCTAGTCAAATGCAAACAGAAAGGACCCTGAGATACCATATTATACATATCATCATGGCTAAGATCAAAACTCAAGTAACTGCATATGCTAGTGAGGATATGGAACTAGGAATACCATCCCACTGCTGTGAAAAATGTACAAACTTGTAAAACAAATTTGGAATTTAATCTGAGTATTTCTCAGAAATAATTCTACTTCAAGAACCTGTTATACCTCTTCTGGGAATATATTGAAAATATGTTCCCCCAGAGCACATGGACATTTTCATAGCACATTTATTCATAATAACTAGAACCTGGAAGCAGCCCACCTGTCCTGCACCAATTGAATGGATAAGGAAAATCTTGTACACTTATGCCATGAAATACCAATCAACCATTAAAAATAAGAACTGCTTTACAATTTTCAGGCCAATGGAGAAAACTGGAAAATATCATTGTGAGTGAGGTAACACAGACCCAAAAGAACTTGCATAGTGTATACTCAGTGATAAGTGAATATTGCCCATAGAGTACAGGATAACTATACTATAATCCAAATACCCAAAGAAGCTAAGAAACAGTAGTGCCCAAGGTAATATGATGATTGAATCTCACTCAAAAGGGGAAATACAATGTATATCAATAGTGTTTGATTAGAAGGAATTGTATAGGAGAGGGTATGGGGACATGAACAGTTTTAGAGATCAGGTGTGGTAGGAAGAGCTGTCTACAAAGGACTGGGAGAGGGAAAAGCCATCAATGTGGGGGCATCTCAGTAAGAAGCCAGAGACCTTGGTTTCAGGCAGGCTGCTGGGAGGATAAGGGAGTGACCTTGGCTGAGACCCTACTAACTGGAGATAAAGGATGAAGTGGCCAATTACTGTAGTCCAAAAATTGGGAGTGGGTGGGTATGGGAGTGGGTGGAGGGTATGGGGTACTTTTGGGATATCATTGGAAATGTAAATTAGGAAAATACCTAATAAAACAATTGTTAAAAAAAATTCAAGATTTCTCTGATATCTTTCACTGACAGATCCCAGATCTTCATATTTCCACAGCAGAAATATAGGGAGCCCTTTCTCTCTTGGGTCCACTTCAAGAAACTTCCTTGTGTTTCATTGAGGCAGGACTTTTGCACAGGTCAACTCTGACCTTCAGATGCTGCCTCAGTGCATATCTGGGACAGACCTTCATGGCTTGCTTTCCATACAAGATCTCTGTGTAACAGCTGTTGTCCTCTGCACCAGCCCATATGTTCCACAAGGTATGGTACACATTTCTTATGTCAAGAAACAGTAGTTTTTCCCTCCTGTGGGTGAAACATATGAATGTCAGCAGACTCTGAATCAGGTTTTGCTACATATATATAAGCTCCACTCTCTTCCCTGCTATGATGAATGTTTTTTAAGCACTTGCTATTCAAGTTGGACTCAGGCATACTACAGAAACTTTCCCAGGCTTCAGTATACTTGATTACTTTTCTTTCACTAAAATATACATTATTTCTCCTAGACACATTTTTACTTGTTATGGAAACTCTAGTTATGCAACTATTCTACTGAAAGGCTATGTCTACTCTAGTCCATATTCCACTCTAATCCATATCCAACTGTGCTCAGTATAAGTTTCAAGAAAACTGTAAATCTGTATTAGTATGCCATTAGAAGCATCTGATCCACTTAAAACTAAGCTTGACAACCTTCACTGTATACTGCACATGCTCCCTTCTACAGTACTTAGTTATTCCTTACCTAGGGTGAAACTCTGTTTTCAGTCACATGTTTACTCCATCTAGCACAGCCTGGAACATTTTCAGGTTATGCATCTTCATCAGTGCTCCCCTCCCCACCAGGGAATCAGGGGAAAGGCCAGGCTGCTAACATTGCCTTCATGAGCTTGGTTTGTCTGCCAGTGAAGGCCTCCCTGAACAGTCCTGGGAAGAGTACAGGTGGCAGCTCCTCCAGAGATGACATGGCCAGAGCCTCATGTCTCACCAGATTCAGACTTGTCAGCTTGTGGAGTGTGGGTGGGGTCTGAACACTCATACTCTAAGGTCTCCAGTCAGAAGGCTCCTGAGCAAGGAGTCAAAAAATAATATACTTTCCAGAAAAGTTTATAAAACTTCCTCATAGTCACATCAACTACTAACCTTGTGAGTTACTGCTCAGGCAAAGCAGAGACATCAATTTACCTTTTCATCCTAAACTGGTGATAGAAAGACAGTCTCCAACACTGGCATCATGGGAGCCTCTCTATCACTCAAGTGTTTATATAATTTTCAGGTCAAAATATTTTTATGTGTGACTCTTCCTTTGAAAAAAAAAGAGAATGAATGAAATGTAGATTGAAAAATGGGAGAGACTCACAGGACTCGATGAAGATGTCCCTGTGGGGAATTGCAGGCTGGTATCCAGTTGAGCTGAGGTCTGAACCCTGATGGTCATAATTCACCTTCATGACACAGTATGCATTCTCTCATGCTCCTGGAACTTTGGCCCCTGCCTAATTTACTGCCCACCACAGCTCCCACAAGAAAAGCATGGTCATTAGTCACGTAGACAATGGCCCAAGCTTCTGACCTTCAGGCTAAAGTCCTCCCCAGTTACCTAGCACCAGTAAAGACCATAAAAGATGTGTTCAACCCCCACCTCACTCTCTGTTATTCTTATGCTCTCACTTCTTACCCCTCACTCTACCCTTCTCTCTCCCCTCTCTTTGTCTTCTCTCTTCTCTTCTTTCTTCTCTCCTCTCCTCTCTCCCTCTTTCTTTCTGTTTCACTCTAGCCTTTCTCTCCTCCTCCTCTTCCTCCTCTTCCTCCTCCTCCTCCTCCTTCTTCTTCTTCTTCTCTCTCTCTCTCTGTCTCTCTGTCTCTGTCTCTGTCTCTCTCTCCCTTCATTTTTATAATAAAGCTCTTAAACTATGGAGAGTCTCTGCTCCATCAAGATCTGCTGTACACTCTGATCAGTGTTGGGAACCTCTTCCCTTATTCCTCTCTCTCATAACCCTGGGGCTACAGGGTGTGGCCTAGGGATCTTCAGATCAGGGGCTGCCCCTTATCACCCACCTGCTCAGTGGGACAGAGCTATGCTCACCCTGGGCCAAGTGAAAAATGTCCAGCAGCCCTCCAAGGCCTGTATCCACCTGCCCAGAGCACAGCAACTCTGGAGAGACGTTGGGTCCATTTATCCTTCCCCCTCCTCCCAGGGCCTTCCCCTGCCCCCACTTTTTTTGTTCCCAACATATCCCCAGCTGAAATAAGGAACAAAGGATAGAACCTTAAGAGACTACCCACAGTGCATAGGCATGACTCTCAGTTGAGGGAAACGGCCAGTCACCCATCTCAAAATTTTAACCCTGAGCTGGGCAGTGGTGGCACAATCCTTTAATCCCAGCACTTGAGAGGCAGAGGCAGGTGAGTTTCTGAGTTCGAGGCCAGCCTAGTCTACAATGTGAGTTCCAGGACAGACAGGGCTACACATAGAAACCCCAACTCTTGAAAAAACTATTCAATATCCTTAATCATCAGGAAAATGCAAATCAAAACAACCCTGAGATTCCGCCTCACAAAAGTCAGACTGGCTAAGATAAAAAAATTCATGTGAGAGTAGACGCTGGTAAGAATGTGGAGAAAGAGGAACATTCCTCAATTGTTGGTGGGATTGCAAGCTTGTACAACCACTCTGGAAATCAGTCTGGTGGTTCCTCAGAAAATTGGACATAGTACTACCAGAGGATCCAGCAATACCCTCCTGGGCATATATCCAGAAGATGTTCCAATTAGCAATAAGAACACATGCTCCACTATGTTCATAGCAACATTATTTATAATAGTCAGAAGCTGGAAAGAACCCAGATGTCCCTCAATAGAAGAATGGATACAGAAAATATAGTACAATTACACAATGGAGTACTGCTCAGCTATTAAAAGCAATGAATTTATGAAATTGCTAGGCAAATGGATGGACCTGAAGGGAATCATCCTGAGTGAGATAACCCAATCACAAAAGAACTCACATGATATGTACTCACTGATAAGTGGATATTAGCCCAGCAACTTAGAGTACCCAAGATATAAGATACAATTTGCAAAACACATGAAACTCAAGAATAACGAAGACCAAAGTGTGGACACTTTGCCCCTTCTTAGAATTGTGAACAAAACACCCATGGAAGGAGTTACAGAGACAAAGTTTGGAGCTGAGATGAAAGGATGGACCATCCAGCGACTACTCCACCTGGGGGTCCATCCCATATTCAGCCACCAAACACAGACACTATTGCATATGCCAGCAAGATTTTGCTGAAAGGACCCTGATATAGCCGTCTCTTGTGAGGCTATTCCAGTGCCTGGCAAACACAGAAGTGGATGCTCACAGTCAGCTATTTGAGGGAACATAGGGCCTCCAATGGAGGGGCTAGAGAAAGTATCCAAGGAGCTGAAGGGGTCTGCAATCCTATAGGTGGAACACCAATATGAACTAACCAGTGCCCCCAGAGCTGGTGTCTCTAGCTGCATATGTAGCAGAAGATGGCCTAGTTGGCCATCATTGGGAAGAGAGGCCTCTTGGTCTTGAAAACTTTATATGCCCCAGTACAGGGGAAACACCAGGGTCAAGCAGTGGGAGTGTGTGGATAGGGGAGCAGGGCTAGAGGGAGGGTATAGGGGACTGTTAGGATAGCATTTGAAATGTAAATGAAGTAAATACCTAATTTTAAAAATTGGAAAAAAAAAACCCTCTCTCGAATAACAAAACAAAACGAATCATAAAAATTTAACCCTGAATTGTTCCTGTCTAAAAGAAAAATAATTACAAAAAATGGAGCAGAGATTGAAAGAAAGGCCATCCAGAGACCGGGATCTTGGGATCCATCCAAATCTCAGACAGGAAACCCCAACACTGTTGCTGATGCCAAGATATGGCTCTCCTCTGAGGGGCTATGCCAGCATCTGTCTAAGACAATTGCTTACACTCACATCCAGCTAGTTGATTGACCTTGGGGACCCCAATGAAATAGATCTGGAAGGACTAAAGGAGCTGGAAGGGATTGTAACCCCATAGGAAGAAAACAACATCAACTGACTGGACTCCTCAGATTTCCCAGGGACTAAGTCACCAGCCAAAGAGTATACATGAATTGGTCTATGGTTCATGATACTTAAGTAACAAAGGATTGCCTTATCTTGCATCAATGGGAGAGGAGCCCTTTGTCCTTTGGAGGCTTGTTTCCCCAGTGAAGGGGGATGCTAGTGGGGATGAGAATGGAGTGGGTGGGTGGGGTACACCCTCTTAGAGATAAAGGGGAGGAGGATGGAAGGGGGTGTGGAGGTGAAAACTGGAAGAGAGACAATTCCAGCTGCATATGTAGCAGAGGATGGCTTCTGTGGATCAATGGTAGGGAGGTGGGAGTGGGTGGGTGGTTAGAGAGGATATGATAGGGTGTTTCCTGGAGGGAGGGAAACTGGGAAAGTGGATAGATAACATTTGAAATGTAAATAAAGAAAATATCTCCCAGCCGGGCGTGGTGGCGCACGCCTTTAATCCCAGCACTCGGGAGGCAGAGGCAGGCGGATTTCTGAGTTCGAGGCCAGCCTGGTCTACAAAGTGAGTGCCAGGACAGCCAGGGCTACACAGAGAAACCCTGTCTCGAAAAACCAAAAAAAAAAAAAAAAAAAAAAAAAGAAAATATCTCCCAAATGAGAAATTAATAAAATGGTCAATAAAAAAAGCAAAGAAATGAGGGGGAGTTATGGGATGAGGAACAATCAGAGGTCAGGCCAGGATGGGGATAAGGACTGTACTGTAAATAAAGAATTTAAGGAATATTAAATTCATTAATAAAGAAAAAGAAAAAATGTAAAAAAAGAAAAAAAAAGCAACCAACCAACAAAATCAGTAAAACCAAACCAAACAAGCCAACATTATAACAAACCAAAAATACTTTGTTGAGGATCAGTATTGAATTCCCATAATTCCCAGGTTGATGACAATGGGTTTCTACAATTTTCAGGCATTCCTGGGTCGCAAAAGCATATCATATCCAAAAAAGAAAACTTTGTGTAAATGATGCAAAGTCAAAGCTAAGACACACGAGTAACCCGCAAGTTTCATTCTAGCTATTGGAAATTGAAGGATATCAAAGATACATGGTCTCTAGGTCTACAGTGTGAGTCAGGGTCTCACAAAAACAAACAAAGACCATCATTTCAGTGAAAGGAAACAGGAGGGAACATGTTAGTCATAAAGATCTGATTTCTACCTTACCAAGACTCACATGGCTAAAAACATAGAGCATACTTGTCTCAAAAAATTATATGGAAATATACACTCTATAATAGAAATACATTGGTAATGAGGCTAAAACTTTATTTTGAATGAAAGCCAACATCTTCAACGTGTTCCTCTAAAGAGACAGAAATTAAAATTTGGAATCCTATCCTGGAGTCTAAATTTCTCTACTTCAAACTGCATGACTGAAGGGAAAATAATGACATGCCTATTGTAAGCCCTGCAGATCGGTCTCTGAGTCCCATATGAACCAGGCAGCTATCCAGGCTCCAGCTCTCTGAATATTATAAATGTCTCCACTGAAGCCTTTATAAACCTCTCTGCCTACTGCTCCCTGTTGCATCCATTCCTCCAAACACAAACTGGAATTGAATTAGATTTTTAAACTCCACCCTTTCAATTGTATTCATAACATCCATTATACTAATTGAATCAGAACTCATTGTGAGTATACCTCTATATCACCCTACGCCTCAAACATTTCACTTATTAACATCACATCACTTAATTTGTGATATTTTTCCTTCATTTGCTTAATTATTGTGTAGTTTTGAGTTTGGTATGACAGGAATGTGTCTTGCTCTAAAGCTAAGGTTTTATAAATCTAAGTTCTAGCAATCCTCCTGCCTCAGCATCCCTTTTCCTGCTAGTATTACTGTTTTGGATCACTGTACCTGGGTGAATGTTGTTCATATGATTAAATCAGTCTGATTTGCCTCGGAACAGTGTTTAGTCTGTTGCTGATAATAGACATAAAATAATTCATAGATATTATTGTCACTCTACTTGGGAAAAAATAATTTTTTAATAGTCAGGAATATGTTCTGGATCTCAAGGACTGAATTAGATGCTTTTGCAATAAACTGCAGTAATACCTACAGAAAATTTAGAGGAAGGGGCAAGGCTTGATTCCATTAACATTGTCCCAGAATTCTGGGTGTGTATTCAGTTTGTAAAGAGTTATCCAGCATACAGGAAGTCCTCTCTCCAGACCACATGCAAACAATATGACCATGCCTAGAACATCACACTTCAAGAGTTGGAAGCAAAAGGATCAATTCAAGGCCATCCTCAGCCATATTGTTAATAGAAGGATAGCCTGAGCCTTATAATTGGGCCCACTTCTAAACAGAGCCAAAGACAATCAGAAAACGGTGGGTCTGAGAGAGATGCTAACCTTAGCAGACAGAAAACAGATAATGTGCCAGGAAGGATCATGCCAGCACGGTTTCTCAAGATGAAATCAGGTGTGGGATCGGTGCTGTGGAGTTAGCTGCCCAATAATGAGCACCTGTTAATCTTCTATTCCCAGCACCTACTTGATCATGTGACTCCAGTTTTTTTTTTTTTGAAATATGAAGCCTCCTTCTGACCTTCTTGGCATACATGTGGTGCACATTCATATATGCAGGGAAAACACCAAAACAAAGAGAACAAATCATTAATAGAAATAAATCTGTAAGTAGAACAGTGGCAAACCCCTTTAATCTCTCAAATCTGGAGGCAAAGGTAGCCTGGGTTCGATGAGTTTGAGACTAGCCTTATCTAAGTAGATATTTATTAACTAGTGAAGCCTATGGAGTAAGCATCTGTTTTAGAATTTAACTAGAGCAGGCTGGGCTGGCACGTGATTCTAATCCTAGCACCCTGCAGACAGGAGATGGAGCTTTACAGTGCAGACCAATCTACATAAAGAAATGTGAGACGGGGGGGGGGGGGGACTCTAAAATAGAGAAACACACTCTCAAAAACCGAACCAAACCAAACAATACAAAAATCTAATTTAGCTGGGGGGTGCTACTACAGGCCTTTAATCCAAGCATTTGCGAGGCAGAGGTAGGTAGACCTCTGACTTTGAGCTAGCTTAGTCTACCAAGTGAGTTCTGGGACAGTCAGTCCTGTTAAACAGAATGCCTGTCTCAAAAATGTAAAAACAAAAAATGAAAAATAAATGTTTTCTAAGAAAAAAACTTTAAGAGATCTTAGTAGGCTGTGAGATGGCTAGTGGTCAATGGTACTTCCTACCAAGCCTGAACGCCACAATGGGACCACAGGTGTAAGGAGAGAAATCACTTCAGGTTCTAGTGCTCCCAAGCCTACATGCAAAGTCCTCTGCCAACACACCAACACATTCCTTGCACTCAGGTAAACTATGAAGGCCTGGATGGAATTTAAGGCCTAGGTAACTCTTACCTGGCTAGTCTGTCAAGTATAAGGCAACTTTCTCATATGTTCCTGCTCACACTAGGAAACTGTCCAATCCCAAAATCAATTACAGATTCTGTTATGTACTGTGCCAATAGAAATAGATCATGATAGAAGTCAGTAGATCTGTTTTGTATAGTTACCCACAATAAACTAGGACCCAAACCAACCACCCAACAGCACTACATGCACTTATGTATAAGATTTATGGTACTTTCCTTTACTTTTTTTCTGTTTCTTTTTTTTTAATTGAGTATTTATTTCAATTACATTTACAATGCCATCTCAAAAATCCCCCACATGCTCCTAAATCAGATAGGGGACTAATATCCAATATATATATTATATTATATATATTCAGGTTTTAGTTAAAGAATCGGCTCTGATGAATAAGTCACCAGAACAACTAAAGTGAAACCTTTGCTTTCCTGAAATATCAATACAGGTTAGCTGGGGCTTAAGAATCAGCAGAGTTACATTAAGAGACCAGCATTATTGAGATGAAGTCATCTGTAAAGTGTTCTCTCAGAATCCAAAGAAGCTGTATTCCAAGATTAGCAGCTGAACTTGGTAGTGAAAGAGTTACCCAGGTGGCGCTGGTTTTGAAGGTAATTAGGGGAGAACAGATGAGGCTTGGCATTGGAGAGCAGTTCTGGAGTCTTGGAGTCTACGAAAGGCTATGGGTGAAAGTGCTATCCAGTTGAAAGACCCCCAGCATTTGTAGATGCAGTACCTAGGCATGAGTACCAAGAACAAGTATGGAGTTGATCCAGCCTGAGCCTAGAAGACAAGATTTGTGTTCTGTACAGGGAAGAGTGAAGAAGTGACTCAAGCCCTTTAAAAGAGCCCAGAAGAGAGTGAGTCGATCCCAGATATAAGACATTGAGTACTTTACTCTATTGCAGTTGAGGTTTGCTCTAACCTAATTATGACTGTGGCCTGGTTCTCTCCTCTTAAAGTACAAATTTAATCTTTTTTATTATTTAAATGCATTTTACACTCAAACAAAATAATATTGAGCATTTTGAGAATCAAATACTACATAAAAATTATTCAACTTTTATATTCATATCTTTTTATACCCTAAAATATCATTAATGAATATTTAATACTATCCATAACTGAGGATTCTACATATAATGATGAACAATAAATTGTTTCAAAACATGAAAAATAAGCATAGTAAAATAGCATAAAATATTAATAATGAATCATTAAGAAATATATTCAAAAGCCCTCATGTAATATCAGCTGATATAGTGAAAGAGTTTTTAAAATGCATTGTACATTTGTGTGCATTGTCTAACGATCAGTTTACACATAAAAGATTATGAGTGTTTCTAGGAGATACATTTTATTATTCGTAAGTATATTTTAAAAATTTCTAAATAGGATCGGTGGGAGACATCTTGGTTACGGGACTCTGCTGAGAGTACTCTGCACAGGTAAGAGTGTGGACGAGAGCCACAGAGCTTCTGAGGCAGCCCCCTTTTCGGGCTCCAGACATCTGGGTACCTTCCCTGCCAGAGGAGAGTTGTCTGCCCTGCCTGGGAGGGCTTTGCAGGAGCACCTGGGGAGCCATCTTGGTTCCCGGATCCCTTTGAGACTAGTTTGTGCAGGTGAGAGTGTGGACTACAGAAGGTAACAGCTTCTGGGACAGGCCGAAGCAACACAGCTTCTGGGACAGGTCCTGTTTTGGGCCTTCATCTTCAGCCAGGAGGCGTTCCGAATACCAGATAGCTGTGCACCTTCCCTGTAAGAGGAGAGCTTGCCTGCAGAGAGTGCTCTAACCACTGAAACTCAGAGGAGAGAGCTAGTCTCCCATGTCTGCTGATAGAGGCTAACAGAAACACAAGAGGAACAATCTCTAACAAGAGACAACATAGCAAGTAACTCCAGATATTACCAGATGGCGAAAGGTAAACGTAAGAATCTTACTAACAGAAACCAAGACCACTCACCATTATCAGAACTCAGCACTCCCACCTCGCCCAGTCCAGGGCACCCCAACACACCGGAAAAGCTAGAGGTGGATTTAAAAGCATATCTCATGATGATGGTAGAGGAAAACAAGAAGGACTTTAATAACTCACTTAAAGAAATACAGAAGAACACTGCTAAACAGGTAGAAGACCTTAAAGAGGAAGCACAAAAATCCCTTAAACAATTGCACGAAAACACGACAAACCAGATGATGGAATTGAATAAAACCATACAAGACCTAAAAACAGAAGTAGACATAATAAAGAAAACCCAAAGTGAGGCAAGGCTAGAGATAGAAACCCTAGAAGAGAACACTGAAACCATAGATGCAAGCACCAGCAAAAGAATACAAGAGATGGAAGGGAGAATCTCAGGTGCAGAAGATTCAATAGAGAACATCCACACAACAATCAAAGAAAATGGAAAATAAAAAGAGATCCTAACTCAAAACATCCAGGAAATCCAAGACACAATGAGAAGACCAAATCTACGGATAATAGGAGCAGATGAGGATGAAGATTTTCAATTCAAAGGGCCAGCAAATATCTTCAAAAAATTATAGATGAAAACTTCCCAAACCTAAAAAATGTGATGCCCATGAACATACAAGAAGCCTACAAAACTCCAAATAGACTGGACCAGAAAAGAAATTCCTCCTGACTCATAGTAATCAGAACAACAAATGCACTAAATAAAGATAGAATATTAAAAGCAGTAAGGGAAACAGGTCAAATAACATATAAAGGCTAGCCTATCAGAATTACATCAGAGTTTTCACCAAAGATTATGAAAGCCAGAAGAGCCTGAACAGATGTTATGCAGACACTAAGAGAACACAAATGCCAATCCAGGCTACTATACCCAGCCAAACATTAAATTACCTTAGATGGAGAAACCAAGTGTTTCAAGAGTGAACCAAATTCACACTTTATCTTTCCATGAATCCACAAGAACAGAATGTCAACTTTAACAAAAAATAATAGGAAGCAACAATTACTTTTCCTTAATATCTCTTAATATCAGCGGACTCAACTCTCCAATAAAAAGACATAGACTAACAGACTGGCTACACAAACAGGACCCAACATTTTTCTGCTTACAGGAAATCCATCTCAGGGAAAAAGATAGACACTACCTCAGAATGAAAGGCTGGAAAACAATTTTCCAAACAAATGGTCTGAAGAAACAAGCTGGAGTAGCCATTCTAATATCTAATAAAAGCGACATCCAAACCAAAGTTATAAAAAAAGACAAGGAGGGACACTTCATACTCATCAAAGGTAAAATATTCCAAGAGGAACTCTCAATTCTGAATATCTATGCTCCAAATACAAGGGCGGCCACATTCATTAAAGAAACTTTAGTAAAGCTCAAAGCACACATTGTACCTCATACAATAATAGTGGGAGACTTCAACACACCACTTTCACCAATGGACCGATCATGGAAACAGAAACTAAACAGGGACACAGTGAAACTAACAGAAGTTATGAAACAAATGGATCTAACAGATGTCTGCAGAACATTTTATCCTAAAACAAAAGGATAAACCTTCTTCTCAGCAGCTCATGGTACCTTCTCCAAAATTGACCATATAATTGGTCACAAAACAGGCCTCAACAGATACAAAATTATTGAAATTGTCCCATGCATCCTATCAGATCACCATGGACTAAGGCTGATCTTCAATAACAACATAAATGATAGAAAGCCATAATTCAGGTGGAAACTGAACAACACTCTCCTCAATGATACCTTGGTCAAGGATGGAATAAAGATAGAAATTAAGGACTTTTTAGCATTTAATGAAAATGAAGCCACAACATACCCAAACTTATGGGACACAATGAATGCATTTCTAAGAGGAAAACTCATACCTCTGAGTGCCTCCCAAAAAAGAAACTAGAGAAAGCACACATGAGCAGCTTAACAACACATCTAAAAGCTCTAGAACAAAGGGAAGCCAATTCACCCGAGAGGAGTAGATGGCAGGTAATAATCAAACTCAGGGGGGAAATCAAACAAGTGGAAACAAGAAGAACCAACCCAAACGAGGAGCTGTGTCTTGTGAGACTATGCCAGGGCCTAGCAAACACAGAAGTGGATGCTCACAGTCAGCTATCGAATGGATCACAGGGTCCCCAATGGAGGAGCTAGAGAAATCACCCAAGGAACTAAAGGGAACTGCAACCCTATAGGTGGAACAACAATATGAACTAACCAATACTCCGGAGCTCTTAACTCTAGCTGCATATGTATCAAAAGATGGCCTAGTAGGCCATCACTGGAAAGAGAGGCCCATTGGACTTGCAAACTTTATATGCCCCAGTACAGGGAAACGCCAGGGCCCAAAAGGGGGATTGGCGGGTAGGGGAGTGGGGAGGTGGGTATGGGGGACTTTTGGGATAGCATTGGAAATGTAAATGATGAAAATACCTAATTAAAAAATTTAAAAAAAAGAAAAAAATTTAAAAAAAAGAAAAAGAAAAGAAAGAAAGAAAAAAAAAGCAATCTACAGCAAACCAGTAGCCAACATCAAAGTAAATGTTGAGAAGCTGGAAGCAATCCCACTAAACTCAGGGACTAGACAAGGCTGCGCACTTTCTACCTACCTATTCAACATTGTACTTGAAGTCCTAGCCGGAGCAATTCGACAAGAAAAGGAGATCAAGAGGATACAAATTGGAAAGAAGTCAAAATATGACTTTTTGCAGATGATATGATAGTATATATAAGTGACCCTAAAAATTCCACATGAGAACTCCTAAACCTGATAAACAGCTTCAGTGAAGTAGATGGATGTAAATTACCTCAAACAAGTCAATGGCCATTCTCTACACAAAGGATAAACATGCTGTGAATGTAATTAGGGAAACAACATCCTTCTCAATAGTCACAAATAATATAAAATACCTTGGTATGACTCTAACTAAGGAAGTGAAAGATTTGTATGATAAGAACTTCAAATCTCTAATGAAAGAAATTAAAGAAGATCTCAGAAGATGGAAATATCTCCCATTCTCATGGGTTGGCAGAATCAATACAGTAAAAATAGCTATCTTACCAAAAGCAATCTACAGATTCAATGCAATCCCCAACAAAATCCCAACTCAATTCTTCAGCGAATTAGAAAGGGCAATCTCCAAATTTATCTGGAATAACAAAAAACCTAGGATAGCAAAAACTCTTCTGAAGGATAAAAGAACCTCAGGAGGAATCACCATGCCTGACCTAAAGCTGTACTACAGAGCAATTGTGATACAAACTGCATGGTACTGGTATAGTGACAGACAAGTAGACCAATGGAATAGAATTGAAGATCCAGAAATGAACCCACACACCTTTGGTCACTTGATCATTGACAAAGGAGCTACAACCATCCAGTGGAAAAAAGACAGCATTTTGAACAAATGGTGTTACAACAACTGGCAGTTATCATGTAGAAGAATGCGAATTGATCCATTTCTATCTCCAGGTACTAAGGGCAAATCTTAGTGGATTAAGGAACTCCACATAAAACCAGAGACACCCTTCTTTTGCCTGCTTGCACACGTTTGCCAGCAAATCCGTTAGATCTTAGAAGACCGGCTGAAAATCCTGTTGGGACTGAGAAACTACTAGATTCTTGAATTTCTCATCACAACTGACCTTTGTTGGGTTAGTTGGACTACGGACTGATTGCATTGGAAGAAGGAATGGAATTGGAAGAAAGAAGATTCATTCCAGAGACAAAATAGCTTCCCTTTCCTATTGTAGCTATTTCATCTGGGACTATAACCTTTCTGCTTTCAGGTTCTGCAGCATTCCAGATCACGAACACCAAATCAGGATGGGAAAAAGACGTTGTGTTCCTCCCCTTGAGCCCAAGTTGGCAGCAGGCTGTTGTGGGGTCAAGAAGCCCAAACTATCTGGAAGTGGAACACACAGTCACGGGAACCAGTCTACAACTGTTCCTGGCTCAAGTTCAGGACCTTTTCAAAACCACCAGCATGTGGACAACAGCAGTGGTCGGGAAAATGTATTGGACTTAACTCTGGGACCTGGAAACTCTCCTATTACACGAATGAATCCTGCATCTGGAGCCCTGAGCCCTCTCCCCCGGCCCAATGGAACTGCCAATACCACTAAGAACCTGGTGGTGACTGCAGAAATGTGCTGCTACTGCTTTGATGTACTCTACTGTCACCTCTATGGCTTTCCACAGCCACGACTTCCTAGATTCACCAATGACCCCTATCCTCTCTTTGTGACCTGGAAGACAGGGCGAAACAAGCGGCTTCGTGGCTGCATTGGGACCTTCTCAGCCATGAATCTTCATTCACGACTCGGGGAATACACATTAACCAGTGCACTTAAGGACAGTCGATTCCCTCCCCTGACCCGAGAGGAGCTGCCCAAACTTTTCTGTTCTGTCTCCCTCCTTACTAACTTTGAAGATGCCAGTGACTACCTGGACTGGGAGGTAGGGGTCCATGGAATTCGGATTGAATTCATCAACGAAAAAGGCATCGAACGCACAGCCACATATTTACCTGAGGTTGCTAAGGAACAAGACTGGGATCAGATCCAGACAATAGATTCCTTGCTCAGGACAGGTAGTTTTAAGGCTCCAATTACCAGTGAATTCAGAAAATCAATCAAACTCACAAGAGCAAAACCAAAGTGCTATGAATTCTGTTCTGATGGCCCCGTGATGTGGCATATTCACCTGGGGATTGAGACCTTCCTATAGCCAAGGATCCATTAACCTGCTTCATCAGAGTTTGACCCAGAATTAGGTATCGAAGTGAGAAGGTGACAATCAGTTATGCAGAGTATATTGCTTCTCGACAGCACTGTTTCCGGAATGGCACTCTTCATGCCCCGCCCCTCTACAATCATTACTCCTGACACACGGCTACATGACCAGTCCCACCCCCCTGTGGCCACCAATGGCTATGACATCATTGGAGCAGATGCCTCCTCTTCCTGGTCCAGTTACTTCTATTACTGCACCATTTTATGATGCTAGCTTCCCTTGCCAAGTCTGCCTCCTGCTGACTGGAGGGTGTGGGGATACATTGAATGCAACAGAACATGAGGGGCCCAAGCCTTATATCAGCCTTTCCTCAATCTGGGGTTCTGTTGGATCAGGGCTCCCCAATAACCAGTGAGAATGGCTGTGTGGGTTCAGAAGACGTTGTCTAGTGATTTCCCACAAATATTGGCCACACACTGAAAACTGGAATTGACTGTGATCCATGGAGGCTTCTTCCCCAATCCCCCACAGCCCACCACATCAATTAGGTGTACTCCCTGGCAGTCTGGGCAACGGAGACCAACATGAACCACTTTTAGGTTGTTTTAAATTCCTTTTTTTAAACTTCCAGTTTATTGTGTACCAAGAGTTGGTCGATCCACAATCTCCATGCTTCAGAAGTGAACACCATGTTAGGGTTGAACGTGGGCACCATGAGCCCCTGTGAGTCCTGGATAAGATTCTCAAACCAAGATCAGAAGTCCTGTGATGGCATTTCATCGTACAGTAAGCTGTAAAGGTTTTCATGCTTACCTGACTCTCAGTGGACATTCTGGTACTCTTCCTGCATTGAGTCTCCTGGTGTGATCTCTGTGGCATAGCCTGCTGATGAATGAAATGGAGATGCCTATAGAGGTCCCAATGTCATCGTCGTAAGCAGGTGTGAAAGGAGAGATCTCTTCCTAACCACCCGGCTACCTCAACTCTTTTTCTGGTAGCAGTGCCTATGTAGCTGCATCTCGGTTCTCAGAAGCACAGGCATGTAGACAGGTGGTTGGGTTGGGCTTTAGCACATACTGTCACAGGAGAGCTTTCAGGGTCTCTGAGCTGGGTTTCTTCACAGGCAGACATCCCGAGGGACCTTTAAGTAGGGGAGGTCTTTATTCTGATTTGCCTGCAGAAGTAGGAAGACTTGCTACATCAGTCCTCAGTAGAACTAGAACAATGCTGTGTAATAAAACAAGGTGAACCTTTAACTTGCCTACCATACTGGGACTCCTCACCTCACCAGTGCAAATGTCCAAACTGTTCGTGTTGCTCATTTAAACTCTTGACATTCCCCCTCCCATCTTTACTCATTCCAAAATAGCTGATAGCAAATTCTTTTCATTCACTTGGTGGCAAAACATGTAGTACTAGGAAACTAGGGAGGTGCTTTGACAGCTCTGTCTCAAAGGCACTGCTCAGGCAACTCAAAGGAAATGGCCAGCTGGAAGAAAGGATCCTGAGGATGGTGCACTGGTTTTCAGCAATGTTCATAGAGACTCGGGAGGCAGATGTGGCCTCAACTTGGTGAACATCTGTTTTGATTTCTTTTTTAGGATTGATGTGGTGATGGTGTGGCTTTCCAAAATGGGCAAATATTCAAGTCATAGCTCATAAGTTCCTTGTGCCAGGAATGGAGGAAGGGAAGTAGGTGTACTTCCATATGTGCTATTCTAGGCATCACTTCAAAGTTCCTGTGGTTTTTGTTTTGTTTTAAAACTGGGCAGAGAGGTTGTACCAGGAGTGATGACAGACCTGGAATGGATGAGGGAAGTGCTGATAACATTGGAATGCCCAGGATGCATGGCCCTTACTGCCAGGGTGGGTTCCTTCACATACCTAGGATGAAGGGGTCTCATGCTGCCTGCTGAGGAGAATAAAGGCTATGTTATCGACATGTGATAGCAGGTGCTCTCAGGTGCCATGGATTGATGCAGGGTGCTCAGCTCTGGACTGAGGTACCCACTTCCAATTTGTAAAACAGTATTGATACATAGGGCTACACTCATTACTGTTCAAGTGTTCTATGTTAAGAGTTGTTTGATTTCTAAAGATTTAAAGCAAAATGCAAAAAAAAAAAAAATGGTGCTAAACTTCACCCCTGAGCACTCAGTGAGACTGGTCATGCAAGCATCTACAGTGCCATGCTCCTCAAGCCTGTTTTTCTTGTAGAAATGTTGCCCTATCTTGTCTTTCCCAATGTATAGTGTGTATTTTGTTTTATTGAGGGTGGGGTAGAATACTTGCCAATTAAGAAAATGAACAGAAAGACCCAGAAAGGTGGGGTTGTGGAATCGGTAAACAAGAATCCAGCTGGCAAGGCCCAGCATCACACTGAAGTGGGCTCAGTGGTTTCAGAGGGAAGAAGCCTTACTCCTGCACATTCCCTCCTGTTCCCAAAGCAGTTCTGCAATGCAAATGCTCAAGTTCCTCCTGCCTTGTCAAGGAGACCCAGAAATCAGGCAAGGGAAATTATTTGCCCCAAAAAACATGGGCTCTATTGGTGTCAGTCCTGACTTGAGCATAGGCATTCACAAGTTGAAGTACACAGTCTTGGTCACCTCATGGGAACATGTGGCAGATAGCTCTCAGGAAAAAGCAATTGTGGATTGTCCACTTGGGAGCTTTGCATAGGGAGGTAAAGCTCTGAATTAGAACTGAGCTGCCTTTCATACATTGACCAAAGCAGTGATAAGGGTGGCCAGTTAATGGTGGTAGTGGAAAGGGAAAGTTTCCTGCCCTGGGTTTCCTTTAGCTATAGGCTGCAAGGTACCCACTGCTCTCAGAGAACCAGCTAAACTGCTGGCTTGGTTTGGAATTTGTTTCATCCCTAGCTGTGAGTGCCTTTTGGTCTGGAAAGATGGCTTGTCTCATCATACCCACAGCTAGGACATATACTCTGTAATTATGAATTGTTCTTGTTTTCCTGAGCTAAAATCGAATGTCTTTGATCATTAGAGTTTGTTGGTGTTGGGTTGTTTCCACTGTGAGGTTCTTAAAATGTTTTTGCTTCCTAATGTTAAAATAACTCATGTTAGAAACCCTGTACACATGAAAAAGGGTTTGTAGTTGAGACATATTTTACTGTTTATAATAAATCATCTATACAAAAAAAAAAACTAGAGACACTGAAACTTATAGAGGAGAAAGTGGGGAAAAGCCTCAAATATATGGGCACTGGGGGAAAATTCCTGAATAGAGCTGCAATGGCTTGTACTATAAGATCGAGAATCAACAAATGTGACCTCATAAAATTGCAAAGCTTCTGTAAGGCAAAAGACACCGTCAATAAGACAAAAAGGCCACCAACAGATTGGGAAAAGATCTTTACCTATCCTAAATCAGATAGGGGACTAATATCAAATATGTATAAAGAACTCAAGAAGGTGGACTCCAGAAAAATCAAATAACCCCATTAAAAAATGGGGCTCAGAGCTAAACAAAGAATTCTCACCTGAGGAATACCGAATGGCTGAGAAGCACATGAAAAAAAAAATGTTCAGCATCCTTAATCATCAGGAAAATGCAAATCAAAACAACCCTGATATTCCACCTCACACCAGTCAGAATGGCTAAGATCAAAAATTCATGTGACAGCAGATGTTGGCGAGGATATGGAGAAAGAGGAATACTCCTCCATTGTTGATGGGATTGCAAGTTTGTACAACCACTCTGGAAATCAGTCTGGTGGTTCCTCAGAAAATTGGACACAGTACTACCAGATGATCCCACAATACCTCTCCTGGGCATATATCCAGAAGATGTTCCAAATAGTAAGAAAGACACATGCACCACTATGTTCATAGCAGCCTTATTTATAATAGCCAGAAGCTGGAAAGAACCCAGATGCCCCTCAACAGAGGAATGGATACAGAAAATGTGGTACATTTACACAATGGGGTACTACTCAGCTATTAAAAAGAATGGGTTTATGAAATTCCTAGGCAAATGGATGGACCTGGAGGGCATCATCCTGAGTGATATAACCCAATCACAAAAAATAAAGCTCACATGATATGTACTCACTGATAAGTGGATATTAGCCCAGAAATTTAGAATACCGAAGATATAAAATACAATTTGAAAAACACAGGAAACTCAAGAAGAACAAAGAGCAAAGTGTGGACACTTTGCCTCTTCTTAGAATTGGAAACAAAACACCCATGGAAGGAGTTACAGAGACAAAGTTTGGAGCTGAGACGAAAAGATGGACCATCTAGAGACTGCCATACCCTGAGATCCATCCCATAATTAGCCTCCAAACGCTGACACCATTGCATATACTCGCAAGATTTTGTTGAAAGGATCCTGATATAGCTGTCTCTTGTGAGACTATGCCTTGCCTAGCAAACACAGAAGTGGCTGTTCACAGTCAGCTATTGGATGGATCACAGGTCACCCAATGGAGGAGCTACAGAAAGCACCCAAAAAGGTGGGGTTGGGGGGATCTGCAACCCTAGAGGTGGAACAACAATATGAACTAACCAGAACAACCGCAGAGCTTGTATCTCTAGCTGCATATATATGTCAGAACATAGCCTAGTCGTCCATCATTGGAAAGAGAGGCCCATTGGTCACGCAAACTTTATATGCCTCAGTACAGGGGAATGCCAGGGCCAAGAAGTGGGAGTGGGTGGGGGAGGGTGTGGGGGACTTTTGGGATAGCATTAGAAATGTAAATGAGGAAAATTCCTAATAAAAAATTAAAAAAATAAGAAAGTATAGTAAAGTTCTGCACTAAAACAGTCTGGCCCTTAGCCATTTTTTTTGGATGCAAGACTTTTAATGATTACTAGTAGTTCTGTAGGGGTTATAGGACTAGACAGTTAACTTGACATTGAGTTTTAAACTTTGTAAGTTGCATTTGTGTTGAAAATAATCCATTTCATTTAGATTTTCCAATTTTGTAGAGTACAGGTTTTTGCCTTAAAACCAAAAGATTTCCTTGGTGTCTGGTGTCCCGTCTCCCTTTTCTTTTTTATTACTGGATATTTTCTTTATTTCCATTTCAAATGTTATCCCAGTTCCTGATTTCCCCTCTGAAAAGACCCTCCTCCATCGTGTTCTACTTTCCCCTTGCTAAGTCTGTGGCTAATTCTTCCTTTTCTTTTCTGATTTTATTAATTTAGATTCTTGCTCTGTGCCCTTTATAGTTTGGCTAAGAGTATATCCATTTTAGTGCTTTTACTCAAAGAATCAGCTCTTCGTTTTGTTGATTCTTCATATGATTCTCTTTGTGTTTTGTTTATTTGTTGGTTTTTTGGTTTTTTGTTGCTGGGGATTTTGTCTCCGATATTTTCTATATTTACATTTCAAATGTTTTTCCCTTTTCATGTCTCCCTTTTGCAACCCCCCTTTCCCATCTTCCTCACTCTGCCCCTGTGAAGGTGATTACCCAACCACTCAGAACATGGGGGTTTTGGGTCAATATCTTAGAGATGATATGCCCTGATCTACTTTCCATACATATTTCTTTATTTTTGAGTCATCTGATGTAGACTAACCTAGCCTGCAGGTAATTATGAAGCTGAGGCTAGCTTGAATACTTACCCTGATGCTACCACCCTTAAATCCTGAGAGTGGGGCTGTGGACCACCACAGCCAGCAGTGAAAACAGTTCCTGTGTAACTGCGTACTCTTGTTCTACATTAAGGAGAAATTGGAGAGTAAAAAGCACCTTTGGTACTGCAAGCTACTGTTTGTAATGAGCGGTCTAATTTCAAAAGCCATTGAAAACCTTGCTGGAGACTGGGCTTGGTATATTGACCTCTTGCCTTCACATGGAAAGAAGAGGGAGGAGTATCAGGAGTACACAGCTGTCTTACTGCAGAGGCAGCTCATACATGACAGCCCATCTCAACAGCAACAAAGAGCCCCAAAGAAGCTAGAATAGAGACTGATTTTCTGAATGAGATCATGTTCTGTTTTCTTGGTCACAGTGTGCTCTGCTTACCTGGTTCAGTGTGCCCATCTCTTGACCAAATGGGCAAGCACACATTACAGATCTTCTGGCTGTCTCTAAGACTAGCATGTAGCCCAAGGTGACTCTGAATATTTTTCTTTCCTCATATAAAGACATTTGTGACATTGGCTTAAAATGATGTTTATTAGTATGAGGAATGAGGCAGGAGATTTGTAAATTTGACCAAACCTGATCTGAAGAATAAGTGGCCCCCAGATAAAAAAAAAATCTCTTAGGGACTGCACATCCTCTTAAGTAGACAGAATTATCAGCCAGGATAGACTATGATGTAAGACCCTGGAAGTACATCAGAAATGAACAACTAAATGAGTAGATCAAAGTCAACCTGAGATGTATCTCAGTGGTTCGATGCTTGCTTGGCATGTATGATGTCTTGGGACTCCATCTCACATAGTATGAAAAGAATTTGAAATTTTCAAATTTGATGGATCAGCTCAGTGACTAATTAACACTATAGCTCAAGTCTAGTTACTGGTCTTTCTCTCTCCAGACTGGGTAAACTAAGGATGTGAGGAATTGCTATAGGTAAAGTAATTGGATATATACAATCAAGAGTTTATTTCACATACAGAGAATATTTGGAATTATC
Source organism: Mus caroli (assembly GCF_978045245.1). NCBI lineage: Eukaryota > Metazoa > Chordata > Mammalia > Rodentia > Muridae > Mus > Mus caroli. Next base: position 98,793,584 of record NW_028227259.1, on the reverse strand, counting down.
TTTAAATTTTCATTCCCAATACTTTCTTGTTTTCATTTGTTTAGTGTGTGTGTGTGTGTGTGTGTGTGTGTGTGTGTGTGTGTGTGTGTGTGTATGTGAATGTATGTGTGTATTGTAGATTCTTTAGGCAGGAACCCAGTATGTAGAACTGTTGAGCAATACTAAGAGTCCCAACCACTGTCTTGAAAAGGACTGACAGGAAAATAGACAGAAAGATAGATATGTTCTAGGATGAAGTCCTAGTATTCTTTCAAACATCCAAGGTGCAGGCCTCAAACCAGAGCCCAGAACAAACTGGGCTACTACTCCCCAGTTAAGCTCAATGAAAATACCTGAATCTTCACACATTCTCTTCACACTGTGGTGGAGGGGGAATACCATTGAAGACACACAAAACTCAGGTAACTGCTACTGACCAATGTCATTTATTCAATTACTTCATTTTTCTGAAGTCTCTGTGAAATGGTGTGATTTTTGTCTACAACATTCTCAATTTTGTGTATACGCAGATTTATTGTACATATTGTGCATGTAAATGCCAGGATCCACAGATGTCTGAAGAAATGATATTAACACCTGAAGCCTGAGTTGCAGCTGGAAGCACCTGATGATAGTTCTGAAAACAAATTTTGCCCTCTTCTAAAGCAACATGTACCATTAAAACATGATTCATTGCACTTTTGGGCTCCTGAGTTTTGTTTGTTGACTGGTTTGTTTTTCTGAAGAGCCTGAGAGGAATTTTCTGTGAACAAACTTCCAGCAAGTTCACATGTTCCAAGCAACAAGGCCTGTGAAGGTGAAAGGCAGTCAGGGAGACAGGGTGAATGAAAGAAAGAAAAAAAGGAGTGTGAGAGACATGGAGATTGTATTTTGACTTCTTTACCACCGGCCAATCAAGATATCCATATGTGAACCACCTTAGCTGATAACTTTATCCACCTACCCAAGATTTTGAATCATGATATGTCTGGCATCCATGTGTTCATTTTGACTCTCAACAGAGGGCAGTTGCTACAGAATGCTTAAAATTAGATACTTTATTCTACTCAGACAACAGGAATAACATCTAAAGAACCCATGTTCTATGTATTCACTTAATAGTATAGTGAAGAACAAAAAGTTTACAAGTCAATGACAAAGGATCTAGTTAATCTGTCCTGACAGAGTCCACTTAAATTAAACAAGTTGTCTTTATCACTGCACAAGGCACCTGGACACACAGTCCATCTGTCTGTTCCCCAGTTCAAGCTCAGCCTCCAAGATCCCAGTTATTGTTCATCCTTTTCTTTCCAAGTATCTGTACACTGCCTGAAGTCACATTCTCTGAGCAACCCACATCAGAGATGTGTCCCAAACCTGTCATTTATTCACATGCAGAAGTTCTGTATCCATGTTCACCCCCAGCAAAAACATAGTCTGACTCCCAGGCCATAGACACAGCACTCGCCACATTTGTGGCATATATGTGTAGCAAAAGATGGGCTCTTGGGCTGCCTAATTGCCCTCAGTGTATCCATGAGATCCTGACACAGTTGGGCAAATCTTTCTATAGAGACATGGCCCAACTCATTATAGCACTCCAGAGGGGCAGGGTATTATTCCACATTCATCTTGCTCCAGCTGGCTGTGTGCTGTAATAGGTCCTTCAGGATGGGCATGGAGAAGTCATTGTTGTAGAAGTTGATCTTGGTGAGCTGAAAGCATTGTATGAGGGAAGGTAGGAGTGCATTGAACTGGGAGTCCTTAATCTTACATCCCTGCAAATTCAGAGTCTCAAGAGTTTTTACCACTTTCTCTAAGAGACCTCTCAGAGGCATCACATCCAAAACCTGTAAGACCACACCTTTCATCTCCAGATGTTTTAGCTGAAAGAGACTCTGGCAGCAAGAGAAGGAATCCAAGTCTGACTGTGAAATTTGGTAGTGAGTGATGAAGAGGGACTCCAAGGATGTCATCAGGCACCTAGGGATAAATGAGACCAGATGGTTAGATCAGGAAAATGGTAAGGGAAAGCATGTATGGGGTTTACACAGTCATAGAAGTGACCAGGTGACCAAGCTCAGTGTGATCAAATGACCATAGATATTATCTGAGATGCTTCCTTTTGAAATCAGCTTAGTCAAGTCAAACACACAGGAAATCAGCTGGCTTCAGTCTCAAGCAGAAAACCAGTTTAGCCCCTAAGACACATAGAGGAATTTCCATAGCAAGAGAGTCCTGACAGGATCTAGGGATATTACATGTAGGCTCATTCAAAGCTGCATTTAATCGCAGCATCTGAACTGTCACTCTTGCTATCCCTTACAGTTCCATACAATCCCTCATGTCCCTTGTACTGCACAGTACTGGGGCTCAAAACCCTTTACTCATGGGAAAACAGGGGAATATAGTAGGCTGTTCCCGCATATCTTAGCACAGAGCTCACCTCCTCACGTTGATGATATCTCCCATCTCCTAAATACATCCTTACCTCCCTGTTGGCCGTGATTCCAAGAAGAATTACAGTTCCTTCTGACCTGATCTGAGCTACTCCTTACCTCCCTTCAGTCTTCTGCTTCAAGAGTAATTATTTGAGACTTTGAATCATTACACATAACATCCATATTCTAAAGGGTCCCTAAATTTTGTTCCAGGTGGCTGACTGTAAGGCATCGTATATGAATAATCCTTAAAATGGACAAGCAAAAGTGCTCTGCTAGGTAATCCAGCTCTCCCTCCTTGCTTACCTGAAGACCTGATTCATGTGGTCTGTGAGAAAGTGGACACCACACATGGAGAGATGCTGGAGACAAATGAATTTGGAGAAGATAGAAATGAACTCCTTGACACACTTGTCTTCTCTGTGTCCTGTCCTATTGGCAATCTTGAAGACGTTCTTATAGAGGGGTGCCAGGAGAAGTTTGCAAAGATTTCTCATCTTCCCGAAGCAGGGAGCAAAATGGGCCAGATTAAACACATTCCACTCAGTGTTCAGTTCCAATTCCTCTATGTGCTCTGGATGAAAGGCATTCAAAATCTCTAAGACAAAGTTCATGGGCATAGCCCAGATCTTCATGTTTATACAGCACAAATGTAGGGAGTCCTTTCTCTGCTGGGCCCACTTCAAGAAGTATGCTTGTGACTCATCCTGGCGGGGCCTGAGGCACAGGTCAGCCACCACCTTCAGCTGCCTCCTCCGTGCATATCTTGGAAGGACTTTCACTACTGTAGGCTTCTCATCCAAGGGCTCTGATGAACAGCTACCATCCTCTGCACCAGCCCATATGTCCCAGAAGGCATGGTGCACATTCCTCAGGTCCAGAACCTGAAGGTTTCCCCTGCCGGGAGTGAAACATGTCAAATGTCAGCAGACATGACTACTGTTAGTCAGCTTTGATTACCAAACTCTAAACTCAAGTCTCTCCCACCTTGGTAAGGTACAATTTCTTTAAACAGTACAATGTGCACACAAACATAGTACAGAATCTTTCCTTGAGCTGCATGTGTAGACCTGACCACTTTCCTTCCACTAAGGTACTATTATTTTTCTCCTCAATACCATTAATCATGCTTGTGGGAAAACTAGGGATAGGCTCATTCTAGAGGTTACTTATAGTAAGTTGCAATCCACTGATAACTGTCCTTAGTCCAAGAAGACAATAGCTTCAAGGTTCCTGCACCACTGCCTGATGATCCCATCAGAAACCATTCTCCTTGACCCCACAATCTCTACTGTGTACCCAAATGCTCCCTTATAGACGACTTGATTATTATTCACCTGGGGTGAGATTCTCTTGTCAGTCACATATCTATTTCATCCAGCACAGCCTACAAGGTCTCCAGGTTAGGTGACTTCATCAAAGACCCCACAGGGAGACAAGGAAAAGTCCAGGCTGCCACCATTGCCTTAATGAGCTTCTTAAGTCTGCCAGTGAAGGCGTCCTTCAACAGTGCTGGCAAGAGCAGAAAAGGTACCTCCTCCAGAGAGGACAAGGCCAAATCCTCATCTCTCAGCAGAGCCTGCAATGCCAGCTTTTGGAGTGTGGATGGAGTCTGAACACTTATCCTCTTCAGTCTCCAGTCAGAAGGCTTCTTGGGAAGGATTCAGAAAAAAATATACTTTCAAGACAAAGTGTGCAAAACTTCCACACCATTACATAAACCACTAAGCTTCAGAGTTACTACTCTGACAATGACAGAGAAATCAATTTACATCTTCAACCTAAACTGGTGGTGGAAAGATAGAATCCCACAACCGGGGTCTTTCTATCAAACAAATGAGCACATAATTTTCAAATCAAAATCCTTTTTGTATGACCCTTTCTCAAAAACAATCTTAAAAAAAAATTTCAGAAATCAAACAAAACCAACCTACCGACCAACCAACCAACCAACCAAACATAAATTCTTGTGTTGGGGATTAATATTAATTCCCAGTAAGCAGAATGACTTCAGTGCATTTCTACAATTTTTAGGGTTTCCTGTGTCTGGGAAGCAAATCATGTACACAGAGCAAAGCTATGTGGAAAAAATGAAACGCAAAGCCTAAAGCAATACATATGTATAACTCAAAAGTTTCACTTGAGCATTGAATGAGATCAAAGATACATGGTCTACAGGACTACAGTGTGAGCCAGGATCTCTCTCCTCTCTCTCCCTGTCCCTCTCTCTACCCCTCTCTCTCTCTCTCTCTGTCACACACACACACACACACACACACACACACACACACAAACACAAACACACACAAACACACACACAAACACACACAGACACACTCACACACACACACACACACACACACACACATACACACAAACACACACAAATTCAGTGAAGGGTTAACCTGAGGGAACAGGTTAGTCAGAATGATCTGCTTTCCAGCTTACCAGGAGTCACATGGCCAGTTCTAAGAGAGTTTGATCAAGATGCAGGATCCTTGTCTCAAAAAAAAATTATATGAAACACACTAATGAAGTATGAAAGTTATCACAGAAATATATCGGTGATGAGGCTAAAAATTCATTTGGAATGAAACTCAAGGTCTTCAACCTATTCCCCTAAAGAACTCTGAACTTCTCTACATCAAACTGCATTATCCAAGGAAAAACCAGTACATACCAGTTGAGCACTGCAGATATTTCTCCAAGTCACCGCTGCACCAGGCAATTACTCAGGCTGCAGGTCTCTAAGTGTGTTCTCTGGATCCACTGGTTCCTTTATATACCTGTCTGCTCACCCCTCCCTATTGTAGCCACACCCTCCAATCCAAAACTGGAATTGGATTTCCTGGTTTAATCTCCACACCTTAAATTCCGGATTAAAGATCTAATCATTTCATTGGTTGAATCAGAAGGACTTGTGTTCACATACTCTCCACTCTTCTCCATCTTCAAAAGTTTCATGGAGAAATACAAATATTCCACTTGTTAATTAACCATAAAACATCAAGTTTGTTGACTTGTTCCTTCATTTACTTAAGGCTTACTTAGTTTGCAATTTGTTCCGGGGATCTTGTCATGCTCAGAAGCCAAGGGTGTTTTAGAAGTCTAATTCTAGAACTTCTCCTGCCTCAGGATCCTTCTTATTGATAGGATTACTTTTATGAATAAACACATCTGGTTGGATTTTATTCATGGGACCAGAGTCATTTCCAGTTTTCATCAGCTAAGGGTTTAATCTGTTGTTGATCAGAGACATAGCATAATTCAAAGGTATTATTTTGTGCTGGATTTGGGACAGAATACAGAGTCAGAGTTAGGAATATGTACTGGAGCTCAAGGGCTGAAGTGGATGCTCTGTCAGTAAAATGTAGCAGCAGCCACGCAAATGGTAGGGCAGGAGCAAGGCTTGATTCCATTACTATAGTAGCCAGGGTGTTGTGTGTGTACTCAGTTGGTAAGGAGCTACCCAACATTCAGGGATTCCTCTCTAAAACTCTCTTTGCAATAGACAAGATGGGGCATGCCGGTAAGCTCAAAATTTGAAGTGGGAGGTAGGAGGCTCGTTTTAATGTCATCTTCAGCCAAATTTTAAGCTGAAGTATAGTCTGATCTAAATGGACAAAGACCTGTGTATTAGTCAGGGTTTTACTGCTGTGAACAGACACCATGACCAAGGCAAGTCTTATAAAAAACAACATTTAATTGGGGCTAGCTTACAGGTTCAGAGGTTCAGTCCATCATCATCAAGGTGGGAGCATGGCAGCATCCAGGCTGTCATGGCTCAGGCAGAGCTGTGAGTTCTACGTCTTCATCTAAAGGCTGCTAGTGGAAGACTGACTTCCAGGCAACTGGGGTGAGAGTTTTAAGCCCACACTCACAGTGACACACCTGTTCCAGCCATGTCACACCTATTCCATCAAAGCCACAACTCCTGATGATGCCACTCCCTGGTCCAAGAATATACAAACCATCACATTCCACTCCCTGGTCCCCATAGACTTGTTCAAAAACATGAGTCTATGGGGGCCATACTTAAACATAGCATAATGCAAATGCATTTTGTCCAACTTTCTTTTTTTTTAAGATTTATTTATTTATTATATGTAAGTACACTGTAGCTGTCTTCAGACACTCCAGAAGAGGGCGCCAGATCTCGTTACGGATGGTTGTGAGCCACCATGTGGTTGCTGGGATTTGAACTCTGGACCTTCGGAAGAGCAGTCGGGTGCTCTTACCCACTGAGCCATCTCACCAGCCCTTGTCCAACTTTCAAAGTCCTCATAGTCTTTAGTAGTCTTAATAATGTTAAAAGTCCAAAATTCAAGGTCTCTCCTGAGATGCATCCAACTAATTTAACTGTAATCCCCAAAGCAAGGCATTAAACCAGCTGGGCAAACTACAAACTCTGCATCTCCATGGCTGATGTCAAAGCAGTCTCCAGATCTCCACTTCTTTTTCATCTTTGTTGACTGCAACAAACCGCTTTCTCCTGGGCTGTTTCCACTCCCTGTTATCAGATTTCCTCAGCATATATCTGAAGCTGCCGAGTTCTGCTGCTGGCAGGAAATAGAACATGACCCAATTGTACTATTATATTGTCACTGGCTTTCTGTTTTCCAAATCCTTCACTGCCTAAGCTTGGCTATCCTGGATCTTGCTCTGTAGATTGGCCTTGAATGCAGAGATCAGCATGCCAGTCTCCTGGTATTAAAGGTGTGTATCACCATGCTTAGATCTAAATTTATCTGGGTAGGATCTTGCCCCAAGGTCCCACTCCCTTAATCTGTTATCTCCTAGAACACAAGATTTTGCTCCATTCCACTCCCTGGTACTTCTTTAATCATGTATTTTATATTTTTCCTTTCTATGCTTACTATGCTTGTTCAATCTTCTCTTCATAAGACTTAACCGGAGAAAAAAGCCTTTGCTAGGCTTTTTTGAGACTTCCTTTGACAAAGCAATTAATCTGAGTCTTCACACCTCCAGATGGTGTCACTCGCTGGTCCAAGAATATACAAACCATCACAACCTGCTTTCTAAATGGATAAAGGAAAACATGAAAAGGAAGGTGTGAGAGAGATTGTGCCCTTGGCTGCTCAGGAAACTTAAGTAGAATTAGCCCCACAACATTCCTCAGGGGTATGAGATCTGATGTGGGTCTTGGGCTGGAGACTTGGCATAGAAAGAAGGAACACCTGTCAACCTTCTAATCCTATCATCTACATGGTGGCTTGAAATGATCTGTGAGTCCAGTTCCAGCAAATGTGAAACTGCCTTCTGACCTCGAGGGCAGCAGGCATGTGAGGGCTGCCCATTCATAGTTGTAGGCAAAACACCCCTACATATAGAACAAATCTTACTAAAGCAATACATCTATAGTGGGAATGGTGGCATACATATTTATTCCCTCCCCTCAGGAGTCAAAGTTTGACTGATTCAGGGAGTTCAGAGCTACCCTTATCTAAATAACTAATTCCCAACCAGTGAAACCTATGGAGTGAGGATCTTTCATAAAATTGAACCAGAGCTGGCAGGGTGGCACAGGACATTAATCCCAGCACTACAGTCAGAGACAGGAGCATCTTTGATTTCGAGGCCAGACTGCTCCTCAGAGTGGCTTATGGGACATGTAGGGCTCTTAAACAAAGACACCCTGTCTCAAAACAACAAAACAAACAAACACACAAACAAGGGTAAGTTTCCCAGACCGTGCAGGTTCAGACGTAAACCCCAGGATTAGGGCGGTAGAAGCAGTATAAACTCTGAGGTCAAGGTTAGTCTGGTCTACAAAGTGAGTTCAGGAAGAACCAGAGATGGGTAAACTGACCAGCCCTGTCAAAAAAATCAATAAATCAATCAAACAAACAGAGAGGCAAAAACAAAAAAAAAAAATGCCCAAAACACAAAATAAAATTCTTAAATAAAACCTCAAGAGACCTGATGTGCATACTCTATTTAGCATGCATGAACAATGTCACACATCAGAGGGAACAGAGGCCTTTGTATACATATCCAATGGTGGGAAAAAATCTTTCTTCAGGCTTTGTGCTCAATGGGAGGGTATAGATCCCTGATTCTGTTATATTGCTATGAGTTTACTTCTAGAGAATTTCTGTAATTGACCTGTGTCCCTCTGAGCACTTTGTGCAGGCTGTCCTTGGGGAATTTCATGCACAGTAGAATCTGCTGTTTGGGTGGCATTGTTTCACCAAGGTTTTAGGAGCCCTGTCCTGGTGATGTTGACCTTCTGTTCTGTGCTCATCAGAGTAGAATGATGGAAAGACTTGAAGGTTTTCTTGTTGTTATTTGTTTCTTGTTTCTTTGTGGGTTTTTTGGGGGAGGGTGGTATTTTTTTACTTCTGTCTTTGTTTCCAGGGTTTCCTCTGGACATGGCTGAAGCTGAGATCCTGCTACTAAGCCTTGTTCTCTGTCTGGCCATGAAACTTCTAGCCCCCTTGCTCATCTGGTGCCCAGAGCTTTTATTCTGGTAGCTTGGTGCCCACTACCACCTATGCAGATGTAGCAGCTCCTTCAACAACTGTGCCTATAGTATTTAGCCATTCACATCTTCCTAGCACACACAATTCCTTTCTGTTTTCACCTCTGAGTCACACCAGTAGGACCAGGGAAGGAACATTGTGAGCCTAAGAGCAACACCTGTTTGCTGCCCAAAGCTATGAGCAATCATTTTCTTCCTTGACTGACAATTGAATTTTACAGGCATAAGTCAGAGACTAAAATCTAGAAATCCAATGGAACTGATAAGCTCGGCTTCTCTCATTTATGTTCTCCAGAAATTTGGCTGTGACAGGACAATGGCCACATCTAGGCTTGGTCCTCAACCTTTGCATATCTTGAAAATCTCTACCAGATGTGTCTAGAGAGTAACCTCAGAGATCATTTCAGAATCACTTCTTCCAGGGGACAGCATCAATGACACAGGTTCCTATGAAAGTAGAAAACATAGATCAGCTTCCTTCCAGTCCAGTGGACACCTTGTAAAGGCTTACCAGCTACAAGTCTTGGAACAACTTCTCTTGAGGCACTCTCCTCAATACTGTGCCTCATTCAAGGAGCCACTGGTCTTCTCCATGTTGGGGGCTCTATCATGACCAAGAGTGCTATAGCTCCCAAATTTCAAGATTCTAAAATTGTACTATCTTACTTATCAGGTCTAGATATTGAGATCCTTTCCTGTAATGAACCCCATATTATTCGTTATGGCTGCCTAGGTGAAATAGTTTCCATGTATAAACCCGTCTACACTCCAATTAAAGAAGATACTATCTCTGCCTCTTTGTGTAGTATGAGCCTTTTGCCCGTCTAGTTCCTATCTTGGTGGCATTATCTGTTGACAATGTGCTAAGATTACACTCCTTCATGTTAACCACATATGGGATAAAGAGATGGTTCAGGAGTTAGGAGCATGGGGGATAAAGACAGAGGAGCTGACACAGAGAAGCTTGGAAATGATCCTGAGGTATCTGTTAGAGAAGCCAGTGCTCTAACTATTCAGTCATATCTCCCTCCCCTTTTCTTTGCTTTTTCCTTAGTGAAAATATTTTTTTTTCATACAATGTGTTGTGATTATGGCTTCAACTCCCCCAACTCCTCTGAGATCATTCCCACATTATTTTCCATCTCAATCCACACCCTTTGTATCTCTCCTGAGAAAAGAAACAGGCACTTAAAGAATCCTGAAACATGTGTGGCAGTATACAAGTGTACTCCCAGGACAGGGGAGAAAGAGGCAGGACCACCTCCAGCCTGGCCTAGGAAGTGAGTTACAGAACAGTTGAACTTACAATCAGACCCTGCTTGAAAAACAAACACAGAAATTAACAAATCAACAAAAAAGCAACAGAAAACCAAAAGAAAAGAAAAACACACAAGTTGGAACAGGACAAAATAAATAAACCAACAGAAAAAAGGGAGCCAATCCCACCCCCTCAAAAAAAAAAAAAAGTAGAACCACCAACAACAGCAAAAACAAATCCCAAAGAAATACAGAATACATTCAAAGACACAGAAATCCCAGAAAAACAGGAAAATGGTAGCTGTAATAGACAAGCAAAGAACTTATAATCTAAAATTAAAACAATATAAATAAACAAAAGTACATGACACAACTTTCTAACACTCAGATTTGCTAAAAAGTCTTTGAGTTTGTTTTGCTTTCCTACCTACAACTGGTCAATTAGTCTCCCATTAAGAGAGAGATTTGCACAGGGCGTGGTGGCGCATACCTTTAATCCCAGCACTGGGGAGGCAGAGGCAGGCAGATTTCTGAGTTCAAGGCCAGCCTGGTGTACAAAGTGAGTTCCAGGACAGGCAGAGCTATACACAGAAACCCTGTCTCGAAAAACCAAAAAAGAAAAAGGAAAAAAGGAAGAGAGAGAAGAGAGAGAAGAGAGAGAGAGAGAAAAGAGAAAAGAGAGAAAAGAGAGAAAAGAGAAAAAAGAGAAAAAAGAAAAGAGATAAAAAAGAGAAAAAAAGGGAAAAAAGGGAAAAAAGAAAAAAAGAAAGAGTGAGATTTGCATCCACAGGAAATTCCCATTTAACTCCAGGCAGAGGTGGCACACACCTTTAATCCCAGCACTTTGGAGGCAGAGGCAGGCAGATTTCTGAGTTCCAGGCAAGCCTGGTTTACAGAGTGAGTTCCAGGACAGCCAGGCCTACACAGAGAAAAGCTGTCTCGAAAAAACCAAAAAAAAGAAAAAAGGAAAAGGAGTTTCCATTTAACAAGGTTAGTGTTTCATTTTTAAGACTTTATGGATTGGAGACAGCTTTTGGGTTAGGAAGGGGAGTTTCTCTCAGTACTGTCATGTGGTATAAATCTGTACATGCCCTGTGCCCGCTGATTCAAGCTCTCTGAATTCATATGTGAATCAGGTCTGCTGTGTTTTAGAAGGCCTGGTATCTTCAGTGGAAGGACGGCTACTATGAACATAGTCAAGCAAGTGTCTTTGTGGTGTTGTGGGTCCTCTTTGGCTTTCTGTCTGGGAGTGGTAAAGCTGGCTCTAGAAGGTAGAATGAATCTCAAATTTTGAGAAACTGTCAGATTGATCATACAAGTGGTTGTACAAGTTTGCACTCTCTCCACCAATAGAGATGTGTTCCCCTTGTTCCATAACCTCCCCACATGAGCTCTCAAATGAGGTTGAGAGCTCTGACTCAATATCTGAAAAGGCTGCATGTTACAAAAAGAATTAAAAGGGTGGAGTTTACCCATCTAATCCAATTCCAGTTTGGGATTGGTAGGTGTGGATACAAAAGGGAGGGGTGAGCCATAGGTATATAAAGGCTTCAGTGGAGCCAGAGAACACACTCAGAGATCTGCAGCCTGGATAAATGACTTGTTTGGCCAGCACTGAGAGACCTATCTACAGTGTTCAGAAGTAGTAGGTAAGGATATTCCCCTGGGTCATGCAGTTGGATGTAGAAACCTTTAGTCTCCCACATATGACCAAAAAATGTTAATTTTTATCTCCTTACAGGAACACATTGAACATCTGGTATTTAATTCCAAATGAAGTTTTAGCTTCATCACAAATATATATGTTAAGCAGTTGATTTCATTATTATGGTTGATTTTTTAAAAAGAAGGTCTTTCTATTTTGTTTAAGCTCTCCTAGAAATGACCATGTGGCATTGGGTAGGCTGAAATGCAAGAACCTCCTTACTCATAAGCCTCCTCAATGCATAGATTACTAGTGCATTCCCTCACATTTCCATTCACTCAAATGTTTGTGTTTGTTTTTGTGAGTCACTGGCTCATACTGGAGTCCTGGAGACCATGTATCTTTGAACACCTTTAACTCACAATAGCTGGAGTTACACTTGGAGAACATACTCAATGTCTTACCTTAGGCTTTGCCTTACATCACTTTCACATAGCTTTGATTTTTTTGATATGGTCTTCATTAGGGACCCAGGAAACCCTGATAACTATAGGAACCCATTGTCATCATCATGCTTAGTGGGTCAATATTGATCCAAGACACAAGGGTTTGTGTGTGTGTGTGTGTGTTTACTGTTTCCATGATCATTGTTTGTTGCATTTTTGTTTTGTTGGTTGTTTTCATTTTCTTTTTTTTTCCTTTTTTGTTGATTATTTAATTACATTTGAATTGTTGTTCTTTTTCCCAGTCTTCCCTGACCATCGTCTATCCACTTTGACTCTAAGACAATACTCCCTTACACACACACCCAATTCCCAAAAAGCCTCCAGAGGACCAAGCATCTCCCTTCCCATGGATATGAGATAATTCAAACATCAGCTACATATTTATCCAGAGCCATGGATGCACCCATGTACAAACTTTCGGTGGTGGTTTCATCCATCAGAGCTCTGAGGGGTCAAGTTAGTGGATAATGTTGTTCTTCCTATGGGGTTTCAATCTCTTTCACCTCTTCTGTTCTTCCCTAAGCCTTCCATTGTGTTCCCCTGGCTCAGCCTTATAGTTGCCTATAAGTGCCTGCAATTGTCTTATATACTGGCACAACCTCTCAGAGAACAGCCATACCAAACTCCTGTCTGTAAGCACATCTTGGCATCAGCTATAGTGTCGGAGATTGGTGTCTGCTGATGGGATGGATCCCAGGGTAAGCAGTCTCTGGATGGTCTTTCCTTCAATCTCTGATTTATATTTTGTCCACACTTTTCTTTAGATGGGAACAATTCTAGTTTAAAAATGTTGAGATGGATAACTGGGCCCTTCCCTCACCTGGGGACACGCCTATCCACTGGGGCTGGTCTCCTAAGGTTCTATATCCTTTGTGCTGCACATTTTGGTTTGGGCCATCCACATTAAGTCCTGTGATGCTTGTCAATTCAATATTTCTTTCATGCTTTTTTTTTTTTTTTTTAAAGAGTGGATCACAAACAAAAAAAAAATTTTTTTTTGAGACAGGGTTTCTCTGTGTAGCCCTGGCTGTCCTGGAACTCACTTTGTAGACCAGGGTGGCCTCGAACTCAGAAATCTGCCTGCCTCTGCCTCCCAAGTGCTGGGATTAAAGGTGTGCGCCACCACGTCCGGCTACGAACAAAATTTTTGTTCCAAAAATTAGATACCCATTTTTGTGGTAGAGAGGCTGCCATGATGCCAGTGTGGGGGACTGTCTTTCCATCACCAGTATAGGATGAATAGGTAACTTGAAGTCTCTAGCATTGCATGAGCAGTAACTCACTAGCTTAGTGGTTGATGTGATGGTGAGGAAGTTTTATAAACTTTGTCTTAAATGAATATTCATTTCTGACTCCTTCCCCAGGATCCTTCTGATTGGAGACCTTTAGAAGATGTGTGTTCAGGGGACCCTGGCGGGTGACAGTCCGGGAAGCATGGTCGAGGCTGGCAGGGCCAGGCCCCTGCAAGGTTCCCCCTGGACCCTGGCCACCACTGCCAGGAGCTCTGCTTCCTGTGGACCAGTGCCCGCGGGCAGGTCTGAGGGAACCGGAAGAGGCAGCTTGGCCTGGATCGCTGAGAAGAAGGTGCAGCTGTGCTCTGCTTCATGGGCAAAGAAGCTGGAGAAACTCGGCGTGTACTCTGCCTGCAAGGCAGAGGAGTCCTGTAAATGCAATGGCTGGAAGAACCCTAACCCTTCTCCTATTCCACCAAGAGGAGACCTCCAGCAGATAATCGTCAGTTTGACAGAACCCTGTCAAAGCTCTAGCCATGCCCTTGCTGCTCATGTTTCTCACTTGGAGAATGTGTCAGATGGTTTCTTCTATATTGAAAGCATTTTTATGTTTTCTAATTTAAAATTAATATTTTCTTATAGATATTGTGCAATAAAACAGAAGTAGAATGTGGTTTTTGCAAAGGCTTTAATGGCTGACAAAAAGTTTACATTTGAAAAATTAATATATTGTACTGGTACAAAATAGTTTTAAATTATATTTTGAAAGCTAAAAAAAAAAAAAAAAAAAAAAAAAAAAGGAAAATGAGTGTTCATACCCCACCCACAATCCAAAAGCTGGCAATTCAGACTCTGGTGTGAGAGGAGGCTTTAGGCATGTCTGATCTGGAGGAGATGGCCCATGGACTCTTCCCAGCACTGTTCAAGGAAGCCTTCAATGGCAGACATGTAAAGCTCATAAAGGCATTGGTGATAGCCTGGCCTTTCCACGGTCTACCTGTGGGGGCATTGATGAAGACTATTAATGAAACATGGAAACATGGCAGGCTGTGCTAGATGGAGTAGACATTCATCGAACAAGAGGGTTTCACTGCAGGTAAGCAGTTTCCAAGTCCTGTAGAAGGGAGCAGAAGGAGTACACATTAGACATGGTCAGGGAGATTAGTTTTGTCATAAATGGATCAGATGCTTCTGATGTCATCATCAGGCATGGATACAGGGTTCTTGACAGCTACTGCTTACTTGTACTGAGGATAGTTGGCTCTGGATTAGATTTGAATATGGACTAGAGTAAATGTGACCTCACAGTAGAATGAGCCTATCCCTGACATCCCCACAAGAACTAATAATATAAGTAAGGAGAAATAAAGTGTACCTTACTGAAAGAAAACTATACAGAAGCACAGGAAAGCTTCTGTAGCATGCCAGAGTCCAACGTGGATATCAGGTCCTGAAAAAAACATACAAATTAGTAGGGAAGAGAGCCGAGTTTAGATTTAAGTAGTAAAAGCTAATTCAGGGTCTGCCATCATTCATATGTGTCACCTGCAGGAGGAAAAAACTGCAGTTTCTCGACCTGCGGAACGTGTACCATAACTTCTGGAGCATAAGAACTGAGTCAGAGGATAGTGACTGTTCAGCAGATATCTTGGATGAAAAGCAAGCCATGAAGGTCCGTCCCACATATGCACTGAGGCAGCATCTGAAGGTCACAGTTGACCTGTGCATCAGGCCGTGCCTTGATGAAGCACAAGCATGGTTCTTGAAGTGGGCCCAGAAGAGAAAGGGCTCCCTATATTTCTGCTGTACAAAGATGAAGATCTGGGCTCTGCCAGTAAAAGATCTCAGACATATCTTCCATGTTTTTCATCCAGAGCACATCATGGAGTTAGAACTAAATACTGAATGGAGTCTGTTAGAGTTGGCACATTTTGCCCCCTATTTAGGGCAGATGGGAAATGTTCACAATGTATTCCTGGCACCCCTTCACAAGACCACCTTCCCTATTATCAATAGAACAAGAGTCAGAGAAGCCAAGTGTATCAACAAGTTTATTTCTCAGTTCTCCAAATTCAACTGTCTCTAGCATCTCTTCATGTTCTACATCTATTTTCTCAGAGACCAGATGAATCAGGTCCTAGGTTAAGCAAGAATAGACAGTTGGATCAGCTACCAAAGCAAATCTGTCTATCTTATCTAAAAGATTAGTGGTACATGATGCCAGTCAGTCACTAGGAACAAGCATTTAGAGATTCATAAGACTCTGGACGTTGTCTCTTGTTTCCATGTTCACTGAGATATACAAGGGAAATTTTACAAGTTAAATCAGTTTCTGAAATGAGCACTCATGATATAGAGAAGTGATTTGGTGTAAAGAGAAGGTCAGAACTAGTAAGAATAGGATGTCATTCTTTCTGGAATCAAACCCACATAATCAAATGGAAAGGGAAGAGAAACGGGAGTCTATAGTGAGGAGTCAGGGTACTCATTAGCACAGTGTGAACTTGAGTTATATGCTCAGAACTAGAAGAGTAGCCTTCTATCTTCTTTCAGTCACCATGAGTAATATATTTTGAGGCCAAGTAGTGCTGAGTGCATTGGGCAGAAGGACGAGCCTGGGATGTAATGAGAGCAAGTATGACTGCAGAGAGTATGATAAAATGCAGATTCAGTGAGCGCACAGCAAATATTAACATCCTGTGAGAATTTTATTGGGATGGAGTTTCTTCTGTGTGCTTTCTGGGATTAGAGGACAAACCAGTTCTCAGGTTTAGAGTAAGGCCATGAGATAAATTGCGAGGTTGACATGACTGAGCAGTTTCCAAAAGGAAGCATCGTAGATGATGTCCTTGACCATTTAGTCAAACTGACACTAGGGCACTTGGTTCCTTCTACAACTTTGTATATCCCAGTCAAACCTCTACAAGACTATTTGCCAGAAATAACCATCTGTCTACTTTATCTCTAGGTGCCTGAATACACCCTTGAAGACCCTCTCCATTAGTTACTCCCTGATTTCACAGAGAAATTTGGATTCCTTCGCCTGCTGTCAGAGCCTCTTTCAGCTAAAACATCTGGAGTTGAGAGGGGTGGCCTTACTTGATTTACATCTTATGCCTCTGAGAGGTTTCCTCATGAACGTGGTAGGCACTCTGGAGACTCTGGATTTTCAGGAGTGTAGAATGAAGGACTCCAAGCTCAGTGTCTTCCTACCTGCATTCAAACAATTCTCTCAGATATCCAATGTCAACTTCTATAGCAATGACTTCTCCATGCCTATCTTGAAGGACTGTTTGTGGCACACAGTCAACTGGAGCAAGATGAATGTGGAACAATACCCTGCTCCTATGGAATGCTATGATGAGTTGGGTCATGTCCTGTAGAAAGATTTTCCCAACTTTGTCAGGATCTTATGGATACACTGAGGATAATTAGGCAGACCAAGAACAGCTCCTTTGCTACAGATATCTGCCATACATGTGGGATGCACCAGGTCTTTGACCAGGTGTCCAGACTTTGTCGTTGCTGGCAGTAAATTGGAAACGTTCTGGATTCAAATGAACAATAGGCTTGGGACACATCTCTCACCTAGGGAACTCAGAGCCTGTGGCTTCTGACACCGCTCAGATGGTTAGAAACTAAAGGATGTTCATTGACTGGTATCTGGGAAACTGAGCTTGACAAGGGGAACAGTTGGATGGACTGTGGGAACAGGGCCCTAGTGGAGTCAGAAACACAGCTTGTCATTGTTACATGTCTTCTCCCTGGACAGACTAACTAGTCTGGATACCTATAAACCTGGATACCTATAAACCTGGATGTTCTCTCAGTGTGGTCCTTGACTGTTACCAACCTCACTACCAGGTTCAGGGTCAGGAAGGTTCAATGGGTAGAGAAATGGAAAGACACTGGTATTTCATGAGTGAAGCAAAGGTATTGGTAAAAATAACGTGATATATTAAAATGAAAGTTTTCTTGCACTTCTCTTCCTTGTCCTTTGCCTGGGCTACATGTACAACAAACCTGTGTGGCTGAACAGTTACATGCACAAAACATTTAAACTAATGGGAGCAACATAGACACACCTACTATGAAGGAGAATTAAAAGGATCACAGATAATTAACATCTAGTACATTCAGACCACAAGGAACCTTGGACCCATCAGACATGCCTAAAGTGAAGAAGAGAACATAGTGCAAAGTAAACAGGATTTCCAGTCTGGCATTGTAATCTTGACCTTTTTGTAAAGCTTTACAGAGATGACTAATGGAACCACTAAATCCATCTGTTATGTCATATGTCCCTAAATCCTTATTCCAATGTACTCCAAAACTCTATGAAGTACCCATATTTTTTTAAAGATATCCAATGAAATGCAGGTTTCTCTTCTCCATAAACCATTTACTGTACAAAAAAAATGTATTTTAAGTCTTCAGTTGTAATCAAAAGAAGAGAGAAATATCACCCTCTGCCTTGTCATTATATCCCCTTTCTGTATAGTAACCTCTTAATAAAATAATTTGTTACTCTATATTTATTGAACACTTAAAACAGGAGTTCTTTCTTTAAATATCATTGTCATTGTCCAAATTGAATAAAGCATGTAAATTTAATGGCTATGCAACAATCACCCTCTGGAGTGAAGTACAGGTCACAAACTTGGGAAGGTGGATAAAGTTATCAGCTATGGTGGGAAACATATGAACTTCTAGGCTGGCCTAAAGTAAAGAGGAAGACAAAAAATAAAGAACATACCTCTCTCAGGCTCGTTCTTTCTCTCTTCCTCCTCAACCTGTCTCCCTGTCTGAATGTCCAGTTACCTGACCTTGTTCCTTAGGACCAGTAAACTCACCTGAGATTTTCTGACACTTAAAATGTTTTCATATTCTTAAAAAAAACAATGTGTAGATGGAGAGAGATTATTCACGGTGAAGAGCACACACTAATTTTGCAGAGAACCAAAGTTCTATTTCAGAGCTAATTATAATTGGCTGTCAAATGGAACTCAGGGTTCAGGTGCTAGGAACCTCATTTCTGTCCTCTATTGATCCCATCTTTCACATGCACAAATCCACATAATACACATACATGTAGCTATTCAAAGAGCTGAAGAAGTCTTTAAAAAAATGGACTTAATTTCACGAAGGAATAAAAAATGGCCCAATTAATTAAAATGATCATTTTGATCAGGACCAGTTGTTCGGCTCTTTCATGAGAGCATGTGGAGTTTAAGGCATATCCTTTGAGCTCCATTGGTGAGCAATAGTGTAGGGTGGTCTGGGCTCCAGAAGTGGACCTCTGGCACCATGGGTGAGTGAGAGGAAATTAGGAGTTTGTCACTGTACAACATTTCCTTCTGTATGCATTTTATGTATATTCCAGTTCTATTTGCATGTATCCTTGCATGACAGAAAAAGGTATCAGAATCTTGTATAGATGGTTGTCAGCTACCAGATGGTTCTCTAGAACTGAACTCCAGTTGTCTGAAAGAGCAGACAGGGCTCTTGCTTACTGAGGGAGGATTCTTACAGGCCCATATGTGACAATGGTAAACACACTCATGGATACACAATCACAAGGAATCAGGAGTCTCTTTTGGACAAAAGCTTATGATTTGACATTATCTTTAATTCATTTCAATTAAAACATTTTGTGTACATGTGTGTGTTGCTGGTTTGCTTGATTGTTTGCTTTTTTTTTAGATAGTCACTATGTAGATCTGCCAATGTAATACCAATATCCTGAGTCATTCCAAGAATGGTCTGGATGTGCATCATTTCATAGAATGTTTACCTAGCCATTCACAGGATCTGTGAACCACATTAAACAGGGTGTGATAATATGTAACAGTTATCTCAGCACCCTATAGGTTGAGAATTCAGAGCAGAAATTCAATATCATTCTATGTACTTATCTAATACCTAATTTAAAAATTCTAGAAACTTCTTGACTTGGAGTTAGAGTCCCTGAGCACTTTCCTTGTGCTGTCTCTTGACTTCATGTTATCCCTGATCAGGAACGGAATAAAAACTGTGCAAAATAGGTAAATAAAAATCAAAATAACAAAAACACCTAGACGATTTCTATATTATGAACTTTAAGGGTATGTTGATAACAGAAGAGAATGCAACCATGTACAGATGGAGGGAGATAAGGACTAAAATAAATATGACCATGGCTATTTATGTCTGAGGGAAACGTCTGACTGAAACAACATTCTTTGTAAAATTTACATAATCTAATGATCAGTTATAAGTACATACTAACTATAGATACAAAGCTTCACACCAATGTTCAGAACTTTATTTTATATCAAAATAATTGCTATTTTCAAGATTATTTAGTGTAATTATAATTGCCTCGTGAGAATATATGTTGCTAATACATATCAGGAAAACTTTTTTCTATTTAGTTTGTGCCAAGTTTAAATGCTAACACATCTATCTCCCTGTTGATCATTCCCTTTTTTTTTCATTAATTCATTTGTGTATTCACTTTACCACCTGATCACCTTTCGCCTTTCCTTTCCACTAAGTCCTACCGTCTGACCTTTTCCCCTAATTTCCTTCTCCCATTCTCAGGAGAATGGTGCCACACAACCCTGACACACCAGGTTGCATCAGGATTAAATGCATCTCCCTCTAAAGCTAGACAAGTCAGTCCACAATCAAAAAGGTTCCAAATGAAGAGAAAAAGTTCAAAAACAGAAAACGCCCAATCTCATTTTTGGGATACCCACATTAAGACCAAGCTTCACATTTGTTCCATGTGTGTAGAAGGCCTAGGTCTAGACCATGCATGCTCTTTGGTTGGTTCAGTCTTTCTGAAGCTCAATGGGTCCGAATGGCTTAGCTCTGTAAGTCTCTTTCTGGTATACTTGACCACATTGTAAGACATTGATGACCCATACCTACTGGAGACTGCTAAGTAAAGACTCAGAGCCAGTGATCAATTCAAGAGCAAGAGAAATTGATTATACCAGTTTCCTGGGGTTGTCCTACAACTCAAGAAGTGGTGCCAATCCCACATGGCCCATTTGGCCAGGTTTTACACAATAACTAGGCACAATATCATTGGTGGAACATTATGACTTTTAAACTGTTTGGGCAATAGGGAATGAGGTGGCAAGGATTTCTCTTGTCTGTAGGTGGCCAACAGAGTCTGCCCTGAGGTTCTCCTGAGAAATGTAATCCACAAAAGAAGTGGTTCCTACATGCTTCATGACATCCTCTGTCTTCCAGGAAAGGTTGGGTCCTTAGGCTCTTTTGTTTGGTGGAATTTGGTAAAAGCCCTGGACTAATCACTTCACCATCAGGCTCCGTCTATCCTTCCTCTGATCTTTCCACAAGACTCAAAGAATTCTGCTTAATTTTTGGCTGTGGGTATCCATCTGTTGCCATCAGGTGCTGGATGAAGCTACTCAGAAGACACTATGCATGGCTTCTGTCCTATAGCATAACCAAGTATTGAGAGTGTCAGAGTTTGGCTCTCATCCATGGGGTAGGTCTCAAGTTTGGTTAATCATTGGTTGTTTATTCCTTCAATCTCTGCTTTATCTTTATCCCTGCATATCTTGTAGGCAGGGAAAATATTGGATGGAAAGATTTGTGGGTGGGTTTGTGTCCCCTTCCCTCCATTGGAAATCCTGCCTGGCTAGAGGAGGTGGCTACTTCATCTCTATACCCATCTGCTGTGTTCTGAGCCAAGGTCATTCCCATATCCTCCCAGCAGCCTGCCCCAACCCAGGTCTCTGGCTTCTTCCTGAGATGCCCCCACATGAATGGGTTTTTCCTCTCCCAGTCCTTTAGAGACAGCTCTTCCCACCACACCTGATCCCCAAAACTTTTCCTGTCCCCATATCCTCTAACATCCAGGTCCCACTAATCAAACACTATTCATATACATTTTATTTCCCCTTTTGAGTGAGATGCAATCATCATCTTACCTTGGGCCCTACTGTTTCTTAGCCTCTTTGGGTGTTTGGATCATAGTATAGTTATCCTGTATTCTATGGGTAATATTCACTTATCACCAGTACACACTATGCAAGTTCTTTTGCATCTGGGTTACTTCACTCACAATGATATTTTCCAGTTTTCTCCATTGGCCTGGAAATTATAAAATAGTCCTTATTTTTAATGGTTGATTGGTATTTCATGGCATAAATGTACAAGATTTTTCTTATCCATTCTATGGGTGCTGGAGAGGTGGGCTGCTTCCAGTTTCTAGTTATTATGAATAAATATGCTATGAATGTACTTTAGCAAGTGTCCATATACTCTGGGGGAACATATTTTCAATATATTCCCAGGAGTGGTATATCAGGGTCTAAAAGTAGAATTATTTCTGAGAATTACCCAGATTAATTTCCAAATCTGTTGCACAAGTTTGCAAACACTTATCGCAACAGTTGGATGGTATTCCTAGCTCCACATCCTCACTAGTTTGTGCTCTTACTTGAGTTTTGATCTTAGCCATGATAATGTGTATAGGATGGAATCTCGGGGTCCTTTCAGTTTGCATTTGACTAGGAATAGTAAATATTTTTAAGTGCTTCTTGACCATTAAAGATTCCTCTTTTGAAAATTCTGTTGACCTCTGCACCCCTTTTTAAAATGGGGTATTTGGTTTGCTGATGTCAAATTTCTTGAGGTGTTTATAATGTTTGTATATCAGCACTCTGTCAAATATACAGTCAGTAAAGTTAATTTTTCATTCTTTAGGCTACCATTTTGTCCTATTGATGCTGTTGTTTGCCTTACAGAGGCTTTTCAGTTCCATGAAGCCCATTTGTTGTTGATCTTAATGCATGAGCTATGGATGTTCTGGTCAGGAAGTGGTCACCTTTTACAATAACATAGAGGGCCCTGACACTATTAATGATATTCTTCTACCAGGAACAAGTAGGAGTGGACGGTATTGAAGTATTTACACTATTGCAGTTTGGTTTCCTTCTAATCTGATTGTGACTGAGCACCTTTCTTTTCTCTTGAAGTAAGAAAGTATTTCATACGCAAGAGCCACCATGAGCTATAGCGTAAAGAGGACGTTCCTCTTACTCTGAACTGGGGACCACTGTGCAAGAGTGAGGGAGAGGGACTGGCATTTCTTATCACTGGTTTCCTGAAAGACCAAGGTCCGTTGCCAGGAAAGGCAGAAGAATCCAAAGAGAACATGTGGAATAAAATCACCCTGAGGCCCAGGTGAGTTAAACAACCTTGATGACAGACACATGAGGGCATTGCAGCCCATTTCCCACTGCCAGAAGAATCAGTACAAGCTCAGCTTTTGTTAGCTTCATTTCTAATGGATTTCCATCTAGTTATATTTTCAAGTACAAATTAATCATGGTTGCAAGAGCTGGGGAGAGGGTGGTGGTGTATGGAAGCTTCTCAACCTAGCCCTTGGTGAGAACACACAACTACCCTAGGCACCATTTATATTCAGTGTCAGTTCTGCCCCCTACTGGAATCTAGGTTGATCTTGGTCACAGGATTGTTTCAGAGAATTAAAGAACCTACTACCTGCACTCCCAGCCAGTAAGGATCATTCTTCAAAATAACATGTATGTTCTAAGACAGAAAAATCACAATCCATTACTAACTGCATTGTATGAACTTAGCGGAACTTACAAACCATATTATCTTACTTAGTGTTTCTATTTCTGAAATAAAAAATCATGACCAAGCCAGGCAGGGGTGGTGCATGAGTTTCATCCCAGCACTTTGGAGTCAAAGGCTGGTGCATTTCTGATATCAAGGCCAGCCTGGTCTACAGAGTGAGTTCTGGGACAGCCAGGGCTGCACAGAGAAAATATGTCTCTGTAAGGACAAAAAAAAAATTACGACCAACAAAAATCAGGGACGTTTATTTGGCTTCCCATCAGAGAAGGGGAGGCCTCAGACAAACACACATTAGCTTATCAAGGTGCATATTTTTCTATTGAGGCTAGGCAAGTCATCCCACATGGAGGATAGGGACCAATGAGAGCCAAAATTCTTTTTCAGTATCCCCTTCTAGGTTCCTGGTTACTGTCTTGCTCTAATTCCCCTCAATTAAGGACTGTGACCTGAGGGATGTAAGAGGAAAAAAAATCCTGTCTCCTCATGTTACTTTTGGTCAGATTGTTTTGTCACACAGCAGAAAACTGATTAAGTAAGACAGCATGTCCCAAATCCAGATGCCTTGTCTACATTGACAGAGCACACATATGGTAATATGTATCTTATAGAGAGGCCAACTGGTCCAGGGAATACAGAGTAATGACAAAAATCCTATGCTTTCCCATCATATCTACTGTACCTCTAACTGAGTCTTGCTTCAATAAATGCTATCTAATTGAATGGAGAGAGATCTGTGTTTACATGCCAGGCTCTTGTAGGACTGAGGAAGCAGTACCTGAGACTCTTGTGGAAATTCCTTCCTCAAGGATTCTTTGGAAATTGCTTCTCTCATTGTAACTCATAATGTATCTGTCACACTTCAAGAATATGTTGGGGGTGACAACTAACATGACAGCATAAAACAGAATCTGTGGTCATAGCTGCAAGGAAAGCATGTGGGGGGGGGGACCTGGGTGAGAAGAGAAGTGAAGCAGGTACAACCCTGATGACAGTCCTGTGCACTACACAGTTTTGTCTTTCTCTTTGTCTGTGGAAACTAAAAAGGGGCCAGTGGAGGAGGATAGCCACTCCTGGCCCGATTTTCTCCTATGCTCTGGGCAGGCAAAGGCGGGAGGGGTGCCAGACTCCCTCCACTCTGCCCCAGGTGAGCATCAAAGCCATTGACCCGACTCAAGGGTGGGTGGACAAGGGGCAGTCCCTGATCAGGGTCCAGGGACAACACCCTGTTTCCCCGGGATTATGGGAGAGACGGCTTAGGGAGAGAGGCACAGC
Organism: Mus caroli; assembly: GCF_978045245.1. Classification (NCBI taxonomy): domain Eukaryota; kingdom Metazoa; phylum Chordata; class Mammalia; order Rodentia; family Muridae; genus Mus; species Mus caroli. Next base: position 98,769,126 of record NW_028227259.1, on the reverse strand, counting down.
AGGCCTTGACTGGAGCACAGGAAGGCCTTCCATCGGGAGATTAGAAATGGCTCATTAGGTGAAAGCCTATCCCGTTATCTAAGCTCAGTGGTCCCTGATGAAAAGAGACAGTCTATGGTTATAGTTTAGAAAGGCAGGGAGAAATGAGAGGAGAGAGAGAGAGAGAGAGAGAGAGAGAGAGAGAGAGAGAGAGAGAGAGAGAGAGAGAGAGAGAGAGAGCGAGCAGTCATGGCCAAGAGGAGACAAAGGGAAAGAGAGAGAGAGAGAAGAAAGTCTAGAGAGTAAGAGGGAGAGAGGAAGGGAAGGAGAGGAGAGGAGGGGAGAGGAGAGGAGAGGAGAGGAGAGGAGAGGAGAGGAGAGGAGAGGAGAGGAGAGGAGAGGAGAGGAGAGGAGAGGAGAGGAGAGGAGAGGAGAGGAGAGGAGTGAGAGAGTAAGAGGAGTGTAAGGGAGTAAGAGAGCAAGGTGGGGCCAAGCAGCCCCTCTTATGGTCTTTACTGTTGCTAGGTAACTTGGCAGGAGTTTAACCTGAAGGTCAAAAGCTAGGGACATTGCCTATATGACTACTAACCATGCTTCTCCTTTGGGACATGAGGGGGAGGTAACTTAGGAGCCAGAGTTCGAGGAGCAGGAGAAAACTCCTTCCATACCAGGTAGGTAAATTATCAGCACTGGGTCCCGGGGTTCAGACCTCAGCTCAACTGGAGACCAGACTGTGTATAGCCCAATGCCCAACATTTGTCCACCTCTACCTTGGGCCAGACAAGAAAGCACTGCTCTGAACCTGTAAAAAGAGTTAGATCTATTCAGATCAGTGAAAGGCAAATCTTGTGAATTCAGAGGAGAAGTCTGCAACTAAAATCTGGACAGCTTAAATGTACAGTTGGTTCCAAGGCATGCTGAATAAGTGGCCATTTTTTGCAAGAACTAGATTTGCCTTTTTGATTATTTTTATAACCTTTGTAAAAAAAATGTGCTCATGATTAGGGTTATATTTAAGACTCAAACGATTATATTTATAAAGAAGAGTGTGTATACAAAACATATATGGGCCCAATAACAACTAAGCAGAAAACTGGCCATGAAGCTGAAGACAGGTGTAGAAGAATATAAAGGAGTTTGGGAGGAGAAGAAAAATGTTGTCATTGAAAATATTTCAATATTGAAGAAAACTGTTTCCCCCATACATTTATTACAAGTCCACAGATACAGATGTATATATTGACTTCTTATACTACATTTAGCTATACAACTTATGTGGCTTTTTCTTTTAATCCTAGATTCTGGTGTTTCTCCTGGTTGTCACACTTCCCAGAGCTGTGATGCAATCCACAGGACAAACGCTCTTCTCATCTGCCTGTCTAGACTAGAGGCTTCTTCCCTGTGACTATCCTGGCAGGAATGAAAGGGAAATGAAAGGAATGAAAGACAGTCTAGACCAGTGGGTCTCAATCTTCTTAATGCTGTGACCCTTCTTCAATGCACTTCCCATTGTTGTGGGAACCCCCACCAAAAAGTTATTTCATGGTTAGTTTTTAACTGCAATTTGCTATTGTTATGAATTGTAGTATAAATGTCTGATATGCAAGATATTTAATATGGTACATCAAATGAGTCCTGTTACATAAGTTGAGAACCACTGATTGAGAAGATGGGCTGAAGAAAATTGAGCAATAGATGTAATTCATTTTAAACTCATTAAAATGCCAGTATCTGCTAATAAAATCTCTTCTCAAAAAGAGATTTGTATCTGCACTGGAGTTTTGATCACACACTCCCACATGGTCCTCAGCCAAGAATGTTCTCCCAGCAGATAAGGAACCAGTGCTACCTTTTGGCATTTCAACCCAGATACCCAGGGATATTATTAGAACTCTTGTTCTGGGTCCTTGCACAGAAAATCCTCAGTAAACTCATATCTCCTGATCTGATGAATTTCTTGTTTTATTGACTTATTAGGGGAGAGTGACCACACTTGGATTTTTAGATCTCTCAAACATCAGGCTCTGACCCTTACTTGCTGCAATAACAACTGCTGTCACCAGAACACTCACAAGAAGTAATTTAAAACAGAAAGAGTTCTCTTTAACCAACTGTTCTTGGGATACTCTCCAGCATGGTATTGTGAGAAAGGAGTTGTGGAAAGAGGAGAGCCCTGGTCACATGGTATTCTAATGGGAAGCCAAGAGAATGTGGTGCTCAGCTTGATTTCTCTCTTTAATTCAGTCCTGGACTCTAGCCCATTAGATGCTGCCACTCCCACTTAAATTGGTTCAAATTCCTTCTCAGACACAGGTCTTAGGAAAGAGTTGTGTTTCCATAGAGATTCTAAATCCCATCAACATGCTTAGCCATCACACTGAACCTAAACACCAAAAGTAGATGAGTGGATATTTTGATTGGCATTGGGAAGAAGTGTAATGTTTTGGCAAATGGGATTATCTGTCAACTAGACAGGCTCTAATCACCTAAGAAGATGGTATCTTGGAATCCAGGAGAGGTAGTTTATGGATTGAATTAAAGTTTAAAGGAGAGAAATCAAGTTCTTTTTCCAGATATACTGCTTCTTGGTGGGTATTTCATCACAGCAATTATCACTGGTCTTACTAGGGATCAGGCAGAGGAACTGGGATTCTTAACAGTTGTTAAAAGAAAGCTACTTTCTCTTGGGTATAGAATAGGATATGAATTTGACCACTGACCCTGAGAAAAACCTGTCACTGTACTCTGTACCAAAGATTAGAACATTACATTGATACTCCAAATTTCATATTTCAACATAAGAGCAGTTTCATGATTTTTTTTGGTAAGAAGTTTTAAAAAACCTTAAATTAAAGCAGTTCTTAGATACATTTTTAAAAATCAAAAAATATTTAATTTTAAAAAGATATATCCCTTTATCTTAGGTGTTAATCCAAGTTCTTGTAAATCACTTCACCAAGCTGACCATCCCACAGGAGAGCTGGTTCACCTGAGGATACTCCAAGGACATGGGAGGAGTGATCATCCCCTTAAAAAGCTGCTGTTCTTATACTTTCCTCCTACCTGTTGCTCAGTCTTCTTCACTGCCGAACCAGCCTGTTGCCTGGGTTCTAACTCAAAGTTGTTAGTGCAGTCTTTACCCTTTCTCTCTCTAATACCTGTGTAAATTCTAAACATGCCAGCTGAGATATTCTAGGTTTTTGCTCTTGTCTTCTGTAGACCTTACCTGTATTTTCTATTATGTTTGCAGACCTCCATTGCTGCCCCTAACTCTAAAGACATGACTCTCTCTAATTATCTCCTTCCTCATCTGGTATTTTCTGAAATTTATAGCAGGCCTGTCTTCCTCTTAGACTCTAATAAGATGATAAAGGAGTTTCTTTCTGAATTTCTTCATGAATTATTTTTAATGTGCATCATCTCAGTGAGAAGGGCTATGACGTAATTCCTGGGAATATTCAGTGACTACAGAGGCTGACTGACTGACTGACTGGCATGCAGTGACATGAGGAGGATGGAATGCATCAGGCAGGAAAATGAACAGACTTTACTTGGAAGCTTTAGGGTATTAAATAGCTGTGCCTTGTCTCACTCCACATGTCCCACTGAACATCCTGTTACTACAAATAAAACAGGACCTAATATCCTAACAGATTTTTTAAAAAATCTTATAGTATATTAAATTAAAAACACTAGTCCCAACAATCAAAATGCTTTAGAATGTTCTCAGATGGCATCTGAGGCTGATATGAGAGATTTTTCAGCTTTTCTAAACCTACCCATTAAATTTTCCAGCAATGTAAATATTTTTAAATTTTTACCAATGTATCTAAGAACTGCTTTAATTTAAGATTTTTTTTTAAACTTACCAAAAAAACATAATGAAACTGCCTTTATGTTGAAATATGAAATTTGGAGCATTTTAAATCTTTTTTTTCAAAACATGGCTTATTCTATTTGCCTCCCGAATAAAGGTATTAATTAATTAATTAATTTATTTTGAGATGAAACCTGTTTGATTTGTTGTTGTTGTTGTTGTTGTTGTTGTTGTTTGTATCCTCTTCTCTCCATTGATGTGTCAATCTTAACACTTTGTTCATGATACAAAGTACCTGAGCACTGCACTGTGGAACATCCTAGGATCACTTCCAGTAATAATCATTGAGCTATAAAAAACTACATCTTGTTTGCAAACAGACTTTCTCTGGGATCAGAGTCGTGAACCAGAAAACTCAAGAAATTAAAACAAAATAAAAACCACCTTTGTTAGGTTGAAGACAAACACTCTACTGTGGAGTTAAGCCACATAATATTTTCAACATTGTCTTTCAATTTTCTGTTAATATTTATGTTTAAAACGTTTAATTATGCATTTCTATATGTGTATGAGTGGAGTCCCAGGGGAAGCCAGAAGGTGATGGATCCCCCTGAATCTAGAGTTACAAGGGTTTGTGAACTACCGTAAAGTGGTCCTGGGAACCCAAGTATGGTACCCTGAAAGAGCAGACAGTGCTCTTCGCTGTGTAGTCATCTACTTATTCCCCGTTTTTATTAATTGCTAATATTTTAAATTAAAATATATTTATACCACTTCCTTTGTCTCACTCCAACCCTTTCCATGTATGTACCTCTGATCCACATCAAATGCAGTGCTTCTATTTCTGTTTTACACACACACACACACACACACACACACACACACTCACACACACAGACACACAGAGGCACAAACACAATTACACATACACATGTGAACATACGAGTATGGATATAGATGCCTAATATATAAATATAACCTGCTGAGTCTTATATATGTGTTTTGGTAAACTGAAACATGGTGTCCTATAACAGACTACCCCAGAAAGATATATGTGTCTTAGATGTGTGTGAGCAGCAGAGATCTTCTGCCTCTACCTCCTAAGTGGTGGTACAGAAAGTCTAATCACTGTGGTCCCTTAACAGAGTGTGGTGTTGGAGAGTGCTCATAGCATGCTAGGCAAGCCTTTCAGGAATTCAATACATCTCTAGTATCTACCTTTAAACTTTCTTTCATTTACTTTTTGTTAACATTCAGGGAACATAGACTCATTAAAGAAAAATGAAGTTCTCAAGGGTGAGAGAAATGTAAATAAAAATACTTAAAATATCTTCAAGAGGGGTTTTACTCTGTTACTAGTGAAAGAAAACACTGTGGTATTGGAATTTGTGTGTGATTGTGTGTAAGTCTGTGTATGTGTGTGTCTTGGAGAGTTTGGAGAGTTTTGTGAAAACTTGACACTTGCTAAAATCATCTGAGAATAGGGACTATGGGTTGAGAAAAAGCCTCAATAAGATTGAGATACAGCTCTTCTGGTTTGACCAGCCCGGGTGTAGCTAGGGCGCAGGGTCAGCTGACACTCGCCAGCTACCCACATCACCCGCCACAAGATCTTAAGACTTCTGGTGAGTGGAACACAGCTTCTGCTCCAATCCAATTGTGCGGGACCAGAGAGTGCATCAGTTAGGGAAGCAGAAAACCGGCCTGAGTAGGGCCACAAGCCTCTTCCTGTCGGACCAGCACCAGGGTAGCTAGGGCTCAGGGTCGGCTGACACTCCCCAGCTACCCACAACACCCGCCACAGGATATTAAGACTTCTGGTGAGTGGAACACAGCTTCTGCTCCAATCCAATTGCGCGCGGGACCAGAGAGTGCATTAGTTAGGGAAGCAGAAAACTGGCCTGAGTAGGGCCACAAGCCTCTTCCGGTCGGACCAGCACCGGGGTAGCTAGAGCGCAGGGTCTGCTGACACCCACCAGCTACCCACGACACCCTCCACAGGATTTGGAAACTTCTGATGAGTGGAACACAGAGTCTGCTCCAATCTTTAAACAGTGACAACGATAACAACTAACCCCAGAGATTACCAGATGGCGAAAGGTAAACGTAATAATCTTACTAACAAAAACCAAGACCACTCACCATCATCAGAACCCAGCACTCCCACTTCACCCAATCCAGGGCACCCCAACACACCGGAGAAGCTAGACACGGATCTAAAAGCATATCTCATGATGATGGTAGAGGACATCAAGAAGGACTTTAATAACACACTTAAAGAAATACAGGAGAACACAGCTAAACAGGTAGAAGACATTAAAGAGGAAGCACAAAAATCCATTAAATAATTGCAGGAAAACCAGACCAAACAGGTGATGGGATTGAATAAAACCATCAAAGACCTAAAAAGGGAAGTAGAGACAATGAAGAAAACCCAAATTGAGGCAACGCTGGAGATAGAAACACTAGGAAAGAAATCTGGAACCATAGATGCGAGCATCAGCAACAGAATACAAGAGATGGAAGAGAGAATCTCAGGTGCAGAAGACTCCATAGAGAACATCAGCACGACAATCAAAGAAAATACAAAATCCAAAAAGATCCTAACTCAAAACATCCAGGAAATCCAGGACAAAATGAGAAGACAAACCTACGGATAATAGGAGTAGATGAGAATGAAGATTTTCAACTCAAAGGACCAGCAAATATCTTCAACAAAATTATAGAAGAAAACTTCCCAAACCTAAAGAAAGAGATGCCCATGAACATACAAGAAGCTTACAGAACTACAAATAGACTGGACCAGAAAAGAAATTCCTTCCGACACATAATAATCAGAACAACAAATGCACTAAATAAAGATAGAATACTAAAAGCAGTAAGGGAAAAAGGTCAAGTAACATATAAAGGCAAGCCTATCAGAATTACACCAGATTTTTCAACAGAGACTATGAAAGCAAGAAGAGCCTGGACAGATGTTATACAGACACTAAGAGAAGACAAATGCAAGTCCAGGTTACTATACCCAGCCAAACTCTCAATTACCATAGATGGAGAAACCAAAGTATTCCACGACAAAACCAAATTCACACATTATCTTTCCACAAATCCAGCACTTCAAAGGATAATAACAGAAAAAAAAACAATACAAGGACGGAAACCACATCCTAGAAAAAGCAAGAAGGTAATCCCTCAACAAACCTAAAAGAAGACAGCCACAAGAACAGAACACCAACTAAAACAACAAAAATAAAAGGAAGCAACAATTACTTCTCCCTAATATCTCTTAATATCAATGGACTCAACTCCCCAATAAAAAGACATAGAATAACAGGCTGGCTACAGAAACAGGACCCAACATTTTGCTGCTTACAGGAAACTCATCTCAGAGAAAAAGATAGACACTACCTCAGAATGAAAGGCTGGAAAACAATTTTCCAAGCAAATGGTAGGAAGAAACAAGCTGGAGTAGACATTATAATATCTGATAAGATTGACTTCCAACCCAAAGTCATCAAAATAGACAAGGAAGGGCACTTCATTCTCATCAAATGTAAAATCCTCCAAGAGGAACTATCAATTCTGAATATCTATGCTCCAAATACAAAGGCAGCCTCATTCATTAAAGATACTTTAGTAAAGCTCAAAGCACACATTGCACCTCACACAATAATAGTTTGAGACTTCAACACACCACTTTCACCAATGGACAGATCATGGAAACAGAAACTAAACAGGGACACAGTGAAACTAACAGAGGTTATGAAACAAATGGATCTGACAGATATCTACAGAACATTTTATCCTAAAACAAAAGGATATACCTTCTTCTCAGCACCTCACGGTACCTTCTCCAAAATTGACCACATAATTGGTCACAAAACAAGCCTCAACATATACAAGAATATTGAAATTGTCCCATGCAGCCTATCAGATCACCATGGACTAAGACTGATCTTCAATAACAAAATAAATAATAGAAAGCCAACACACACGTGGAAACTAAACAACACTCTTCTCAATGATATCTTGGTCAAGGAAGGAAGAAAGAAAGAAATTAAGGACTTTCTGGAGTTTAATGAAAATGAAGCCACAACATACCCAAACTTATGGGACACATTGAAAGCATTTCTAAGAGGAAAACTCATAGCTCTGAGTGCCTCCAAAAAGAAACTAGAGAGAGCACACATTAGCAGTTTGACAACACACCTAAAAGCTCTAGAACGAAAGGAAGCAAATTCACCCAAGAGGAGTAGATGGCAAGAAATAATCAAACTCAGGGGTGAAATCAACCTAGTGGAAACAAGAAGAACAATTCAAATAATCAACCAAACGAGGAGCTGGTTCTTTGAGAAAATCAACAAGATAGATAAACCCTTAGCCAGACTCACTAGAGGGCATAGGGAAAGTATTCTAATCAACAGAATCAGAAATGAAAAGGGAGACATAACAACAGACCCTGAAGAAATCCAAAACACCATCAGATCCTTCTACAAAAGGCTATACTCAACAAAACTGGAGAACCTGGATGAAATGGACAAGTTTCTAGACAGATACCAGATACCAAAGTTAAATCAAGATCAGGTTAATGATCTAAACAGTCCCATATCCCCTAAAGAAATAGAAGCAGTCATTAATAGTCTCCCAACCAAGAAAAGCCCAGGACCAGATGGGTTCAGTGCAGAGTTCTATCAAACCTTCAAAGAAGATCTAATCCCAGTTCTTCACAAACTATTCCACAAAATAGAATCAGAAGGTACTCTACCCAACTCATTCTATGAAGCCACAATTACTCTGATACCTAAACCACATAAAGACCCAAGAAAAATAGAGAACTTCATACCAATTTCCGTTATGAATATTGATGCAAAAATCCTCAATAAAGTTCTCGCTAACCAAATTCAAGAACACATCAAAACAATCATCCATCCTGACCAAGTAGGTTTCATCCCAGGGATGCAAGGATGGTTCAATATAGGAAAATCCATCAATGTAATCCATTGTATAAACAAACTCAAAGACAAAAACCACATGATCATCTCATTAGATGCTGAAAAAGCATTTGACAAAATCCAACACCCATTCATGATAAAAGTCTTGGAAAGATCAGGAATTCAAGGCCCATACCTAACCATGATAAAAGCAATACAGAAAACCAGTAGCCAACATCAAAGTAAATGGTGAGAAGCTGGAAGCAATCCCACTAAAATCAGGTACTAGACAAGGCTGCCCACTCTCTCGCTACCTATTCAACATTGTATACTTGAAGTCCTAGCCAGAGCAATTATACAGCAAAAGGAGATCAAGGGGATACAAATCAGAAAAGAAGAAGTCAAAATATCGCTTTTTGCAGATGATATGATAGTATACATAAGTGACCCTAAAAATTCCAACAGAGAACTCCTAAGCTTGATAAATAGCTTCGGTGAAGTAGCTGGATATAAAATTAACTCAAGCAAGTCAATGGCCTTTCTATACACAAAGGATAAAGAGGCTGAGAAAGAAATTAGGGAAACAACACCCTTCTCAATAGTCACAAACAATATAAAATACCTTGGCGTGACTCTAACTAAGGAAGTGAAAGATCTGTATGACAAAAACTTCAAGTCTCTGAAGAAAGAAATTAAAGAAGATCTCAGAAGATGGAAAGATCTCCTCTGCTCATGGATTGGCAGGATCAACATTGTAAAAATGGCTATCTTGCCAAAAGCAATCTACAGATTCAATGCAATCCCCATCAAAATTCCAACTCAATTCTTCAAGGAATTAGAAAGGGCAATCTGCAAATTCATCTGGAACAACAAAAAACCTAGAATAGCAAAAACTCTTCTCAAGGATAAAAGAACCTCTGGTAGAATCACCATGCCTGACCTAAAGCTGTACTACAGAGCAATTGTGATAAAAACTGCATGGTACTGGTATAATGACAGACATGTAGACCAATGGAACAGAATTGAAGACCCTGAGAAGAACCCACACACCTATGGTCACTTGATATTTGACAAGGGAGCAAAAACCATCCAGTGGAAGAAAGACAGCATTTTCAACAAATGGTGCTGGCACAACTGGCGGTTATCATGCAGAAGAATGCGAATTGATCCATTCCTATCTCCTTGTACCAAGGTCAAATCTAAGTGGATTAAGGAACTCCACATAAAACCAGAGACACTGAAACTTATAGAGGAGAAAGTAGGGAAAAGCCTCGAAGATATGGGTACAGGGGAAAAATTCCTGAATAGAACAGCAAAGGCTTGTGCTGTAAGATCGAGAATCAATAAATGGGACCCCATAAAGTTGCAAAGCTTCTGCAAGGCAAAAGACACCGTCAATAAGACAAAAAGACCACCAACAGATTGGAAAAAGATCTTTACCTATCCTAAATCAGATAGGGGACTAATATCCAATATATATAGAGAACTCAACAAGGTGGACTCCAGAAAATCAAATAACCCCGTTAAAAAATGGGGCTCAGAACTGAACAAAGAATTCTCACCTGAGGAATACCGAATGGCAGAGAAGCACCTGAAAAAATTCAACATCCTTAATCATCAGGGAAATGCAACTCAAAACAACCCTGAGATTCCACCTCACACCAGTCAGAATGGCTAAGATCAAAAATTCAGGTGACAGCAGATGCTGGCGAGGATGTGGAGAAAGAGGAACACTCCTTCATTGTTGGTGGGATTGCAAGCTGGTACAACCACTCTGGAAATCAGTTTGGCGGTTCCTCAGAAAATTGGACATAATACTACCAGAGGAGCCAGCAATACCTCTCCTGGGCATATATCCAGAAGATGTTCCAACCGGTAAGAAGGACACATGCTCCACTATGTTCATAGCAGCCTTATTTATAATAGCCAGAAGCTGGAAAGAACCCAGATGCCCCTCACCAGAGGAATGGATACAGAAAATGTGGTACATTTACACAATGGAGTACTACTCAGCTATTAAAAGGAATGAATTTATGAAATTCCTAGGCAAATGGATGGATCTGGAGGGCATCATCCTGAGTGAGGTAACATATTCACAAAGGAACTCTCACAATGTGTACTCACTGATAAGTGGATATTAGCCCAAAAACTTAGGATACCCAAGATATAAGATACAATTTGTTAAACGCATGAAACTCAAGAAGAACGAAGGCCAAAGTGTGGACACTGTGCCCCTTCTTGGAGTTGGGATCAAAACACCCATGGAAAGAGTTACAGAGATAAAGTTTGGAGCTGTGAAGAAAGGATGGACCATCTAAAGACTGCCATATCCAGGGATCCATCCCATAATCAGCTTCCAAACACTGAAACCATTGCATACACTAGCAAGATTTTGCTGAAAGGACCCAGATATAGCTGTCTCTTGTGAGACAATGCCGGGGCCTAGCAAACACAGAAGTGGATGCTCACAGTCAGCTATTGGATGGATCACAGGGCCCCCAATGGAGGAGCTAGAGAAAATTCCCAAGGAGCTAAAGGGAACTGCAACCCCATAGGTGGAACATTATTATGAACTAACCAGTTCCCCAGAGCTCTTGACTCTAGCTGCATTTGTATCAAAAGATGGCCTAGTCGGCCATCACTGGAAAGAGAAGCCCATTGGACTTGCCAACTTTATACGCCCCAGTATAGGGGAATGCCAGGGCCAAGGGGTGGGGGTGGGTGGGTGGGGTACTGGGGTGGGTGTATTGGGGACTTTTTGGATAGCATTGGAAATGTAATTGAGGAAAATACCTAATTAAAAAGAAAAAAAAAAGATTGAGATACAGGTAAGCCTGTAGAGCATTTTCTTAATAATTAATTATTGGGGGAGGGCCATCCTATTATGGGCAGTCCACCCCTGGGCTGGTGTATCTGGTTCATCACAGCAATATATATATATATATATATATATATATATATATATATATATATATCACCAAGACATAAGCTGGTACCGGTATAGTGGTCAGTTTCTTTGATGGGCCTGATAATGTTTTAGGGAGGATTTTGGAAAGACTTTGGAAATTTGGGCTAGAGAATCCATTGAGTAAGGAGAGATCAGTCGTATGTACTATAGTAGGTTGGAAGTTTTGAGAATAGTTCAGATGATGGAGGCATGGGTTGTGATGCTTCAGAGGGAAGTCAAGACTCTACTGAGCCATTTGTGTTAAAACTTCATGGTTCAGGTTTTAGTTAAAGAATCAGCTCTGATGAACAAGTCTCCAGAACAGGTAAAGTGAAACCTTTGCTTTCCTGAAATATCAATACAGGTCAGCTGGGGCTGAAGAATCAGCAGAGATACATTAAGAGACCAGCATTATTAAGATGAAGTCATCTGGAAAGTGTTCTCTCAGAATCCATAGAAGCTGTATTCCAAGATTAGTAGCTGAACTTGGTAGTCAAAGAGTTACCCAGGTGGTGCTGGTTTTGAAGGTAATTAGGGGAGAACAGATGAGGATTGGTACTGGAGAGCAGTTCTGGAGTCTTGGAGTCTAGGAAAAGCTATGGGTGAAAGTGCAACCCAGTTAAGATACCCCAGCATTTGTAGATGCAGTACCAAGGCATGAATACCAAGAACAACAAGTATGGAGTGGAGCCAGCCTGAGCCTAGAAGACAAGATCTGTGTGCTGTACAGGGCAGAGTAGAGAAATGACTCAAGCCCTTTAAAATAACCCAGAAGAGAGGGAGTAGATCCCAGATATTAGACATTGAGTACTTTACACTATTGCAGTTTAGGTTTGCTCTAAACTGATTATGACTGTGCCTTGGATCTCTCCTCTTGAAATACAAATTTAATGATTTTTATCATTTGAATGCATTTTACACTCAAAATAATATTGAGCATATTGAGAATCAAATACTACATAAAAATTGTTCAACTTCTATATTCATATCTTTTTATACCCTAAAATATCATTAATGAATATTTAACACTATCCATAACTGAGTATTCTACATATAATGATGAATAATAAATTGTTTCAAAACATGAAAAATAAGCATAGTAAAATAGCTTAAATATTAATGATGAATCATTAAGAAATATATTCAAAAGCCTTTATGTAATATCACCTAACATAGTAAAAGAGTATTTAAAATGTATTGTACATTTGTGTATTGTCTAATAATCAGTTTACATATAAAAGATTATCAGTGTTTCTAGAGATAAATTTTATTATCAGTAAGTATATTTTAAATTTTTTTCTAAATAGGAAAAACTCTATGAAGTTAAACATTAAGAAAGTGCTAATTTCAAGTACAGTGAGATAAATTACCATAATATTTCCATGATGTTTGCAGAACATGATCTTAATATTTTCAACTGTTAATATTCAACAAACATAATAATTATTTTAAGATATATTTCATTGTAATGTCTCCCTTTTCATTTCTGATTTTATTAATTTGGATATTGTCTATGTGCCCTCTGTTTAGTCTGGCTAAGGGTTAATCTATCTTGTTGATTTTCTCAGCTCCTGGTTTGGTTGATTCTTTGTAAAGGTCTTTCTGTTTCTATTTGGTTGATTTCAGCCCTGAGTTTGATTATTTGCTGCAGTCTACTCCTCTTGGGTGTATTTGCTTCTTTTTGTTCTAGATTTTCAGGTGTGCTGTCAATCTACTAGTGTAAACTCTCTTCACTTTCTTTTTAGAGGCACTTAGAGCTATGGGTTTTCCTCTTACCACTACTTTTATTGTGTCCCACAAGTTTTGGTACAATGTGTCTTCATTTTCATTAAATTCTAAAAAGCCTTTTATATCATTCTTTATTTCTTCCTTGACCACATTATAATTGAGTAGAACGTTGTTCATCTTCCATATTTATATGTGCTTTCTGTGTTTTTGTTGGTATTTAAGACCAGCCTTAGCCCATGGTGATCTGATAGGGTCCATGGGATTATTTCATTCTTCTTGTATCTGTTGAAGCCTGTTTTGCAACCAATTATATGGTCAGTTTTATAGAAGGTATCATGACCAAGATCTGCTCAGGGTACCTCTAATCCTATGATCCTGGGAGTGTTATAGCTCCAGGGAGTGCATTTTCACCTGGGTGTTTTGGGACTGGCTGCAGAGTTCACACCCAACATTGGCTCAGGGCACCAGTCAAGACCAGAAGGAACCTGTGCCACTGGTCAGGCAGAGTTCCTGGGGGACTGAGTCACAGTCTTGCCAGTTACTTCTTGTGTAAGGGCAGATGTTATGTCCTCCTCACCTCTGATCCTATCAAGAATTCAATTTACATTTAATTTTTACAGGAGCCCAGACTTAGCGACTTTGCACTTTGAAAGGAGATTTCGAATTTTAAAAGAGACTGGATATTTTGTTTAAAATGTTCTTTAATCTATATGATGCACCCCAAGCACAGTTTCCCCTTCCTCCACTCTTCCTAGCTCCCTCTCAAAACATATCCCCTACTCCCTGGATCCAATCTTCCTTAGTTTTCTCTTCAGAGAAAAGCAGGTCTCCCAGAGATGACAGCCAGGGAGAACAAAACAAAGGACCCCATGTTAAGGTGATACAAGTCAAGCCAATAGGAGGAAAGAGAGACTGAAGGATTTCCATTAACTTATGAATTTATTTATTTTACATCCAGAACTCAGCATTGCCCCCCCTCCTCCCAGTCACTCCCTCTAAACTCTCTACCATCCACTCTACTTCACTTCTCCCCAGAGAAGTGGAGGCCTCTCATGGATATGCCTTGGTATATCAAGTTGCAGTGCGGTAGGTGCATCTTTTTTTTTATTGAGGCTAGACAAGGCAGCCCAGTTAGGGGAAAGAGATCTGAAGTCAGTTACAGTTAAACAACCCCTGGTCCTGCTATTAGGGGTCCCATGGAAAGAACAAGGTGCACATCTGTTACATCTGTGTAGGGAGTCTAGAACTATCCCATGTATACCCTCTGGTTTGGTAATTCTGTCTCTGTGAGCCCCTATGAGGATAGCTTGGTTGAATCTGTAGGTTTTCTTAAATCCTTGGCTTATCTAATTCTCCAATCCTTCCCCTTTTTCCACATATTCTCCAAGCTCTGCCTAATGTTTTCCTGTGGGTCTCTGCATCTGTTTCCATCAGTTGCTGGGTGAAGCCTGTCAGATGACATGTATGCTAGGCTTCTGTTTGTAAGTATTTCACAATATAATATCAATGATGGTGTCTTTCTCATGTCATGGGTCTCACATTGAGCCATTCTTGTTAGGCATTCCCAAATTTCTTCACTTTACTTATCCATGCATATTTATATGTAGGAAAAATTTTTTGAGTCAAAGATTTGAGACTGGGTTGTTGTCTCCATCAAAAGTCTTGCCTAGTTACAGGAGGTGATTGGTTCATGTTCCATATGTCCTATTGCAAGAAGTCATAGCTGGGGTCACTCTCATCGATCCTGGGAATTTCCATTGTCCTGAGTTTCTAGCTCATCTCAGAGATTCTCCACAACCACAGATTCCATTTCATACTCCCCACACATGAGTCCTCTGATTACCATCCAGAATTTCTCTCACACACAGTTCCCTCCATCCATCTACCACTGGTGTGTACTTTATTTCTGTTCTTAGTAAGATTCAAGCATCCTCTGCTGGGCCTTCCTTGTCAGTTTCTTTGGTCTATGGATAGCATAGTTATCCTATACTTTCTGACTAATATTCACTTAGAAGTACATACCACAGTTATCTTTCTGGATCTGGGTTTGGCCTACAAATTTCATGATGTCCTTGTTTTTAACCAGTGAGTAGTACTCTGTTGTGTAAATGTTCTCTTGAGGGACATTTTGGTCATTTTAAGATTCTGGTTATTACAAATAAACATAGTTAAAACACTGTCCTTGAGGTATAGTGAAGCATCTTTTAAGTATATGACCAGGAATGGTATAAATAGTCCTGTGAGAAACAATTATAGTTATTTGAGAAAGCACTTAATTGATTTCCAGACTGGGTGTACAAGTTTGCACTCCTACTAGCAAAGGAAGAGAGTGTTCACCATGCTCTATACTCTAGTCACCATGAACTGTTGCCCTTCTAAAGGGAGTAAAATGAAATCCCAGAGTCATTTTGATTTGGATTTCCCTGATGACTAAGGATTTTGAACATTTCTGTAAATGCTTCTCAGTCATTAAATATTCCTCCGTTGAGAATTCTAACTACCTATGGGCCCCATTTTAAAAATTTGGGTCATTTGGTTTGCAGGTGTCTACTTTTTAAATTTTTTTCTTTTCTTTTTTTTAAAATTAGGTATTTATTTCATTTACATTTCCAATGCTATCCCAAAGTCCCCCACATGCTCCAACTCCCACTCCCCCACCCACCCACTCCCACTTCTTGGCCCTGGCTTTCCCCTGTACTGAGGCATATAACGTTTGCATGACCAATGGGCCTCTCTTTCCACTGATTACTGACTAGGCCATCTTCTAATACACATGCAGCTAGAGACACGAGCTCTGGGGGGTACTGGTTAGTTCATATTGTTGTTCCACCTATAGGGTTGCAGACCCCTTTTGCTCCTTGAGTACTTTCTCTAGCTCCTCCAGTGGGGGCCCGGTGATCCTTCCAATAGCTGACTGTGAGCATCCACTTCTGTGTTTGCTAGGCCCCAGCATAGTCTCACAAGAAAGAGATGACAGTGGAGAAGGTAGAAGGAAAGTGGAACAGAAGCATGTGGCCTGGAGAAACTGCAAGTTATAAGGGGTCTCATAGATGGTGAAGATGGTAGTGTAGTGGTAGATCTGCCCAATCTAGGCAAACAGCTTGTATTTATATTAATTGAGTTGCGTTTTCATTGCTGTGGCATGTTTGGATTAGAGGATTACCAAAACAGCCTTAAAAAAAAAGAAATTAATAAATCCCTTCAAGTAGTATGGGAAAATACAATGAAACGGGTCAAGGAAATGAATAAAACTGTTCAGGACATAAAAATGGGAATAGAAGCAACAGAGAAAACAAACTAAAGATGGAAAACATAGGGAAGAGAATAGGAACAACAGATGCAAGCATCACCAATAGAATACAAGAGATGGATGAGAGAATCTCAGGTGTAGGGATACAATAGAAGAAATTGATACACCTGTCAAAGAAAATGTTAACTCTGAAATATTCTTGACACACATGTCCAGGAAATTTGGGCATTATGAAAAGAGCTAAATTAAGAATAATAGAAATAGAAGGTGAAGAGTCCAAGATCCAAGGCCTAGGAAATATTTAACATAATCATAGAAAAATTCCCTAACATAAAGAAAGGGATGCAAGCCAGGCATGATGGCACACACCTTTAATCCTAGCACTCGGGAGGTAGAGGAGGGTGGATTTCTGAGTTTGAGGCCAGCCTGGTCTACCTATACAGAGAAACCCTGTCTCGAAAAAACCCAAAAACCAAAACCACTACCACCACCACCAACAACAACAACAAAGAAAAACGAAAAGAATGAAAAAAAGAAACAAGAAAGGGATGCCTATAAACATACAAGAAGCTTACAGAACACCAATTAGATTGGATCAAAATAATGGTCCTGGCACAAAAGCAAAACACCAATTGTACAGAACAGAGAAAGAATATTAAAAAACTGCAAGGGGGTAAAATAACATACAAAGGCAGACCTATCAGTATTACACTTGACTTTTCAACAGAGACTCTAAAAGATAGAAGGGCTGGACAGATGTCTTACAGCTTCTATGGACTGCAGATGCCAACATAGACTACTATCCCTAACAAAACTCTCAATCACCATAGATGGAAAAATAATTTTAAATAATATCTATCCAGAAATCTAGACCTACAGAAAATTTCAGATGAAAATCTGCAACCCAACAGGTTAACTACACTCAAAAAAATATCACAGGATATAATTCCATTACAGCAGAGCCAAAATAAGGAAAGCACACACAACCCCCACCCACAACACACACCCAGAAGGAAGTTGACTGCTGAACTTTACCAGGTCCAAGGTGGGCAAATCCTTCATAATTCCTGCTTCACACACACACACACACACATACACACACACACACAAATCTCTCATACTGGGCCACAAGACTTAAGATGGATAGTTCAATATTATAGAGAAATTTTTGGTAGTTCTCCATGTAGCCAGCTGTCATTTCTGTAGTTTTAGAAGCTGCTTGCTCTGCACTTTTTGCATGCTAAGGTAATATTCCTTCTCACATTTCTGATGAGGTTTAAGACTAGATGCTATAGTCTCACAATTAAGCTTAAGATATTTAGGATTTAACAATTTTTTTAACAAAATATTTTGAGGTCTAAGTAGATTTTTTTTTCAGGATGACAACTGCAAGCTATGATAGAAAATGAGTTAAGTACAGGACTCTGAACTCAACGAGAGAGGATAGAGAGTACAGTACATTCTCCAAAGTTGGCTAATACAAATGGACTGGATATTATGACTAATTCTTACCTGATAGTTTTCATAATTTTTTCATCATTGTTCTTATTGTATAGTTATAAGAATCAAGTCTTTTTTTAGACTAAAGGGGGGATATTGGAGGAGGCTCTTGTTTAGATGCTGATTTCTGTATCTTGAGAACTGGTTACAGTCTAGACACAGGAATTATCATGAATATTGAACCATTTCCTGTATCATTGTGGTATAAAAATGCTCCCCAATTACTTCTGTGTGGGAAGCCACATGTGCTGTTGCAGGGTGGCACAGGCGACTGCTGGCCACCACTCATAAGTTTGGGCAAACAACCAATGCATACTTATGCAGTAAAGTTTTTTCGCCAAAACACTGCCTGGCCAGGGCATGATAATGAGGCTCTGCAAAGTACTAAGAGAGTTAACCAATCAGATGTGAGACATGCAAATGAGGTATGTTAATGAGGTTTTGTGAGGTACTGAGAGAGAATAACCAATCAGATGAGGAACATGCAAATGAGGTAGAATGCACAACCAATCCTTATATAGGCCTCTCCTAGGCCTATATAAGCAGCACCAGTTCTGGGCTTGGGGTCTCTTCACCTCTACAATCAAGCTCTCCCAATAAACGTGTGCAGAAGGATCCTGTTGCAGTGTCGTTCTTGCTGGCAAGTCGGATGTGTGCAAGAAGTGGTGCTGAGAAACCCAGGAAAAGAAACATCTTCAGGCACGAGCAAAGATCCCATGCTACAGGGAGGGTTCAGAACTGCATCACGGGGAAGGAGCGGTTAATGAAGTGTTCTTGCAAAACAGACTGCTGAGAAGGATCCGGCGTGGATTCAGAACTCTTCAGCTGGAGAACGGTGGTACCGGTAAGTATAAAGAAAATAATGTAAGTCTCTGAGAGGTATGCTTTCTTACACAGTAGGTCCGGTAATTGTTGCTGGGTTTGGGTTGAACCAGCTGTTAAGGAAGGGCAGTGACTTTGCAGGAGTATCAGGAAGGCATATCAGAAACAGAGAGAAAGGAAAAAGAAGACGCGCACAGAAAATTAAGTAACTTAAGAAATATAAAAAGAGAAAAAGAAAGGAAGCTAAAAAATAAAAATACAAAGGATAATATAAAATATAAGATATGAAGGATAATATAAAAAAATGACGAACAAAAAATTAAGTCAATTTACCCTCCTCTCGAGGACTTTGATTAAAGAGGCAGCATTCATCAAAGCTTAAAGATAGCTCTCAGGGAAAGAGGAGTAACTATTAGAAGCAGCCACTGTGCAGAATTCCTAGAAGAAGGCAAAAAAATGAAAATAAGCTATTTCAGAGCCCTCCTAGGGACTGAAGGAAAACGGGAGATGTCCTGCTTCCTCTCTGGCTCCTATGGAGAGATTTTTAGTGCTGGATAGGATATCTGTGTCCCTTTGAGACATCAAGTTCTATTCCCGTCTATTGTCTGTTTTTGGTGCACCAAATTGTCTATTTGTCTGTCAATTCATATTTGTTTTTGTTTGGGTGATTGAATGATTGTTGTTCTGTGTTTCCTGTTGAAAAATATAAAAAGCACTCTCAGTCTGAACAGCAGATACTGATAAGTTAGCTCCACAGTGTCTGGGAGTCAAGTACAGCTGAAAAAGCCCTGCTAAAGGCCTATTGCAAATGGAGCTCTTAAAGGGGCAGGCAGCCTTTTGCTTGTAACAGAAAGTTAGCTTAAAATTGGAAACTCAAGGTTGGAGTCATTCTAAACAACATGAACGAACCCAAGAAAACAGGTCATATGCAAAAGCAGTGTACAAAGGGTAGAAAGAGTAGGTTTGAAAAGAAAGTACATATCTTTACAAATAGAAGGGAAAACCTTTCAAGGTATAATGGATACAGGAGTGGATAAAAGCATTCTATCCAGTAAATTATTCTCAGAAAAGCAAGGAAATAATGAAAGGAATGAGATATATACCTGGACTAGTTCTAGGAAAAAAAAAAACTTACAAGGTAGAATTTCACCAGTTAAAGCCACAGTGAAAGCAGATAAGAAAGGGCTGGGGTTTTTCTAGGGGCCGCTGAGGAGCCTTTGCCCATTCCATGGTGTACGGAGGACACGGTGTGGGTGCCTCAGTGGCCTTTACCCTCTGAGAAGTTAAAAACAGCTAAAGAGTTAGTACAAGAACAATCAGACCTGGGGCATGTGGAACCCACACAGTCACCCTGGAATACCCCTATTTTTGTAGTAGAAAAGAAGTCAGGTAAATGGAGATTGTTACATGACCTCAGAGCCATTAATGCACAAATGCAAGTTATGGGTCCTGTACAAAGAGGACTCCCCCTACTTTCAGCTCTACCTAAGGATTGGAGAATTATAGTAGTAGATATTAAGGATGGTTTCTTATCTATTCTATTAAATAAGAAAGATAAACCTAGATTAGCATTTACCCTACCTTCTGTTAATCATATGGAGCCTGATAAAAGGTATCAATGGCAAGTGTTACCCCAAGGAATGGCAAATAGCCCTACCATATGTCAATTATATGTAGGAAAAGCTTTACAACCAGTTAGAGATGGGTTCCCCTCCTTAAAAATTTGACATTATATGGACGATATTGTGATTTGTAGACCTAAAGAAGAAAGTATACAGCAAGCTTATGGCTTGCTTAATGAAACTTTAAAAAATAATGTCTTGATTATTGCACCAGAAAAAGTACAGCAGTCTAATGTTAGTCAATTTTTAAGGGCCACTATTACTTTACGGAGTGTCACCCCACAAAAGATTAGTATAAGAAAAGATCATCTAAAGACATTAAATGATTTTCAAAAATTATTAGGAGATATAAATTGGATTCGACCTTATTTAAGGATCCCTACTTCAGAATTAAAGCCTTTATTTCAAATTTTAGAAGGAGAATCACATATAACCTCATTGAGACAATTAACACCCGAGGCTTCTGATGTTCTTAGGAAGGTAGAAAAAGCGATCCAAACAGTACAACTAAATCGTATAAATGAGCAAAAACCTTTTCGCCTATGCATATTACGAATCATAAATTTGCCAATTGCTGTGTTATGGCAAGATGGTCCTTTAGTATGGATACATCCACATATATCCCCTAATAAGACTATAGAGCATTATCCCACCATGGTGGCAAATATGGCCCACAAAGGTATAAAAAGTTCAATTACTCACTTTGGAAAAATGCCTGATAGCATAATTATTCCCTATATTGCCACACAAATGCAAACATTGTGTGTGACTATAGATGAATGGGCCATTCATTCTTAGATGCAGTTATTCTGGTTTAATTGATAATCATTATCCTAAACATCTTTTATTACATTTTCTGTTATTGCATCCAGTGATATTTCCAAAGGTAACGGCTAATACTCCTATAAAGGGAGCCATTGATATTTATACAGATAGATCCAAAACAGGAATTGGAAGTTATATGATTAATGAAAAGGCTGTACGGTTATTTACACCAGGAGCCCCTCAATTGGTAGAATGTTTGGTGGTTTTAGAAGTCTTTAAAAGATTTCTTACGCTCATAAATATTATCTCTGATTCTGTTTATGTGGTTAATGCTGTACTAGCATTAGAGACTGCCGGAAATTTTAAGAAGTCTAGTCCTGTATCTAAAATTTTGATGAAAATACAAAATTGTATTTTGATGCGTGAGCATCCCTTTTATATTCAACATACTAGAGCACATACATCATTACCTGGACCTATGGTTAAGGGAAATGCAATTGCTGATTCAGCCACCAGAGATATGGTTTTCCTATCACAAAATTCTGTAGACAGTGCTAAAAATTTTCATCAACTTTATCATGTCCCTGCTTCTACATTACGAAAAAAAAAGTTTAAGCTCACACGAACAGAAGCTTGAGATATTGTCCTACAGTGTGGTCGGTGTGTAGAATTTATTAATGCACCTTCCGTGGGCGTTAATTCTCGCGGATTGCAAACCCTAGATGTTTGGCAAATGGACGTCACGCATATCCCAGCTTTTGGGAAATTACAATATGTACATGTGTCCATTGATACGAGTTCTGGTGTCCTACATGCCTCACCCTTGTTAGGGGAAAAAGCAGTTCATGTCATATGTCACTGCTTAGAGGCTTGGGCTGCATGGGGCAAGCCCCTAGTGCTAAAAACAGATAATGGTCCTGCGTATACTTCTTCTAAATTTAGCCACTTTTGCAAACAAATGCAAGTGAAACATATTACTGGGCTGCCCTATAATCCACAGGGCCAAGGCATAGATAACCCCGAGCTCAATGGTGCCACATACAGGTATCCACCCCGCATTGTAAGTGTGGCTCCAAGAGGGTTTCCTCCAGTGATGGAAGGGATCATCCCTGGAGGCATCCCCGTGACTCACAACCTCCCCACAGTGGCACACCCTTCCCAAGCTCCTTCCCCCAACCAGCCCACAAAACATGGGGACAATTGAGAGTACCCCAATGAGCAATAGCAGAGAATGCCTGAAGCTAATCAGATAAACTTGGGACCAAGAGACAGTAGAAAACGGATGAATTTGATGGTCTTTTAAACCGATCCTGGACATCACTGATACTCCAGTGTTAAAAGCTACAAAAGCTAGAAAACTGAAGATGGTATCTGCTTCCAGAAGTGTGGGGAGACTAGGATGTGATTATTAACGACCAACTTCTGTTATTGTATGTGAAGTTTTTCATCTGTGCGTCAAATCACAAAGAATAAATAGAGCTTTTCCTTTATCAATCCCCTGGGCACAGCAGGTCCTGCAGAGCTTGCTCTAGAATGTTGCATCAAGAGCTCTGAATATCAATAAAAAGTTGAGAGGAAATCCCCATCAAGACTAGTCCCTTTGGTCTCCAAGGGCTGGTGCCTCTGCTGATAGGAAGATTAAAATTAAGCCAAGATGGGGAGGACATTGTTTGCCTGTGTAGACATCTTCACGCACAGGATTGAAGAAGTAAAAACTCCTATACAGAAGGTTTCACATCTGAGCAGCAGAGTCGGTTCAGCAAAACCCTCTGATACAAAAACAAAACAAAAACAAAAAAAAAGGAAAAGAATAAAAGAAAAAAGTATTAAGTTTCAGAAGCTGTTTGTACTCAATTCTATTTTCTCAGTTTCAGATCCTCAGCTATTTTGTTGAGTGGAAAGTATTGGACAAGAAGGGTTCAAGAAGAATAATGTTGCATTTCCTTATGTCTCAGGAAACACTTTTTATGGTAACTTGTCAGATTGTCTATGAACAAACCCACTTTTTTAGACATTTATAAATTCTTTTCTTCACGTGATATTTTATACAAGAACACTTCAGATGTGCTATTAGATGTGACTGATTTTAACAAATCCTATTAGATTTGTATCAGCTAGTTACATGTTCTATTCATAGTCTTTTGTGAATCATTGCCGTTTTGTTTTTAAAGATGGCCTATTTTGAGTCTTTCTATAGGTACATTCCTGTTTTTGTGACACAAAAGAAAAAAAAAAAAACTTTAAACTGTCCCAAACAGAAAAATAATGGCTATCAGAAGTATGTTTTGTTTTACTGTGAGTTATCATTACTGTATTTGTTTATTGTAAAGGTGGACATTTTAGCATTCAGTGCAGTTTTGAATAAAAAGTAATTAAAATTTAAAAAAAGAAATATTTACTATTCCTAGTCAAATGCAAACTGAAAGGACCCCGAGATTTCATCCTATACACATCATCATGGCTAAGATCAAAACTCAAGTAACAGCACAAACTAGTGAGGATGTGGAGCTAGGAATACCATCCAACTGTTGTGAGAAGTGTGCAAACTTGTACAACAGATTTGGAAATTAATCTGGGGATTTCTCAGAAATAATTTCACTTCAAGACCCTGATATACCACTCCTGGGAATATATTGAAAATATGTTCCCCCAGAGCATATGGACACTTGCTAAAGTACATTCATAGCACATTTATTCATAATAATCTGAAACTGAAAGCACCCCACCTGTTCAGCACCCATAGAATGCATAAGTAAAATCTTGTATCTTTATGCCATGAAATACCAATCAACCATCAAAAATAAGGCCTGTTTTATAATTTTCAGGCCAGTGGGGAAAACTGGAAAATATCATTGTGAGTGAGGTAACCCAGACTCAAAAGGACTTGCATAGTGTGTACTCAGTGATAAGTAAATATTACCCATAGAGTACAGGATAACTATACTATAATCCAAACACCCAAAGAAGCTAAGAATCAATAGGGCCCAAAGTAAGATGATGATTGAATCTCACTCAAAAGGGGAAATAAAATGTATCAATAGTGTTTGATTAGTGGGAACTGTATGGGAGAGGGTATAGGGACAGGAAAAGTTTTGGGGATCAAGTGTGGTGGGAAGAGCTGTCTCCAGAGTACTGGGAGAGGAAAAAGCCATCCATGTGGGGGCATCTCAGGAAGAAGCCAGAGACCTGGTTTGGGGCAGGGTGCTGGGAGGATAAGGGAGTGACCTTGGCTGAGACCCTACTAACTGGAGATAAAGACTGAAGTGGCCATCTCCTGTAGCCCATCAGGATTTCCAATGGAGGTAGGGGGACACCAACCTTCCCACAAAAACTTCCATTCAAATTTTCGCTGCCTACAAGATATAAAATTTAAAAGCTGTAGCAGAGATTGAAGGAGTATCCAACCAGAGTGAACAAACTTGAAACTTACCTCATGGAAGAGAGCCAAACTCTGACACTCTTGATGATACTTCGTTATGCTTAAGAACAGTAGCCTAGCAGAAGTGTCATGTGATTAGTTTACAGTTCATAGCATATCCTCAGTCACTTCCACTCTTCTCAATCACTCCCTATCCTTTTCCACACCTTGCTTCCCATTCTCCTCAGAAAAGGAGAGACCTTCCGTGGATAAATATTAGCTTATCAAAGTTTATCTTTTTCAATTAAGGTTGACAATGCTGCCAAAGTAAGGGAAAGCGATCAAAAGTTAGGCAGCAGTCAGTAACAGCCCCTTGTACTGTCCTTTCATTGCCAGATGAAGGCCAAGCTTCAGAACTGTTAAATATGCATAAGGGGCCTAGGTCTGTCTCAGGAAAGTTCTCTGGTTGGTAGTTCAATATCAGTAATCCCAACTGTGTAGGTTAGTTCTGTAGGGTTTTTTTTTTTTTTTGTCATGTCTTTGACCTCTCTGGCACCTTCAATCCTTCCTCCCCCTCTCTACAAAATTTCCTGAACTCTGTTTGACTGGGGTCTCTGTATGTATTTCTATCTATGGCAGTGTGATTCCTCTCCAAGGACAGTTGTGCTATGCTCCTGTCTCCAGAATATCATTAGTAATGTCAGGGCTCTTGAACAGATTGGAAAAGGTGATGACTTCCTGAACACCCATGGCTCAGTCACTCAGTTCAACAATTAATAAAAGGGACCCCATTAAACAGAAAGTCCTTTGGATGACAATGGACAGCATTAGTATGTCAAAACAGCAGCCTTTAGAATGAAAAAAACATATGTTTACCAACTTTTCATTTCTGAGAGTGCTGATATCCAAACAAAATAAATATCTCAAGGAACCAGATATCTACAAACCAAATACCCCATTTAAAAATTGGGTACAGTGCAAACTTTATATGGCTCAGTACAGGGGAATTCCAGGGCCAAGAAGTGGGAGTGGGTGGGTAGGGGAGTGTGTGTGGGAGGGTATGGTGGACTTGAAATGTAAATGAAGAAAATATCTAATAAAAATAAAATAAAATAATAAAAATTGGGTACAGAGGTCAACAGAGAATTTTTAACAGATGTGAAACTAGGCCTTAAAGTGGCTATCCTAAAAATGAGATTGCGGGTTGTCTGTTTTTGAACTTCGTCTCTTCATTTGGACCTGCATTTCACTGGATATCTTTAATTAAATATGATTACTTCATAAAGTTTTGTTGGAAAAAGGAATTGGAATAAGGCTTTAGGGACATGTGGCATAACAGATGAATATAGTGGTTCCATTAGTCAACTCTTTAAAGCTTTACAAAAAGGTCAAGATTACAGCGCCAGACTGGAAATCCTGTTTACTTTGCACTATGTTGTCTTCTTCACTTTAGGCATGCCTAATGGTTCCAAGGTGCCTTGTGGTCTGAATGTACTAGATGTTAATTATCTGTGATCCTTTTAATTCTCCTACTTAGTAGGTGTGCCTGTGTTACTCACATTAGTTTAAATGTTTTGTGCACGTAACTGTTCAGCCACACAGGTGTGTTGTACATGTAGTCCAGGCAAAGGACAAGGGAAAGAAGTGTCAAGAAACTATCATTTTAATGGAACATATTAATTTTACCAATACCTTTGCTTCAATCATGAAATACCAGTGTCTTTCCATTTCTCCTCCCATTGAATCTTCCTGACCCTGAACCTGGTAGTGATGTTGGTAACAGTCATAGACCATACTGAGAGAACATCCAGGTTTATAGGTATCCAGGTTTATAGGCATCCAGACTAGTTAGTCTGTCCAGGGAGAAGACATGTAACAATGCCAAGCTGTGTTTCTGACTCTACTAGGCCCCTGTTCCCACAGTCTATCCAACAGTTCCCATGTCAAGCTCCATTTCCAAGATACCAGTCAATGAACATCCTTTAGTTTCTAACTATCTGAGCAGTGTCAGAAGCCACAGGCTCTGAGTTCCCTGGTGAGAGATGTGTCCCAAGCCTATTGTTCATTTGAATCCAGAACTTTTCCAATTTACTGCCAGCAATGACAAAGTCTGGACACTTGGCCAAAGACCTGGCGCTCCCCACATGTATGGCAGATATCTGTAGCAAAGGAGCTGTTCTTGGTCTGCCTTATTGCCCTCAGTGTATCCATGAGATCCTGACAAAGTTGGGCAAATATTTCTATAGAGACATGACCCAACTCATCATAGCATTCGAGAGGGGCAGGGTATTGTTCCACATTCATCTTGCACCAGTTGGCTGTGTGCCGCAAAAGGTCCTTCAGGATGGACATGGAAAAGTCATTGCTGTAGAAGTTGACATTGGAGATCTGAGAGAATTGTTTGAATGCAGGTAGGAGGACACTGAGCTGGGAGTCCATCATTCTACATCCCTGAAAGTCCAGAGTCTCAAGAGTGCTTACCACTTTCATGAGGAGACCACTCAGAGGCAGAAGATCTAAATCAAGTAAGTTTACCCCTCTCAACTCCAGATGTTTTAGCTGAAGGAGGCTCTGACTACAGTTGAAGGAATCCAAATCTCTCTGTGAAATCAGGGAGTAAGTAATAGAGAGGGTCTTCAAGGGTGTCATCAGGCACCTAGGGATAAGGTAGACAGATGGTTATTTCTAGCACATAGTCTTGTAGAGGTTTGACTGGGATATACAAAGTTGTAGAAGGAACCAAGTGCCCTAGTGTCAGTTTGACTAAATGGTCAAGGACATCACCTATGATGCTTCGTTTAGGATACTGCTCAGTCATGTCAACCTCACAATTTATCTCAAAGCCTTACTCTAAATCTGAAAACCAGTTTGTCCTCTAATCCCAAAAAGCACACAGAAGAAACTCCGTCCCAATAAAATTCTGACAGTATCTCAATATTTGCTGTGGGCTCACTGAATCTGCATTTTATCATTCTCTCTGCAGTCATACTTGCTCTCATTACAGCCCAGGCTCATCCTACTGAGCCATGCACTTAGCACAACTTGGGCTCAAAATATTTTACTCATGGTGACTGGGGAAAGATAGAAGGCTACTCTTCTAGTTCTGAACATATAACTCAAGTTCACACTGTGCTGGTGAATACCCTGACTCCTCACTATAGACTCCCCTTTCTCTTCCCTTTCCATTTGATTATGTGGGTTTGATTCCAGAAAGAATGACATCCTATTCTTACTAGTTCTGACCTACTCTTTAAACCAAATCACTTCTCTATATCATGAGTGCTCATTTCAGATACTGATGTAACTTGTAAAATTTCCCTTGTATATCTTAGTGAACATGGAAACAAGAGACAACGTTCAGAGTCTTATGAATCTCTAAATGTTTTTTCCTAGTGATTGACTGGCATCATGTACCACTAATATTTTAGATAAGATAGACAGATTTGCTTTGGTAGCTGATCCAACTGTCTATTCTTGCTTACCTTAGGACCTGATTCATCTGGTCTCTGAGAAAATAGATGTAGAACATGAAGAGATGCTGGAGACAGTTGAATTTGGAGAACTGAGAAATAAACTTGTTGATACACTTGGCTTCTCCATCTCTTGTTCTACTGATAATAGGGAAGGTGGTCTTGTGGAGGGGTGCCAGGAAGACTTTGTGAAGATTTCTCATCTGCCCTAAATAGGGGGCAAAATGTGCCAACTCTAACAGAGTCCATTCAGTATTTAGTTCTAACTCCAGGATGTGCTCTGGATCAAAAACATTGAAGATCTGTTTGAGAGCTTTTACTGGCAGAGCCCAGATCTTCATCTTTGTACAGCAGAAATATAGGGAGCCCTTTCTCTCCTGGGCCCACTTAAAGAACCATGCTTGTGCCTCATCAAGGCAGGACCTGATGCACAGGTCAACTATGACCTTCAGACGCTGCCTAAGTGCATATCTGGGATGGACCTCCACGGCTTGCTTTTCATTCGAGATCTCTGCTGAACAGTCATTGTCCTCTGAATCACTGCATATATTCCAGAAGTTATGGTGCACATTTCGCAGGTCGAGAAACTGTAGTTTTTTCCTCCTGTAGGTGAAACATAAGAATGATGACCGACCCTGAATTAGCTTTTACTACCTATGTCTAAACTCGGCTCTCTTCCCTACTAGTGTGTATGTTTTTTTCAGGATCTGATATCTAAGTTGGACTCAGGCATGCTAGAGAAGCTTTCCTGTGCTTCTGTACACATGAGTACTTTTCTTTCAGTAAGGTACACTTTATTTCTCCTTACTTATTAGTTCTTGTGGGGATGTCAGGGATAGGCTCATTCTACTGTGTGGCCACATTTACTCTAGTCCATATTCAAATATAGTCCATAGCCAACTGTGCTAGGTACAAGTACTTGTCAAGAATGCTGTATCCCTGCCTGATGATGCCATCAGAAGCATCTGATCAATTTATGACAAAGCTAATCTCCCTGACAATGTCTAATGTGTACTCCTTCTGCTCCCTTCTATAGTACTTGGAAATTGCTTACCTGGAGTGAAACCCTCTTGTTAGATGAATGTCTACTCCATCTAGCACAGCTTGCAATGTATCCAGGTCAGGAGTCTTCATCAATGCCCCCACAGGTAGACAGCGGAAAGGCCAGGCTATCACCAATGCCTTTATGAGCTTGATATGTCTGCCATCAAAGGCCTCCTTGAACAGTGCTGGGAAGAGTCCATGGGCCATCTCCTCCAGATCAGACATGCCTAGAGCCTCCTCTTTCACCAAAATTTGAATTACCAGCTTCTGGAGTGTGGGTGGGGTATGAACACTCATCTTCTAAAGGTCTCCAATCAGAAGGATCCTGTGGAAGGAGTTGAAATGCATATACATTTAAGACAAAGTTTATAAAACTTCCTCACCATCGCATTAACCACTAAGCCTGTGAGTTACTGTTCAAGCAATGATAGAGACATCAATTTACCTCTTCATCCTAAACTGGTGATGGAAAGACAGTCCCTCACACTGGCATCATGGTAGCTTCTCTATCACCCAAATGGGTATATAATTTTTGGATCAAAAATTTTGTTTGTGACACTCTTTAAAAAAAGAAAGCATGAAAAAATATTGAATGACAAGACTCTGAGGACTTTATGTGGATGGTCCAATCCAAAATGTGAAGCACAAGGGAGATAGAACCTTAAGAGAGCAGCCCCAGTGCATAGGAAAGGTTCTCCAGGTGAGGGAAGGACACAGTCACACATCTCAATATTTTTAACCTAGAATTGTTCCTATCTAAATGAAAACATGGACAAAAAAATGAATCAGAGATTGAAGCAAAGATCATCCAGAGACTACCTACCCTGGGATCCATCCCATCAGCAGACACCAATCTCTGACATTATAGCTGATGTCAAGATGTGCTTACAGACATGAGCCTGGTATGGCTGTTCTCTGAGAGGCTGTGCCAGCATGTAAGACAATTGCAGACACTTACAGGCAACCATTGGACTGAGCCAGGGGAACCCAATGGAAGGCTTAGGGAAGAACAGAAGAGGTGAAGGAGATTGAAACCCCATAGGAAGAAAAACATTATCCACTAACTTGACCCCTCAGAGCTCTGATGGATGAACCACCATCCAAAGTGTGCACCTGTGGAGGCTTGTTGCCCCCCTGGGAATGGGGATGCTAGAGGGGTGATTGGGGACTGGGTTTGGGTGTAAGGGATTATTGTATTCAAATCCAAGTGGATAGAGGATGGTAGGTGTGCTTGCAAAGGGAATACTGGGAAAGAGAACAACAATTCAAATGTAATTAAATAATCAACAAAAAAAGGAAAAAGGAAAAAAAAACAACAAAACGTCCAACTAAACAAAATGCAACAAACAACAATCAAAAAACTATAAACACAAAAAGTCAATATTGATCTACTAAGCATGATGATGGCAATGGGTTTCTATAATATTCATGGTTTCCTGGGTCCCTAATGAAGACCATATCAAAAAATCAAAGCTATGTGAAAGCGATGTAAGGCAAAGCCTAAGGTAAGACATTGAGTAGGTACTCCAAGTGTAATTCCAGCGATTGTGAGTTAAAGGTGTTCAAAGTTACATGGTCCCCAGGTCTACAGGTGAGCCAGTGACTCACAAAAACAAGCACAAACATTTGAGTGAGTGGAAATATAAGGGAACACACTACTAATCTTAGCACTGAGGAGCCTTATGAGTAAGGAGGTTCTTTCTTTTCAGCCTACCCAATGCCACATGACCATTTCTAGGAGAGCTTAAACAAAATAGAAAGACATTCTTTTAAAAAAAATCAACCATAATAATGAAATCAACTGGTTAACATATACATTTGGGATGAAGCTAAAACTTCATTCAGAGTTAAATCCCAGGTGTATAATGTGTTCCTCTAAGAAGATAGAAATTAACATTTTTTGGTCATATCTTGGAGTCTAAATATCTCTACATCAAACCGCATGACCCAAGGGAATATCATTACCTACTACTTCTGAACACTGTAGATAGGTCTCTCAGTGCTGGCCAAACGAGGCACTTATTCAGGCTGCAGTTCTCTGAGTGTGTTCTCTGGCTCCACTGAAGCCTTTATATACCTCTTTGCTCACCCCTCCCTTTTGTTGCCACACCCTGCAATCCCAAACTGGAATTGGATTAGATGGTTAAACTCCACCCTTTTAATTCTATTTGTAACATGCAGCCTTTTCAGATATTGAATCAGAGCTCTCAACCTCATTGGACAGCTCATGTGGGGAGGTTATAGAACAAGGAGAACACATATCTATTTTTGGGGAGAGTGAAAACTTGCACAACCACTTGAAAGATAAATCTGACAGTTTCTCAAAAATTTGAGATTCAATCTACCTTCTAGAGCCAGCTTTACCACTGAGGACCCACAATTGTCTTCAAATCCAAGTGGATAGAAGATGGTAGGTGTGCTTGCAAAGGGAATACTGGGAAAGAGAACAACAATTAAAATGTAATTAAATAATCAAAAAAAAAAAGGAAAAAGGAAAAAGGAAAAAACCAACAAAACATCCAATTAAACAAAATGCAACAAACAACAATGAAAGGACCCACAATACCAAAAAGACACTTGTTTGACTATGT
Source organism: Mus caroli (assembly GCF_978045245.1). Classification (NCBI taxonomy): domain Eukaryota; kingdom Metazoa; phylum Chordata; class Mammalia; order Rodentia; family Muridae; genus Mus; species Mus caroli. The sequence continues at coordinate 98,737,302 of NW_028227259.1, read as the reverse complement.
TCATAGCAGCTTTACTTCCTCTGCAGATACCAGGCCTTCTAAAACACAGCAGAACTGATGCACATATGAATTAAGAGACCTTGAAGCAGCAGGCAAAGGGAATGAACAAATTCGTACCACATAACAGTATTGAGAGAAGCTCCCATTCCTAACCCAGAAGCTGTCCCCAATCCATAAAGTGTTGCAAAGGAAACACTAACCTTGTTAAATGGAAATTTCTTTTCCCTTTTTTTTTGGGGGGGGTGTTCAAGACAGGGTTTCTCTGTGTAGGCCTGGCTGTCCTGGAACTCACTCTCTAGACCAGGCTAGCCTTGAAATCAGAAATCCGCCTGCCTCTGCCTCCCCAGTGCTGGGATTAAAGGTGTGTGCCACCACTGCCTGGAGTTAAATGGGAATTTCCTGTGGATGCAAATCTTACTCTTTTTTTTTTTTTTTTTTTTTTTTTTTTGGTTTTTCGAGACAGGGTTTCTCTTTATAGCTCTGGCTGTCCTGGAACTCACTTTGTACACCAGGCTGGCCTTGAACTCAGAAATCTGCCTGCCTCTGCCTCCCCAGTGCTGGGATTAGAGGTGTGTGCCACCAAGCCCCATACAAATCTCCCTCTTAACGGGAGACTAATTGACCAGATGTATTTGGTTTTGTTTCTCTCTTTGTTTGTTGGATTTATTTTTGACAGGGTTGGTCAGGTTACCCATCTCTGGTTCTTCCTGAACTCACGTTGTAGACCAGACTAACCTTGACCTCAGAGCTTCTCCTGCTTCTACCTCCCTAATCCTGGGTTTTAAGTCTGTAACTGCACAGTCTGGGAAATTTCACCTTGCTTCTGTTTTTGTTTTATTGTTTTGAGACAGGGTGTCTTTGTTTAAGGGCCCTAAATGTCCCGTAAGCCACTCTGAGAAACAGTCTGGCCTTGAAATCAAAGATGTTCCTGCCTCTGACTGTAGTCCTGGGATTAATGACCTGTGCCACCCTGCCCAGCTCTGGTTCAATTTTATGAAAGATACTCACTCTATAGGTTTCACTGGTTGGGAATTAGTTATTTAGATAAGGGTAGTTCTGAACTCCCTGAATCAGTCAAACTTTGACTCCTGGGGGGAGGGAAAAATGTGTATGCCACCATTTCCAGTATAGATGTATTGTTTTAGTAAGATTTGTTCTATGTGTAGGGGTGTATTGCCTACAACTAAGAATGGGGAGCCCTCACATGCCTGCTACCCTAGAAGGTCAGAAGGCAGTTTAACATTTGCTAGAACTGGAGTCACAGATCATTTCAAGCCACCATGTAGATGATAGGGATAGAAGGTTGACAGGTGTTCCTTCTTTCTAAGCCAAGTCTCCAGCCCACGACCCACATCACATCTCATAGCCCTGACGAATGTTGTTGGGCTGATCCTACTTGTCATACTCTAAGTTTCCTGAGCAGCCAAGGGCACCATCTCCCTCACACCTTCCTTTTCATGTTTGCCTTTATGTATTTAGAAAGCAGGTCTTGTAGGGATCAGACTATACTTCAGCTTACAATTTGGCTGAAGATGACATTAAAACGAGCCTCCTACCTCCCACTTCCAATTTTGAGCTTACAAGCATGCCCCATCTTGTCTATTGCAAAGAGAGTTTTAGAGTGGAATCCCTGAATGCCAGGTAGCTCCTTATGAACTGAGTGCACACACAACACCTTGGCTAGTATAGTAATGGAATCAAGCCTTGCTCCTACCCTAACTTTTAAGTGACTGCTGCTACAGTTTACTGACAGAGCATCCACTTCAGCCCTTGAGCTCCAGTACATATTCCTAACTCTGACTCTGTATTCTGTCCCAAATCCAGCAAAGAAGAATAACGTTGAATTATGCTATGTCTCTGATCAACAACAGATTAAACCCTTAGCTGATGAAAACTGGAAATGACTCTGGTCCCAAGAATAAAATCCAACCAGATGTGTTTATTCATAACAGTAATCCTATCAATAAGAAGGATCCTGAGGCAGGAGAATTTCTAGAATTAGACTTCTAAAACACCCTTGGCTTCTCAGCATGACAAGATCCCTGGAACAAATTGCAAACTAAGTAAGCCTTAAGTAAATGAAAGAACAAATCACCAAACTTGATGTTGTATGGTTATTTAACAAGTGGAATGTTCATATTTTTCCATAAAAGTTTTTTTTGGGGGGGTCTGGGGATGAGGAAGAGTGGAGAGTATGGGAACACAAGTCCTTCTGATTCAACCGATGAAATGATTAGATCTGTAATCTGGAATTTGAAAGGTGGAGATTAAACCAGGAAATCCAATTCCAGTTTGGGATTGGAGGGTGTGGCTACAATAGGGAGGGGTGAGCACAGAGGTATATAAAGGCACCAGTGGATCCAGAGCACACATTCAGTGACCTGCAGCCTGGATAACTGTCTGGTGCAACTGGAACTTGGAGACCTATCTGCAGTGCTCAACTGGTATGTACTGGTGTTTCCTGGAGGAATGCAGTTTGATGTAGAGAAGTTTAGACTCCTTTAGAGGAACAGGTTGAAGACCTTGAATTTCATTCCAAATGAATTTTTAGCCTCATCACCGATATATTTCCATGATAGCTTGCATAGTTCACTAGTGTGCTTCATATAATCTTTGGAGACAAGGATTCTGTATCTTGATCAAACTCTCTTAGAACTGGCCATGTGGCTCCTGGGAACCTGGAAATCAGATCATTCTGACTAACCTGTCCCTCATGATTCCCCTTCACTGAATTTGTGTGTGTGTGTGTGTGTGTTTGTGTGTGTGTGAGAGAGAGAGAGAGAGAGACAGAGAGAGACAGAGAGAGAGAGAGACAGAGACAGAGACAGAGACAGAGACACACACACACACACAGAGAGAGAGAGAGAGAAAGAGAGAGAGAGAGAGAAGCTGGCTCATATGGTAGACATGTGTTCCATGTATGTTTGATCTCCTTCAATACCCATTTGTTGGAGTGATACTTGTGAGTTATGCATATGTATTGCGTTAGACTTTGCTTTTCATCTTTTCCACATAGCTTTGCTCTGTGTACATGATCTTTTTCCCAGACACAAGAAACCCTAAAAATTGTAGAAATGCACTGAAGTCATTCTGCTTACTGGGAATTAATATTGCTCCGCATCACAAGGATTTATGTTTGGTTGGTTGGTTGGTTGGTTGGTTAGTTGGTTTTGTTTGATATCTGATTTTTTTTTTAAGACTGTTTTTGTGAAAGGGTCATACAAAAAGGATTTTGATTTGAAAATTATGTGCTCATTTGTTTGATAGAATGACCCTGGTTTTGGGAGTCTGTCTTTCCACCACCAGTTTATGTTGAAGAGGTTAAATGATTTCTCTGTCACTCTCAGAGTATTAACTCTGAAGCTTAGTGGTTGATGTAATGGTGAGGAAGTTTTAAACACTTTGTCTTGAAAGTATATTTTTTTCTGAATCCTTCCCAAGGAGCCTTCTGACCGGAGACCGAAGAGGATGAGTGTTCAGACTCTGTCCACACTCCAGAAGCTGGCATTGCAGGCTCTGCTGAGAGATGAGGCTTTGGCCTTGTCCTCTCTGGAGGAGGTGCCTTTTCTGCTCTTCCCAGCACTGTTCAAGGAGGCCTTCGCCTGCAGACTTAAGAAGCTCATAAAGGCAATGGTGGCTGCCTGGACTTTTCCCTGTCTCCCTGTGGGGGCTTTGATGAATTCACCTAACCTGGAGACGTTGCAGGCTGTGCTAGATGGAATAGACATGCTACTGACAAGAGAATCTCACCCCAGGTGAGTAATAATCAAGTCGTCTATAAGGGAGCAATTGGGTACACAGTAGAGATTGTGGGGTCAGGGAGAATGGCTTCTGATGGGATCATCAAGCAGTGGTGCAGGAACCTTGAAGCTATTGTCTTCTTGGATTAAGGACAGTTGTCAGTGGATTACAGCTTACTATATGTAATCTCTAGATTGAGCCTATCCCTGGTTTCCCACAACCACTATTACTGGGACTAAGGAGAAATAAAGAGTAACTTAGTGGAAGGAAAGTGGTCAGGTCTACACATGCAGCTCAGGGAAAGATTCTGTAGCATGCTTGCGTGCACATTGCACTCTGTTTAAAGTAATTACACCATAACAAGATGGGCGAGACTTGAGTTTAGAGTCAGGTACTCAAAGCTGACTGACTGTAGTCATGTCTGCTGATATTTGACATGTTTCACTCCAAGCAGGGGAAAACTTCAGGTTCTGGACCTGAGGAATGTGCACCATGCCTTCTGGGACATATGGGTTGGTGCAGAGGATGGTAGCTGTTCTTCAGAGCCCTTGGATGAGAAGCCTACGGTAGTGAAAGTCCTTCCAAGATATGCACGGAGGAGGCAGCTGAAGGTGGTAGCTGACCTGTGCCTCAGGCCCCGCCAGGATGAGTCACAAGCATACTTCTTGAAGTGGGCCCAGCAGAGAAAGGACTCCCTACATTTGTGCTGTATAAACATGAAGATCTGGGCTATGCCCGTGAACTTTGTCTTAGAGATTTTGAACGTCTTTCATCCAGAGCACATAGAGGAATTGGAACTGAACACTGAGTGGAATGTGTTCAATCTGGCCCGTTTTGCTCCCTGCTTCGGGCAGATGAGAAATCTTCGCAAACTTCTCCTGGCACCCCTCTATAAGAACGTCTTCAAGATTTCCAATAGAACAGGAGACAGAGAAGACATGTGTGTCAAGGAGTTCATTTCTATCTTCTCCAAATTCAATTGTCTCCAGCATCTCTCCATGTGTGGTGTCCACTTTCTCATAGACCATATGAATCAGGTCTTCAGGTAAGCAAGGAGGGAGAGCTGGGTTACCTAGCCGAGCATTTTTTCTTGTCCATTTAAAGGATTATTCGTGTTCCCTGCCTGACAGTTAGCCACCTGGAACAAATTTTAGGGACCCTTTAGAATATGGATGTTATGTGAGATTCAAAGACTCAAATAATTACTCCTGAAGCAGAAGACTGAAGGGAGGTAAGGAGTAGCTCAGATCAGGTCAGAAGGGACTGTAATTCTTCTTGGAATCACGGCCAACAGGGGGGTGAGGATGTATTTAGGAGATGGGGGAGATCATCAAAGTGAGGAGGTGAGCTCTGTGCTAAGATCTGTGGGAACAGCCTACTATCTTCCCCTACTTTCCCATGAGTGAAGGGTTTTGAGCCCCAGTACTGTGGAGTACAAGGGACGTGAGGGATTGTATGGAACTGTAAGGGATAGCAAGTGTGACAGTTCAGATGCTGCGATTAAATGCAGCTTTGAATGAGCCCACATGTAATATCCCTAGATCCTGTCAGGACTCTCTTGCTATGGAAATTCCTCTACGTGTCTTAGGGGCTAAACTGGTTTTCTGCTTGAGACTGAAGTCCGCTGATTTTGTGTGGGTTTGACTTGACTAAGCTGATTTCAAAAGGAAGCATCTCAGATAATATCTATGGTCATTTGGTCACACTGAACTTGGTCACCTGGTCACTTCTATGACTGTGTAAACCCCACTCCATGCTCTTCATTACCATTTGCCTGAACTAACCATCTGGTCTCATTTATCCCTAGGTGCCTGATGACATCCTTGGAGTCCCTCTCCATCACTCACTACCAAATTTCACAGTTAGACTTGGATTCCTTCTCTTGCTGTCAGAGTCTCTTTCAGCTAAAACATCTGGAGATGAAAGGTGTGGTCTTACAGGTTTTGGATGTGATGCCTCTGAGAGGTCTCTTAGAGAAAGTAATGAACACTCTTGAGACTCTGAATTTCCAGGGATGTAGGATGAAGGACTCCCAGCTCAATGCACTCCTACCTTCCCTCATACAATGCTCTCAGCTCACCAAGATCAACTTGTACAACAATGACTTCTCCATGCCCATCCTGAAGGACCTTTTACAGCACACAGCCAGCTGGAGCAAGATGAATGTGGAACAATACCCTGCCCCTCTGGAGTGCTATAATGAGTTGGGCCATGTCTCTGTAGAAAGATTCGCCCAGCTCTGTCAGGATCTCATGGATACACTGACAGCAATAAGGCAGCCCAAGAGCCTCTCTTTTGCTACACGTAAATGCCACAAATGTGGCGAGCGCTGTGTCTATGGCCAGGGACTCAGACTTTGTTTTTGCTGGAGGTGAACATGGATACAGAACTTCTGCATGTGAATAAATGACAAGTTTGGGACACATCTCTGATGTCGGTTGCTCAGAGACTGTGACTTCAGGCAGTGTACAGATGCTTGGAAAGAAAAGGATGAACAATAACTGGGATCTTGGAGGCTGAGCTTGACCTGGGGAACAGAGAGATGGACTGTGCAGTGATAAAGACAACTTGGGTGGCTTGAGTGGACTCTGCCGGGAAAGATTAACTAGATCCTTTTTCATGGACTTGTAAACTTTTTGTTCTTCACTGTACTATTAAGTGAATGCATAGAACATGGATTCTTTAGATGTTATTCCTGTTGTCTGAGTAGAATAAAGTATCTAATTTTAAGCATTCTGTAGCAACTGCCCTCTGTTGAGAGTCAAAATGAACACATGGATGCCAGACATATCATGATTCAAAATCTTGGGTAGGTGGATAAAGTTATCAGCTAAGGTGGTTCACATATGGATATCTTGATTGGCTGGTGGTAAAAAAGAAGTCATAAATATAATCTCCATGTCTCTTACACTCCTTCTTTCTTTCTTTCCCTCACCCTGTCTCCCTGTCTGCCTCTCAACTTCACAGGCCTTGTTGCTTGGAACCTGTGAACCTGCTGGAAGTTTGCTCACAGAAAATTCCTTTCATGCTCTTCAGAAAAACAAACAAATCAACAAACAAAAGCTCAGGAGCCCCAAAGGGCAATGGATCATGTTTTAATAGTACATGTTGCTTTAGAAGAGGGCAAAATTTGTTTTCAGAACTGCAGATGCAACTCACTCTTCAGGTGTTAGTCCCATTTCTTCAGACATCTGTGGATCCTGGCATTTACATGCACATTATGTAAAATAAATCTGAGTATACACAAAATTGAGAACGTCTTAGACAAAAATCACACAATTTCACAAAGACTTCAGAAAAATGAAGTAATTGAATAAATGACATTGGTCAGTAGCAGTTGCCTGAGTTTTGTGTGCCTCCAATGGTATTTCCCCTCCACCACAGTGTGAAGAGAATGTGCGAAGCTTCAGGTGTTTTCATTGAGCTTAATTGGGGAGTAGTAGCCCAGTTTGTTCTGGGCTCTGGTTTGAGGCCTGCACCTTGGATGTTTGAAAGAATACTATGACTTCATCCTAGACCAATATCTATCTTTCTGTCTATTTTCCTGTCAGTCCTTTTCAAGACAGTGGTTGGGACCCTTAGTATTGCTCAATAGTTCTACATACTGGGTTTCTGTCTAAAGAATCTACAATACACACATACATTCACACACACACACACAGACACACACACACAGACACACATAAACACACACTAAACAAATGAAAACAAGAAAGTATTAAGAATGAAAATTTAAAGGTAATTCCAAATATTCTCTGTATGTGAAATAAACTCTTCATTGTATACCTCCAAGTACTTTACCTATAGCAATTCCTCACATCCTTAGTTTACACAGTCTGGAAAGAGAAAGACCAGTAACTAGACTTGAGCTATGGTGGTAATTAGTCACTGAGCTGAGCCATCAAGTTTGAAAATTTCAAATTTTTTCACACTATATGAGATGGAGTCCCAAGACATTATACATGCCAAGCAAGCATCAAACCACTGAGGTACATCTCAGGTTGACTTTGATCAACTCATTTAGTTTTTCATTTCTGATTTACTTCCAGAGGGTCTTACTTCGTAGCCTTTTCTGGCTGATAATTCTGTCTACTTAAGAGGATGTGCAGTCCCTTGGAGATTTTTTTTATCTGGTGGCCACTTATTCTTCAGATCAGGTTTTGTCAAATTTACAAATCTCCTCTCTCATTTCTCATGCCAGTATACATCATTTTAAACCAATGTCACAAATATCTTTATATGAGAAAAGAAAAATATTCAGTGTCACCTTAGCCCACATGCTAGTCTTTGAGACTGCCGGAAGATCTGTAATGTGTTCTTGTCCATTTGGTCAAGGGATGGACACACTGAACCAGGTAAGCAGAGCACTTAGTGACCAAGAGACCAGAACATAACCTCATTCAGAAAATCATTCTCTCTACTAGCTTCTTTGGGGCTCTTTGTTGCTGTTGAGACAGGCTGTCATGTATGAGCTGCATCTGCAGTAAAACAGCTGTGTACTCCTGATACTCCTCCCACTTCTTTCCATGTGAAGGCAAGAGGGCAATACTCTCCAATTTCTCCTTAATATAGAACAAGTGTATTCAGTTCCACAGGAACTGTTTTCACTGCTGGCTGTGGTGGTCCAAGCTCCACTCTCAGGATGCAGGGGTGGTAGCATCAGGGTAAGTATTCAGGCTAGCCTCAGCTTCATAATTGCCTGCAGGCTAGGTTAGTCTACATCAGATGACTCAAAAATAAAGAAATAAGTATGGAAAGTAGATCAGGGCATATCATCTGTAAGATATTGACCCAGAGCCCCCATGTTCTGAGTGGTTGGGGAATCACCTTCACAGGGGCAGAGGGAGGGGGATGTAAAAGGGGGATTGCAAAAGGGAGACATGGAAAGGGAAAAACATTTGAAATGTAAATATAGAAAATATCGGAGACAAAAACAAACAAACAAACAAACAAACAAACAAAAACCAAAGAGAATCATATGAAGAATCAACAAAACCAAGAGCTGATTCTTTGAGTAAAAGCACTAAAATGGATAAACCCTTAGCCAAACTAAGTAAAGGGCACAGAGTAAGAATCCAAATTAATAAAATCAGAAAAGAAAAGGAAGACAGCCACAGACTTAGCAAGGGGAAACTACGACAGGAAGTGGGAGGGTGTTTTTCAGAGGGGAAATCAGGAACTGGGATAACATTTGACATGGAAATAAAGAAAATATCCAGTAATAAAAAGGAAAAGGGAGACAGAACAACAGACATGAAGGAAATCTTTAGGTTTTAAGTCAAAAACCTGTACTCTACACAATTGGAAACCTAAATGAAATGGATTATTTTCAAGACAAATGTAACTTACAAAATGTAAAACTCAATGTCAAGTTAACTGTCTAGTCCTATACCCCCTACAGAACTACTAGTAATCATTAAAAGTCTTCCATCCAAAACAATGGCTCAGGGCCAGACTGTTTTAGTGCAGAACTTTACCATACTTTCTTTTTTTTTTTAATTTTTTTATTAGGTATTTTCCTCATTTACATTTCTAATGCTATCCCAAAAGCCCCACACCCTCCCAGACCCACTCCTCCACGCACCCACTCCCACTTATTGGCCCTGGCATTCCCCTGTACTGAGGCATATAATGTTTGCACGACCAATGGGCCTCTCATCCACTGATGGCCGACTAGGCTATCTTCTGATATATATGCAGCTAGAGACACAAGCACCGGGGGATACTGGTTAGTTCATATTGTTGTTTCACCTATAGGGTTTCTGATCCTCTCCAGCTCCTTGGGTACTTTCTCTAGCTCCTACATTGGGTGCCCTGTGATCCATCCAATAGCTGACTGTGAGCATCCACTTCTGTGTTTGCTAGGTCCCGGCATAGTCTCCAAAGACACAGCTATATCAGGGTTCTTTCAACAAAATCTTGCTAGTGTATGCAATGGTGTCAGCATTTGGAGGCCGATTATGGGATGGATCTCCGGGAATGCCAGTCTCTTGATGTCCATCCTTTCATCTCAGCTTCAAACTTTTTCTCTGTAACTCCTTCCATGGGTGTTTTGTTGACAATTCTAAGAAGGGGCAAAGTGTCCACAATTTGGTCTTTGATCTTCTTCAGATTCCTGTGTTTTTCAAATTGTATTTTATATCTTGGGTATTCTAAGTTTCTGGGATAATATCCACTTATCAGTGAGTACATATCATGTGAGTTTTTTTTTTTTTTTTTTTTTTTGTGATTGGGTTATCTCACTCAGCATGATGCCCTCCAGGTCCATCCATTTGCATAGGAATTTCATAAATTCACAAAAACAAACACAAACATTTGAGTGAATGGAAATGTGAGGGAACACACTAGCAATCTTAGCACTGAGGAGGCTTATGAGTAAGGAGGTTCTTGCATTTCAGCCTACCCAATGCCACATGGCCATTTCTAGGAGAGCTTAAACAAAATACAAAGACCTTCTTTTAAAAAATCAACCATAATAATGAAATCAACTGCTTAACATATATGTTTGTGATGAGGCTAAAACTTCATTTGGAATTAAATACCAGATGTTCAATGTGTTCCTGTAAGTAGATAAAAATTAACATTTTTTTGGTCATATGTGGGAGACTAAAGGTTTCTACATCCAACTGCATGACCCAGGGGATTATCCTTACCTACTACTTCTGAACACTGTAGATAGGTGTCTCAGTGCTGGCCAAACAAGTCCATTATCCAGGCTGCATGACAGTATTGAGATAAGCTCCCATTTTTAACCCAGAAGCTGTCTCCAATCCATAAAGTCTTGCAAATGAAACACTAACCTTGTTAAATGGAAATTTCTTTTCCCTTTTTTTGGGGGGGGGTGTCGAGACAGGGTTTCTCTATGTAGGACTGGCTGTCCTAGAACTCAGTCTATAGACGGAGCTTGCCTGGAACTCAGAAATCTGCCTGCCTCTGCCTCCCACCTGCTGGGATTAAAGGTGTGTGCCACCCTGCAAGGTGCAAATCTCACTCTTAACGGGAGACTAATTGACCAGTTGTAGGTAGGAAAAGAAGACAAACTCAAAGACTTTTTAGCAAATCTGAGTGTTAGAAAGTTGTGTCATGTACTTTTTTTTTATTTATATTGTTTTGCTTTTAGATTATAAGTTCTTTGCTTGTCTATTACAGCTACCATTTTCCTGTTTTTCTGGGATTTCTGTGTCTTTGAATGTATTCTGTATTTCTTTGGCATTTGTTTTTGCTGCTGTTGTTGGTGATTCTACTTTATTGTTTTGATGGGATGGGATTGGCTCCCTTTTTTCTGTTGGTTTATTTATTTTGTCCTGTTCCATCTTGTGTGTTTTTCTTTTCTATTGATTTTTCTGTTGCTTTTTTGTTTATTTGTTCATTTCTGTGTTGTTTTTCAGGGTCTGATTGTAAATTAACCTGTTCTGTAACACACTTGCTAGGCCAGGCTGGAGGTGGTCCTGCCTCTTCCTTCCCTGTCCTGACAGTACACTTGTGTACTACCACACATGTTTCTGGATTCTTTCAGTGCCTGTTTCTTTTCTCAGGAGAGATACAAAGAGTGTGGATTGAGATGGAAAATAATGTGGGAATGATCTCAGAGAAGATGGGGGAGTTGAAACCATAACCACAACCCATTGTATGAATAAAAATATTTTCAGTAAGGAAAAAGCAAAGAAAAGGTGAGGGAGATGTGACTGATTAGGTAGAGCACTGGCTTCTCTAACAGATACCTCAGGATCATTTCCAGGCTTCTATGTGTCAGCTACTGTATCTTTTCCCCCCATGCTCCTAACTCATGAACCATCTCTTTATCCCATATGTGGTTAACATGAAGGAGTGTAAGCTTAGCACATTGTCTACAGATAATGCCACTGAGATAGTAACTAGACAGGCTGAAGGCTCATACTACACAAAGAGGCAGAGTTAGTATCTTCTTTAATTTGCATGTAGACAGTGTTATAGATGGAAACTATTTCACCTAGGCAGCCATAACGAATAGTGTGGGGGTTCATTAAAGGAAAGGATCTCAGTATACAGACTTCATAAGTGAGATAGTAGAATTTTAGAAGCTTGAAAGTTGGGAGCTATAGCACTCTTGATCATGAGAGAGACCCCAACATGGAGAAGACCAGTGGCTCCTTGAATGAGGCACAGTCTTGAGGGAAGTGCCTGAAGAGAAGTTGTTTCAAGACATGTAGCTGGCAAGACTTTACAAGGTGTACACTGGCCTGGAAGGAAACTGATCTCTGTTTTCTACTTTCATAGGAACCTGTGTCATTGATGCTGTCCCCTGGAAGAAGTGATTCTGGAATGACCTCTGAGGTTACTCTCTAGGCACATCTGCTAGATATTTTCAAGATATGCAAAAGTTGAGGACCAAGCCTAGATGTGGCCATTGTCCTGTGACAGCCAAATTTCTGGAGAAAATAAATGGAAGAAGCCAAGCTTATTAGTTCCCTTGGATTTCTAGTCTCTAGTCTCTGACTTATGCCTGTTAAATTCAATTGTCAGTCAAGGAAGAAAATGATTGCTCATAGCTTTGGGCAGCAAACAGGTGTTGCTCTTAGGCTCACAATGTTCCTTCCCAGGTCCTACTGGTGTGACTCAGAGGTGAAAACAGAAAGGCACAGTTGTGGAAGCAGCTGCTATACCTGCTTAGAGGTGGTAGAGGGCAGCAAGCTACCAGAATAAAAGCTCTGGGCACCAGATGAGCAAGGGGGCTAGAAGTTTCATGGACAGACAGAGAACAAGGCTTAGTAGCAGGATCAAGTCAAGTCCAGAGGAAACCCTAAAACAAAGACAGAAGTAAAATCACTGCCCCCCAAAAGACCTCACGAAGAAACAAGAAACAAATAACAACAAGAAAACCTTCAAGTCTTTCCATCCTTCTACTCTGATGAGCATTGAACAGAAGGTCAACATCACCAGGACAGGGCTCCTAGAACCTTGGTGAAACAATGGCACCCAAACAGCAGATTCTACCGTGCATGAAATTCCTCAAGGACAGCCTGGACCAGCTGCTCACAGAGTCACAGGTCAATTACAGAAAATCTCTAGAAGTAAACTCATAGCAATATAACAGGTTCAGGGATCTATCCCCTCCCATTGAGCACAACCTCTGAAGAAAGCCTTTTTCCCACCATTGGGTATGTATACAAAGGCCTCCATTCCCTCTGATGTGTGACATTGTTCACGCATGCTAAATAGAGTATGCACATCAGTGTCTGGTTTCAGTGATTGTAAATAGGATGGATCCCCAGGTGAGTCAGTCTCTAAATGGTCATTTATTCACTATCTACTCCACATTTTGACTCTGTAACTCTTTCCATGGGTCCCCCCCCCTTCTAAGATGGATAGAAGTATCCACACTATGGTCTTCCTTCTTCTTGAGTTTCATGTGGTTTATTTATTGTATCTTGGATATTCTGAGCTTCTGGGCATCTGGGATAATATCCACATATCTGTATGCCCCAGTGTGGGGGAATGCCAGGGCCAGGAAGCAGGAGTGGGTGGGTTGGTAAGCAGGGAGAAGAGGAGGGCATAGGGGAAGGGTGTTTTTCACAGGGGAAATCAGGAAAGGGGCTAACATTTGAAAATGTAAATAAAGAAAATATCCAATAAAAAGGCGTGTCATTGTCTTTATCTCTAGCCACAGGTCCTTGTGGCTCCTCCATTAAAAACTGTATTGGCTGTTAACTTGGCAAGGTCAATGCTAGCCCCTAGGCTCCGGAATTCCCTGGTCATGAGCCCCATCCAGCTCAAAGTCTCCTTTCTCTTGGTCCCATTTTATTCTGAAAATCTTTCTTTCCACTTTGGATTTCTCCTTACTTTTCCAAGGAGACTTCGTTAGCTCTTTGGAGAAAGCCTTTTTCTCTTGACCCCAGGAGTTTTACTGCAGATATTTTAATTCATGAAGCCCAGAACAAGAGGCTGAGCTGCCAATCAAACACCCAGCTCCCATTGTTGGTATTTGAATGGGAGACACAGAATTACATTATATAGTTTGGGGGTCATCCTTCATCAGTTCACTGAAACTTGCACTACCACCCTAGATCAGCTCTCCTGCTCTTCTGTGCATGCTGACTGTCTTAGTTCATTTGTGAATTGGTGTATCAGCAGGGGCATATGCACATAGAGTGGGTGGACTGTAAACTGAAGTGGTCTCTCTCAATACAGCTGTGGGTCCCACTACTGAACTCAGGCTTGACAGCAAGTGCCATTCCCCTCTGAGCCATCTCACTGGCTCTTAAGCTCTCTTGAATTTTTATTTAAGAATTTTATTTTGCGTTTTGGGTATTTTTTATTTGGTTTTGTTTCTCTCTTTGTTTGTTGGATTTATTTTTGACAGGGTTGGTCAGGTTACCCATTTCTGGTTCTTCCTGAACTCACGTTGTAGACCAGACTAACCTTGACCTCAGAGCTTCTCCTGCTTCTACCTCCCTAATCCTGGGTTTTAAGTCTGTAACTGCACCGTCTGGGAAATTTCACCTTGCTTCTGTTTTTGTTTTATTGTTTTTTTTTTTTTGATTTTTAATATTTTTATTACATATTTTCCTCAATTACATTTCCAATGCTATCCCAAAAGTCCCCCATAGCGCCCCCCACTTCCCTACCCACCCATTCCCATTCTTTTGGCCCTGGCATTCCCCTATATTGGGGCATATAAAGTTTGCAAGTCCAATGGGCCTCTCTTTCCATTGATGGCCGACTAGGCCATCTTTCGATACATATGCAGCTAGAGACAAGAGCTCCGGGGTTCTGGTTAGTACATCATGTTGTTCCAACAATAGGGTTGCAGATCCCTTTAGCTCCTTGGGTACTTTCTCTAGCTTCTCCATTGGGAGCCCTGTGATACATCCAATAGCTGACTGTGAACATCCACTCCTGTGTTTGCTAGGCCCCGGCATCGTCTCACAAGAGACAGCTATATTTGGGTCCTTTCAGCAAAATCTTGCTAGTGTATGCAATGGTGTCAGCGTTTAGAAGCTGATTATGGGATGGATCCCTGGATATGGCAGTCTCTAAATGGTCCATCCTTTCATCACAGCTACGAACTTTGTCTCTGTAACTCCTTCCCTGGGTGTTTTGTTCCCAATTCTAAGAAGGTGCACAGTGTCCACACTTTGGTCTTCATTCTTCTTGAGTTTCATGCGTTTATCAAATTGTATCTTATATCTTGGGTATCCTAAGTTTTGGTCTAATATCCACTTATCAGTGAATACATATTGTGTGAGTTCTTTTGTGATTGTGTTATTTCACTCAAGATGATGCCCTCCAGGTCCATCCATTTGGCTAGGAATTTCATAAATTCATTCTTTTTAATAGCTGAGTAGTACTCCATTGTGTAAATGTACCATAATTTCTGTATCCATTCCTCTGTTGAGGGACATCTGGGTTCTTTCCAGCTTCTGGCTATTATAAATAGGGCTGCTATGAACATAGTGGAGCATGTGTCCTTTTTACCGGTTGGGACATCTTCTGGATATATGCCCAGGAGAGGTATTGCTGGGTCCTCCGGTAGTACTATGTCCAATTTTCTGAGGAACCGCCAGACTGATTTCCAGAGTGGTTGTACAAGCTTGCAATCCCACCAACAATGGAGGAGTGTTCCTCTTTCTCCACATCCTCGCCAGCATCTGCTGTCACCTGAATTTTTGATCTTAGCCATTCTGACTGGTGTGAGGTGGAATCTCAGGATTGTTTTGATTTGCATTTCCCTGATGATTAAGGATGTTGAACATTTTTTCAGGTGTTTCTCTGCCATTCGGTATTCCTCAGGTGAGAATTCTTTGTTCAGTTCTGAGCCCCATTTTTTAATGGGGTTATTTGACTTTCTGGAGTCCACCTTCTTGAGTTCTTTATATATATTGGATATTAGTCCCTTATCTGATTTAGGATAGGTGAAGATCCTTTCCCAATCTGTTGGTGGAAATCCAGGACACGATGAGAAGACCAAACCTACGGATAATAGAAGTGGATGAGAATGAAGATTTTCAACTCAAAGGACCAGCAAACATCTTCAACAAAATTATAGAAGAAAACTTCCCAAACCTAAAGAAAGAGATGCCCATGAACATAAAAGAAGCCTACAGAACTCCAAATAGACTTGACCAGGAAAGAAATACTTCCCGACACATAATAATCAGAACAACAAATGCACTAAATAAAGATAGAATACTAAAAGCAGTAAGAGAAAAAGGCCAAGTAACATATAAAGGCAAGCCTATCAGAATTACACCAGATTTTTCACCAGAGACTATGAAAGCCAGAAGATCCTGGACAGATGTTATACAGACACTAAAAGAACACAAATTCCAGCCAAGGCTACTATACCCAGCCAAACTCTCAATTAACATAGATGGAGAAACCAAAGTATTCCACGACAAAACCAAATTCACACATTATCTCTCCACGAATCCAGCCCTTCAAAGGATAATAACAGAAAAAAACCAATACAAGGACGGGAACCACGCCCTAGAAACAACAAGAGGTAATCCCTCAACAAACCTAAAAGAAGACAGCCACAAGAACAGAATGCCAACTTTAACAACAAAAATAACAGGAAACAACAATTACTTTTCCTTAATATCTCTTAATATCAATGGACTCAACTCCCCGATAAAAAGACATAGACTAACAAACTGGCTACACAAACAAGACCCAACATTTTGCTGCTTACAGGAAACACATCTCAGAGAAAAGGATAGACACTACCTCAGAATGAAAGGCTGGAAAACAATTTTCCAAGCAAATGGCATGAAGAAACAAGCTGGAGTAGCCATTCTAATATCTGATAAGATTGACTTCCAACCCAAAGTCATTAAAATAGAGAGGGAGGGACACTTTTTACTTATCAAAGGTAAAATCCTCCAAGAGGAAATATGAATCCTGAATATCTATGCTCCAAATACAAAGGCAGCCACATTCATTAAAGAAACTTTAGTAAATCTCAAAGCACACATTGCACCTCATACAATAATAGTGGGAGACTTCAACACACCACTTTCACCAATGGACAGATCATGGAAACAGAATCAAAACAGGGACACAGTGAAACTAACAGAAATTATGAATCAAATGGATCTGGCAGATATCTACAGAACATTCTATCCTAAAACAAAAGGATATATCTTCTTCTCAGCACCTCATGGTACCTTCTCCAAAATTGACCACATAATTGGTCACAAAGCAGGCCTCAACAGATACAAAAATATTGAAATTGTCCCATGCATCCTATCAGATCACCATGGACTAAGGCTGATCTTCAATAACAAAATAAATAATAGAAAGCCAACCTTCACGTGGAAACTGAACAACACTCTTCTCAATGATACCTTGGTCAAGGAAGGAATAAAGAAAGAAATTAAGGACTTTTTAGAGTTCAATGAAAATGAAGCCACAACATACCCAAACTTATGGGACTCAATGAAAGCATTTCTAAGAGGAAAACTCATAGCTCTGAGTGCCTCCAAAAGGAAACTAGAGAGAGCACACATTAGCAGCTTGACAACACACCTAAAAGCACTAGAACAAAAGGAAGCAAATTCACCCAAGAGGAGTAGACGGCAGGAAATAATCAAACTCAGGGGTGAAATCAACCAAGTGGAAACAAGAAAAACTATTCAAAGAATCAACCAATCAAGGAGCTGGTTCTTTGAGAAAATCAACAAGATAGATAAACCCTTAGCCAGACTCACTAGAGGGCACAGGGAAAGCATCCTAATTAACAAAATCAGAAATGAAAAAGAAGACATAACAACAGATCCTGAAGACATCCAAAACACCATCAGATCATTCTACCAAAGGCTATACTCAACAAAACTGGAGAACCTGGATGAAATGGAGAAGTTCCTAGACAGATACCAGGTACCAAAGTTGAATCAAGATCAGGTTAATGATCTAAACAGGCCTATATCCCCCAAAGAAATAGAAGCAGTCATTAATAGTCTCCCAACCAAAAAAAGCCCAGGACCAGATGGGTTTAGTGCAGAGTTCTATCAGACCTTCAAAGAAGATCTAATCCCAGTTCTTCACAAACTATTCCACAAAATAGAAACAGAAGGTACTCTACCCAACTCATTCTATGAAGCCACAATTACTCTGATACCTAAACCACAAAATATCACTTTTTGCAGATGATATGATAGTATATATAAGTGACCCTAAAAATTCCACCAGAGAACTCCTAAACCTCATAAACAACTTCAGTGAAGCAGCTGGATATAAAAGAACTCAAACAAGTCAATGGCCTTTCTCTACACGAAGAATAAACAGGCTGAGAAAGAAATTAGGGAAACAACACCCTTCTCAATAGTCACAAATAATATAAAATACCTTCGCGTGACTCTAAGGAAATGAAAGATCTGTATGATAGGAACTTCAAGTCTCTGAAGAAAGAAATTAAAGATCTCAGAAGATGGAAAGATCTCCCATGTTCATGGATTGGCAGGATCAACATTGTAAAAATGGCTATCTTGCCAAAAGCAATCTACAGATTCAATGCAATCCCCATCATATTTTGAACTCAATTCTTCAACAAATTAGAAAGAGTAATCTGCAGATTCATCTGGAATAACAAAAAACCTAGGATAGCAAAAACTCTTCTCAAGGATAAAAGTACCTCTGGCAGAATCACCATGCCTGACCTAAAGCTTTACTAGAGAGCTATTGTGATATAAACTGCATTGTACTTCTATAGTGACAGACAAGTAGACCAATGGAATAAAATTGAAGACCCAGAAATGAACCCACACAGCTATGGTCACTTGATCTTGGACAAGTGAGCTAAAACCATCGAGTGGAAAAAATACAGCCTTTCAAACAAGTGGTGCTGGCACAACTGGTGGTTGTCATGTAGAAGAATGTGAATTTATACATTCCTATCTACTTTACTAAAGTCAAATTTAAGTGGATCAAGGAACTCCACATAAAACCAGAGACACTGAAACTTATAGAGGAGAAAGTGGGGAAAATCCTTGAATATATGGGCACAAGGGAAAATTTCTGAATAGAACAGCAATGACTTCTGCTGTAAGATTGAGAATTGACAAATGGGAACTCAAGAAACTGCAAAGCTTCTGTAAGGGAAAAGACACCTTCAATAAGACAAAAAGGCCACCAACTGATTGGGAAAGAATCTTTACCTATCCTAAATCAGATAGGGGATTAATATCATACAGATATAAAGAACTCAAGAAGGTGGACTCCAGAAAATCAAAAACCCACCATTAAAAATGGGGCTCAGAGCTAAACAAAGAATTCTCACCTGAGGAATACCGAATGGCTGAGAAGCATCTGAAAAAATGTTCAGCATCCTTAATCATCAGAGAAATGCAAATCAAAACAACCCTGAGATTCCATATCACACCAGTCAGAATGGATAAGATAAAAAATTCTGGTGACAGCAGATGCTGGCGAGGATGTGGAGAAAGAGGAACACTCCTCCATTGTTGGTGGGATTGCAAGCTTGTACAACCACTCTGGAAATCAGTCTGGCAGTTCCTCAGAAAACTCGGCATAGTACTACTGGAGGATCCAGCAATACCACTTCTGGGCATATATCCAGAAAATGTTCCAACTGGTAAGAAGGACACATGTTCCACTATGTTCATAGCAGCCTTCTTAATAATAGCCAGAAGCTGGAAAGAACCCAGATGCCCCTCAACAGAGAAATGGATACAGAAACTGTGGTACGTTTACAAAACGGAGTACTACTCAGCTATTAAAAAGAATGAATTTATGAAAGTCCTAGGCAAATGGTTGGACCTGGAGGGCATCATCGTGAGGGAGGTAACACAATCATAAAAGAACTCAAATGATATGTACTCACTGATAATTGGATATTAGGCCAGAAACTTAGTATACCCTAGATATAAGGTACAATTTGCAAAATCCATGAAACTGAAGAAGAATGAAGACCAAAGTGTGGACACTTTGCCCCTTCTTAGATTTGGGGGTTAAACACACATGGAAGGAGGTACAGAGACAAAGTATGGAGCTGACACAAAAGGATGGACCATCTAGAGACTGCCATATCCAGGGATCCTTCCCATAATCAGCCTCCAAACGCTGACACCATTGCATTCACTAGCAATAGTTTGCTGAAAGGACCCTGATATTCCTGTCTCTTGTGAGACTATGCCAGGTCCTAGCAAACACATAAGTGAATGCTCACAGTCAGCTATGGGATGGATCACAGGGCTCCCAATGGAGGAGCTAGAGAAAGTATTCAAGGAGCTAAAGGGACCTGCAACCCTATAGGTTCAACAACATTATGAACTAACCAGTACCTTGGAGATCTTGACTCAAGCTGAACATGTATCAAAAATGGCATAATAGGCCTTCACTGGAAAGACAGACCCATTGGACATGCAAACTTTATATGCCCTAGTACAGGGGAACGCCAGGGCAAAACAGTGGGAGTGGATGGGTAAGGGAGTGGGGGGGAGGGTATCGGGGACTTTTGGGATAGCATTGGAAATGTAATTGAGGAAAATACCTAATAAAATTATTTAAAAAAAAAAATTCCAGACCCTTAGAATACCGAAAATACAATTTGAAAAACACATGAATCTCAAGAAGGAAGTCCAAATGTGGATACTTCCTTCCTTCTTTGAATGAGGAACAAAATACTCATGGAAGGAGTTACAGAGTGAAATTTCAGAGCATAGCCTGAAGGAATGACCAAGCAGAGACTGCCCCACTTGGGGATCAACCCCATAAACAGCTACCAAACCCAGACACTAGGCAGATGCCAACAGGAGTCTGCTGACAAGAATCTGATATAGCTGTCTCCTGCAAGGCTCTGCCAGTGCCTGGCAAATACAGAAGTGAATGTTCATAGTTGTCCATCAGTCAGAGCACAAGGTCCCCAATGAATGAGCCAGAAAAATACCCAGGGAGCAAAGGGAACTGAAGCCTCATAGAAAAAACATCAATATGAACTAACCAGTACACTCAGAGCTCCTTGTAACTATACCACCAACCAAAGAAAACACATGGTGGAACTTGTGGCTCTAGCTATATTTGTAGCAGAGGATGGCCTAGTCTGTCATCAATGGGAGGAGAGTCCCTTGGTTCTGCGAAGACTCTATGCCCCAATATAGGGGAATGCCAGGACCAGTAATGGGAATGGGTGGGCTGGGGAGCAGGGGGAGGGGTAGGAGATAGGGGATTTTTGGAGGGGAAACTAGGAAAGGGGGTAACATTTGAAATGTAAATAGAGAAAATATCTAATAAATATAATATCAAAAAGAGAAAAGAAAAGAAAAGGAAAGAATAAAGAAAAGGAAAGAAAAGAAAAGAAAAGAAAAGAAAAGAAAAGAAAAGAAAAGAAAAGAAAAGAAAAGAAAAGCCAGTCCTTCTCCCTCACTCTTGCTCAGGGGTCCCCAGTTCAGAGTAAGAGGAACTTCCTCTTTAGGCTATAGCTCATGGTGGATTTTGGGTATGAAAGACATTCTTACTTCAAAAGAAAAGAAAGGTGCTCAGTAACAATCAGATTAGAAGAAAACAAAGCTGCAATAGTATAAATACTTCAATATCGTCCACTCCTACTTGCTCCTGGTTAAAGAATATTATTAATAGTGTCAGGGCCCTCAATGTTATTGTAAAAGGTGACTACTTCCTGAACAGAACTCCCATAACTCATACATTAAGATCAATAATAAATGGGCTTCACAAAACTGAAAATCCTCTGTAAGGCAAAGGACAGCATCATTAGGACAAAATGGCAGCATTAAGAATCGAAAATGAACTTCACCAACTGTACATTTGACAGAAAGCTGATATCCAAACATTGTAAATACCTCAAGAAGTTAGACATCAACAAACAAAATACCCCATTTAAAAAAGGTGTGCAAATGTCAACAGAGAATTTTCAAAAGAGGAATCTCTAATGGTTAAGAAGCACTTAAAGGAATATTTACTATTCCTAGTCAAATGCAAATTGTAAGGACTCTGAGACTCCATCCTGTACACATAATCATGGCTAAGATAAAAAACTCAAGTGACAGCACATGCTGGTGAGGATGTGGAGCTAGGGAGATAGTCCTCCCTTTGTGGGAAGTGTACAAACTTGTACAACAAATTTGGCAATCAATCTTGTTATTTCTCACAAATAATTCTACTTCAAAACAAAATTATTACTCCTGGGAATATACTCAAAAGATGTTCCCCCATAGCACATGGATATTTGTTCAACTACATTCATAGACTATTTATTCATAATAGCTAGAAACTGGAAGAAGCCCAAATTTCTCTCAACCATACAATGCATAAGGGAAAACTTGTACATTTGTGCTATGAAATACTAATCAACTATTAAAAATAGGAACATTTTATAATTTTCAGGCAAATGGACAGAACTGGAAAACATCATTGTGAGTGAGGTAACCCAGACCCAAAAGACCTTCCATAGTATGTACTCAGTGATAAGTGAATATTACCTATAGAATACAGGATAACTCTACTATAACCCAAACACCCAAAGAAGCCAAGTAACAGTAGGGCCCAAGGTAAGATGATTGAATCTCACTTTAAAGGGGAAATAAAATTGATGTCAATAGTGATTGATTAGTGAGAACTTTATGTGATAGGGTATGGGGACAGGAGCAGTTTTGCAGATGAGGTGTGGTGGGAAGAAATGTCTCCAAAGGACATTCATGTGGGGGCATCTCAGGGAGAAGCCAGAGACCTTGTTTTGAACAGGCTGCAGGGAGGATAAGAGAGTGATCTTGGCTGAGACCCTACTAACTGGAGATAAAGAGACTGAAGTGGCCACCTCCTGTAGCCCATCAGGATACCCAATGGAGGTAGGAGGACACCAACCTTCCCACAAAAGCTTCCATCGACAATTTTCCCTCCTTACAAGAGGGAATTTAAATTTATACAATTTAAAAGATGGGACAGAGATTGAAGGAGTATCCAATCATTGAGTGGACAAACTTGAAACCTACCTCATGGAAGAGAGCCAAACTCTGACACTCTTGATGATACTTGGTTATGCTTAAGGGCAGAAGCCTAGCAGAAGTGTCGTGTGATTAGTTTACAGTTCATAGCATACCCTCAGTCACTTCCTATCCTCTCAGTCACTGTCTATCCTCTTCCACACCTTGCCTCCCATTCTCCTCAGAAATGGAGAGACCTCCCATAGATATATGTTACCTTACCAAAGTGCATCTTTTTTGATTAAGGCTAGACAAAGCTACCCAAATAAGGGAAAGTGATCAAAAGTTAGGCAACAGTCAGTAACAGCCCCTTGTCCTGTTGTTTCAATGCCATATGAAGGCCAAGCTTCAGAACTGTTAAATGTGTGTAAGGGGCTTAGGTCTGTCTCATGAAAGTTCTCTGGTTGGTAGTTCAATCTCAGTGATCCCAACTGTGGCTAGGTAGCTTGATTCTGTAGGTTTTTCTTGTGGTGTCTTTGACCTCTCTGGCTCCTTCAATCCTTCCTCCCCCTCTACAAAATTCCCTGAACTCTGTTTGGCTGGGGTCTCTGCATGTGTTTCTATTCATGGCTGTGTGATTCCTCTCCAAGGACAGTTGTGCTAAGCTCCTCTATGCAGAATATCATTAGTAATGTCAGGGCTCTTGAACAGATTGATAAAGGTGATTACTTCCTGAAATGAACACACATGGCTCAGGCACTCAGTTCAACAATTAATAAAAGGGACCCCATTAAATGGAATATCCTCTGGAAGACAAAGGACAGAATTAGTATGTCAAAACAGAAGCCTAGAGAATAAATAAACCATATTTACCCTCTATTCATTTGTCAGAGGGCTGATATCCAAACAAAATAAATATCTCAAGGAACGAGACATCTACATACCAAATACCCCATTTAAAAATAGGGTACAAAGGTCAAGAGTGCATTTTCAACAGAGGATTCTCTAATGGTCAAGAAGCAATTCAGGACATATTCTACTTTCCTAGTCAAATGCAGATTGAAAGTACTTTGATAGTTCATCTTATAAACATCAGCATGGTAAGACTAAAATCTCAAGAAGCAGTACATGCTGGTGAGCATGTCGAGTAAGGGAGACAGTCTTCAAATTCTGGTGAGTGTGTCAACTTTTACACTACATTTGCAAATCAATCTTGGTATTTCTCACAAATTATTCTACCTCAAAACCCAGTTATATAACTCCTGATCATATGAACATGATCATATGAACAAAACATGCTTCCCCATAATACAAGGACACATGCTCAAGTACATTCATAGCACCTTTATTCATAATAGGCAGAAAGTGGAAACAACCCACTTGTCCCTCTACCATAGAGTTGATAAGGTATATCTTATACATTTATGCCATGGAATACTAGTCATCTATTAAAAATAAGGAATAATATGTAATTTTCAGGCAGATTGATGGAACTGTAAAAGATCATTTTGAGTGAGGTAACAGACCCAGAAGAAATTGCATGGTATGTAGTCACTGTTAATGCATTATTACTTATAAAGTATAACATGACCATGCTACAATCCAAATACCCGAACAAGCTAAGTAACAGTAGGGCACAAGGTAAGGTGATTGAATCTCACTCAAAAGAGGAAATAAAATCGGTATCAGAAATTTCATAGGGAGAACTGTATAGTAGATGGTACAGCAACAAGAACATTTTGGGGTAATAGGTGTGGTGGGAAGGATTGGGCGATTGAGAGATTTGGGAGATAGAAAAGCAATCCATGTGGGGGCTTTTCAGGTACAAACAAGAGACCTGGGATGGAACAGGCCGCTGGGAGTATATGGGGGGGGGACCTTGGCTGAGACCCCAGCAGATGGGTATAAAGAGATGAAGTAGCCACCTCCTCTAGCTAGTCAGGATTTCCAATGGAGGGAGGGGGACACCAATCCACCCAGAAATCTCTCTATCCAAAAATTTCCCTGCCTACAAGATATGCAGGTATAAAGATAGATTGAAGGAATAAACCACCAATGATTAACCAAATTGAGATCCACATCATAGAATAGAGCCAAACTCTGACACTCTCAATGATACTTGGTTATGCTTAAGGACAGAAGCCTTGCATAACTGTCTTGTAAGTGGCTTCATCCAGCACCTGATGGCAACATATGGATACCCCCAGCCAAAATTTAGGCAGAATTCGTGGAGTCTTGTGAAAAAGTCAGAGGAAGGATAGAGGGAGCCAGGTGGTGAAGAGATCAGCCTAGGACTTTTAGCAAATTCCACCAAATAGCAGAGCATAAAGACACAGCCCTTCCTGGAAGACAGAGGAGGTCGTGAAGCATGTAGGCATCCCTCCCTTCCTGGATTACATTTCTCAGGAATACCCATGGGCACAGTGTCCATTTGCCACCTACAGACAAGAGAAGTCCTTGGCACCTCATTCCCTTAAGCTCATCAGTTTGAAAGTCATACTGTTCCATCAATGATATTGTGCCTAGTTGTATAAAAACTGGCCAAATGGGTCATGCATGGTTGGGACCTCTTCTTGAGGTGCATCACGACCCTAGCATACTGGAACAATAAATTTCTCTTGATTTTGAAATCATCAACTTCTACGAGTTCTTCACTCGAGGGTCCCCAGTAGCTAAGTGTCATTAGAGTTTTATAACAGGGTCAAACATTCCAGAAGGAGACCTACAGAACTAAGTCATGTGGACCCATTGGAGGTTCACGCAGACTGAACTACCGATCAAAGAGCATGCATGGTCTAGACCTAGGCCTCCTACTCATATGAAACAGTTGTGAAGCTTGGTCTTAAATGTGGGTCTCTAAAAATGAGACTGGGTGTTATCTCTTTTTGAACTTTGTTCTCTGCCTTTGGAACCTTTTCCCCTTCTTGGGCTGACTTGTCTGGCTTCAGTGGGAGAGGGTGGATTTAGTCCTGATGCAACTTGGTGTGTCAAGGTGGTGTGGAACCTGGTAGGGGTGGGGAGTGGGTGCCTCACCTTCACTGAGGAGAATGGCAGAAGAAAATGAGATGAAAAGGTCAGACGGTAGGACTGGGAGGAAAGGACAGGAAGGAGGTGATCAGGTGGTAAAGTGAATACATAAATGAAATAATGAAAACAAAAAGAAATGATAAACAGGGAGCTAGACATGTTAGCATTTAAATTTTGCTCACCACAAACTGAATAGAAACAAGTTTTTCCTGAAACATGTTAGCAACATATATTCTCATGAGCCACTTATAATTACGCTAAATAGTCATGAAATATGCAATTATTTTGATATAAGACAAAGTTCTGAACATTGGATTGAACCTTGGTGCCTTAAGTTAGTAAGTACTTATAACTGATAATTACCATATGTCAATTACACAAAGAATGTTGTTTCAGTGAGACATTTCCCTAAGACATAAATAGGTAAGGTTATATTTAGTTATTTCCCATCCCATGCACATTGTTTCTATCTCTTCTCTGATCAACATATGGTTAAAGTCTATGCTATAAAAATTGTTCAGCTTTTTAAATTATTTTGATTTTTATTTACTTATTTTGAACAGTTTTGTTCCTTTCCTGATTGGAATAAGATGAAGTCAAGAGACATCAAAAGGAAAGTGCTCAGAGACTCTAGCTCCCTGTCAAGTGGAAGCTTCTTGAATTTTTATATTAGGTATTAGATAATTAGATAGAATGATATTGAATTTCTGCTCTGAATTCTCAACCTATAGGGTGCTGAAATAACTGTTACATATTATCACACTGTGTTTAATGTGGTTCACAGATCATGTGAATGGCTAGGTAAACATTCTATGAAACGAAGCACATCCTGACCATTCTTGGAATGACTCAGGATATTGGTATTGCATTGGCAAATCTACATAGTGACTATCTAAGAAAATGAAACAATAAAGCAAACCAGCATCACACTCATTTACATAAAACATTTGAATTGTAATGAATTAAAGATAATTAATGCCAAAGTCTTAAGCTTTTCTGCAAAATAAACTCCTGATTCCTTTTGATTATCTATCCATGAGTGTGTTTTCCATTCTCAAACATGGGCCTGTAAGGATCAACAATTATGAGTCCTGTTTGCTCTTTCAGACAACTGGAGTTCAGTTCTAGACAACCACCTGGTAGCTGACAACTATCTATACAAAGTTCTGATGCCTTTTTCTGTCATGCAAGGATACATTCAAATAGAACAGGAATATACATAAATGCATACAGAAATAAATGTTGCAGAGTGACAAACTCCTAATTTCCTCTCACTCACTCATGGTGCAAGAGTTCAAACTCTGGAACCCAGAGCATCCTACACTATTTATCACCAATGAAGCTCAAAGGATATGCCTAAAACTCCACATACTCTCTTCAGATACACACAACTGCTAATGATCAACATCACGATTTTAATTAATTGGGCCGTTTTATATTCCTTTGTGAAATTAAGTGCTTTTTTATTTAAAGACTTCTTCAGCTGGTTGAATAGCTACATGTGTAGTATGTGGATTTGTGCATGTGAAAGGTGGGATCCACAGAGGACAGAAAGGAGGGTCCTAGCACCTGAAGCCTGAGTTCCATTTGACAACCACCTGGTTATTAGCTCTGAAAGAGAACTTTGGTTCTCTGCGAAAGCAGCGTGTGCTCTTCACCTGTGAAGAGTCTCTCTCCATCTATGCATTGTTTGTTTTTAGAATATGAAAGCATGCCCTTCAGGTCCACTCAAGCACCGTGGTGCCTTGCCAGCAGAGTATCCGGACACCCGCAAGGATCCACACAGGATTCCCTACGGAATCCTGAAACCTCTGGTGAGAGGAACACAGCGTCTGCTCCAATCCAATTGTGCAGGACCTGAGACTGCATTAACTAGGGAAGCAGACAACCCGGTCTGAGCTGGGACACAAGTCCCTTCTGGGGTGCCTTGCCAGCGGAGTCTCCAGACACCCGCAAGGACCCACACAGGATTCCCCACAGGATCCTAAGGCCTCAGGTGAGTGGAACACAGAGTCTGCTCCAATCCAATCGCACGGAACCTGAGACTGCATTAACTAGAGAAGCAGACAACCCGGCCTGAGCTGGGGCACAAGTCCCTTCCAGTTCACTCGAGCACCTGGGTGCCTTGCCAGCGGAGTCTCCAGACACCCGCAAGGACCCACACATGATTCCCTAGGGATACTAAGACTTCTGGTGATTGGAATACAACTTCTGCCAAGAGGCAGGTTCGAACACCAGATATATGGGCACCTTCCCAGCAAGAAGAGAGCTTGCCTGTAGAGAATACTCTGACCACTGAAACTAAGGAGAGAGCTAGCCTCCCAGGTCTGCCAATAGAGGCTAACAGTCACCTGAGGAACAAGGTCTAACCAGAGACAACTATAACAGCTAGCTTCAGAGATTACCAGATGGCAAAAGGCAAATGTAAGTATCCTACTAACAGAAATAAAGACCACTCACCATCATCAGAACGCAGCACTCCCACCCCACCTAGTCCTAGGCACCCCAACACAACCGAAAATCTAGACCCAGATTTAAAAGCATATCTCATGATGATGGTAGAGGACATCAAGGAGGACTTTAATAACTCACTTAAAGAAATAAAGGAGAACATTGCTAAAGATTTATAGGTCCTTAAAGAAAAACATGAAAACACAACCAAACAGGTAGAAGTCCTTAAAGAAAAACAGGAAAACACATCCAAACAGGTGATGGAAATGAACAAGACCATACTAGACCTAAAAAGGGAAGTAGACACAATAAAGAAAGTGAGGCAACACTGGAGATAGAAAACCTAGGAAGGAAATCTGGAACCATAGATGCGAGCATCAGCAACAGAATACAAGAGATGGAAGAGAGAATCTCAGGTGCAGAAGGTTCCATAGAGAACATCAGCACAACAATCAAAGAAAATACAAAATGCAAAAGGATCCTAACTCAAAACATCCAGGAAATACAGGACACAATGTGAAGACCAAACCTACGGATAATAGGAGTAGATGAGAATGAAGATTTTCAACTTAAAGGGCCAGCAAATATCTTCAACAAAATAATAGAAGAAAACTTCCCAAACCTAAAGAAAGAGATGCCCATGATCATACAAGAAGCCTACAGAACTCCAAATAGACTGGACTAGAAAAGAAATTCATCCCAACACATAATAATCAGAACAACAAATGCACTAAACTAATATACAATATTAAAAGCAGTAAGGGAGAAAGGTCAAGTAACATATAAAGGCAGGCCTATCAGAATTACACCAGACTTTTCACCAGAGACTATGAAAGCCAGAAGATCCTGGACAGATATTATACAGACACTAAGAGAACACAAATGCCAGCCCAGGTTTCTATACCCGGCTAAACTCTCAATTACCATAGATGGAGAAACCAAAGTATTCCATGACAAAACCAAATTCACACATAATCTTTCCACGAATCCAGCCCTTCGAAGGATAATAACAGAAAAAAATGGAAATCATGCCCTAGAAAAAGCTAGAAAGTAATCCCTCAAAGAACCAAAAAGAAGACTGCCACAAGAACAGAATGCCAACTCTAACAACAAAAATAAAAAGAAGCAACAATAATTTTCCTAATATCTCTTAATATCAATGGACTCAATTCCACAAAAAAAGACAAAGACTAACCGACTGGCTACACAAACAGGACCCAACATTCTGCTGCTTACAGGAAACCCATCTCAGGGGAAAAAACAGACACTACTTCAGAGTGAAAGGCTGGAAAACAATTTTCCAAGCAAATGGTCTGGAGAAACAACCTGGAGTAGCCATTCTGATATCGAATAAAATAGATTTCCAACCCAAAGTTATCAAAAAAGACAAGGAAGGACACTTCATACTCATCAAAGGTAAAATCCTCCAAGAGGAACTCTCAATTCTGAATACTATGCCACAAATGCAAGTGCAGCCACATTCATTAAAGACACTTTAGTAAAGCTTAAAGCACACATTGCACCTCACACAATAATAGTGGGAGATTTCAACACACCACTTTCATCAATGGACAGATCGTGGAAACAGAAATAAACAGGGACACAGGGAAATTAACAGAAGTTATGAAACAAATGAACTTAACACATATCTACAGAACATTTTATCCTAAAACAAAAAGATATACCTTCTTCTCAGCACCTCATGGGACCTTCTCCAAAACTGACCATATAATTGGTCACAAAACAAGACTCAACAGATACACAAATATTGAAATTGTCCCATGCATCCTATCAGACCACCATGGACTGACAACATAAATAATGAAAAGCCAACATTCACATGGAAACTGAATAACACTCTTCTCAGTGATACCTTGGTCAAGGATGGAATAAAGAAGAAATTAATGTCTTCTTACAGTTTAATGAAAATGAAGACACAACATACAGAAACCTATGGGACACAATGAAAACATTTCTAAGAGGGAAACTTATAGCTCTGAGTGCCTCCAAAAGAAACTGGAGAGAGCACACACTAGCAGCTTGACAACACATCTAAAAACTCTAGAAAAAAAAAAGAAGAAAATTCACCCAAGAGTAGATGGGAGGAAATAATCAAACACAGGGTTGAAATCAACCAAGTGGAAACAAGAAGAACTATTCAAAGAATTAATATATCCAGAAGATGTCCCAACTGGTAAGAAGGACACATGCTCCACTATGTTCATAGCAGCCTTACTTATAATAGCCAGAAGCTGGAAAGAACCCAGATGCCCCTCAACAGAGGAATGGATACAGAAAATGTGGTACATTTACACAATGGAGTACTACTCAGCTATTAAAAAGAATGAATTTATGAAATTCCTAACCAAATGTATGGACCTGGAGGACATCATCCTGAGTGAGGTAACAGAATCACAAAGGAACTCACGCAATATGTACTCACTAATAAGTGAATATTAGCCCAAAACTTAGGATACCCAAGATATAAGATACAATTTGCTAAACACATGAAACTCAAGAAGAATGAAGACTGAAGTGTGGACACTATGCCCCTCCTTAGAATTGGGAACAAAACACCCATGGAAGTAGTTACAGAGACAAATTTTGGAGCTGTGACGAAAGGATGGACCATCTAGAGACTGCCATATCCAGGAATCTACCCCATAATCAGCTTCCAAACGCTGACATCATTGCATACACTAGCATTGATTTTGCTGAAAGGACCCAGATATACCTATCCCTTGTGAGACTATGCCAGGGCCTAGTAAACACAGAAGTGGATGCTCACAGTCAGGTAGTGGTTGGATCACAGGACTCCCAATGGAGGAGTTAGAGAAAGTACCCAAAGAGGTAAAGGGATCTGCAACCCTATAAGTGGAAAAACATTATGAACTAACCAGTACCCGGGAGCTCTTGACTCTAGCTGCATATGTATCAAAAGATAGCCTAGTCAGCCATCACTGGAAAGTGAGGCCCATTGGATACGCAAACTTTATATGCCCCAGTACAGGGGAACACCAGGGCCACAAAAAATGGGAATGGGTGGGTAGGGAAGTGGGGGGGAGGAGGGTATGGGGGAATTTTGGGATAGCATTGAAAATGTAATTGAGGAAAATATATAATAAAAATATTTAAAAAAATAAAAAATGCCCAATAAAAAAAAGAATATGAAAGCATGTTAATTGTGGGAAAATCTCATTTGAGTTTACTGGTCCTAAGGAACAAGGTCAGGGAACAGGACATTGAGACAGGGAGAAAGTGTGTGAGGGAAGACAGAAAGAACAAGCCTGAGAGAGGTATGTTCTTTATTTTTGTCTTTCTCTGTACTTTACACCAGCCTAGAAGATCATGTATTTCCCACCATAGTTGATAACTTTATCTACCTTCCCAAGATTGTGAATTGTGACATGCCTGGCTTCAATTTGTACATTTTCACTACTTTCCAGAGGGTGATCGTTGCAGAGTCGTTTGATTTAGATGCTTTATTCAATCCAGATTAAAACAATGATATTTAAAAAAAGAAATCATATTCTAAGTGTTCAATAAATACAGAGTAACAAATTATTTTATTGATAGTTTACTATACAGAAAGGGGATATATTGACTAAGCTGAGTGAGATTTTTTTTTCTGTTCTTATTACAACTGAAGACAGAAAATACTTTTTTTTTTTTGTACAGTAAATGGTTTATGTAGAAGAGGAACCTGCATTTTATTGCATAGCTTTAAATAAATAGGGTACTTCATAGAGTTTTTGAGTCCACTGGAATAAGGCTTTAGGGGCACGTAATATAACAGATGGATATAGAGCTTCCAGCAGTCATCTCATTAAATCATGACAAAAAGGTCAAGATTACAAAGCCAGACTGGAAATCCTGTTTACTTTGCCCTCTGTTGTCTTCTTCTCTTTAGGCATTTCTGATAGGTCCAAGGTGCCTTGTCGTCTGAATGTACAAGATTTTAATTGTCTGTGATCCTTTTAAACTTCCTTCATAGTAGGTGTGTCTATGTTGCTCCCATTAGTTTAAATGTTTTGTGCACCTAATTGTTCAGGAACAGAGGTGTGTTGTACACATAGCCCAGTCAAAGGACAAGGGAAAGAAGTGTCAAGAAAACTTTCATTTTAATGTAACATGTTAATTTCACCAAGAACTTTGCTTCACTCATGAAATACCATTGTCTTTCCATTTCGCCACCCATTGAACCTTCCTGATGCTGAACCTGGTAGATAGGTTGGTAAAAGTCAAAGACCACACTGAGAGAACATCCAGGTTTTTAAGTATACAACTAAACATGTAGTTAGTCTGTCCGGGGAGAAGCCATGTAACAATGCCAAGCTGTGTTTCTGACTCCACTAGGACCCTGTTCCCACAGTTCATCCAAATGTTCCCCATGTCAATCTCAGTTGCCAAGATACCAGTCACTGAACAGCCTTTTGTTTCCAACCATCTGAGCAGTGTCAGAAGCCACAGGTTCTGAGTTCCCCAGGTAGGACATGTGTCCCAAGCCTAGTGTTTATTCAAATACAGAACTTTCCCATTTTACTCCCAGCAATGACAAAGTCTGGCCTCCTGGGCAAAGACCCAGCACTTCCCACATGTGTGGCAGATATCTGTAGCAAAGGAGCTGTTCTTGGGCTGCCTTATTTCCTTCAAAGTATCCATGAGATCCTGACAAATTTGGACAAATCTTTCTACAGAGACTTGAGCAAAGTCATCATAGCACTCCAGAGGGACAGGATATTGTTCCACATTCATCTTAATCCAGTTGTCTGTGTTCTGCAAAAGGTCCTTCAGGATAGGCATGGAGAAATCATTGTTGTAGAAGTTGATATTGGAGATCTGAGAGCATTGTTTGAGTGCAGGTAGGAGGACACTTAGCTGGGAGTCCTTTATCCTACACCCCTGCAAATCCAGATTCTCAAGAGTGCCTGCCACTTTCATGAGGAGACCTCTCAGAGGCATAAGATCCAAATCCAGTAAGACCACACCTCTCAATTCCAGATGTTTTAGCTGAAAGAGGCTCTGACAGCAGGAGAAGGAATCCAAATCTCTCTGTGAAATCAGGGAGTAAGTAATGGAGAGTGTCTTCAAGGGTGTCATCAAGCACCTAGAGGTAAAGGAGACAGATGGTTAGTTCTGGTAAATGGCCTTGTAGAGGTTTGGCAGGGATATAGAGAGTGGTAGAAGGAATCAGGTGCCCCAAGATCAGTTTGACTAAGTGATTAAGGACATCATCTATGATGCTTCATGTTGGAAACCGCTCAGTCATGTCAACCTCACAATTTATATCCTGGCCTCACTCTAAACCTGAAAACTAGTTCATCCCCTAATCCCAGAAAGCACACAGAAGAAATTTCATCCCAATAGAACTCTGACAGTATCTCAATACTTGCTATGGGTCCACTGAATCTGTATTATATCATTCCCTCTGCAGTCATGCTTGCTCTCATTTACAGCCCAAGCTCTACCTCCTGTCCCATGTATTCAGCAGTATTTGGCCTCAAAACATTTAACCCATGGGAACTGGTTGATGGTAGAAGGCTGTTCTAACAGATCTAAGCATATAGCTTCTTTTCACCCTGTACTTGTGAGTCCCCTACTCCTCACTACACACTTCCATTCCTCTTCAGTTTCCATTTGATTGGGTGGCCATGATTATAGGAAGAATTACAACTGAACCTTACTAGATCTGACCTACCCTTTACCCCAAATCACTTTCCTACTTCATGAGTGCTCATTTGTGACACTGATTTACCTTGTAAAATTTCCCATGTATAACTGAGTATACATGGAAACAGGACAAAACTTCCAGTCTTTGGAGTCTCTAAATATTTGTTCCTAGTGACTTCCTGGCATCGTGTCCCCATAACCCTTAAGAAAAGAGAGACAGATTTGCTCTGATAGCTGAACCAGCTCTCCATTATGGCTTACCGTAGGACCTGATTCATCTGGTCTCTGAGAAAATGGACGCAGAACATGAAAAGATGCTGCAGACAGTTGAATTTGGAGAACTGAGAAGTAAACTTGTTGATACACTTGACTTCGGTGACTCTTGTTCTATTGGCTAAATGGAAGTCGATTTTGTGGAGGGGTGCCAGGAAGACTTTGCGAAGATTTCTCATCTGCCCAAAATAGGGGGCAAAATGTGTCAACTCTAACAGAGTCCATTCAGTATTTAGTTCTAACTCCATGATGTGCTCTGGATCAAAAACTTGGAAGATCTGTCTGAGAGTTTTTACTGGCAGAGTCCAGATCTTCACCTTTGTACAGCAGAAATATAAGGAGCCCTTTCTCTCCTGGGCCCACTTCAAGAACCATGCTTGTGCTTCATCAAGGCAGGACCTGATGCACAGGTCAACTGTGACCTTAAGATGCTGCCTCAGTGCATATCTGGGACGGACCTGCACGGCTTGCTTTTCTTCCAAGATCTCTGCTGAACAGTCACTGTCCTCTGAATCAGTCCATATGTTCCAGAAGTTATGGTGCACATTTCGCAGGTCGAGAAACTGTAGTTTTTTCCTCCTGCAGGTGAAACAAGAATGTTGGCAGACCCTGAATAAGCTTTTACTACCTATAACTAAACTAAACTCTCTTCCCTGTTAATGTGTATGTTTTTTTCAGGACCTGATATCCAATTTGGACTTGGACATGCTACGGAAGCTTTATTGTGCTTCTGTACACATGAATACTTTTCTTTCAGTAAGGTACACTTTATTTCTCCTTACTTATATTAGTTCTTGTGGGGATGTCAGGCATAGGCTCATTCTACTATGAGGCCACATTTACTCTAGTCCCATATTCAAGTTTAATCCATATCCAACTGTGCTCAGTACAAGTAAACAGTAGCTATCAAGCACCCTGTATTCCTGCCTGATGATGCCATCAGAAGCATCTGATCCATTTATGACAAAGTTAAACTCCCTGACAATGTCTAATGTGTATTCCTTGTTCTCCCTTCTATAGTACTTTGAAATTGCTTACCTGGGGTGTAACCCTATGGTTTGTCGAATGTCTACTCCATCTAACACAGCCTGCAGTGTTTCCAGGTCAGGATTCTTCATCAATGCCCCCACAGGGAGACAGCGGAAAGGCCAGGCTATCACCAATGCCTTTATGAGCTTGATATGTCTGCCATCAAAGGCCTCCTTGAATATTGCTGGGAAGAGTCCATAGGCCAGCTCGTCCAGATCAGACAAGCCTAAAGCCTCCTCTCTCACCAGAGTCTGAATTGCCAGCTTCTGGAGTGTGGGTGGGGTATGAACACTCATCTTCTAAAGGTCTCCAATCAGAAGGATCCTGGGGAAGGGTTAGAAATGAATATACGTTTAAGACAATGTTTATAAAACTTCCTCACCATCACATCAACCACTAAGCTTCTGAGTGACTGCTCATGCAATGGTAGAGACATCAATTGACCTCTTCATCCTAAGAAGTGATGGAAAGACACTCCCCAACACTGGCATCATGGCAGACTCTCTATCACCAAATGGGTATCTAATTTTTGGATCAAAAATTTTGTTTGTGACACACTCTTATAAAAAAGAAAGAATGAAAGAAATATTGAATTGACAAGACTCACAGGACTTAATGTGGATGGCCCAAGCCAAAATGTGCAGCACAAGGGAGATAGAACCTTAAGAGACCAGCCCCAGTGTAAAGGCATGGTCACCACATGAGGGAAGGGCCCAGTCACCCATCTCAAAAAAATTAACCTAGAATCTTCCCCATCAAATGAAAAACTTGGCCAAAAAATGAAGCAGAGATTGAAGGAAAGAACATCCAGAGACTGCCTATCCTGAGATCCATCCTATCTGCAGACACCAATCCCCAACAATGTCGTCGGTGCCAGGATGTGCTTACAGATAGGAGCCTGGTATGGCTGTTCTCAGAGAGGCTGGGCCAGCATGTAAGGCAATTTCAAACACTTATAGACAACAATTGGACTGAGCCAGGGGAACCCAATGGAAGGCTTAGGAAAGAACAGAAGAGGTGAAAGAGATCGAAACCCCATAGGAAGAACAAGAATATCGACTAAATTGACCCCTATGAGATCTGATGGATGAAAACACCACCCAAAGTTTGTACATGTGTGCATCCATGGCTCTGGATAAATATGTAGCTGATGAGTAAATTAGCTGGTATCCAGGGGAGGGGAGATACTTGGTCCTGTGGAGGCTTTTTGCCCCTGGGAATAGGCATGCTAGAGGGGTTATTGGCGACCGGGTATGTGTGTAAGGGAGTATTTTCTTAGACTCAACGTGGATAGACGATGGTAGGGGGGCTTGCAAAGGGAAGACTGGAAAAGAGAACAACAGTTCAAATGTAATTAAATAATCAACAAAAAAGGAAAAGGAAAAAGGAAAAAAAAAACAACAAAAGAACCAATAAAACAAAAATTCACCAAACAACAATCATGGAGACAGTAAACACACACACACAAACTCTTATGTCTTGGATCAATACTGACCCATTAAGCATGATGATGACAATGCGTTCCTATAATTTTCAGGGTCCCAATAATAATTGCCTGGGTCCCAAATATAGACCATATCAAAAAAAAATCAAAGCTCTGAAAAGCAATATAAGGCAATGCCCAAGGTAAGACATTGAGTGAGACATTAATACACTCCCAGTGTAACTCCAGCTATTGTGAGTTAAAGGTGTTTAAAGATACATAGTCCTCAGGTCTCCAGGTGAGCCAGTAACTCACAAAAACAAGCACAAACATTTGAGTGAATGGAAGTGTGAGGGAACGCACTAGTAATCTTAGCATTGAGAGGCTTATGAGTAAGGAGGTTATTGGCATTCAGCCTACCCAATGTCACATGGCCATTTGTAGGAGATCTTAAACAGAATAGAAAGACGTTCTTTTAAAAAATCAACCATAATAATGAAATCAGCTGGTGAACATATACGTTTGTGATGAAGCTAAAACTTCATTTGGAATTAAACCCCAGGTGTTGAATGTGTACTTCTAAGAAGATAGAAAGTAACATTTTTTTGTCATAACTTGGAGTCTAAATGTCTCTACATCAAACCACATGACCCAGGCGAATATCATTACCTACTAGTTCTGAACACTGTAGACAGGTCTTTGAGTGCTGTTCAAACAAGACAGTTATTCAGGCTGCAGTTCTCTGAATGTGTTCTCTGGCTCCACTGAAGCCTTTATATACCTCTCTGCTCACCACTCCCTTTTGTAGCCACACCCACCAATCCCAAACTGGAATTGGATTACAAGATTAAACTCCACCCGTTTAATTCTATTTGTAACATGCAACCTTTTCAGTGATTGAATCGGAGCTCTCAACCTCATTTGACAGCTCATGGTGAGGAGGTTATAGAACAAGGGGACCACATCTCTATTGTTGGAGAGATTGCAAACTTGCACAACCACTTGAAAGATCAATCTGACAGTTTCTCAAAAATCTGAAATTCAATCTACCTTCTAGTCCCAGCTTTACCACTCCCAGACAGAAAGCCAAAGAGGACCCACAATACCACAAAGACACTTGCTTGACTATGTTCATAATAGCCGTCCTTCAGCTGAAGATACCAGGCTTTCTAAAACACAGCAGAGCCGATGCACAATTAATTCAGAGAGCTTGATGCAGTGGGCACAGGGCATGCACAAATTTGTACCACATGACAGTATTGAGCGAAGCTCCCATTTCTAACCCAGAAGCTGTCTCCAATCCATAAAGTTTTCCAAATGAAACACTAAACTTGTTAAATGGAAGTTTCTTTTCCTTTTTTCTTTTTTTGTTTTTTTTTTTTTGAGACATGGTTTCTCTGTATAGCCCTGGGTATCCTGAAACTTACTCTGTAGACCAGGCTGGATTGAACTCAACTCAGAAACCTGCCTGCCTCTGCCTCCCAAATGCTGGTATTTAAGTTGTGCACCACCACTGCTTGGAGTTAAATGGAAATTTTTGGTGGATGCAAATCCTTCTCTTAAGGGGAGACTGACTGACCAGTTGTAGGTAGGAAAACAAAGCAAACTCAATGGCATTTTAGCAGATCTGAGTGTTAGAAAGTTGTGTCATGCACTTTTGTTTACTTATGTTATTTTCCGTTTAGATTATAACGTGTTTGCTTGCCTATTAGAGCTACAATTTTCCAGTTTTTATGGGACTTCTTTTCTCAGGAGTGATAAAAAGGGTGTGGATTGAGATGGAAAATAATGTGGGGATGATCTCAGAGGAGTTGGGGGAGTTGTAACCATAATCATAACACATTGTATGAACAAAATATTTTCAGTAAGGGAAAAGCAAAGAAAACAGGAGGGAGATATGACTGAGTAGTTAGAGCACTGGCTTCTCTAGCAGATACCTCAGGTTCATATCCCAGCTTCTTTGTGTCAGGTCCTGTGTCTTTGTCCCCCATGCTCTTAACTCCTGAACCATCTCTTTATCCCATATCTGGTTAACATGAAGGAGTGTCAGGTTAGAAAATTGTCTACAGATAATGCCACTGAGATAGGAACTAGACAGGCTGAAGGCTCATACTACACAAAGAGGCAGAGATAGTATCTTCTTTAATTTGCACGCAGACAGGGTTATAGATGGAAACTATTTTACCTAGGCAGCCATAAGGAATTTCATGGGGGTTCCTTACAGGAAAGGATCCCAATATCCAGACTTGACAAGTGAGATAGTACAATTTTAGAAGCTTGAAAGTTGGGAGCTATAGAACTTGATCATGAGAGAACCAGAAACATGGAGAAGGCCAGTGGCTCCTTGAATGTGACACAGTCTTGAGGAGAGTGCCTCCAGAGAATTTGTTCCCAAACATGTAGCTAGCAAGCCTTTTCATGGTGTACACTGGACTGGAAGGAAACTGATCTATATTCTGTACTTTCATAGGAACCAGTGTCACTGATGCTGTCCCCCTGGAAGTAGTGATTCTGAAATGACTCCCGAGGTTACTCTCTAGGCACATCTAGTAGAGATTTTCAAGACATGCAAAGGTTGAGGATCAAGGCTAGATGTGACCATTGTCCTATGATTGCCAATTTTCTGGAGAAAATAGATGGGAGAGGCCAAGATCATCAGTTCCTTTGGATTTCCAGTCTGTAGTCTCTGGCTTTTGCCTGTCAAATTCAATCACCACTCAAGGACGAAAATGATTGCTCATAGCTTTGGGCAGCAAAAAGTTGTTGCTCTGAAGCTCACAATGTTCCTTCCCAGGTCCTACTGGTGTGGCTCAGAGGTGAAAACAGAAAGGAATTGTGTGTGCTAGGAAGATGTGAATGGCTAAATACTATAGGCACAGTTGCTGAAGTAGCTGCTACATCTGCATAGGTGGAAGTGGGCACCAAGCTACCAGAATAAAAGCTCTGGGCACCAGACAAGCAAGGGGGTTAGAAGTTTCATGGCCAAACAGAGAACAATGTTTAGTAGCAGGATCTCAGCCTCAGTCAGGTCCAGAGGTAACCCTCAAACAAAGACAAATGAAAAAATTACCCCCCCTAAACCCAACAAACAAACATGAAACAAGCCAGATCAAGAAAACCTTCCAGGATTTCCATCCTTCTACTCTGATGAGCATGGAACTGAAGGTCAACCTCACCAGGACAGATCTCCTTGAACCTTGGTGCAACAATACCACCCAAACAACAGATTCTAATGTGCATGAAATTCCACAAGGACAGCCTGGAAATGCTGCTCAGAGGGACACAGGTCAATTACAAAAATCTCTAGAAAAAAAAACTTATTGCAATATAATATGATCAGGGATCTATTGTCTCTCATTGAGAACAAAGCCTGGACCTGAAGAAGCCTTTTCCCACCATTGCTTATGTATACAAGGGCCTCCATTCCCTCTGAGGTGTGACATTTTTCATGCATGCTCAAAAGGGTGTGCACATCAATGTCTGGGTTTGGTGACTGTAAATGGGATAGATCCCCAGGTGAGTCAGTCTCTAGATGGTCATTTATTCAGTCTCTACTCCATACTTTGACTCTGTATCTCCTTCTATGCTCCCCCTTTTTGTTCTCCCCTTCTAAGATGGATAGAAGTATCCACACTTTGGTCTTCCTTCTTCTTGAGTTCCATGTGGATTGTTAATTTTATCTTGGGTAATCTGAGCTTCTGGGCTTCTAGATTAATATTCACTTATCTGTATGCCCCAGTGTGGGTAAATGGCAGGGCCAGGAAGCAAGAGTGGGTGGATTGGTAAGCAAGGGGAGGGGGAGGGCATAGGGGAAGGTTGTTTTTCACAGGAGAAACCAGGAAAGGGGCTAACATTTGAAAATGTAAATAAAGAAAATATCCAATAAAAAAATAGGGTGTCATTAATGTTATCTCTGGCCAGAGGTACTTGTGGCTCTTCCATTAACAACTGTGGTGCCAATTTACTCGGCAAGGTCAATGGTAGCCCCTAGGCTCCATAATTCCCTGGTCATGAGCCCCATCCAGCTCAAAGTCTCCTTTCTCTTGGTCCTATTTTACTCTGAAAATCTTTCGACTTTGGATTTCTTCTTCCTTTTCCAAGGAGACCTGCACTTTGGAGAAAGACCTTTTCTCTTGACCCAAGGAGTTTTTCTGCAGATATTTTTATTCATGAAGCCCAGGACAAGAGGCTGAGCTGCCAATCAATCACCCAGCTCTGATTGTTGGCATTTGAATGGGAGACACAGAATTACATTATGTAGTTTGGGGGTCATCCTTCATCAGTCCACTGAAACATGCACCAACCGCCTGGATCAGATCTTGTGGTATTTTGTACATGATGTCTGTCTTAGTTCATTTGTGTTTTGGTGTGTCAGCAGGGGAGTGTGCATATAGAGTAAGAGGACTGTAAACTGAAATGGTTTCTCTCAGTACAGCTGTGGGTCCTACTACTGAACTCAGGCTTGGCAGCAAGTGCCATTACCCTCTGAGCCATCTCACTGGCTCTTAAGCTACCTTGAGGTTTGAGAATTTTATTTTGTGTTTTGGTCATTTTTTGTTTGGTTTTGTCTCTCTGCTTATTTGATTGATTGGTTGATTTTTTTACAGGATTGTTTAGTTTACCGATCTCTGGTTCTTCCTGAGCTCACTTTGTAGACCAGACTAACCTTGACCTCAGAGATTCACCTGCTTCTACTGCCCTAATCCTGGGGTTTATGTCTGTTCCTGCACGGTCTGAGAAACCTCACCTTGTTTGTGTGTTTGTTTGTTTTGTTGTTTTGAGACAGGGTCTCTTTGTTTAAGAGCCCTACATGTCCCATAAGCCACTCTGAGGAGCAGTCTGGTCTTGAAATCAAAGATGCTCCTGCCTCTGACTGTAGTGCTAGGATTAATGTCCTGTGCCAACCTGTTCAGCTCTGGTTCAATTTTATGAATGATCCTCACTCCATAGGTTTCACTCGTTGGGAATTAGTTATTTAGATTAGGGTAGCTCTGAACTCCCTGAATCAGTCAAACTTTGACTCCTGAGGGGAGGGAATAAATGTGTATGCTGCCATTCCCAGTATAAATTTATTGTTTTAATAACATTTGTTCTATGTGTAGGGATGTTTTGCCTACAAAACATTTGACAGGTGTTCCTTCTTTCTAAGCCAATTCTCCAGCCCACAACCCACATCACATCTCATAGCCCTGAGGAATGTTCTTGGGCTGATCCTACTTGTCATACTCTAAGTTTCCTGAGCAGCCAAGGCCACCATCTCCCTCACACCTTCCTTTTGATGTTTGCCTTTATCTATTTAGAAAGCAGGTCTTGTAGGGATCAGACTATACTTCAGCTTACAATTTGTCTGAAGATGACATTAAAACAAGCCTACTACCTCCCACTTCCAATTTTGAGCTTACCACCATGCCCCATCTTGTCTGTTGCACAGAGAATTTTAGAGAGGAATCCCTGAATGCCGGATAGCTCCTTACCAACTGAGTGCACACACAACACCCTGGCTACTATAGTAATGGAATCAAGCCTTGCTCCTGCCCTACCTTTTGAGTGGCTGCTGCTACAGTTTACTGACAGAGCATCCACTTCAGCCCTTGAGCTCCAGTACATATTCCTAACTCTGACTCTGTATTCTGTCCCAAATCCAACGAAAAAGAATACCTTTGAATTATGCTATGTCTCTGATCAACAACAGATTAAAACCTTAGCTGATGAAAACTGGAAATGACTCTGGTCCCATGAATAAAATCCAACCAGATTGTTTATTCATAACAGTTATCCTACCAATAAAAAGGATTCTGAGGCAGTTGAATTTCTAGAATTAGACTTCTAAAAAGTCTTTGGCTTCTGAGCATGACAAGATCCCTGGAACAAATTGAAAACTAAGTAAACCGTAAGTAAGTGAAGGAACAATTCAATAAACTTGATGTTGTATGGTTAATTAACAAGTGGAATATTCGTATTTATCCATGAAACTTTTGGGGGAGCGTGAGGATGAGGAAGATTGGAGAGTACATGAACACAAGTTTTTCTGATTCAACCAATGAAACGATGAGATCTTTGATCTGGAATTTGAAGGGTGGAGATTAAACCAGGAAATCCAATTCCAGTTTTGGATTGGAGGGTGTGGCTACAATAGGGAGGGGTGAGCAGAGAGGTATATAAAGGCATCAGTGGAACTAGAGAACACACTCAGAAACCTGCAGCCTGGATAACTACCTGGTGCAGGGGGACATAGAGACTTCTCTGCAGTGCTCAACTGGTATGTACTGTTTTTTCCTTGGGTAATGCAGTTTGATGTAGAGAAGTTTAGACTCCTTTAAAGGAACAGGTTGGGGGCTGGTGAGATGGCTCAGTGGGTAAGAGCACCCGACTGCTCTTCCAAAGGTCCGGAGTTCAAATCCCAGCAACCACATGGTGGCTCACAACCATCCGTAATGAGATCTGGTGCCCTCTTCTGGAGTGTCTGAAGACAGCTACAGTGTACTTACATATAATCAATAAATAAATCTTTAAAAAAAAAAAAAGGAACAGGTTGAAGAAGTTGGGTTTCATTCCAAATGAATTTTTACCTTTGTCACCAATATATTTCCATGATAGCTTGCCTAGTTCATTAGTGTGCTTCATAAAATTTTTTTGAGACAAGGATTCTGTATCTTGTTCAAACTCTTTAAGAACTGGCCATGTGACTCCTGGGAAGCTGGAAACAAATCATTCTGACTAACTTTTTCCCTCAGGTTTCTCCTTCACTGAATTTGTGTGTGTGTGTGTGTGTGTGTGTGTGTGTGTGTGTGTGAGAGAGAGAGAGAGAGAGAGAGAGAGAGAGAGAGAGAGAGAGAGAGAGAGATAGAAAGAGAGAGAGAGAGAGAGAGAGAGAGAGAGAGAGAGAGAGAGAGAGAGACCCTGGCTCACACTCTAGACCTGTATGTAGACCATGTATCTTTGATTTCCTTCAATGC
Organism: Mus caroli; assembly: GCF_978045245.1. NCBI lineage: Eukaryota > Metazoa > Chordata > Mammalia > Rodentia > Muridae > Mus > Mus caroli. The sequence goes on along the minus strand of NW_028227259.1, from coordinate 98,693,857 downwards.
CCAATTGTTCCAGTGATACTTGTGAGTTATGCATATGTATTGCCTTAGACTTTGCGTTACATCTTTTCTACATAGCTTTGCTCTGTGTACATGATCTGCTTCCCAGATACAGGAAACCCTAAAAATTGTAGAAACATACTGAAGTCATTCTGCTTACTGGGAATTAATATTAATCCCCAACACAAGAATTTGTGTTTGGTTGGTTGGTTGGTTGGTTGGTTGGTCGGTCGGTTGGTTTTGTTTGACTTCCGAATTTTTTTTTTTAGATTGTTTTTGAGAAAGGGTCATACAAAAAGGATTTTGATTTGAAAGTTATGTGCACATTTGATTGATAGAAAAACCCCGGTTGTCATAGTCTCTCTTTCCACCACAAGTTTAGGTTGAAGAGGTAAATTGATTTCTCTGTCACTGTCAGAGTAGTAACTCTGAAGCTTAGTGGTTGATGTAATGGTGAGGAAGTTTTACACACATTTTTTGAAAGTATATTTTTTTCTGAATCCTTCCCAAGGAGCCTTCTGACTTGAGACCATAGAGGATGAGTGTTCAGACTCCGTCCACACTCCTGAAGCTGGCATTGCAGAATCTGATGAGAGAAGAGGCTTTGGCCTTGTCCTCTCTGGAGGAGGTGCCTTTTCTGCTCTTCCCAGCACTGTTCAAGGAGGCCTTCGCTGGCATACTTAAGAAGCTCATGAACGCAATGGTGGCAGCCTGGACTTTTCCCTGTCTCCATGTGGGGGCTTTGATGAAGTCACCTAACCTGGAGACCTTCCAGGCTGTGCTAGATGGAATAGACATGCGACTGACAAGAGAATCTCACCCCAGGTGAGTAATAATCAAGTCGTCTATAAGGGAGCATTTGGGTACACATTAGAGATTGTGGGGTCAGGGAGAATGGCTTCTGATGGGATCATCAAGCAGTGGTGCAGGAACCTTGAAGCTATTGTCTTCTTGGATTAAGGACAGTTGTCAGTGGATTACAGCTTACTATATGTAATCTCTAGAATGAGCCTATCCCTGGTTTCCCACAACCACTATTACTGGGACTAAGGAGAAATAAAGAGTAACTTAGTGGAAGGAAAGTGGTCAGGTCTACACATGCAGCTCAGGGAAAGATTCTGTAGCATGCTTGTGTGCACATTGCACTCTGTTTAAAGTAATTACACCTTAGCAAGATGGGGGAGACTTGAGTTTAGAGTCAGGTAGTCAAAGCTGACTGACTGTAGTCATATCTGCTGATATTTGACATGTTTCATTCCTGGCAGGGGTAAACTTCAGGTTCTGGACCTGAGGAATGTGCACCATGCCTTCTGGGACATATGGGTTGGTGCAGAGGATGGTAGCTGTTCATTAGAGCCCTTGGATGAGAAGCGTACAGTAGTGAAATCCTTCCAAGATATGCACGGAGGAGGTTGCTGACTTGTGCCTCAGGCCCCGCTGGGATGAGACACAAGCATACTCTTGAAGTTGGCCCAACAGAGGAAGGACTCCCTACATTTGTGCTGTATAAACATGAAGATCTGGGCTATGCCCGTGAACTTTGTCTTAGAGATTTTGAATGTCTTTCATCCAGAGCACATAGAGGAATTGGAACTGAACACTGAGTGTAATGTGTTCAATCTGGCTCGTTTTGCTCCCTGCTTTGGGCAGATGAGAAATCTTCGCAAACTTCTCCTGGCACCCATCTATAAGAACGTCTTCAAGACTGCAAACAGGACAGGAGGCAGAGAAGACAAGTGTGTCAAGGAGTTCATTTCTATCTTCTCCAAATTCAATTGTCTCCAGCATCTCTCCATGCTTGGTGTCCACTTTCTCACAGACCACATGAATCAGGTCTTCGGGTAAGCAAGGAGGGAGAGCTGGGTTACCTAGCAGAGCATTTTTTCTTGTCCATTTTAAGGATTATTCATGTACCATGCCTGACAGTCAGCCACCTGGAACAAATTTTAGGGACCCTTTAGAATATGGATGTTATGTGTGATTCAAAGTCTCAAATAATTACTCCTGAAGCAGTAGACGGAAGGGAGGTAAGGAGTAGCTCAGATCATGTCAGAAGGGACTGTAATTCTTCTTGGAATCATGGCCAACAGGGAGTTGAGGATGTATTTAGGAGATGGGGGAGACCATTAAAGTGAGGAAGTGAGCTCTATGCTAAGATCTGTGGGAAAAGCCGACCATCTTCCCCTACTTTCCCATGAGTAAAGGGTTTTGAGCCCCAGTACTGTGGAGTACAAGGGACATGAGGGATTGTATGGAACTGTAAGGGATAGCAAGAGTGACAGTTCAGATGCTGGGATTAAATGCAGCTTTGAATGAGCCCACATGTAATATCCCTAGATCCTGTCAGGACTGTCTTTGTATGGAAATCCCTCTATGTGTCTTAGGGGCTAAACTGGTTTTCTGCTTGAGACTGAAGTCAGCTGATTAGGTGGGGTGTTGACTTGACTAGGCTGATTTCAAAGGAAGGATCTCAGGTAATATCAATGGTCATTTGGTCACACTGAGCTTGGTCACCTGGTCACTTCTACGACTCTGTAAACCCCACTCCATGCTCTCCATTACCATTTGCCTGAACTAACCATCTGGTCTCATTTATTCCTAGGTGCCTGATGACATCCTTGGAGACCTTCTCCATCACTCACTACCAAATTTCATAGTCAGACTTGAATTCCTTCTCTTGCTGTCTGAGTCTCTTTCAGCTAAAACATCTGGAGATGAAAGGTGTGGTCTTACAGGTTTTGGATGTGATGCCTCTGAGAGGTCTCTTAGAGAAAGTGGTAAAAACTCTTGAGACTCTGAATTTGCAGGGATGTAGGATGAAGGACTCCCAACTCAATGCACTCCTACCTTCCCTCATACAATTCTCCCCGCTTACCAAGGTCAACTTATACAACAATGACTTGTCCATGCCCATCCTGAAGTCCCTTTTACAGCACACAGCCAGCTGGAGGAAGATGAATGTGGAACAATACCCTGCCCCTCTGGAATGCTATAATGAGTTGGGCCATGTCTCTGTAGAAAGATTTGCCCAACTGTGTCAGGATCTCATGGATACACTGAGGGCAATAAGGCAGCCCATGAGCCTCTCTTTTGCTACACATATATGCCACGAATGTGGTGAGCGCTGTGTCTATGGCCAGGGACTCAGACTTTGTTTTTGCTGGAGGTGAACATGGGTACAGAACTTCTGCATGTGAATAAATGACAGGTTTGGGACACATCTCTGATGTGGGTTGCTCAGAGACTGTGACTTCAGGCAGTGTACAGAGGCTTGGAAAGGAAAGGATGAATCATAACTGGGATCTTGGAGGCTGAGCTTGACCTGGGGAACAGACAGATGGACAGTGTGGCCAGGTGCCTTGTGCAGTGATAAAGACAACTTGGGTGGTTTGAGTGGACTCTTTCAGGACAGATTAACTAGATCCTTTGTCATGGACTTGTAAACTTTTTGTTCTTCACTGTAATATTAAGTGAATACGTAGAACATGGGTTCTTTAGATGTTTTTCCTGTTGTCTGAGTAGAAGAAAGTATCTAATTTTAAGCATTCTGTAGCAACTGCCCTCTGTTGAGAGTTAAAATGAACACGTGGATGCCAGATATAACATGATTCAAAATCTTGGGTAGGTGGATAAAGTTATCAGCCTGGTGGTTCACATATGGATATCTTGATTGGCTGGTGGTAAAAAAGAAGTCAAAATACAATCTCCATGTCTCTCACACTCCTTTTTTTTTCTTTCATTCACCCTCTCTCCCTGCCTGCCTGTCAACTTCACAGGCCTTGTTGCTTGGAACCTGTGAACCTGCTGGAAGTTTGCTCACAGAAAATTCCTTTCATGCTATTCAGAAAAACAAACAAATCAACAAACAAAAGCTCAGGAGTCCAAAAGTGCAATGAATCATGTTTTAATGGTATATGTAGCTTTAGAAGAAGGCAAAATTTGTTTTCAGAACTATCATCAGGTGCTTCCAGCTGCAACTCAGGCTTCAGGTGTTAATATCATTTCTTCAGACATCTGTGGATCCTGGCATTTACATGCACATTATGTACAATAAATCTACGTATACACAAAATTGAGAAAGTTGTAGACAAAAATCACACCATTTCACAAAGACTTCAGAAAAATGAAGTAATTGAATAAATGACATTGGTCAGTAGCAGTTACCTGAGTTTTGTGTGTCTCCAATGGTATTCCCCCTCCACCACAGTGTGAAGAGAATGTGTGAAGTTTCAGGTGTTTTCATTGAGCTTAATTGGGGAGTAGTAGCCCAGTTTGTTCTGAGCTCTGGTTTGAGGCCTGCACCTTGGATGTTTGAAAGAATACTATGACTTCATCCTAGACCAATATCTTACTTTCTGTCTATTTTCCTGTCAGTCCTTTTCAAGACAGTGGTTGGGAAGCTTAGTACTGCTCAACAGTTCTACATACTGGGTTTCTGTCTAAAGAATCTACAATACACACATAAATTCACATAAACACACACACAAACACACACTAAACAAATGAATAGAAGAAAGTATTGAGAATGAAAATTTAAAGGTAATTCCAAATATTCTCTGTATGTGAAATAAACTCTTGACTGTATACCTCCAAGTACTTTACCTATAGCAATTCCTCACATCCTTAGCTTACACAGTCTGGAAAGAGAAAGAGCAGTAACTAGACTTGAGCTATGGTGGTAATTAGTCACTGAGCTGAGCCATCAAGTTTGAAAATTTCAAATTCTTTTCATACTATGTGAGATGGAGTCCCAAGACACCATACGTGCCAAGCAAGCATTGAACCACTGAGGTACATCTCAGGTTGACTTTGATCAACTCATTTAGTTGTTTATTTCTAATGTACTTCCAGAGGGTCTTACATCATAGCCTATCCTGGCTGATAATTCTGTCTACTTAAGAGGATGTGCAGTCCCTCAGAGATTGTTTTTATCTGGTGGCCACTTATTCTTCAGATCAGGTTTGGACAAATTTACAAATCTCCTGCCTCATTCCTCATACCAGTAAACATCATTTTAAACTAATGTCACAAATGTCTTTATATGAGGAAAGAAAAATATTAAGTGTCACCTTGGGCCACATGCTAGTCTTAGAGACAGCCGGAAGATCTGTAATGTGTGCTTGCCCATTTGGTCAAGAGATGGGCACACTGAACCAGGTAAGCAGAGCACTCAGTGACCAAGAGACCAGAACATGACCACATTCAGAAAATCAGTCTCTATACTAGCTTCTTTGGGGCTCTTTGTTGCTGTTGAGATGGGCTGTCATGTATGAGCTGCCTCTGCAGTAAGACAGCTGTGTACTCCTGATACTCCTCCCTCTTCTTTCCATGTGAAGTCAAGAGGGCAATATATCAAGCCCAGTCTCCAGCAAGGTTTTCAATGGCTTTTGAAATCAGACCGCTCATTGCAAACAGTAGCTTGCAGTACCAAAGGTGGTTTTTACTCTCCAATTTCTCCTTAATGTAGAACAAGAGTATGCAGTTCCACAGGAACTGTTTTCACTGCAGGCTGTGGTGGTCCACAGCCCCACTCTCAGGATTTAGGGGTGGTAGCATCAGGGTAAGTATTCAAGCTAGCCTCAGCTTCATAATTGCCTGCAGGCTAGGTTAGTCTACATCAGATGACTCAAAAATAAAGAAATATGTATGGAAAGTAGATCAGGCTATATCATCTCTAAGATATTGACCCCGAACCCCCATGTTCTGAGTGGTTGGGGAATCACCCTCACAGGGGCAGAGGGAGGGGGATGGGAATGGGGGGTTGCAAAAGGGAGACATGGAAAGGGAAAAACATTTGAAATGTAAATATAGAAAATATCGGAGACAAAAACAACAACAAAAAAAAACCAAAAAAAAAAAAAACCCAAACAAATAAACAAAACACAAAGAGAATCATATGAAGAATCAACAAAACAAAGAGCTGATTCTTTGAGTAAAAGCACTAAAATGGATAAACTCTTAGCCAAACTAACTAAAAGGCACAGAGTAAGAATCCAAATTAATAAAATCAGAAAAGAAAAGGAAGACTTAGCCACGGACTTAGCAAGGGAAAAGTAGAACAGGATGGGGGAGGGACTTTTTCAGAGGGGAAATCAGGAACTGGGATAACATTTGAAATGGAAATAAAGAAAATATCCAGTAATAAAAAAGAAAAGGGAGACAGGACACCAGACACCAAGGAAATCTTTTGGTTTGAAGGCAAAAATCTGTACTCTACAAAATTGGAAAATCTAAATGAAATGGATTATTTTCAAGACAAATGCAACTTACAAAATTTAAAACTCAAAGTCATGTTAACTGTCTAGTCCTATCACCCCTACAGAACTACTAGTAATCATTAAAAGTCTTCCATCCAAAAAAATGTCTCAGGGCCAGACTGTTTTAGTGCACAACTTTACCATACTTTCTTTTTTTAAAATATTTTATTAGGGATTTTCCTCATTTACATTTCTAATGCTATCCCAAAAGTCCCCCATACCCTCCCTCACCCACTCCTCCACGCACCCACTAACACTTCCTGGCCCTGGCATTCCCCTCTACTGAGTCATATAAAGTTTGCACGACCAATGGGCCTCTCTTTACACTGATGGACGACTAGGCTATCTTCTGACATATATATATATATATATATATATATATATATATATATATATATATATATATGCAGCTAGAGACACAAGCTATATATCTGCAGCTAGAGACACAAGCTCCGCGGGTGTACTGGTTAGTTCATATTGTTGTTCCACCGATAGGGTTGCAGACCCCCCCAGCTCCTTGGGTGCTTTCTGTAGCTCCTCCATTGGGTGCCCTGTGATCCATCAAATAGCTGACTGTGAACATTCACTTCTGTGTTTGCTAGGCACGGGCATAGTCTCAAAAGAGACAGCTATATCAGGGTCCTTTCTACAAAATCTTGCTAGTATATGCAATGGTGTCAGCATTTTAAAGCTAATTATGGGATGGATCCCTGGATATGGCAGTCTCTAAATGGTCCATCCTTTCGTCTCAGCTCCAAACTTTGTCTCTGTAACTCCTTCCATGGGTGTTTTGTTCCCAATTCTAAGAAGGCGCAAAGAATCAACACTTTGGTCTTCATTCTTCTTGAGTTTCCTCTGTTTTTCAAATTGTATTTTATATCTTGGGTATTCTAAATTTCTGGCTAATATCCACTTATCAGTGAGTACATATCATGTGAGTTTTTTTGTGATTGGGTTATCTCAGTCAGGATGATGCCCTCCAGTTCCATCCATTTGCCTAGAAATTTCATAAATCCATTCTTTTTAATAGCTGAGTAGTAGTACCGCCAGACTGATTTCCAGAGGGGTTGTACAAGCTTGCAATCCCACCAACAATGGAGGAGTGTTCCTCTTTCTCCACATCCTCACCAGCATCTGCTGTCACCTGAATGTTTTATTTTAGACATTCTGACTTGTGTGAGGTGGAATCTCAGGGTTGTTTTGATTTGCATTTTCCTGATACTTAAGGATGCTGAACATTTTTTTCAGGTGCTTCTCAGCCATTCGGTATTCCTCAGGTGAGAATTCTTTGTTTAGCTCTGAGCCCCATTGAGTTCTTTATACATTTTGGATATTAGTCCCCTATCTCATTTAGGATAGGTAAAGATCCTTTCCCAATCTGTTGGTGGCCTTTTTGTCTTATTGATGGTGTCTTTTGCCTTGCAGAAGCTTTGCAATTTTATGAGGTCACATTTGTTGATTCTCAATCTTATAGCACAAGCTATTGCTGCTCTATTCAGGAATTTTTCCCCAGTGCCCATATCTTTGAGGCTTTTCCCCACTTTCTCCTCTATAAGTTTCAGTGTCTCTAGTTTTATGTGGAGTTCCTTAATCCACTACGATTTGACCTTAGTACCTGGAGATAGGAATGGATCAATTTGCATTCTTCTATATGATAACTGCCAGTTGTTGTAGCACCATTTGTTCAAAATGCTGTTTTTTTTTCCACTGGATGGTTTTAGCTCCCTTGTCAAATATCAAGTGACCATAGGTGTGTGGGTTCGTTTCTGGGTCTTCAATTCTATTCCATTGGTCTACTTGTCTGTCGATATACCAGTACCATGCAGTTTTTATCACAATTGCTCTGTAATACAGCTTTAGGTCAGGCATGGTGAATCCACCTGAGGTTCTTTGATCCTTCAGAAGAGTTTTTGCCATCCTAGATTGTTTGTTATTCCAGATAAATTTGGAGATTGCCCTTTCTAATTCTTTGAAGAATTGAGTTGGAATTTTGATGGGGATTGCATTGAATCTGTAGATTGCTTTTGGCAAGATAGCTATTTTTACTGTATTGACCCTGCCAATCCATGAGCATCGGAGATATTTCCATCTTCTGAGATCTTCTTTAATTTCTTTCATTAGAGATTTGAAGTTTTTATCATAAAAATCTTTCACTTCCTTAGTTAGAGTCATGCCAAGGTATTTTATATTATTTGTGACTATTGAGAAGGGTGTTTTTTCCCTAATTTCTTTCTCAGCCTGTTTATCCTTTGTGTAGAGAAAGGCCATTGACATGTTTGAGTTATTTTGTATCCAGCTACTTCACCGAAGCTGTTTATCAGGTTTAGGAGTTCTCTGGTGGAATTTTTAGGGTCACTTATATATACTATCATATCATCTGCAAAAAGTGTCATTTTGACTTCTTTCCAATTTGTATCCTCTTGATCTCCTTTTGTTGTCAAATTGCTCTGGCTAGGACTTCAAGTACAATGTTGAATAGGTAGGGAGAAAGTGGGCAGCCTTGTCTAGTCCCTGATTTCAGTGGGATTTCTTCCAGCTTCTCACCATTTACTTTTATGTTGGCTACTGGTTTGCTGTAGATTGCTTTTCTTATTGTTTTTCTTTTTTTTTAATTAGGTATTTTCCTCATTTACATTTCCAATGCTATCCCAAAGACCCCCATACCCAACCCCCACTCCCCTACCCACCCACTCCCCCTTTTTGGCCCTGGCGTTCCCCTGTACTGGGCATATAACGTTTGCAAGTCCAATGGGCCTCTCTTTCCAGTGATGGCCAACTAGGTCATCTTTTGATACATATGCAGCTAGAGACAAGAGCTCCGGGGTACCGGTTAGTTCATATTCTTGTTCCACCTATAGGATTGCACTTCCCTTTAGTTCCTTGGGTGATTTCTCTAGCTCCTCCATTGGGGGCCCTGTGATCCATTCAATAGCTGACTGTGAGCATCCACTTCTGTGTTTGCTAGGCCCCGGCATAGTCTCACAAGTCACAGCTCCTCGTTGGGTTGATTCTTTGAATAGTTCTTGTTTCCACTTGGTTGATTTCCTCCCTGAGTTTGATTATTTCCTGCCGTCTACTCCTCTTGGGTGAATTTGCTTCCTTTTGTTCTAGAGCTTTTAGTGTGTTGTTAAGCTGCTAGTGTGTTCTCTCTCTAGTTTCTTTTTGGCCGCATTCAGAGCTATGAGTTTTCCTCTTAGAAATGCTTTTATTCTGTCCCATTGTTTGGGTATGTTGTGGCTTCATTTTCATTACACGTTACAAAGTCCTTATTTTCTTTCTTTATTCCATCCTTGACCAAGGTATCATTGAGAAGTGTATTGTTCAGTTTCCAGGTGAATGTTGGCTTTCTATTATTTATGTTTTTATTGAAGATCAGCCTTAGTCCATGGTGATCTGGTAGGATGCATGGGACAATTTCAATATTTTTGTATCTGTTGAGGCCTGTTTTTTGACCAATTATATGGTCAATTTTGGAGAAGGTACCATGAGGTGCTGAGAAGAAGGCATATCCTTTAGGATAAAATGTTCTGCAGATATCTGTTAGATCCATTTGTTTCATAACTTCTGTTAGTTTCACTGTGACCCTGTTTAGTCTCTGTTTTCATGATCGGTCCGTTGGTGAAAGTGGTGTGTTGAAGTCTCTCACTATTATTGTGAGAGGTACAATGTGTGCTTTGAGCTTTACTAAAGTTTCTTTAATGAATGTGGCTGCCCTTGCATTTGGAGCATAGATATTCAGAATCGAGAGTTCCTCTTGGAACATTTTACCTTTGATGAGTATGAAGTGTCCCTCCTTGTCTTTTTTCATAACTTTGGGTGGGAAGTCAATTTTATTAGATATTAGAATGGCTACTCCAGCTTGTTTCTTCAGACCATTTGTTTGGAAAATTGTTTTCCAGCCTTTCATTCTGAGGTAGTGTCTATCTTTTTCCCTGAGATGTGTTTCCTGTAAGCAGCAAAATGTTGGGTCCTATTTGTGTAGCTAGTCTGTTAGTCTATGTCTTTTAATTGGGGAGTTGAGCCCATTGATATTAAGAGATATTAAGGAAAGTAATTGTTGCTTCCTTTTATTTCTGTCGTTAGAGTTGGCATTCTGTTCTTGTGGCAGTCTTCTTTTTGGTTCATTGAGGGATTACTTTCTTGCTATTTCTAGAGCGTGATTTCTGTCCTTGTATTTTTTTGTTGTTGTTGTTTTTGTTTTTGTTTTTTTTTTCTGTTATTATCCTTTGAAGACCTGGATTTGTGGAAAGATAATGTGTGAATTTTCTTTTGTCATGGAAAACTTTGGTTTCTCCATCTATGGTAATTGTGAGTTTGGCCAGGTATAGTAGCCTGGGCTGGCATTTGTGTTCTCTTAGTGTCTGTAGAACATCTGTCCAGGCTCTTCTGGCTTTCATAGTCTCTGGTGAAAAGTCTGGTGTAATTCTGATAGGCCTGCCTTTATATGTTACTTGACCTTTCTCCCTTACTGCTTTTAATATTCTATCTTTATTTTGTGCATTTGTTGTTCTGATTATTATGTGTCGGGAGGAATTTCTTTTCTGTTCCAGTCTATTTGGAGTTCTGTAGCCTTCTTGTAAATTCATGGGCATCACTTTTTTTAGGTTTGGGAAGTTTTCTTCTATAAGTTTTTGAAGATATTTGCTCACCCTTTGAGTTGAAAATCTTCATTCTCATCTGCTCCTATTATCTGTAGGTTTGGTCTTCTCATTGTGTCTTGGATTTCCTGGATGTTTTGAGTTAGGATCTTTTTGCATTTTCCATTTTCTTTGATTGTTGTGCCGATGTTCTCCATGGAATCTTCTGCACCTGAGATTCTCTCTTCCATCTCTTGTATTCTGTTGCTGATGCTCGCATCTATGGTTTCAGTGTTCTTTGCCTGGGTTTCTATCTCTAGCCTTGCCCCACTTTGGGTTTTCTTTATTGTGTCCATTTCCCTTTTTAGGTCTTGGATGGTTTTATTCAATTCCATCACCTGGTTGGTTGTGTTTTCCTGCAATTCTTTAAGGGATTTTTGTGCTTCCTCTTTAAGGTCCTCTACCTGTTTAGCAGTGTTCTCCTGTATTTTTTCAAGTGAGTTATTAAAGTCCTTGTTGTCCTCTACCATCATCATGAGATATGCTTTTAAATCTGCATCTAGCTTTTCCGGTGTGTTGGGGTGCCCTGGACTGGGTGAGGTGGGAGTGCTGTGTTCTGATGATGGTGAGTGGTCCTGGTTTCTGTTAGTAAGATTCTTATGTTTACCTTTCACCATCTGGTAATCTCTGGAGTTACTTGCTATAGTTGTCTCTTGTTAGAGATTGTTCCTCTCGTGATTCTGTTAGCCTCTATCAGCAGACTTGGGAGACTACTTCTCTCCTCTGAGTTTCAGTGTTCAGAGCACTCTCTGCAGGCAAGCTCTCCTCTTACAGGGAAGGTGCACAGATATCTGGAGTTCGGAAGGCCTTCCTGGCCGAAGATGAAGGCCCAAAACAGGACCTGTCCCAGAAGCTATGTTGCTTCGGCCTTTCCCAGAAGCTGTTACCTTCTGTAATCCACACTCTCACCTGCACAAACTAGTCTCAAAGAGATCCAGGAACCAAGATGGCTCCCCAGGTGCTCCTGCAAAGCCCTCCCGGGCATGGCTGACAACTCTCCTCTGACAGGGAAGGTGCCCAGATTCTGGATCCCGAAAAGGGGGCTGCCTCAGAAGCTCTGTGGCTCTCGTCCACACTCTTACCTGTGCAGACTACTCTCAGAGGAGTCCAGGAACCAAGATGTCTCCCACCGATCCTATTTAGAAATTTTTAAAATATACTTACTGATAATAAAATTTATCTCCTAGAAACACTCATAATCTTTTATGTGTAAACTGATTGTTAGACAATGCACACAAATGTACAATGCATTTTAAATACTCTTTCACTATGTCAGGTGATATTTCATAAGGGCTTTTGAATATATTTCTTAATGATTCATTATTAATATCTTAAGCTATTTTACTATGCTTATTTTTCATGTTTTGAAACAATTTATTATTCATCATTATATGTAGAATCCTCAGTTATGGATAGTATTAAATATTCATTAATGATATTTTAGGGTATGAAAAGATATGAATATAAATGTTGAACAATTTTTATGTAGTATTTGATTCTCAAAATGCTCAATATTATTTTGTTTGAGTGTAAAATGCATTTAAATAATAAAAATGATTAAATTTGTACTTCAAGAGGAGAGAACCAGGGCACAGTCATAATCATGTTAGAGCAAACCTAAGCTGCAATAGTGTAAAGTACTCAATGTCTTATATCTGGGATCTACTCCCTCTCTTCTGGGCTCTTTTAAAGGGCTTGAGTCACTTCTTCACTCTGCCCTGTACAGCACATAGATCTTGTCTTCTAGGCTCAGGCTGGCTCCACTCCATACTTGTTCTTGGAACTCATGCCTAGGTACTGCATCTACAAATGCTGGGGGTCTTTCAACTGGATAGCACTTTCACCCATAGCCTTTCCTAGACTCCAAGACTCCAGAACTGCTCTCCAATGCCAAGCCTCATCTGTTCTCCCCTAATTACCTTCAAAACCAGAACCACCTGGGTAAATCTTTCACTACCAAGTTCAGCTGCTAATCTTGGAATACAGCTTCTTTGGATTCTGAGAGAACACTTTACAGATGACTTCATCTCAATAATGCTGGTCTCTTAAATGTAAATCTGCTGATTCTTAAGTCCCAGCTGACCTGTATTGATATTTCAGGAAAGCAAAGGTTTCACTTTACTTGTTCTGGTGACTTGTTCATCAGAGCTGAATCTTTAACTAAAACCTGAACCATGAAGTCTTAACTCAAATGGCTCAGTAGACTCTTGGCTTCCCTCTGAAGCATCACAAGCCACGCCTCCATCATTTGAACTGCTCTCAACACTTCCAACCTCCAATAGAACATACCACTGTTCTCTCCTTACTCAATGGATTCTCTAGCTCAAATTTCCAAAGGCCTTCCACAATCCTCCCTAAAACATTATCAGGCCCATCAAAGCAAAAGACCACTATGCCAGTACCAGCTTATGTCTTGGTGATTTATTTTTTTTGCTGTGGTGAACCAGGTACACCAGCCCAGGGATGGAACTGCCCATAATAGAATGGCCCTCCCCCATTAATCAATAATTAAGAAAATGCTCTACAGGCTTACCTGTAGCTCAATCTTATTGAGGCTTTTTCTCAACCCATAGTCCCTATTCTCAGATGACTTTAGCAATTGTCAAGTTTTCACAAAACTGTCCAAACTCTCCAAGACACACACATACACAGACTTACACACAATCACACACAAATTCCAATCCCACAGTGTTTTCTTTTACTAGTAACAGAGGAAAACCCCTCTTCAATATATTTTAAGTATTTTTATTTACATTTCTCCCATCCATGAGAACTTCATTGTTCTTTAATGAGTCTAAGTTCCTTGAATGTTAGCAAAAAGTAAATGAAAGAAAAGTTTAAAGGTAGATACTAGAGATGTATTGAGTTTCTGGAAGGCTTGCCTAACATGCTTTGAGCACTCTCCATCACCACACTCTGTTAAGAGACTACAGTGCTTGGAATTTGTGTCCCACCACTTAGGAGGTAGAGGCAAAAGGTCTCTGATGCTCACACACATCTAAGATACATATACATTTCTGGGGTAGTCTGGATTATAGGAGACCATGTTTCAGTTTACCAAAACACATATAAAGACTCAGCAGGTTGTATTTACATATTAGGAATCTATACCCATACTCGTATGTTCACATGTATATATGTAATTGTGTTTCTCTCTCTCTCTCTCTCTCTCTCTCTCTCTCTCTCTCTCTCTCTCTCTCTCTCTCTCTCTCTCTCTCTGTGTGTGTGTGTGTGTGTGTGTGTGTGTGTGTGTGTGTGTATTTGTAAAAAAGAAATAGAAGCACTGCATTTGATGTGGATCAGGGGTACATACATGGCAAGGGTTGGAATGAGATAAAGGAAATGTTATAAATATATTTTAATTTAAAATATTAGCGATTAATAAAAAGGGGGAATAAGTAAATGACTCTACAGCTCAGAGCACTGTCTGCTCTTTCAGGGTACCATACTTGGGTTCCCAGGACCACTTTAAGGTAGTTCACAAACCCTTGTAACTCTAGATTCAGGGGATCCATCACCTTCTTCTGGCTTCCCTTGGGATTCCACTCATACAGAGATAGAAATGCACAATTAAACATTTTAAATATAAATATTAACAGAAAATTGAAAGACAATGTTGAAAATATTATGTGGCTTAACTCCACAGTGGAGTGTTTGTCTTCAAACTAACAAAGGTGTTTTTTATTTTGTTTTAATTTCTTGAGTTTTCTATTTCAGGACTCTGATCCCAGAGAAAGTCTGTTTCCAAGCAAGATGTAGTTTTTTATAGCTCAATGATTATTACTGGAAGTGATCCTAGGATGTTCCACAGTGCAGTATTCAGGTACTTTGTATCATAAACACAGTGTTAAGATTGACACATCAAAGAAGGGGAGAAGTGGAGTTCCTTTTATTGATACAAACAACAACAACAACAACAACAAATCAACCAGGTTTCATCTCAAAATAAATTAAAAAAAATTATTCTGGAGCCAAATAGAATAAGCCATGTTTTGAAAAAAGATTTAGAATACTCCAAATTTCATATTTCAACATAAAAGCAGTTTCATAATGTTTTTTTGTTAAGAAGTTTTTTAAAAATCTTAAATTAAAGCAGTTCTTAGATACACAGGTAAAAATTTAAAAATATTTACTTTGCTGAAAAAGTTAATGGATAGGTTTAGAAAAGCTGAAAAATCTCTCATATCAGCTTCAGATGCCATCTGAGAACATTCTAAAGCCTTTTGATTTTTGGGAGTAGTGTTTTTAATTTAATACACTATAAGATTTAAAAATAAATCTGATAGGATATTAGGTCCTGCTTTATTTGTTAGTGACAGGATGTTAGGTGGGACATGTGGGGAGAGACAAGACATGGCTATTAAATACCCTAAAGCTTCCCCAAGTCAACTCTGTTCATTCTCCTGCCGGATTCATTCCATCCTCCTCATGTCACTGCATGCAGTCAGTCAGTCAGCCTCTGCAGTCACTGAATCTTCCCAGGAATTACTTCATAGCCCTTCTCACTGAGATGATGTACATTAAAAAGAATTCATGAAGAAATTCAGAAAGAAACTCCTCTATCATCTTATTAGAGTCTGAGAGGAAGACAGGCCTGCTATAAATCCCAGAAAATACTAGATGAGGAAGGAGATAAGGAGAGAGAGTCATGTTTTTAGAGTTAGGGGCAGAAATGGAGGTCTGCAAACATAATAGAAAATGCAGGTAGGGTCTACAGAAGACAAGAGCAAAAAGCCTAGAATATCTTAGTTGGCATGTTTAGAATTTACACAGGTATTAGAGAGAGAATGGGTAAAGACTGCACTTACAACTTTGAGTTAGAACCCAGGCAACAGGCTGGTTCGGTAGTGAAGATGACTGAGCAACAGGTAGGAGGAAAGTGTAAGAACAGCAGCTTATTAAGGGGATGATCACTCCTCCCATGTCCTTGGAGTATCCTCAGGTGAACCAGCTCTCCTGTGGGATGGTCTACTTGGCCAAGTGATTGACAAGTCAACTTGGATTAACTCCTAAGATAAAGGGATAATGCAATGTAATGTTCTAATCTTTGGTACAGAGTACAGTGACAGGTTTCTTTCAGGGTCAGTGGTCAAACTCATATCCTATTCTATGTTCAAGAGAAAGTAGCTTTCTTTTAACAACTGTTAAGAAACCCAGTTCCTCTGCCTGATTCCTAGTAAGACCAGTGATACTTGCTGTGATGAAATACCCACAAAGAGGCAGTATATCTGGAAAAAGAACTTCCTTGTCTCAAAGTTCAAGGGAATACTGTTCATCACATCACGGAAGACACAGTTGCAAGAGTAAGAATGATCAGGATGTGTACACAGGCAATGATCAGAGAGAAGTCAAGGGTCATAGTTAATTTGCACTCTCTTTCTTATCCTGTTATGACCCTAGCAAATGGGGTGTTGACCTCAGCCTATGAAATAGCACCTCCACATTCAGACTGGAGCATCTGCCCAAAACTTCTTTTCACAAAACCATCAGGTATATTTCCTTGATTATTCTAAAGGACACCAATGTGACAATGTTAACCATTATGTAAATGCTACTTCTGTTGTTGTTTGATTGTTTTTGATTTTTGAGAATTTGTCTGTGTAGCTTTGGCTGTGCTTGAACTCTGCAGACCAGGTTAGCCTACAACGCTCAGAGCTCTTTTTGCCTCTCTGCCTTATGATGGTGGTATTGAAGGTATGCCTTATCAAGCCCAGCCCCCTAAATGGTTCTTAACACTCAAAGTAGAACATTAGATGTTTATATTAAAGTTGGAGGAAAGATACAAGGCTCTGGCCAAAAGCATTAAATATTTCTAAGGATTTGATTTCTTAGAGCCCTAGCAAGTCAGCAATTGGAATCTTCACAGGTGAGAACAAGTTGGACTTTCTAGTAACAAAGATTCAAACCACCAGACCTTCAAACTTTAACTCAATCCATAAACTAACTCTCCTGGATTCCAAGATACCATCTTCTTAGGTGATTAGAGCCTGTCTAGTTGACAGACAATCTCTTTTGCCAAAACCTTACACATCCTCCCAATGCCAATCAAAAATATCCACTCATCTACATTTGGTGTTTAGGTTCGGTGTGATGGCTAAGCATGTTGATGGGATTTAGAATCTCTATGGAAACCCACCTGTTTCCTAAAACCTGTGACTGAGCAGGAAGGTGAACCAATTTAAATGGGAGTGGCACCATCTAATGGGCTAGAGGCCAGGACTGAATGAAAGAGAGAAATCAAGCTGAGCACAACATTCTCTTGGCTTCCTGTTAGGATACACAATGACCAGGCCTCTCCTCTTTCCACAAGTCCTTTCCCAAAATACCATGCTGGAGAGTATCCCAAGAACAGTTGGTTAAAGAAACCTCTTTCTGTTTTAAATTACTTCTTGTGAGTGTTCTGGGGACAGCAGTTGTTATTAAAGCAAGTAAGGGTCAGAGCCTGATGTTTGAGAGACCTAAAAATCCAAGTGTGGTCACTCTTCCCTAATAAGTCAATTAAACAAGAAAGTCATCAGATCAGGAGATATGAGTTTACTGAGGATTTTCTGTGCAAGGACCCAGAACAAGAGTTCTAGTAATAATCCCTGGGTATCTGGGTAGAAATGCCAAAAGGAAGCACTGGTTCCTTATCTGCTGGGAGAACATTCTTGCCTGAGGACCACATGGGAAAATGTGATCAAAACTCCAGTGCAGATACAAATCTCTTTTCGTGAAGCACTTTTATTATCAGATACTGGCATTTTAATCAGTTTAAAATGAGTTACATCTATTGCTCAATTTTCTTCAGCCCATCTTCTAAATCAGTGGTTCTCAAAATATGTAACAGGACTCATTTGATTTACCATATTAAATATCTTGCATATCAGACATTTATACTAAAATTTATAGCAATAGCAAATAGGAGTTAAAAACTAACCATTAAATAACTTTTTGGTGGGGGTTCCCACAACAATGGGAAGTGCATTGAAGAAGGGTCACAGCACTAAAGAAGGTTGAAACCCACTGGTCTAGACAGTCTTCCCCTTTCATCCCTGCCAGGATAGTCACAGGGAAGAAGCTTCTAGTCTATACAGGCAGGTGAGAAGAGAGTCTGTCCTGTGGACTGCATCACAGCTCTGGGAAATGTGATGAGCAGGAGAAACACCAGGATCTAGAATCAAAAGAAAAAGCCACAGAAGTTGTCTTGATAAATGTAGAATAAGAGGTCGATGTATACATCTGTATCTGTGGACTTGTAATAAATGTATGGGGTAAACAATTTTCTTCAATATTGAAACATTTTCAATCACAACTTTTTTCTTCTCCTCCCAAACTCCTACATATTCTTCTACACATGTCTTCAGCTTCATGACCAGTTTTCTGCTTAGTTGTTATTGGGCCCATATATGTTTTGTATACACATACTTCTTTATAAATATAATTGTTTGAGTCTAAAATATAACCCTAATCGTGAGCACGATTTTTTTTACAAAGGGTATAAAAGACTCAAAAAGGCAAATCTAGTTCTTGCCAAACTGGCCTCTTATCCAGCATGCCTTGGAGCCAAGTGTACATTTAAGATGTCCAGGTTTTAGTTGCAGATTTTTCCTCTGAATTCACAAGATTTGCCTTTCACTGATCTGAATAGATCTAACTCTTTTTACATGTTCAGAGCAGTGCTTTCTTGTCTGGTCCAAGGTAGAGATGGACAAATGTTGGGCATTGGACTATACACAGACAGTCTGGTCTCTAGTTGAGCTGAGGTCTGAACCGCTGGACCCAGTCGTGATAATTCACATACCTGGGACAGAAGGATAATTCTCATGCTCCTGGAACTCTGGCTCCTAAGTTACCTCCCCCTCAGCCTGCACAGGAGAAGCATGGTTAGTAGTCACATAGGCAATGTCCCAACCTTTTGACCTTCGGGCTAAACTCCTCCTCAGTTACCTAGCAACAGTAAAGACCATAAGAGGGGTTGCTTGGCCCCACCTTGCTCTCTTACTCCCCTAAACTCCTCTTACTCTCTAACACCTCTCCTCTCCTCTCCTCTCCTCTCCTCTCCTCTCCTCTCCTCTCCTCTCCTCTCCTCTCCTCTCCTCTCCTCTCCTCTCCTCTCCTCTCCTCTCCTCTCCTCTCCTCTCCTCTCTCCTCTCTCCTCTCATTCCCTTACTCTCTGCCTCTTACTCTCTAGCCTTTTTTCTGTCTCTCTCTTTCCTCTTTCCCCTTTGTCTCCTCTTGGCCACAACTGGTCTCTCTCTCTCTCTCTCTCTCTCTCTCTCTCTCTCTCTCTCTCTCTCTCTCTCTCTCTCTCTCTCTCTCTCATCTCCCTTCTCCCTGCCTTTCTAAACTAAAGCTCTAAAACCATAGACTGTCTCTGTTCATCAGGGCCCCCTGAGCTTAGATGATGGGATAAGCTTTCTCCTAATGAGCCGTTTCTAATCTCCTAATGGAAGGCCTTCCTGTGCTCTAGTCAAGGCCCGCCTTCCTGTGCACCAGTCATGGCCCACCTTCTTGTGCTCCAGTCAAGGCCCCCTGTGCTTACTCTAGCCTGTGTGGGAACCTCTCTCCCTAAGCCCTCTCTCCCATAAACTGGGGGCAAAAGGGTGTTGTCCCAGGGCACTGATCAGGGACTGCCCCTTGTCCACACACCCTTGAGTGGGGTCAATGGCTTAGATGCTCACCTGGGGCAGAGTGGAAAGAGTCTGGCAGCCCTCCCACATTTGCCTGCCCAGAGCATAGGAGGGAATCTGGCCAGAAGTGGGCTATCCTCTCTCCCCTGGCCCCTTTTTAGTTCCCACAGACAAAGAGAAAGAAAAAACTGTGTAGTGCACAGGACTGTCATCAGGGTTGTACCTGCTTCTCTTCTCGTCTCACCCAGGTTCCCCTCCCCCAACATGCTTCCCTTGCAGCTATGACCCCAGATTCTGTTTTATGCTGTCATGTTAGTTGTCACCCCAACATATTCTTGAAGTGTGACAGATACATTATGAGTTACACTGAGAGAAGCAATTTCCAAAGAATTTGAGTAAGGAATTTCCACAAGAGTCTCAGGTATTGCTTCCTCAGTCCTACAAGAGCCTGCCATGTAAACACAGCTCTCTCTCCATTCAATTAGTGAGCATTTCCTGAAGCAAGACTCGGTTAGAGGTACAGTAGATATGATGGGAAAGCATAGGATTTTTGTCTTTACTCTGTATTCCCTGGACCAGGTGGCCTCTCTATAAGATACATATTACCATATGGGTGTTCTGTGAATGTAGAAAAGGCATTTGGATTTGGGACATGCTGTCCTAATCAGTTTTCTGCTGTGTGACAAAACAATCTGACCAAAAGTAACTTGAGGAGACAGGATTTTTTTTCCTCTTATATCCCTCAGGTCCCAGTCCTTAACTGAGGGGCATTAGAGCAGGACGGTAACCAGGAACCTGAAGGGGTATACTAGAGAAAGAATTTTGGCTCTCATTGGTCCCTTTCCTCCATGTGGGATAACTTATCTAGCCTCAATAGAAAATTATGTACCTTGATAAGCTAATGTGTGTTTATCTGAGGCCTCCCCTTCTCTGATGGAAAGCCAAATAAACTTCCCCAATTTTTTTTTTGATCATTTTTTTTGATGTTTATAGAGACATATTTTCTCTGTGTAGCCCTGTCTGTCCCAGAACTCACTCTGTAGACCAGGCTGGCCTTTCCATCAGAAATCTGCCAGCCTTTGACTCCAAAGTGCTGGGATGAAAGGCATGCACCACCACTGCCCGGCTTGGTCATGATTTTTTATTGCAGAAATAGAAACACTAAGTAAGATAATAAATTTGGTTTGTAAGTTCCGCTAAGTTCATACAATGCAATTAGTAGTAATGAATTGTGATTTTTCTGTCTTAGAAAATACATGTTATTTTGAAGAATGATCCCTACTGGCTGGGAGTTCAGGTAGTAGGTTCTTTAATTCTCTGAACCAATCCTGTAACCAAGATCAACTCAGTTTCCAGTAGGGGGCAGCACTGACACAGAGTAAAAATGATGCCTCAGGTGGTTGTGTGTTCTCACCAAGGGCTAGGTTGAGATGCTTCCATACACCACCACCCTCTCCCCAGCTCTTGCAACCATGATTAATTTGTACTCGAAAATATAACTAGATGGATATCCATTAGAAATGAAGCTAACAAAAGCTGAGCTTGTACTGATCCTTCTGGCAGTGGGAAATGGGCTGCAATGTCCTTATGTGTCATCAAGGTTGTTTAGCTCACCTGGGTCTCAGGGTGATTTTATTCCATGTTTCTTCTTTGGATTCTTCTGCCTTTCCTGGCAGCACACCTTGGTCCTTCAGGAAACCATTGATAAGAAATGCCCTTCCCTCTCCCTCACTCTTGCTCAGTGTTCCCCAGTTCAGAGTAAGAGGAACTTCCTCTTAAGGCTATAGCTCTTGGGTATGAAATACTTTCTTACTTCAAGAAAAAGATAAGGGGCACAGTCACAATCAGATTAGAAGGAAACCAAATTGCAGTAGAGTAAATTCTTCAATATTGTCCACTCCTAATTGCTCCTGGTTGAAGAATATCATTAATAGTGTAGGGTCCGCGATGTTATTGTAAGAGGTGACTACTTCCTGAACAGAACCCCATAGCTCATGCATTAAGATCAACACTAAATGGGCTTCATGAAACTGAAAATCCTCTGTAAGGCAAATGACAGCATCAATAGGACAAAACGGTAGCTTATAGAATGGAAAATTAACTTTACTGAATGTATATTTGACAGAGTGCTGATATCCAAACTGTATAAACACCTCAAGAAATTAAACATCAGCAAACCAAATACCCCATTTACAAAAGGGGTGCAGAGGTCAACAGAGAATTTTCAAAAGAGGAATCTCTAATGGTCAAGAATCACTTAAAGAAATATTTACTATTCTAGTCAAATGCAAACTGAAAAGACCCTAAGACACCATCCTATACACATCATCATTGCTAAGATCAAAACTCAAGTAACAGCACATGCTAATGAGGATGTGGAGCTAGGTATACCATCCCATTGTTGTGAGAAGTGTGCAAACTTGTACAACAAATTTGGAAATTAATCTGGGTGTTTCTCCGAAATAATTCTACTTCAAGACCCTGTAATACCTACCACTCCTGGGAATATATTGAAAATATGTTCCCCCAGAGCATATGGACACTTGCTAAAGTACATTCATAGCACATTTATTCATAATAACCTGAAGCTGAAAGCAGCCCACCTGTCCAGCACCCATTGAATGAATAAGGAAAATCTTGTATCTTTATGCCATGAAATACCAATCAAAAATAAGGACTGTTTTATAATTTTCAGGCCAATGGGGAAAACTGGAAAATATCATTGTGAGAGAGGTAACCCAGACCCAAAAGAACTTGCATAGTGTATACTCAGTGATAAGTGAATATTACCCATAGAGTACAGGATAAATATACTATAATCCAAACACCCAAAGAAGCTAAGAATCAGTAGGGCCCAAGGTAAGATGATGATTGAATATCACTCAAAAGGGGAAATGAAAAGTATATCAATAGTGTTTGATTAGTGGGAACTATATGGGAGAGGGTATGGGGACAGGAGCAGTTTTGGGAATCAGGTGTGTTGGGAAGAGCTCTCTCCAAAGGACTGGGAGAGGGAAAATCCATCCATGTGGGGGCATCTCAGGAAGAAGCCAGAGACCTGGGTTGGGGCAGGCTGCTGGGAGGATAAGGGAGTGACCTTGGCTGAGACCCTACTAACTGGAGATAAAGACTGAAGTGGCCACCTCCTGTAGCCTATCAGGATTTCCAATGGAGGTAGGGAGACACCATCCTTCCCACAATAACTTCCATCCACAATTTTCGCTGCCTACAAGATATACAATCTAAAAGCTGGAGCAGAGATTGAAGGAGTATCCAACCACAGAGTGGACAAACTTGAAACCTACCTCATGGAAGAGAGCCAAACTCTGACACTCATGATGATACTTGGTTATGCTTAAGGACAAAAGCCTAGCAGAAGTTTCATGTGATTAGTTTACAGTTCATAGCATACCTTCAGTCACTTCCACCCCTCTCAATCACTCCCTATCCTCTTCCACACTTTGCTTCCCATTCTCCTCAGAAAAGGAGAGACCTCCCATGGATAAATGTTAGCTTATCAAAGTGCATCTTTTTCAATTAAGGCTAGACAAGGCTGCCAAAGTTAGGGAAAGTGATCAAAAGTTAGGCAGCAGTCCGTAACAGCCCCCTGTCCTGTCGTTTCAGTGCCATATGAAGGCCAAGCTTCAGAACTGTTAAATATGCGTAAGGGGCCTTGGTCTGTCTCATGAAAGTTCTCTGGTTGGTAGTTCAATCTCAGTGATCCCAACTGTGGCTAGGTAGCTTGATTCTGTAGGTTTTTCTTTTGGTGTCCTTGACCTCTCTGGCCCCTTCAATCCTTCCTCCCCCTCTTCTACAAAATTCCCTGAACTCTGTTTAGCTGGGGTCTCTGTGTGTATTTCTATCTATGACAGTGTATTTCCTCTCCAAGGACAGCTGTGCTAGGCTCCTGTCTGCAGAATATCATTAGTGATGTCAGAGCTCTTGAACAGATTGGAAAAGGTGATGACTTCCTGAACACCCATGGCTCAGGCACTCAGTTCAACAATTAATAAAAGGGACCCCATTAACCAGAAAGTTTTTTGGATGACAATGGACAGCATTAGTATGCCAAAAGAGCAGCCTATAGATGAAAAAAATATCTTTACCAACTTTATATTTGTAAGAGTGTTGATATCCAAACAAAATAAATATCTCAAGGAACCAGATATCTACAAACCAAATACCCCATTTAAAAATTGGGTACAGTGCAAACTTTATATGCCTCAGTACAGGGGAACTCCAGGGACAAGAAGTGGGAGTGGGTGGGTAGGGGAGTGTGTGTGTGGGGGGGGAGAGTATGGTGGACTTGAAATGTAAATGAAGAAACTATCTAATAAAAATAAAATAAAAAAATAAAAATTGGGTACAGTGGACAACAAAGAATTTTCAACAGAGGAATCTCTAATGGTCAAGAACCAATTCAAGACATATTCTACTTTCCTAGTCAAATGCTGATTGAAAGTACTTTCAGGGCACATCCTATAAACATCAGCAAAGCTAAGATCAAAAACTCAAGTAACAGTACATGCTGTTGAGAATGTGGAGTAAGGGAGACAGTCTTCCATTTCTGATGAGTGTGCCATCTTTTACACCACACTTGTAATTCTGTCTGGGTATTTCCCACAAATAATTCTACCTCAAAACCCAGTTATATCACTCCTGATCATATACTCAAAACATGCTTCCCCATAATACAAGGACACTTGCTCAACTACATTCATAGCACCTTTATTCATAATAGGCAAAAAGTGGAAACAACCCACCTGTGCCTCAACCATAGAGTTGATAAAGAATATCTTGTACATTTATGCCATGGAATATTGGTCAACTCTTAAAAATAAGGAATATGTAATTTTCAAGAAAATGGATGGAACTGGGAAAAAGTATTCTGAGTGAGGTAACTCAGATCCAGAAGAACTTGCATGGTATGTAGTCACTGATAATGAGTTATTACCCATACCGTACAAGATGACCATGCTACAATCCAAGCACCTAAAGAAGCTAAGAAACAATAGGGCCCAAGGTAAGGTGATTGAATCTCACTCAGAAGGGTAAATAAAATCTCTATCAGTAGTGATTGATGAGAGGGAATTGTATGAGAGAGGGTAGATGGACAGGAACATTTTGGGGTATCAGGTGTGGTGGGAGGGGTTGTGGGGTTGATAGGTTTGAGACATAGAAAAGCAATCCATGTGGAATCATTATAGGGACAAGCCAGAGAGCTGGGATGGAACAGGCTGCTGAGAGTATATGGGAATGACCGTGGCTGAGACCCCAGCAGATGAGTATAAAGAGATGAAGTAGCCATCTCTTCTAGCCAGGCAGGATTTCCAATGGAGGGAGGGGGACACAAACCCACCCACAAATATCTCCATCCAATATTTTCCCTGCCTACAAGATATGCAGGGATAAAGATCAAGCAGAGATTGAAGGAATAAACAACCAATGATTTACCAAACTTGAGACCTACCCCATGGAAGAGAGCCAAACTCTGACACTCTCAATGATACTTGGTTATGCTTAAGGACTGAAGCCTTGCATACTGTCTTGTGAGTGTCTTCATCCAGCACTTGATGGCAACACATGAATACCCACAGCCAAACATTAGGCAGAATTCTGGTAGTCTTGTGGAAAGATCAGAGGAAGTTTAGAGGGAGCCAGATGGTGAAGTGATCAGCCAGGATTTTTACCAATTCCACCAAACACCAGAGCATATGGACCCAGTCCCTCCTGGAAGACAGAGTATGTCATGAAGCATGTAGGCAACCCTCCCTTCATGGATCACATTTCTCAGGAGAACCTCAGGGCACACTGTCTGTTGGCCACTTACAGACAAGAGAAATCCTTGCCACCTCATTCCCTAAGGCTCAATCAGTTTAAAAGTCATATTGTTCCACCAATGATATTGTGCCTAGTTGTTGTATAAAAACTGTCCAATGGGGCTGTGTGGAATCGACACCTCTTCTTGAGGAGCAGGACAACCCCAACAAACCGGAACAATAAATTTCTCTTGCTTTTTAATTGATCACTGACTCCGAGTCTTTACTTAGCAGTCTCTAGTAGCTATGGGTCGTCAATGTCTTACAATGGGGTCAAGTATACCAGAAGG
Organism: Mus caroli; assembly: GCF_978045245.1. Lineage (NCBI taxonomy): Eukaryota > Metazoa > Chordata > Mammalia > Rodentia > Muridae > Mus > Mus caroli. Next base: position 98,668,245 of record NW_028227259.1, on the reverse strand, counting down.
AGCCCTACAGAGCTAAGCCATTCGGACCCATTGGGCGTTCAGAGAGACTGAACCAACCAAAGAGCATGCCATAGCCTAGACCTAGGCCTTCTACAGACATGGAACAGATGTGCAACTTGGTCTTAATGTGGGTATCCTAAAAATGAGATTGGGGGTTGTCTGGTTTTGAACTTTGTCTCTTCATTTGGAACCTTTTTGACTTGTCTGGTTTAGAGAGAGAGGATGCATTTAATCCTGATGCAGCCTGGTGTGTCAGAGTTGCATGACACCTCTTAGGGGTGGGGAATGGGTGCGTTTCTTTCTCTGGGGAGAATGGGAGAAGGAAATGAGGGGAAATGGTAGAGGGTAGGACTTGGTGGAAAGAAAAGGCAGGAGGTGATCAGGTGGTAAAGTGAATACACAAATGAATTAATGAAAACAAAAAGGAATGATCAACAGGGAGCTAGATGTGTTAGCATTTAAACTTAGCACAAACTGAATAGAAACAAGTTTTCCTGAAACATATTAACAACATATATTCTCATGAGTCACTTATAATTACACTAAATAATCAGGAAATTTGCAATTATTTTGATATAAAATAAAGTTCTGAACATTGGTGTGAAGCTTTGTATCTATAGTTAGTATTTACTTATAACTGATAATTAGATTATGTCAATTTTACAAAGAATGTTGTTTCAGTCAGACATTTCCCTAAGACATAAATAGGCATGGTCATATTTATTTTAGTCCTTATCTCCCTCCATCTGTACATTGTTTCTTTCTCTTCTGTTATCAACATACCCTTAAAGTTCATAATATAGAAATCGTCTAGGTGTTTTTGTTATTTTGATTTTTATTTACCTATTTTGCACAGTTTTTATTCCGTTCCTGATCAGGGATAAGATGAAGTCAAGAGACAGCACAAGGAAAGTGCTCAGGGACTCTAATTCCATGTCAAGAAGAAGTTTCTAGAATATTTATATTAGGTATTTGATAAGTACATAGAATGATATCGAGTTTCTGCTCTGAATTCTCAACCTATAGGGTGCTGAGATAACTGCTACATATTATCATACCCTGTTTAATGTAGTTCAGAGATCCTGTGAATGGCTAGGTAAACATTCTATGAAATGATGCACATCTAGTCCATTCTTGGATATTGGTATTGCATTGACAGATCTACATAGTGACTATCTAAAAAAACCAAACAATCAAGCAAACCAGCAACACACACATGTACACAAAATGTTTGAATTGAAATGAATTAAAGATAATGTCAAAGTCAAAAGCTTTTGTCCAAAAGAGACTCCTGATTCCTTGTGATTCTGTGTCCATAAGTGCGTTTACCATTGTCACACATGGGCCTGTAAGAATCATCCCTCATTTAGCAAGAGCCCTGGCTGCTCTTTCAGACAACTGGAGTTCAGTTCTAGACAACCACCTGGTAGCTGACAAGAATCTATACAAGGTTCTGATACCTTTTTCTGTCATGCAAGGATACATGCAACTAGAACAGGAATATACATAAATGTGTACAGAAATAAATGTTGTACAGTGACAAACTCCTAATTTCCTCTCACTAACCCATGGTGCAAGAGGTCAACTTCTGGAGCCCAGAGCACCCTACACTATTGCTCACCAATGGAGCACAAAGGATTTGCCTGAAACTCCACATGCTCTCTTAACAGAGCCACACAACTGCTACTGATCAACATCACCATTTTAATTAATTGGGCCATTTTTTAATTCTTTTGTGAAATTAAATCCATTTTTATAGACATCTTCAGCTCTTTGAATAGCTACATGTGTATTATGTGGATTTGTGCATGTGACAGGTGGGATCCACAGAAGATAGAAAGGAAGGTCCTAGCACCTGAAGCCTGAGTTCCATTTGACAGCCACCTGATTATTAGCTCTGAAACAGAACTTTGTTTCTATGCAAAACCAGCGTGTGCTCCTCACCTATGAAGAGTCTCTCTCCATCTATGGGATGTTTGTGTTAAGAATATGAAAGCATGTTAATTGTGTGAAAAATCTCAGGTGAGTTCACTGGTCCTAAGGAACAAGGTCAGGAAACTGGACATTTAGACAGGGAGACGGGTTGTGGGGGGAAGACAGGAAGACGAGCCTGAGAGAGGTATGTTCTTTAATTTTTCTCTTCCTCTGTACTTTAGGCCAGCCTAGAAGTTCATATGTTTCCCACCATAGCTGATAACATTATCCACCTTCCCAAGATTATGACCTGGACTTCTTTCCAGAGGGCGATTGTTGCATAGTCTTTAAATTTACATGCTTTATTCAATTTGGACAATGGCGATGATATTTAAACAAAGAACTCATGTTTTCAGTGTTAAATAAATATAGAGTAACACATTGTTTTATTGAGAGGTTACTATACAGAAAGTAGATATAATGAGGAGGCCAAGGGTGATATTTTTCTCTCTTGTTTTGATTGCAAATGAAGGCTTAAAATACATTTTTTTTTGTACAGTAAATGTTTTATGGAGAAGAGAGACCTGCATTTCACTGGATATCTTTAATTAAATATGGGTACTTCATAAAGTTTTGTTGGAAAAAGGAATTGGAATAAGACTTTAGGGACATGTGGCATAACAGATGAATATAGTGGTTCCATTAGTCATCTCTTTAAAGCTTTACAAAAAGGTCAAGATTACAGTGCCAGACTGGAAATCCTGTTTACTTTGCACTATGTTGTCTTCTTCACTTTAGGCATGTCTGATGGTTCCAAGGTGCCTTGTGCTTTGAATGTACTAGATGTTAATTATCTGTGATCCTTTTAATTCTCCTTCATAGTAGGTGTGTCTATGTTGCTCCCATTAGTTTAAATGTTTTGTGCATGTAACTGTTCAGCCACACAGGTGTGTTTTACATGTAGTTCAGGCAAAGGACAAGTGAAAGAAGTATCAAGAAAACTTTCATTTTAATGTAACATGTTAATTTCAACAAGACCTTTGCTTCATTCATGAAATATCAGTGTCTTTCCATTTCTCCACCCATTGAACCTTCCTGACCCTGAACCTGGTAGTGAGGTTGGTAACAGTCAAAGACCACACTGAGAGAACATCCAGGTTTATACGTATCCAGGTTTATAGGTATCCAGATTAGTTAGCCTGTTCAGGGAGAAGACATGTAACAATGACAAGCTGTGTTTCTGACTCCACTAGGCCCCTGTTCCCACAGTCCATCCAACTGTTCCCCATGTCAAGCTCCGTTTCCAAGATACCAGTCAATGAACATCCTTTAGTTTCTAACCATCTGAGCAGTGTCAGAAGCCACAGGCTCTGAGTTTCCCAGGTGAGAAATGTGTCACAACCCTATTGTTTATTTGAATCCAGAACTTTCCCAATTTATTGCCAGCAACAACAAGGTGTAGACACTTGGTCAAAGACCTGGTGCTCCCCACATGTATGGCAGATATATTTAGCAAAGTAGCTGTTCTTGGTCTGCCTAATTATCCTCAGTGTATCCATGAGATCCTGACAAAGTTGGGCAAATCTTTCTATAGAGACATGACCCAACTCATCATAGCACTCCAGAGGAGCAGGCTATTGTTCCACATTCATCTTGCCCCAGTTGGCTGTGTGCCACAAAAGGTCCTTCAGGATAGGCATGGAGAAGTCATTGCTATAGAAGTTGACATTGGAGATCTGAGAGAATTGTTTGAATGCAGGTAGGAGGACACTGAGCTGGGAGTCCTTCATTCTACACCCCTGAAAATCCAGAGTCTCAAGAGTGCCTACCACTTTCATGAGGAGACTGCTCAGAGGTGTATGATTTAAATCAAGTAAGGGCACCCCTCTCAACTCCAGATGTTTTAGCTGAAGGAGGTTCTGACAGTAGTTGAAGGAATTCAAATCTCTCTGTGAAATCAGGGAGTAAGTAATGGAGAGGGTCTTCAATGATGTCATCAGGCACCTAGGGATAAAGTAGACAGATGGTTAGATCTTGCAAATAGTCTTGCAGGGGTTTGACTGGGATATACAAAGTTGTAGAAGGAACCAAGTACCCTAGTGTCAGTTTGACTAAATGGTCAAGGACATCATTTATGATGCTTCCTTTTGGAAACTGCTCAGTCATGTCAACCTCACAATTTATCTCATGGCCTTACTCTAAACCTGAAAACTAGTTTGTCCTCTAATCCCAGAAAGCACACAGAAGAAATTCCATCGCAATAAAATTCTGACAGTATCTCAATATTTGCTGTGGGCTCAGTGAATCTGCATTATTCTCTCTCATTATTATCAAGTATGCAGTCATACTTGCTCTTATGACATCCCAAGCTCATCCTCATGTTCCATGCACTCAGCACTACTTAGGTTCAAAATATTTTACCCATGGTGACTGGGGGAAGATAGAAGGCTACTCTTCTAGTTCTGAGCATATAACTCAATTTCACACTGTGCTAATGAGTACCCTGACTCCTCACTACAGATTCCTCTTCCTTTCCATTTGATTATGTGGGCTTGATTCCAGAAAGAATGACATCCTCTTCTTACTAGTTCTGACCTACTCTTGACACCAAATCACTTCTCTATATCATGAGTGCTCATTTCAGATACTGATTTAACTTGTAAAATTTCCCTTGTATATCTCAGTGAACATGGAAACAAGAGACTTCTTTCAGAGTCTTATGAATCTCTAAATGTTTGTTCCTAGTGAATGACTGGCATCACGTTCCACTAATCTTTTAGATAAGACAGACAGATTTGCTGTGGTAGCTGATCCAACTGTCTATTCTTGCTTACCCTAGGACCCGATTCCTCTGGTCTCTGAGAAAATAGATGTAGAACATGAAGAGATGCAGGAGACAGTTGAATTTGCAGAACTGAGAAATAAACTTGTTGATACACTTGACTTTTCCAACTCTTGTTCTATTGATAAAAGGAAAGGTGGTCTTGTGAAGGGGTGCCAGGAAGACATTGTGAAGATTTCTCATCTGCCCTAAATAGGGGGCAAAATGTGCCAACTCTAACAGAGTCCATTCAGTATTTAGTTCTAACTCCATGATGTGCTCTGGATCAAAAACATGGAAGATCTGTCTGAGAGCTTTTATTGGCAGAGCCCAGATCTTCATCTTTGTACAGCAGAAATATAGGGATCCCTTTCTCTCCTGGGCCCATTTAAAAAACCATGCTTGTGCTTCATCAAGGCACGACCTGATGCACAGGTCAACTGTTACCTTCAGACGCTGCCTCACTGCATATCTGGAATGGACCTTCACGGCTTGCTTTTCATTCGAGATCTCTGCTGAACAGTCACTGTCCTCTGAATCACTGCATATGTTCCAGAAGTTATGGTGCACCTTTCGTAGGTCAAGAAACTCTAGTTTTTTCCTCATGTAGGTGAAATATAAGAATGATGGCAGACCCTGAATTAGCTTTTACTACCTATGTCTAAACTCGGCTCTCTTCTCTGCTAATTTGTATGTTTTTTTCAGGACTTGATATCCAAGTTGGACTCAGGCATGCTACAGAAGCTTTCCTGTGCTTCTGTACACATGAGTACTTTTCTTTCAGTAAGGTACATTTTGTTTCTCCTTACTTATATTCTAAGTTCTTGTGGGGATGTCAGGGATAGTCTCATTCTACTATGAGGCCACATTTACTCTAGTCCATATTCAAATCTAATCCATAGCCAACTGTGTTAGGTACAAATACCTGTCAAGAATGCTGTATCCCTGCCTGATGATGCCATCAGAAGCATCTGATCAATTTATGACAAAGCTAATCTCCCTGACAATGTCTAATGTGTACTCTTCTGCTTCCTTCTATAGTACTTGGAAATTGCTTACCTGGGGTGAAACCCTCTTGTTTGATGAATGTCTACTCCATCTAGCACAGCTTGCAATGTTTCCAGGTCAGGAGTCTTCATCAATGCCCCCACATGGAGACAGCGAAAAGGCCAGTCTATCACCAATGCCTTTATGAGCTTGATATGTCTGCCATCAAAGGCCTCCTTGAACAGTGCTGGGAAGAGTCCATGGGCCATCTTCTCCAGATAAGATGTGCCTAGAGCCTCCTCTTTCACCAAAATTTGAATTACCAGCTTCTGGAGTGTGGGTGGGGTGTGAACACTCATCTTCTAAAGGTCTCTGTGATGGTTTGTATATCCTTGACCCAGGGAGTGGCATCATCTGAAGGTGTGGCCTTGTTGGAATGGGTGTGTCACTGTGGGTGTGGGTATAAGATCCTCACCCTAGGCCTGGATGTCAGTCTTCCACTAGCAGCCTTTGGATGAAGACATAGAACTCTCAGCTCCTCCTGCACCATGCCTGCCTGGATACTGCCATGCTCCCACCTTGATGATAATGGACTGAACCTCTGAACCTGTAAGTGAAAGAGGAAAAACTGAACTTTTCCTGAACTCTCTTACCCCTCCCATCCAGAGATTGTTCCCGGAACACACCTGAACTTTTTACCCCAGAGCACTCTTCACCCCAGAATTCCGACCCCCTCCCAAATGAAAACTGTTCCAGGAACATTTTTTAGATAAGGGTCTCCTGGAACGAACAAACCTAGTCCTACCCCTCCTAACTGAAGACTGTTCCAAGAACATTTTTGAGATAGGGGCCTCCTGGTACTACCCCAGAATGTTCAAATAAATCGAGTACATTGCCAAAATATAGGACACGACCCCTTGGTTATGTAAAGCCCCTTGGCAAGACCCCTTAGTGACGTAAATTTGTACTTTCTCCACCCTGTTCCCCCCTTGCCCTTTTCTTATAAAAGCCTGTGAAAATTTGGGCTGGGGGTCGAATCTCCTCTGCACCATGCTGGGTGTATGAGTTTCGACCCCAGAGCCTCTGGTATATGTGCTTTTCATGTGCTTTCTTGTCGTTGCTGTATTAAATCTTACTCTCTATACATCTTAAGTTCGGTCTCAGTGTCTTCTTGGGTGCGCGGCTGTCCCGAGGCTTGAGTGAGTGTCTCCCTTTGGGAGTCTTAGAGTCTTTCATTTGGTGCGTTGGCCGGGAATCAGCGCGACCACCCAGAAGTCCTGGACTCACTCAGAGGTAAGATTTTCTATTCTGCTATTCTGTTGTGGTCTGGTGTCTGTGTTCTGTTTGTTTCTGAGAGGCCAGGTAGGCCATTCTGTATCTGGTGCGATCGCAGTTTCGGTTTTGCAGACGCTCAGTGTGCAAAGTGCACAGTGAGACCGCGCTCCGGGTAGGAGCGCGGGGTGTGGATAAGGACAGACGTGTCCAGGTGTCCACCGTCTGTGCGCCCTGGGAGACGTTCCAGGAGGACAAGGGGAGGACCAGAGACGTCTGGTGAACCCCTCTGGAGACCGGGTGGGTCTCAATCTGTGCGAGATTGTGGGTTCGAGTCCCACCTCGTGCCTCGGGTTGCGAGATCGTGGGTTCGAGTTCCACCTCGTGCTTTGGTTTTTTCTTTTTGTCTCAGTCTTGTATCTGCTTTTGTTGTGTCTGCTATTATTCTAAAAATAGACAATCTGCCAGAACGGGAGTAAATGTAAAATCTCGCCCCCGTCAGGACAGTGTTCTTTCTGCCAGGGCGGGAGTGGATGTGGAGTCCCACCCCTGTCAGAAAAAGGGAGTCGATGTGGAATCCGACCCCGTCAGAAAGTGGCATTTGGCTGCTTGTGTCACGTGACAAGACTGTGTGTGTATGTGTGTGTGTGTGTGTGTGTGTGTGTGTGTGTGTGTTAACCCTTTGTCGACTGTAGACTTGGACTGACGTCAAGACAAAATTTGTCAGGTTAAAAAAAAAAAAAAAGAAGAGAGAAAAAAACCACCAGGCCGGTCCTGCCCACCGTGCACTCGGCGAGGCAGTACCGGCGGCTCGCAGTGGGCGGGCAGCGCCGGCCGGCCTTGCTGCGGGGCCAGCTGCCACCGGGGGACAAACGCGGCGCACGGTCCGCACTCGGCTGGGGAGCCCCGGGTTGCTCAAAAGAGCTCTGAGATCCAGAGCTGCAGCAGTGGTGCTGAGGTTCTGAGTTCTGCAGACACAGCAGCAACGGAGGCTGTCTGTGCCCTGCGAGTGAGTTGTGAAATGCTGGTAGTGAGTGCGGCGGCCTGTCGGTCCCGCCTGGCGCCCTGGAATAGCCGTGAAGCCTGCCACAGCTGGGGAGGGGCCGACTGCGGCCGCCATCCCTCCTTTGGCTTCCCCCCGGAGTCTGCCCGCACTCCCTTGTGTCTGCCTGGCTACTTGCTCCAGTGCAGGGAGCACGGGAGTGTCTCAAGTGGTTAAATCTCATTTGGCTCCTCCCAGAGTCTGCGCACAGGTGCCTGCCCACACTCCCTCCCTTGTGTCCACCACCCACGCCGCCGCCGCTGCTGCCCCCACCGCAGCCGCCACCGCCCGACCGGCAGCAGAGCCGTTTCGCGGGAGGAGGCTGCTGTCTGCGCTCCGCCAGGCCCGCCGCTGCCTCCAAGCCATGCGGGAGGACAGTGCAGAGAGTACCGGGTGTCTAACAAGTGGTTAAATCCCCCCTCCCTGCCAGTGTTTGTTTGCCACTCCCAGAAGTTTACGCCACATTTCCCGCGCCGCGGTGCGCGGCGGGTATTCGGCGCTTAACTCTTCATTCGTCGTTACTGAAAAAATCCTGGTTAGTTTCTTTTCCTCTGCTGACTAATGTGCTTAAATTCAGCGGGTCGCCACGTTTGATCTGAGATCGCCACAAGGTTCCCTAGTTGCTTCTTGTTCCCATGTCCCCTGTATCCTGTCTCTTGCTAACAAAAAAATTGCGTTCATTTTGAGATATCAGTGGTCTGCTGTAGCCCGATGTGAGAGCTGCATTCCCTTCTCTGCCCCATGTGTTTTCTCTTCTCAGGCACCGCCCTGAGCTGCTAGCAGTGAGTCTGTTCTAAGCTCCGGTGAGGGAGACCACTCACTTGGGGCTTCTTCTGTCCAAGGTAAGGAACACCTGCGAGTCTAACTGCCAGGCTCTGATGAAGGTCTCGTCTCTGTGGGACTAGAAAGTGCCCCAACAATCTGACCTAGGTAATAAAAAGTTACAGAAGTTAAGAGAAGGATAGAGGTCTGCAAAAAAAGAGCTAAGAGCAAAGCTTCAGCAGACTCAGAAGAGATAGGTTAACAGTCAGTAAAAAGAGACTAACTATGAAAAAAAGATAAGTGACAAAATATAGATGTAATAATTAGATAACATTCAAAGTAAGCAAAGACAAGGAAGAGACACAAAAAGATATATATATAGATAGAGAGAGAGACATTATATGAGATCTCCATTACAGTTAAAAAACAGGAGCAAAGAGAGATAAATGACAAAGACTAGAACCTAGCAAAGTGACACTTGCTAATAATACTAGCACTTAGAAATGATCTGTAAAAAATAGGGAGTCAGAAAATTTTTTCAAAAAATAAGAAAAATAAAATGTTGGCCACAAAAGTCAGGGAGACTAGAAAACTTAGTACCTGGCAACAAAAGCAAGCCTTTGGCTAAAGATCAAAGTGTTTACTGTCCTAACAAAAAGAAGAGGAGCCCCCCTCATGACCAAACCCTTCACCTGCTCGTGGCTAAAAGTAAAGAAATAGCAGAAGGGGTGCTAACACAGAAGCTGAGTCCTTAAAAGAGACCGGTAGCCTACCTGTTGAAGCAGCTAAAAAGAGACTGTGTTTTCATATTCCTCCACTGACCAATGCAAAGCAAGTTTAAAAGGTCCCTGGACACTACAGGTCTTTGCAAACTGTGGATTCCAGGTTTTGCTGAATTAAAAAGATAAACAGCCCTTTGTATAAGAAATAAAGAACAACCTTGGATGGCCTTAGATGCTATTGAGACTGCCCTAATGTTGTCCCCAACTTTGGGACTCCTAAATGTGACTGAGAACAAAAGTATTGCCAAAGAGGTTCTTACTCAGAAATTGGGACCCTAAAAGACCAGTGGCACTTGAAAAAATTAGACCTGGTGACTGAGAGATGGCCTGCTTTTCTGCACATAATGGCTTTTGGTCAAGGACACATGATCCAATTGTTTCCCTGACTGATGGACACATTATTAGAGCTTTTTGTTGACAGAACAAGTGACCTTCGCTTCCCCTGCTAACCTGCTGAGTCTTCACCTACTCATCACTGCTCTGACATTCTGGCAGAAGGAACTTCGGCTCAGAAGGCTGAACTCTTGGCGCTAACCCAAGCCCTGCGGTTGGCTGAAGGCAGAGACATCAAAGACAAAGAAAAAATTCTGGCCCTCCTAGAAGCTCCTGAATGAACTGGGTGAGTTGGGGTATCGGGTATCGGCTAAGAAAGCCCAGCTATGTCGCACCGAGGTGACCTACCTAGGGTACACCCTCCGGGAAGGAAAGCGGTGGCTCACCGAAGCCAAGAAAAAGACTGTGATGCTGATCCCAACCCCCACCACCCCGCGCCATGTACGTGAGTTTCTGGGGACGGTGGGCTTTTGCAGACTCTGGACTAAAGAAAAAGTCCCATTCACCTGGACTGAGGAACACCAAAAAGCCTTTGACAGCATAAAGACAGCCCTGCTTGCAGCCCCCGCTCTGGCTTTGCCAGATCTGACTAAGCCTTTTACCCTATATGCTGATGAGCGGGCTGGAGTAGCCCGTGGGATTTTAAAAGTTTGAACTGGTACACGGATGGCAGTAGCCTCATGGTTAAAGGTAAGCGGAAGGCGGGGACAGCAGTGCAGCGGTGGACAAAAAGCAAGTCATCTAGGCCAGCAGCCTCCCTAAAGGGACTTCAGCCCAGAAAGTTGACAACAGAAAAGTCTACACTGACAGCAGGTATGGTTTTGCCACTGTATAGAACAATATACAGACAAAGAAAGCTGTTGACATCTGCAGAAAAAGACCTAAGATGCTGTGAACAAAAGAAATCAGATGGCAGATCTAACCGCCAAACAGGCATCCCAAAGAACAATAATCCTGTTGCCCAGGTAAGTCAGGGTGTGGCCAAGTATTCAGAGGTCAAAAATTACATTGTGTGTATAGACCTCAGAGCTCAAGATAGATAAAAATTAGTTTAAAACTCTAAGACAGACCTTGACAAAATTAATCGTGGAGACTGGCACAGACTTGGTGTTCCTTCCCTATGCCCTATTCAAACGTACTAAAAATACTCCCTCTTGATTCAGTTTTACTCTGTTTAAGATCCTTCATGAGACTCCTATGCCCATCACTGTCTTAAATGATGTGTTTAAACCTATAATAATCTGTATGTTAAGTTAAAAGGGCTTGAAGGTGGTACAGAAAAAAGTCTGGTCACAACTGGTTACAGTGAACGAGCTGGATACCCCAAGGACATCTCACCAGTTCCAGCCAGAGATCTGATCTACGTGCACCTGCATCATGCCCAGACCCTAACTAAATTAGTTATTGAGACTGGCGGTAAAGACTGGGTGACCCTCCTTCCCTTTGTGCTTCTCAGAGTCCGAAACACACCTGGACGTTTCGGTCTTACTTCTTATGAAATTCTACATGGGGGACCGCCCCCCTTGACTGAGTCTAGCAGGATATTGGATCCCTGTGTTGACTCTTCCTCACCCTCTGCTCTGTTTACCCATTTAAAGGCCTTGGAGGTTGTCAGAACACAGATCTGGGACCAGATCAAAGAAGCTTATGCACCGGGGACTACGGCAGTGCCCCACGGGTTCCAGGTTGGAGATTCGGTCCTTGTCAGACGACATCGCACCGGCACTCTTGAGCCTCGGTGGAAAGGACCATATCTGGTACTGTTAACAACTCCCACGGCAGTAAAGGTAGACGGAATCGCCGCCTAGATCCACGCCTCCCACGTCAAGAAGGCTCCTAGCCAGGGTAGAGGCAACCATGAAGACAACTGGACGGTGGCAACTACTGACAATCCTCTTAAACTTCGCTTGTGTCGTGGGGGCCACCCTAAGCCTAGGGAACGACAACCCTCATGCCCCGATTCAACAGTCATGGGAAGTGCTTAATGGGGAGGGAAACATTGTATGGGCAATCACTGCAGTCCTTCCCCCTTGGACTTGGTGGCCTGATCTCACCCCTGACATCTGTAAGTTAGCAGCAGGATATCCCAATTGGGACCTCCCCGACCATACTGATCTTAGTAACCCACCCCCTGAACAGCGGTGTGTTCCAGGTGGAATAGGGAACACGTATGGGTGTTCAGGGCAGTTCTACCGAGCTAATCTTAGAGCTGCACAGTTCTATGTTTGCCCTGGTCAGGGTCAAAGCAAAAAGCTTCAACAAGAATGCGGAGGGGCATCAGATTATTTTTGTGGTAAATGGACATGTGAAACAACAGGGGAAGCCTACTGGAAGCCTTCCTCTCCCTGGAACCTAATCACAGTTAAGCGAGGTAGTGGTTATGATAAGCCATATCAAGGAGAAAGAGATCCCCATAAATATCCAAACGATGGCGACCTCCATTATGTCCTGGATTCAGATGAGGCCGCTGTAAGAGCTTATGGGTGTGCTACTGAAAACAGCCCCCCAGGACCATGCAAAGGTAAATACTGCAACCCCCTACTTATAAAATTCACTGAAAAAGGGAAACATAATCGTTTAAGTTGGCTTAAAGGAAATAAGTGGGGTTGGCGTGTATCCAGTCCACCAAGAGACCCTGGGTTCATCTTCACGATCAGGCTAACAGTGAGAGACCTGGCAATAACACCCATAGGGCCCAACAAAGTCCTTATGGAACAGGGTCCCCCAGTTGCACCGGCTCCCCCACAAGTCCCAGCTGAACCAGCTCCACTAACTCCACAGCCCAACACAGTGAGACCTTCCCTAAGGACTAATACTTCCCTCATGAGGCCGACCTTAGTTTCCCCACCGCCCCTAGACACAGAGAGCCGTCTGGTCAGTCTAGTCCAAGGAGCTTTTTTGGTGTTAAACAGGACTAATCCTAATATGACTCAATCATGTTGGTTATGTTATACCTCTAGGCCCCCTTACTATGAAGGAATTGCTCAGATTAGGACTTATAATACTACTTCAGATCATTCTCAATGCCTTTGGGGAGAAAACAGAAAGCTGACTCTGGCAGCAGTTTCAGGAAGTGGGCTCTATTTGGGCCAGGTGCCTCAGGATAAACGGCACCTTTGTAATCAGACCCAGAACATCCAGCCTAGCAAAAGTGGTCAGTACCTGGTGCCCCCCATAGATACGGTATGGGCTTGCAATACCGGTCTCACTCCTTGCGTATCTATGTCTGTTTTTAATAGTTCCAAAGATTTCTGTATTTTAGTTCAACTTATCCCTAGACTCCTGTATCATGATGATAGTTCCTTTTTAGACAAATTTGATCACCGGGTCCGCTGGAAAAGAGAACCCATTACTTTAACCTTGGCAATACTTTTGGGATTGGGAGTAGTGGCTGGAGTAGGCACAGGAACTGCCGCCTTAATTCAGACCCCCCAATATTATGAAGAACTACGTGCGGCTATGGATATTGATCTTAGCACTATAGAACAGTCTATAACTAAATTAGAAGAATCTTTAACTTCACTGTCTGAAGTAGTGCTGCAAAATAGGAGGGGATTAGACTTATTATTCCTTAAAGAAGGAGGGCTCTGTGCTGCCCTAAAAGAAGAATGTTGTTTTTATGTTGACCATTCAGGGGTGATCAAAGATTCTATGGCCAAACTTAGAGAACGCCTAAAAGAGAAAGAGAAAGAAAAAACCAACAAGGATGGTTTGAAAGCTGGTTTAATAAGTCCCCTTGGCTCACCACCCTCCTCTCCACCATAGCAGGACCCTTAGTTACGCTTATGCTTTTGCTTATTTTTGGCCCCTGCATATTTAATAAGTTAGTAGCTTTTGTTAGAAAAAGAATAAATGCAGTGCAGGTTATGGTACTAAGGCAACAATATCGGGTAAACTAGCTCTAAGATTAGAGCTTTTTACTAGAAGAAGGGGGGAATGAAAGAGGAAAAACTGAACTTTTCCTGAACTCTATTACCCCTCCCATCCAGAGATTGTTCCCGGAACACACCTGAACTTTTTACCCCAGAGTACTCTTCACCCCAGAAGTCCGACCCCCTCCCAAATGAAAACTGTTCCAGGAACATTTTTTAGATAAGGGTCTCCTGGAACGAACAAACCTAGTCCTACCCCTCCTAACTGAAGACTGTTCCAAGAACATTTTTGAGATAGGGGCCTCCTGGTACTACCCCAGAATGTTCAAATAAATCGAGTACATTGCCAAAATATAGGACACGACCCCTTGGTTATGTAAAGCCCCTTGGCAAGACCCCTTAGTGACTTAAATTTGTACTTTCTCCACCCTGTTCCCCCCTTGCCCTTTTCTTATAAAAGCCTGTGAAAATTTGGGCTGGGGGTCGAATCTCCTCTGCACCATGCTGGGTGTATGAGTTTCGACCCCAGAGCCTCTGGTATATGTGCTTTTTATGTGCTTTCTTGTCGTTGCTGTATTAAATCTTATTCTCTATACATCTTAAGTTCGGTCTCAGTGTCTTCTTGGGTGCGCGGCTGTCCCGAGGCTTGAGTGAGTGTCTCCCTTTGGGAGTCTTAGAGTCTTTCATAAGCCAGCCCCAATTAAATATTGTTTTTTATAAGACGTGCCTTGGTCATGGTGTCTGTTCACAGCAGTAAAACCCTAACTAAGACAGTCTCCAATCAGATGGATCCTAGGGAAGGAGTCAAAATACATATACATTTAAAACAAAGTTTATAAAACTTCCTCACCACCACATTAACCACTAAGCTTATGAGTTACTGCTCAAGCAATGATAGAGACATCAATTTACCTCTTCATCCTAAACTGGTGATGGAAAGACAGTCCCTCACACTGGCATCATGGTAGCTTCTCTATCATCCAAATGGGTATATAATTTTTGGATCAAAATTTTTGTTTGTGACACTCTTTAATAAAAGAAAGCATGAAAAAATATTGAATTGACAAGACTCTGAGGACTTAATGTGGATGGCCCAATCCAAAATGTGCAGCACAAGGGAGACAGAACCTTAAGAGCTCAGCCCCAGTGGATAGGCATGTTCTCCAGGTGAGGGAAGGACACAGTCACCCATCTCAACATTTTTAACCTAGAATTGTTCCCATCTAAAGAAAAACATGGACAAAAAAAATGAATCAGAGAATGAAGGAAAGATCATCCAGAGACTGCCTACCCTGGGATCCATCCCATCAACAGACACCAATCCCTGACATTATAGCTGATGTCAAGAACTGCTTACAGACAGGATCCTGGTATGGCTGTTCTCTGAGAGGCTGTGCCAGCATGTAAGACAATTGCAGACACTTATAGGCAGCCATTGGACTGAGCCAGGGGAACCCAATGGAAGGCTTAGGGAAGAACAGAAGAGGTGAAGGAGATTGAAACCCCATAGGAAGAACAACATTATCCACTAACTTGACCCCTCAGACCTCTGATGCATGAACCACCATCCAAAGTGCGCACCTGTGGAGGCTTGTTGCCCCTGGGAATGGGGATGCTAGAGGGGTGATTGGGGACTGGGTGTGGGTGTAAGGGAGTATTGTCTTCAAATCCAAGTGGATAGAGGATAGTAGGGGTGCTTGCAAAGGGAATACTGGGAAAGAGAACAACAATTCAAATGTAATTAAATAATCAACAAAAAAGGAAAAGGGAAAAAGGAAAAAAAAAAACCAACAAAACATCCAATTAAACAAAATGCAACAAACAACAATCGAAAAAACTACAAACACAAAAAAGTCAATATTGATCTACTAAGCATCATAATGGCAATGGGTTCCTATAATTTTCATGGTTTCCTGGGTCCCTAATGAAGACCATATCAAAAAATCAAAGCTATGTGAAAGTGATGTAAGGCAAAGCCTAAGGTAAGACATTGAGTAGGTACTCCAAGTGTAACTCCAGCTATTGTGAGTTAAAGGTGTTCAAAGATAAATGGTCCCCAGATCTCCAGGTGACTCACAAAACCAAACACAAACATTTGAGTGAATGGAAATGTGAGGGAAGGCACTAGTAATCTTAGCACTGAGGAGGCTTATGAGGAAGGTTCTTTTTTCTCAGCTTACCCAATGTCACATGACCATTTCTAGGAGAGGTTAAACAAAATAGAAAGACATTCTTAAAAAAAAACAACCATAATAATGAAATCAACTGGTTAACATATACATTTGTGATAAAGATAAAACTTCATTCAGAATTAAATCCCAGATGTTCAATGTGTTCCTCTAAGAAGGTAGAAATTAACACTTTTTGTCATAACTTGGAGTCTAAATGTCTCTACATCAAACCACATGACCCAGGGGAATATCATTACCTACTAGTTCTGAACACTGTAGATAGGTCTCTCAGTGCTGGCCAAATGAGGCTATTATTCAGGTTGCAGTTCTCTGAGTGTGTTCTCTGGCTCCACTGAAGCCTTTTTATACCTCTCTGCTCACCCCTCCATTTTGTAGCCACACCCTCCAATCCCAAACTGGAATTGGATTAGATGGCTAAACTCCACCTTTTTAATTCTATTTGTAACATGCAACCTTTTCAGCGATTGAATCAGAGCTCTCAACCACATTTGACCCCTCACAGAGAGGAGGTTATGGAACAAGGGGAACACATCTCTTTTGTTGGAGAGAGTGCAAAATTGCACAACCACTTGTAAGATCAATCTGGCAGATTCTCAAAAATCTGAAATTCAATCTACCTTTTAAAGCCAGCTTTACCACTCCCAGACAGAAAGCCAAAGAGGACCCACAATACCACAAAGACACTTGCTTGACTATGTTCAGAGCAGCTGTCCTTCCACTGCAGACACCAGGCCTTCTAAAACACAGCAGAACTGATGCACATACGAATTCAGAGAGCTTGATGCAGTGAGCACATTGTATGCACAAATTTGTACCACATGACAGTATTGAGAGAAGCTCCCATTCCTAACCCAGAAGCTGCCTCCAATCCATAAAGTCTTGCAAATGAAACAATAACATTTTTTTTTACATTTTTTGAAATTAGGTATTTTCTTCATTTACATTTCCAATGCTATCCAAAAAGTACCCCTTACACTCCCCCACCCACTCTCCTACCCACCCACTCCCACTTCTTGGCCCTGGCATTCCCCTGTACTGAGGCATATAAAGTTTGCAAGACCAATGGGCCTCTCTTTCCGGTGATGGCCAAGTAGGCCATCTTCTGATACATATGCAGCTAGAGACAAGAGCTCCGGGGGCTGTGGGGAGGTACTGGTTAGTTCATATTGTTGTTACACCTAGAGGGTTGTAGATCCCTTTAGCTCCTTGGGTACTTTCTCTAGCTCCTCCATTGGGGCCCTGTGATCCATCCAATAGCTGACTGTGAGCTTCCACTTCTCTGTTTGCTAGGCCCTGGCATAGTCTCACAAGAGACAGCTATATTAGGGTCCTTTCAGCAAAATCTTGCTAGTGTATGCAATGGTGTCAGCGTTTGGAGGCTGATTATGGGATGGATACCCAGGTATGGCAGTCTCTAGATGGTCCATCCTTTTGTCTCAGATCCAAACTTTGTCTCTGTAACTCTTTCCATGAGTGTTTTGTTCCCAGTTCTAAGTACAGGCAAAGTGACCACACTTTGGTGTTCGTTCTTCTTTAGTTTCATGTGTTTTGCAAATTGTCTCTTATATCTTGGGTATTCTAAGTTTCTGGGCTAATATACACTTATCAGTGAGTACATATCATTTGAGTTCTTTTGTGATTGGGTGACCTCACTCAGGGTGATGCCCTCAAGGTCCATCCTTTTGCCTAGGACTTTCATAAATTCATTCTTTTTAATAGCTGAGTAGTATTCCATTGTGTAAATATACCAATGTATCCATTCCTCTGTTGAGGGGCACCTGGGTTCTGTCCAGCTTCTGGCTATTATAAATATGGCTGCTATGAACATAGTGGAGCATGTGTCTTTCTTACTAGTTGGAACATCTTCTGGATATATGCCCAGGAGAGGTATTGTGGGATCCTCTGGTAGTACTATGTCCAATTATCTGAGAACCACCAGACTGATTTCCAGAGTGGTTGTACAAGCTTGCAATCCCACCAATAATGGAGGAGTGTTCCTCTTTCTCCACATCCTTGCCAGCATCTGCTGTCACCTGAATTTTTGATCTTGGCCATTCTGACTTTTGTGGGGTGGAAACTCAGGGTCGTTTTGATTTGCATTTCCCTGTTGATTAAGGATGCTGACCATCTTTTCAGGTGCTTCTCAGCCATTTGGTATTCCTCGGGTGAGATTTCTTTGTTTAGGTCTGAGCCGAATTTTTTTATAGGGTTATATGATTTTCTGGAGTCCACCTTCTTGAGTTCTTTATATATATATATGGATATTCATCCCCGATCTGATTTAGGATAGGTAAAGATCTTTTCCCAATCTGTTGGTGGCCCTTTGTCTTACTGAAGGTGTCTTTTGTCTTACAGAAGCATTGCCATTTTTACGAGGTCCCATTTGTCAATTCTAGATCTTACTGCACAAGCCATTGCTGTTCTATTCAGGAATTTTTCCCCTGTGCCCATATCTTTGAGGCTTTCCCCCACTTTCTCCTCTATAAGTCTCACTGTCTCTGGTTTTATGTGGAGTTCCTTGATCCACTTAGATTTGAACTTAGTACAAGGAGATTGCATAATTCTACATGATAACTGCCAGTTGTGTCAACACCATTTGTTGAAAATGCTGTCTTTTTTCCACTGGATGGTTTTAGCTCCCTTGTCAAAGATCAAGTGAACATAAGTGTGTGGGTTCATTTCTGGGTCTTCAATTCTATTCCATTGGTCAACTTGTCTGTAGCTATACCAGTTCCATGCAGTTTTTATCACAGTTGCTCTGTAGTACAGCTTTAGGTCAGATATGGTGATTCCACCAGAGGTTTTTTATCATTGAGAAGAGTTTTTTTTATCCTAGGTTTTTTATTATTCCAGATGAATTTGCTGATTGCACTTTCTTATTCATTGAAGAAATGAGTTGGAATTTTGATGGGGATTGCATTGAATCTCTACAGAACATTTTATCCTACAACAAGAGGATATACCTTCTTCTCAGCAACTCATTGCACCTTCTACAAAACTGACCATATAATCAGTCAAAAACAGGCATCAACAAATACAAAAATATTGAAATTATCCCATGCATCCTATCAGATCACCATGGACTAAGGCTGATCTTCAATAAAAACATAAAGAATAGAAAGCTAACATTCTTATGGAAGGTGAACAACACTCTACTCAATGATACCTTGGTCAAGGGAGAAATAATGAAAGAAATTACAGACTTTTTAGAGTTAAGTGAAAAGGAAGCCACAAGGTACCCAAACTTATGGGACATAATGAAAGTATTCCTAAGAAGAAAACCCATAGCTCTGAGTGCCCCCAAAAAGAAACTAGAGAGTACACACACTAGCATCTTGACAACACACCTAAAAGCTCTAGAATAAAAATAAGCAAATTCACTCAAGAGGAATAGATGTCAGGAAATAATAAAAGTCAGAGCTGAAATCACCCAACTGGAAACAAAAAGAAGTATTCAAAGAATCAACTAGTCGCTGGTTCTTTGAGATAATCAACAAGATAGATTAACCATTAGCCAGACTCATGAGAGGGCACAGGGAGAGTATCCTAATTAACAAAATCAGACCTGGAAAGGGAGATATAACAACAGAACCTTAGGAAATCCAAACAATCAGATCCTACTACAAAAGGATATATACTCAACAAAACTGGAAAACCTGGATGAAATGGACAAATTTCTAGACAGATACCAGGTATCAAAGTTAAATAGGATAGATTAATGACCTGAACATTCCCATATCCCCTACAGAAATAGAAGCAGTTATTAATAGTCTACCAACCAGAAAAAGCTCAGGACCAGATGGGTTTACTACAGAGTTCCATCAGACTTCAAATAAGATGTAATTCCAATTCTCCTCAAACTATTCCACAAAATAGAATCAGAAGATACTCCACCCAATTCATTCTATGAAGCCACAATTACTCTGATACCTAAACCATACAAGGACACAACCAAGAAAGAGAATGTCAGGCCAATTTCCCTTATCGATACAAAAATACTCATTAAAATTCCTGAAACTGAACCCAAGAACACATCAAAACAATCATCGAACATGATCTAGTAGGCTTCATCCCAGGGATGCAGGAATGGTTTAATATATGGAAATTCATCAACATAATCCACTATATAAACAAACTCAAAGACAAAAAACACATGATCATCTTGATAGATGCTGAGAAAGCACTTAACAAAATCCAACACACATTCATGATAAAAGTCTTGGAAAGATCATGAATTCAAGGCTTATACCTAAACATAAAGCAATATACAGTAAACCACTAGCCAACATCAAACTGGACAGAGAAAAGCTGAAAGCAATCCCACTAAAATCAGGGACTAGACAAGGCTGCCCACTTTCTTCCTACCTATTGAATATACTATTCAAAGTCCTAGCCAGATCAAGGGGATACAAATTGGAAAGGACAAAGTCAAAATATCACTAATTGCAAATAATATGATAGTATATATAAGTGATCCTAAAAATTCAAACATGGAACTCCTAAACCTGATAAACTTCAGTGAAGTAGCTGGATATAAAATTAACTCAAAAAAAATCAGTATCCTTTTTCTACAGAAAGGATAAACAGGCTGAGAAAGAAATTAGGGAAACAACACCCTTTATAATAGTCACAAAGAACATAAACCTCCTTGGTGTGACTCTACCTAAGGAAGCGAAAGATCTGTATGATAAGTCTCTGAAGAATGAAATCGAAGAAGATCTCAGAAAATGGAAAGATCTCCCATGCTCATAAATTGGCTGGATCAATATAGTAAAAATGGCTTTTTTGCTGAAAGCAATCTACAGATTCAATGTAATCCCCATCAAAATTCCAACTCAATTCTTCACTGAAATAGAAAGGGCAATTTGCAAATTCATCCGGAATAACAAAAAACCTAGGATAGCAAAAACTATTCTCAATGATGAAAGAACTGCTGGTGGAGTCACCATGCCTTAATTATGCTGTACTACAGAGCAATTGTGACAAAAGCTGCATGGTACTGGTACAGTGACAGACAGGTAGATCAGTGGAATAGAATTAAAGACCCAGAAATGAACCCACACACCTATGGTCACTTGATCTTTGACAAGTTAGCTAAAATGATCAAGTGGAAAAAAGACAGCATTTTCAAGAAATTGTGCTGAGACATCTGGAGGTTATCATGTAGAAGAATGCAAATTAATCCATTATTATCTCCTTGTAAAAAGCTCAAGTCTAAGTGGATCAAGGAACTCCAAATAAAACCAGAGACACTGAAACTTATAGAGGAGAAAGTGGGGAAAAGCCTTGAAGATATGGGCACAGGGGAAAAATTCTTGAACAGAACAGTAATGGCTTGTGCTGTAAGATCAAGAATTGACAAATGGGACCTCGAAAAATTGCAAAGGTTCTGTAAGGCAAAAGACACCATCAATAAGACAAAAAGTCCACCAACAGATTTTAAAAGAATCTTTATCAATCCTAAATCAGACAGGGGACGAATATCCAATGTATATAAAGAACTCAAGAATGTGGACTCCAGAAAATCAAATAACCTTATTTAAAATTGGGGTACAGAGCTAAACAAAGAATTCCCAACTGAGGAGTACCAAATAGCTGAGAAGCACCTGAAAAAATGTTCAACATTCTTAATCATCAGGGAAATGCAAATCAAAACAACCCTGAGATTCCCTCCAAACAAGTCAGAATGGCTATGATAAAAAATTTAGGTGATAGCAGGTGCTGGCGAGGATGTGGAGAAAGAAAAACACTCCTCCATTTTAGGTGGGATTGCAACCTGGTACAACCACTCTGGAAATCAGTCTGGTGGTTCCTCTGAACTACTGGAAGATCCTGCAATACCGCTCCTGGGCCTATATCTAGAAGATATTCCAACTGGCAATAAGGACACATGCTCCACTATGTTCATAGCAGCCTTATTTATAATAGCCAGAAGCTGGAAAGAACCCAGATGTCCATCAACAGAGGAACGGATGCAGAAAATGTGGTACATTTACACAATGGAGTACTATTCAGCTATTAAAAAACAATGAATTTATGGAATTCTTAGGGAAATGGATGCATCTGGAGGGCATCACCCTGAGTGAGGTAACCTAGTCACAAAAGAACTCACTTGATATGAATTCACTGATTTGCAAATATTAGCCTGAAAACTTAAAATATCCAAGATATAATTTGCAAAACACAAGAAAATAAAAAAAAAAGGAAGACCAAAGCGTGGATACTTCATTTCTCCTTAGAATTGGGAACAAAATATCCATGGAAGGAGTTACAGAGTCAAAGTTTGGAGCTGAGACAAAAGGATGGACCATCCAGAGATTGCCTTATTGCCTGGTAATACATCCCATAATAGCCACCAAACGCAGACACTATTGCATCTACCAACAAGATTTTGCTGTAAGGACCCTGATATAGCTGTCTCTTGTGAGGCTTTGCCAGTACCTGGCAAATACAGAAGTGGATGCTCACAGTCATCTATTGGATGGAATACAGGGCCCCCAATGGAGGAGCTAGAGAAAGTACCCAAGGAGCTGAAGGGGTCTGCAACCCTATAGGTGGAACAACAATATGAACTAACCAGTATTCCCAGAGCTCTTGTCTCTAGCTGCATATATATCAGAAGATGGCCTAGTCGGCCATCATTGGGAAGAGAGCCCCCTTTGTACTGCAAACTTTATATGCCCCGATACAGGGGAACTCCAGGGCCATGAAGTGGGAGTAGGTGAGTAAGGGAGCAGGGTGGGGGGGAGGGTATAGGGTACTTTTGGGTTAGCATTTGGAATGTAAATGAAGAAAATATCTAATAAAAAATTGGAAAAAAAAAGAGAAAAGATACCACAAATTGTAATGAAAAGAAAATCCTTCTGATGAAAAAAAAAAAAAAAAAGACAGGGTATCATTGTAAGTCAGGCTGTTCTGTAAGTCACTTGATAGACCAGGGTGAAGATCTTCCTGCTTCTTCCTCCCCTGTGCTGGGATTACACTTGTGTAGCACCACACCTGGCTCTGTCTCATGACTCTTTAAATGGCTGTTTCTTTTCTTAGGAGAGACAGAGAGGGTGGGGATTGAGATGGAAGAGAAGGTAAGGAAGATCTCAGAGGAGTTGGGGGAGGAGAAGCCATAGTCATAAAACATAGTATGACAAAAATATTTTCAGTAAAGGAAAAGCAAAGGAAAGGAGCTAGAGATATGAGTGAGCAGTTAAGACCACTGTCTGCTCTAAGAGACTACTCAGGCACATTTCCCAACATTCTCCTGACAGCTCCTATGTGCTGTACTCCCAGTGCTCTTAACTGTGGAACCATCTGTTCAACCTGCATTTGGAAAATCTAAAGAAGGGTCAGCTTAGCACATTGTCTACAGATGATGCCACCAAGATAGTAGCTAGACATGGCAAAGGCTCATACTACACAAGGAGGCAGAGACAGTGTCTTCCTTACTTTGGGTGTAAACTGGGTTATAGATGGAAACTGTTTCACCTAGCCCCCCTTGGAAAATGGGATCTGGGGTTCAATATAGGAAAGGATTTCAATATCCTGACTTAATAAGTGAGATAGTACAATTTAAGAACTTCTGAAGTTGAGAGTTGTAGCACCCTATTGCAAGAGAGAGGAAGCAATATGGAGAAGGCCAGTGGTTCCTTATGGTGAGCCCCAGTCTTATATACAGTTTGTTCCCAAACTTGTAGCCGACAAGACTTTCCAAGATCTGCCCTGGACTGAAGGCAACTGATCCTTGTTCTGTACTGTCACAGGGATCTGCTGTGGTTGATGCTGCCTCCCTGGAAGTAGTAATACTCAAGTGATCCCTGATTTTACTTTCTAGGCACATCTGGCAGAGAGCTTCTAGGTTTGCAATGGTTGATGACCCACCCTAGATGTGGCCAGTGTCCTATGAAAGCCCAATTTCTGGAGAAAATAAAATGGAAAAGCCAAGCTCAACAGTTCCTTTGGATTCTAAGTCTATAGTCTCTGGCCTCTGCATGTTGAGTGCAACTGCCAAGCAGGGAAGAAAGTTGCTGCTCCTGGCTTGGGCAAAAAGCTGGTTTTGCTCTAATGCTCACAAGTGTTCATTCCCAGATTTACTGTGGAGGCTCAGAGTTAACAATAGAAAGAAAGTGTGTGGGGTAGGAAGATGTGAATGGCTAAACACTAAGGGTACAACTGTGAATCAGCTACTATACCTGCATAGGTAGTAGAGGGCAGCAAGCAACCAGAATCAGATCAAATGACCACTTACAAATGGTAGCTTTCATTATTAAAAATGATTCATTTGGGGAGCTTGTAATCTCAAGACATAGACCAGCAAGGGGCTGGAAGGTTCAAGGCCAAAGAATAGGGCTTATTAGCAGGATCTCAGCCTCAGCCAAGTCCAGAGGAAACCCTCAACTAAAGACAGAAGTCACAAAAACAAACAAACAAACAAACAAACAACAAAACCTGCCAGGCTCTCCATCCTTCTACTCTTTTGAGCATGGAACAGAAGATGAAAGGCACCTGGGCAGTGCTCCTAGCATCATTCTGAAACCATTTCTCCCCAAACTGCAGAATCTACTGTGCTCCATCATTTACATGGAATTCCCCAAGGACACCTTGAAGAAACACCTCAAATGGACACAGGTCAATCACAGAAAGGCTCTGGGAAACAGCTTTCAGCAATATAACAGGATCAGAGATCTATCCCCTCCCAATGAGCACAAATCCTGGACCTGAAAGAAGTCCTTTTCCCACCAGTGGGTATGTAGACAAAAGCCTCCATGCCCTTTTTTTTTAAATTGTTAATATTTTTATTACATATTTTCCTCAGTTACATTTCCAATGCTATCCCAAAAGTCCCCCATAGCGCCCCCCACTTCCCTACCCACCCATTCCCATTCTTTTGGCCCTGGCATTCCCCTATATTGGGGCATATAAAGTTTGCAAGTCCAATGGGCCTGTCTTTCCAATGATGGCCAACTAGGCCATCTTTCGATACATATGCAGCTAGAGACAAGAGCTCCGGGGTTCTGGTTAGTACATCATGTTGTTCCGACAATAGGGTTGCAGATCCCTTTAGCTCCTTGGGTACTTTCTCTAGCTTCTCCATTGGGAGCCCTGTGATACATCCAATAGCTGACTGTGAACATCCACTCCTGTGTTTGCTAGGCCCCGGCATCGTCTCACAAGAGACAGCTATATTTGGGTCCTTTCAGCAAAATCTTGCTAGTGTATGCAATGGTGTCAGGGTTTAGAAGCTGCTTATGGGATGGATCCCTGGATACGGCAGTCTCTAAATGGTCCATCCTTTCATCACAGCTACAAACTTTGTCTCTGTAACTCCTTCCCTGGGTGTTTTGTTCCCAATTCTAAGAAGGTGCACAGTGTCCACACTTTGGTCTTCATTCTTCTTGAGTTTCATGCGTTTAGTAAATTGTATCTTATATCTTGGGTATCCTAAGTTTTGGGCTCATATCCACTTATCAGTGAATACATATTGTGTGAGTTCTTTTGTGATTGTGTTACTTCACTCAAGATGATGCCCTCCAGGTCCATCCATTTGGCTAGGAATTTCATAAATTCATTCTTTTTAATAGCTGAGTAGTACTCCATTGTGTAAATGTACCATAATTTCTGTATCCATTCCTCTGTTGAGGGGCATCTGGGTTCTTTCCAGCTTCTGGCTATTATAAATAGGGCTGCTATGAACATAGTGGA
Source organism: Mus caroli (assembly GCF_978045245.1). Classification (NCBI taxonomy): domain Eukaryota; kingdom Metazoa; phylum Chordata; class Mammalia; order Rodentia; family Muridae; genus Mus; species Mus caroli. The sequence goes on along the minus strand of NW_028227259.1, from coordinate 98,642,575 downwards.
GCATGTGTCCTTACCGGTTGGGACATCTTCTGGATATATGCCCAGGAGAGGTATTGCTGGATCCTCCAGTAGTACTATGTCCAATTTTCTGAGGAACTGCCAGACTGATTTCCAGAGTGGTTGTACAAGCTTGCAATCCCACCAACAATGGAGGAGTGTTCCTCTTTCTCCACATCCTCGCCAGCATCTGCTGTCACCTGAATTTTTGATCTTAGCCATTCTGACTGGTGTGAGGTAGAATCTGAGGGATGTTTTGATTTGAATTTCCCTGATGATTAAGGATGTTGAACATTTTTTCAGGTGCTTCTCTGCCATTCAGTATTCCTCAGGTGAGAATTCTTTGTTCAGTTCTGAGCCCCATTTTTAATGGGGTTATTTGACTTTCTGGAGTCCACCTTCTTGAGTTCTTTATAAATATTGGATATTAGTCCCTTATCTGATTTAGGATAGGTGAAGATCCTTTCCCAATCTGTTGGTGGTTTTTTTGTCTTATTGATGGTGTCTTTAGCCTTGCAGAAGCTTTGCAGTTTCATGAGGTCCCACTTGTCAATTCTCGATCTTACAGCACAAGCCATTACTGTTCTATTCAGGAATTTTTCCCCTGTGCCCATATCTTCAAGGCTTTTCCCCACTTTCTCTTCTATAAGTTTCAGTGTCTCTGGTTTTATGTGAAGTTCCTTGATCCACTTAGACTTGACCTTAGTACAAGGAGATAGGAATGGATCGATTCGCATTCTTCTACATGTTAACAACCAGTTGTGCCAGCACCATTTGTTGAAAATGCTGTCTTTCTTCCACTGGATGTTTTTAGCTCCCTTGTCGAAGATCAAGTGACCGTAGGTGTGTGGGTTCATTTCTGGGTCTTCAATTCTATTCCATTGGTCTATTTGTCTGTCACTATACCAGTACCATGCAGTTTTTATCACAATTGCTCTGTAGTTAAGCTTTAGGTCCAGCATGGTGATTCCACCAAAGGTTCTTTTATCCTTGAGAAGAGTTTTTGCTATCCTAGTTTTTTTGTTATTTCAGATGAATTTGCAGATTGCCCTTTCTAATTCGTTGAAGAATTGAGTTGGAATTTTGATGGGGATTGCATTGAATCTGTAGATTGCTTTTGGCAAGATAGCCATTTTTACAATGTTGATCCTGCCAATCCATGAGCATGGGAGATCTTTCCATCTTCTGAGATCTTCTATAATTTCTTTCTTCAGAGACTTGAAGTTTTTATTATACAGATCTTTCACTTCCTTAGTTAGAGTCACGCCAAGATATTTTATATTATTTGTGACTATTGAGAAGGGTGTTGTTTCCCTAATTTCTTTCTCAGCCTGTTTATTCTTTGTGTAGAGAAAGGCCATTGATTTGTTTGAGTTAATTTTATATCCAGCTACTTCACCGAAGCTGTTTATCAGGTTTAGGAGTTCTCTGGTGGAATTTTTAGGGTCACTTATATATACTATCATATCATCTGCAAAAAGTGATATTTTGACTTCATCTTTTCCAATTTGTATGCCTTTGATCTTCTTTTGTTGTCGAATTGCTCTGGCTAGGACTTCAAGTACAATGTTGAATAGGTATGGGGAAAGTGGACAGCCTTGTCTAGTCCCTGATTTTAGAGGGATTGCTTCAAGTTTCTCACCATTTACTTTGATGTTGGCTACTGGTTTGCTGTAGATTGCTTTTATCATGTTTAGGTATGGGCCTTGAATTCCTGATCTTTCTAAGACTTTATTCATGAATGGGTGTTGGATCTTGTCAAATGCTTTTTCCGCATCTAACGAGATGACCATGTGGTTTTTGTCTTTGAGTTTGTTTATATACTGGATTACGTTGATGGATTTCCATATATTGAACCATCCCTGCATCCCTGGGATGAAACCTACTTCGTCAGGATGGATGATTGTTTTGATGTGTTCTTGGATTCGGTTAGCAAGAACTTTATTGAGGATTTTTGCATCAATATTCATAAGGGATATTGGTCTGAAGTTTTCTATCTTTGTTGGGTCTTTTTGTGGTTTAGGTATCAGAGTAATTGTGGCTTCATAGAATGAGTTGGGTAGAGTACCTTCTGTTTCTATTTTGTGGAATAGTTTGTGAAGAACTGGGATTAGATCTTCTTTGAAGGTCTGATAGAACTCTGCACTAAACCCATCTGGTCCTGGGCTTTTTTTGGTTGGGAGACTATTAATGACTGCTTCTATTTCTTTGGGGGATATAGGGCTGTTTAGATCATTAACCTGATCTTGATTCAACTTTGGTACCTGGTATCTGTCTAGGAACTTCTCCATTTCATCCAGGTTCTCCAGTTTGGTTGAGTATAGCCTTTGGTAGAAGGATCTGATGGTGTTTTGGATGTCTTCAGGATCTGTTGTTATGTCTCCTTTTTCATTTCTGATTTTGTTAATTAGGATGCTTTCCCTGTGCCCTCTAGTGAGTCTGGCTAAGGGTTTATCTATCTTGTTGATTTTCTCAAGAACCAGCTCCTTGATTGGTTGATTCTTTGAATAGTTCTTCTTGTTTCCACTTGGTTGATTTCGCCCCTGAGTTTGATTATTTCCTGCCGTCTACTCCTCTTGGGTGAATTTGCTTCCTTTTGTTCTAGTGCTTTTAGGTATGTTGTCAAGCTGCTAATGTGTGCTCTCTCTAGTTTCCTTTTGGAGGCACTCAGAGCTATGAGTTTTCCTCTTAGAAATGCTTTCATTGCGTCCCATAAGTTTGGGTATGTTGTGGCTTCATTTTCATTGAACTCTAAAAAGTCCTTAATTTCTTTCTTTATTCCTTCCTTGACCAAGGTATCATTGAGAAGAGTGTTGTTCAGTTTCCACGTGAAGGTTGGCTTTCTATTATTTATTTTGTTATTGAAGCTCAGCCTTAGTCCATGGTGATCTGATAGGATGCATGGGACAATTTCAATATTTTTGTATCTGTTGAGGCCTGTTTTGTGACCAATTATGTGGTCAGTTTTGGAGAAGGTACCATGAGGTGCTGAAAAGAAGGTATATCCTTTTGTTTTAGGATAGAATGTTCTGTAGATATCTGCCAGATCCATTTGATTCATAATTTCTGTTAGTATCACTGTGTCCCTGTTTAGTTTCTGTTTCCATGATCTGTCCATTGGTGAAAGTGGTGTGTTGAGGTCTCCCACTATTATTGTATGAGGTGCAATGTGTGCTTTTAGATTTACTAAAGTTTCTTTAATGAATGTGGCTGCCTTTGTATTTGGAGCATAAAAATATGGAACGCTTCACGAATTTGCGTGTCATCCTTGCGCAGGGGCCATGCTAATCTTCTCTGTATGGTTCCAATTTTAGTATATGTGCTGCCGAAGTGAGCACCCTCCATGCCCTTTGAGGCTTGAAATTTTTCATGCATGCTAAAAAGTGAGTCATTGTCTATATCTGGCCAGAGGTACTGGTGGCTCTTCCATTAATAACTGTGGTGCCTAATAACTTGTCAAGGTCAATGCTAGACCCTATGTTCCCCAATTTCCTGCTCATGAGCCCCATCCAGCTCAAAGTCTACTTTGTCTTGATCTCATTTTACCCTGAAAATCTTTCTTTCCACTACTGATTTGTCTTTACTTTTCTCAGGAGACATCTATAGCTCTTCATAGAAAGCCCTTTTCTCTTGAACCGAGGACTTTGGAATCTTTACTGCGGCTATTTTCACTCATGAAAATTCAGGACAAGTGGCTGAGCTGCCTATGTAACACCAGCTCCCACTGTTAGTATTTGGTTGGGTAAGACAGAATTTCGTTATGCAGTCTAGGCTAGACTCAGTTTGTAGCTATCCTTCATCAGTCCCCTGAAGCTTGCGCCACCACACTGGATAATCTCTCATCCTGTTCTGTATGTGATGACTGCCTTAGTTCATTTGTGTATCGCGGACCATGCATGTAGAGGTAGAGGACTGGAACCTGATAAATTTCTCTCATTTTTTTCCTGTGGGCCCTATTATTGGATCTTGCACCATGGAAAAATGAAAGAACAGTAGGTGTTTGTCCTAGCACAATGTCTGTCTGTCTGTCTGTCTGTCCTCATACTGGGTGTTGGGGTCCTAGGTATTGCTTAATATTTCTATATAGTGAGATTATCTCTAAATAAAATGAAACACACACACCACACACACACACACACACACACACACACACCAAACCAAACCAATGAAAACAAAACAAGTCAAAACAAAACAAAACAAAAAGATTGTGAATGAAAAGTTAAAGGCAATTCCAGGGCTGGAGAGAGGCTCAATGGTTAAGAACACTGACTGCTCTTCCAGAGGTCCTGAGTTCAATTCCCAGCAACCATATGGTGGCTCACAACCATCTGTAATGTGATCTGACACCCTCTTCTGGTATGTCTGAAGATAGTGACAGTGTACTCATATGAATAAAATAAGTGAATCTGAAAAAAAAAAAAAAAGAGTACTGACTGCTCTTCCAGAGGTCCTGAATTCAATACCCAGCAACCACATGGTGGCTCACAACCATCTGTAATGTGACCCGATGCCCTCATTTAGTGTGAATGAAGATAGCAACAGTGTACTCATATACAATAAATTAAATCTCTCTAAAAAACAGTTGATGCAAATACTTTATTATGTGAAATAAACACCTGATTTGTTGGGATCCTATACCTATAAGTACTTTACCTATAGAAATTCCCCATATCCTTAGTTTACCGATGGTGTAAAAGAAAGGCCAGGAACCCCTTCTGGTCCATGCCAGCACCGGGGCACCTTGGGCACGGAGTCTGCGGAAACACCCTAGGTCCCCACAGGACTCTCCACGGGATCTTAGGACCTCTGTTGAGTGGATCACAACTTCTGCCAGGAGGCAGGTTCGAACACCAGATATCTGGGCACCTTCCCTGCAAGAGGAGAGCTTGCCTGCAGAGAGTACTCTGACCACTGAAACTCAGGAGAGAGCTATTCTTCCAGGTCTGATGATAGAGGCTAACAGAATCACCTGAGGAACAAGCTCTAACCAGAGACAACTATAACAACTAACTCCATAGATTACCAGATGGTGAAAGGCAAACATAAGAATCTTACTAACAGAAACCAAGAGCACTCACCATCATCAGACCACAGCATTCCCACCCCACCCAGTCTTGGGCACCCCAACACACCCGAAAAGATAGTCCCGGATTTAAAAGCATATCTCATGATGATGGTAGAAGACATCAAGAAGGACTTTTAATAACTCACTTAAAGAAATACAGGAGAACACTGCCAAAACACATAGGAGACCTTAAAGAAGAAGCACAAAAATCCCTTAAAGAATTGCAGAAAAACACGACCAAACGGGTGATGGAATTGTACAAAACCATCCAAGACCTAAAAAAGGAAGTAGACATAATAAAGAAAACCCAAAGTGAGGCAATGCTAGAGACAGAAAACCTAGGAAAGAAATCTGGAACCATAGATGCAAGCATCAGCATCAGAATACAAGAGATGGAAGAGAGAATCTCAGGTGCAGAAGATTCTATAGAGAACATCAGCACAACAATCAAAGAAAATACAAAACGTAAAAAGATCCTAACTCAAAACATTCAGGATATCCAGGACACAATTAGAAGACCAAACCTACAGATAATAGGAGTAGATGAGAATGAAGATTTTCAACTTAAAGGGCCAGCAAATATCTGCAACAAAATTATAGAAGAAAACTTCCCAAACCTAAAGAAAGACATGCCCATGAATGTACAAGAAGCCTTCAGAACTCTAAATAGATTGGAACAGAAAAGAAATTCCTCCCGATACAAAATAATCAGAACAACAAATGCACTAAATAAAGATAGAATATTAAAAGCAGTAAGGGAAAAAGGTCAAGTAACATATAAAGGCAGGCCTATCAGAATTACACCAGATTTTTCACCAGAGACTATGAAAGCCAGAAGAGCCTGGACAGATGTTATACAGACACTAAGAGAACACAAATGCCAGCCCAGGCTACTATACCCAGCCAAACTTTCAATTACCATAGATGGAGAAACCAAAGTATTCCACGACAAAACCAAATTCACACATTATCTTTCCATGAATCCAGCCCTTCAAAGGATAATAACAGAAAAAAAATACAAGGACAGAAATCACACCCTAGAAAAAGCAAGAAAGTAATCCCTCAACAAACCAAAAAGAAGACAACCACAAGAGCAGAATGCCAACACTAACAACAACAAAAAAAGAAGCAACAATTACTTTTCCTTAATATCTCTTAATACCAACGGACTCAATTCCCCAATAAAAAGACATAGACTAACAGACTGGCTACACAAACAGGACCCAAGATTCTGCTGCTTACAGGAAACCCATCTCAGGGAAAAAGACAGACACTACCTCAGAGTGAAATGCTGGAAAACCATTTTCCAACCAAATGGTCTGAAGAAACATGCTGGAGTAGCCATTCTAATATCGAATAAAATTGACTTCGAACCCAAAGTTATCAAAAAAGACAAGGAGGGACACTTCATATTCATCAAAGGTAAAATCCTCCAAGAGGAACTCTCAATTCTGAATATCTATGCTACAAATGCAAGGGCAGCCACATTCATTAAAGAAACTTTAGTAAATCTCAAAGCAGACATTGCACCTCACACAATAATAGTGGGAGACTTCAACACACCACTTTCATCAATGGACAGATCGAGGAAACATAAATGAAACAGGGACACATTGAAACTAACAGAAGTTATGAAACAAATGGACTTAAGAGATATCTACAGTACATTTTATCATAAAACAAAAGGATATACCTTCTTCTCAGTACCTCATGGTACCTTCTCCAAAATTGACCAAATGATTGGTCACAAAAGAGGCCTCAACAGATACATAAATATTGAAATTGTCCTATGCATCCTATCAGATCACCATGGACTAAGGCTTATCTTCAATAAAAACATAAATAATGGAAAGCCAACATTCACGTGGGAAATGAACAACACTCTTCTCAATGATAAATTGGTCAAGGAAAGAATAAAGACAGAAATTAAAGACGTTTTAAGAGTTTAATGAAAATGAAGCCACAACATACCCAAACTTATGGGACACAATGAAAGCATTTCTAAGAGGAAAACTCATAGCTCTGAGTGCCTCCCAAAAGAAACTAGAGAGAGCACACTCTAGCAGCTTGAAAACACACCTAAAAGCTCTAGAAAAAAGGGAAGCAAATTCACCCAAGAGAAGTAGATGGCAGGAAATAATCAAAATCAGGGGCGAAATCATCCAAGTGGAAACAGGAAGAACTACTCAAAGAATCAACCAAATGAGGAGCTGGTTCTTTGAGAAAATCAACAAGATAAATAAACCCTTAACCAGACTCACTAGAGGGCACAGGGATAGCATCCTAATTAACAAAATCAGGAATGAAAATGGATACGTAACAACAAACCCTGAAGAAATCCAAAACACCATCAGATCCTTTTACAAAAGGCTATACTCAACAAAACTGGTAAACCTGGACGAAATGGACAAATTTCTAGACAGATACCAGGTACCAAATAACTTTGGTTATTTGGATATATCAGGATCAAGTTAACTATCTAAACAGTCCCATATCCCCTAAAGAAATAGAAGTATTCATTAATAGTTTCCCAGCCAAAAAAGTCCAGGACCAGATGGGTTTAGTGCAGAGTTCTATCAGACCTTCAAAGAAGATCTAATTCCAGTTCTGCACAAACTATTCCACAAAATAGAAGTAGAAGGTACTCTCCCCAACTCATTCTATGAAGCCACAATTTCTCTGATACCTAAACCACAGAAAGATCCAACAAAGGTAGAGAACTTCAGACCAATTTCCCTTATGAATATCGATGCAAAAATCCTCAATAAAATTCTCACTAACCAAATCCAAGAACACATTAAAACAATCATTCATCCTGACCAAGTAGGTTTTATTCCAGGGATGCAGGGATGGTTTAATATATGGAAATCTATCAACGGAATCCATTGTATAAACAAACTCAGAGACAAAAACCACATGATAATCTCCTTAGACATGGAGAAGGAGAAAGCATTTGACAAAATCCAACACCCATTCATGTTAAAAGTCTTGGAAAGATCAGGAAATTAAGGCCCATCCCTAAACATGACAAAAACAATCTACAGCAAACCAGTAGTCATCATCAAAGTAAAAGGTGAGAAGCTGGAAGCAATTCCACTAAAATCAGGGAATAGACAAGGCTACCCACTTTCTCCCTACCTATTCAACATTTTACTTGATGTCCTAGCCAGAGCAATTAGACAACAAAAGGAGATCAAGGGGATACAAATTAGAAAGGAAGAAGTAAAAATATCACTTTTTGCAGATGCTATGATAGTATATATAAGTGACCCTAAATTCTACCAGAGAACTCCTAAACCTGATAAACAGCTTCGGTGAAGAAGCTGGATATAAAATTAACTCAAACAAGTCAAACACCCTTCTCTACACAAATCATAAGCAGGCTGAGAAAGAAATTAGGGAAACAACACCCTTCTCAATAGTCACAAATAATATAAAACACCTTGGTGTGACTCTAATGAAGTGAAAAATCTGTATGATAAGAACTTCATGTCTCTGAAGAAAGAAAGTAAAGAAGATCTCAAAAGATGGAAAGATCTCCCATGCTCATGGATTGGCAGGATCAATATTGTAAAAATGGCTATCTTGCCAAAAGCAATCTAGAGAATCAATGCAATCCCCATCAAAATTCCAACTCAATTCTTCAATGAATTAGAAAGAGCAATCTGCAAATTCATCTGGAATAACAACAAACCTAGGATAGCAAAAACTCTTCTCGAGAATAAAAGAACCTCTTGTGGAATCACCATGCCTGACCTAAAACTGTACTACAGAGCAATTGTGACCAAAAACTGCATGGTACTGGTATAGCTACAGACAAGGTGACCAATGGAACAGAATTGAAGACCCAGAAATGAACACACACACACACTTATGGTCACTTGATCTTTGAGAAAGGAGCTAAAACCATCCAGTGGAAAAAAGACAGCATTTTTCAACAAATGGTGCTGGAACAACTGGCAGTTATCATGTAGATGAATGCAAATCGATCCATTCCTATGTCCTTGTGCTAAGGTCAAATCTAAGTGGATCAAGGGACTCCACATAAAACCAGAGACACTGAAACTTATAGAGGAGAAAGTGGACAAAAGCCTCAAAGATATGGGCACAGGGGAAAATTCCTGAATAGAACAGCAATGGATTGGGATGTAAGATGGAGAATTGACAAATGGGACCTTATAAAACTGCAAAGCTTCTGTAAGGCAAAAGATACCTTCAATAAGACAAAAAGGCCACCAACAGATTGGGAAATGATCTTTACCTATCCTAAATCAGATAGGGGACTAATATCCAATATATATATAAAGAATTCAGGAAGTTGGACCCCAGAAAATCAAATCCTGCAATAACTCTCCTGGGCATATATCCAGAAGATGTTCCAACTAGTAAGAAAGACACATGCTCCACTATCCACTATGTTCATAGCAGCCTTGTTTATAGTAGCCAGAAGCTGGAAAGAACCCAGATGCCCCTCAACAGAGGAATGGATACAGAAAATTGTGTATATTTACACAATGAAGTACTACTCAGCTATTAAAAAAATGAATTTATGAAATTCCTAGGCAAATGGTTGGACCTGGAGGGCATTATCCTGAGTGAGGTCACCCAATCACAAAAGAACTCAAATGATATGTACTGACTGATAAGTGGATATTAGCCCAGAAATTTAGAATACCCAAGGTATAAGATACAGTTTGTGAAACACATGAAACTCAAGAAGAACGAAAACCAAAGTGTGGACACTTTGCCCCTTCTTAGAATTGGGAACAAAATACCCATGGAAGGAATTACAGAGACAAAATTTGGAGCTGAGACAAAAGCATGGACCATCTAGAGACTGTCATATCCAGGTATCCATCCTATAATCAGCCTCCAAACGCTGACACCATTGCATACACTAGCAAGATTTTGCTGAAAGGACCCTGATATAGCTGTATCTTGTGAGACTATGCCTGGGCCTAGCAAACACAGAAGTAGATGGAGTCAGCTATTGGATGGATCACAGGGATCCTCCAATGGAGGAGCTAGAGAAAGTACCCAAAGAGCTAAAGGGATCTGCAACCCTATAGGTGGAACAACAATATGAACTAACCAGTACCTCAGAGCTCTTATCTCCAGCTGTATATGTATCAAAAGATTGCCTAGTGCCATCACTGGAAAGAGAGGCTCATTGTTCATGCAAACTTTATATGCCCCGGTTCAGGGGAACACTAGGGTCAAAAAGTGGGTGTGGGTGGGTAAGTGAGTAACGGGGAGGATATGCGGGACTTTTGGGATAGCATTGGAAATGTAAATGAGGAAAATACCTAATAAAAATATTTTTAAAAAAAGAAAGGCCAGCAACCAGAATCAAGCTATGTTGGTACTCAGCTACTGAGCTGAATCATCAGGATTGAAAACTCCACTGTCTTTTCACAATGAATGAGGCTGGGGAGGGCATCATACATACCAAGCAAGCATTCAACAACTGACATACATCTCCAGTTTACTTTAACCAAGTCATTCATTGGTTCATTTTTGTAAGCTGGCATATTTCCAGAGGGTCTTACTTTGTAGCCTAACCTAACTGATAATTAATTTTATCTACCTAATAGGGATGTACAGACACTCAAAATTTTTATTGAGGTGGCTAATTAGCCTTCACATCAGGTTTGTTAAAAATTGCAAATCTCCTGCCTCATCTTCTCATGTCAGCAAACATCGTTTAAAACCAATGCTACATATGTGTTTCTATGAGGAAACAAATATTCTTCATCACCTTGGACCACAACCCAGTCTTAGAGACAGGCTGAAGATCTGGGATGGGTGCTTGTCCATTTGGTCACTGTGTGGACACAAGGAACGAGCTTGGCAGAGAACTCAGTGTCCAAGAAGCTGGACAGTGACCTTAATCATGGGATTAGTCTCTATACTGGCTCCTGGGGGGCTCTTTGTTGCTGTTGCACTGGCTATACTGTATGAGCCATTTCTGTAGTAAGTCTGGCTGTGATTTTCCTGCCATTTATGAAGGGTGATGTCAAAGATGAGAGGAACTCAGAGGAGTTGTTTTATTACTCCCCCTACTTTTCCAATATCTAGAAGCTGGGCAACTGAGACATATTTTCTCTGGATATGGATGGTACTTACTGGGGGCCCAGGTTCATTTTTATGGTAGAGCTTACCAACAACTCCTGTCTCCCACCTGGAATGCCATGAGTATTGTTTGTAGAAAGAGAGTGTCTTGTGGTGTTGATAGAAGAAATGATTGGTCCATGATCCTCGTATTAGTATCTGACAAGACAAATCACGGCAGCCTCTATATTCATTTGACCATTGTTAACAATAATCTTTTGTCTGGTCAAAGAGAAATCAAGTATAGAGATCAAAATATTTATATGTGTTAACAGATCCTAGGATGATAGCAATTTGGATTTGTTCCTGGCATCAGGCTATGGGGCAGTTTTCTGACCCTATTTGGAAAGACTTTGTTATCTGTGGGTTTGTCTTGCCCCTCAAATCTGCAGATGTAAAGGCTACCCTGGATAGAAATGAACAGGAAGGGGAGTGCTAGAATCCCATGTTTAATACAATAAGGTCGAGCTCAACTGCCAGAGTGGAATCTCATTTTCTGGAATTGAGGAGAAGTTAGGTGGTCTCAATGTCCTCTGGAACTTAACAGAGTATGGTCCTGTTAGGATTGACATGTATGAAGAAGACTCATTTTTAGGTAGAGGGATAAAAAGTTTGAGGTGAGACAGGTGGAGCCAATGAGAGAGTCCCTTGAGTGTAGGGGTCATGAGAGTTACCTTAAAAGGGCCCTGGCATTTGAGAGAGAGGGGTGAGGGCCAATGGTTTGGAGAGCATAGAAGGATTTGGTATCCAATGTTGGCAGGCAGTGCACAGTAGATAGTGTGTGGCTGCCCTCAATGGTGATAACCAAAGTTCCATAGGAGAGAGCACAGGTGGCAAAACAACGTGGTGAGTAGATGGTCTGGGAGGACAGAGCATTTAGGTAAAAGACCAGGAGTTAGTACCAGATATCCATACATGAGTTCAAAGGGTAAGATGAGTAGACGTCAGTTGGGGAGACCTTGTAGCCTGAAGAGACCCAGAGATAGGAGTTTTACCCATTCAAGGTGATGTTCCTGTGACAGCTTAGCAAGAGTGGTTTTTAAAGAGTGGTTGATTCTTTCTACATTATCTGAAGATTGAAAGTGGTAGGGAACATGAAAATGCCTTAGAAAGAGAAATTTAGAAAGTAAAATCAGGACCATTTTAGGACTCCTTCTGAGTGGAAGGAGGCTGGGACAACACATCAGGGGAATATCTCTTGGAGAAGGAGATCAGAGACTGTCTGATCCCTTTTGTTAGTTGTGGGAAATGCCTCCACCTACCTCAAGAAGGTGTCCACCAAGACCAGGAGGTACTTGGCACATTTGACAGTTTGCACACTTGTGGGTAAAGTCAAGTTGCCAGTCAGTTCCAGGAAGGGAACCTCTAGCCTGATGGGTAGGAAAAAGGTTGCTACAAGATCTTGAGTTGTAGTTTGACATCTAACAGATTTTGCAAGAACCAGTGATAGATTTTTAAGAAAATTAAGTTCTCAGGAGTAGGCTATAGGTGGGTCTTAAGAAAATAAGACAGTGCTTGGTTATTAGGATGAAAGAGTTGGTGAAGATAGGACAGAGTTTGACAAGTGACAGGGGGTGAAAGTGGCGATGTAGGTTGTAATTCAAGGATGTCTTGAGGAGGTTGAAATGAGTCTAGGCCCCTTCCGGCTGCATCTCTAACTGCCTCATAGGCTTGGTTGTTTCCCTTGGAGACAATAGAGTCATCTGTCTGGTGGGATATGCAGTGAACAATCCCAAAAGCTGTCAGGATATGGGAGGCTATAGCATGGTCATAAAGTGGGTTGCATTAGTTATTGATCCTCCTTTTGTTGTAAGTAACCCAAGCTCCTTCCTGATACTGGTGTGGACAGGAGGATATGGAAAGCTTATTTGGAATTTGTGGAGATGTTGAGAGACTTTCCCTGTGTCAGCTGAAAGACATGGATAAGGGCTGTTAGTCCAGCCTGTTGATTAGTGGTGTGAGCAGCAAGGACCTCTGCCTCCATTACCTTGGTGTCTGACAGTATGGCATAGGGTCCAGATTTTCTGGAATCTTCCTATAGAACGGAGTTTCCACATGTGTACCAGATATAGATGGATTGAGGCAATGTGCCCTCCTGCATGTGTGGAGGATAAGGTAATGGCTCCTCTAATGTTTCAGTGCAGAAGTGAGATAGTATTTGGTTGAGGAAGAAGATTGGAAATAGTAGGAGGTGGACATGTTTGGAAGGTGCATGTGGAATCTTCTATTAGTGCTACCTGAAGATAAAGAAACTTGGAGGGAAGTAGAGTCTTTAAGCCTTTGTAAGTTAGGAGCTGTTACTGGTTATGAGAAGAGAAGGCAGTTATAGGTGACTCCAAGTGGAGTTTTTTTGACTCTCAAATAAGGAGTTCAGTGGCTGTTAAAGTATGAATACAAGATGCCCATCCCTGGATGGTTAGATCTAGTTTATTTGACAGGTGTGCTACATGAGCAAAAGAGGGTCCCAGTTGGTGACCTAAGACTCCAAGGGTAAATCCCTCTTTTTCAGTTACATTGAGGGAAAAAGAATGAGTCAGGTCAGGGAGATATAAGGCTGGGACCTTAAAGAGAGCCTGTTGGAGCCTTTGAAAGGGCTTAGTAACAGTTTTGAGAAGAGGTTCATGGATGGTGCCTGAAGCTGCCCCATATAAGGAGCAAGAAAGGAGGGAAAAGGCATGAACCCAGGAACATAAAAAGCTAACCATTTCTAGAAATGATAAAATCTCTTCCTTTGTATAACGAATCTTGGAGACTGAATCAGATTCTTTCAATCTAAGGTAATAACCTTGTGAGTTGGGGTGATTTTTAGTCCCAAATAGGTGACCTGAGGAGTAGACAGTTGAACTTTAAAAGTTGAGAACCTGTAGCATCCACTGGAAAGGATATTTAGAAGAGCAAAGGTGTCAGCTTGGCTGATATCTATCCAGGGGCTAGAGCAGGATGTCATCTATATAAAGTTCAATATTAGATTTAGGGAGAGATAAAGAGAGTAAGTCAGAAGCAGGGCTTGGCCAAATAGGTTTGGGCTGTCCCGGAATCTCTGAGGTAGAAAAGTCCAGGTAAGTTACATAGAAAAGTGGGTGTCAGGATCTGTCCAGGTAAAGGCAAATATGTTCTGTGACTGGGCATCTAAAGGGATACAGAAAGATGCATCATTGAGATATAGGGCTGAGAAATGAGAAGTTACCAAGGGGATAGTGGAAATAAGTGTATAAGGGTTAGCCACAAGAGTATTGAGAGGAACCACTGCAGAATTAATGCACCTGAGGTCTTGAACCAGGTGATAGGAACCGCTAGGATTCTTAACTGCTAGTAAAGGGGTGTTAAAGTGTGAAGAGTTGGGATGAAGGAGTTTTTACCTTAATAGGTCAGAAATGATAGGCTCACGTCTGAGGCTCTGGAGACAGTAGTTAATGAGCTTGGGTGTTTTACCTGGCACAGTAGAGTAACTGGATGACAAGAGTAGTTCTTGTCATGTTTAGCAACAGTGGGGTTCTGGAATTCCCAAACTTAGGGGTTCACCTGAGAAGCTGGTAAAGGAAACATCATGCTAGAGTTAGTAGGTTGACTGGCTAGAAGGAATTGGGAATGAACCGCTGGTGATCTTGGGTTTAGAAGAATCAGGGAATCAAAGGAAATAGATGATTCCAACTTAGCTTCCCTTCACAATAATAGGACAGGACATGTCGGCATTTCCAAAAAGGAATGGATGAGAGGCACACCTGAAAATGCAACTAAAAATGCAACAAAGTGGTGGGGTTTGGTGGGGAAGGTGACGTTGTCCTCCTACCCCAACAATAGAAAAACATGAAGGGGAAGTAGGTCATGAAAACTGTCAGGACCAAGTAAGTGGCCTCAGTTTCCAAGAGGAAGGAGATGGGCCACCCACATACCATCATGGCTTCCTGGGGCTTATTGCCACCCACAACTGGTGGTTGTGGCTGAGTCAAGAGAGCTCAGGCCTCTTCAGTCATCTATAGCCAAGCCTAGGTGATCTGCTGGAGGTTGATCTGGGAGTGAGGTCCATCTGTCATGTGTGACATGAGGGCAATTGATAGCCCAATGTCCCTCCTGATGGCACCTAAGACATGGCCTCCTTGGCTTGCAGGGCATAAGGCAAGTTGACCTTGTTGTAGGGGCATGTTGGTCCGGAAGCTTAGAAGACCAGGAGTCTGGGGTCATAGCTGGGGCTGGTCAGATAGCCTTTGCCAGCCTGTGGTAATTTTGTTTATGGGCTTTATCATCTCTCCCATGGTACACCTTGAAGGCCAGCACCAAGGCTTCTGTCTGGGAGTTAGGGGCCCCTTTTCCAACAAGTTAAGTTTAGCTTTTATTTTGAGGTAGCTCCGGGAAAAAAAAAAAGTAAGACATCAGAAGTTGCTTACCTTCTGGGTTTTCAGGGTCCAGATTAGTGTACTGCAATAAAGCCTTTGTGAGGCATGCTAAAAATTGAGATGGGTTTTCCTCTTTGCCCTGGACAACTTCTTGGAGTTTTTAAAAATTTACTGTCTTTAAGACTGCCTTTTTAAAGGCTGGCCTGAAGGCATGTTATAAATCGATCTCTGGCTAAAATACCAACTGCAGAATTATAATTCCATTGAGGAACTTGGTCAGGTATTGCACTGATGCAATTGAACCAATTGGATACATTCCATCTATTGGTGAATTTTGTCTGCATGTGTTTTTGTCTCTTCCCAAACTTACCTGTGTTCATCAGGAAGTAAATTATTAGTAAGGATCATATGTACATAATGGAAAGTCAAGCTATAAGATTGAGTAATATACTGAAACTCTTTAATAAAGGTGGAGGAATTAGAGATACAGGAACCAAGTCTGTTTTCTATTTGAGAAAGTTCACTAAGGTAGAAAGGGACATGGACTCTGACAAGGCTGTCCACCCTAGTAACTTCCCTTAGAGGAAGGACCAGTGCTGGGTCAGGTGGCCCTGGAAGAGTACTTGGGGGTTTGGCTGTGGCATTACAGCAGGTTATAGGAGTAATAAAGGTCAGCACCAATGCAATGTGATTGGAGTGACCTGCAGCTGGCACAGGAGGAGGGGAGGGGTCTAGAGAGGTCAAGCTAGGAGGCTTTTGGGGTGTCCTGGTGAGGAGGAGAAATTGAGGCAGCAGTTTGGGTTTTCAGCAGCGTGGAAACAGGTCTGCAGTGGAAAGGAGGTGGATGAAGGGTTGTAGACTCATCTAGCAGAGGTTGTGTAGGTTTCATAGCTAAGAGAAGTTGGATTGGGGTACAAGAGGATCACATGGAGGGGTTGAAGATAGATGAATGCCTGTACATAGGGAACCTCTTTCCATTTACCAGACCTCTGGCAGTATGGATGAAGATCCCTTAAAATCATTACATCTAGTGTACCTTTAAGTGTCCATTTGGAGCATTTCAATGCTCTGGTCCTCATGACCAACCTCCTCATCACAAGAAGGTCATCACAAGAATGTACTGAATTTGCCTGAAAGTGGTTCAACCTAGATGTAGGAATTTAGGAATTGCTACAAGAGCCTGAGGGATTATGAATGGTTTTCAAGAAGGAAAGTCACCCAAGGGTCTAAGTCTTATCTCATAGATCAGCTAGGAGGTTGGTCATAAGGACCAGAGCATTGAAATGCCAACCTCTTAGCCCAAGAAAGGCTGACCAGGCCCTATCTGGGCATTTAGGGTCCCTTCTGCTAACTGAGGAAATGCCTTACTAAAATGCTGGTGTGTGTTCCCAGGCTTTTCTTTTTAGTAGCAGAAAACATGGAACTATATGGTTGGTGTAGACACATTTGACTGTGTAACTCCACATGGTAGAACTCCACTGCATAGCTCACATGGTAGAAGTCTGTAAGTCACACAGCAGTGGGTGGCAGTGGTCTGCAGCAGTGGTGGAAATCCATGCATTGTGGTGGTAGCAGCAGTTGGCAGCAGATGCAGTCTACATGGTACAGCAGTGGTTGCAGTTGTGGCAGCAGCAGTCCACGTAGCTTACAGTTGCTCCTTCATGGTCATGCCAGCCAGCAGTAGAGGTGGCCACTTGAACTCCACAGGTCTCCTGGGTAGTGATTCCCATAGTCTTCTGCATCAATGTTATATTTGAAGTGCAGCTCATATCCAGACAGACAACACCAGGCCAAAGCAGTTCCATGTGGCATAGGTTTATTGTGGGGGAAGAGGACAGAGTTGGCAGTGACAAAGAGGTGGGGAAGAGAGATAGAGGTCAGGGGGTCTGCCTTTTAGCAGCTTGTAGGTAAAGGTGGGAGGAGAACCAAAGGGATTCTAGGTATGTGTGGTGGTTTCCATGGCTACAAACATGAGGATCGCTGTCACCTAGATGTGATATCGCTGGCTTTGGAGCCAATTCTGATACCAACTATACTAGTCGTCTATTAAAAATAAGGAATAATATGCAAATTTCAGGCTAATGGATAGAATTGGAAAATATCATTCTGAATGAGGTAATCCAGACCCAAAAGAACTTGCATGGTATGTACTCACTGATACATGGGTATTACCCATAGAGTACAGGATAACCATACTACAATACAAACACCCAACAAAGCAAAGTAACAATAGGGCCCAAGGTAATATGACTGAATCTCACTCAGAAGGGAAAATAAAATTTATATCAGTAGTGATTGATTAGAGGGAACTGTATGGGAGAGGGTATTGGGACAGGAACAGTTTTGGGGATCAGGTGCTGTGGGAAGAGCTGTCTCTATAGGGCTGGGAGAGAGAAAAGCAATCCATGTGGGGGCATCTCAGGGACAATCAGAGACCTGGGATGGGGCAGGCTCCTGGGAGGATATGGGAGTGACCCTGGCTGAGACCCCAGGAACTGGGGATAAGGAGAATGAAATGGCCATTTCTTGTAGTCAGGCAGGATTTCCAGTGGAGGGAAGTGGACATCAAGCCATCCCCAACACCTCCATATAAAATTTTCCCTGTGTACAAATTATGTAGGGATAAAGATACAGTAGAGATTGAAGGAATAGCCAATCAATGACTGGACAAACTTGAGACCTACCTCATGGAGGAGAGCCAAACTGACACTCTTGATGACACTTGGTTATGCTTCAGAAGTCCTATATAACTGTCATGTGAAAGGCCTCATCCAGCACCTGATGGCAAGAATTGGATACCCACAGCCAAACATTGGGCAGAATTCAGGTAGTTTTGTGGAAAAGTCAAAAGGAGGATGGAGGGAGCCAGATTGGGTCAAGTATACCAGGAGGAGTCCTAAAAAGCAAAGTCACCTGGACTCACTGGGGGTTCAGAGAGACTGAAAAATCCACCAAAGCGCATGAAGGGTTTAGACCAAGGCCTCCTACACATATGGAGAAGATGTAAAGATTGGTCTTAATGTGGGTCTTCTAAAAATCAGAATAAGGGTTTTGTCTTATTGAACTTTGTTGCCTTACTTTGGGGCCTTTCCCCTTAGCTGGGCTGCCTTGTCTGGCCTCAGTGGGAGAGGATGCATTTGGTCCTGATGGAACTTGGTGTGCCAGGATGGTGGGAGTAGGTGCCTCTCCTTTACTGTGGAGAATGGGAGAAGGACATGAGGGGGGAAGACAGAAGGTAGGACTGGAAGGAAAAGAAAGGCAGGATATGATCACCTGGTAAAGAGAATAAATAAATGAGTTAATGAAAATCAAAAGAAGTGATAAATAGGGAGCTAAATTTTTTTAACATTTAAATGTTGTCCACCGCAAACTGAATAGAAACAAGTTTTCCCTGAAACATACTAGCAACATATGTTTTTGTGGGACACTTATAATTACACTAAAAATACCATGATATATGCAAGTATTTTCGTATAGGAGATTGTTGTGAAGCTTGGTGGCTATCATTAGTATGTACTTATAACTGATAATCAGAATGTGTCAATTATACAAAGAATGTTGCTTCAGTCAATCACTTCCCTAACACATAAATAGGTAAAGTTATATTTACTTTAGTTCTTATCTCCCTCCACCTGCAATGGTTTCTTTAGCTTTTCTTATCAACATATGCTTGACATCTATACTATAGAAATCATCGAGTTTATTATTTTGATTTTTATTTACTTATATTGCACAGCTTTTATTCCATTCCTGAGCAGGGATAAGATGAACTCAAGAGAGACTAGGAGGAAAGTGCTGAGGGATTCTAGCTCCACATCAAAAGCAAGTTTCTTTAATTTTCATATTAAATATTCAGATAAGCAGATAGAATGATATTGAATTTCTGCTCTGAAGCCTCAACCTGTATGGTGCTGAGAAAACTCTTATGTACTATTACACCCTGTTTAATGGGGTTCACAGATCCAGTGAATGGATAGATAAACAATCTATGAAGTGAACTACATCCAGACCTTTCTTGGACTGACCCTGGGTATTGTAATTGCTTTGGCAGACCTACATATGTGACTATATAAGAAATAAACAAGCAATCCTTCAACACACACATGTGCAAAATATGTTTGAAATGTAATGAATTAAGGATAATGACAATCTGGTAAGTTTTTATGCAAAACAGACACCTGGTTCCTTGTAATTACGTATCCACAAGTGCTTTTTGCATTGTCAAACATAGGCCTGGAGAGATGTCTCAGTAATTAAGAGTACTGGCTGCTTTTTCCAACAACCTGAGTTCAATTCTAGACAACCACCTGACCTGCTTACAACTATTTATACAAGGTTCTGATGCCTTTTTCTGACATGTAAGCATACATGCAACTAGAACAGGAATATAACATAAAATACATACAGAAATAAATGTTGAACATTGACAAACTAATTTCCTCTCACTCACCCATGGTACAGTAGTTCAAACTCTGAAGCCCAGAGCACCCTACACTATTGCTCACCACCTGAGCTCAATGGAAACACCTGAAACTCCACAGGCTCTCTTCAGAGACACACAATCAACATCCCCATTTTAACTGAGTCCTTTTTATTTGTGAAATTGAGTCCCTTTTAAAGGACTTCTTTAGCTATGTGCATAGCTACATATGTATTATGTGGAATCATGCATATAAAAGCCAAGATCCACATAGTCCAGAAAAGAGAATCCTATCACCTGAAGTCTGAGTTCCTTTCAAGAGCAACCTGATTATTAGCACTGAAACCAAACTTTGTTCCTGTGCAAAAGCAGCATGTGCTTTTAACCTGTGAGCAATCTCTCTCAAAGTACGGGTTGCCTGTTTAAAGAATGTGAATGCATGTTTATTGTGAGCAAATCTCAGGTGAGTTCACTGGTCCTAAGGAACAAGGCTAGGAAACTGGACATTCAGACAGGGAGTCAGAATGTAGGGGAAGACAGAAAGAAGGAGCCTAAGAGAGGTTTGTTATTTTTTGTCTTCCTCTGTGCTTTAGGTCAGCCTAGATGTCCATGTGTCCAACCATAGCTGATAACTTTACCCACCTTCCCAAGATTTAATTGTGACATGCGTGGCATCAATGTCTTAATTTTGACTTCTCTCCAGAGGGCATTTGTGGCAGAGTCCTTAAATTTTGATATGTTAATTTATTAAGACAATAACAATGATCTTAAGCAAACAACTCATGTTCCAAGTGTTCAATAAATACAGAGTAACAATAAATTGTTTTATTGATAGTTTGCTATACAGAAATGACTAAGCAGAGGGAGATTTTTTTCTTTTGTTTTTATTACAACTAAAGCCTTAAAATACAATTTTTTTAAAGTAATACTTTATGTAGAAAAGTTACCTGCATATTATTGGATACCTTCACATATACTATAGGTACTTCATAGATTTTGGGACTCCATAGGAATAGAGACATGTGGCATCAAGACTTCACATAGAGGATCCTGTTAGTAATCTCATTAAGGCATGACAAAAATATCAAGAATTCAAAGCTAGAATGGAAAGCCTGTTTACTTTGCTCTATGTTGTCTTCTTACCTTTAGGCATCTTTGATGGGTACAAGGTGCTTTGTGGTCTGAATGTACTGGATAGTAACCATTTGTGACACTTTTAATCCTCCTTCAAAGGATTTGTCTATGTTGCTCACTTTAGTTTAAATGTTTTGTGGACATAACTGATCAGCCACACAAAGTGTTACACACATAGCCCAGGCAAGAGACAAGGGAAAGATGTGTCAAGAACACTTTCATTTTATACATGCCATTTATCACCTAAAACTTACCTTTCTTCATAAAATAACAGTGTCTTTCCAATCCTGGACCCATTCAACCTTCTAGATCCTGACCCTGATAGTGATGTTGTTAACAGTCAAAAACCCACGAGAGAGATCATCTAGGTTTATAAGTACACAAAAAAGCATCTATATATACTGTCTGGGCAGAAGCCACATATAAATACCAAACTGTTTTTCTGACCCCACAATCCCCCTGTTATCACAGTCTATTGAAATGTTCCCCATGTCAAGCTCACCCTTCAGGGTCCTAGTCACTGTACATCTCTTTATTTCCAACCATATGAGAATTGTCTGAAATCATAGTCTCTGAGCACTGCAGATAAAAGATGTGCCCCAAGCCTGTCATTTATTCATATCCAGAAGTCCTGTATCTATGTTTACTCAAAACAAGAACAAAGTATTGGGCTCTGGTTGTAGACACAGGGCTTACCACATTTGTGACAGTTATCTGTAGCAAAAGAGATGCTCTTGGGTTGCCTTATTGCTCTGAGTGTATACATGAGCTCATGACAAAGTTGGACAAATCTTTTTACAGAGACACGACCCAACTCATTATAGCACTGTAGAGGGGCAGGGTATTGTTCCACATTCATCTTGCTCCAGTTGGCTGTGTGCTGGAAAAGGACCTTCAGGAGGGACATGGAGAAGTCATTGTTGTAGAAGTTGATCTGATTGAGCTGAGTGCATTGACTGAGGGCAGGTAGGAGGGCATTGATCTGGGAGTCCTTCATCCTACACCACTGAAAATCCAGAATCTCAAGAGTGTCTGCTACTTTTTCTAGGAGACCTCTCAGAGGCATAAGATCCAAAGCATATAAGATCATCCCTCTTATTTCCAGATGTTTTAATTTAAAGAGGTTGTGGGAGCAGGAAAAGAAATCAAAGTCTCTCTGTGAAATTAGGCATTGAGTGATGGAGAGGGTCTCCAAGGGTGTCATTAGGCACCTAGGGATAGAGGAGACCAGAGGGTTAGTTCTGACAAGTAGTGTTGTAAAGGTTTGGCTGGGATGTACACAGAGGTAGAATAAACCAGGGGCCCAAAGCTCAGTTTGACAAAAGGATCAAATACATCATCTATGATGCTTCCTGTTGGATCTGCTCAGTCATGCCAATCCCACAATTCATCCCTGGACCTCACACTCAAGCTGAAAACTAGTTCATCACTTAAGCCAAGAAAGCACACAGAAGAACTTTCAATCCAAGAAAGTCCTGACAGGATTTTGATATTTTCTGTGGACTCACTGAATCTACATTCTATCATTCCCTCTGCAGTCATCCTTGTTCTAATTTACATCCACCTGTCCCATGCACTCAGTGCTACTTAGGCTCAACACGTTTCACTCATTGGAACTTGTCAAAGATAGAAGGCTGTTCTCACAGATCTGAGCATATAGCTCATGTTCAAACTGTGCTAATGAGTATCCTGACTCCTCACTATATACTCCCCTTTCTCTTCCCTTTCCATTTGATTGGGTGGGCCTGATTCCAGGAAGAATTATAACTCATTCTTACAAGATCTGACCTACTCTTTACACTAAATCAGTTCTCTACATCATGAGTTCTCATTTGAGATACTATTTTAACTTGTACTATTTCCCTTGTGTATTTCAGTATACATGGAAATAAGACATAACTTTCAGAGTCTTATGAGTGTCTAAATTTTGTTCCTAGTGACTGGCAGGCATCATGGAACACTAATCTTAAGAAAGACAGATTTGCTTTTGTACCTGACCCAGCTCTCCATTCTTGCTTACCCTAGGACTTGATTCATGTAGTCTCTTAGAAAATGGACTTGTTTCATGAAGATATGCTGGAGACAGTTGAATTTGGAAAACTGAGAAATAATCTTGTTGACACACTTGGCTTCTGTGGCACTTGTTATATTGATAATAGGGGAGGTATTCTTGTGGAGGGGTGCCAGGAAGACTTTTTGAAGATTTTTCATGTGCCCGAAGTAGGGAGCAAAATGTGCCAGCTGTAATAGAGTCCAGTCAGTATTCAGTTCTAATTCTGTGATGTGCTCTGGATCAAAAACATTAAAGATTTCTCTGATAACTTGGTCTGGCGGATCCCAGATCTTCATCTTTGTACAGCAGAAATATAGGGACCCTGTTCTCTGCTTGGCCCAATTCAAGAAATATGCCTTTGATTTACTGACGTGGGAACTGATTGACAGGTTGACTATGACCTTCAGACGCTGCCTCCGTGCATATCTGGGAAGGACCTTCACTAGCTGCTTTTCATCCAATGTCTCTGCTTTACAGTTACTGTCATTTGCATCAGCCCATATGTTCCAGAAGGCATGGTGCCTATTTCTCATGTCAAGAACCTGAAGTTTTGCCCTCCTGTGGTTGAAACATATGAATGTTAGCAGACCCTGAATCATCGTTTGCTACATATATCTAAGCTCAACTCCCCTCCCTTCTAAGGTGTTTGATTTTTTAAGCACCTGATATCCAAGGTGGACTCAGGCATGCTACAGAAGCTTTCCTGTGCTTCAATACACTTGATTACTTTTCTTTCAGTAAGGTAATCATTAGTTCTCCTTAGAGATTAATTATTAATTAGAAAAAATAATTATTATGATTAGTTGTGGGAAGGCCAGGGATAGGCTCATTCTACTGTGAGGCTAAATCTAATCTAGTCCATATTCAACTCTAATCCATATCCAACTGTCCTCAGTATAAGTAAACAATAGCTTTCCAGAACCTTGTATCCCTACTTGATGATGTGATTAGAAGCATCTGATCCATTTATTACAAAGCCAATCTCCCTGGCAATGTCTATTGTGTACTCCTCATGCTCCCTTATACAATACATGGATATTGCTTACCTGGGGTGAAACTCTCTTGTCAGTCGCATGTCTACTCCATCTAGCAGAGCTTGCAAGGTTTCTAGTTTAGGCTTCTTTATCAATGGCCCCACAGGGAGACAGGGGAAAGGCCAGGCTGCCACCATTGCCTTTAGGAGATTTGTGTGTCTGCCAGCAAAGGCTTCTTTGAACAGTGATGGGAAGACCACAGTAGGCAGCTCCTCCAGAGTGGACATGATCAAAGCTTCATGTGTCAGCAGAGTGCGTGTGGGTAGGGTCTGAACACTCATCCTATCAGGTCTTCAGTAAGAAGGCTCCTGGGGAAGCAGTTAGAAAAGAATATATATTCAAGGCAAACTTTATAATATTCCCTCACCATCACATCAACCATTTAGCTTCTGAGTTACTGCTCTGACAGTCATAGAGTCATCAATTTACCTCTTCATCCTAAACTTGTGGTGTAAAGACTCTCAAGCTGTCATCATGAGAATCTCTCTATTACTCTAATAGACACCTAATTTTTGGGTCAAAATATTTTTATTTGTTACCCTTTCTTTAAAAAAGGAAAGAATGAAAGAAAGCAAAATGGAAGATATTCCCAGGAACCAGTACAGTTGGCCCTAGCTGAAATATGGAACATAGAGGAAATAGAACTTGAAGAAGCAACCCCCAATGAATATGCATGGCTCCCTTTTGAGGGAAGGGGCCACTCACACATCTCAAAAATTTTAACATAGAATTGTTACTATCTAAAAGAAAAACAGGGACAAAAAATGGAGCAGAGACTGAAGGAAAGGCCATCCAGGGACTGGGATCTTGGGATGTATAAAATCAGCAGACACCAAACCCCAACACTGTTGCTGATGCCAAGGTATGGCTGTCCTCTGAGAGGCTCTGCCTACACCCGACTAATACAATTGTAGACACTCACAACCAACTATTGCATTGAGCTTGGGGACCACAATGGAAGAGAAAGGGAAGAAATGAAGAAGCTGAAGGGGATTACAATCCCATAGGAACAAATATTAACAAACTGTACCCCTCAGATTCCCCAGGAACTAAGTCAGCAACCAGAGAACATACATGAGTGGGTCTATGGTTCCTGCTACATATGTAGCAAAGGATTGCATTATATGACTTCAATAAAAGAGGAGGTCCTTTGTCCTGTGGAGGCTTGTTGTCCTAGTGAAGGAGATAAGCTAGAGGGGTGAGGCAGGAGTGTGTGGGTAGGTGGGGGAGTACCCTCTTAGAGGTAAAGAGGAGGGATCATGAGAAGGGGCTTGCAGAGCTGAAACCAGGAAGGGAGATAACACTTGAAATGTAAATAAATAAAATGACCAATAAAAAATGGGGGCAGTGGTGGCACATGCCTTTAATCCCAGCACTTGGGAGGCAGAGGCAAGTGGATTTCTGAGTTTGAGGCCAGCCTGGTCTACAGAGTGAGTTCCAGGACAACCAGGACTCCACAGAGAAACCCTGCCTTGAAAAACCAAAAAAAAAAAAAAAAAAGGGGGGGGGTAGGTACAAGGAGGATGAATGGCATAAGGAACAGTCAAGCGGCAGACCAAGAGGGGGATAATAACTGGAGGGTAAAAATGAATTGAAGAGAAATTAAATTTAGTAATAAAAATAAAAAACAGAAAAAAACAAAACAAAAACTGAATAGCAAAAAAACAAACAAACAAGAAACAAGCAAACAAAAATAATACAAACAAAAAAGTCTTGTGTTGCAGACCAATATTGAATTCTCACTAAGGAGGATGACAACTGTGGGTTCCTACTGGGTCCCAAATGCATACCCACCCACACACACAAAGAAAAAAGAAAAGAAAAAGAAAAAAGAAAATAAAAGAAAAGAAAAAGAAAAAAGAAAAAAAATCAGGAAATCAGGCGCAACATGTGAAAATGATCTAAAGCAAAGACTAAGGTGAGATATTTGATTAACTCAGTATTGTAATTCCTGCTATTAGGAGTAAATGATGATCAAAGTTACATGTTCTACAGGGCTACAATGTGAGCCAGGGTCTCAGAAAAACAAAGAAGACCATCATTTCAGTGAAAGGAAATATGAAAGAACAGGTTAGTCAGAATGTTCTGATTTCCAGCAAACCCAGAGCAACATACCCAAGGGCTTAGAAAATTCTTGTATCAAAGAATTATATAAAGCAAACTAATGAAGTACACAAGCTATCATAGAGATATATTGGAGAAGAGGCTAAAACTTCATTGGGAATGAAACCCAAGGTCTTCAATGTATTTTACTAAAGAGACAGAAAATGAAATTTCCTGTACTACCCTGGAGTCTAAAGAGCTCTACATCAAAGTGCTTAACCCTAGGGAAACCAATTACATACCAGTTCTGAGTACTGCAGTTCTGATTCCTAGACAAACCAGGCAGTTTTTCTGCCTCCAGGTCTGAATATTTTCTGTCTCCACTGAAGACTTTATATGCCTCTCTGTGTAACCTTCCCTATTGCACCCACATCCTTCAATCTCGAAGTAGAATTGGATTAGATTGTTAAACTCCACCCTTTTAATTCTATATGTAACATACAATCACTTCATTGATTGCATTAGAGCTCTCTGTGAGAATACCTCCATAGCACAACACCCCTCAAGCATTCTACTTGTTACTTAACAGCACATCACTGAATTTGTGGATTTTCCCCTTCATTTGCTTTGTTATTACATAATTTTGAGTTTGGTACAGGACTGGGTCTTGCTGTGAATCCAGAGTGGTTTCCAAACTCTAAGTTCTAACAATCCTCTTGCCTCAACATTCTTCTTCCTGCTAGGATTAATATGAAACACCACACCTGGGTGAATTTTTATTCATGCACACAAAGTCAGTCTGATTTGTCTCAGATCAGGGTTCAATCTATTGCTGATAACAGACATAAAATAATTCATCGATATTATTGTCACTGGATTTGAGACAGTTTTTAATAGTCAGGAATAAGTTCTGGAGCTCTAAGACTGAATTGGATGCTTTTTAAATAAACTGCAGTAGCACCTACACAAAATATAGATGAAGGAGCATGGCCTGATTCCATTAACATTGTAAAAGTGTTCTGGGTGTACACTCAGTTTGTAGGGGGCTACCAAACATACAGGGAATCCTCTCTCCAGCATTGCATGCAGCAGATATGATGGCCATGCCTGGAAAGTCACAATTCAAGAGTTGGGAGCAGGGGATCAATTAAAACCCATCCTCAGCCATATTGTAAATAGAAGGACAGCCTGAGACTTACATGTGATTCTCTTTTTAAATATACCTAAAGAGAAACAGAAAACAGAGGGTCTGAGGGAGATGCTGCCCTTGGTAGACAGAAAACAGATAATGTGTCACATAGGATCAGAACAGCATGCTTGCCCAAGATGAAATCAGGAGTGGGACCTGTGCTGAGAAGTTGGATACTCAATAATGAGTACTTGTTAATATTCTATTCTGAGCACCTACATGGTGGCTTGAAATGATCTGTGAATCCAGTTCCTTGAAATCTGAACCCTCCTTCTCAACTTTGTGGGCATCAGGCATACATGTGGTACACATTCATATATGTACGGAAAACACCAAAACACAGGGAACAAATCTTTAAGAGAAATAAATCTGTAAATACAATGGTGGCAAACACCTTTAATCCCTGAACTCTCAAGGCAAAGGTAGACTGGGCTCAGTGAGTTCAAGGCTAGCTTTATCTAAGTAGCTAATTATTAACCAGTGAAGCCTATTGACTAAGGATCTGTTTTATAATTAAAGCAGAGCTGGGATGGGTGGCACATAACTTTAATCCCAGCACCCTGCAGGCAGAGGGATGTGGAACTTTAGGGCCCATACTGATCTACAGGTTAAAGTGTGGAACAGGGAAGCCTGTAAAATAGGGAAACTCTCTCTCTCAAAAACCAACCCAAATCAAAGAAATAAAACCAAAATCTACTTTAGCTGTGAGGTTCTACTATAGGCCTTTAATCCCAGAATTAAGGAGGCAGATGTAGGTGGACCTCTGAATTTTAGCTAGCCTGGTCTACAGAGTAAGTTCTGGATCAGTCAGATCTGTTAAACAGAAACCGTGTCTTGAAAAAACTAAAAACAAAAAATGAAAAAAAAAAATAGTGTTTTTAAGAAAAACTTTAAGAGAGCATAGTAGGCTGTGAGATATGTCAATGGTCAATGGCACTTGTTGCCAAACCTGAATTCAGCTATGAGACCCACAGATGTAAAGAGAGAAATCACTTCAGGGTCTCGTGGTTTCTATACCACCAACACATTCTTGGGATCTAGGTAAAATATGAAGACCTAGATGGAATATAAGACCTAGGTAACTGCTACATATTGGGATATAACAAAATAAAGATATAGAGCAAAAAGAGCCAATGAAAAACCATGAGGAATTCATATAGATGTAGGACATGTTCACACACAGAAGATTCCAATAAAAACCCAAAATTGGTAGCCATAATATATGAGCAAAGGTCCCAAAGGTGATAAAGATGCTCTAGGAAGTCCAACAGAGTCAATTAACTGGGACCTTTGGTGCTCTCAGAAACTGAACCCCCAACCAAAGAACACACAGGGGCTTGGAATAGGCCTCCCCACACAGATGTACAGCTTGGTCTTCATGTGCGTCCCCTAACAGCTGGAGTGGAGGCGTCCTTCAAAATCTGTTGCCTGTATGTGGGACATGTTCTTCTATTTGAGCTGCTTTTCTGGACTCAGTGGGAGAGGATATGCCATGCTTTGAAAATACTTAAAGTACAAGGGTGTGGTGTTACACAGGGAGCCTCCACCCACTCACAGGAGATGGTAAGAAGGCACCTAGAAGGAGTGTGCTAGGGTGTGACCTTGAAGAGAACAGCTAGTGGGTTTTAAGACAAATAAGCAACAACAACAACAACAAGAAAAATAATTAAATTAAAAAGCAAAACCAAAAATACCCAAAAGACAAGAGGCCTGACAAAACATTATGAGACATAGGACCTCCAAAGAGGCCCCTGAGTTCACTTTGTGTTGGCCTATAGACCTGCCCATCTGAATGGGATCTGTACCCTCAGGAAGACTTCATTTGAGAGAACTAATTTTTCATTTGTTATTACTAGTTTCTGGGTTTGGGATAGGAGCTTGTGTCTATTTCTTTTCTCTACACTGATATTCCATGCGGTATAGACCCTCACAGGCCCTGAGAATTCTCCTTTAGTCTCTCTGAGTTCATATGTGTGTTAATTCTCCTGTGTTTAAGAAGGGCTGACTTGCTTGGTGTCCATCATTCCCTCTGGCTCTATCCCTCTTTCTTTGTTCACTTCTACAGGATTCCCTGAGCCTTGAGGGGAGGATTTTATGGACATACCTCTTTAGTTCTGAGTGTTAAAATCAATCATATCTCTCTCTCTCTCTCTCTCTCTCTCTCTCTCTCTCTCTCTCTCTCTCTCTCTCTCTCTCTCTCTCTCTCTCTCTCTGCATGCATATGAGTATGTGCTTATTAAGTCTAGGAAAGGTCAGAGGATGCCAGAACACAGAAGATATGGGTAGTTCCAAGTCATCACCACACCTGTTGGTCATTGAGTTTAGTTATTCTGCAAATAACAAGGTTCTCTCCTAATCCCAGAGATTTTCTCTATGGCCAGTAAACACTGAGAATCTCTCCCAGTCCAGTGATCCTTCCTTTCTGAAACATGCTCCAACTTTCTTAGAATCATGGATAGCATGTCCCTTCCTGACACACCTTTTAAATTGTTTTGAAAACATTTTAGTACAGAGCAGGCTTGCCTCACACTATTTATTAAAGCAAAGATGCCATTGGATTTCTGAGCCTCTATTCAGACTCACATGTTCTGGGAACACAGGCATGCCCCCATTTTTCTAGAATGTGCAGTGATTTATAACCTAAAATGTGAATGCCAAGCAAAGATTTACTACTGAAGTTACAGCACAGAATTCCCTGAAAAATGGATGAAGCCATCCTCTTGCCTCAGCTTTCTGAGTGCTACTACAGTTGAAGATTGGCAAAGCATGAAGCTAACCTCTTTATTCCAGAATGGAAAAATAATTGTGTAAAGTATGACAAAGCCAGCTCAGTCAAGCAACTGGGTCTCAAGGTTAGGAATGACGATTGAAACAACAATGACCATTAGACAACATATAACATGACTCCAGCCAGTGTTAAGGCTGAAGTAGATTCACTTTTCTCTAGTCTGCTTTTATACCAGTCTAAATACATGCAAAGGATAAAGTCAGTTTTAGGTCAAGGAACAAACAAGGCAAATAAACAAAGTTCAGAGTAAGGGGACTCCAATGGAGATGTTAGCAAAGCACTGAAGTAGATGAAATGGTTTGGAACCCCATAGGAAAAACAATATTGTCCAGTCAGACCCCAAGAGCTCCCAGGGACAGAACCACCAACCAAAGAGTACACATGGAGCGAAACATTGCTCCAGATGCATATGCAACAGAGGATGGCCTTGTTGGGCATCAATGAGAGGAGATGCCCTTGGTCCTATGAAGGCTCAATGCTCCAGTGTAGGGGAATGCCAGGGTGGGGAGTCAGGTGTAGATGGGTAAGGGAGGACCTTCATAGAAGCAGGAGGAGAGGGAATGGGATAGGGTGTTTCCGGAGGGCAAAATGTTAAAGGGGAGAACATTTGAAATGCAAATAAATAAAATATCCAATAAAAATTCTATTGACAAAACCAAACAAAAATAAATAAATAAAAATTCCCAGATCAATGTTTCTATGGGCTTATCAAGCTGGCCATGGTAAAACAAATACCACACATTCCTCTGCTGAGTTTTCCTTGAGCTTTGTATTAGCCCCAAAGTAAATATTCTTATCTGAGCCTACTTCACTGTCCTAGCCCATTGTCAAATTTCTGCCAAATTCCTACAAGGAGGCCCCAAATGCACTGCACAAGGTACTTGTCATGTCCTCTTACAATGGTATTTTATGGTTCTGTGCATGTATTTTCAAGGACAGATTATGGCTCCCAGGTGAATTTCCCTCTGAACCATGCTGGTCACAAATGAGGAAAACACAACCAGGTGACTTGGCTCACATAGTAATCCTTCCAGCAGGAAGGCCAAGGCAAGAGGATCTCTCAGAGTTGAAATTCTAAATTATCCCTAGCTATAGAACAACAATGCTGTCACAGAATACAATCCATACCATGAAGGTCAAGAGCAAAATGGAGAAGAAAGAAATCAATCAAACAATAAATAACCAAGGAATGAAACAATAAAATTCAAGCCTTAATATGCAACAGAGGAAACACAGAACCTGAAGAGACCACCCCCAGTGGGTAGGCATGGCTTCCAATTGAGGGAAGGTGCCACTCACCCATCTCAAAATTTTAAAACTAGAATTGTTACTGTCTAACAGAAAAACAGGGACCAAAATAGTGAAGAAAGGGCCATTCAGACACAGGGATCTTGGGATCAATCTCATCAGCAGACATCAAACCACTGCATTATTGCTAATGACAAGATGTACTTACATAAAGGGTCCAGGTATGGCTCTCCTCTGAGAGGTTCTGTTATCACCTGTCTAAGATAATTACAGACACAAGATAATTACAGACACTCACAGGCAACCTTTGGACTGAGCCTGAAGACCATAATCCTTTATAATGTGTGATGTTCTAGAAGTATGGCCATTTCTGATCTGAAGTTATACTACATAGCCATAGTATAGTGAAAACTGCATTGCATTGGCAGGAAAATAGATAGGTTGATCAATGGAATGAAACTGAAAACCCAGAAATAAACCCACACAACTATCAAGCATGGACACAAGATTTTTAATAGAGAATTCAAAAAAGACATTGGAAAAAAAATCATCCCTATCAAATGGTGCCTGTCTAACTAGAGGTTTGCATGTTTAAGAAAGCAAGTTGCTCTGCATTTATCATCCTCCAATACTCTCAAGTCCAACTAAGTAAAGACCTCAACATAAAAAATTATCAGCCAAGCTCAACACTTCCTTTGGATTCAAGTCTTCAGTTTCTGGCCTCTTGCTGTTGAGTACAACTGCCAAGCAAGGAAGAAAATGGCTGTTCCTGGATTTGGACAGAAAGCAGGTTTTGCTCTGAGGCTCACAAGTGTTCATTCCCAGTTTCTACTGTGGAGGCTCAGAGTTAGCAATAGAAAGGAATTGTATGGGCTAGGAAGATGTGAATGGCTAAATATTAAGGGCACAACTGTGAAGCAGCTGCTACACCTGTATAGGTGGTAGAGGGAAGCAAGCCACCAGAATAAAAGCTCTGAGAAACAGACCAGCAAAGGGGATAGAAGTTTCATGGCCAGACAGAGAACAGGGCTTGGCAGCAGGATCTCAGCCTCAGCCAACTCCAGAGGAAACCCTCAACTAAAGACAGAAGTCACAAACAAAGAAACAAACAATAACAAAACCTGTCATGCTCTCCATCCTTCTACTCTTTTGAGCATGGAACAGAAGATGAAAGTCACCTGGGCAGTGCTCCTAGTATCATGCTGAAACCATTCCTCCTCATACTGCAGAATCTACTGTGCTCCATCATTTGCATGGAATTCCCCAAGGACACCCTGAACAAGCTTCTCAGAGGGACACAGGTTAATCACAGAAAAGCTCTGGGAAACAGCTTTCAGCAATATAACAGGATCAGGGATGGATCCCCTCCCATTGAGCCCAAAGCCTGGACCTGAAGGAAGTCCTTTTCTTACCAGTGGGTATTAAGACAAAAGCCTCCATGCCCTTTGAGGCTTGATATTTTTCATGCATGCTAAAAAGTGAGTCATTGTCTATATCTGGCCAGAGGTACTTGTGGCCCTTCCATTAATAACTGTGGTGCCTGTTAACTTGTCAAGGTCAATGCTAGCTTCTAGGCTAATTTCCTGTTCATGAGCCCATCCTAACTCAAAGTCTCCTTTGTTGTGATCCCATTTTACCCTGAAAAATCTTTCTTTCCACTATTGATGTCCTTACATTTCCCAAGAGACCTCTATAGGACTTTGTAGAAACCCTTTTTCTCTTGACCCGAGGAATTTGGAATTTTTTACTGCAGCTATTTTTATTCATTAAAGTCCAGGACAAGTGACTGAGCTGCCTATTTAACATCAGTTCTCATTGTTGGTATTTGGTTCGGTGAGACAGAATTTCATTATGTAGTCTAGGCTAAACTCAGTTTGGAACCATCCTTCATCAGTACACTGAAGTTTGCATCACCACACTGGAACATCTCTCGACCTGTTCTGTATGTGATGACTGTCTTAGTTCATTTGAGTATTGGTGTGTCAGCATGTATGTAGAAGTGGACGACTGGAAACTGAGAGGTTTCTCTCATTTTTTCTGTGGGTCCTTTTATTGAGTCCTGCACCATGGATGAATGAAAGATCACTATTTGTCTCAGCACGATATATGTCTATCTGTCTGTCCTTCTCATACTGCAGGTTGGGGTCCTGGGTATTGCTTAATTTTTTTTGTTTTGTTTTGTTGTTGTTTTTTGTTTTGTTTTGTTTTTGTTTTTTGAGACAGGGTTTCTACGTGTAGCCCTAGCTATCAGGGAACTCACTTTGTAGACCAGTCCAGCCTCGAACTCAGAAATCTGCCTTCCTCTGCTTCCCAAGTGCTGGGATTAAAGGCACTCGACACCATACCTGGTGTGATGGTTTGTATGTCCTTGGACAAGGGAGTGGCACCATCTGAAGGTGTGGCCTTGTTGGAATAGGTGTGACCTGGTTGGAATGGGTGTGTCACTGTGGGTGTGGGTATAAGACCCTCACCCTAGTTGCCTGGAAGTAAGTCTTCCACTAGCAGCCTTTGGATGAAGACATAGAACTCTCAGCTCAGCCTGAGCCATGCCTGCCTGGATACTGCCATGCTCCCACCTTGATGATAATGGACTGAACCTCTGAACCTGTAAGCCAGCCCCAATTAAATGTTGTTTTTTATAAGACTTGCCTTGGTCATGGTGTCTGTTCACAGCAGTAAAACCCTAACTAAGACAGAAGTTGGTACTGGGAGTGGGGTATTGCTGTGATAGGCCTCACCATGCTTTTATTTGAAAGAATGTGGATTTTAGGACTTTGGATTTGGAACTCAGTAGAATGCTTTAAATGGGGTTTAATGGGTCATCCTAGTAGGAATATGGAAGACTTTGTTGCTGGGAGTAATTTGAACTGTGTTGACCTGGCCCAAGAGATTTCAAAGGAGAAGAATTTCAGAATGTGGCATAAAGACTGGTTTTGTGGTATCTTGGTGAAGAATGTGGCTACTTTTTGCCCTTGTCTGAAAAGTCTGCCTGAGGCTAAGGTGAAGAGACTTGGATTAATTGCATTGACAAAAGAAGTTTCAAAAAAGCCCAGCAGAGACTCTGTTCTCTGGTTAAGTCTTCTGAAGAGAAGTTTGAACAAGCATAGCAAGCTTAGAAAGGAAAAATATAAAATGTATGGTTTGAGTATTAAAGGGATACCAGGAAGTGAAATGGAGCAAAATCTTGTGTTTTAGGAAATAACAGATTAATGGAGTAGGACCTTGGGGCAAGACCCTACCCAGCTGAATTTAGAACCAGGCATGATGGTACACACCTTTAATACCATGAGACAGGCATGCTGATCTCTGCATTCAAGGTCAATCTACAGAGCAAGAACCTGGATAGCCAAGTTTAGGCAGTGAAGGATTTAGAAAACATAAAGCTAGTGATAATGTAATGTTCTAGTTCCTGTAAGCAGTAGAACTCGGCAGCTTCAGCCATGTGGCTCTAACTCTAGAGTTAAGAATGGAAGGAACTACTGGGAAAATTGATGCTGGTTAGCTGGAGCTAAGGAATTAGCAGTGATTAAGAAGAGATCAGCATCACTGAGGTGAAATCTTCTGGAAATTGTTTTCTGAGAGCACAAAGAAGCTGTGTTCCAGAGATAACCAAGGTTGCACCTCATGCTGCGGCTGGACTTGGTAATATGTAAGAGTCACTCAGGTGGTACTGCTTGTGAAGGAATGAAGGGATAATGGAGAGAAGCTGAGGCTTAGCACTGTGAGAGGCCAAGGAAGGCCATTGGAGAAGGTGAAGCCTCAGCTGTAGTTGATGGCCCAGGACGAAAGGGGTCATGCAAAGGATTTGAGGCTTGGCACCCTGAAGAGAGCCTCTGAGAGGCTATTGGTGAAGCCTAGTTGGAGTGGAACACCCCAGTGTATTGGAGATGTCAGTACCATGGGATGATCACCAAGAACATCAGTCTTAGCGGAGTGGATCAACCTGAGCTTAGAGTGCTACAGAGGGCAGCACTGGAAAAGTGATGCCAGTCCTTAGGAGGAGCCAAAAAGATCAAGTGGAATCCCAGACACGGAAACAAGAAGCAGTAACATTGAAATTGCCTTGGAGACTCAAAGATGTTAAAGATGCCAGAGTCATGGGATACATGCCGAGAAAAGCTGCTAACAGGGAGTGGAACCAATCCAGGAGAAAGCAGTTTGTTGCAGTCAACAAAGATGAAAAAGGAGTGGAGATCTGAAGACTGCTTTGACATCAGCCATGGAGATGCAGTGATTGGAGTTTGCCCAGCTGGTTTCCTGCCTTGCTTTGGGGATTACAGTTAATTAAGTTGAATGAATCTCAGAAGAGACCTTGAACTTTGGACTTTTAACATTGTTGCGACTGCTATAGACTATGAGGACTTTTAAAGTTGGACTATATGCATTTTGCATTATGCTATGTTTAAGTATGGCCCCCATAGACTCATGTTTTTGAACAAGTCTATGGGGACCAGGGAGTGGAATGTGATGGTTTGTATGTCCTTGGACCAGGGAGTGGCACCATCTGAAGGTGTGGCCTTGTTGGAAGAGGTGTGACCTGGTTGGAATGGGTGTGTCACTGTGGGTGTGGGTATAAGACCCTCACCCTAGTTGCCTGGAAGTCAGTCTTCCACTAGCAGCCTTTGGATGAAGATATAGAACTCTCAGCTCAGCCTGAGCTATGCCTGCCTGGATACTGCCGTGCTCCCACCTTGATGATAATGGACTGAACCTCTGAACCTGTAAGCCAGCCCCAATTAAATGTGTTTTTTTTTTATAAGACTTGGTTATGGTGTCTGTTCACAGCAGTAAAACCCTAACTAAGACACCCGGCAATATTTTTATATAGTGAGATTCACTCTAAAGAAACTGAAACAAACACACACACACACACACACACACACACACACACACAGACACACCAAACGAAATCAATGGAAACAAAACAAAACAAAAAGCATGAGGAAAAAACTTGGGAATTAAAATTTAAAGCTAATTCCAGGGCTGGAGAGACGCTCAGTGGTTAAAAGCACTGACTGCTCTCCCAGAGGTCTTGAGTTCAATTCCCAGAAACCACATGGTGGCTCACAACCATCTGTAATGGGATATGATGCCCTCTTGTGGTGTGTCTGAAGACAGCGACAGTGTACTCATACACATAAAATGAATAAATCTCTAAAAAAAAAAAAAAAGAGTGATCCAAATGTTTTATGTGAAATAAACACGTGATTTGTTGGCATCCTATATCTACAAGTACTTTTCCTATAGAATTTCTCCATATCCTTAGTTGACCCATGGTGTAAAAGAAAGGCCAGGAACCAGAATTAAGGTATGCTGGTACTCAGTCACTAAGCTGAATCATCAGGATTAAAAACTCCACAGTCCTTTCACAGTGAGCAAAGCTGGGGATTGAGCTCCAGGGCATCATACATACCAAGCAAGCATCAAACCACTTACATACATCTCCAGTTCACTTTAGTCAAGTCATTCAATTGTTTGTTTTTGTAAGTTGGTGTATTTCCAGAGGGTCTTACTTTGTAGCCTACCCTAGCTGATAATTAATTTTATCTACCTAAGAGGTGTGTACGGACACTTACAATTTTTTTTTTTTTTGAGATGGCCAGTCTTGATTTCAAGTTTGTTCAAATTTGCAAATCTCCTGCTTCATTTTCTCACAGCAGCAAAAATGGTTTAAAACCAATGTCACAACTATGTTTATTTGAGGGAACATGAATATTCTGCATCACCTTGGGCCACATGCCAGCCTTAGAGATAGTCTGATGATCTGGGATAGGTGTGTGGCCATTTGCTCACTGTGTGGATACACAGAATCAGCTTGGTAGAGCACTTAGTGTCCAAGAGGCAAGACAGTAACCTCAATCATGGAATCAGTCTCTATACTGGCTCCTGGGGGGCACTTTGTTGCTGTTGAAGAGGCTATCGTGTATGAGCTGCTTCTGTAGTAAGGCTGGCTGTGTACTACTGACCCTCCTGCCTCTTTGTTCCATGTGAAGGAAAGAGAGTAATATATCACGCCCAGCCTTGGAATTGAATGACCTTTAAAATAATATCTCCCATTTCAATCAGCAGTTTCCAGTTCCAAAGATGCTCTTTACTCTCCAATTTCTTTTTATCAGAGAGCAAAACTTAAGGGGCCAGTAAATATCTTCATCAAAATTATAGAACAAGACTTCCCTAACCCAAAAAAAGAGATGCCCATGAACATTCAAGAAGCCTACAGAACTCCAAATAGACTGGACCAGAAAAGAAATTTCTCCTGGCACATAATAAACAGAACAAGTACACTAAATAAAGATAGAATATTAAAAGCAGTAAGGAAAAAAAAGGTCAAGTATCATTTAAAGGCAGACTTATTAGAATTACACCAGACTTCTCAAAAGAGACTATGAAAGCAAGAAGATCCTGAAAAGATGTTATACAGACCATAAGAGAACACAAATGCCAGCCCAGGCTCCTATACCTAGCAAAATTCTCAATTAACATAGATGGAGAAATCAAAGTATTCCATGATAAAACCAAATTCACACAATATCTTTCCACAAATACAGTCCTTCAAATGATAATAACGGGAAAACACCAACAAAAGGACCCAAAGTACACCCTAGAAAACACAGGAAATTAAGCCTTCAACAAACCTAAAAGAAGACAGCCATAAGAACAGAATCCCAACTTTAACCACAAAAATAACAGGAAGCAACAATTAATTTTCTTTAATTTCTCTTAACATCAATGTACTCATCAATCCCCCCCCCAAGATATATAGACTAATAAACTGGCCACACAAACAGGACCCAACATTACAGGAAACCCACCTCAGGGATAAAGGCAGACACTACCTCATAGTAAAAGGATGGAAAACAATTTTCCAAGCAAATGGTCCAAAGAAACAAGCTGGAGTAGCCATTCTAATATCGAATAAAATTGACATCCAACCCAAAGTTATATAAAAAAAAAAAAAGACAAGGAGGTGCACTTCATACTCATCAAAGGTAAAATCTACCAAGATGAACTCTCAATTCTGAATATCTATGCTCCAAATGCAAGGGCATCCCCATTTATTAAAGAAACTATAGTAAAGCTCAAACCACACATTGCACCTCACACAACAATAGTGGGAGACTTCCACACCCCACAATCATCCATGAACAGGTCCTGGAAACAGAAACTAAACAGAGAAACACTGAAACTAATAGATGTTATGAAACAAATAGATTTAACAGATATCCACAGAACATTTTATCCTAAAACAAAAGGATATATACCTTCTTCTCAGCACCTCATGGCACCTTCTCCAAAATTGACCATATAATTGGTCACAAAACATGCCTCAGCAGATATAAAAATATTGAAATTATCCCATGCATACTATCAGATCACCATGGACTAAAGCTGATCTCCAATAAAAACATGAATAGAAAGCCAACTTTCACATGGAAGCTAAACAACACTATACTCAATGATACCTTGGTCAAGGAAGAAATAAAGAAAGAGATTAAAAACTTTTTAGAGTTTAATGAAAATGAAGCCACAACATATCCAAACTTATGGGACACAATGAAAAAATTCCTTAGAGGAAAACTTATAGCTCTGAGTGCTGCCAAAAGAAACTAGACAGAGCATACACTAGGAGCTTGACAGCACACCTCAAATCTCTAGAACAAAAGGAAGCAAATTCAACCAAGAGGAGTAGATGGCAGGAAATAATCAAAATTAGGGCTGAAATCAACCAAGTGGAAACAAAAATAACTATTCAAAGAATCAACCAAACCAGGACCTGGTTCCTGGAGAAAATCAACAAGATAGATATAACCTTAGCCAAACTAACTAGAGGGCATAGGAACAATATCCTAATTAATAAAAACAGAAATGAAAAAAGAGACATAACAACAGAACCTGAGGAAATTCAAAATATCATCAGATCCTACTACAAAAGGCTATACTCAATAAAACTGGAAAACCTGGATGAAATGGACAACTTCCTATACAGATACCAGGTACCAAATTTAAATCAGGATCAGGTTAATGATCTAAACAGTTCCATATCCCCTAAAGAAATAGAAGTGGTCATTAATCATTTCTCAACCAAAAAAGCCAAGGACCAGATGGGTTTAGTGCAGAGTTCTACAAGACTTTCAAAGAAGACCTAATTCTTCTCCTCAAACTATTCCACAAAATAGAAACAGAAGATACTCTACACGATTCTATGAAGCCACAGCTACTCTGATGCCTAAACCCCATAAAGACCCAACAAAAAAAAGAGAACTTCAGACCAATTTCCCTTATGAATATTGATGCAGAAATACTCAATAAAATTCTCAAAAACTGAATCCAAGAACGCATCAAAAAGATCATCCATCATGATCAAGTAGACTTCATCCGAGGGATGCAGGGATGGTTTTAATATATGGAAATCCATCAATGTAATCCACTATATAAACAAACTCAAAGACCAAAAACCACATGATCATCTCATTAGATGCTGAGAATCCACTTAAGAAAATCCAACACCCCTTTATGATAAAAGTCTTGGAAAGATCAGGAATTCAAGGCCCATAACATAACTAAACATAATAAAAGCAATATACAGCAAACCAGTAGCCAATATCAAACTAAGTGGAGAGAAACTTGAAGCAATCCCACTAAAATCAGAGAATAGACAAGGCTTCCCATTATCTCTATACCTATTCAATAAAGTACTTAAAGTCCTCGTCAGAGAAATTAGACCAAAAATGTTCAACATCCTTAATAATCAGGGAAATGCAAATCAAAACAACCCTGTGATTTCACCTCACACAAGTCAGAATGGCTAAGACCAAAAATTTAAGTGACAGCAGATGCTCGCTAGGATGTGGAGAAAGAGGAACACTCCTCCCTTGTTGGTGGGATTGCAAGCTTGTACTACCACTCTGGAAATCAGTCTGGTGGATCCTCAGAAATTTGTACATAGTACTACCAAAAGATCCAGCAATACCTCTCCTGGGCATATACCCAGAAGATGTTCCAATTTGCAATAAGGACACATGCTCCACTTTGTTTATAGCATAATTATTTATAATATCCAGAAGCTGGAAAGAACATAGATGTCCCTCAACAGAGGAATGGATATGAAAGACTCCAAAAGACTCTAAGACTCCCAAAGGGAGACACTCACTCAAGCCTCGGGGCAGCCGCGCACCCAAGAAGACACTGAGACCGAACTTAAGATGTATAGAGAGTAAGATTTAATACAGCAACGACAAGAAAGCACATAAGAAGCACATATACCAGATATCTGGGGTCGAAACTCATGCAGCCAGCAAGGTGCAGAGGAGATTCGGCCATTGGCCCAGACTTGTCACAGGCTTTTATAGGAGAAGGGTAAGGGGAAAAGTACAAGTTTTACGTCACCAAGGGGCTTTGCCAAGGGGCTTTACATAACCAAGGGGTCGTGTCCTATATTTTGGCAATGTACTCGATCTATTGGAACATTCTGGGGTAGTACCAGGAGGCCCCTATCTCAAAAATGTTCTTGGAACAGTCTTCAGTTAGGAGGGGTAGGATTAGGTTTGTTCCAGGAGACCCCTTATCTAAAAAATGTTCCCGGAGCAGTTTCCAATTGGGAGGGGGTACCTTGGGGTAAAAAGTTCAGGTGTGTTCCGGGAACAATCTCCAGATGGGAGGGGTAAGAGGACCCTGAGCTGAAGAGTTCATGGAGAGTTCAGCTTTTCTTCTTTCAGATAAAGAAAATGGGGTACATTTACACAATGGTGTACTACTCAGCAACTAAAAACAATGAATTCGTGAAATTCTTAGGCAAATGGAGGATATAATCCTGTATCAGATAACACAATCTCAAAAGAACACACATGATATGCACTCACTGATAAGCAGATATTAGCCCAGAAACTTAGAATATCCAAGATACAATTTTCAA
The DNA here is from genome assembly GCF_978045245.1 of Mus caroli. NCBI lineage: Eukaryota > Metazoa > Chordata > Mammalia > Rodentia > Muridae > Mus > Mus caroli. The sequence goes on along the minus strand of NW_028227259.1, from coordinate 98,601,246 downwards.
AACAAATGAAACTCAAGAAGAAGGAAGATCAAAGTGTGGATACTTTGTTCCTTCTTAGAATGGGGAACAAAATACACACGGAAGGAGTTAGAGAGACAAAGTTTGGAGCTGAGATTAAAGGAAAGACTATCCAGAGACAGCCCCCCACTTGGGGATCCATCTCATATACAACCACCAAACCCAGACATTACTGCATATGCCAGAAAGATTTTGCTGACAGAATCCTGATTTAGCTCTCTCTTGTGAGGCTATGCCAGTGCCTGTAATATACAGAAGTGGATGCTTACAGTCATCTATTGGATGGAACACAGGGCCCCTAATGAAGGAGCTAGAGAGAGTAACTAAGGAGCTAAAGGTGTCTGCAACTGTATAGGAGGAACCAAAATATCAACTAACCAGTATCCCCCAGAACTGTGTCTCTAGTTGCATATGTAGTAGAGGATGGCCTATTCTGCCATCAATGGGAGGAGATGCCCTTGGTCTTGTGAAGATCATATGTCCCAGTAGAGGGGAATTCCCAGGCCAGTAAGCAGTAGTGTGTGGGTTGGGGACCAGGGCACGGGGTGGGGGGAGTTTTATGGGGCTTTGGCGATAGCATTTTAAATGTAAATGAAGAAAATATCTATTAAAAATAAATAAATAAAAAGAGAGAATTATGTTTTACACTGTTAAGAAATGGGTTTTGCAAGGAGTACACATGAAGGGACCCATGGCTCCAGCCACATATGCAGCAGAGGATTCCATTAATGGCTGGAGATGTCCTTGGTTCTGGAATGCTCAATGCATCAGTATAGAGGAATTCCCAGTCCGGGTGGCAGGAGTGGGTGAGTAAGTGGAGGAAAATCTTCATAGAAGCAGAGGATGGGATGGAATATGAGGGTTTTGGGGGTGGAACTGGGAAAGGGGATAACATTTGAAATGTAAATAAAAAAAATCCAATAAAAACAATTCACACAAAAAAAGAAAATATTGGTTTTTGTTTTCCAAAATTATGATTATGCTCTAATATTGCAAAAGAAACTTAAAAATTATCATTAAACTGCCAGTGTTCCACTGGCTACAGTTTGCAGGTCAATCACAGGCTAGGGATTTTAAACTCACCTATATTTGTAGTTAAAAAGAAATCAAGCTTGTGGAGATGATTGCAATAGTAATAAAAGAGTTAAAAACCTGTGGTACAGTATGGTCCTATAGTTTTCTTTACACAAGCTTTGTTGAACACTGTGATAGATACAAATTTAACCCCGCCCCCATGAATGTAAAGGAAATCTCAATAGGACTTTATCTAACATGGTGCTGATGAACTGCTCCAAGAAGCTGGTATAATTTTTGGAGACTATGGCACGGCTTCCTGTTGTTATACAACTGGCCTATGAGAATGCCAGTGCAGCGTGTCCCATGGCCATCTGGCCATACAAATCAAAGACAGACATATACAATCATCTTCGTACAGAAATTGAACCCTCATATAATTAGGGTCTGGCTATGACTGCTGCCTTGCAGGTGACTACAGTACAAACAAAGCTTTTACAGCATGGAGGTGATAGGAATGTTTAAAGTATGGGGGCATAGGTCATTTTAGGAAAGACTGTCCAAAAACCACAGGTATAGACAGGCAGTAGAATCACTCCCCTTGAGTCTGTCCTCACTGCAGGAAGGGGAATCATTGGGCCAGGCCCCAGGAAATAGGCCCAGATTAAGAAGCCTTTATATTGGAGTTGATGCAAAGCTCAGAGTGGGCTCCAAGATGCTTGTGTGGCTTTCCTTTTTGTCTTGGTAATCCTGACTAGGCCCTAAGAAGGTGTTTACCAGACCTGTTAACAAAAGAATTGATCAACTTATTTTACTTCCTTTGCATCCACTTCCTACCAAGTTTGTTAAGAGTGAGAGGATAAAACTGCTTTCATTCCTCTGATGCATTCCGAGTTGAATCTCTTAGTAACAAGAGACCTTACCTTAAAATACTAATTGAAGAAAAAGGCTTTGAAGAATTAATAGACACTGGAGCTGATGTACTCACCTCCAAGGGATTGACTAATCCATTAATCAAAAGGAAATTTTAGATTTAAGATTCATGGATGGTTAATGAAACTAGGAACTTGTGGGAGCATTGCAGGTTGGCTTGCCTACTCTAGCTGCCATTCCAGGAAATGGATATAGAATTATTATGGATTTGGGGTTTTTGGTTTTGGTTTTGGTTTTGGTTTTTTGAGACAGGGTTTCTCTGTATAGCCCTGGTTGTCCTGGAACTCACTTTGTAGACCAGGCTGTCCTCAAATTCAGAAATCCACCTGCCTCTGCCTCCCGAGTGCTGGGATTAAAGGCGTGCACCACCATGCTGAGCTGGGGAATTGTTTTTATACTATTCCTTTGCACACTGATGATTTGCTTATAGTGAGCTTGTAATTTTAAAGAACAAATGAAGCAATATCATTGGCAAGTTTTGCCTCAAGTAATGGCTAATAGCCTCATATCATGTAAAAATTGTGTTGCTTCTTCAATACACAGTTAGGACTTTTGACTCTTTCAGGTGTACATTATTCTTTATATGGATGGTATTTTATTAGCTGATCCCACAGATCGCATTTTACTACAAGACTTTGCTCTTATACAACAAATTTTGGAATTGTTGTTGCTCCAAAAAAGATTGAAAGTTAATAACTTTATCAATATTTGGGGCCTCAGTTACATCCTAAACAAATTGTGGCACAAAAAATTCAAGAAAGAAAAGATAATTTATTTACTACAACTTATTTTCAAAAGTTGTGTTAGGAGGTATTAGTTGGCAAAGACCTCATCTTAAGCTTATCACAGGAGGACTTGAGCCTGTTTGATAATTCTCAAGAAGAATGCAAATGCTAATTCCCATAACAATTAACTGGTGAGGGACAAATAGCTTTATAGAAAGTAAAGGAAGCTATAAGCCAAAACAGATACAATATATAGACTATGATCATTTATTGGCTGTTTCACAGCAGTCCTGTGGTGAGAGGGAGCATTAATGTGGATTCAAAAAGAGAGGGTATAACGACTCTTCTCTTTCCTTTGATGTGACAGATATTCTGACTCAATCATGGACTGGTCTATAAATCAATCCAATATTGGATAAAAGGAAATATAGTCTTCATTTGGAAGTCTGGTTATGTGTTGGGCATTGGGCTATACACAGACAGCCTGGTCTCCAGTCAAGCTGAGATTTTGAACCCCAGAAACCGGTAGTGATAATTCATCTACATAAGACAGAAGGAGTTCTCTCATGTCTCCTAGAACCCTGGCTCCTGTTGAAGTTACCAACCCCCTCAGCCCCCACAGGAGAAGTGTGTGGCTAGCAGTCACGTAGGCAATGCTTCAAGCTTCTGACCTTCAGGCTAAACTCCTCCCCAGTTACCTAGCAACAGACAAGATAGCAGCATACTTTAAAAGGGGCTATTTGGCCCCTCCTTGCTCTCTCACTCCTCTCACTCATCTCTCCTCTCTCTTTGTCTTCTCCTATCCTCTCTCCTCTCTCTCCTTATTATTCTCTAACCTTTCTTGTCTCTCTCTCTCTCCTTTCCCCCTTCTTTCCTCATGGCCATGGCCAGTCTCTGTCTTTTCTACCTTCTCTCGTCCCCCCTGCTTCTCTATAATAATGCTCTAAAACCATAGACAGTCTCTGCTCATCAAGGCCCACTGCACTTGGAGGATGATGGGATAGGATTTCTCCTAATGAGCCATTTCTGATCTCCTAATGGAAGGTCTTCCTGTGCTCCAGCCAAAGTTCTCTGTGCTCACTCTCGCCTGTGTGGGAACCTCTCTTTCCTATGTCCTCTCTCCCATAACCCCGGAGGTACAGAGTATAACTCTGGGGCCCCTTTTGGTTTTGGGGGCTGCCCCTTGTCCACCCTCTATCAAATGGGTCAGAGGCTTGGATGCCCACCCGGGGCTGAGTGGAAAGTGTCTGGCAACCTTCCCACTTCAGCCTGTCCAGAGCATAGGTGGAACTCTGGACATACATGCCCCCCCTTCCTTCCCAGGCCCCCTTTTTAGTTCCCACAGTTCTGTACATTTTCAGAGACATATTTGGAAGTTAGTTATAGTTCTTTATGAAGTTACATTTGCAGGGGATAAAATTGGACAGGATCTGGATTTGAACAGTGTTAGTACATGTGTTTAAGCTCCTAATCTTTTATTCCTTCAACAAGAACTATGTACCGCCCTCCATGAAGAATGCCACCTTTATATCTATCACTCAGGAATAGTAAATGATTCTATTTAAAAAGTTCGAGTAGGGATAGTCAAAAGAAAAACAGAAAAAGGACAGAATCAGGGATGGTTTGAATCCTGATATTCCACTTTCCCATGGCTTACAATATTAAATTCTAAACTGCTTGAACCATTAATTATAATCTTGTTGCTTTTAACTTTTGTACCTTTTATTTTAAGCAGATTGGTTGCCTTCACACAGGATCACTTTTGCAAGCTCAACTATTTCACCATGGCACTTATTCATTGCTATAAAGAAATGCAGTGAGTGCATATTCATATAGCCTTTGTGGCCTTGGTCTGAATAGGAAAGAATGTGCTACAGAAGGCCAGTAGCCAGAGACAGGTATGAGAGTTCTTATGCTTCTATCAACCTAAGAGTGTCATACATCAATGCTATTTTTGTCCTCCATGATGGGTAAGAAGGAGCAATATAGGCACTGACATAAGATAGGTATGGTCACCTAGCTACTATACCCACATATGGGAATACAAAAAACCAAGTAAATATTGTGCCCCTGTCCAGATACTTCTCATGTTTATAAAACAAACACGTGGGGATTATAACCTTCCCCCAGCCTTGATCAGGCTAAATAGACACTGAGTGCTTGCTACAATGGGTTTTACAACCTAGGTGGAGCAATCTGCACCTGTAATATCCTACTGGAAAGTAGAGGAATAGACTGCTCACTGAGCTTTCTTTGCAACATAATCCAGCTTAAAAAAAAAAAAAAGATGGGGTCTGTGGACTTTCCCTATATAAATGCATTACTAAATATTAAACTTGGAACCTTGATCAGAAGCTTTGTCTTGACTTCATCTTTTTCTTGCACACCATCCTTTACATTTCCAGCCCCCCTTTCAGGTAACCCAGTTTTTCCATGGCCAGTGGACAGCTACAAATCCTCCTCAAGCTAGAAACAGAAGTTGCATTGCCAAACCTAATCTATGATGCCAGAATCACACTGATACCTAAACAACACAAAGCCTCAAAGAAAGAAAATTACAGACACATTCACCTTATGAAGACTGATGCAAAACTATTCCATATGATATTGGCAAACAGAACCCAAGTACACATCAAAAACACAATCCACAATGATCAAGTAGACTTCATACTTGAGAAGCAGGGATGGTTTAAAGTACAAAAAGCCATCAACGTAATCTACCATATAAACATACCAATGAAAAACTACATGCTACTGAGGAAGACTTTGATAAAATCCAATGTATTATATTGAAAATCTTTGAGAGATCCGGGATAAAAGGCACATAGCTAAATACAATAAAGTCAATGTACAACAAGTCAAAAACAAAGATCAAGTTAAAAGGAGAGAAACTTAAAACAATTCCACTAAAATCAGGGACAAGGCTGTCCACCTTCTCCCTGTCTCTTTATTGCAGTACTGGAAGGCCCAGCTAGAGCAAAAAGACATCTAAAAGAGATCAATAGAATACAAATTGGAAAAGGGGAAGCCAAAGTATTGCTATTTACAGATGATATGATAGCATGTATATGAGCCCAAATATTCTACGAGAGAAATCTAATAGCTGATTAACTCCTACTGCAAAGTGGCTGGATAGAAAATTAAGTAAAAACAAAAAACAAACAACAACAACAAAAACCAAAATCATTATGCTGGCTCTATACCAATGATAAATTGGCTGAAAAAGGAATTAGACAAACAATGTCCTTCACAATAATCACAAATAATTTAATATATATATATTTGTAACCAAGCAAATAAAAGACCTGTATGACAAGAACTTCAAGTCTTTGGAGAAAGAAAATGAGGAATATATCAGAACATGGAAAGATCTCCTGCTCATGGATTGGTATCAATGTCTAGGGCATAGGGCTGAAGGGCAAAGTTGCATTAATAAGTACACAGGGGATGCATAGCCACAATGAGAAAATGCATAGTTTATTGAGTGTTCAATAATCTTTTCTAGGTAATCAAAAAAAAAAAAAAAGATTTCCTACAGCTTCTAATTCTCAACAGCTTCCATATCTCAAGCCGTAACTTATCTAGTTTCAAGGTGACACAAATCTACTTGCTGAGTGAGAATTCTGTCAGCAGCCCACATAATTTAAGTGCTACATGGTTTAATTAAAAGCAAAGTACATTTCTAATGAGAAAATGGCCATGAAGGCCACTTCCTCAAGCATGCACCTAAATTGGCTGAAAATCAGTATTCTCTGCTGAGAAAGTATATCTTCTCCATGATCCAGTATCCTGAGATTTACAGAAATCCTTATGTCATCTCACAGATACCAGGCTGGGAGACATGCCATTTTTCTACAGATCAGGATTAACAGTGAAAATGGCCAACTTTTCAAATGAAATCTATAGATTCAATGAAATTCCCACCAAAACACCAACACAATTATTTACCTTGAAAGACCATGAAAGAGCAATTCTCAATTTCATATGAATAAATGAAAAACCTAGGATAGTTAAAAACAATTCTGAACAATAAAGAATTTCTAGAGTTATTACCATCTCTTACTTCAAGTGGTATTACAGAACAATGATAATATAAACTGCATGGTGGTATTGAGACAAAGAGGTTGATCAATGGCATTGAATTGATTATCCACACATCAATGTACACTTGATTTTTGACAAAGCCAAAACCAGTCAATGGAAAAATGATCTTCAACAAATGATGCTTTTCTAACTTGATGTCTGCATGTAGAAGAATGTAAATAAATCCATATTTATCATCCTGCAAAGTACTCAAGGTCCATGTGGCTTAAAGATTCAGTATCTTGTTTCCCTGAATCCCAGGATCCTCCACTTGATGCTACATGGGTCATGTTACATATACATGGGGACCTATTAAAATTACACCCAACTTCTTAAAAGAGACTTTATATCCAGAAGGGCCTTGGCAAATGTCTTACAGCAGAGACTGGGGATGGAAGATGCAGACAATTATAACAAGGTAAAATTTTGCATCACCATAGATGGCAAAAACCAGACTTTCCATGAGAAAATGAAATCTAAACAATTTTTATCTTGAAATAAAGCCCTATAGAAGATACCAGAAGGAAAATGCCAATTCAATCAGGTGAAGTAAACACACACACACACACACACACACACACACACAAACCAAGAAATAATATAATTCCACATCAGCAAAAACAAATGCAGGAGAACACACACACACACACATCCATCACCAACATTAAAACAGGAATCACTAATCATTAGTCATCAGTATCTCACAACATCATTGGACTCAATTTTCAAGTAAAAAAAAAACAAAGACTAACTAATAGAATGGATGTGAAAAAGATCCTGCATCCCATGTCATACAAGAAACAGACCACCACAACAATAGCCATTATCCTAGAGTAAAGGGATAGAAAACGATTTTCTAAGGAAACAGACCAAGAAGCAAGTCATTGTAGCCATCCTGATATTTTTACAGACTTTCAGTGAAAATTATGGTAGGTCACTTCATACTCAATCATACCAAGAGGATGTTTCAGTTATGATTATCTATGCCCCAAATGCAAGGGCACACACATCCATAAAACAAATATTACTACAGTTTAAATAAAACCTAGAATATCACACATTAATAGTGTGATACATCAATACCCTGTTTTCACTAAAAGACAGGTCATTGAGACAAACAGTAAACAGAGAAATAATGAAAGAGATATGAATCAAATGGACCTAATAGATCTTCAGACCCTTTCACCCAAACACAAAGGATATACCTTTCCTCAGCAACTCATGTAACCTTCTCCACATCTGACCATGTAGCTGGTTACACGGCAAACCTCAACAAATATAAGAAAGCTGAAATAAATCCCTGTATCTTATCAGACCACTCTATTAAACCTGGACTGTAACAATAGAAACAACAGAAAGCTAACAACCTCATGGGAACTGAACAACTGTCTACACAGTGATCACTGGGTCAAGAAGAAATAAGTTAAAGGCTTTTGAGAATTCAATAAAAATAAAGGCTGAACACACCCAAACTTATGGGACATGGGAAATGAAGTCCTCAGAGGTAAATTCATAACACTAAGTACCTTTATAAAGAATTAGATTTCTCATACTAAGATACTAGCATCTTAATACTATATCTGACAGCTCTAATAATAAAAGAAACAAATACAACCACCATTTGTAAATAACAGGTCTGAAAACAATCAATTAAAAACAAATAGGGTAGTAAAAAGAATCAACTAAACAAGTTTTTTTTTTTAGAAGATCCACAAGACAGGCAAATAAACTAACTAAAAGATAGAGAGACAGTACCCAAATAAACAAAATAAGAAATTAAAATGAAGACATGAAAAACGACACCAAGAAAATCATTAGGTTTTACTTCAAAAACCTGTACTCTACAAAATTGGAAAAATCTAAATGAAATGGATGATTTTCAAGACAAATGCAAATTACAAAAGGTAAAACTCAATGTCAGGTTAACTGTCTATTCCTATAACCCCTAGATAAATAGAAGTAGTCATTGAAAACAGCCCATCCGACCAGGTCATCTTGGGCGCAGAGTCGGTGGACACCCCCAAGGTCCCCAGAGGACTCTCCACGTGATCTTAGAACCACCTGTGAGTAGAACACAACTCCTGTTCCATTACAAGTGTGCAGGTCCTGAGACAGCATTAGGGAAACAGTAAACCCCGCCTGACCAGGGTCACAAGTCCCTTCTGGTTGGCGCCAGTACTGGGTCACCTGGGTGAGTAGTCAAAGGACACCCCTAAGGTCCCTAGAGGACAGCTTCTGAGGCAGACCCTGTTTTGGGCTCCAGACATCCGGGCACCTTCCCTGCCAGAGGACAGGTGTCCTCCCAGCCCGGGAGGGTTTGCTGGAACACCTGGGGAAGCCATCTTGGTTCCCGGATCCCTTCTAGACTAGTCTGCGCAGGTGAGATTGTGGACTACTGAAGTTAACAGCTTCTGGGACAGGCCCTGTTTCAGGCCTTCATCTTCTGCCAGGAGGCAAATCAGAAGGGCAGATATCTGTGCATCTTCGCTGCAAGAGAAGAGCTTGCCTGCAGAGAGTGCTCAGACCACTGAAACTCAGGAGAGAGCTAGTCTCCCATGTCTGCTGATAGAGGCTAACAGAATCACGAGAGGAACAAGCTCTAACCAGAGACAACTATAACAACTAACTCCAGAGATTACCAGATGGTGAAAGGCAAACTTAAGAAACTTAGTAACAGAAACCAAGACCACACTCACCATCATCAGAACACAGCACTCCCACCTCACCCAGTCATGGGCACCCCAACACACCCGAAAACCAGACCCGGATTTAAAAACATATCTCATGATGAGGGTAGAGGACATCAAGAAGGACTTTAATAACTCACTTAAAGAAATAGAGGAGAACACATCTAAAGAGTTACAAGTCCTTAAAGAAAAACAGGAAAGCACATCCAAACAGGTGATGGAAATTAACAAAACCATTCTAGACCTAACAAGGGAAGTAAACACAAAAGAAAACACAAAGTGAGGCAACACTGGAGATAGAAACCCTAGGAAAGAAATCTGGAACCCTAGATGCGAGCATCAGCAACAGAATACAAGAGATGGAAGAGAGAATCTCAAGTGCAGAAGATTCCATAGAAACCATCAGCACAACAATCAAAGAAAATGAAAAATGCAAAAAGATCCTAACTCAAAACTCCAGGAAATCCAGGACACAATGAGATGATCAAACCTACAGATAATAGGAGTAGATAAGAATGAAGACTTTCAACTTAAAGGGCTAGCAAATATCTTCAACAAAATTATAGAAGAAAACTTCCCCAACTTAAAGAAAAAGATGCCCATGAACATACAAGAAGCATAGAGAACTCCAAATAGATTGGACCAGAAAAGAAATTCCTCCTGACACATAATAATCAGAACAACAAATACACTAAATAAATATAGAATATTAAAAGCAGTAAGGGAAAAAGGTCAAGTAACATATAAAGGCAGGCCTATAAGAATTATACCAGACTTTTCACCAGAGACTATGAAAGCCAGAAGATCCTGGAAAGATGTTATACGGACACTAAGAGAACACAAATGCCAACCCAGGCTACTATACCCAGCCAAACTTTCAATTACCATAGATGTAGAAACCAAAGTATTCCATGACAAAACCAAATTCACGCATTATATTTTCACAAATCCAGCCCTTCAAAGGATAATAACAGAAAAAAAAAAATACAAGGACAGAAACCATGCCCTAGAAAAAAAACAAGAAAGTAATCCTTCAACAAACCTAAAAGGAGACAGCCACAAGAACAGAATGCCAACTCTAACGACAAAAAGTTAGGATGCAACAATAACTTCCACTTAATATTTCTTAATATCAATGGACTCAATTCCCCAGTAAAATGGCATAGACTATCAGACTGGATACACAAACAGGACCCAACATTTTGCAGCTTACAGGAAACCCACCTAAGGGAAAAAGAAAGACACTAACTCAGAATGAAAACAATTTCCAAGCAAATGGCCTGAAGAAACAAGGTGAAGGAGCAATTCCAATATTGAATAAAATCGACTTCCAACCCAAAGTTATCAAAAAACACAGGGAGTGACACTTCATACGCATCAAATTGAAATCTTTTAAGAGGAACTCTCAATTCTGAATATCTATGCTCCAAATGCAATGGCAGCCACATTCATTAAAGAAAGTTTAGTACACTCAAAGCACACATTGCACCTCACACAATAATAGTGGGAGACTTCAACATACCACTTTCATCAAAGGACAGATCATGGAAACAGAAATTAAACAGGGATACAGTGAAACTAACAGAAGTTATGAAACAAATGGACTTAAGAGATATCTACAGAACATTTTATCCTAAAACAAAAGGATATACCTTCTTCTCAGCACCTCATGGAACATTCTCCAAAACTGACCATATAATTGGTCACAAAACAGGCCTTAACAGATACAAAAATATTGAAATTGTCCCATACATCCTGTCAGATCACCATGGACTAAGGCTGATCTTCAATAAAAACATAAAAAACAGCAAGCCAACATTCATATGGAAATTGAACAACACTCTTCTCAATGATACCTTGGTCAAGGAAGGAATAAAGAAAGAAATTAAGGACTTTTTGAAGTTTAATAAAAATGAAGCCACAACATACCCAAACCTATGGGACACAATGCAAGCATTTCTAAGAGGAAAACTCATAGCTCTGAGTACCTCCAAAAAGAAGCTAGAGAGAGCACACACTAGCAGCTTGACAACACACCTAAAAGCTCTAGAACAAAAGGAAGGATATTCACCCAAGAGGGGTAGATGGCAGATAATAATCAAACTCTGGGGCAAAATCAACCAAGTGGAAAAAAGAAGAACTATTCAAAGAATCAACCAAACAAGGAGCTGGTTCTTTGAGAAAATCAACAAGACAGATAAACTCTTAGCCAGACTCACTAGGGGCACAGGGACAGCATTCTAATTAACAAAATCAGAAATGAAAATGGAGACATAACAACAGAACCTGAAGAAATCCAAAACACCATGAGATCCTTCTACAAAAGGCTATACTCAACAAAACTGGAAAACCTGGACGAAATGGACAAATTTCTAGACAGATACCAGGTACAACAGTTAAATCCGGATCAGGTTAAAGGTCTAAACATTCCTATATCCTCTAAAGAAATAGAAGCCATCATTAATAATAATCTCCCAACCAAAAAAAGTCCAGGATCAGATGGGTTTAGGGCAGAGTTCTATCAGACCTCCAAAGAAGATCTAATTCCAGCTCTTCACAAACTGTCACACAAAATAGAAGCAGAAGGTACTCTACCCAATTCATTCTATGAAGCCACATTTACTCTGATACATAATCCACAAAAAGACCCAACAAAGACAGAGAACTTCAGACCAATTTCCCTTATGAATATCGACGCAAAAATCCTCAAAACAATTCTCGCTAACCAAATCCAAGAACACATCAAAACAATAATCCATCCTGACCAAGTAGGTTTCATTCCAGGGATGCAGGGATGGTTTAATATATGGAAATCTATCAATGTATTCCACTATATAAACAACCTCAAAGACAAATACCATATGATCATCTCCTTAGATGCGGAGAAAGCATTTGACATAATGAAACACCCATTATTGATAAAAGTTTGGAAAGATCAGGAATTCAAGGCCCATACCTAAACATGATAAAAGCAATCTACAGCAAACCAGTAGCCAACATCAAAGTAAATTGAGAGAAACTGGATGCATTCCCACTAAAATCAGGGACTAGACAAGGCTGTCCACTTTCTCCCTATCTATTCAACATTGTACTTGGAATCCTAGCCAGAGCAATTCGAAAAGAATAGGAGATCATGGGGATTCAATTTGGAAAGGAAGAAGTCAAAATATCACTATTTGCAGATGATATGATAGTATATATATTTGCAGATGATATGATAGTATATATATATATATATATATATATATATATATATATATATATATATATATATATAACCTTAAAAATTCTACCAGAAAACTCCTAAACGTGGTAAACAACTTCAGTGAAGTAGCTGGATATAAAATTAACTCAAACAAATCAATGGCCTTTCTCTACACAAAGGATAAACAGGAAGAGATAGAAATTACTGAAACAACACCCTTCTCAATAGTCACAAATACTATAAAATACCTTGGCGTGACTCTAACTAAGGGTGTGAAAGATCTGTATGATAAGAACTTCAAGTCTCTGAAAAAAGAAGTTAAAGAAGATCTCAGAAGATGCAAAGATCTCCCATGCACATGGATTGGCAGGATCAACATAGTAAAAATGGCTATCTTGACAAAAGCAATCTACAGATTTAATGCAATCCCCATCAAAATTCCAACTCAATTCTTCAAGGAATTATAAAGGGCAATCTGCAAATTCATCTTGAATAACAAAAAACCTAGGGATCCAGCTGGATCAGCGCCGGGGTAGCAGGAGCGCAGGGTTGCCTGACACCCGCCAGCTACCCACGACCCCCGCCGCAGGATTGGGGACTGCTGGTGAGTGGAACACAGCTTCTGCTCCAATCCAATTGCGCGCGGGACCAGAGACTGCATTAGTTAGGGAAGCAGAAACCAGCCTGAGTAGGGCCACAGGCCTCATCCAGCTGGATCAGCGCTGGGGTAGCGGGAGCGCAGGGTTGCCTGACACCCGCCAGCTACCCACGACCCCCGCCACAGGATTTTGGGACTGCTGGTGAGTGGAACACAGCTTCTGCTCCAGTCCAATCACGCGGGACCTGAGACTGCTCTGGTTGGGGAGAGAGAAATCCGGCCTACATAGGGCCACAACCCTCTTCCGGTCAGAAAAGCACCAGGGCAGCTGGGGCACAGGGTCTGCTGACACTTGCCAGCTACCCACAACACCCGCCACAGGATCTTAAGACTTCTGGTGAGTGGAGCACAGCTTCTGCTCCAATCCAATTGCGCGGGACCTGAGACTGCATTAGTTAGGGAAGCAGAAACCGGCCTGAGTAGGACCACAGGCCTCATCCGGCTGGATCAGCGCCGGGGTAGCAGGAGCGCAGGGTTGCCTGACACCCGCCAGCTACCCACGACCCCCGCCGCAGGATTGGGGACTGCTGGTGAGTGGAACACAGCTTCTGCTCCAATCCAATTGCGCGCGGGACCAGAGACTGCATTAGTTAGGGAAGCAGAAACCAGCCTGAGTAGGGCCACAGGCCTCATCCAGCTGGATCAGCGCCGGGGTAGCGGGAGCGCAGGGTTGCCTGACACCCGCCAGCTACCCACGACCCCCGCCACAGGATTTTGGGACTGCTGGTGAGTGGAACACAGCTTCTTCTCCAGTCCAATCACGCGGGACCTGAGACTGCTCTGGTTGGGGAGAGAGAAATCCGGCCTACATAGGGCCACAACCCTCTTCCGGTCAGAAAAGCACCAGGGCAGCTGGGGCGCAGGGTCTGCTGACACTCGCCAGCTACCCACAACACCCGCCACAGGATCTTAAGACTTCTGGTGAGTGGAGCACAGCTTCTGCTCCAATCCAATTGCGCGGGACCTGAGACTGCATTAGTTAGGGAAGCAGAAACCGGCCTGAGTAGGACCACAGGCCTCATCCAGCTGGATCAGCGCTGGGGTAGCGGGAGCGCAGGGTTGCCTGACACCCGCCAGCTACCCACGACCCCCGCCGCAGGATTGGGGACTGCTGGTGAGTGGAACACAGCTTCTGCTCCAATCCAATTGCGCGGGACCTGAGACTGCATTAATTAGGGAAGCAGAAACCGGCCTGAGTAGGGCCACAGGCCTCATCCGGCCGGATCAGCGCCGGGGTAGCGGGAGCGCAGGGTTGCCTGACACCCGCCAGCTACCCACGACCCCCGCCGCAGGATTTTGGGACTGCTGGTGAGTGGAACACAGCTTCTGCTCCAATCCAATTGCGCGGGACCTGAGACTGCATTAGTTAAGGAAGCAGAAACCGGCCTGAGTAGGGTCACAAGCCTCATCCGGCCGGATCAGCACCGGGGTAGCGGGAGCGCAGGGTTGCCTGACACCCACCAGCTACCCACTACCCACGACCCCCGCCGCAGGATTTTGGGACTGCTGGTGAGTGGAACACAGCTTCTGCTCCAGTCCAATCACGCGGGACCTGAGACTGCTCTGGTTGGGGAGAGAGAAATCCGGCCTACATAGGGCCACAACCCTCTTCCGGTCAGAAAAGCACCCGGGCAGCTGGGGCGCAGGGTCGGCTGACACTCACCAGCTACCCACAACACCCACCACAGGATCTTAAGACTTCTGGAGAGTGGAACACAGCTTCTGCTCCAATCCAATTGCGCGGGACCAGAGACTGCATTAGTTAGGAAAGCAGAAAAATGGCCTGAGTAGGACCACAGGCCTCTTCCGGCTGGACCAGCACCGGGGTACCTTCAGCTACCCACAACCCGCGCCGCAGGATTTAGAGACTGCTGGTGAGTGGAACACAGCTTCTGCTCCAATCTTTAAACAGTGACAACGATAACAACTAACCCCAGAGATTACCAGATGGCGAAAGGTAAACGTAATAATCTTACTAACAGAAACCAAGACCACTCACCATCATCAGAACCCAGCACCCCCACTTCGCCCAGTCCAGGGCACCCCAACACACCGGAAAAGCTAGACACGGATTTAAAAGCATATCTCCTGATGATGATAGAGGACTTCAAGAAGGACTTTAATAACACACTTAAAGAAATGCAGGAGAACACTGCTAAACAGGCAGAAGACAATAAAGAGGAAGCACAAAAATCCCTTAAAGAATTGCAGGAGAACACTGCTAAAGAGTTACAAATCCTTAAAGAAAAACACGATAACATAATCAAACAGGTAGAAGTCCTTACAGAAAAACAGGAAAACACATCCAAACAGATGATGGAAATGAACAAAACCATACTAGACCTAAAAAGGGAAGTAGACACAATAAAGAAAACCCAAAATGAGGCAAACCTGGAGATAGAAACCCTAGGAAAGAAATCTGGAACCATAGATACGAGCATCAGCAACAGAATACAAGAGATGGAAGAGAGAATCTCAGGTGCAGAAGATTCCATAGAGAACATCGGCACAACAATCAAGGAAAATGTAAAATGCAAAAAGATCCTAACTCAAAACATCCAAGAAATACAGGACACAATGAGAAGACCAAACCTACGGATAATAGGAGTGGAAGAGAATGAAGATTTTCAACTCAAAGGACCAGCAAACATCTTCAACAAAATTATAGAAGAAAACTTCCCAAATCTAAAGAAAGAGATGCCCATGAACATACAAGAAGCCTACAGAACTCCAAATAGACTGGACCAGAAAAGAAATACCTCCCGACACATAATAATCAGAGCAACAAATGCTCTAAATAAAGATAGAATACTAAAAGCAGTAAGAGAAAAAGGCCAAGTAACATATAAAGGCAAGCCTATCAGAATTACACCAGATTTTTCACCAGAGACTATGAAAGCCAGAAGATCCTGGACGGATGTTATACAGATACTAAAAGAACACAAATTCCAGCCCAGGCTACTATACCCAGCCAAACTCTCAATTAACATAGATGGAGAAACCAAAGTATTCCACGACAAAACCAAATTCACACATTATCTCTCCACGAATCCAGCCCTTCAAAGGATAATAACAGAAAAAAACCAATACAAGGACAGGAACCACGCCCTAGAAACAACAAGAAGGTAATCCCTCAACAAACCTAAAAGAAGACAGCCACAAGAACAAAATGCCAACTTTAACAACAAAAATAACAGGAAACAACAATTACTTTTCCTTAATATCTCTTAATATCAATGGACTCAACTCCCCGATAAAAAGACATAGACTAACAAACTGGCTACACAAACAAGACCCAACATTTTGCTGCTTACAGGAAACTCATCTCAGAGAAAAGGATAGACACTACCTCAGAATGAAAGGCTGGAAAACAATTTTCCAAGCAAATGGCATGAAGAAACAAGCTGGAGTAGCCATTCTAATATCTGATAAGATTGACTTCCAACCCAAAGTCATTAAAAAAGACAGGGAGGGACACTTCATATTTATCAAAGGTAAAATCCTCCAAGAGGAACTATCAATCCTGAATATCTATGCTCCAAATACAAAGGCAGCCACATTTATTAAAGAAACTTTAGTAAAGCTCAAAGCACACATTGCACCTCATACAATAATAGTGGGAGACTTCAACACACCACTTTCACCAATGGACAGATCATGGAAACAGAAACTAAACAGGGACACAGTGAAACTAAGAGAAATTATGAATCAAATGGATCTGGCAGATATCTACAGAACATTCCATCCTAAAACAAAACGATATACCTTCTTCTCAGCACCTCATGGTACCTTCTCCAAAATTGACCACATAATTGGTCACAAAGCAGGCCTCAACAGATATAAAAATATTGAAATTGTCCCATGCATCCTATCAGATCACCATGGACTAAGGCTGATCTTCAATAACAAAATAAATAATAGAAAGCCAACCTTCACGTGGAAACTGAACAACACTCTTCTCAATGATACCTTGGTCAAGGAAGGAATAAAGAAAGAAATTAAGGACTTTTTAGAGTTCAATGAAAATGAAGCCACAACATTCCCAAACTTATGGGATGCAATGAAAGCATTTCTAAGAGGAAAACTCATAGCTCCAAAAGGAAACTAGAGAGAGCACACATTAGCAGCTTGACAACACACCTAAAAGCACTAGAACAAAAGGAAGCAAATTCACCCAAGAGGAGTAGACGGCAGGAAATAATCAAACTCAGGGGTGAAATCAACCAAGTGGAAACAAGAAAAACTATTCAAAGAATCAACCAATCAAGGAGCTGGTTCTTTGAGAAAATCAACAAGATAGATAAACCCTTAGCCAGACTCACTAGAGGGCACAGGGAAAGCATCCTAATTAACAAAATCAGAAATGAAAAAGGAGACATAACAACAGATCCTGAAGACATCCAAAACACCATCAGATCCTTCTACCAAAGGCTATACTCAACCAAACTGGAGAACCTGGATGAAATGGAGAAGTTCCTAGACAGATACCAGGTACCAAAGTTGAATCAAGATCAGGTTAATGATCTAAACAGCCCTATATCCCCCAAAGAAATAGAAGCAGTCATTAATAGTCTCCCAACCAAAAAAAGCCCAGGACCAGATGGGTTTAGTGCAGAGTTCTATCAGACCTTCAAAGAAGATCTAATCCCAGTTCTTCACAAACTATTCCACAAAATAGAAACAGAAGGTACTCTACCCAACTCATTCTATGAAGCCACAATTACTCTGATACCTAAACCACAAAAAGACCCAACAAAGATAGAAAACTTCAGACCAATATCCCTTATGAATATTGATGCAAAAATCCTCAATAAAGTTCTTGCTAACCGAATCCAAGAACACATCAAAACAATCATCCATCCTGACCAAGTAGGTTTCATCCCAGGGATGCAGGGATGGTTCAATATACGGAAATCCATCAACGTAATCCAGTATATAAACAAACTCAAAGACAAAAACCACATGGTCATCTCCTTAGATGCGGAAAAAGCATTTGACAAGATCCAACACCCATTCATGATAAAAGTCTTGGAAAGATCAGGAATTCAAGGCCCATACCTAAACATGATAAAAGCAATCTACAGCAAACCAGTAGCCAACATCAAAGTAAATGGTCAGAAGCTTGAAGCAATCCCTCTAAAATCAGGGACTAGACAAGGCTGTCCACTTTCTCCATACCTATTCAACATTGTACTTGAAGTCCTAGCCAGAGCAATTCGACAACAAAAGGAGATCAAAGGGATACAAATTGGAAAAGATGAAGTCAAAATATCACTTTTTGCAGATGATATGATAGTATATATAAGTGACCCTAAAAATTCCACCAGAGAACTCCTAAGCCTGATAAACAGCTTCGGTGAAGTAGCTGGATATAAAATTAACTCAAACAAATCAATGGCCTTTCTCTACACAAAGAATAAACAGGCTGAGAAAGAAATTAGGGAAACAACACCCTTCTCAATAGTCACAAATAATATAAAATATCTTGGCGTGACTCTAACTAAGGAAGTGAAAGATCTGTATAATAAAAACTTCAAGTCTCTGAAGAAAGAAATTATAGAAGATCTCAGAAGATGGAAAGATCTCCCATGCTCATGGATTGGCAGGATCAACATTGTAAAAATGGCTATCTTGCCAAAAGCAATCTACAGATTCAATGCAATCCCCATCAAAATTCCAACTCAATTCTTCAACGAATTAGAAAGTGCAATCTGCAAATTCATCTGGAATAACAAAAAACCTAGGATAGCAAAAACTCTTCTCAAGGATAAAAGAACCTCTGGTGGAATCACCATGCTGGGCCTAAAGCTCTACTACAGAGCAATTGTGATAAAAACTGCATGGTACTGGTATAGTGACAGACAAATAGACCAATGGAATAGAATTGAAGACCCAGAAATGAACCCACACACCTATGGTCACTTGATCTTCGACAAGGGAGCTAAAAACATCCAGTGGAAGAAAGACAGCATTTTCAACAAATGGTGCTGGCACAACTGGTTGTTAACATGTAGAAGAATGCGAATCGATCCATTCCTATCTCCTTGTACTAAGGTCAAGTCTAAGTGGATCAAGGAACTTCATATAAAACCAGAGACACTGAAACTTATAGAGGAGAAAGTGGGGAAAAGCCTTGAAGACATGGGCACAGGGGAAAAATTCCTGAAAAGAACAGTAATGGCTTGTGCTGTAAGATCGAGAATTGACAAGTGGGACCTCATGAAACTACAAAGCTTCTGCAAGGCTAAAGACACCATCAATAAGACAAAAAAACCACCAACAGATTGGGAAAGGATCTTCACCTATCCTAAATCAGATAAGGGACTAATATCCAATATATATAAAGAACTCAAGAAGGTGGACTCCAGAAAGTCAAATAACCCCATTAAAAAATGGGGCTCAGAACTGAACAAAGAATTCTCAGCTGAGGAATACCGAATGGCAGAGAAGCACCTGAAAAAATGTTCAACATCCTTAATCATCAGGGAAATGCAAATCAAAACAACCCTGAGATTCCACCTCACACCAGTCAGAATGGCTAAGATCAAAAATTCAGGTGACAGCAGATGCTGGCGAGGATGTGGAGAAAGAGGAACACTCCTCCATTGTTGGTGGGATTGCAAGCTTGTACAACCACTCTGGAAATCAGTCTGGCGGTTCCTCAGAAAATTGGACATAGTACTACCTGAGAATCCAGCAATACCTCTCCTGGGCATATATCCAGAAGATGTCCCAACCGGTAAAAAGGACACATGCTCCACTATGTTCATAGCAGCCCTATTTATAATAGCCAGAAGCTGGAAAGAACCCAGATGTCCCTCAACAGAGGAATGGATACAGAAATTATGGTACATTTACACAATGGAGTACTACTCAGCTATTAAAAAGAATGAATTTATGAAATTCCTAGACAAATGGATGGACCTGGAGGGCATCATCTTGAGTGAAGTAACACAATCACAAAAGAACTCACACAATATGTATTCATTGATAAGTGGACATTAGCCCAAAACTTAGGATACCCAAGATATAAGATACAATTTGATAAACGCATGAAACTCAAGAAGAATGAAGACCAAAATGTGGACACTGTGCACCTTCTTAGAATTGGGAACAAAACACCCAGGGAAGGAGTTACAGAGACAAAGTTCGTAGCTGTGATGAAAGGATGGACCATTTAGAGACTGCTGTATCCAGGGATCCGTCCCATAATCAGCTTCTAAACGCTGACACCATTGCATACACTAGCAAGATTTTGCTGAAAGGACCCAAATATAGCTGTCTCTTGTGAGACGATGCCGGGGCCTAGCAAACACAGGAGTGGATGTTCACAGTCAGCTATTGGATGTATCACAGGGCTCCCAATGGAGAAGCTAGAGAAAGTACCCAAGGAGCTAAAGGGATCTGCAACCCTATTGTTGGAACAACATGATGTACTAACCAGAACCCTGGAGCTCTTGTCTCTAGCTGCATATGTATCGAAAGATGGCCTAGTCGGCCATCAATGGAAAGAGAGGCCCATTGGACTTGCAAACTTTATATGCCCCAATATAGGGGAATGCCAGGGCCAAAAGAATGGGAATGGGTGGGTAGGGAAGTGGGGGGCGCTATGGGGGACTTTTGGGATAGTATTGGAAATGTAATTGAGGAAAATATGTAATAAAAATATTAAAAAAAAAAGAAAAAAAAAAGAAAAAAGAAAAAAAAAAGAAAAAAAAAAAAACAAAAAACCTAGGGTAGCAAAAGCTCTTCTCAAGGATAAAAGAACCTCTGGTGGCATCACCATGCCTGACCTCAAGCTGTACTCCAGAGCAATTGTGATAAAAACTGCATGGTACTGGTAAAGCAACAGATAAGTAGACAAATGGAATAGAATTGAAGACCCAGAAGTGAACCTACACACATATGGTCACTTGATCTTTGACAAAGGAGCTAAAACCATCCAGTGCAAAAGAGACTGCATTTTCAACAAATGTTGCTGGCACAACTGGTGGTTATTGTGTAGAAGAATGTTAATTGATCCATTCCTAACTCCTTGTAGTAAGGTAAAATCTAAGTGGATCAAGGAACTCCACATAAAACCAGAGACACTGAAACTTATAGAGGAGAAAGTGGGAAAAAGCCTCGAAGATATGGGCACAGGGGAAAAATTCCTGAATAGAACAGCAATGGCTTGAGCTGTAAGATGGAGAATTGACAAATAGGACCTCATAAAATTGCAAGGCTTCTGTAAGGCAAAAGACACCGTCAAGAAGACAAAAAGGCCACTAACAGATTGGGAAAGGATCTTTACCTATCCTAAATCAGATAGGGGACTAATATCCAATATATATAAAACTCTCAAGAAGGTGGACTCCAGAAAATCAAATAACCCCATTAAAAAAATGAGGCTCAGAGCTAAACAAAGAATTCTCACCTGAGGAATACCGAATGGCTGAGAAGCCCCTGAAAAAATGTTCAGCATACTTAATCATCAGGGAAATGCAAATCAAAACAGCCCTGAGATTCCACCTCACACCAGTCAGAATGGCTAAGATCAAAAATTCATGTGACAGCACATGCTGGTGAGGATGTGGAGAAAGAGGAACACTCCTCCATTTTTGGTGGGATTGAAAGCTTGTACAACCACTCTGGAAATCAGTCTGGCATTTTCTCAGAAAATTTGACATATTACTACTGGAGGATCCTGCAACACCTCTCCTGGGCACATATCCAGAAGTTGTTCCAACCAGTAAGAAGGACACATGCTCCACTATGTTCATAGCAGCCTTACTTATAGTAGCCAGAAGCTGGAAAGAATCCAGATGCCCCTCAACAGAGGAATGGATACAGAAAATGTGGTACATTTACACAATGGAGTACTACTCAGCTATTAAAAAGAATGAATTTATGAACTTCCTAGGCAAATGGATGGACCTGGAGGGCATCATCCTGAGTGAGGTAACTCATTCATAAAAGAACTCAAATGATATGTACTCACTGATAAGTGGATATTAGCCCAGAAAATTAGAATACCCAAGATATAGGATACAATTTGTGAAGCACAGGAGACTCAGGAGGAACAAAGACCAGGGTGTGGACACTTTGCCCCTTCTTAGAATTGGGAGCAGAATGCCATATCCGGGGATCCATCTCATAATCAGCCTCCAAATGCTGACACCATTGCATACATTACTGGGATTTTGCTGAAAGGACCCTGATTATAGCTGTCTCTTGTGCGACTATGCTGGGGCCTGGCAAATGCAGAAGTGGATGCTCACAGTCAGCTATGGATGGATCTAGGGCCAAAAATGGAGGAGCTAGAGAGAGTAGTCAAGGAGCTGAGGGGATCTGCAACCCTATGGGTGGAACAACAATATGAACTAACCAGTGCCCCCTGGAGCATATATATCTCTAGCTGCATATATATCAGAGGATGGCCTGGTCGGCCATCAGTGGAAAGAGAGGCCCATTGATCATGCAGATTTTAATATGCCTCAGTGCAGGGTAACGCCAAGGCTGGGAAGTGGGAGTGGGTGGATGGGGGACTGGGGGGAGGGTGTGGGGGACTTTTGGGATAGCACTGGAGATGTGAATGAAGAAAGTTCCTAATTAAAAAAGCCAAAAACAAAACAAATAAACAAAAAAAAAAACAAAACAAAACAAAAAGAAACAAGCAAACAAAAACCCCCAGCCCATCCAAAAATAAAAATGTTCAGATGTTTTTATTGCAGAACTTTACTGTACTTTGAAAGAAGAGCTTATGCCAATAATCCTCAAATTATTTCCAAAAGAGAAACAAAAGAACATTAACAACTCATTCTGAGGTCAGGACTCCATGACACCTAAATTATTCAGTCTCAACAGAAAATGAGAACTTCAGGCTAATATCCCTCATGAATATTTATGCAAAAATACTCAATAAAATACTGGACACTGAATACAAGACCATGTCAAAGACACAATCCACCTTAATCAAGTAGGCTTCATCCCAGCGATGCCAGGATAGTTCAATTTATGGAAAATCCATCAATGTATTCCACCATAAAAACAAACTTAAAGAAAAAAATCACATGATCACCTCACTAGATGCCTAGAAAACCATTGACAAAAACTAACAGCCTATTATGTTAAAATCTTGGAGTTATCAGGATACAAGTTGGATATGTAAACATAATGTAAGCAATATGCAACAAGGCAATACCCAACATCAAATTAAAAAGAGAAATTTAAAGCAATCTCTGTAAAATCAGGGACAAGACATGTCTTCCCACTCTCTTCCTATATATTCAACATAGTACATAAAATTCTAGCTAGAGTAAAAACTAAAGGATCTCAGTGGGATAAATTTGTAAAGAAAGAACTCAAAGTATCACTAGTCACAGATCATATGGCAGAATAGATAAAAGATCCCCAATATTCTACCAGAGAACTCATACATCTGATAAACACCTTCAACAAAATGGCTAGATACAAAGCTCACTGTAAAAAATAACTCTTCTTTTTATACAAATGTTAAACTGGCTTAGAACAAAATTAGGGAAACATCACCCTTTACAATAGTTACAAAATATCTTGGTATAACTCTCCTCAAGCAAGTCTAAAACCTGAATGACAAGAACTTCAAGTTTTTGAAGAAAGAAACTTGAAAGAAGTTGGAGAAAGAAATTGAGGAACATATCACAACATGGAAAAATTCTGCACCCTTATGGATTGGTAGGCTCAACCTAGTAAAAATGGTCATGATACCAAAAGCAATCTATAGATTTAATGCAATTCCTATCAAAATTCCAACACAATTATTTATGGACCCTGAAAGAACAATCCTAATATTCATATGAAAAAATACAGAAGTGGATGATCATAGTCATCTATTGGATGGAACACAGGGTCCCCAATGGAGAAGCTAGAGAAAGTACCCAAGGAGCTGAAGGGATCTGCAACCCTAGGTGGAACAACAATATGAACTAACCAGTAACCCCAGAATTCATGTCTCTATCTGCATAAGTAGCAGAAGATGGCCTAGTCGGCCATCATTGGGAAGAGAGGCCCTGTGGTCTTGCAAACTTTATATGCCCCAGTTCAGGGGAAAGCCAGGGCCAAGAAGTAGGAGTGGGTGGGTAGGGGAGCAGGGCAGGAGGAGGGTATAGGGTACTTTTGGGATAGCATTAGAAATGTAAATGAAGAAAATATCTAATAAAAATTTTGAAAAAGAAAGAAAAAATAAAAAAACAAGATATCTAAAACAATCCTGTACAATAAAATTCTGGGGTCGTCACCATCTCTGCCTTCAAGTGCTACTAGAGAGCAGTAGTAATAAACTCTGAAATGTTGGTTTCAAGACAGAGGTTGAACAATGTTATCAAATTGAAAACCTGGAAATAAACCAGTACAATTATGGACATTGGCTTTTGACAAAGAAGGCAAAACCATACAATAAAAAAAAAAAAGATTTTCAACCAACGGTGCTGGTCTAACTGGATGTATGTATGTATGTAGAAGAATGCAAATCGATCCATATCTATCACCCTACACAGCTCTCAAGTCCAAGTGAATCAAATACATCAACCTAAACCTACATACATTAATTCTAATAAAAAAGTGAGGAATAGTCTTGAACCCATTAGTATAGGAGACAACTTCCTGAAAAGATCCAACATCTCAGTCACTAAGATCAACAATTAATAAATGGGACCTCATGAATCGAAAAAGCTCCTGTATAGGAAAGAACACTGTCAAAAGGACAAAATAGGAGCCTAGAGATTGGGCAAAGATCTCCACCAGCCTTACATCTGAAAGAATACTGATATGCAAAAAATATAAAGAACTAAAAAACATAGACACCAACAAACCAAATAACCCAAATCTTAAAAATGGGCACATAGCTAAATAGAATTCTCAACAGAGGGTTATTAATGATGGAGATGTACGTACAGAAATGTTCAACACTCTTAGTCATCAGGGAAATTCAAATCAAAATGACTCTAGGATTTCATTTTACATCCTTTAAAAGGGCAACAGTTCATGCTGGCTAGGATTGCAGCAAGGGGAAAACTCTTCCTTTGCTGGTAGGAGTGCAAACTCGTACAACCAGTCTGGAAATCAATTAAGAGCTTTCTCAAATAATTGGAAATAATTCTCCAAGAACTGATTATACCATTCCCGGTCATAGACACAAAAGATACCCCGTCATACTTCAAGGACAGTGTTTTAACTATGTACATAGTTTTATTGGAAATAGCCAGAAACTTGAAACAAAGCAAATGTCCCACAACTGAAAAATGGATAGTGATTATATGGTACATTTACATAACAGAATACTACTTAGCTATTAAAAACAATGATATCATGGAATTTGTAGGCAAAACTCAGACCAAAAAAAAAGACAAATGTGGCATGGACTCATAAGTATATATTAGCCATATGGTACAGGATAACCATGCTATCCACAGACCCAAAGAAAGTAAGAAGGAAGACCCAGCAGAGGATGCTTGAATCTTACTAAGAACAGAAATTAAGAACACATCAGGAATAGATGGATGGAGGGAAATGTGTGTGAGAGAAAATCTGGACAGTAACCAGAGGGATCACATGTGAGGAGGTTGAAGCAGAGAGAAGTGGAATCTGTGACTGTGGAGAATCTCTGAGATGAGCTAGATAACTAGGACAATGGAAACTCCCTGGAATCTATGACTTCTTGAAATAGGACATATGGAAAATGAACCAGTCACATCCTGTAACTAGGCAAGACTTCTGATGGAGACAACAACTCAGCCACAAACCTTTGACCCACAAATTTCTCTGCCTATAAATATTCATGAATAAAGAAGTAGCAGAAATTGAGGGAAGTATAACTAATGACTGGACCAATGTGAGACGCATGCCAGGAGAGAGACAGTACCCCTGATGTTATATTACCGATATTGTGTTATACTTAGAGACAGGAGCCTAGCATACATGTCATCTGAGAGGCTTCACACAGCAGCTGATGGAAATAGATGCAGAGACCCACTGCAAAACATAAGGCAGAGCTTGGAGAATCTGTGGAAGAAAGGGGTTGGGGGAAGGATTGAAGAATCAGATAGCTCAAGTAAACAACAAAACTTACAGAATCAACCAACCAAGCCCCATAGGGGCTCAATGAGATTGAATTACCAACTGGAGTGCATCCACAGGATAGACCTAGGCTTCCTACACAGATGTAACAGATGTGCACTTTGGTCCTTCCATGAGACCCCTAATAGCAGGAACAGGGGCTAATTGTTGCCGTATTTGGATCTCTTTTCCCTAACTGGGCTGCCTTGTCTTGCCACAATAAAAAAAGATGCAAAAAGTCTACTGAAACTTGATATACCAAGGCATATTCATGGAAGGCCTCCGTTTCTCTGGGGAGAAATGAAGGGGGGTGGAGGAAAAGGAGGTGAGAGAGCATAACTGGCCAGTCAGAGAGGGGATGCTACATTCTGGATGTAAATTAATTAATTAATTAATGGAAGTCATACAGTCTTTCTTCCTATTGGGTTCCCTTGTACAGCCTTGATATGGGAGCCTTTGTCTTGCCTTGTTTTGTTCTCTCTGGCTGTCATCTCTTGGAAACCTGCTTTTTTTTTTTTTTTTTTTTTCTGAAGAGAAAACAAAAGGGGATTGAATCTGCAGAGGGGAGATATGTGTTTTCAGGGAGTTAGGAGGAATGGAGGAAGGGTAAAATATGAATGAGATGTATCATATATATTAGAGAAGACGATTTTTAACATATTATCCATTCTCTTTTAAAATACAAAATCTCTTTTCAAAGTTCAAAGTCTCTCAAGCCTGAGCTCCTGTGAAAATCAAATGTAAATTAAATTCTTACTTTCAGAGGAGAAAAGCAGGGCATAGTCACAATCAGATTAGAGCCAACCTAAATGGCAAGAGTGTAAAGAACTCAATGTCCAATGTTTGGGTACTACCTCCTCTCTTCTGGGTTCCTTCAAAGGGCTAGGGTCACTTCTCTGTTCTGCTGTGCCCTGTACTGCACACAGAGCTTGTCTTCTAGGCTCAGGCTACCTCCACTCCATACCTGCTGTCCTTGGAACTCATGCCAAGGTACTGCATCTACAAATGCTGGGGGTCTGTCAATTGTGTAGCACTTTCACCCATGGCCTTTCCTAGACTCCAAGACTCCAGCACTGCTCTCTAGTGCCAATCCTCAACTGTTCTCCCCTTAGTAACTTCAAAACCAGCACCACCAGGGTGATTCTTTCACTAACAAGTTCAGCTGCCAACCTTGGAATACAGCTTCTTTGTATTCTGAGAGAACACTCTCCAGATGACTTTACATCAATAATGCTGGTCTCATAATTTATAGCTGCTGATTCTTCAGCCCCAGCTGATCTGTATTGATATTTCAGGAAAGCAAAGGTTTCACTTTATTTGTTCTGGTGACTTGTTAATCAAGAGCTGATTCTTAAGCTAAAACCTGAACTATGAAATCTTAACTCAAATGACTCAGTAGCGACTTGGTTTCCCTCTGAAGCCTCACAATCCATGCCTCCATCATCTGAACTGCTCTCAATGCTGTTACCTTCCAACATCCTACAGAACATCTTACTGAGATCTCCTCACTCAATGGATTTTCTAGTCCAAATTTCCAAAGTCCTTCCACAATCCTCCCTAAAACATGATCAGGTCTGTCAAAGCAACAGCCCACTATGCCAGTACTAGGTTATGTCTTTGGGATTGTTTGCTGTGATGAACCTGGTCCACCAGCCTAGGGATGGAACTACCCACAATGGGCTGTGCCCTTCCCCATTAATCACTAATTAAGAAAATGTTCTACAGGATTGCCCATAGCGCAGTCTTATGGAGGCATTTTCTCAATTCATATTCCCTCCTCTCAGATTTCTCTAGCCAATGTCAGGTTGTCACAAAACTCTGTCTACACACACACACACACACACAAACATACTTACACACAAATTCCAACCCAACAGTTTTTTCTCTTATTAGTAACAGAGGAAAACCCCTCAAGATATTTTTAGTTATTATTCTTTACATTTCTCTCTCCAGTGAGAACTTCATTTTTTAATGAGTCTAAGTTCCATGAATGCTGACAAAAAGTAACTGAAATAACAGTTTAAAGGTAGATACTAGACATGGAGTGAGTTTCTGAAAGGCTTGCCAGTGTGCTTTGAGCACTCTCTGTCACCACACTCTTTTAAGAGGCCACAGCACTTGGACTTTGTGCTATCACTTAGGACATAGAGGTAGAAGGTCTCTGCTGCTCAATCTCATCTAAGATACATATATATTTCTGGGGTAGCCTGGTTATAGAAGACCATGTTTCAGTTTAGCAAAACTAACCAAGCAATCAAATTAACCAGAAACACTGAAATGAAACAGAAGGTTCTTGAGTAACAACCTGTAATGTCAGCAACTGGGAGCTGAGACTGCATTTGGTCACACATGCCAAGGACTCAAGTACTCAGGAGACAGGGGCAGGAGGACTGCAGATTCCAACCACTCTGAGCTACATGGCCAGTTCCAGGCCAATCTGGGTAACATATCAAAATGCTGTCTCAAAAATTATGAGTCACAAATTATTAAAGGAAAAGACTCTTTCAGCTAAACTAAAACTGAATTTGGGTTTGAAACCAATCTCTAAACAGCAAATCTGGGGTCAGAAATTACAGTGCCTTGTGCCACCTAATGTCCTCAGCATGGAGTGGCAGGGTAGGCTGCAGAATGCAGGTGTTTAACTTACCTGTGGTGACAGTGTTCTTATTGCAAGCAAGGACAGGCTGAAGTTTTATGTTCTAGAACTCTGAAAGTTTTCCTGACTTCTCTGGAGCAAAAATCCACTTTTCTCCTTACTCCTCCTCTTTGCCACCCCAGATCCACCCACAAGCTACAATTTGATTCGATGGGAATGGGTAAATCTAAGAGAGCCCCACCTCTAGTTAAAAAATTGCAGTAACCAAGGGCTGCTGAGTGAGGGGGAATTAATGCAAAAACCTGAGCCTCCTAATTGCTGTGCAGCTCCAGGTGGTTGGACTTGAAAACACATATACACAGGAAAGAGTAAATCAGACTCAGCTGGTTGTAGTTATATATTAGGCATCTGTACACACACTCATATGTTCATGTGTCTATGTGTAATTGTGTATTATTACTGGAAGTGATCCCATGATGTCTCCCAATGCAATGCTCAGTTTCTTTGTGTGATGAGCAAAAAGTTAAAATTGACACATCAGGACGGGGAGAAGTGGAGTCCCTTTTTGTTGATACAAAACAACAACCATAAAACAACAACAATAAACAAAACAAAACAACTCAGATCTCAAAGGGAATAAAACATACTTTATTCTGGTGCCAAATAGGAGTAGTCATGTTCTGAAAAAAAGATTTAAGTTCACCAAATTTCATGTTTCAACATAAAAGCAGTTTCATGAAGTTCTTATAGGAGCAACTCAAAAAAATGTAAATTATGTATATGGGTAAAACTTTAAAAATATTTACATTGCTGATAATATTAGTAGGTAGGTTTTTAAAACCTGAAAAATCTCTCATATCAGCTTCAGATGCCATCTGAGAACA
Source organism: Mus caroli (assembly GCF_978045245.1). Taxonomy (NCBI): domain Eukaryota; kingdom Metazoa; phylum Chordata; class Mammalia; order Rodentia; family Muridae; genus Mus; species Mus caroli. The sequence continues at coordinate 98,571,369 of NW_028227259.1, read as the reverse complement.
TTCTAAAGTTTTTGATTGGTGGGACTGGTGTTTTTAATTTAATATACTACAAGATTTTTAAAAATCTATTAGGGTATTAGGTCCTGTTTTCTTTGTTAGTGACAGGATGTTGAGTGGGAAATGTTGGGAGCACAAGACATGGCTATTTAATACACTAATGCTTCCCCAAGTCTACTGTGACTAGTTTCCTTCCTGAGGCATTCCATCTCCCCCCATGTCAGTGCATGCCAGTCAGCCAGTCAGCCTCTGAAGACTCAGCATCTTCCTGGGAACCCTTCTTGGCCCTTCTTACTGAGATGAAGGACATTAAGAAGAATTGAAAAGGAAATTCAGAAGGAAGTGTCTATATCATCTTATTAGAGACTGAGAGGAAGAGAGGCCAGCTGTAAATCCAAGAAGGTACCAGATGAGAAAGGAGATAAATGAGGGAGAATCATGTCTTTAGATTTAGGGGCAGCAATGGTGGTCTGCAAACACAAAATAAAAAGGCAGGTGGTGTCTACAGAAGAGAAGGACGAAAAGCCCAGAGAATCACAGCAGGTATGTTTAGAATAAACACAGGTATTGAAGGGAAAAAGTTTAAAGATTGCATTCAAAAATTTGAGTTAGAACCCAAACAATATGCTGGTTTGGCATTGAAGATGACTGAGCAACTGATAGGAGAGAAGTGTAAGAACAGCAGCTAATTAAGTGTCTGATCATTCCTCCCATGCCCTTAGAATATCCTCAGGTGAACCAATTCTCCTTTAGGATGGTCTCCTTTGCCAAGTGATTGACAAGGTCAACTTGGATTAACTCCTAAAGTAAAGGGATAATGCAATGTAATGTTCTAATCTTTGGTACAGATTAAAATGACAGGGTTCTCTCAGGGTCAGGGGTCAAACTCAGACCCTATACTATGCCCAAGAGAAAGTAGCTCTTATATATATATATATATATATATATATATATATATATTGGATATTAGCCCCCTATCAGATTTAGGATTGGTAAAAATCCTTTCCCAAACTGTTGGTGGCCTTTTTGTCTTATTGACAGTGTCCTTTGCCTTACAGAAGCTTTGCAATTTCCTGAGGTCCCATTTGTCAATTCTTGATCTTATAGCACAAGCCATTGCTGTTCAGTTTACGAATTTTTTCCCCAGTGCACATATCTTTGAGGCTTTTCCCCACTTTCTCCTCTATAAATTTCAGTGTCTCTGGTTTTATGTTGAGTTCTTTGGTCCACTTAGACTTGAGCTTTGTACAAGGAGATAAGAATGGATCAATTTGCATTCTTCTACATGATAATCGTCAGTTGTGTGATAATGTGTGAATTTGGTTTTGTCATGGAATACTTTGGTTTCTCCATCTATGGTAATTGAGTGTTTGGCTGGGTATAGTAACCTGGACTGGCATTTGTCTTCTCTTAGTGTCTGTATAACATCTGCCCAGGAACTTCTGGCTTTCATAGTCTCTGGTGAAAAGTCTGGTGTAATTCTGATAGGCCTGCCTTTATATGTTACTTGACCTTTTTCCCTTACTGCTTTTAATATTCTATCTTTATTTAGTGCATTTGTTGTTCTGATTATTATGTGTCAGGAGGAATTTCTTTTCTGGTCCAGTATATTTGGAGTTCTGTAAGCTTGTATTTTCATGGCATCCCTTTCGTTAGGTTTGGGAAGTTTTCTTCTATTCTTTTGTTGAATATATTTGCTGGCCCTTTAAGTTGGGACTCTTCCCTCTCTTCTATACCTATTATCCTTAGATTTGGTCTTCTCATTGTATCCTGGATTTCCTGGATGTTTTGAGTTAGGATTCTTTTGCATTTTGGATTTTCTTTGATTGTTGTGTTGATGTTCTCTATGGAATCTTCTGCACCTGAGATTCTCTCTTCCATCTTTTGTATTCTGTTGCTGATGCTTGCATCTATGGATTTCCGGTTTCTTTCCTAGGGTTTCTATCTCCAGCATTGCCTCATTTTGTGTTTTCTTTATCGTGTCTACTTCCCTTTTTTGGTCTAGTATGGTTTCATTCATTGCCATCACCTATTTGGATGTGTTTTCCTGTTTTTGTTCAAGGACTTCTACCAGTTTGGTTGTGTTTTCCTGTTTTTCTTTAAGGACTTGTAACTCTTTAGCAGTGTTGTCCTGTAGTTCTTTAAGTGAGTTATTAAAGTCCCTCTTGATGTCCTCTATCATCATCATGATATATGCTTTTAAATCTGGGTCTAGCTTTTTGGGTGTGTTGGGGTGTCCAGGACTGGGCGAGGTGGGAGTGCTGCATTCTGATGATGGTGAGTGGTCTTGGTTTCTCTGAGTAAGATTCTGTTGTTTGCCTTTCGTCATCTGGTATTCTCTGGAGTTAGTTGTTATAGTTGTCTCTGGTTAGAGCTTGTTAGTCTCGTGATTCGGTTAGCCTCTATCAGCAGACCGGGGAGACTAGTTCTCTCCTGAGTTTCAGTGGTCAGAGCACTCTCTGCAGGCAAGCTCTCCTTTTGTAGGGAAGGTGCCCAGATATCTGGCTTTCAAACATGCCTACTGGCAGAAGTTGTGTTCCACTCACCAGAGGTCCTCAGATTGCGTGGAGAGTCCTCTAGGGACCTTGGGGGTGTCTGCCGACTCCCTGCCCCCTTGAATGTTTTTGATGCAGAGCACATCAGTGAATTGGAATTGAATTGGACTCTGTTAGAGTTGGCATATTTTGCTCACTACTTTGGGCAGCTGAGAAATCTCTGAAAAGTCTTTCTGGTACCTCTTCCAGGTATCACCTTCCCTATTTTCAATAGAACAAGAGTCAGAGAAGCCAAGTGTATCAACAAGTTTACTTCTAAGTTCTTCTGATTCAACTGTCTCCATCATCTTTTCATGTTCTGCATCCATTTTCTCGGATCCCAGATGAATAAGGTCCTAGGGTAAGCCATAATGGAGAGCTGGTTCAGCTGTCAGAGCAAGTCTGTCTTATCGTAAGGATTAGTGGTACATGATGCCAGCCAGCCACTAGGAACAAACATTAAGAGACCCATACGAATCAGAAAGTTATGTCTTGTTTCTATTTACACTGAGATAAACAAGGGAAATTTTACAAGGTAAATCAGTGTGTCAGAAGAGAACTCATGATGGAGAGAAGTGATTCAGTGTAAAGAGTAGGTTAGATCTAGTAAAAATGAGTTGTAATTCTTCCTGAAATCATTCCCACCAAATCAAATGGAAAGGGAAGAGAAGGGGGAGACTGTAGTGAGGAGTCAGGGTACACATTGGCACATTGTGAACATTGGTTATATGCTCTGAACTATGAGATTGGCCTTCTATATTTCCCCAGTTTCCATGAGTGAAATATTTTGAGCCCAAGTAGCACTGAGTGCACAGGATTGGAGGTAGAGCTTGGACTGTAAATGAGAGCAAGAGCATGAATGCAGAGGGAATGAAAGAATGAAGATTCAGTGAGCCCACAGCAAATATTGGGATCCTGTCAAAAATTTCATGGGATGGAACTTTCTTCTGTGTGCTTTCTGGGCTTAAGGAATGGATTGATTTTTAGCTTGAGAGTGAGGCCAGGAGATGAATCGTGGGGTTGAAAGGATGGAACAGTTTCCAATAGGAAGCATCATAGATGATGTCCTTGATCATTTAGTCAAACTGAACATGGGGCACCTGGTTCTTTCTACCACTCTGTATATTCCTGCCAAACCTCTACAAGACCATTTGCCTGAACTAACTCTCTGTCTCCTTTAATCCTAGGTTCCTGGTGACACCGTTGAAGACCCTCTCCATTAGTTACTTCATGATTTCACAGAGAGACCTGGATTCCTTCTCCTGCTGTCAGAGCCTCTTTAAACTAAATCATCTGGGATTGAGAGGTGTGGTTTTACTGGATTTTGATCTTATGCCTCTGAGAGGTCTCCTCATGAAAGTGGTAAGCACTCTTGAGACTCTGGATTTGCAAAAATGTAGGGTGAAAGACTCACAGCTCAATGCCCTCCTACCTGGATTCAAACAATGATCTCAGATCTCCAATGTCAACTTCTACAACAATGACTTCTCCATGCCCATCCTGAAGGACCTTTCAGAGCACACAGCCAACTGGAGCAAGATGACTGTGAAACAATACCCTGCCCCTCTGGAGTGTTATGATGTATTGGGTCATGTCTCCAGAGGAAGTCTGCCCAATTTTGTTGGGAGCTCATAGATACACTCAGGGCAAAAAGGCAGCCCAAGAACAGTTCATTTGCTACAGATATCTGCCATACATGTGGTGAGTGCTGTGTCTATCACCAGGTGTCCAGACGTTGTTGTTGTTGGCAGCAAATTGGGAAATATGAGTTCTGGATTTGAATAAACAATAGGCTTGATATACATCTTTCATCTGGGGACCTAGGAGCCCATGGCTTCTGACACTGCTCAGATGGTTGGAAACATAGGATGTACAGTGACTGGTATCTTGGAGACTGAGCTTGACATAGGGGAACAGTTGGAAGGACGGAGGGAACAGGGGCCAATTGGAGTCAGAAACACAGTTTGGCATTGATACCTGGCTTCTCCCCGGACAGACTAACTAGATGCTTAGTTGTATACTTATAAACTTGGATGTTCTCTCTGTGTGGTCTTTGACTGTTAACAACCTCACTATCTGGTTCAGGGTCAGAAAGGTTAGATGGGTCCAGGAATGGAAAACAGTGGTATTTCATGGGGAAGTAAAAGTCTGGTTGAAATTGAAAATGTATAAAATGAAATTTTTCTTGACACTTCTTTCCCTTGTACTTTTCCTGGGATACATGTACAACCCTCCTGGGTGGCTGATCAGTTATGTGCACAAAATGTTTGAACAATGTGAGCAACATAGCCACACCTCCTACGAAGGAGGATTAAAAGGATCACAATTAACATCTAGTACATTCAGATTACAAGGCACCTTGGACTCAACCAAGATGCCTAAAGGAAAGAAGACAACATAGGGCAAAGTAAACAGGATTCCCAGTCTGGCTTTGTAATCTTGATCTTTTTGTCATGCTTTAATGAAATGACTACTGGAACCTCTATATCCATTCATTATGCCACATGTCTCTAAAGCCTTATTCCAGTGGACTCCAAAACTCTATGACATACCCATATTTTATATAAAAGTATCCAATAATATGCCGTTCTCTCCACTACATAAAACATTTACTTTACAAACAAATGTACTTTAAATCTTCAGTTGTAATAAAAAAGAACAAAAGAAAAAAGACTCCCTCTACCAAGTCATTATACCCCTTTTCTGTATAGTAAACTATCAAAAAAAAAAACAATAATTTGTTACTCTGCATTTATTGAACACTTAGTATATGAATTCTTCATTTAGACATCATTATTGCTGTCTGAATTGAATAAAGTATCTAAATTTAAGGACACTGCTACAAATGCCCTCTCAAGTGAAGTCAAAATGTACACATTGATGCCAAGCATGTGTGCCATTCATAATCTTTGGAAGATGGATTAAGTTATCAGCTATGGTGGGACCCATATGGACATTTAGGCTGGCCTAAGGTAAAGAAGAAGAAAAAACAAATGACAAACCTCTCTTACACTCCTTCTTTCTGTCTTCCCTTGCAACCTGTCTTCCTGTCTCAATAGTTCACTGACCTTGTTCCTTAGGACCAGTAAACGCACATGAGATTTTTCAACAATTAACATGCTTTTGTATTGTTAAAACAAACATCCCATAGATGGAGAGAGATTCTTCACAGGTGAAGAGCACATGCTGCTTTTGCAGAGAACCAAAGTTCTCTTTCAGAGCTAATAATCAGGTGGCTGTCCAATGGAACTCAGGCTTCAGATTATAGGACCCTCCTTTCTGGCCTCTGTGAATGCCCCCTTTCACACACACAAACCCACATAATATACATGTAGCTATACACCTAATCAAAGAAGTTCTTGAAAAAAAAGGACTCAGTTTCACAAAGTAATAAAGAAAATGGCCCAATTAATTAAAACATGGATGTTGATCAGCAGCAGTTGTGTGGCTCTGTGAAGAGAGCATGTGGACTTTCATGTGTGTCCATTGAGCTCAGCTGGAAAGCAATAGAGTAGGGTGCTTTGGGCTCCTAAACTATGGATGAGTAGAGGAAATTAGGAGTTTGTCAATGTACAACCTTTATTTCTGTATGCATTTTATGTTTATTCCTGTTCTATTCCTATGTAAGCTGGCATGACAGAAAAAGGCATCAGAACCCTGTATAGATGGTTGTCAGCTACCAGGTGGTTGTCTAGAATTGAACTCAGGTTGTCTGAAAGAGCAGCCAAGACTCTTAGTTACTGAGCCATCATCTCTCCAGGCCTATGTTTGACAAGGTAAAAAGCACTCACAGATACAGAGTCACAAGGAATCGGTTGCCTATTTTGCAGGAAAGCTTACCAGTTTGGCATTATATTTAATTAATTACATTTCAAATGTTTGGTGAACATATGTGTGTTGATGGTGTATTTGTTTGTTTATTTTTAGATAATCACTGTGTAGATATGCCAAAGTAATATCAATGTCCTAAGTCATTCCAAGAAATGTCTGGATGTGTTTTACTTTGTAAAGTGTTTTTCTATCCATTCACTGGATCTGTGAACTCCATTAAACAGGATGTAATAATACATAACAGTTATTTCCACACCCTGTAGGTTGAGATTTCAGAGCAGAAATTCTATGTCATTCTATCTACTTATCTAAATAACTAATATGAAAATCCACAAAACTTCCTCCTGACATGGAGCTAGAATCCCTAAGCACTTTCCTTCCAGTCTCTCTTGACTTCACCTTATCCCTGCTCAGTAATGGAATAAAAACTGTGACAAATAAGTAAATAAAAATCAAAAGAATAAAAAACCTGAACAATCTCTATAGTATAAACTTTAAGCATATACTGATAAGAGAGGAGAAAGAAACAATGTGCGAGGGGGGAGATAAGAAACTAAAATAAATATAACCATACCTATTTGTATCTGCAGGATGATGTCTGACTGAACAACATTGTGTGTATAATTTGCATATGCTAATTATCAGTTATAAGTAAATACTAACTATAGCCACCAAGCTTCACAACAATCTTCACAACTTTATCTTATACCAAAACTTTTATATATTTAATCATTATTTATTTAAATTATAATTTTCTCATGAAAACATAGGTTGCTAACATATTTCAGGGAGAACACATTTCTAATCAGTTTGCAGTGGATAAAGTTTAAATGTTAAACATGTCTAGCTCCCTATTTATCATTTCTTTTCATTTTTCACTCATTCATTTATGCACTTTACCATTTGATCACATCCTGCCTTCCCTGTCCTCCCAGGCCTACCCTTCGACCCTTTCTCATCATTTCCTCCTCCCATTCTCCCAAGAGAAGGAAAGGTATCCACTATGCAACCCCACCAGCTACCACACCACCCTGGTAAAACAAGTTGCATCAGGAATAATTGCATCCTTTCCTACTGTTGCCAAACAAGGCAGCCCCACTAGGTTCCCCTAGATTCCAATGGAAGGCAACAATGTTCAATAAGAGACAATACCCAGTCTAATTTTTAGGAGACACACATGAAGACCAAGCTTCACATCTGCTCCACATGTGTAGGGGCCCTAGGTCTCAACCATGCATGCTCTTTAGTTGGTGACTCAATCTCTATGAATGCCCAATGGGTCCAGGTGACTTGGCTCTGTAGGTCTCCTTCTGGTATACTTAACCCCATCTGGCTCCCTCAATCCTTCCTCTGACTTTTTCACAAGACTCCCTAAATTCTGCCTAATATTTGGGTGTGCATGTACATCTGTGCATGTCCATTCATCACTTGCTGTATGAATCCTCACATGATGGTTATGCTAGGCTTCTGTTCTTAAGTGCAACCAAGTATCATCAAGAGTGTCAGAGTTTGGCTCTCCTCTATGAGGTAGGTCTCAAGTTTGTCCACTTATTGGTTGGTTATTCCTTCAATCTCAGCTCCATCTTTTTCCCTGTATATCTTGTAGGCAGGGAAAAATTTGGATGGAAGGTTTTGTGGGTGGGTTGGTGTCCCCCTCCCTCCACTGGAAATCCTGCCTGGCTACAGGAAGTTGCCATTTCAGTCTCCTTATCTTTAGCTCCTGGGGTCTCAGCCATCATCATTCTGATATCCTCCCAGGAGCCTGCCCCACCCCAGGTCTCTGCCTTGTCCCTGAGATGCCCCCACGTGGATTGCTTTTAGCTATCCTAGACCTGTGGAGACAGATCTTCCTACCACACCTGAAGCCCAAACTGTTCCTGTTCCCATACCCTCTCACATACAGTTCCCTCTAACCAACCACTACTGATATAGGTTTTATTTCCTTTTCTTAGTGAGATTAAATCATCTTACCTTGGGCCCTATTGTTACTTAGTTTCTTTGGATGTTTGGATTGTAGCATGCTTATCCTGTACTCTGAGTAATATCCAATTATAAGTGAGTGCATACCATGCAAGTTCTTCTGGGTCAGGATTACCTCACTCAGAATGGACATTTTCAAGTCCTATCCATTTGCCTGAAAATTACATACTATTCATTGTTTTTAATATATGTTTAGTATTCCATGGCATGAATGTATACAATTTTCCTTATACAGGTGAGGGGCAGATGGTTTACTTCCAATTTATGATTTTTAAGAAAAAAAAAAAAGGTGCTGTGCAATTAGTTAAGCAAGTGTGCTTGAGTTATGGAGAAACATCTTTTGAGTATATGCCCAGGCGTGGCATAACTGGGTCTTGAAGTACAATTATTTGTAAGAAACCCCCAGATTGATTTCCAAATTTGTGGTACAAGTTTACATACTCATCAGAAATGCAGAACTGTCACCCTTGCTCCAAATCCTCACAAGCATGTGCTGTCACTTGAGTTTATTATCTTAGCCATGCTGATGTGCATAGGATAGAATCTCAGAGTTCTTTCAATTTGGATTTGACTAGGAATGTTGAATATTTCTTTAAGAAATGTTGAATATTTCTTCTTGGCTATTAGAGATTTCTCTGTGGAAAATTCTCTGTTGTCCTCTGTACCCGATTTTTAAATGGGGTTTTTGGTTTGTTGATGTCTAATTTATATATATATATATATATATATATATATATATATTGTTTGGATATCAGCCCTCTGTGGAATGTACAGTTGGTCAAGATGAGTTTTCCATTCTTTAGGCTACTGTTTTTACGTATTGGTGCTGTCTTCTTCCTTACTGAGGATTATCAGTTGCTTGAGGTCCTACTTATTAACTGTTGATCTTAGCAACTGAAATATGGATATCAGCCCTCTGTGGAATGTACAGTTGGTCAAGATGAGTTTTCCATTCTTTAGGCTACTGTTTTTACGTATTGGTGCTGTCTTCTTCCTTACTGAGGATTATCAGTTGCTTGAGGTCCTACTTATTAACTGTTGATCTTAGCAACTGAAATACTGAAACTCCTTTACAATGAGTTCAAGAGCCCTGACATTATTAATGATGTTCTGAAAACAGGAAACTAGCATAACTGTCCTATGAGAGGTTTCACCAAGCCACTGATAAAAAGAAATGGAGAAACCCACAGACAAATATTAGACAGAGTTCAAAGAATCTTTTGGAAGAGAGGGGGGAAGGATTGAAGGAGTCAGAGAGGACAAGGAGACTACAAAAAAAACCCTACAGATTCAAACAACCTATCGCCATAGGTGCTCACTGTGATTGAACCACCAACCAAAGAACATGCATGAGACAGGCCTAGATCACCTACACATATGTAACAGATGTGAAGATTGGCCTTCATATGGGACCTGGAACAGCAGGAACAGGGGCTGTCTCTGACTATTGCCTCCCTTTGGATCTCTTTCCCGTATCTGGGCTGCCTTTTCTAGCCTCAACAGAAAAAGACACGCCTTATCAGCCAATTATATAGATAGCATATATTCCTTCCCTGAACTGAAAGGGAGGGGAGGTGAAGCAATGGGTGGTAAGAAGGAGTGACTGAGATGGGGGGGGTGGGGGGGGATGGTGCTGTGATCTGGATGCAAACTAAATTAATTCAGGATGTAAAGAAAATTAATGAATGACTGAAAACATACCCAGACTTCTTTTCCTCCTGTTGGGTCACTTTCTACAACCTTTTTATGAAGATGTTTGTCTTGTCTTTTGTCCTCTGTGGGTGTCATCTAGGAGGAGGAGTATATGTGTGTCTGGGGAGTTAGTAGGACTGGAACACATTGAACTATTTACACTATTGCAGTTTGGTTTTGTTCTAATCTGATTGTAACTGTGATCTGCTACTTTCCTCTTGAAGTAAGAAAGCATTTCATTGAATTTTGATTTTTGCAGGATCCCACAGTTGAGAGACTGTGTAAACAGCTTCCTCACAGCATCCTTTCTGCACTACATAAGGGCGAGGAGTGCTACACATGGCCTCTTGTTCTCCTGAGTCTAAGGAGGAGGTAGTCCATGTTACCTCTACCTTCCCATGCCCGTGACCCACAATGAGCTGCAGCCTAAAGAAGAAGTATCCATTACAGTGAACTGGGGAACAGAGAGCAAGGGTGAGGAAGAGAGACTGGCATTTCTTATCAATGGTTGCCTGAAGGACCAAGGTCTGCTGCTAGGAGAGGCAGAAGAACCAAAAGAAAAACAAACAAACAAACAAAACAAAACAAAAAAACCAAGTGGAATAACATCACTCTGAGGTCCAGGTGAGTTAAACAACCTTGATGACATATGAGGACATTGCATTCCATTTTAAATTGCCAGAAGGAACAGGACAAGCTCAGCATTTGTTAGCTTTCTTTCTAATGAGTTTCCATCAAGTTAAATTTTCAAATACAAATAAACCATGCTTGTAAGTGCTGCGGAGCAGTTGGGGGTGATGAGGACCTTCTCAGCCTAGGCCTTGGTGAGACACACAACTACCCCAAGACCATTTTTACTGTGTGTCAGTTCTGCACCATACTGTCCAACAGGTTGATCTCTGTCACAGGATTGCTTCAAAACCATTGGCCTTAAGTATCTTACAACCTGTATTCCCAGCCAGTAAAAATCATTCTTCAAAATAATGTGAATTTTCTGAGACAAAAAAAAAAATCCATTAATAGCTGCATTCCCTCGACTTGAGCAGATGTTAAAGACCAAATTAATTATCTTACTTAGAGTTACTATTGATGCAAAAAAAAAAAATCATGACCAAAGCAACTTGGAGAGGAAAGATTTACTAGGCTTCCTCTCAGAGAAGGTAAGGCCTCACATGGATATACAGTGGTCACTTGATCTTTGACAAAGAAGCAAAAACCATCCAGTGGAAAAAAAGACAGCATTTTCAACAAATATTGCTGGTTCAACTGGCAGTTAGCATGTAGAAGAATGCAAATCGATCCATTCTTATCCCCTTGTACAAAGCTCAAGTCCACGTGGGTCAAGGATCTCCACATAAAATCAGATACACCTAAAGTAATAAAAGTGAACGTGGGGAAGAGCCTCAAGCACATGGGCACAGAGGAAAATTTCCTGAACAGAAGACCAATAGCTTATGCTCTAAGATCAAGAATTGACAAATGGGACCTCATAAAATTGCAAAGCTTCTGTAAGGCAAAGGACACTGTTAATAGGATAAAATGGCAACGAACAGATTGGGGAAAGAGCTTTGCAAATCAATACAACCCTGAGATTCCACCTTACACCAATCAGAATAGCTAAGATCAAATCCTCAGGTGACAACACATGTTGGAGAGGATGTGAAGAAAGAGGAATGCTACTCTATTGCTGGTAGGATTGCTAACTGGTATAACCACTCTGCAAATTAATTTGTAGTTTCCTCAGAAAATTGGAAATAGATCTAACATGAAGACCCAACTATACTGCTCTTGGGAATATACCCAAAAGATGCCCGACCATGTAACAGGGCAGGTGTTCTTTCTACTATGTTCACAGCAGCTTTATTTGTGATAGCCAAAAGCTGGAAACAACTTAGATGTCACATGACAGAGGATGTTGAACATTTCTTTAAGTGCTTCTCAGGCATTCAGTATCCCTCAGTTGAGAATTCTTTGTTTAGCTCTGTACTCCATTTTTAATAGGATTATTTGGTTCTCTGGAGTCTAACTTCTTGAGTTCTTTGTATATATTGGATATTAGCCCTCTATCATATGTGGGGTTAGTTTAGATGTTTTCCCATACTGTAGGTTGCCAATTTGTCTTATTGACTATGTCCTTTGCCTTACAGAAGCTTTCTAGTTTCATGAGGCACCATTTATCAACTGTTGATCTTAGAGCATGAGCCATTGTAGTTCTGTTTAGGAAATTTCCCCCTGTGCCAATGAGTTAAATGCTCTTTCTCACATTCTCTTCTACTATATTCAGTGTATCTTGTTTTATGTTGCGATCCTTAATCCACTTGGACTTGAACTTTGTAAAAGGTGACAAGTATGGGTCTATTTTCATTCTTCTACAAACAAACAGCCAGTTAGATCAACATCATTTATTGAAGATGCTTTCTTTTTTCCATCGTATATTTTTGGTGTGTTTGTCAAAGACCAAAGGACCATAAGTGTGAGGTTTTATTTCTGTGTCTTCAATTCTATTCCATTGTTCAACATGTCTGTCTCTGTACCAATACTGTGCAGGTTTTTATCACTACTGCTTTGTAGTAAAGCTTCAGGTCAGGGATGGTGATTCCCCCAGCTGTTCTTTTATTGTTAAGAATTGTTTTCACTATTCTGTGTTTTTTGCCTTTCCAGAAGAATTTGAGAATTGCTCTTTCCATGTCTTTGAAAAATTGTGTTGGGATTTAATGGGGATTACAATGAATCTATAGATTGCCTTTGGCAGAATGGTTATTTTTACTATGTTACTTCTGTCAATCCATGAGCATGGGAGCCATGAGCCCCATGATGTGTACTCTTTAGTTGGTGGTTTAGTCCCTGGGAACTCTGGGGATAGTGGTTAGTTCATATTGTTGTTCCTCCTATGGGGCTGCAAACCCTTTCAGCTCCTTGGGTCCTTTCTCTAGGTCATTCATTGGGGATCCTGTGCTCAGCCAAAAATAGACTGTGAGTATCCACATCTGTATTTGTCAGACACTGGTAGAACAACTGCTCTGAGTGCAGTAGGTCCTCTAGGATGGATTGGGTTATAGAGTCTTCACAGAGCAGACCAACTAGGAGTCTGCCACAGCAGCAAGGACCAGGCAGAAGGGGTGGAATGGATGGAAGGAAGTGGAGCAGTATTCAGGAGGGTGGGGGGTTTGGTGGGTGATGGGTTCCAAGTCTACCAGGCTCCCAGAAGCAGCTCCAAGACTCTGAGTGCAGTGGTTCCTCTAGGATGGATCAGGATATGGAGTCTACTCGGGAGCAGACCAACGAGGAGTTTAACCCAGGAGCAAATACCTCGCTAATTCTTTTTTTTTTTAATTAGATATTTCCTTTAAATACATTTCAAATGCTATCCTGAATGTTCCCTTTACCCTCCCCTCACCCTGCTCCCCTACCCACCCACTCCTGCTTCTTGGCCCTGACATTCCCCTGTACTGGGGCATATAAAGTTCGCAATACCAAGGGGCCTGTCTTCCCACTGATGGCCGACTAGGCCATCTTCTGCTACATATGCAGCTAGAGATACAAGCTCTGGGGGTACTGGTTAGTTCATATTGTTGTTCCACCTATAGGGTTGCAGACCCCTTCAGCTCCTTGGGTGCTTTCTCTAGCTTCTCCATTGGGGACCCTGTGTTCCATCTTATAGATGACTGTGAGCATCCACTTCTGTATTAGCCAGGCACTGGCAGAGCCTCATATGAGACAGCTATAATAGGGTCCTTTCAGCAAAATCTTTCTGGCATATGCAATTGTGTCTGGATTTGGTGGCTGATTATGGGATGGATCACCAGGTGGAGTAGTCTCTGGACAGTCCATCCTTTAGTCTTAGCTCCAAACTTTGTCTCTGTAACTCCTTTCATGGGTATTTTGTTCCCTATTCTAAGGAGCAATGGAGTATCCACCCATTGGTCTTCGCTCTTCTTGACTTTCTTGTGTTTTGCAAATTATATCTTGGGTGTTCTGTTTCTAGGCTAATATCTGCTTATCAGTGAGTGCATATCTAATGACTTCTTTTGTGATTGGGCTATCTCACTAAGGATGATATCCTCCAGTATATCCATTTCTCCAAGAATTTCATAAATCCATTGTTTTTAATAGCTGAGTAGTACTCCATTGAAACTTAGTGCTATGAATTTGCCTCTTAACACTGCTTTCATTGTATCCATTAGGTTTTGGTATGTTCTGCCTTCACCTTCATTGAATTCTAGAAAGTTTTTAATTTATTTCTTCTTCGACCCATTGAGTAATCATTGAGTAGAGGGTTGTTAGTTTCCAGGAATTTGTTGGCTTTCTGTTGTTAATACTGCTGTTGAAATCCAGTTTGATCCATTGTGGTCTGATAAGATACAGGTACTTATTTCAGTTATCATGTATCTCTTAAGGTTTGCTTGGTAAGCAACTACATGGCCACTTTTGGAGAAGGTTCCATGGGGTGCTGAGAAGGTATATTCTTTCTTGTTTGGGTGAAATATTCTAAAGGTATCTGTTAAGTCCCTTTGATTCATAACTTCTGCTTGTTTCATCATTTCTAATTTTTGCTTAGGTTCTGCCTCGATAACATGTCTTTTGGTTAAAGCAGGGTGTTGAAGTCTCCCACTACTAATGTATGATATTGTAGGTGTTTTTTAAGCATAAATAATCTTTTATGAATGTGTGTTCCCTGGCATTTGTGGAACTATTCATAACTGAGACATCCTCATAGGGGATTTTTATATTTTTTGAATATGAAGTGTCCTTCCATAATATTCATTGAAAGTCAAAAAATATTAGGATGGCTACACTGACTTGCTTCTTGATCTTTTTGCTTAGAAAATCTTTTTCCTGCCCTTTACTCTAAGGCAATGTCTACCTTTGTTATTGAACTCTGTTTCTTATATGAAACAAATTCAGGGTCTTGTTTTTCACATCCATTCTGTTAGTCTGTGTCTTTAGACTGGAAAATTGAGCCCATTGATGTTGAGAGATATTGATGAACAATGAGTGATGATTCCTGTTTTGATGTTGGTAATGAATGTTTGTGTGTCTGTGTGTGTGTTTGTGTATGTGTGTGTTTCCAGTTTGGGTTTGCTAGTAAGGAATTATTTTATTTCTTGTGTGGAGTTAACTTACTTGAGTGGAGTTTTCCTTCTAGTATCTCCTATGGGACTGTATTTGGGGATGAATATGGTTTAAATTTGTTTTGTCATGGACAATTTTGTTTTCTCCATATATAGTGATGTAAAGTTTTACCTGGGTATAGTAGTCTGAACCATCCATCTGTGGTCCTTAGAGTCTGCACCAGGACCTTCTGATTTTAAACTCTCTTTTGAGAACTTGGGTGTAATTCTAATAAGTATCCCTTTATATATTACTTGGCCTTTTCCCCTTGCAGCTTTTAATATAACTTCTGTTTGTTACATTTAGTGTCTTAATAATTATGTGGCAGAAGGATTTTTTGGTCCAATCTATTTGGTGTTGTTTATGCTTTTTGTATGTTTATAAGCAACTCTAGCTTTAGGCTAGGAAAGTTTTCTTTTATTACTTTGTTGAAAATATTTTCTGTGTCTTTTGAGCTAGGAATCCTCTCCTTCTTCTATTTCTATTGTTCTTAGGTTTGGTCTTTTCATAATGTTCCAAATTTCCTGGATGTTGTGTGTCAGAACCTCCTTCAATTTAACATTTTCTTTGACTGATGAATCAAATACTTCTATTTTATCTTTTACACCTGAAATTTTCTTTTCTGTTTTGTATTATGTTAAAGATGCTTGTGTCTGTGGTGTCTCTTCTCTTACCTAGGTTTGTCATCTTTAAGATTGCCTCTGTTTGTATTTTCTTCAGTGATTTCTCTTCTATTTTCAAGTCTTGAACAGTTTTATGTGTTTCCTTCACCTGTTTGATTATATTTCCTGTGTTTCTTTAAGGGATTTATTCATTTTCTCTTTAAAGGTGTCTATTGTCTTCATAAAATTGAATTTAAGGTCATTTTGTTGTGTGTCAGCTACATTAGGTTATCCAGAGCTTACTATAGTAGAATATCTGGGATTTGGAGTTGCCATATTGCTTTGGCTGTTGTTGATTGTGTTCTTATGCTGACCTTTAGCTCTTGGGTTGTCTCTGGTACCAGCAAGTCTCCTGAAAAGCAGGGCAGATTTGTGAGTGGGCAGGTGGAGTGCATGGTACAAGGTGCAGTTTGCTTTGCTGTGTGTGGCCTAAGGAAACCTGGCAGGCAAGAAACCTTGGGAAGAAACTGACCAGACCATCCTAGACACTGAGAGGCCTGCAGAAATGCAGGCAGAGCCATGGACTGGAAAATGGAGCTCAGTGGACAGGATACATCTAGGTGCCACAGGTGGATCTGTCAGGCATGTGACTTGGAGAAAACTGGATTTTTTTCAGAGACTATACTTTCGATGTGTTTTAATTTGTAAAGGTTGTGAAGGTTTAATTATTCATATTTTATATTTGTGATATTTATTAACCTGAGATGTTGATGATCAACCCCCACAACCCAAAAGGTAAGGGTTATGTCTCAAAGTGTTTTTATGTTAAGCTGACAGGGGTAAGATGTGCTGGATAATTTTATGTCAACTGACACATGTTAGAGTAATCTGAGAGGAAGGAACCCTTATTCAGAAAATGGCTTCATATGTATGGGCTGTGAGCAGGTCAATGGAGAATTTTCTTAGTGATTGATGGGATGTCCAGCTGATTTATGGTGGTGCTATCCCTGGGCTGGTGGTCCTAAAATAAAGCAAACTACAGAGAGCAAGGCAAGAAGTTGCACCATTCCATGTCCTCTGCATCAGCTCTTGCTTGTAGGTTCCTGTCATGTTTTTCTGTCCTTGCTTGCTTTGATGATGGACTACAGTGTTGAAGGGCAAGCCAAATAAACCCTTTTTGCCCTCAGCTTGCCTTTGGCTATGACTTTTCACCACAGCAATAGAATCCCCAAAACTGTATGGTGTATGTGTATGGGTTTGTGGTTGTGTGTGGGTGTGCAGGTGTGTTTTAAATGCTCTTACCACATGGTTCTAAGTAGCCTGGAACTTATTATGTGGAACAGGCTGGAAAGCAAAAATTCCATATCTTTGCATCCTGAGTGCTGGGATGAAAGGCATATACTGCAAGGTGTGGAGCATTCTTTTTGTTTGGTTGGTTTTGTTTTTAAGTGTTTGGGTATATTTAGGTGTTCTACACATCCATGGCTGATCTGGAACTACTTACCTTCTGGCACTTCACCCACCCAACTACCCTATTCTGAGATTAGAGGCCAGAGACAGGAAGACTGAAAGAATATGTTTAGTAACTTTATCAGATTGTAAGCCTTTAGTGACACTTGTTGGATACTGATTTGTGTTTGTGTGAGTTCAAGTTTACTTGGTTGTCCTTTCTTGGATTTTTTTCCCAGAACCAATCAGGATAACAGTTAATGGCCCACCCCAATTCCTGGAGATGATAAGGAAGAAGGCACTGAAGGATGAGACCATGGTTGTCTCTGGAGAAATTTCTCATTGATCTTCTCCCAGCACTGTTCAATGAGTCTTTCACTGATAGATTCACTAAGGTTGTGAAGGCTATGGTGTCAGCATGGCCTTCCATCTACTTTCCTGGGGTGCCTTGATATGCAGGCACCAGAAGGCAATATTTCAGGCTTTTCTGGGTGGATTATATGTCCTATTTACACATGAATTTCAAGTCAAGTAAGCATGACCCATGTAACATCAAGTGGGGGACACTAGGGTTTGGGCAAGTAATCCACTGGGTCTTGCAGAGTGGGAGCAGAGGTAGATCAGAAGTTTCAGTAGCAAGATTGCAGAATCCTTGACTGATGTTGTTCTCTGATGACAAAGTACTGTTCAGTGTATTGTGGACTAATAGTAAAGATGTAGATACAGAGAAAGAGCCTGCCCTTGACTCTCCCACAGGTAGTAGTAGTACCAGCTAAAGAGTAACAGAATGGAATAAACTCAGAGGGCTATGGAGGCAGCTCAGAAAAAGTCATTACCTGGCACATTAGGTTGTTAGTGGACACTCAGCACTAGGAGAAAAACCAAACTCTGCCTAGACCAGATAGGAGAAAGGAAGAGCTGACTCCATTGAAAGTCATCTCTTTTCCACTGACACTTCACCTGTTACCCATAGGAGGTGGAAATTTTGAGTACTCAATATGCAGCATGAGCACCATGATGTTTGGGATATATGGGCTGGAATTGCTGGTGCTGGCTACTCAGGAGAGACCAAGATCCAGAAGTAGGTAGAAGAGCTTGAGCTGGAAGCCATACCAAATCCAGCTGTGAAGGTGATAACTGCTGACTTCTGCTTTGGAAAACTTAAAAATGAGTGATGCACATACTTCTTGTATTGAATCTGGGAAAGAAAAGTTTGCTTGCAATCCTGAAGTAAAATGTTGACATCTTCATCTGTCAAAGGCCAGCTTTGACATCCAGGGCAAACTGAGGCTGTGCATAGAGTTGGTAGCTGATCACTCAGCTGACTTTTCTCTGAGGGAGCAAAGATTGATTACATGGGGTTGGCAAGAAGCAATCTGTTGCCAGCAAAATACTCCCTGGGACTGGCAAGAAGTGTTGATGGATCATACATAATCTCTCTCTCTCTCTCTCTCTCTCTCTCTCTCTCTCTCTCTCTCTCTCTCTCTCTCTCTCTCTCTCTCTCTCACACACACACACACACACACACACACACACACAGTGGATGAAGCAAGCTTCAAAACCTTCAACTTTGTACATATACATACATACATACATACATACATACATACATACATACATACACATTTGATGGATGGAGCAAAGCTTTTTTCTTCCACAGCCTATATATCACAGCTATATCTTCCAAGCAGTACAAAAATAACAGTGTACTTATAGTCTATGGTTTAAATGACAGTTTACAATGAATAGACTAAGAGAAAACATGTTTCCCAATACCCTTGCATGAGCAAATATTTTAAGTATTATGAATAAAAATATTATTCCCAAGAACCGATATACATTTGTAACTAAGCAGCTTGTTATAGATCAGCAACGTGTAAGCGAACAAGGTATTTTTTCTATTTTTCTTTTTCCTTTTTGTTTGTTAAATGATATATGGGCATATATCCAGAAGATGTTAACCAGTAAGAAGGACACATGCTCCACTACGTTCATAGCAGCCTTATTTATATTAGCCAGAAGCTGGAAAGAACCCAGATGCCCCTCAAGAGAGGAATGGATACAGAAAATGTGGTACATTTACACAATTGAGTACTACTCAGCTATTAAAAAAAATGAATTTATGAAATTCCTAGGCAAATGGATGGACCTGGAGGGCATCATCCTGAGTGAGGTAACCCAATCACAAAGGAACTCGCACAATATATACTCACTGATAAGTGGATATTAGCCCAGAAACTTAGGATAGCCAACATATAAGATACAATTTGCTAAACGCATGAAATTCAAGAACGAAGACCAAAGTGTGGACACTTTGCCCCTTCTTAGAAATGGGAACAAAACACCCATGGAAGGAGTTACAGAGACAAAATTTGGAATTGTGACGAAAGGATGGACCATTTAGTGATTGCCATATGCAGGGATCCATTCCATAATCAGCTTCCAAACGCTGACACTATTGCATACACTAGCAAGATTTTGCTGAAAGGACCCAGATATAACTGTCTCTTGTGAGACTATACCAAGGCCTAGCAAACACAGAAGTGGATGATCACAGTCAGCTATTGGATGGATCACACGGCCCCAATGGAGGAGCTAGAGAAATTACCCAAGGAGCTAAAGGGAACTGCAACCCTATAGGTGGAACAATATGAACTAACCAGTACCCCAGAGCTCTTGTCTCTAGCTGCATATGTATCAAAAGATGGCCTAGTCGGCCATCACTGCAAAGAGAGGCCCATTGGACTTGCAAACTTTATATGCCCCAGTACAGGGGAACCCCAGGGCCAAAAAGGGGGAGTGGGTGGGTAGGGGATTGGGAGGGTGGGTATGGGGGACTTTTGGGATAGCATTGAAAATGTAAACGAGGAAAATACCTAATAAAAAAAATAAATTATAAAAAAATAAAATAAATAAATAAAAAGATTTACTCATATTTTTTTCTTCCAAACAACTATGTTCACTTTAATTAAAAATAACTATGGAAGCATTTGTAGCTGATAGGAAAGCTGTCCACAGCACTTCTCATAATGCCATTCCTAACTTATAGGAAACAGTCTCTTGTTCTTCAATTTACTTTGGTTCTTTAAGGGAGTAGCTTATATAAACATTGTATTAGTGTAAGATTGAAGCTTTTCTGATTGGACTGAGACAACCGTCTCTAGTGTTCTCTCTTCACAGAGATAACATAAATACAATTTCATCCTCGATTTTGTCAATGTTTCTGTACTTTAAGAGTACAATTCTTTTGTAGTAAGATATGATGATCATTTTTTGATGTCCTCAGTTTCTGTTGCTATGTCTCCCTTTTCATTTCTGATTTTGTTCATTTGGATTCTTTCTCTATGGCCTATAGTTAGTTTGGCTAAGGGTTTATCCATTTTATTGATTTTTCTCAAACAGTCAGCTCTTGGTTTGGTTGATTCTTCATATCATTCTTTTTGTTTCTTTTTCATTCTTGGATATTTTATTTGTTTACCTTTCAAACTTTTTTTTTTTTTTCCTTTTCAGGTCTCCCCTTTGGAACCCTCCTTTCCCATTCGTTCCCCGTTGCCCTGCCTCTATAAGGGTGCTTCCCCACCCACAGAGAGCATGGGTGCTCTAGGACAGTATCTTAGGGATGATATGCCCTAATCTACTTTCCATACATATTTCTTTATTTTTGAGTCAGTCTGACATAGACTAACCTAGCCTGTAGCCAATTATGAAGCTGAGGGTAGCTTGAATACTTACCCTGATGCACCCACCCCTGAATCCTGAGACGGGAACTGTGGACCTACATCCAGCAGTGAAATAAGTTTCCGTTGAATTGCATTCTTTTTGTTTGTTTTTCGAGACAGGGTTTCTCTGTATAGCAACTGGCTGTCCTGGAACTCACATTGTAGACCAGGCTGGCCTTGAACTCAGAAATCTGCCTGCCTCTGCCTCCCGAGTAATGGGATTAAAGGCACGCGCCACCATGCCAGGCATGGAAATGCATTCTTTTTTGGGGTGGGTGGGTGGGTGGGTATTTATTTCATTTACATTTCCAATGCTGTCCCAAAAGTCCCCCACACACTCCCCACCCACTACCCCACCCACCCACTCCCACTTCTTGGCCCTGGCATTACCCTGTACTGAGGCATATAAAGTTTGCATGACCAATGGGCCTCTCTTTTCACCGATGGCTGACTAGGCCATCTTCTGATTCATATGCAGTTGAGACACGAGCTCCAGGGGTGGTACTGGTTAGTTCATATTGTTGTTCCACGTATAGGATTGCAGATCCCTTTAGCTCCTTGGGTACTTTCTCTAGCTCCTACATTGGGGTCCCTGTTATCCATCCAATAGCTGACTGTGAGCATCAACTTCTGTGTTTGCTAGGCCCCTGCATAGTCTCACAAGAAACAGCTCTAAATGGGTCCTTTCAGCAAAATCTTCCTAGTGTATGCAATGGTGTCAGCGTTTGGGAGCTATTTATGGGATGGATCCCTGGATATGGCAGTCTCTAGATGGTCCATCCTTTCATCTCAGCTCCAAACTTTGTCTCTGTAACAACTTCCATGGCTGTTTTGTTCCCAATTCTAAGAAGGGACAAAGTGTCCACACTTTGGTCTTCATTCTTCTTGAGTTTAATGGGTTTAGGAAATTGTATCTTATATCTTGGGAATTCTAAGTTTCTGGGATAATATCCACTTATCAGTGAATACATATTGTGTGAGTTCCTTTGTGATTGGGTTACCTCACTCAGCATGATGCCCTCCAGGTCCATCCACTTGCCTAGGAATTTCATAAATTTATTCTTTTTAATAACTGAGTAGTACTCAATTGTGTAAATGTACCACATTTTCTGTATCCATTCCTCTGTCGAGGGGCATCTGGGTTCTTTCCAGCTTCTTGCTACTTTAAGGCTGCTATAAACATAGTGGAGCATGTGTCCTTCTTAACGTTTGGGACATCTTCTGAATATATGCCCAGGATAGGTATTGCAAGATCTTCCAGTAGTACTATGTCCAATTTTCTGAGGAATGGCCAGACTGATTTCCAGAATAGTTGTACAAGCTTGCAATCCCACGAAAAATGGAGGAGTGTTCATCTTTATCCACATCCTCACCAGCATGTGCTGTCACCTGGAATTTGATCTTAGCCATTCTGACTGGTGTGAGGTGGAATCTCAGGGTTGTTTTGATTTGCATTTCCCTGATGATTAAGGATGTTGAACATTTGTTCAGGTGCTTCTCAGCCATTCAGTATTCCTCAGGTGAGATTTCTTTGTTTAGCTCTGAGCCCCAATTTTTAATGGGGTTATTTGATTTTCTGGAGTCCACCTTCTTGAGTTCTTTATATATGTAGGATATTAGTCCACTATCTGATTTAGGATAGGTAAAGATCCTCTCCCAATCTGTTGGTGGTCTTTTTGTCTTATTGACAGTGTCTTTTGCCTTGCAGAAGCTTTGCAATTTTATGAGGTCCCATTTTTTGATTCTCAATCTTAAGCACAAGCCATTGCTGTTCTATTCAGGAATTTTTCCCCTGTGCCCATATCTTCAAGGCTTTTCCCTACTTTCTCCTCTATAAGTTTCAGTGTCTCTGGCTTTATGTGGAGCTCCTTAATCCACTTAGATTTAACCTTAGTACAAGAAGATAGAAATGGATCAATTCGCATTCTTCTACATTAGAACCACCAGTTGTGCCAACACCATTTGTTGAAAATGCTGTCCTTTTTCCACTGGATGGTTTTAGCTCCCTTGTCAGAGATCAAGTGACCACAGGTGTGTGGGTTCATTTCTGGGTCTTCAATTCTATTCCATTGGTCTACTTGTCTGTCACTATACCAGTACCATGCAGTTTTTTACCACAATGGCTCTGTAGTACAGCTTTAGGTCAGGCATGGTGAATCCAACAGAGGTTCTCTTATCCTTGAGAATAGTTTTTGCTCCCTACATATTCAACATTGTACTTGAAGTCCTAGCCAGAGCAATTTGACAACAAAAGGAGATCAAGGGGATACAAATTGGAAATGAAGAAGTCAAATATCACTTTTGCAAATGATATGATCGTATATATATGTGACCCTAAAAATTCCACCAGAGAACTCCTAAGCCTGATAAACAGCTTCAATGAAGTAGCTGGATATAAAATTAACTGAAACAAGTCAATTTCCTTTCTGTACACAAAGGATAAACAGGCTGATAAAGAAATTAGGGAAACCACACCCTTCTCAATAGTCACAAATAATATAAAATACCTTGGAGTGACTCTAACTAAGGAAGTTAAAGATCTGTATAATAAGAACTTCAAGTCTCTGAAGAAAGAAATTAAAGAAGATCTCAGAAGATGGAAAGATCTCCCATGCTCATGGATTGGCAGGAACAATATGGTAAAAATGGCTACTTGCCAAAAGCAATCTACAGATTCAATGCAATCTCCATCAAAATTCCAACTCAATTCTTCAACGAATTAGAAATGGCAATCTGAAAATTCATCTGGAATAACAAAAAACCTAGGATAGCAAAAACTCTTCTCAAGGAACTGCATTCTTTTAAGGAGAAATCGGAGAGTAAAAAGCATCTTTGATACTGCAAGTTACTGGTTGAAATGAGAGGTCTAACTTCAAAGGCCATTGAAAACCTTGCTGGAGACTGGGCTTGATATATTGCCCTCTTGCCTTCACATGGAAAGAAGAGGGAGGAGTATTAGGAATACACAGCTGTCCTACTGAAGAGGCAGCTCATACATGACAGCCCATCTCAACAGCAAAAAAAGAGCCCCAAAGAAGCTAGTAGAGAGACTGATTCCCTGGATGAAGTCACTGTGTGGTCTCTCAGACACTGAGTACTCTACTAAACTGGTTCCATGTGTCCACACCTTGATCAAATGGGCAAGCAACCATCCCATATCTACAGGATGTCTCTAAGACAGGCATGTGGCCCAAGATGACACCAAATATTTTTCTTTCCTCATATAAAGAGATTTGATGCATTGGTTTTAAATGTTTACTTGAATGAGAAGATGAGGCAGGAGATTTGTAAATGTGAGCAAACATGATCTGAAGAATCAATGGCCCCAGAAAAATATTTCTGAGGGACTGCAAACCCTCTTAGGTAGACAAAATTATCAGCCAGTATAGGCTACAAAGTAAGACCCTCTGGAAGTAAAGCAGCTTACAGAAATGAACAACTGAATGAGTTGGTCAAAGTCAACCTGAGATGTACCTCAGTTGTTCGATGCTTGCTTGGCATGGATGATGTCTTGGGGCTCCATCTCACATATTGTGAAAATAATTTGAAATTTTCAAACTTGATGGCTCAGCTCAGTGACTAATTAGCACCATAGCTCAAGTCTAGTTACTGGTCTTTCTCTTTCCATCATGGGTAAACTAAGAATATGACAAATTGCTATAGGTAAAGTACTTGGAGGTATAGAATAACAATGAATCAAAAGTTTATTTCACATACTGAAAACATTTGGAATTACCTTGAAATTCTCATTCTCATTTTTTTGTTGTTTTCATTTGTTTGGTGTGTGTGTGTGTGTGTGTGTGTGTGTGTGTGTGTGTGTGTGTGTGTGAATGTGTGAAAGTGTGTGTGTGTGTATGGGCTTGTGAATATATTTGAGTATTGTAGATACTTTAGAGAGAAACTCACTATATAGAACTGTTGAGCAATACTAAGGATCCCACACTGTATTGAAAAGGACTGACAGTCAAATTCTTTCACACTTCTAAGGTGCAGGCTTCAAACCAGAGACCAGAACAAACTGGGCTACTGGTCACCAATTAAGCTCAATGAAAACACCTGAAACTTCACACATTCTCTTCACACTGTGCTGTAGGGGAATACCATTGGAGGCACACAAAACTCAGGTAACTGCTACTGACCAATGTCATTTTATCAATTACTTCATTTTTCTAAAACCTTTGTGAAACAGTGTGATTTTCTCTAAGATGTTCTCAATTTTGTGTATCTGCAGAGTTATTGTACATATTGTGCTTGTAAATGCTAGGATCCACAGATGTCTGAAGAAATGGGATTAATACCAGAAGCCTGAGTTACAGCTGGAGGCACCTAGTGATATTAGTTCTGAAATCAAATTTTGTCCTCTTCTAAAGCAACATGTACTATTAAAACATGACTCATTGCCCTGTTGGGGCTCCTGAGCATTTATTTGTTTTTCTGAAGAACATAAAAGGAATTTTCTGTGAGCAAACTTCCAGCAGGTTCACAGGTTCCAAGCAACAAGGCCTGTGAAGTTGACAGGCAGGCAGGGAGGCAGGGTGAGGGGAAGAAGAAAAAAGGAATGTGAGAGACACAGAGATTGTGTTTATGACTTCTTTTTTACCACCGGCCAACCTAGATATCCACATGTGAACCACCTTAGCTGATAACTTTATCCACCTACCCACGATTTTGAATCATGACATGCTGGCATTTATGTGTTCATTTTGAATCTCTCCAGAGGACATTTGCTACAGAATGCTTAAAGTTAGATACTTTATTCTACTCAAACATCAGGAATAACATCTAAAAAAGAACTCATGTTCTATTTATTCACTTAATATTACAGTGAAGAACAAAAAGTTTACAAGTCCATGACAAAGGAGCTATTTAATCTGCCCTGGCAGAGTCCACTCAAAACATCCAAGTTGCCTTTGACAGTCCACAAGTCTGCTCACCATGTCAAGCTCAGCCTCCAAGATCCCAATTATTGTACATCCTTTCCTTTCCAAGTAGCTGTACACTGCCTGAAGTCACAGTCTCTGAACACCACAGATGAGAGATGTGTCCCAAACCTGTCATTTATTCACATGCAGAAGATCTGGATCCATGTTCACCGCCAGCAAAAACAAAGTCTGGTCCCCTGGCCATAGACACAGCACTCACCACATTTGTGGGATAAACGTGTAGCAAAAGAGAGGCTCTTGGGCTGCCTTATTGCCCTCAGTGTATCCATGAGATCCCGACAAAGTTGGGCAAATCTTTCTACAGAGACATGGCCCAACTCATTATAGCACTCCAGAGGGGCAGGGTATTGTTCCACATTCATCTTGCTCCAGCTGGCTGTGTGCTGTAAAAGGTCCTTCAGGATGGGCATGGAGAAGTCATTGTTGTAGAAGTTGATCTTGGTAAGCTGGGAACATTGTCTGAGGGAAGGTAGGAGTGCATTGATCTGGGAGTCATTCATCTTACATCCCCGCAAATTCAGAGTCTCAAAAGTTTTTACCACTTTCCTTAAGAGACCTCTCAGAGGCTTTACATCCAAAACCTGTAAGACCACACCTTTCATCTCCAGATGTTTTAGCTGAAAGAGACTCTGACAGCAAGAGAAGGAATCCAAGTCTGACTGTGAAATTTGGTAGTGAGTGATGGAGAAGGACTCCAAGGGTGTCATCAAGCACCTAGGAATAAGTGAAACCAGATGGTTAGTTCTGGCAAGTGGTGATGGCAAGCATGGGATGAAGTTTACACAGTTGTAGAAGGGACCAGGTGACCCAAGGTCACCCACACTTAATCTGCTGGCTTCAGTCCCACACAGAAAACCAGCCCATAAGACACATAGAGGAAGTTCTGTGCTAAGAGAGTCCTGACAGGATCTAGGGACATTACATATGGACTCATTCAAAGATGCATTTCATCCAAGTTTCTGAACAGTCACTCTTGCTATCCCTTACAGTTCCACATAATCCCTAATGTCCCATGTACTCTACAGTACTGGGGCTCAAAACCCTTCTCTCATGGGAAAGTAGGGGAAGATAGAAGGCTGTTCCCACAAATCTTAGCACAGAGCTCACCTCCTCACTTTGATGGTCTCCCCCAGCTCCTAATTACATCCTCAACTCTCTGGTTCCTTCTGATATTTTTTTGTTTGGTTGGTTGGTTTGTTTTCTTTGTTAGTGTTTTCTAGATAGGATTTCTCTGTATAGCCCTGGCTATCCTGGAACTCACACTGTAGACCACATTGGCCTCAAACTCAGAAATCCACCTGCCTCTGAGTCCCAAGTGCTAGGATTAAAGGCATGCACCGCCACTGCCCAGCTCTTCTGATGATTTTTTTGGCTGTGATTCCAAGAAGAATTACAGTCCCTTCTCACCATATCTGAGCTACTCCTTACCTTCCTTAAGTCTTCTGCTTCAGGAGTAATTATTTGAGTCTTTGAATCACTACACATAAGGTCCATATTCTAAAGGGTCCCTAAAATTTGTTCCAGGTGGCTGACTGTCAGGCATGGTATACTAATAATCCTTAAAATGGACAAGAAAAAATGCTCTGCTAGGTAAGCCAGCTCTCCCTCCTGGCTTACCTGAAGACCTGATTCATGTGGTCTATGAGAAAGTGGACACCACACATGGAGAGATGCTGGAGACAATTAAGTATGGAGAAGATAGAAAGGAACTCCTTGACACACTTGTCTTCTCTGTCTCCTGTTCTATTGGAAATCTTGAAGACATTCTTATAGAGGGGTGCCAGGAGAAGTTTGCAAAGATTTCTCATCTGCCCAAAGCACGAGCAAAACGTGCCAGATTGAACACACTCCACTAAGTGTTCAGTTCCAATTCCTCGATGTGTTCTGGATGAAAGACATTCAAAATCTCTAAGACAAAGTGCACGGGCATAGCCCAGATCTTCATGTTTATACAGCACAAATGTAGGGAGTCCTTTCTCTGCTGGGCCCACTTCAAGAAGTATGCTTGTGTTTCATCATGGCGGGGCCTGAGGAAAAGGTCAGCTACCAACTTCAGCTGCCTCCTCCGTGCATATCTGTGAAGGACTTTCACTACTGTAGGCTTCTCATCCAAGGGCTCTGATGAACAGCTACCGTCGTCTGCACTAGCCCATATGTCCCAGAAGGCATGATGCACATTCCTCATGTTCAGAACCTGAAGTTTTCCCCTGCCGTGGGTGAAACATGTCAAATGTCAGCAGACATGACAACCCTCAGTCACCTTTTACTACCTGACTCTAAATTCAAGTCTCTCCCACCTTGCTAAGGTGTAATTTTTTTTAAACAGAGTGCAATGTGCACACAAGCATGCTGCAGAAGCTTTTCCCTCAGCTTGATGTGAAGACCTGAATACTTTCCTTCCACTAAGTTACTCTTTATTTCTCCTTAGTCCCATTAATAGTGGTTTTGGGAAACCAGGGATAGGCTCATTCTAGAGGTTACTTATAGTAAGCTGCAATCCACTGACAACTGTCCTTAGTCCAAGAAGATAATAGCTTCAAGGTTCCTGCACCACTGTCTGATGATCACATCAGAATCCATTCTCCCTGACCCCACAATCTCTACTGTGTACCCAAATGCTCCTTTATACAGGTCTTGATTATTACTCTCCAGGGGTGAGAGTCTCTTGTCAGTTGCATGTCTATCCATCTTGTGCAGCCTGCAAGGTCTCCAGGTGAGGCAACTTCATCAAAGCCTCCACAGGGAGACAGGGAAAAGTCCTGGCTGCCCCATTGCCTTAATTAGCTACTTAAGTCTGCCAGCAAAGGCCTCCTTGAACAGTGCTGGAAAGATCAGAGAAGGCACCTCCTCCAGAGAGGACAAGGCCAAAGCCTCATCTCTCAGGAGAGTCTGCCTTGCCAGCTTCTGGAGTGTGGACAGAGTCTGAACACTCATCCTCTTCGATCTCCAGTCAGAAGGCTCCTTGGGAAGGATTCAGAAAAAAAATATGTACTTTCAAGACAAAGTTTGTAAAACTTCCTCACCATTACATCAACCACTAAGCTTCAAAGCTACTACTCTGACAGTGACAGAGAAATCAATTTACCTCTTCAACCTAAACTGGTGGTGGAAAGACAGAGTCCCACAACCGGGGACTTTCTATCAACCAAATGTGCACATAATTTTCAAATCAAAATCCTTTTTGTATGACCCTTTCTCAAAAACAATCTTAAAAAAAAAAAGAAAGAAAGAAAAAAAAATTCTGAAATCAAAGAAAACCAAACCCCGACCAACCAACCAACTAAACATAAATCCTAGTGATGTGGATCATCATTAATTCCCAGTAAGCAGAATGACTTCAGTACATTTCTACAGTTTTTAGGGTTTCTTGTGTCTGGGAAGCAGATCATGTACATAGAGCAAAGCTATGTGGAAAAGATGAAACGCAAAGCCTAAGGCAATACATATGCATAACTCACAAGTATCACTCGAACAATTGGGCATTGAAGGAAATCAAAGATACATGGTCTACAGGTCTAGAGTGTGAGGCAGGGTCTCTCTCTCTCTCTCTCTCTCTCTCTCTCTCTCTCTCTCTCTCTCTCTCTCTCTCTCTCACACACACACACACACACACACACACACACACACACACACAAAGTCAGTGAAGGAGAAACCTGAGGGAACAGGTTAGTCAGAATGATTTGTTTTCCAGCTTCCCAGGAATCACATGGCCATTTCTAAGAGAGTTTGAACAAGATACAGAATCCTTGTCTCAAAAAAATTATATGAAGCACACTAATGAACTAGGTAAGCTATCATGGAAATATATCGGTGACAAAGGTAAAAATTCATTTGGAATGAAACCCAAGGTCTTCAACCTGTTCCTCTAAAGGAGTCTAAACTTCTCTACATCAAACTGCATTCATTACCCAAGAAAAAACCAGTACATACCAGTTGAGCACTGCAGAGAAGTCTCTAAGTCCCCCTGCACCAGGCTGTTATCCAGCCTGCAGGTTTCTGAGTATGTTCTCTGGTTCCACTGATGCCTTTATATACCTCTGTGCTCACCCCTCCCTATCGTAGCCACACCCTCCAATCAAAAACTGGAATTGGGTTTCCTGGTTTAATCTCCACCCTTCAAATCCCACATCAAAGATCTAATCGTTTCATTGGTTGAATAACAAGGACTTGTGTTCATGTACTCTCCAAACTTCCTCATCCCCACCCTCCCCCAAAAGTTTCATGGATAAATACAAATATTCCACTTGTTAATTAACCATAAAACATCAAGTTTGTTGAATTGTTCCTTCATTTACTTAAGGTTTACTTAGTTTTCAATTTGTTACAGGGATCTTGTCATGCTCAGAAGCCAAGTGTGTTTTAGAAGTCTAATTCTAGAAATTCTCCTGCCTCAGAATCCTTCTTATTGGTAGGATTACTGTTATGAATAAACAATCTGGTTGGATTTTATTCATGGGACCAGAGTCATTTCCAGTTTTCATCAGCTAAGGGTTTAATCTGTTATTGATCAGAGACATAGCATAATACAAAGGTATTCTTTTTGCTGGATTAGGGACAGAATACAGAGTCAGAGTTAGGAATATGTACTGGAGCACAAGGGCTGGAGTGGATGCTCTGTCAGTAAACTGTAGCAGCAGCCACGCAAAAGGTAGGGCAGGAGCAAGGCTTGATTCCATTACTATAGTAGCCAGGGTGTTGTGTGTGTACTCAGTTGGCAAGGAGCTACCCAGCATTCAGGGATTCCTCTCTAAAACTCTCTGTGCAACAGACAAGATGGGGCATGCTGGTAAGCTCAAAATTGGAAGTGGGAGGTAGGAGGCTCATTTTAATGTCATCTTCAACCAAATTGTAAGCTGAAGTATAGTCTGATCCCTATGAGACCTGCTTTCTAAATAGATAAAGGCAAACATGAAAAGGAATGTGTGAGGGAGATGGTGGCCTTGGCTGCTCAGGAAACTTAGAGTATGTCAAGTAGGATCAGCCCGACAATGTTTCTCAGGGCTATGAAATGTGATGTGGGTCTTGGGCTGGAGACTTGCCTTAGAAAGAAGAAACACCTGTCAACCATCTATTCCTATCATCTACATGGTGGCTTGAAATGATCTGTGAGTCCAGTTCCAGCAAATGTGTAACTGCCTTCTGACCTCGAGGGCAGCAGGCATGTGAGGACTG
The DNA here is from genome assembly GCF_978045245.1 of Mus caroli. NCBI lineage: Eukaryota > Metazoa > Chordata > Mammalia > Rodentia > Muridae > Mus > Mus caroli. Next base: position 98,540,338 of record NW_028227259.1, on the reverse strand, counting down.
TCCATTCATAGTTGTAGGCAAAACATCCCTACACATAGAACAAATGTTATTAAAACAATAAATTTATACTGGGAATGGCAGCATACACATTTATTCCCTCGCCTCAGGAGTCAAAGTTTGACTGATTCAGGGAGTTCAGAGCTACCCTAATCTAAATAACTAATTCCCAACGAGTGAAACCTATGGAGTGAGGATCATTTATAAAATTGAACCAGAGCTGAACAGGTTGGCACAGGACATTAATCCTAGCACTACAGTCAGAGGCAGGAGCATCTTTGATTTCAAGACCAGACTGCTCCTCAGAGTGGCTTATGGGACATGTAGGGCTCTTAAACAAAGAGACCCTGTCTCGAAACAACAAAACAAACAAACACACAAACAAGGTGAAGTTTCTCAGACCGTGCAGGAACAGACATAAACCCCAGGATTAGGGCAGTAGAAGCAGGTGAATCTCTGAGGTCAAGGTTAGTCTGGTCTACAAAGTGAGTTCAGGAAGAACCAGAGATCAGTAAACTAACCAACCCTGTAAAAAAAATCAACCAATCAATCAAATAAGCAGAGAGACAAAACCAAACAAAAAATGACCAAAACACAAAATAAAATTCTCAAACCTCAAGGTAGCTTAAGAGCCAGTGAGATGGCTCAGAGGGGAATGGCACTTGCTGCCAAGCCTGAGTTCAGTAATAGGACCCACAGCTGTACTGAGAGAAACCACTTCAGTTTACAGTCCTCTTACTCTATATGCACACTCCCCTGCTGACACACCAATACACAAATGAGCTGAGACAGACATCATGTACAAAATACCACAAGATCTGATCCAGGCTGGTGGTGCATGTTTCAGTGGACTGATGAAGGATGACCCCCAAACTACATAATGTAATTCTGTGTCTCCCATTCAAATACCAACAATCAGAGCTGGGTGATTGATGGGCAGCTCAGCCTCTTGTCCTGGGCTTCATGAATAAAAATATCTGCAGAAAAACTCCTTGGGTCAAGAGAAAAGGTCTTTCTCCAAAGTGCAGGTCTCCTTGGAAAAGGAAGAAGAAATCCAAAGTCGAAAGATTTTCAGAGTAAAATAGGACCAAGAGAAAGGAGACTTTGAGCTGGATGGGGCTCATGACCAGGGAATTATGGAGCCTAGGGGCTAGCATTGACCTTGCCGAGTAAATTGGCACCACAGTTGTCAATGGAAGAGCCACAAGTACCTCTGGCCAGAGATAACATTAATGACACCCAATTTTTTTATTGGATATTTTCTTTACTTAAATTTTCAAATGTTAGCCCCTTTCCTGTTTTCTCCTGTGAAAAACAACCTTCCCCTATGCCCTCCCCCTCCCCTTGCTTACCAATCCACCCACTCCTGCTTCCTGGCCCTGCCATTTACACACACTGGGGCATACAGATAAGTGAATATTAATCTAGAAGCCCAGAAGCTCAGATTACCCAAGATAAAATTAACAAACCACATGGAACTCAAGAAGAAGGAAGACCAAAGTGTGGATACTTCTATCCATCTTAGAAGGGGGGAACAAAAGGGAGGAGCATAGAAGGAGATACAGAGTCAAAGTATGGAGTAGAGACTGAATAAATGACCATCTAGAGACTGACTCACCTGGGGATCCATCCCATTTACAGTCACCAAACCCAGACACTGATATGCACACCCTTTTGAGCATGCATGAAAAATGTCACACCTCAGAGGGAATGGAGGCCCTTGTATACATAAGCAATGGTGGGAAAAGGCTTCTTCAGGTCCAGGCTTTGATCTCAATGAGAGACAATAGATCCCTGATCATATTATATTGCAATAAGTTTTTTTCTAGAGATTTTTTTGTAATTGACCTGTGTCCCTTTGAGCAGCATTTCCAGGCTGTCCTTGGGGAATTTCATGCACATTAGAATCTGTTGTTTGGGTGGTATTGTTGCACCAAGGTTCAAGGAGATCTTTCCTGGTGAGGATGACCTTCTGTTCCATGCTCATCAGGGTAGAAGGATGGAAATCCTGGAAGGTTTTCTTGATCTGGTTTGTTTCTTGTTTGTTTGTTGGGTTTGGGGGGGGGGTATTTCTTTCATCTGTCTTTGTTTGAGGGTTTCCTCTGGACCTGACTGAGGCTAAGATCCTGCGACTAAACATTGTTCTCTGTTTGGCCATGAAACTTCTAGCCCCCTTGCTCGTCTGGTGCCCAGAGCTTTTATTCTGGTAGCTTGGTGCCCACTAGAACCTATGCAAATGTAGCAGCTCCTTCAACAACTGTGCCTATAGTATTTAGCCATTCACATCTTCCTAGCACACAATTCCTTTCTGTTTTCACCTCTGAGCCACACCAGTAGGACCTGGGAAGGAACATTGTGAGCTTCAGAGCAACACCTTTTTGCTGCCCAAAGCTATGAGCAATCATTTTCTTCCTTGAGTGGTGATTTAATTTAACAGGCAAAAGCCAGAGACTACAGACTGGAAATCCAAAGGAACTGATGATCATGGCCTTTCCCATCTATTTTCTCCAGAAATTTGGCTATCATAGGACAATGGTCACATCTAACCTTGATCCTCAACCTTTGCATGTCTTGAAAATCTCTACTAGATGTGCCTAGAGAGTAACCTCGGGAGTCATTTCAGAATCACTTCTTCCAGGGGGACAGCATCAGTGACACTGGTTCCTATGAAAGTACAGAATATAGATCAGTTTCCTTCCAGTCCAGTGTACACCATGAAAAGGCTTGCTAGCTACATGTTTGGGAACAAATTCTCTGGAGGCACTCTCCTCAAGATTGTGTCTCATTCAAGGAGCCACTGGCCTTCTCCATGTTTCTGGTTCTCTCATGATCAAGAGTTCTATAGCTCCCAACTTTCAAGCTTCTAAAATTATACTATCTCACTTATCAAGTCAGGATATTGGGATCCTTTCCTGTAAGGAACCCCCATGAAATTCCTTATGGCTGCCTAGGTAAAATAGTTTCCATCTATAACAATGTCTGCATGCAAATTAAAGAAGATACTATCTCTGCCTCTTTGTGTAATATGAGCCTTCAGCCTGTCTAGTTCCTATCTCAGTGGTATTATCTGTAGACAATTTGCTAAGCTGACACTCCTTCATGTTAACCAGATATGGGATAAAGAGATGGTTCAGGAGTTAAGAGCATGGGGGACAAAGACACAGGACCTGACACAAAGAAGCTGGGATATGAACCTGAGGTATCTGCTAGAGAAGCCAGTGCTCTAACTACTCAGTCATATCTCCCTCCTGTTTTCTTTGCTTTTCCCTTACTAAAAATATTTTTTCATACAATGTGTTATGATTATGGTTACAATTCCCCCAACTCCTCTGAGATCATCCCCACATTATTTTCCATCTCAATCCACACCCTTTGTATCACTTCTGAGAAAAGAAGTCCCATAAAAACTGGAAAATTGTAGCTCTAATAGGCAAGCAAAGACGTTATAATCTAAACGGAAAATAACATAAGTAAACAAAAGTACATGACACAACTTTCTAACACTCAGATCTGCTAAAATGCCTTTGAGTTTGCTTTGTTTTCCTACCTAAAACTGGTCAGTCAGTCTCCCCTTAAGAGAAGGATTTGCATCCACCAAAAATTTCCATTTAACTCCAAGCAGTGGTGGTGCACAACTTTAATACCAGCATTTGGGAGGCAGAGGCAGGCAGGTTTCTGAGTTGAGTTCAATCCAGCCTGGTCTACAGAGTAAGTTTCAGGATACCCAGGGCTATACAGAGAAACCATGTCTCAAAAAAACAAAAAAAGAAAAACGGAAAAGAAACTTCCATTTAACAAGTTTAATGTTTCATTTGGAAGACTTTATGGATTGGAGACAGCTTCTGGGTTAGAAATGGGAGCTTCGCTCAATACTGTCATGTGGTACAAATTTGTGCATGCCCTGTGCCCACTGCATCAAGCTCTCTGAATTAATTGTGCATCGGTTCTGCTGTGTTTTAGAAAGCCTGGTACCTTCAGCTGAAGGACGGCTATTATGAACATAGTCAAGCAAGTGTCTTTGTGGTATTGTGGGTCCTCTTTGGCTTTCTGTCTGGGAGTGGTAAAGCTGGGACATGAAGGTAGATTGAATCTCAGATTTTTGAGAAACTGTCAGATTGATCTTTCAAGTGGTTATGCAAGTTTGCAATCTCTCCAACAATAGAGATGTGTTCCCCTTGTTCTATAACCTCCTCACCATGAGCTGTCAAATGTGGTTGAGAGCTCTGATTCAATCACTTAAAAGGTTGCATGTTACAAATAGACTTAAAAGGGTGGAGTTTAATCATGTAATCCAATTCCAGTTTGGGATTGGTGGGTGTGGCTTCAAAAGGGAGTGGTGAGCAGAGAGGTATATAAAGGCTTCAGTGGAGCCAGAGAACACATTCAGAGAACTGCAGCCTGAATAACTGTCTTGTTTGACCAGCACTCAGAGACCTGTCTACAGTGTTCAGAACCAGTAGGTAATGATATTCCCCTGGGTCATGTGGTTTGATGTAGAGACATTTAGACTCCAAGTTATGACAAAAAATGTTACTTTCTATCTTCTTAGAAGTACACATTGAACACCTGGGGTTTAATTCCAAATGAAGTTTTAGCTTCATTACAAACGTATATGTTAACCAGCTGATTTCATTATTATGGTTGATTTTTTAAAAGAACGTCTTTCTATTTTGTTTAAGATCTCCTACAAATGGTCATGTGGCATTGGGTAGGCTGAATGCCAATAACCTCCTTACTCATAAGCCTCCTCAGTGCTAAGATTACTAGTGCGTTCCCTCACACTTCCATTCACTCAGATGTTTGTGCTTCTTTTTGTGAGTCACTGGCTCACCTGGAGACCTGAGGACCATGTATCTTTGAACACCTTTAACTCACAATAGCTGGAGTTACACTGGGAGTGTATTAATGTCTCACTCAATGTCTTACTTTGGGCTTTGCCTTATATTGCTTTTCAGAGCTTTGATTTTTTTTTTTTTTGATATGGTCTATATTTGGGACCCAGGCAATTATTATTGGGACCCTGAAAATTATAGGAACGCATTGTCATCATCATGCTTAATGGGTCAATATTGATCCAAGACATAAGAGTTTGTGTGTGTGTGTGTTTACTGTCTCCATGATTGTTGTTTGGTGCATTTTTGTTTTGTTGGTTCTTTCGTTGTTTTTTTTTTTTTCCTTTTCCTTTTTTTGTTGATTATTTAATTACATTTGAATTGTTGTTCTCTTTTCCAGTCTTCCCTTTGCAAGTCCCCCTACCATCCTCTATCCACGTTGAGTCTAAGACAATACTCCCTTACACACATACCCGGTCCCCAATAACCCCTCTAGCATGCCTATTCCCAGGGGCAAAAAGCCTCCACAGGACCAAGTATCTCCCCTCCCCTGGATACCAGCTAATTTAATCATCAGCTACATATTTATCCAGAGCCATGGATGCACACATGTACAAACTTTGGGTGGTGTTTTCATCCATCAGATTCATAGGGGTCAAGTTAGTCGATATTCTTGTTCTTCCTATGGGGTTTTGATCTCTTTCACCTCTTCTGTTCTTTCCTAAGCCTTCCATTGGGTTCCCCTGGCTCAGTCCAATGGTTGTCTATAAGTGTCTGCAATTGTCTTACATGCTGGTACAGCCTCTCAGAGAACAGCCATACCAGGCTCCTATCTGTAAGCACATCCTGGCACCAACTACATTGTTGGGGATTGGTGTCTGCAGATAGGATGGATCTCAGGATAGGCAGTCTCTGGATGTTCTTTCCTTCAATCTCTGCTTCATTTTTTGTCCAAGTTTTTCATTAAATGGGAAAAATTCTAGGTTAAAATTTTTGAGATGGGTGACTGGGCCCTTCCCTCATGTGGTGACCATGCCTATCCACTGGGGCTGGTCTCTTAAGGTTCTATCTCCCTTGTGCTGCACATTTTGGCTTGGGCCATCCACATTAAGTCCTGTGAGTCTTGTCAATTCAATATTTCTTTCATTCTTTCTTTGTTTTTAAGAGTGTGTCACAAACAAAATTTTGATCCAAAAATTAGATACCCATTTGGTGATAGAGAGTCTGCCATGATGCCAGTGTTGGGGAGTGTCTTTCCATCACTTCTTAGGATGAAGAGGTCAATTGATGTCTCTACCATTGCATGCGCAGTCACTCAGAAGCTTAGTGGTTGATGTGATGGTGAGGAAGTTTTATAAACATTGTCTTAAATGTATATTCATTTCTAACCCTTCCCCAGGATCCTTCTGATTGGAGACCTTTAGAAGATGAGTGTTCACACCCCACCCACACTCCAGAAGCTGGCAATTCAGACTCTGGTGAGAGAGGAGGCTTTAGGCTTGTCTGATCTGGAGGAGCTGGCCTATGGACTCTTCCCAGCAATATTCAAGGAGGCCTTTGATGGCAGACATATCAAGCTCATAAAGGCATTGGTGATAGCCTGGCCTTTCCGCTGTCTCCCTGTGGGGGCATTGATGAAGAATCCTGACCTGGAAACACTGCAGGCTGTGTTAGATGGAGTAGACATTCGACAAACCATAGGGTTACACCCCAGGTAAGCAATTTCCAAGTACTATAGAAGGGAGCACAAGGAATACACATTAGACATTGTCAGGGAGATTAGCTTTGTCATAAATGGATCAGATGCCTCTGATGGCATCATCAGGCAGGAATACAGGGTGCTTGATAGCTACTGTTTACTTGTACTGAGCACAGTTGGATATGGATTAAACTTGAATATGGGACTAGAGTAAATGTGGCCTCACAGTAGAATGAGCCTATCCCTGACATCCCCACAAGAACTAATAATATAAGTAAGGAGAAATAAAGTGTACCTTACCGAAAGAAAAGTATTCATGTGTACAGAAGCAAAATAAAGCTTCCATAGCATGTCTGAGTCCAAATTAGATATCAGGTCCTGAAAAAAACATACACATTAACAGGGAAGAGAGCCGAGTAAAGTTATAGGTAGTAAAATCTTATTCAGGGTCTGCCAACATTCTTATGTTTCACCTGCAGGAGGAAAAAACTACAGTTTCTCGACCTGCGAAATGTGCACCATAACTTCTGGAACATATGGACTGATTCAGAGGACAGTGACTGTTCAGCAGAGATCTTGGAAGAAAAGCAAGCTGTGCAGGTCCGTCCCAGATATGCACTGAGGCAGCATCTTAAGGTCACAGTTGACCTGTGCATCAGGTCCTGCCTTGATGAAGCACAAGCATGGTTCTTGAAGTGGGCCCAGGAGAGAAAGGGCTCCTTATATTTCTGCTGTACAAAGGTGAAGATCTGGACTCTGCCAGTAAAAACTCTCAGACAGATCTTCCATGTTTTTGATCCAGAGCACATCATGGAGTTAGAACTAAATACTGAATGGACTCTGTTAGAGTTGACACATTTTGCCCCCTATTTTGGGCAGATGAGAAATCTTCGCAAAGTCTTCCTGGCACCCCTCCACAAAATCGACTTCCATTTAGCCAATAGAACAAGAGTCACCGAAGTCAAGTGTATCAACAAGTTTACTTCTCAGTTCTCCAAATTCAACTGTCTGCAGCATCTTTTCATGTACTGCGTCCATTTTCTCAGAGACCAGATGAATCAGGTCCTACGGTAAGCCATAATGGAGAGCTGGTTCAGCTATCAGAGCAAATCTGTCTCTCTTTTCTTAAGGGTTATGGGGACACAATGCCAGCAAGTCACTAAGAACAAATATTTAGAGACTCCAAAGACTGGAAATTTTGTCCTGTTTCCATGTATACTCAGTTATACAAGGGAAATTTTTCAAGGTAAATCAGTGTCACAAATGAGCACTCATGAAGTAGGAAAGTAATTTGGGGTAAAGGGTAGGTCAGATCTAGTAAGGTTCAGTTGTAATTCTTCCTATAATCATGGCCACCCAATCAAATGGAAACTGAAGAGGAATGGAAGTGTGTAGTGAGGAGTAGGGGACTCACAAGTACAGGGTGAAAAGAAGCTATATGCTGAGATCTGTTAGAAGAGCCTTCTGTCATCAACCAGTTCCCATGGGTTAAATGTTTTGAGGCCAAATACTGCTGAATACATGGGACAGGAGGTAGAACTTGGGCTGTAAATGAGAGCAAGCATGACTGCAGAGGGAATGATATAATACAGATTCAGTGGACCCATAGCAAGTATTGAGATACTGTCAGAGTTCTATTGGGATGAAATTTCTTCTGTGTGCTTTCTGGGATTAGGGGATGAACTAGTTTTCAGGTTTAGAGTGAGGCCAGGAGATAAATTGTGAGGTTGACATGACTGAGCGGTTTCCAACATGAAGCATCATAGATGATGTCCTTAATCACTTAGTCAAACTGATCTTGGGGCACCTGATTCCTTCTACCACTCTCTATATCCCTGCCAAACCTCTACAAGGCCATTTACCAGAACTAACCATCTGTCTCCTTTACCTCTAGGTGCTTGATGACACCCTTGAAGACACTCTCCATTACTTACTCCCTGATTTCACAGAGAGATTTGGATTCCTTCTCCTGCTGTCAGAGCCTCTTTCAGCTAAAACATCTGGAATTGAGAGGTGTGGTCTTACTGGATTTGGATCTTATGCCTCTGAGAGGTCTCCTCATGAAAGTGGCAGGCACTCTTGAGAATCTGGATTTGCAGGGATGTAGGATAAAGGACTCCCAGCTAAGTGTCCTACTACCTGCACTCAAAAAATGCTCTCAGATCTCCAACGTCAACTTCTACAACAATGATTTCTCCATGCCTATCCTGAAGGACCTTTTGCAGAACACAGACAACTGGATTAAGATGAATGTGGAACAATATCCTGTCCCTCTGGAGTGCTATGATGACTTTGCTCAAGTCTCTGTAGAAAGATTTGTCCAAATTTGTCAGGATCTCATGGATACACTGAAGGAAATAAGGCAGCCCAAGAACAGCTCCTTTGCTACAGATATCTGCCACACATGTGGGAAGTGCTGGGTCTTTGCCCAGGAGGCCAGACTTTGTCATTGCTGGGAGTAAAATGGGAAAGTTCTGTATTTGAATAAACACTAGTCTTGGGACACAAGTCCTACCTGCGGAACTCAGAACCTGTGGCTTCTGACACTGCTCAGATGGTTGGAAACAAAAGGCTGTTCAGTGACTGGTATCTTGGCAACTGAGATTGACATGGGGAACAGTTAGATGAACTGTGGGAACAGGGGCCTAGTGGAGTCAGAGACACAGCTTGGCATTGTTACATGGCTTCTCCCCGGACAGACTAACTAGATGTTTAGTTGTATACTTAAAAACCTGGATGTTCTCTCAGTGTGGTCTTTGACTTTTTCCAACCTATCTACCAGGTTCAGCATCAGGAAGGTTCAATGGGTGGCGAAATGGAAAGACACTGGTATTTCGTGAGTGAAGCAAAGTTCTTGGTGAAATTAACATGTTACATTAAAATGAAAGTTTTCTTGACACTTCTTTCCCTTGTCCTTTGACTGGGCTATGTGTACAACACACCTGTGTGGCTGAACAATTAGGTGCACAAAACATTTAAACTAATGGGAGCAACATAGACACACCTACTATGAAGGAAGATTAAAAGGATCACAGACAATTAAAATCTTGTACATTCAGACGACAAGGCACCTTGGACCTATCAGAAATGCCTAAAGAGGAGAAGACAACAGAGGAAACAGGATTTCCAGTCTGGCTTTGTAATCAGGACCTTTTTGTCATGATTTAATGAGATGACTGCTGGAAGCTCCATATCCATCTGTTATATTGCATGCCCCTAAAGCCTTATTCCAGTGGACACCAAAACTCTATGAAGTACCCTATTTATTTAAAAGTATGCAATAAAATGCAGGTTCCTCTTCTACATAAACCATTTACTCTACAAAAAAATAGTATTTTCCGTCTTCAGTTGTAATAAGAACAGAGAAAAACAAATCTCACTCAGCTTAGTCAATGTATCCCCTTTCTGTATAGTAAACTATCAATAAAATAATTTGTTACTCTGTATTTATTGAACATTTAGAACATGATTTCTTTGTTTAAATATCATTGTTATTGTCTGAATTGAATAAAGCATCTAAATTAAAAGACTCTGCAACGATCACCCTCTGGAAAGAAGTAAAAGTGTACACATTGAAGCCAGGCATGTCACAATTCACAATCTTGGGAAGGTAGATGAAGTTATCAGCTATGGTGGGAAATACATGAACTTCTAGGCTGACTTAAAGTACAGAGAAAGACAAAAATAAAGAACATACCTCTCTCAAGCTCATTGTTTCTGTCTTCCCTCACACACTGTCTCCCTGTCTCAATGTCCCATTCCCTAACCGTGTTCCTTAGGACCAGTAAACTCACATGAGATTTTCCCACAATTAACATGCTTTCATATTTTTTAATTGGGCATTGTTTTTATTTTTTAATATATTTTATTACATATTTTCCTCAATTACATTTCCAATGCTATCCCAAAAGTCCCCCATACCCTCCCCCCCCCCACTTCCCTACACACACATTCCCATTTTTTTTTTTTTTTTTTTTTGGCCCTGGCGATCCCCTATACTGGGGCATATAAAGTTTGTGTGTCCAATAGGCCTCTCTTTCCAGTGATGGCCGACTAGGCCATCTTTTGATACATATGCAGCTAGAGTCAAGCGATCCGGGGTACTGGTTAGTTCATAATGTTGTTCCACCTATAGGGTTGCAGATCCCTTTAGCTCCTTGGATACTTTCTCTAGCTCCTCCATTGAGAGCCCTGTGATCCATCCACTAACTGACTGTGAGCATCCACTTCTGTGTTTCCTAGGCCCTGGCATAGTCTCACAAGAGATAGCTATATCTGGGTCCTTTCAGTAAAAACTTGCTAGTGTATGCAATGGTGTCAGCGTTTGGAAGCTGATTATAGGGTGGATCCCTGGATATGGCAGTCTCTAGAATGTCCATCATTTCGTCACAGCTCCAAAATTTCTCTCTGTAACTAATTCCCTGGGTGTTTTGTTCCCAATTCTAAGGAGGGGCATAGTGTCCCCACTTCAATCTTCGTTCTTCTTGAGTTTCATGTTTTTAGCAAATTGTATTTTATATCTTGGGTATCCTAAATTTTGGGCTAATATACACTTATCAGTAAGTACATATTGTGTGAGTTCCTTTATGATTGTGTTACCTCACTCAGGATGATGCCCTCCAGGTCCCTCCATTTGGCTAGGAATTTCATAAATTCATTCTTTTTAATAGCTAAGTAGTACTCTATTGTGTAAATGTACCACATTTTCTGTATCCATTCCTCTGTTGAGGGACATCTGGGTTCTTTCCAACTTCTGGCTATTATAAATAAGGCTGCTGTGAACATAGTGGAGCATGTGTCCTTCTTAACGTTTGGGACATCTTTAGGATATATGCTCAGGAGAGGTATTGCTGGATCCTCCAGTAGTACTATGTCCAATTTTCTAAGGAACCACCAGACTGATTTCCAGAGTGGTTGTACAAGCTTGCAATCCCACCAACAATAGAGGAGTGTTCCTCTTTCTCCCCATACTCGCCAGCATCTGCTATCACCTGAATTTTTAATCTTAGCCATTCTGACTGGTGTGAGGTGGAATCTCAGGGTTGTTTTGAGTTGCATTTCCCTGATGATTAAGGATGTTGAACATTTTTTCAGGTGCTTCTCTGTCATTCGGTATTCCTCAGGTGAGAATTCTTTGTTCAGTTCTGAGCCCCATTTTTTAATGAGGTTATTTGATTTTCTGGAGTCAACCTTCTTGAGTTCTTTATATATATTGGATATTAGTCCCCTATCTGATTTAGGATTGGTAAAGATCCTTTCCCAACCTGTTGGTGATCTTTTTGTCTTATTGACAGTGTCTTTTGCCTCACAGAAGCTTTGCAGTTTCATGAGGTCCCATTTGTCAATTCACGTTCTTACAACACAAGCCATTGTTCTTCTATTCAGGAATTTTTCCCCTGTGCCCATATCTTCAAGGCTTTTCCCCACTTTCTCCTCTATAAGTTTCAGTGTCTCTGGTTTTATGTGGAGTTCCTTGATCCACTTAGATTTGACCTTAGTACAAGGAGATAGGAATGGATCGATATGCATTCTTCTACATGATAAAATCCAGTTGTGCCAGCACCATTTGTTGAAAATGCTGTCTTTCTTCCACTGGATGGTTTTAGCCTCCTTATCAAAGATCAAGTGACCATAGGTGTGTGGGTTCATTTCTGGGTCTTCAATTCTATTCCATTGGTCTACTTCTCTGTCAGGTACCAGTACCATGCAGTTTTTTATCATAATTGCTCTGTAGTAAAGCTTTAGGTCACGCATGGTGATTCCAACAGAGGTTCTTTTATCCTTGAGAAGAGTTTTTGATATCCTAGGGTTTTTGTTATTCCAGATGAATTTGCAGATTGCTCTTTCTAATTCGTTGAAGAATTGAGTTGGAATTTTGATGGGGATTGCATCGAATCTGTAGATTGCTTTTGGCAAGATAGCCATTTTTACAATGTTGATCCTGCTAATCCTTGAGCATGGGAGATCTTTCCATCTTCTGAGATCTTCTTTAATTTCTTTCTTCAGAGACTTGAAGTTTTTATTATACAGATCTTTCACTTCCTTAGTTAGGGTCACGCCAAGATATTTTATATTATTTGTGACTATTGAGAAGGGTGTGGATTCCCTAATTTCCTTCTCAGCCTGTTTATTCTTTGTGTAGAGAAAGGCCATTGACTTGTTTGAGTTAATTTTATATCCAGCTACTTCACCGAAGCTGTTTATCAGGTTTAGGAGTTTTCTGGTGGAATTTTTAGGGTCACTTATATATACTATCATATCATCTGCAAAGAGTGATATTTTGGCTTCTTCTTTTCCAATTTGTATCCCCTTGATCTCCTTTTGTTGTCGAAGTGCTCTGGCTAGGACTTCAAGTACAATATTGAATAGGTATGGGGAGAGTGGACAGCCTTGTCTAGTCCCTGATTTTAGTGGGATTGCTTCAAGCTTCTCACCATTTACTTTGATGTCGGCTACTGGTTTGCTGTAGATTGCTTTTATCATGGTTAGGTATGGCCCTTGAATTCCAGATCTTTCCAAGAATTGTATCATGAATAGGTGTTAGATCTTGTCGAATGCTTTTTCCACATCTAACAAGATGATCATGTGGTTTTTGTCTTTGAGTTTGTTTATATAATGGATTAAGTTGATGGATTGCCGTATATTAAACCATCCCTGCATCCCTGAAATAAAACCTACTTGGTCAGGATGGATGATTGCTTTATTGTGTTCTTGGATATGGTTAGGAAAAATTTTATTGAGTATTTTTGCATCAATATTCATAAGGGAAATTGGTCTGAAGTTCTCTATCTTTGTTGGATCTTTCTGTGGTTTTGGTATCAGAGTAATTGTGGCTTCATAGAGTGAGTTAGGTAGAGTTCCATCTACTTCTATTTTGTGGAATACTTTGTGCATAACTGGAATTAGATCTTCTTTGAAGGTCTGATAGAACTCTGCACTGAACCCATCTGGTCCTGGGCTTTTTTTGGCTGGGAGACTATTAATGACTGCTTCTATTTCTTTAGGGGATATGGGACTGTTTAGCTTGTTAACTTGATTCTGATTTAAGTTTGATACCTGGTATCTGTCTAGAATTTGTTCATTTCATCCAGGTTTTCCAGTTTTGTTGAGTATAGCCTTTTATAGAAGGATCTGATGGTGTTTTGGATTTCTTCAGGATCTGTTGTTATGTCTCCCTTTTCATTTCTGACTTTGTTAATTAAGATGTTGTCCCTGTGCCCTCTAGTGAGTCTAGCTAAGTGTTTATCTATCTTGTTGATTTTCTCAAAGAACCAACTCCGAGTTTGGTTAATTCTTTGAATAGTTCTTGTTTCCACTTGGTTGATTTCCCCCCTGAGTTTGATTATTTCCTCCCATCTACTCCTCTTGTGTCAATTTTCTTCCTTTTTTTCTAGAGTTTTTAGATGTGTTGTCAAGCTGATAGTGTGTGCTCTCTCCAGTTTCTTTATGGAGGCACTCAGAGCTATGAGTTTCCCTCTTAGAAATGCTTTCATTGTGTCCCATAGGTTTGGGTATGTTGTGGCTTCATTTTCATTAAAATCTTAAAAGGTCTTTAATTTCTTTCTTTATTCCATCCTTGACCAAGGTATCATTGAGAAGAGTGTTATTCAGTTTCCACATGAATGTTGGCTTTCGATTATTTATGTTGTTATGGAAGATCAGCCTTAGTCCATGTTCTGATAGGATGCATGGGACAATTTCAATATTTTTGTATCTGTTGAGGCTTGTTTTGTGACCAATTATATGGTCAATTTTGGAGAAGGTCCCATGAGGTGCTGAGAAGAAGGTATATCCTTTTGTTTTAGGATAAAATGTTTTGTACATATGTGTTAAGTCCATTTTTTCATAACTTCTGTTAATTTTCCTGTGTCCCTGTTTAGTTTCTGTTTCCACGATCTGTCCATTGATGAAAGTGGTGTGTTGAAGTCTCCCACTATTATTGTATGAGGTGCAATGTGTGCTTTGAGCTTTACTAAAGTGTCTTTAATGAATGTGGCTGCCCTTGCATTTGGGGCATAGATATTCAGAATTGAGAGTTCCTCTTGGAGGATTTTATCTTTGATGAGTATGAAGTGTACCTCCTTGTATGTTTTGATAACTTTTGGCTGGAAGTCGATTTTATTCCATATCAGAATGGCTACTCCAGCTTGTTTCTTCAGACCTTTTGCTTGGAAAATTGTTTTCCAGCCTTTCTCTCTGAGGTTGTGTCTGTCTTTTTCCCTGAGATGGGTTTCCTGTAAGCAGCAGAATGTTGGGTCCTGTTTGTGTAGCCAGTCTGTTAGTCAATGTCTTTTTATTTGGGGAATTGAATCCATTGATATTAAGAGATATTAAGGAAAATTAACTGTTGCTTCCTATTATTTTTGTTGTTAACGTTGGCATTCTGTTCTTGTGGCTGTCTTATTTTAGGTTTGTTGAGGGATACCTTCTTGCTTTTTCTAGGGCGTGATTTCCATCCTTGTATTGGTTTTTTTCTGTTATTATCCTTTGAAGGGCTGGATTCGTGGAAAGATAATGTGTGAATTTGGTTTTGTTGTGGAATACTTTGGTGTCTCCATCTATGGTAATTGAGAGTTTGGCTGGGTATAGTAGCCTGGGCTGGCATTTGTGTTCTCTTAGTGTCTGTATAACATCTGTCCAGGATCTTCTGGCTTTCATAGTCTCTGGTGAAAAGTCTGGTGTAATTCTGATAGGCGTGCCTTTATATGAAACTTGACATTTTTCCCTTACTGCTTTTAATATTCTATCTTTATTTAGTGCATTTGTTGTTCTGATTATTATATTTTGGGAGGAATTGCCTTTCTGGTCCAGTCTATTTGGGGTTCTGTATGCTTCTTATATTTTCATGTGCATGTCTTTCTTTAGGTTTGAGAAGTTTTCTTCTATAATTTTGTTGAAGATATTTGCTGGCCCTTTAAGTTGAAAAATCTTCATTCTCATCTACTCCTATTTTCCGTATGTTTGATCTCTCATTGTGTCCTGGATTTCCTGGATGTTTTGCGTTAGGATCTTTTTGTGTTTTGTATTTTCTTTGATTGTTGTGCCAATGTTCTCCATGGAATCTTCTGCACCTGAGATTCTCTCTTCCATCTCTTATATTCTGTTGCTGATGTTCGCATCTATGGTTCCCGATTTCTTTCCTGGGGTTTCTATTCCCAGCTTTCCCTCACTTTGGGTTTTCTTTATTGTGTCTACTTCCCTTTTTAGGTCTTAGATGGTTTATTCAATTCCATCACCTGTTTTTCATGTTTTCCTGCAATTCTTTAAGGGATTTTTGTGTTTCCTCTTTAAGGTTTTCTACCTCTTTAGCTGTGTGCTCCTGTATTTCTTTAAGTGAGTTATTAAAGTCCTTCTTGATGTCCTCTATGTTCATCATAAGATATACTTTTAAATCCGGGTCTAGATTTTCGGGTGTGTTGGGGTGCCCAGGACTGGGTTGGTTGGGAATGCTGCGTTCTGATGATGGTGAGGGGTCTTGGTTTCTACTAGTAAGATTCTTGTGTTTGCCTTTCTTCATCTGGTAATCTCTGGATTTAGTTGTTATAGTTGTCTCTGGTTAGAACTTGTTCCTCAGGTGATTATGTTAGCCTCTATCAGCAGACGTGGGAGAATAGCTCTCTCCTTAGTTTCAGTGGTCAGAGTACTCTCTGCAGGCAAGCTCTCCTCTTAAAGGGAAGGTGCCCAGATATCTGGTGTTCAAACCTGCCTCCTGGGAGAAGATATGATCTTCTTCTCATTAGAGGTCTTAAGATTCCATACAGGGTCCTGTGGTGTACTTGCGGGTTTCCGGAGACTCTGCACCCAAGGAACCCCACTGCTGAAGTGGACCGGAAGGGACTTGTGATCCTGATCAGGCCAGGTTTTCTGCTTCCCTAATTAATGCAGTCTCAGGTCCCACATGATTGGATTGGAGCAGACGCTGTTTTCCACTCAGCAGAGGTCTTAAGATCCCGTGGAGGGTCCTGTGGGGTCCTTGTGGGTGTCTGGTAACTCAGCAGGCCTGGAAGGGCAGGACTGGCATTTCTTATCAATGGTTACCTAAAGGACAAAACTCTGCTGCCAGGAAAGGCAGAAGAACCAAAAGAATTAAACATATAGAATAAAATTATCCTGAAACCCATCTAGTTATATTTCCATATATATATCCATACATATTTCCATACATATATTTCCATATATATTCCATATAATATAACTATATGTATATAGTTATATTTTCAAGTATAAATTAATTATGGTTGCAAGAGATGGGGAGTGGGTGGTGGTGTACGGAAGCTTCTCAGCCTAGCCCTTGGTGAGAACACACAACTACCCTAGGCTTCATTTATATTCTGTGTCAGTGCTGCCCCCTACTGGAAACCAGGTTGATCTTGGCCACAGGATTGCTTCAGAGACTCAAGGATCCTACTACCTGCACTCCAAGCCAGTAAGGATCATTCTTCAAAATAACATGTATTTTCTGAGACAGAAAAATCACAGTCCATTAATACCTGCATTCTATGAATTTGAGCAGATCTTACAGACGAAAAACATTATCTTATTTAAGGTTTCTATGGCTGTGCTAAAAGTCGTGACCAAAACAAATTGGGGAGGTTTATTTGGCTTCCCCTCAGAGAAGAAGAGTCCTCACACAAATACACATTAGCTTATCAAGGTGCATCTTTTTCTATTGAAGCTAGACAAGGTATCCCAGTTAGGGGAAAGGGACCAAAGGCAGGCAATAGTCAGAGGAGTCACTAGAGTGTAATCATCCCCCCAACATCCCCCCAACCTGAAGCTCACTGAACAAGACCTCCACTTTGTTGTCATTAAGGAGATTATCTAGGGTGGAGCCTGCCTCCCTAGATCACTCTATTGTTCAGCCTCTGTGGCTGCTGCTACCTGCTGGGAGTTGGCATAGCTGTTCTTGAGTCCACATCTGATCCTACACATGGTCACCTGCAGCTGGGCTCCAAGGATAATTTGGCAGGAATGGGCTTACCCTCTCCTTTATAAAATATGTCTGCCATTAAAAATTTAAACCTTCATCAGAACACTGTCTTGGTTCCATCTCTCTCTTGTCACCTAGATTCCCTCTCTTTCAGCACTGGCCTGACATTCAGGTGTACCAGTCCTTGTGAGTCGCTGGACGACTCATAACACTAGAGGACTTCAGATCTGGAACTAATACAGGGCAGGAACCTGGAGGCAGAACCTGATGCAGAGGCCATGGAAGGTGCTGCTTACTGGCTTACTACACTCAATGCTGCTGTTGTTCTTAGGGTCATCACATGATACTGGCAGGTTCAACACATTGGAGCCATCTGCTGTGACAAGACTGCACTTTTAGCAATAGGATCTCATAGGCTCTCTTCATGGTCCAAGCTTCAACTTCTCTCCATCACCCCTTCAAACATGTGCCTTCAACTGTCACTGAGGCTTTACCTTCACCAGTGTCCTCTCCTGGCTTCTCACAGGGCCAAACTTTAGATGTTCTCCTTTACCCTTCATGTCTTCTAAATCAGTACAGCCTTGATGACTCTTAAACTCCAAAATTTGGCTGCCAGTGCACTAGGTTTAGAATTTTATGCCATGATTGTTACCTACTACATGGTGATTCTAAGATTACCTAAGGTTTGAAATTTATGCCATGTACATGATGCCCCTTAGTGTGTTCATGAAGACTTCAGAAAACAGGAGTGGTAACACTGGAAACTTGCTGAATGCTAACACTTCCCTGGTGGTGTTTCATTTACTTGACACAAATCTGGCTAGAGTTATCTGGGAAGTAGGCTCTATTGAGAAAATGTCTTCCTCAGATTACATGTAGGCAATGCATCTAAGGGGGGTATTTTCTTGATTAATGACTGCTGGGGGTGGACCTAACTCCCTGTGGGTAGGCCCACCTGTATGCAAGTGACCTTGAGTTGTATGAGAACTTAGACAAAGAAAGACCCTTGGAACAAGTCATCTCTAGTGCTTTCTCCAGTATACCCCTCCAGGTTCCTGCTTGCCTTCCTCCCCTGATGCCCCTCCATTAAGGACTGGAACCTGAGGGCTGTAAGAGGAAAGAAATCCTGACTCCTCAAGTTGCTTTTGGTCAGGATGTTTTGTCACACAGCAGAAAACTGGTTAACACAGTATGTCCCAAATCCAGATGCCTTATCTACATGGACAGGGCACCCATATGATAATATGTATCTTATAGAGATCCCAACTGCTCCATAGACTACAGAGTAAAGACAGAAGGCCTATGCTCTCTCAACATATCCACTGTACCTCTCACTGAGTCTTGTTTCAAGAAATGCTCACTGATTGAAAGGAGACAGAACTGCATTTACATGTCAGGCAATTGTTGGACTAGGGATGCAAAACCTGAGACACTTGTGGGAATTCCTTCCTCAAGGACTCTCTGGAAATTCCTTCTCTTATTGTAACTCATTATGTATCTGTCACACTTTAAGACAATGTTGGGGTGATAACTAACATGAGAGCATGAACCAGAAGCTGGGGTCATAGCTGCAATGGAAGCAGATGTTGGGGAGGGGACCCTTGGTGAGAAGAGAAGTTAAGCAGAAACAACCCTGGTGATGGTACTGTGCACTCTACAGTTCTTTGTCCATTTTTTGTCAGTCTCTATCATGGGCCAGAGAAGAAAGAACTGTTCTAAAATAGAAGTAGATCTGTTCAGCTCAGTGAAAAAGCAAATGTTGTGAATTCAGAGGAGAAGTCTGCAAATACAATCTGGACAGACTAAACATACAGTTGGGCACCAAGGCATGCTGAATAAGAGTCCACTTTGGAAAGAACTAGATTTGCCTTCTTTATTCTTTTATACCATTTGTAAAAAAAAAAAAAAAAAAAAAAAAACCCACATACTCATGAATAGAATCATAGTTTATATTTATTTTTTTATTTATTTATTTATTATCTGTAAGTACACTGTAGCTGTCTTCAGACACTCCAGAAGAGGGCGCCAGATCTTGTTACGGATGGTTGTTAGCCACCATGTGGTTGCTGGGATTTGAACTCTGGACCTTTGGAAGAGCAGTCGGGTGCTCTTACCCACTGAGCCATCTCACCAGCCCCCATAGTTTATATTTGTAAACAAGCATGTGTGTATAAAACATATATGGGTCCAGTAACAATTGAGCAAAAAAGTGGCCATGAAGCTGAACGCAGGTGTAGGAGAATATATAGGCGTTTGAGAGGAGAAGAAAAATGTTGTTATTGAAAATATTTCAATATTGAAGAAAATTGTTTACCCCACACACCTATTATAACAAGGCCAAAGATACTGATGTATATTTTGACCTATTATTCTACATTTAGCAATACATCACAAAGCTGTCAGC
Source organism: Mus caroli (assembly GCF_978045245.1). Lineage (NCBI taxonomy): Eukaryota > Metazoa > Chordata > Mammalia > Rodentia > Muridae > Mus > Mus caroli. The sequence goes on along the minus strand of NW_028227259.1, from coordinate 98,520,476 downwards.
ATCCCTAAAACACTTTGAGAAAATACAGAGACAATTTGGTGCCTGAATGCCTGATGAAGATATAGCATCTTACCCTTCAGAAACTTGTCTCTTTCCAATGGTTTTGAGAATCGAGGAAGATGCAGCTCCAGGTCTATGGGCAGGAAATTTGTTGATTGGTTGCTCCATCTGCTTCACTAGAACCAAACAGTAGATATTCTAAGCCTAGGACACTGATTATTCCACAGAGCTCAGACTGTGCCCAGGAACCTGCCATCTGCTCAGTGACCCAGAATACCATGGGCTACAGAGCAAAATTCATGACATGCATGTACTAGACATGGGTGTCATATTTCTGTCTTAACACAGAGGTGCTAGTAATACCAATAAAGGTGTCACTTTTAACAGAGTATATCTCAGCCCTTACTTCATCAGTTACTCTGACACAAGAATCTCAGGCAGGCACAGGAACGCACTTGATGGGAGGGGTTATCACGAAACATGAATCATTTTTCAATTAACATCCCAGAACTAGACTCCAGTCCTGAGCCATCCAAAAAGAGGAATGTATTGTGTTCATATAGTAAATCTGTGCAGTGCAGAATTGAGGAGCTTGATGTCACTGATGCAATGAGAAACAGACGCAGCTGTGGTGACCTTCAACAGTCCTTGACCTGTAGTCACACACCAAAACAGAACTAGACATCAGAGATCAGGGTCAAGTGGATCTGCTATCAAACCCTGCTGGAGAGGGAAGGAAAGTCAGATTCTCCTGAGGCCTTTCCTAAGAAAATTTCACTTGTCCTAAGTCACCATGCATTTAGGACAGCTATGAAAACCTTAGAGCAGCTGAAACACACAGGTGTGTTTTATAAAAAGTACAGGAAAAATTTTCCAATGTATAGCTGCTCCTTACCTACACTAGATGCAATCTTTTTTGTTCTATTAACTGCCTCTTTCTATGGGGAGGGTTGGTGAATAAATGTTCCATTACTGTCTTCATAGGAAAGTTTCTCCCAAAGCTTGACCAACATTACCAGTTTTGTGTCTTTTTCATGTTTCAAGCAAAAAATTTGTTTCCTTGAGTCTGCAGAGTAGGAGGATAACATTGTTAAACATTAATGCCAGACCTGAAAACCGGGGTCCAGAAGGAATGAAGGCTGCACAGTGAAAAAAATAACAGGCAACGGCTACAAAAGGGGACTTATTCTTTCATCAGTGACTAGGCACAAAACAAATCAACCTATACGCAGTAGCAGGACACCACAGAAAAGGGGAAAGTTGACTAAATTGTGAAACCAGCACTACTTTCACAAGCCAATCTGACAACAGTGTTACAGGAGTGAATGCCCTCACAGTGGCATGGGCAATTGGTTCTTATGTGTGTGGAGGGGATACATTTGTAATCAGAAAGTTAAGGTGACTCTCAATTTCAGATTCAATACAAGTGATCTGTGCTTATCAGCTAAGCTGGTGGAAAACACACTGAGTAATCCCAGTCCTTCTTCCAATGAACAGCTCCTCATCCCAGCTGGCACACCTGCATGCTGACTTGTAAGATCCCTTGAAGACTTTTCAGACTGTCCAAGAAGTCTCATCACCACAGTCATTATTCTCTAAGAGAATAATTCTATGCTAAGAGTCACATGACTTGTAATTGCCTAATGAGAACACCAGAGGGACAGATTCAGAAAGGAACATGAGGAATTGATGACTTCAGCCTGTTCATCTGCTTCACAGTTGTCAAGTCTAATGATGTCCCCTCATACAGGAAGTTACTGTTCCTCGTATTGTTTACAATCTAGAAGATAAAGGAAGACAAGTCACAAGAAAAACCAATGTTACTTTAGGAAAGTCTACATTTTATTAAAGACTTTACTCAACAACCTAGTGCCTCATTCCCTCTTTCTTTTTGCAATAATTTACATCCAAGAAAATGAATTATAAGCTGATGCTGACTTTTGTGAATGAACAATCTCTGATGGTTTGTATATGATGCTGTTTCTAGTCTTGGGGGTATTTGAATACCTGCTCTCAAGTTGGTGGCACTGTTTGGGAAGTCTCAGTAGCTAAGACCATGCTGGGGGACATTTGCAACTAAGGATGGGTTTGAATTTTTTAAAAATGGGGATGTTTTGGAGAAACCACACAGTGGTTAGGAGTCTGCTCTTTCAGACTACTGGGCTCATTTCCCATTACCCACATGAAAACTCATGACTGCCCCTACAGTACCAGGATCTGGCACTCCCTCACACACACACATATGCAAGCAAAACAACAGTGCACATGAAAAAAATAATGGAAACAAAAACAGTAAAAGATCTGAAATAGGAAATAATTATTTTGAATTGTGCCAAATATCACAGAGCACGAGGAAAACCCACTTAAAATGATTGAGAAACTACCAAACCTAGTAGAATTGTAATCATCAAAAACTGACAAAGCATGCCTTTAATCCAAGCACTTGGAAGGCAGAGGCAGGTAGATTTCTGAGTTCGAGGTCAGCTCTAAAGAAGAACAAAGTTATAAAATATGCAGAAAAGGCATAGGTATAAAATGATTAACACCAAGTGAGGTCACCCAATATCAGAAATGAAAATGCATGTTCTCTCTCCTATGCAGTATCTGCCCATATATGCACAGAAATAGTCATGTGGTTACAGTAGAAGCAGTAGGAAATAGGACAAAAGGACTAAATACTAGAGGACCAGGGAGGACAGAAGGGCTGACTGACATGAGCTGTACATTGTAAAGAGGATATACATCACATGGTTTTCTCATTCACATGTCATGGAATTTTCAGTCTTTGTGGTAGATAGGTGCACTGGAATATATTCCTTATTGAAAGTATGGAATCAATTGTGAAGTTCCACAGATCAGAATGCTATCTTTAATGTGTAGAAGTTTATAAAGATTTATAGACTTTGAGTCTGGTTGACTTTGATGTGAGATTTTATTGGCAAAGTTCTTATAATAAACACTATAAATTTTTATTTTTGAGATTATAATTACAATATCTCTCTCTTCCTTTTCCTCCTTTTGAACTTTCCAATATAAACCTCCAAACCAACCCCCCACACACACATACAGTTCCACCAATTCATATTAAAAATAGTAACTTAAGAATAAGCCTCAATTATCTGTTCCCATCGGGCCACCCCCGCCTTCTTCCTTCTGAGCCCTGTGGAGGCTGCTAAGGGCTCCAGAGTGCTCTCCACACTGCAGGATCTTGGGATCACCTTGGGATCAAGGGTGAGTGGAACGCAACATCAGCTCCAAAGAATCATGGAGGGTCTTGTGCCAGGAGGAACAGGGATGGAGGAACCCCACCCAACCAGAGGCTGGGACCCATTCAAGTCAGGGGCAGCCCCACCGTCTACATGAACCCAGCGAGGGCGTCTAGAGCACCAGAAGATGCTCCACACTGCAGGATACCCAGGACCTTATGATCACCTGATAGCACGTGGGCAATAGAAGCAACAGAGCATCTTGGTCAGGGTCCCATTGGGCCTTCATCCTCAGTCAGGAAGCTGAGCTGAGACCCAGACCCCAGGGTACCTTCCTTGCCAAAGGAGGGTCAGCCTAATGGAAGACTCTGACCCCACAACTCAGGAGTTGGATCAGAGCACCAGACTTCTGGACACCTGCCCTGCAAGAGGAGAGCACTGACCACTGGGACTCAGGTGAGAGTTGGACTCCCAGGAATGCTGACAGAGGCTAACAGAATCACAGGGGGATGAAGCTCCAGCCAGAGACAGCTTGAACATTAACACCAGCGATTTCCAGATGGCGAAAGGCAAATGTAAGAATCTTCCTAACAGAAACCAAGAACACTAGGCATCATCAGAACCCAGTACAACCACCACAGCAAGTCCTGGATGCCACAACACACCTGAAAAGCAAAACACAGATTAAAAATCATATCCCATGATTGTGGTCTAAGATTTTAAGAAGGACATTAATAACTCACTTAAAGAAATACAGGAGAACATTGCTAAACAGGTAGAAGCCTGTAAACAGGAACCAAAAAAAAATCCCTCAAGGAATTACAAGAGAACACTGCTAAACAGGTAGAAGATTCACAAAAATCCCTTAAAGAAAAACAGGAAAACAACCATACAGGGGATGGAATTGAACAAAACCATCCAAGATCTAAAAATGAAAGTAGAAACAATGAAGAAAACCCAAAGGGAGACAACTCTGGAGATAGAAACCCTAGGAAAGAAATCAGGAACCATAGATGTGAGCATCAGCAACTGAATACAAGAGATGGAAGAGAGAATCTCAGGTGCAGAAGATTTCATAGGGAACATGGACACAACAATCAAAGAAAATGCAAAATGCAAAAAGACCTTAACCAAAAACATTCAGGAAATCCAGGATACCATGAGAAGACCAAACTTTCAGATAATAGGAGTAGATGAGAAAGAAGATTTTCAACTTAAAGGGCCAGCAAATATCTTCAACAAAATTATAGAAGAAAACTTCCCATACCTAAAGAAACAGGTGCCTATGAACATACAAGAACAAACTATAGAAAGAAAATTATAGAAGAAAACTTCCCACACCTAAAGAAAGAGATGGCCATGAACATAAAAGAAGCCTACAGAACTTCAAATAGACTGGAGCAGAAAAGAAATTCCTCCAGACACATAATAATCAGAACAACAAATGAACTAAATAAAGACAGAATATTAAAAGCAGTATGGGGAAAAAAGGTCAAGTAACATATAAAGGCAGGCCTATTAGAATTACTCCAGACGTCTCACCAGAGGCTATGAAAGCCTGGACAGATGTTATACAGACACTAAGAAGAACACAAATGCCAGCCCAGGCTACTACACCCAGCAAAACTCTCAGTTACCATAGATGGAGAAACCAAAGTATTCCATGCGAAACCAGATTCACACAGTACTTTTCGACAAATCCAGCCCTTCAGAGGATAATAATGGGAAAACACCAACACAAGGATGGAAACTACAGCCTAGAAAAGGCAAGAAAGTAATCCTTCAACTGACCTAAAAGAAGACAGCAGCAAGAACTGAATCCCAACTCTAACAACAAAAATAACAGGAAGCAACAATTACTTTTCCTTAATATCTCTTAATATCAATGGACTCAATTCCCCAACAAAAACATCGACTAACAGACTGGCTGCACAAACAGGACACAACTTTTTGCTGCTTACAGGAAACTCACCTCAGGGACAAAGACAGACACTACCTCAGAGTAAAAGGCTGAAAAACAAATTTCCAAGAAAATGGTATGAAGAAACAAGCTGGAGTAGCCATTCTAATATAGAATAAAATTGACTTCCAACCCAAAGTTATCAAAAAAGACAAGGAGGGACACTTCATACATATCAAAGGTAAAATCTACCAAGATAAACTCTAAATTCTAAATATCTATGTTCCAACTGCAAGGGCAGCCACATTCATTAAAGAAACTTTAGTAAAGCTCAAAGCACACATTGCACCTCACATAATAATAGTGTGAGACTTCAACACCACACTCCCACCAATGGACAGATCCTGGAAATAGAAACAAAATAAAGACACATGGACATTAACAGAAGTTATGAAACAAATGGATTTAACAGACATTTACAGAAAATTTTATCCTAAAACAAAAGGATATACTTTCTTCTCAGCACCTCATGGTACCTCCTCCAAAACTGATCATATGATCAGTCACAAAACAGGCCTTAAATGATACAAACATATTAAAATTATCCCATGCATCCTATCAGATCACCATTTACTATGGCTGATCTTCAGTAACAACATAAATAATAGAAAGCCAACATTCACATGAAAACTGAGAAAAACTCTACTCAATGATACCGTGATCAAGGAAAGAATAAAGAAGAAATTAAAGACTTTTTAGACTTTAATGAAAATGAAGCCACAACATAACCAAACTTATGGGACACAATGAAAGCAGTCCTAAGAGGAAAACTCATAGCCCTGAGTGCCTCCAAAAAGAAATTAGAGAGACCATACTCTAGCAGTCTGACAGCACACATAGAGACTCTAGAACAAAAGGAATCAAATTCACCCAAGAAGGGTAGAAGGCAGGAAATAATCAAATTTAGGGCTGAAATCAACCAAGTGGAAACAAAAAGAACTATTCAAAGAATCAACCAAACCACTAGCTGGTTCTTTGAGAAAATCAACAAGATAGATAAACCCTTAGCCAGACTAACTAGAGAGCACAGGGACAGCATCCTAATTAACAAAATCAGAAATGAAATATGAGACATAACAACAGATCCTGAGGAAATCCCAAACATCATCAGATTCTACTACGAAAGGTTATACCCACCAAATTGGAAAACCTGGATGAAATGGACAAGTTCCTAGACAGATATCAGGTACCAAAGTTAAATCAGGATCAGATTCACGATCTTAACAGTCCCATTTTCCTAAGGAAATCGAGGCAGTCATTAAAAGTCTCCCAACCCAAAAAGGCCAGGACCAGATGGCTTTAGTGCAGAGTTCTATCAGACCTTCAAAGAAGACCTAATTCCAACTCTCCTCAAACTATTCCACAAAATAGAAACAGAAGGTTCTCTACCCAATTCATTCTATGAAGCCACAATAACTCTGATACCTAAACCACACAAAGAGACAATAAAAAAAGAGAACTTCAGACCAACTTCACATAGGAATATCAATGCAAAAATAATAAAATCCTCACAAATGGAATACAAGAACACATTAAAACAATCATCCATCCTGACCAAGTAAGTTTCATCCCAGGGATGCAGGGGTGGTTTAATATATGGAAATCCATCAACACAATCTACTATATGAACAAACTCAAAGACAAACCCATATAATCATCTTGTTAGATGCTGAGAAAGTATTTGACAAAATCAAACACCCCTTCATGATAAAAGTCATGGAAAGATCAGGAATTCAAGGCCCATATCTAAACATAATAAAAGCAATCTACAGCAAAACAGTAGCCAACATCAAAGTAAATGTAGAGAAGCTAGAAGCAATCCCACTAAAATCAGGGACTAGACAAGGCTGCCCACTTTCTCTGTACCTATTCAATATAGTACTAGAAGTCCTAGACAGAGCAATTAGACAATGAAAGGAGATCAAGGGGATACAAATTGGAAAGGAAGAAGTCAAAATATCACTATTTGCAGATGATATGATAGTATATATAAGTGACCCTAAAAAATCCACCAGAGAACACCTAAACCTGATAAAGAGCTTCAGTGCAGTAGATGGATAAAAAATTAACTCAAACAAATCAGTGGCCTTTCTCTACACAAAGGATAAACAGGATGAAAAAGAAGTTGGGGGGGGGGGCTGGTGAGATGGCTCAGTGGGTAAGAGCACCCTACTGCTCTTCCGAAGGTCCAGAGTTCAAATCCCAGCAACCACATGGTGGCTCACAACCATCCGTAATGAGACCTGACGCCCTCTTCTGGTGTGTCTGAAGACAGCTACAGTGTACTTACATATAATAATAATAATAAAAAAAGAAGTTAGGGAAACAACACCCTTCACAATAGTCACAAAAAATATAAACTATCTTGGTGTGACTCTAACTAAGGAAGTGAAAGATCTGTATGACAAGAACTTCAAGTCTCTGAAGAAAGAAATTGAAGAAGGTCTCAGAAGATGGAAAGACCTCACATGCTCATGGATAGGCAGGATTAATATAGTAAAAATGGGCTATCCTGCCAAAAGCAATCTAGAGATTCAATGCAATCCCCATCATTAATTCCAACTCAATTCTTTACTGAGTTAGAAAGGGCAATTTGCAAATTCATCTGGAATAACAAAAAACCTGGGATAGCAAAAACTATACTCAACAATAAAAGAACCTCTGGGGGAAACACCATGCCTGACCGTAAGCTGTACTACAGAGCAATTGTGATACAGCAACAGACAGGTAGATCAATGGAATAGAAATGAAGACCCAGAAATGAACCCACATACCTACCGGTACTTGATCTTTGACAAGGGAGCTAAAACCATCCAGTGGATAAAAGACAGCATTTTCAACAAATGGTGCTGATACAACTGGCGGTTATCATGTAGAAGAATGCAAATTGATCTTTCTTATCTCCTTGTACAAAGCTCAAGTCTAAGCGGATAAAAGAACTCCACATAAAACCAGAGACACTAAAATTTATAGAGGACAAAGTGGGGAAAATCCACGAAGATATGGTCACAGGGGAAAAATTCTAAACAGAACAGCATTGGCCTGTGCTTTAAGATCAAGAATCAACAAATGGGACCTCATAAAATTGCAAAGCTTCTGTAGGGCAAAAGATACTGTCAATAAGACAAAAAGTCCACCAACAGATTGGGAAAGGATTTTTACCAATCCTAAATCTGATAGGGTACTAATATCCAATATATACAAAGAACTCAAGAAGCTGGACTCCAGAAATTCAAATAAGCCCATTAAAAATGGGGTACAGAGATAAACAAAAAATTCTCAACTAAGGATTACCAAAAGGCTGAAAAAGCACTTGAAAAAAAGTTCAACATCCTTAATCATCAGGATAATGCAAATCAAAATAACCCTGAGATTCCACCTTACACCAGTCAGAATGGCGAGGATAAAAAAATTCAGGTGGCAGGAGATGCTGGCGAGGATGTAGAGCAAGAGGAACATTCCTCCATTGTTGGTGGGATTGCAAGCTTGTACAACCACTCTGAAAATCAGTCTGGCGGTTCCTCAGAAAACTGGACATAGTACTACCAGTAGATCCAGGAATACCTCTCCTGGCATATACCCAGAAGATGTTCCAACTGGTAATAAGGACACATGCTCAACTATGTTCATAGCAACCTTATTTATAATAGCCAGAAGCTGGAAAGAACCCAGACAATGAATGGATACAGAAAATGTGGTACATTTACACAAGGGAGTACGACTCAGCTATTAAAAACAATGAATTTATGAAACTCTTGGGCAAATGGATGTATCATCCTGAGTGAGGTAACCCAATCACAAAAGAAGTCACTTGATATGCACTCACTGATAAGTGGATTTTAGCTCAGAAACCTAGGATACCCAAGATACATTTTCCAAAACACAAGAAAATCAAGAAGGAAGACCAACGCATGAATACTTCATTCCTTCCTAGAATAGGGAATAAAATACCCATGGAAGGAGTTGTAGAGACAAAGTTTGGAGCTATGATGAAAGCATGGACCATCCAGAGATTGCCCTAACCAGGAGTCCATCCCATAATCAACCGGCAAATGCAGACACTATTGCATATGCCAGCAAGTTTTTGCTGAAAGCTCCCTGATATAGCTGTCTCTTGTGAGGCTATGCCAGTACCTGGCAAATACAGAAGTGGATGCTCACAGTCATCTATAGGATGGAACACAGGGTCCCCAATGGAGAAGCTAGAGAAAGTACCCAAGGAGCCGAGCGGTCTGCAACTGTCTAGGTGGAACAACAATATGATCTAATCAGTACCCCCAGAGCTCGTGTCTCTAGCTGCTTATGTAGCAGAAGATGGACTAGTTGGCCATCATTGGGAAGAGAGGCCCCTTGTTCTAGCAAACTTTATATGCCCCAGTACAGGGGAGCACCAGGGCCAAGAAGTGGGAGTTGTGTGTGTAGGGGAGGAGGGCCGGGGGGAGTATATAGGGGAATTTTGGGATAGCATTTGAAATGTAAATGAAGAAAATAACTAATAAAAGAAAAGAATAAGCCTCGATTTACCCAAGCTTCAGCCCTCAGGACTGTTCTTGACACGAGGTTACAATTCTACAGCATCAATTTGTTGGTTCAAACCTATAACTGGCTGTGACCTCAAGACCTCCCATCTAAAGTGTTTCAGTTGTTAATAAACTGACGAACATTCTCTTCCCATCTTATGTCTACAAGTCCAGAAATCCCTGGTTGCGGGGGTTCTTGAGCAGAGATAATACCCTTACTTTAGAAACCTCATTCCGTCTACAAGCCCCAATTGATGTGTGTTATCTTCAGACTGACACCCCCAGTAAGAACTAAGTTGTGGTTTGGAAAAGTCACTTTCCTGCCCTATGACTTTGATTTCTGTGGCTTTTTTTTATCCTAGATCCTGGTGTTTCTCCTGCACTTCACAGTTCACAGAGCTGTGATGCAGTCCACAGGACAGACTCTCTTCTCACCTGCCTGCCTAGACTAGAAGCTTCTTCCCTGTGACTATCCTGGCAGGGATGAAAGGGGAAGACAGTCTTGACCAGTGGGTTTCAACCTTCTTTAGTGCTGTGACCTTTCTTCAATGCACTTCCCATTGTTGTGGGAACCCCCACCAAAAAGTTATTTCATGGTTAGTTTTTAATAGCAATTTGCCATGGTTATGAATTGTAGTATAAATAGCAGATATGCAGGATATTTACTGTGGTACATCAAAGGAATCCTGTCACACAGGTTGAGAAACACTGATTTATTAGATGCACTGAAGAAAATGGTGCAATTGATATAACTCTTTTTAAACTCATTAAAATTTTAGTATCTGATTCTAAATTCTCTTCACCAGAAGGGATTTGTGTCTGCACTGGGCTTTTGGTCACATTCTCCCATATGGCCCTCAGGCAACAATGTTCAACCGGGAGATAAGGAACCATTGCTTCCTTTTGGCATTTCTGCCCTGATAAACCGGGGATATTATGAAAACTTTGTTCTAGGCCCCTGCCCACCAAATGCTCAGTCAACTCATATCTGCTGTTCTGAAGACTTACTTTTTTTTTTTAAGGCAGTTTCTTTATTTACACTTCAAATGTTATCCCGTTTCCTAGTCCCCCACCTCAAAGCCCCTATCCTTTCCCCCTACATCTGCTTCCCAACATACCCACTCCCACTTCCTGACCCAGGCATGCCCCTATACTGGGGAATAGAACCTTTACAGGACCAAGGGCCTCTCCACCTATTGATGACCAACTAAGCCATCCTCTGATACATATGCAGCTAGAGCCACAAGTCCCTCAGTGTGTTTTCTTTGATTGGTGGTTTAGTGCCAGAGGATTCTAGGATTACTGGTTAGTTTATATTGTTGTTCCTCCTAGGGGACTGCAAACCCCTTCAACTCCTTGGGTCCTTTCTCTAGATCCTTCATTGGGGACACTGTGCTCCGTCTAATGGATGACTGTGAGCATCTACTTCTGTATTAGTCAGGCACTGGCAGAGCCTCGCAGGAGACAGCTCCTATCAGCAAGCCCTTGTTGGCATCTGCAATAGTGTATGGGTTTGGTGGTTGTTTATGGGATGGATTCCCAGATGGGGTAGTTTTAGGATGGTCATTCCTTCAGTCTCAGCTCTGAACTTTGTCTCTGTAACTCCTTCCATGTTAATTTTGTTCTCTCTTCTAAGAAGAAGTATTCACACTTTTGTCTTCCTTCTTCTTGAATTTCATGTGTTTTGCAAATTGTACCTTGGGTATTTTGCCTGCCTCTGCCTCCCAAGTGCTGGGATTAAAGGTGTGTAATTTCCATCCTTGTATTGGTGTTTTCCCATTATTATCCTCTAAAGGGCTGAATTTGTCGAAAGGTATTGTGTGAATATGGTTTTAGCATGGAATACTTTGGTTTCTCCATATATGGTAATTGAGAGTTTTGCTGGGTGTAGTAGCCTGGGCTGGCATTTGTGTTTTCTTAGTGCCTGCATAACATCTGTCCAGGATTGTCTGGCTTTCATAGTCTCTGGTAAGAAGTCTGGTGTAATTCTAATAGGTCTGCCTTTATATGGTACTTGACCTTTTTCCCTTAGTGCTTTTAATATTCTTTCTTTGTTTTGTGCATTTGGTGTTTTGATAATCATGTTACAGGAGGAATTTCTTTTCTGGTCCAAAACTATTTGGAGTTCTGTAGGCTTCTTGTATGTTCATGGACATCTCTTTCTTTAGGTTGGGGAAGTGTTCTTCAACAATTTTGTTGATGATATTTACTGGCCCTTTAAGTTGGAAATCTTCCTTCTCGTCTATACTTATTATTCTTAGGATTGATCGTGTCGTTGTGTCCTAGATTTCCTGGATGGTTTAGGTTAGGATCTTTTTTGATTTCTCATTTTCTTTGATTGTTGTGTCAATGTTTTCTATGTATCTTCTGTACTTGAGATTCTCTCTTCTATATTTTGTATTCTGTTTCTTATGCTTACATCTATGGCTCCTGACTTCTTTTCTAAGCTTTCTATTTCCAGAGTTGTCTCCTTTTGTGATTTCTTTATTTTTTCTATTTCCATTTTCAGATCCTGGATGGTTTTGTTTAATTCTTTTACCTGTTTGGATGTTGTACCCCTGTATTTCTTTTTTTTTTTTTAAGATTTATTTTATGTATATGAGTACACTGTAGCTGTCTTCAGACATACCAGAACAGGGCATCAGATTCCATTACAGATGGTTGCGAGCCACCATGTGGTTGCTGGGAATTGAACTCAAAACCTCTGGAAGAGCAATCAGTGCTCTTAACCACTGAGCCATCTCTCCAGCCCTCTCCTGTATTTCTTTAAGGGAGCTATTTATGTCCCTCTTATAGTCCTCCATTATCATCGTGAGAAGTGGTTTTAGATCCATATATTGCCTTTCTGGTGTGATGATGTATCGAGAACTTGCTATGGTGGAAGAGTTGGGTTCTGATGATGCCAAGTAACCTTGGTTTCTGTTGCTTCTATTCTTATGCTTGCCTCTTGCCATTTGATTATTTCAAGTGCTCCCAGCCCTCTATATATCTGATTGGAGCCTGTCTTTCCTCTAATCCCAATTGAATCAGAACTTCTCAGAGTCCTCTGTGATCCTGTGATTCTGGGATCATGTGATGCTGAGACTCTGGATGTGTCAGACTTCTTGGCAGTCAAGCTTCCTCTGAGACCCTGAGATCCTGATGTGACCAAAATCCTGGGATCCTGGGTGTTAGAGTCCCTGGAAGTTGTTCCTCCTCTGGGGACTGTGGAGCTGTCTGCTGAGTTCAAAACCAATGTAGACCACAGATGACCTGAAGGAACCTGAGACACTGGTCAGTGGGGTTCCTATGTCTGTGCTCCAGCTGGGCCCAGGAAGTCCCGATTCTCTTTGAAGAGATGTTGTGCCCTACTCACCAGTGATCCTAAGATCCTGGGCATGCTAGGGTACCTGGGATGGGGGTAGAGAGTCCTCTGGGGACTGTAAAACTGCCCACTGAGTTCGGGCTCAAGGTTCTGATGACTTATTTGATAATTGACTTACTGGGGAAGAGTGACCACATCTGGCTTTATAGGTCTATCGAGCCTCAGGCTCTGAACATTAGTAGCTGCAAAAACAAATGCTGTCATCAGAACCCTCACAAGAAACAACTTAAGAGAGTAAGGAGTTTACTTCGCCTACTGTTCTTGGGATGCTGCAGCATGGTATTCTGAGAAAGGACTTCTGCAAAGAGGAGAGGCCTGGTCACAGTGTTTTCTAATGGGGAGCCTAGAGAATGTGGTGCTCAGCTTGATTTCTCTCTTTATTTCAGTTCTGGCCTCTTATCCATTAGATGGTGCCACTCCCATTTAAGTTGGTTCACCTTTCTACTCAGTCACAGGTTTTAGGAAACATTCTCAGGTGGATTTCCATAGTGATTCTAAATTGCATCAACATGCTTAGCCATCACTTGGAACCTAAACACCAAAATTAGATAAGTATATATTTTGATTGGCATTGGGATGAGGTATAATGTTTTGGCAAAAGAGATCGTCTCTCAACTAGACTGGCTCTAATCACCTAAGAAAGAGGTCTTTGTGAATTCAGAAGAGTTAGTTTCTGAATTGAGTTAAAGTTTGAAGGTGTGGTAGTTTGAATGTTTGTTACTAGAAAGTACAACTTGCTCTCACCTGTGAGGATTCCTTTTGCTGACTTGCTAGGGCTCAAAGAGAGCAAATCTTTGGAAGAATTTAATGCCTTTAGCCACAGTCTTGTACCTTTTCGCCAACTTCAGTGTAAACTTCTAGTGTTCTACTCTGGGTGATAAGAGCCATTTATGGGCTGGTGGAGCATACCTTCAATACCAGCATCATAAGGCAGAGAGGTAAAAAGAGCTCTGCGCATTGTAGGCTAACCTTGTCTGCAGAGTTCAAGCACAGCCAAAGCTACACAGAGAAACTGTCCAAAACCAAAAACAATCAAACAACAACATAAAAAAGCATTTATATAATGGTTAACTTTGTCACCTTGGTGAACTTTAGACACATCAAGGAAACATACCTGATGGCGTTGTGAAAAGAGGATTTGGGAAGATGCTCTAATCTGAATGTGGAGGTGCTGTTTCATAGGCTGAGGTAATCACCCCCTATGCTGGTGTCATAAGAAAAAAAGAAAGGGAGTGCAAACTGACTATGACCCTTGCCTTCTCTCTGCTCCTGATGGTGCACACATCCTGACCACTTGCCTCTCACTCTTGACACAATGTCCTCCTTTCCATGAGGGACAGTATTCCCTTGAACTTTGAGACAACGAAGATCCTTTTCCAGGTAAAATGCTTCTTTTGGGAATTTCTTCATAGCAAGTGTCACTGGTCTTACTGGGAATCAGGCAGAGGTATTGGGTTTCTTAACAGATGTTAAAGGAAAGCTACTTTCTCTTGGGCATAGAATATGAGAGTTGAGTTATACACCTGACCCTGAGAGAACCTCTCATTTTAATCTGCACCAAAGATTAGAACATTACATATATTATCCCTTTATCTTATGAGTTAATCCCACAAAGGAGACCATCCCACAGGAGGGCTGGTTCACCTGAAGACATTCCAAGGACATGGGAGGAATGATCAACCCCATAATGAGCTGCTGTTCTTACACTTTCCTACTACCAGTTGGTCAGTCATCTTCACTGCCAAACTAGCCTGTTGCCTTGGATCCAGCTCAAAGTTGTGAATGCAGTATTTCTACCTCCAATACCTGTGTAAATTTTAAACATGTTGGCTGAGATATTCTGGGCTTTTTGCCCCTTTCTTCTGTAGACAGCCTTTTTTCTATTGTGTTTGCAGATCTCCACAGCTGCCCCTAACTCTAAAGACATGACTCTCCCTCATTATCTCCTTTTTTAAAAAAAAAATTATTAGAAATTTTCATCATTTACATTTCAATTACTATCCCAAAATTCCCCTATACCCTCCTCCAACCCTGTTCCCCTACCCACTCACTCCCACTTCTTGGCCCTGGCATTCCCCTGTACTGGGGCATATAAAGTTTACAAGACCAAGGGGCCTCTCTTCCCAATGATGGCCAACTAGGCCATCTTCTGCTACATATGCAGTTAGAGACACAAGCTCGGAGGGTACTGGTTAGTTCATATTGTTGTTCCACCTATAGGGTTGAAGACCCCTTCATCTCCTTGGGTACTTTCTCTAGTTCCTTCATTAGGGGCCCTGTGTTCCATCCTATAGATGACTGTGAGCATCCACTTCTGTATTTGCCAGGCACTGGCAAAGCCTCACAAGAGACAACTATATCAGGGTCCTTCCAGCAAAATCTTGCTAGCATATGCAATAGTGTCTGCATTTGGTGGCGGACCATGGGATGGACTCCCAGGTGGGGCAGTCTCTGGATGGTCCATCCTTTCATATTAGCTCCAAACCTTGTCTCTGTAACTCCTTTCATGGGTATTTTGTTCCCTATTCTAGGGAGGAATGAAGTATCCAGGCATTGGTCTTCCTTCTTGATTTTCTTGTTTTGAAAATTGTATCTTGTTTATTCCAGGTTTCTGGGCTAATATCCATGTATCAGTGAGTGCATATCAAGGGACTTCTTTTGAGATTGGGTTACCTCACTCAGGGTGATATCCTCCAAATACCTCCATTTGCCCAAGAGTTTCATAAATTCATTGTTTTTAATAGCTGAGTAGTACTCCATTGTGTAAATGTACCACAGTTTCTGTATCCATTCCTCTGTTGAGGGACATCTGGGTTCTTTCCAGCTTCTGGCTATTATAAATAAGGCTGCTATGAACATACTGGAGCATGTGTCCTTATAACCAGTTGGAACATCTTCTGGGTATATGTCCAGGAGAGATATTGCTGGATGTACTCATAGTACTATGTCCAATTTTCTGAGGAACTGCCAGACTGATTTCCATCTTATCTGGTACCTTCTTGGATTTACAGCTGGCCTCTCTTCCTTTCAGACTCTAATAAGATGATATAGACACTTCCTTCTGAATTTCCTTTTCAATTCTTCTTAATGTCCTTCATCTCAGTAAGAAGGGCCAGGAAGGGTTCCCAGGAAGATGCTGAGTCTTCAGAGGCTGACTGGCTGACTGGCATGCACTGACATGGGGGAGATGGAATGCCTTAGGAAGGAAACTAGGCACAGTAGACTTGGGGAAGCATTCCTGTATTAAATAGCCATGTCTTATGCTCCCAACATTTCCCACTAAACATCTGTCACTAACAAATAAATCAGGACCTAATACCCTAATAGATTTTTAAGAATCTTATAGTATATTAAATTAAAAACACCAGTTCCACCAATCGAAAACTTTAGAATGTTCTCAGGTGGCCATTGAGGCTGATATGAGAGATTTTTCAGCTTTTTTAAACCTACACACTAACATATCCAGCAATGTAAATATTTTTTAATTTATTTTTAATTAGGTACTTTCTTCATTTACATTTCAAATGCTATCCCAAAAGAGTCACAGACCTCCCCCCCCCAACTCCCCTACCCACTCACTCCTACTTCTTGTCCCTGGCCTTCCCCGTACTGAGGTATATAAAGTTTGCAAGACCAAGGGGCCTCTATTCCCAATGATGGCTGACTAGGCCATCTTCTGATACATATACAGCTAGAGATATGAGCTCCGGGGTACTGATTAGTTCATATTGTTGTTCCACCTATAGGGTTGCAGACCCCTTTAGCTCCTTGGGTACTTTCTCTAGCTCCTCCATTGGGGGCCCTGTGTTCCATCCAATAGCTGACTGTGAGCATCCACTTCTGTGTTTTCCAGGCCCAGCATAGCCTCACAAGAGACAGCTATATCAGGGTCCCTTCAGCACTCCACTATGTTCATAGCAGCCTTATTTATAATAGCCAGAAGCTGGAAAGAACCCAGATGCTAGTTTGTCTTGTTTTCTTTTGTTTTGTTTTTGTTGTTGTTATTTGGTTTGCTTAGTTTGGGGGGGGTTGGTTGTTGTTATTGTTTCTTATCAACAAGAGGAACCCCACTTCTCCCCTGGATTGATGTGTTAATCTTACTCTTTGTTCATGACACAAAGAACCTGAGCATTGCATTGTGAGACATCATAGGATCACTTCCAGTAACAATACACATACACACATGAACTTACGGGTGTGTGTATAGATGCCTAATATATATAACTACAACCTGCTGAGTCTTATTTCCTCTTTCCTGTGTATGTGTTTTCAAGTCCAACCACCGGGAACTGCACAGCAATTAGGAGGCTCAGGTTTTTGTAATAATTCCCCCTCACTCAGCAGCCCTTAGTTAACTGCAATTTTTTTAACTAGAGGTGAGACTCTCTGAGATTTACCCCTTCCCAGCAAATCAAATTGTAGCTTGTGGGTGGATCTGGGGTGGCAAAGAGGAGGAGTGAGGAGGAAAGTGGCTTTTTGCTCCAGAGGAGTCAGGAAAACTTTCAGAGTTCTAGAACATAAAACTTCAGCTTGTCCTTGCTTGCAATAGGAACACTGTCACCTCAGGTAAGTTAAACCCCTGCATTCTGCAGCCCACCCTGTCACTCCATGCTGAGGACATTAGGTGGCACAAGGCACTGTAATTTCTGACTCCAGATTTGCAGATTAGAGATTGGTTTCAAACCCAAATTCACGTTTAGCTTTAACTGAAAGAATGTTTTCTTGGATAATTTGTAAGACTTTTAATTTTTGAGACAGCATTTTGCTATGTTGCCCAGATTGGCCTGGACCTGACCATGTAGCTAAGAGTGGTTGGAATCTGCAGTCCTCCTGCCCCTGTCTCCTGAATGCTTGAGTCATTGGCATGTGTCACCAAATGCAGCCTCAGCTCCCCCGTGCTCTCATTACAGGGTGTTACTCAAGAACCTTCTGTTTCATTTCAGTGTTTCTGGTTAGTTTGATTGCTTGGTTAGTTTTTGCTAAGCTAAAAGTGGTCTCCTATAGTCCAGGCTACCCCAGAAGTATATATGTATCTTAGATGGGATTGAACGGCAGAGACCTTCTGCCTCTACCTCCTAAGTGGTGGGACATAAGTCCAAGCACTGTGTCCTCTTAACAGAGTGTGGTGATGAAGAGTGCTCAAAGCATGCTAGACAAATCTTCCTGAAATTCACTACATGTCTAGTATCTACATTAAACCTTTTATTTCACTTACTTTTTGTCAGCATTCAGAAAACATTGACTCATTAAACAAAAGTGAAATTCTCATGGATTAGAGAAATGTATAGAAAAATACATTAAATAACTTGAAGAGGGATTTTCCTCTGTTGCTGATAAGAGAAAACCCTATTGGGTTGGAATTTGGATGTGATTGTGTATAAGTGTGAGTGTAAGTGTGTGTGTGTGTGTGTGTGTCTGTGTGTGTCTGTGTGTGTCTGTGGAGAGAGAGAGTGTGTGTGTGTGTTTTGTGACAACCTGACAGTGGCTAGAGTCATCTGAGAGGAGGGAATATGCTTCCATAAGACTGCGATATAGGCAAGCCTGTGGAGCATTTTCTTAATTAGTGATTAATGGGGAAGGGCACAGCCCATTTGTGGGTAGTTCCACCCCTGGGCTCATGGACGTGGTTCATCACATCAAACAATCCCAAAGACATAACCTGGTACTGGCATAGTGGGCTGTTGTTTTGACACACCTAATCGTGTTTTAGGGAGGACTTTGGAAGGACTTTGGAAATTTGGACTAGAAAATCCATTGAGTGAGGAGATCTCAGTAAGATGTTCTATAGGATGTTGGAAGGTAACAGCATTGAGAGCAGTTCAGATGATGGAGGCATGGATTGTGAGGCTTCAGAGGGAAGCCAAGACGCTACTGAATCATTTGAGTTAAGACTTCATAGTTCAGGTTTTAGCTTAAGAATCAGCTCTTGATTAACAAGTCACCAGAACAAGTAAAGTGAAACCTTTGATTTCCTGAAATATCAACAGGTCACCTGGGGCTGAAGAATCAGCTGAGATTAACAGACCAGCATTATTGAGGTAAGGTCATCTGGAAAGTGTTCTCAAAGAATCGAAAGAAGCTTTATTCCAAGGTTGACAGCTGAACTCCATAGTGAAAGAATCACCCTGGTGGTGCTGGTTTTGAAGTTACTAAGGGGAGAACAGGTGGGGCTTGGCACTGGAGAGAAGTGCTGGAGTCTTGGAGTCTGGAGTCTTGGAGTCTAGGAAAAGCTATGGGTGAAAGTGCTACCCAGTTGAGAGACCCCAGCATTTGGAGATGCAGTACCTAGGCATGAGTACCAAGAACAGCAGGTATGGAGTGGAGTCAGCCTGAGTCTAGGAGACAAGCTCTGTTTGCTATACAGGGCAGAGTGGAGAAGTAACCCAAGCCCTTTGAAGGAACCCAGAAGAGATGGGTAGTACCCAGACATTGGACATTGAGTACATTATACTCTTGCCATTGAGGTGGGGTCTAATCTGTTTGTGACTGTGCCCTGGTTATCTCTTTTTTAAAAAATATTTTTATTACATATTTTCCTCAATTGCATTTCCAATGCTATCCCAAAAGTCCCCCATACCCTGCCACCCACTCCCCTACCCACCCTTTCCCACTTTTTGGCACTGGTGTTCCCCTGTACTGGAGCATATAAAATTTGCATTCCAATGGGCCTCTCTTTTCAGTGATGGCCAACTAGGCCATCTTTTGATACATATGCAGCTAGAGTCAAGAGCTCTGGTGTACTGGTTAGTTCATAATGTTGTTGCATCTACAGGGTTGCAGATCTCTTTAGCTCCTTCGATAATTTCTCTAGCTCCTCCATTGGGGGCCCTGTGATCCACCCAATAGCTGACTGTGAGCATCCACTTATGTGTTTGCTAGGCACCGGCCTAGTCTCACAAGAGACAGCTATATCAGGGTCCTTTCAGCAAACTCTTGCTAGTGTATGCAATGGTGTCATCGTTTGGAGGTTGATTATGGGATGGATCCCTGGATATGGCAGTCTCTAGATGGTTCATCCTATTGTCTCATCTCCAAACTTTGTCTCTGTAACTCCTTCCATGGGTGATTGTTCCCAATTCTAAGAAGGGGCAAAATGTCCACACTTTGGTCTTCGTTGAATCAATCCACTCCTATCTCCTTCTACTAAGGTCAAATCTAAGTGGATCAAGGAACTCCACATAAAACCAGAGACACTGAAACTTATAGAGGACAAAGTGGGGAAAAGCCTCAAAGATAAAGGCACAGGGGAAAAATTCCTGAATAGAACAGCAATGGCTTGTGCTGTAAGATCGAGAATTGACAAATGGCACCTCATAAAACTGCAAAGCTTCTGCAACGCAAAAGACACCGTCAAAAGACAAAAAGGCCACAAACAGATTGGGAAAGGATCTTTACCTATCCTAAATCAGATAGGGTACTAATATCCAATATATATATATAAAGAATTCAAGAAGGTGGACTCCAGAAAATCAAATAACCCCATTAAAAATGGGGCTCAGAGCTAAACAAAGAATTCTCACCTGAGGAATACTGAATCGCTGAGAAGCACCTGAAAAAATGTTCAGCATCCTTAATCAATAGGGATATGCAAATCAAAACAACCATGAGATTCCATCTCAAACCAGTCAGAATGGCTAAGATCAAAAATTCAGGTGACAGCAAATGCTGGTGAGGATATGGAGAAAGAGGAACACTCCTGCATTGTTGGTGGGATTGCAAGCTTGTACAACCACTCTGGAAATCAGTCTGGCGGTTCCTCAGAAAATTGGACATAGTACTACAGGAGGATCCCGCAGTACCTCTTCTGTGCATATATCCAGAAGATGTTCCAACTGGTAAGAAGGACACATGCTCCACTATGTTCATAGAAGCCTTCTTTATAATAGCCAGAAGCTGGAAAGAACCCAGATGTCCCTCAACAGAGGAATGGATACCAAAAAAATGTGGTACATTTACACAGTGGAGTACTACTCAGCTATTAAAAGGAATGAATTTATGAAATTCCTAGGCAAATGGTTGGACCTGGAGGGCATCATCCTGAGTGAGGTAACACAATCACAAAAGAACTCAAATGATATGTACTCACTGATAAGTGGATATTAGCCCAGAAACTTAGTATATCTGAGATATAAGGTTCTCTCCTTTTGCAGTAAGAATTTAATTGACATTTGATTTTCACAGGAGCCCAAACTTGAGTGACTTTGAACTTTGAAAGGAGATTTTGTATTGTAAAATGGAATGGATATTTTGTTTAGAATATTCTTCTGTAATATATAACACATCTAAAGCACAGTTTCCTCTTCCTCTACTCAGCTCAACTCCCTATCAACATATACCTCCTTCCCCAGATCCAATCCTCCTTTGTTTTCTCTTTAAGAAAAAAGCAGGTTTCCAAGGGATGAAAGCCAGAGACAACAAAACAAGGCAAGACAAAGACCCCCATATCAAGTCTGTACAAGGGAACCCAATAGGAGGAAAGAGAGACTGGATGATTTCCATTAATGTATTAATTTATTTATTTCACATCCAGAATGCAGCTTATCCTCCATGTCTGCAGAGTCCCTCCCTCTTACCTCCCTTCCCTCCACTCCCTTTCATTTAACCCCAGAGAAGTGGAGGTTTCCCATGGATTTGCCTTGGTATATCAAGTTGCAGTGGACTAGTTGCAACCTTTTCTATTGAAGCAAGAAAAGGCAGCCAAGTTAGGGGAAAGGGATCCAAAGGCAGTTAGCCCCTGGTCCTCCTAGTAGGTATCCCATGGAAAGAACAAGGTGTGTATCTGTTACATCTGTGTAGGGAGCCTATTTCTATGCTATGGATGCACTCTGGTTGGTAATTCAGACTCAGTGAGCCCCTATGGGGCAAGGTTGGTTGAATCTGTAGGTTTTCTTGTATCCTTGGCTTATCTGATTCTTCAATCTTACTCCCACTTCCACAGATTCTTCAAGCTCTGCCTAATGATTTGCAGTGGGTCTCTGCATCTGTTTCCATGAGCTGCTGGATGAAGTCTCTCAGATGGCATGTATGCTAGGCTCCTATCTGTAGATATCAACAATATTGTTAATATAACATCAGGGTGGTGTTTCTCTCATGGCGTGGTCTCTCATTGGGCCAGTCATTCGTTAGGCATTCCCTTAATTTCTGTTCCTTTTTATCCATACATATTTATAAGCAGGAAAATTTGTGTGTCAAAAGTTTGTGGGTGAGTTGTTAGCTCCATCAGAATACTTGCCTAATTACAAGAGGTGACTGGTTCATATTCCATAGGTCTTATTGCAAGAAGTCATAGCTAGGGTCACTCTCATAGATTCCAGGGAGTTTCCATTGTCCTAGTTATCTAGCTCATCTCAGAGATTCTCGGAAGTCACAGATTCCACTTCTCTCTCACTTCTTCTTCACCACATGTGACGACTCTGGTTACTGTCCAGAATTTCTCTTACACATAGTTCCCTCCATCCATCTCCTTCTGAAGTGTACTTTATTTATGTTCTTAGTAAGATTGAAATATCCTCTGCCGGACCTTCCTTCTTAGTTTCTTTGGGTCTCTGGATAACAAGGTTATCCTTTACTTTATGGTTAATATTCACTCGTGAGTACATGCCACATTTGTCTTTCTGAGTCTGGGTTTAGCCTACAAATTTCATGATGTCATTTTTTTTGAACAGCGGAGTTGTATTCTGTTGTGTAAGTGTACCATATATTCATTTTCCATTCTTCAGTTAAGGGGCATTTGGGTTGTTTCAATTTCTTGCTATTTCCAATAAAACAGTGAACATAGTTAAAACACTATTCTTGTGGTATGATGGAGCATCTTTTGTGTATATGACCAGGAGTGGTATAATCATTTCTGAGAGAATAATTTCCAATTATTTGAGAAAGCACTGAATTTATTTTTAGACTATTTCAAAGCTATTACTCACTTTCAGACTGGTTGTACAAGTTTGCACTCCTACCAGCAAAGGAAGAGAGTGTTCCCCGTGCTTCACACCCTAGCTACCATGAACTGTTGCCCTTCTAAAGGGTGTAAAATGAAATCCCAGAGTCATTTTGATTTGGATTTTCCTGATGACTAAGGATGTTGAACATTTCTGTAAGTGCTTCTACATTATTAAATATTCCTCTGTTGAAAATTCTATTTTGCTATGTACCACACTTTTAAAATTTGGGCTATTTGGTTTGTTAGTGTCTACTATTTTTAGTTCTTTAGGTATTTTGGATATCAGATCTCTTTCAGATGTAAGGTTGGTGGAGATCTTTGCCCAATCTCTAGGCTACTGTTTTGTCCTTTTGACTACTGTCCTTGACAAAATCTCCTTTTCCATACAGGAGACTTTTTAGTTTCATGAGGTCCCATTTATTACTTTTTGATCTTAGTGACTGAGATGTTGGATCTTTCAGGAAGATGTCTCCTGTACTAATGGATTCAAAGCTATTACCCACTTTTTAATTATATTTAATGTCTCTAGGTTTAGGTTAAGGTTTTTGGTCCACTTGGACTGGAATGTTCTGTAGGGTGATAGATATGGACCTATTTGAATTCTTCTACATGCAGACATCCAGTTAGGCCAGCACCATTTGTTTTCTTTTTTATTGTATGGTTTTGCCTTCTTTGTCAAAAACCACTGTCCATAATTGTAGTGGTTTATTTCTGGGTCCTCAATTTGATTCAACCTCTGTCTTGATACCAATGATTCAAGTTTTTTTTTTAATATTTTTTATTACGTATTTCCTCAATTACATTTCCAATGCTATCCCAAAAGTCCCCCATACCCTCCGCAGAGCTGAGAATTTTACATCTTTATATAAAGGCTGCTAGTGGAAGATTAGCTTTCAGGATGGTAGGCTGAGGGTCTTTAATCCCACAAAGATACACCTACTCCAATAAGGCCATACCTACTCCATCAGGGCCACACCTTCTAATAGTGCATATACAACCCAACACATTTTTATAGGACTAGATCATTTAGGTGATCTTGATTTAATTTTGTAAGTTTTTGTCTGTCTAGAAAATCATCCATTTCATTTAGATTTTCCAATTTTGTGGAATACAGGATTTGAAGTAAGACATAATGATTCTTTAGATTTCCTAAGTATCAATTGTTATGTCTCCCTTTGCAGTTCTGATTTTATTAATTTGGGTACTGTCTCTCTGCCTTTTAATTTGGCTAAAGGGTTGTCTATATTGTTGAATTTCGCAATGAACAAGCTCTTGGTTTCATTGATTCTTTGTATTCTCTTTGATTCTAATTGCTTGATTTCAGCCCTGAGTTTGATTATTTCCTCTTCTTAGTTGTGTTTGATTCTTTTTCAATAGAACTTCCAGATGTATTTTAAATTGATAACATGAGAACTCTCCAATTTTTTTATGAAGGCACTTAGTGGAACAAAATTTCCTCTTAGCACTGTTTAGTACTGCTTTCATTGGGTCCCATAAGTTTGGGTATGTCCTGCCTTCATATTCATTGAATTATAAAAAATCTTTAATCTCATTATTTCTTCCCTGACCCAGTGACAATTTAATGGGGTGTTGTTCAGTTTCCATGAGTTTGTAGGCTTTCCATGAGTTTGTAAGCTTTGTTATTTCTATCATTGTCCAGCTTTAATCCATTGTGGTCTGGATACAAGGTGTTATTTCACCCTTATCTGTTGAAGCTTGCTCTATAACCCAATTTATGATCAGTTTTGGAATAGGAATTATGAGATGCTGAGAAGATATATTCTTTTGCATTTGGATGAAATGTTCTTCAGGTCTGTTAGGTCTGTTTGATTCATAAGATCAAATACATTACTTTTGTTTAGTTTCCATGTGACCTGTCCATTGGTAAGATTGGGGTGTTGAAGTCTCCATGAGCTTTGATGTGTGATTTAATCTTTAGTAATGTATGATTTATGAATGTGGATCCTTTTGCATGTGGACAAATGTTGAAAATTGTACCATCATCTTGGTAGATTTTTCCTTGAAGAGTATCAAATATTCTTCCTCATCTCTTTTGATTAATGTTGGTTAAAAGTCTTATTAGATATTACAAAACTATTCCAGCTTCTTTCTTGGGTTGGTTTGCTCAAAAATCTTTTTCCAGGCCTTTACTCTGAGGTTATATCTATCATTGTTGCTGGCCTGTATTTCTTGTATTCCACAGAATAATGAATCCAGTTTATTCATCCACTAGGCTAAGCCCCACCTTTTAAAAAGTAAATTGAGTCCATTGATGTTGAGAGATATTAATCTCCAGTGAATATTAATTTCTGGTATTTTGATGGTGGTGATTTTGTGTGTGTTTGTGTGTGTGTGTGTGTGTGTGTGTTGGTTTTTTGACATAGAATTATTTCTTGGGTGTAATTATCCTCCTCCACTTTCAGTTATTCTTTTAGTATCCTCTGTAGAGCTGGATTAGTAGACAATATTGTTTAAATTGGGTTTTGTCATCGCATATCTTGTCTTCTCTATCCATGATGATTGAAAGTTTTGCTGGGTATAATAGTCTGGGATGGTACCTGTGATCT
This sequence comes from Mus caroli, assembly GCF_978045245.1. NCBI lineage: Eukaryota > Metazoa > Chordata > Mammalia > Rodentia > Muridae > Mus > Mus caroli. The sequence continues at coordinate 98,494,922 of NW_028227259.1, read as the reverse complement.
CTTAGAGACTGTAAGACATCTCCCCAGTCCATTGTGGTGTTTAAAGTCTCCTCTAAGCATTCTCCTGTACTTCTAACTGGTCTACATTTTTATGTTACTTGGCTTTCATCCCTATCACCTTTTACTGTCCTTTTCTTTGTTCTATACGCTTAGTGATTGATTATTATGTGGCAGAAGGAGTTTTGGTTTTGTTTTTTTGTTTTTTGTTTTGTTTTGTTTTTTGTTTGTTTGCCAATCTACTACTTGTTCTGTAAGCTTCTTGTATGTTTATAGGCATCCTTTCCTTTAGGGGAAATAAATTTTCTTCTATAATTTTATTAAAGATATATTCTCGGCCTCTGAGTTGGGGCTTGAGGCTTATGAATATAGCCTGGTTGTGCCAGGCCTCCAAGAATGCAGGAGGAGCTAGCTGTGGACCAAGAAATAGACAGCAGAGGGTTCAGTGTCAGAACTCCCGAACACTGAGTTTTCTCAGAGGGGCCAGCAGGCAGGGAATTGCGATAGTGTTCAGTAATATTTTATACATCAAAGCCACTAGCAAAAACATCTTAAGCTAACTTATTAACAATCACCATTTCCAACTCTTTCTAAGGGTGGTTGACATTAATAAAAATCTACAGCTCTAAGTCCTTTCTGAGGGTGGTGATTAAACCATTAATCTGCTGTGAAGCCATGCTTGGAAAAGATCATTCACTATTATTGTAAGTGCCAATGATACTGCCCAGCAAGGGGCTGGAAGCTTACTTAGAGATTTCATAGAACTCATAGATTAGGAGGGGCATGAGAGCAAGAAGCAGAGCAAAACTCCATAAGAGCATGAAGTCACAGGACACATAGCCTTCAAAGCTCTGCCTCTCCAAGGCACACCCATTGTGGTTTTGCCAAATGTGACATTCCATGAATTCTAAAGTTTTTTCTTGATCCTCTAGTTCAGCTCTAACATTCATTGTTGTCCATATTTTATTTTCTTGTCATAGAATTTGACATTGGTAAGTTAGGACAAGTAGGAGGACATTGATCTGAATCTGTCGTCTCACATCCCAGAAAATGCAGTGGCTGCAGAGTATCTAGTATGTTCTCTAAAAGCTTGAAGAAGCGTCATATGTAAAGGGAATTGGACACAAATCATGTCCAGATGTCTTAGTTGACTGAGGCTCTGACTCTGGGAGAATTGATATAGGCATGCCCTATAAATCTGGTTACAAATGATAGAGACCCTTTACAATAATGAATCTAATTCAGCCAAGCTTTCCACAATGTCCAGCTTGGTTGCAGTTGGCAGTGTTAGTATTATTTTTTGACCTCTGTAAAATGTTCATGTCAGTCTATGAACTCAGCAACTTATATATCCTGAGAGGTTTGTAGTCCAAAGGTAATTTGGGGTAATAATTGTCTGTTTAGTGACAACCCTGGCTAGGTAGAACACAGCAGTCAACTTAAATTGTTCATTGTTTGTGGAGAATCTCCTGGCATAGAGGCATCAGTCAGTTTGACCCAGTAGTTAGTATTACCACAGAGACCTCAGATGTTACTATTAGGAGTGATAGAAAACTTAAACATTGTTTTAGATTTATTTATTTATAATGTGTACAGCATTCTGCCTGCATGTATCCTGCAGGGCAGAAGAGGGCACCAGATCTCATTATAGATGGTTGTAAGCCACCATATGGTTGTGGGGAATTGAACACAGGACCTCTAGTAGAGCAGACAATGCTCTTAACCTCCAAGTCATCTCTGTAGCCCAAACTTAAACATTTTAAATGTCATTATCTTAGGGTTTCCATTGCTTTGAAGAGATAGCATGACCAAGGCAAGTCTTGCAAAGGTAAACAATTAGGGCTGGCTTACACTTTTAGAGGTTCAGTCCATTATCATGGCAAGAAACATGACAGCATGCAGACAGACATGCTGTTGGAGTACCCAAGAATTCTACATCTTGACCTGAAAGCAACCAGGAAGAGACTGTCTCCCCAGTAGCAAGGAGGAGGGTCTCAAAGCCGACTCCCAAAGTGATACCTTTCCACCAATAAATCCACACCTCCTAACAGTACCACTCCCTATGGCCAAGCATATCCAGGCCACAACTGTTAGGAGCAACCCTGTTTGAATGTTAACTACCTTCTTAGCCATAAGTGCTTACTTACAAATCTTGGCCTTAGTGGAAAAGTACTAGCTTAGTTGAGATTTCTGTGGGAAAATGTTGAGGCCTCTGTAGGAAAGTACTACCCCCACTTAAGAACAAATAGCTATAGATCTTGTGGACAGGTACCTAGCAACCTTCTCTGTTCTGTTCCTTCTGCTGAACTTTTTACCTAGCCAATATTCTGATTTTGGGAACAGGTACGTTCCCCCAGAAACAAAGTGAATCTGTGTAATCCCCCTCCCCATATCGCTTCTATTGGGTATAAAACCTGCCTAGGAAAAATAAAATTTGTTAGCTTGAGCAATCAGACTTGCTGTCCATTCTTTGTGTTTCTTGTTCCCCATTCTATCCACAGATGGTTCCTCAGACCCTGTTCAACTGTCCCGTGGGTCAGGACACACATCACCCATAATTAGCAGATCTCTAGGGTTTGAGGACCACAATCTACTGAGTACATCTGAGGTATACAAATTGTTCCTTGTTACCTGCTTCAGACTGAAACCAGAAAACATGTATAAACAGCTAAGTGAAGATTATTTCTAGAGTTAGTATTAGTGATGACTACTAGTATCACTACAGAAAGCTTACATATACATAAACTTGCAAGTCTTTATTATTCAAGCTTTAAGCACAATAACTGAATTCCTTACCCTCTATGTTGTTTAAGCTACTTCTCAGACACACACACTGAGGAACTTACATTTAGTCTTGCCTTGGCTCACTCTACTGTACCTATTTGTTCTTAAGCAGACTCTTGGCAAATCCTCATAATGCTTGACCTCATGGTGACCCTGCTCTTCTTTATCTGTCTGTGGCCCTCTTCTTCCTCCTGCTCTCCTTCCTTACCCCTCACTGATAAATCAGAACACAGTCCAACTCTCCTATCCAACTCTCCCAAGTCATTAGCTGGTCAGCTTTTCATTAACCAACCAGGGATAATTGGGGAGCATTTTTACACCACAAAGATACAGGAGATGGTTAAATACTTATGACAATGCCTGTGCCTAGACTGTACCCAGTTCTCAGGATACAGAAATCATCTGAGTGCACAATGCACAAGATCCTCCTCCAACATCTCCCACCTTTAGTCCAAAAAAGACTTTATCCATATAACAAACTATACAATAAGAACAATGATGAGAAAGTTATGAAAACTTATCAGGTAAGAATTAGTCATAATATCCAGTCCATTTGTATTATCCAACTTTGGAGAATGTACTGTACTATCTATCCTCTCTCCTTGAGTTCAGAGTCCTGTACTTAAGTCATTTTCCATCATAGCTTGCAGATGTCAACCTGAAAAAATCTACTTAGACCTAAATTTATCTTTTTAAAGCATTTTGCTAAATCTAAAATATCTTCAGCTTAATTGTGAGATTAAAAGCATCTAGTGCTCCATCTCATTAGAGATTTGATAAGGAACATGACTTTAGTGTGCTTGCACAGTAAGCAACTTCTAAAATTATTGAAAAAACAGACAGCAGTCTACATGGAGAACTACCCAAATTTTCTTTATAAAATTGGACTATCCAAATTAAGTCTTCTGGTCCAGTATGATACAATTTTTTTGTGAAGCAGGAATTATGAAGAACTTGCCCACCTTGGACCTGGTAAAGTTCAGCAGTCAACTTTCTCTCTCTCTCTCTCTCTCTCTCTCTCTCTCTCTCTCTCTCTCTCTCTCTCTCTCTCTCTCTCTCTCTCTCTCGTGTGTTAGGGTTTGTGGTAGTGTTGTGCTTCCCTTATTTTGGTTCTACTGTAATGGAATTATTTTCTGTGTTTATTTTTTTAATCTAGATGAAATAGATGCTTTTATTTTATTATTTTTTTAATCTATCAGTGCTCTGCTGCATATGCACCAACATGCCAGAAGAGGGCATAAGAGCCCCTTATAGATCATTTGTGAACCACGAAGTGATTGATGGAAATTGAACTCAGAACTTCTGGAAGAGCAGCCAGTGCTCTTAACCGGCTGAACCATCTCTCCATTCCTCCTATAGTTTTTTTAAATTGTAGTTAATCTGTTGGGCTGAAGTTTTTCATCTAAAATTTTCTGTAGGTCTAGATTTGTTGAATAGATATTTTTAAAATTTGCTTTTGACATGGAATATCTTTTCCATCTATGGTGATTAAGAGTTCTGCTAGGAATAGTAGTCTATATTGACATCTGTGGTCTCATAAAGATGCAAGACATCTGTTCAGGCCCTTCTATCTTTTAGAGTCTCTGTTGAAAAGTCAAATGTAGAGCTCTGCCTGACCAGTGGCACGAGTTCCTTCCAGTCTGGGCCAATGTCCTGAGCAGAGCTTGGGTGTGAACTCTGCAGCCAATCCCACAACACCCAGAGAAGATCCACTCCCAGGTGTTATAACACTCATGGGATCATAGACACAAAATCTGCCCCAACACCTGAAGTAACTGAGACCAATGGGACCCAAGAACCCAGGAACTCCATCTGACCAGTAGCATGGATTTCTTCCAGTCTGGGCTAGTGCCCTGAGCAGACCTTGGGTGCGAACTCAGAAGCCAGTCCCACAATACCCAGAAAAAAAATCCACTCCCAGATGGTCTAACATGCCCAGGTCCTCAGGGTCCCAGCAGCTTGGTCACACCACGATCACATGGTTCCAGAGAGAGCTTGACTTCCAGGAGCTCTGACATACCCAGGATCTGAGGACTTCAGGATCCTAGGACTTCAGGATCCCAGAATCACAGGATCACAGAGAAAGCTGAACTCTGAGGAGTTCTGACACAACCAGGACCACAAGAAGGACAAGCTCCAGTAAATGACAAGGGCAGGTAGCTCTAGAGATAATCAGATAGCTGGAGGCTATAAAAACATAAGCAAAACAAACCAAGGTTATTTGACATCATTAGAACCCAATTGTCCCACCATAGCATGTCCTGGATACACCATCATATCTGATAGAGCAAGTTTCTGATCTAAAATCACTTCTCAAGGTGATGATAGAGGACTTTAAGAAGAACATAAATAACTCCCTTAAAGAAATACAGGTAAACAGCTGGAAGCCCCTAAAGAGGAAACATACATCCCTTAAAGAAATACAGGAAAGCACAATCAAATAGGTGAAGAAAATGAACAAAACCATCCCAGATCTAAAAATGATATAGAAACGAAAAAAAAATCACAAAGGGAGACAACCCTGGAGTTTAAAAACCTAGGAAAGAGATCAGGCATCACCAACAGAATACAAGAGATAGAAGAGAGAATCTCAGGTGCAGAAGATACCATAGAAAACATTGACACAACAGTCAAAGAAAGTACAAAAAGCAGGTTGACAGATTCCAAGTCAAGTTGACAGACTGGGAGACTGGGTATGAGTGGAGGAAGATAAAAGGAGCTGAGATACATAGAGATAGTTTTTATGATTTTTCTTTACCACAGGCTGCCACAGACCACCCCAGCTGGGTATGAAGGTCCCTGGGATGTGGGTTCTCAAAGTCAGGTGGGTAAGGATTTGGTGGTGACAAACAGAAACAAACACAGAGGCAGTTTGAATCTGAGTGTATTTTTCAGCTCTCAAACAATAGAGAAAAGGTGTTACAGTTCTGAAAAGCTGTATTCAGTGAACCAGCAAAGTAGAACAGGCATAATCATTTACAATAATCATAATCATGTACAATAATCATTTTGTACATCAAAATACAAAATCATCTAGGGATAGTGGCAAATTCCCAAGAACAAGCTAATGAGTTTTTATAATCAGTTACTATTTAACCTCTAGTTCCTGTTCTTCTGTAACTCTTCAAACCATAAACTGTTTTAATTCTATTTAAGGCTTTCTTAATGAAGATTCCAAAATCTTCCTCTGATGATACACGTGTAGACATATACAATATTATTGTTGGGTAAGTTTATATTTATCAATACTATCTTATACGTGATTTATAAAGTGAAGTCCTGGTTTTCCCAGAGATGAGGTCATATTTAGTGATTCCATTTCAAGAGATGGTTTTGTAGCCATAATACACACTTAAGATCTTGGCCTGGGCTATTAGGAACATCTTGTATTTAGGAAAAAGAATAGAAAACATAAAACAGATAAGTAGCCAAGAGAACTATGGCTCATTAATTTTTCTCCTGTGAGGAATTTCACAACTGGTTCCAGGAGGCCTCCCACTTTTGAGGTCAAATGCCTCAGCCTGTGGAAATTGTCACACATATTCTTACTGGAGGTGATGTGGCAAAAGGCCAACCTAGATATCCATATGTGAAAGACCTTAGCTGATAACTTTATCCACCTACCCAAGATTTTGAATCCTGACATGTCTGGCATCCATGTGTTCATTTTAACTCATCCCAGAGGGCATTTGTTGCAGAATCCTTCAATTTAGATACTTTATTCTACTTAAACAACAGTAATGTCATCTAAACAAGGGAACCATGTTCTTTCTTTCTTTCTTTCTTTCTTCTTTCTTTTTTTTTTTTTTGGATATTTTCTTTATTTACATTTCAAATGTTACCCCTTTCCGGGTTTCCCCCTTCCTGAAAACCCCCTCTCCCATCCCTCATCCACCTACTTCTATGAGGATATTCACACATACTACAGCCTCCCTGCCATTGAATTCCCCCTATACTGGGGCATAGAGCCTTCAGAAGACCAAGAGTCTCTTTTCCCATTGATGCCCAACAAGGCCATCTTCGGCTATATATGCTGGAGAGCCATGGGTCCCTCCATGTGTACTCTTGGTAGTTTAGTCCCTTGGAACTCTGGGAGTTCTAGTTGGCTGATATTGCTGTTCTTCCTATGGGATTGTAAACCCCTTCAGCTCCTTCAGTCCTTTCCCTAACTGCTCCATTGGGGAGCCTATGCTTAGTCCAATGGTTGGATGTGAGCATCTGGCTCTGTATTTGTCGGGTTCTGGCAGAGCCTTTCAGGAGAACTATATCAGGTTCCTGTCAGCACACACTTTTTGGCATCCACAATAGTGTCTGGGTTTGGTGACTGTATATGGCATGGATCCCCAGGTGGGGCAGTTTCTAGATAGACTTTCTTTTAGTCTCTGCTCCATACTTTGTCTCCATATTTTCTCCCGGGAATATTTTGTTTCCCTATCTAAGCAGGGCCAAAGCACCCACACTTTTTTTTTTCTTCTTCTTGACCTTCATGTACTCTGTGAATTTTATCTTGGTTATTCCTAGGTTTGGGGCTAATATCAACAAATCAGTGATTGCATACCATGTGTGTTCTTTTCTGATTGGGTTACCTCAATCAAGATACTTTCTCATTCCATCCCTTTTCCCAAGAATTTCATGAGGTCATTCTTTTTAATAGCTGGGTAGTACTCCATTATGTAAATGTACCACCGTTTCTGTATCCATTCCTCTGTTGAAGAATATCAAGGTTCTTTCCAGCTTCTGGCTATTATAAATAAGGCTACTATGAACATAGTAGAGAATGTATCCTTATTACATGTTGGAGCATCTTCTGAATATATGCCCAGGTGTGGTATAGCTGGATCCTCTGGTAGTACTATGTCAAATTTTCTGAGGAACAGGGACTGATTTCTAGAGTGATTGTACCAGCCTGCAATCCCACCAGCAGTGGAGGGGTGTTCCCCTTTTTCCACGTCCTCCCCAGCATCTTCTGTCACTTGAGTTTTTGATCATAGCCATTCTGACTGGTGTGAGGTGGAATCTCAGGGTTGTTTTGATTTTCATTTCCCTGATGACTAAGGATGTTGAACCATTTCTTTATATGCTTCTTGGCCTTTTGAATTTCCTCTGTTGACAATTCTGTTTAATCTGTTACCCATTTTTAATAGGGTTATTTAATTCTCTGGAGTCTAACTTCTTGAGTCCTTTGTGTATATTGGATATTAGCCCTCTATCAGATGTAGGATTGGTAAACATTTTTATCCCAATCTGTTGTTTGCCATTTTGTCCTATTCACAGTGTCCTTTGCCTTTCAGAAGCTTTGCAATTTTATGAGGTCCCACTTGTCCATTCTTGATCTTAAAGCATAAGCTGTGCAGGAAAATTTCCCCTATGCCTATGTGTTCCCTACTTTTTCCTCTATGAGGTTCAGTGTATCATGTTTTATGTGGAGGTCCTATATCCACTTGGACTTGAGCTTTGTACAAGGAGATAAGAATGGATCAATTTGCATTCTTTTACATCCTGGCTGCCAGTTGAACCAGCACCATTTGTTGAAACTGTTGTCCTTTTTCCACTGAATAGTTTTAGATCCTTTCCCAAAAATCAAGTGATCTTAGGTGCATGGGTTCATTTCCATGACTTCAATTCTATTCTATTGATCTTTTTGCCATTCCTCTGTATGAATACAATATATTTTTACTACTATTGATCTGTAATGCAGCTTGAGGTAAGAGATAGTGATTCCCCCAAAAGTTCTTTTATTGTTGAGAATAGTTTTCCCGATCATGGGTTTTTTGTTATTGCAAATGAATTTGAGAATTGCTCTTTCTAACTCTATGAAGAATTTAGTTGGAGTTTTGATGGGGATTATATTGAATCTGTACATTTCTTTTGGCAAGATGGCCACTTTTACTATGTTAATTTTGCCAATCCATGAGAGTGGGAGATATTTCCATCTTCTAAGATCTTCAATTTCTTTCTTCAGAGTCTTGAAGTTCTTGTCATACAGATCATTCCCTGGTTTGGTTAGGGTCACACCAAGGTATTTTATATTATTTGTGACTGTTTTGAAGGTTGTCATTTCCTTAATTTCTTTCTCAGCCTTTTTATCCTTTGAATAGAGTAATGCTATTGATTTGTTTGAGTTAATTTATATCCATCCACTTTTCTGAAGTTGTTTATCAGCTGTAGGAGTTTTTGGTGGAATTTGGGAGATCACTTCAGTATACTATCATATCATCTGCAAATGGCGATATTTTGACATCTTCCTTTCCAATTTGTATCCCTTTTACCTCCCCCTCTTGTCTGATTGCTCTGGCTAAAACTTCGAGCACTATATTGAATAGGTACGGAAAGCATGGGTAGCCTTGTCTAGTCCCTGATTTTAGTAGCGTTACTTCACATTTATCTCCATTTAGTGTGATGTTGGCTACTGGCTTGCTGTATATTGTTTTATTATGTTCAGTTATGGGCATTGAATTACTGATCTTTCCAAGACTTTTTCCATGAAGGGGTGTTGAATTTTGTCAAATGCTTTCCCAGCATCTAATGAGATGATCATGTGGTTTTTTTTTTTTTTGAGTTTGATTATATAATGGATTATGTTGATGGATTTCCCTATAATGAACCTATCCCTGCATTCCTGGGATAAAGCCTACTTGACATTGATGGATGATCATTCTGATGTGTTCTTGGATTTGGTTTGCAAGAATTTTATTGAGTATTTTTGCAAGATATTCATAAGGGAAATTGTTGTGTAGTTCTCGTTCTTTCTTGGGTATTTGTAGGGTTTAGGTATATGCGTAATTGTGACTTTATGAACAAATTGGGTAGTGTTTCTTCTCTTTCTATTTTGTGGAATAGTTTGAAGAGTATTGGTATTCGGTCTTCTTTGAAGGTCTGATAGAATTCTGCACTAAACCCATCTGGCCCTGGGATTTTTTTTTTTTTTTTTTTTTTTTTTTTTTTTTTTTTTTGGTTGGGAGACTTTTAATAGCTGCTGCTATTTCTTTAGCAGTCATGGAACTGTTTAGATGGTTTACCTGATCCTGATTTAACTTTGGAACCAGGTATCTGTCTGGAAAATTGTCCATCTCATCCAGATTTTCAAATTTTGTTGAGTATAGTCTTTTATAGTAGGATCTGCAGTTTTTTTTAATTTCCTCATTTTCTGTTATTATATCTCCTTTCATTTCTGATTTCATTAATTTGGATACGTCTCTGTACCCTCTGGTTAGTCTGGCTAAGGGTTTATCTATCTTCTTGATTTTCTGAAAGAACCAGCTCCTCATTTGGTTGATTCCTTGAATACTTCTTTTTGTTTCCACTTGGTTGATTTCAGCCCCGAGTTTGATTATTTCCTGCTGTCTACTCCTATTGGGTGTACTTGCTTCTTTTGTTCTAGAGCTTTCAGTTGCTGTGTCAAGCTGCAAGTGTATGCTCTCTCCAGTTTCTTTTTGTAGGTACTCAGAACTATGAGTTTTCCCCCTAGCACTGCTTTCATTATGTCCCATAAGTTTGGGCATGTTGTAGCTTCATTTTCATTAAACACTAAAATGTCTTCTAATTTCTTTATTTCTTCCTTGACCAAATTATCATTAAGTAGAGTTTTTCAGCTTCCATGTGTATGAGGGCTTTATTGTTGTTTTTGTTGCTATTTAACACGAGCCTTATCCGATAGTATCTAACAGGGGGAATGGGATTATTTCAATCTTCTTATATCTGATGAGGTTTGACTTGTGACTGATTATATGGTGAATTTTCCAGAAGGAACCATGATGTACTGAGAAGAGGGTATATTCTTTTGATTTAGGATGAAATGTTCTATAGATATCTGTTAAATCCATTTGGTTCATAACCTCTGTTAGTTTTACTATCTCTGTTTAGTTTGCATTTCCCTAGTCTGTCCATTGAAGGGAGTGGGGGATTGAAGTCACTCACAATTATTACATGAGGTGAAATGTGTGCTGTTAGCCTTAGTAAAGTTTTTGTTTTGTTTTGTTTTTTGAATGTGGATACCCTTACTCTTGGAGCATAGATATTCAGAATTGAGGTTTTTTTTCTTCTTGTTAAATTTTTCTTTTGATGAGTATGAAGTTTCCTTCCTTATCTTTTTTGATGGCTTTTGGTTAAAAATCGATTATATCTGATATTAGAATGGGTACTCCATTCTTGGGACCATTTGTTTGGAAAATTGTTTTCCAACACTTTAGTCTGAGGAAGTATTTGTCTTTGACACTGAGGTGCATTTCCTGTATGCAGCAAAATGTTGGGTCCTGTTTACATGTAGAGTCTGAGAGTCCGTCTTTTTTTTTTTTTTTTTTTTTCGTTTTCCAAATTTTATTAGGTATTTTCTTCATTTACATTTCAAATACTATCCCTAAAGTCCCTTGAACCCTCCCCCCACCCCGTCCCCTACCCACCCACTCCCACTTGTTGGCCCTGATGTTCCCCTGTACTGGGGCATATAAAGTTTGCAAGACCAAAGGGCCTCTCTTACTAATGATGGCCAACTAGGCCATCTTCTGCTACATATGCAGCTAGAGACATGAGCTCTGGGAATACTGGTTAGTTCAAATTGTTGTTCCACCTATAGGGTTGCAGACCCCTTCAGCTCCTTGGATACTTTCTCTAACTCCTCCATTGGGGGGCCTATGTTCCATCCAATAGCTGACTGTGAGCATCCACTTCTGTGTTTGCCAGGCACTGGCATAGACTCATAAGAGGCAGAGTCCTTTCAGCAAAATCTTGCTGGGGTATACAATAGTGTCTGCATTTAGTGGCTGATTATGGGATGGATCCCCGGGTGCGGCACTCTATGAATGATACATCGTTTCAACTCAGCTCCAAACTTTGTCTCTGTAACTCCTTCCATGGGTGTTTTGCTCCCAATTTTAAGAAGGGGCGAAGTGTCCACCCTTTGGTCTTCATTCTTCTTGAGTTTCATGTGTTTCGCAAATTGTATCTTGGATATTCTAAGCTTCTGGGCTAATATCCACCCATCAGTGAGTGCATATCATGTGAGTTCTTTTGTGATTGGGTTAGATCACTCAGGATGATACCCTCCAGATCCATCCATTTGCCTAGGAATTTTATAAATTCATTGTTTTTAATAGTTGAGTAGTAATCCATTGTGTAAATGTATCACATTTCCTGCATCCATTCCTCTGTAGAGAGACATCTGGGTTGTTTACAGCTTCGGGCTCTTATAAATAAGGCTGCTATGAACATAGTGGAGCATGTGTTCTTATTACCAGTTGGAGCATCTTCTGGATATATGCCCAGGAGAAGTATTACTGGATCACCAGGTAATACTATGTCCAATTTTCTGAGGAACCGCCAGACTGATATCCAGAGTGGTTGTATAAGCGTGCAATCCCACCAAAAATGGAGAGGTGTTCCTCATTCTCCACATCCTAGCCAGCATCTGGTGTCACATGAATTTTTTATCTTAGCCATTCTGACTGGTGTGAGGTGGAATCTCAGGGTTATTTTGATTTGGATTTCCCTAATGATTAAGGATGTTGAACATTTTTTCAGGTTCTTCTCAGCCATTCAATATTCCTCAGTTGAGAATTCTTTGTTTAGCTCTATGCCCCATTTTTTAATGGGTTTATTTGATTTTCTGGAGTCCACCTTCTTGAATTCTTTATATATTGGATATTAAACCCCTATCTGATTTCCCAGCCTGTGGGTGGCCTTTTTGTCTTATTGACAGTTTCTTTTGCCTTACATAAGCTTTGCAATTTTATGAGGTCGTATTTGTCAATTCTCAATCTTACAGCACAAGCCATTGCTGTTTTATTCAGGAATTTTCCCCCTGTACCCATATCCTTGAGGCTTTTCTCCTCTATAAGTTTCAGTGTCTCTGGTTTTATGTGGAGTTCCTTGATCCACTTTGACTTGACCTTAATACAAGGAGATCAGACTGGATCAATTTGCATTCTTCTACATGATAACAACCAGTTGTGCCAGCACCATTTGTTGAAAATGCTGTCTGTTTTCCACTGGAAGGTTTCAGCTACTTTGTCAAACATCAAGTGACCATCAGTGTGTGGATTCATTTCTGGGACTTCAGTTCTATTCCATTGGTCTACCTGTCTGTCCCTATGCCAGTACCATGCAGTTTTTAATCACGATTACTCTGTAGTACAGCTTTAGGTCAGGGATGGTGATTCCACCAGATATTCTTATATCATTGTTTTTGCTATCCTAGGTTTTTTTGTTATTCCAGATGAATTTGCAAATTGCCCTTTCTAATCCGTTCAAGAATTGAGTTGGAATTTTGATGGGTATTGCATTGAATCTGTACATTGTTTTTGGCAAGATAGCCATTTTTACTATATTAATCCTGCCAATCCATGAGCATGGGAGATCTTTCCATCTTCTGAGATCTTCTTTGATTTCTTTCTTCAGAGACTTGAAGTTCTTATCATACAGATCGTTCACTTACTTAGTTAGAGTCACACCAAGGTAGTTTATATTATTTGTGACAATTGTGAAAAGTGTTGTTTCCCAAATTTCTTTTCTCAGCCTGTTTATCCTTTGTGTAGAGAAAGGTCACTGATTTGTTTGAGTTAATTTTAGATCCAGCTACTGAACTGAAGCTGTTTATCAGGTTTAGGAGTTCTCTGGTAGAATTATTAGGGTCACTTATATATATTATCATATCATCTGCAAATAGTGATATTTTGACTTCTCCCTTTCCAATTTGTATCCCATTGACCTCCTTTTGTTGTCAAATTGCTCTGGCTGGGACTTCAAATACTATATTGAATATGTAGGCAGAAATTGAGCAGCCTTGTCTAGTCCCTGATTTTAGTGGGATTGCTTCCAGGTTCTCTCCATTTAGTTTGATATAGGCTACTGGTTTGCTGTAGATTGCATTTATTATGTTTAGGTATGGGCCTTGAATTCCTGATTTTTCCAAGACTTTTATCATGAAGGGGTGTTGGATTTTGTTAAATGGTTTCTCGGCATCTAATGAGATGATCATGTGGTTTTTGTCTTTGAGTTTGTTTATATAGTGGATTACATTGATGGATTTCCATTTATTAAACCATCTCTGCATCCCTGGGATGAAGCCTACTTGGTCATGATGGATGATTGTTTTGATATGTCCTCAGATTCGGTTAGTGAGAATACTATTGAGTATTTTTGCATCAATATTCATAAGGGAAACTGGTCTCAGTTCCCTATCTTTGTTGGGTCTTTATGTGGTTTAGGAATCAGAGTAATTGTGGCTTCGTAGAATAAATTGTGTAGAGTACTTTCTGTTTCTATTTTGTGGAATAGTTTGAGGAGAGTTGGAATTAGGTCTTCTTTGAAGGTTTGATAGAACACTAAACCCATCTAGTCCTGGGCTTTTTTTGGTTGGGAGACTATTAATGACTGCTTCTATGTCTTTAGGGGATATAGGACTGTTTAGGTCATTAATCTGATCCTGATTTAATTTTGGTACCTGGTATCTGTCTAGAAATTTGTCCATTTCATCCAGGTTTTCCAGTTTTGTTGAGTATAAGCTTTTATAAAAGGATCTGATGGTGTTTTGGCTTTCCTCAGGATCTGTTGTTATGTCTCCCTTTTCATTTCTGATTTTGTTAATTAGGATGCTGTCCCTGTGCCTTCAATAAGAGTTTATCTATCTTGTTGATTTTCTCAAAGAATCAGCTAGTGGTTTGTTTGATTCTTTGAATAGTTCTTTTTGGTTCAACTTGGTTGATTTCGCTACTGAGTTTCATTATTTCCTGCCTTCTCCTCCTCTTGGGAGAATTTGCTTCCTTTTGTCTAGAGCTTTTAGGTGTGCTGTCAAGCTGCTAATATATGCTCTCTCTAGTTTCTTTTGGGGGGCACTCAGAGCTATGAGTTTTCGTCTTAGGAATGCTTTCATTGTGTCCGATAAGTTTGAGTATGTTGTGGCTTCATTTTCATTAAACTCTGAAAAGTCTTTAATTTCTTTATTTCTTCCTTGACCAAGGTATCATTGAGGAGAGTCTTGTTCATTTTCCATGTGAATGTTGGCTTTCCATTATTTATGTTGTTATTGAACATCATCCTTAGTCCATGGTGATCTGATAGGATGCATGGGACAATTTCAATATTTTTGTATCTGTTGAGGCCTGTCTTTTGACCAATTTTATGGTCAATTTTGGAGACGGTATCATGAGCTGCTGAGAAGAAGGTAAATCCTTTTGTTTTAGGATAAAATTTTCTGTAAATGTCTGTTAAATCCATTTGTTTCATAACTTCTCTTAATGTCCATGTGTCTATGTCTAGATTCTGTTTCCAGGATCTGTCAATTGATAATAGTGGGGTGTTGAAATCTCCCACTATTATTGTGTGAAGTGCAATGTGTGCTTTGAGCTTTACTAAAATTTCTTTAATGAATGAGGCTGCTCTTACATTTGGAGCATAGATATTTAGAATTGAGAGTTCATCTTGGCAGATTTTACCTTTGAGTGTGAAGTGCCCCTCCTTGTCTTTTTTGATAACTTTGGGTTGGAAGTCAATTCAGTTCAATATTAGAATGGCTACTCCAGCTTGTTTCTTCAGACTGTTTGCTTGGAAAATTGTTTTCCAACCTTTCACTCTGAGGTAGTGTCTGTCTTTTTCCCTGGGATGGGTTTCCTGTAAGCATCAAATTGTTGGGTTCTATTTGTGTAGCCAGTCTATGTCTTTTTATTGGGGAATTGAATTCATTGATATTAAGAGATATTAAGGAAAAGTAATTGTTGCTTACAGTTATTTTCATTGTTAAGAGTTGGGGTTCTATTCTGTGGCTGTCTTCTTTTAGGCTTGTTGAAGGATTACTTTCTTGCTTTTTCTTGGGCATAGTTTCCGTCCTTGTATTGGTGTTTTCCATTATTATCCTTTGAAGGGCTGGATTCGTGGAAAGATATTGTATGAATTTGGTTTTATCATGGAATACTTGGGTTTCTCCATCTATGGTAATTAAGAGTTTTGCTGAATATAGTGGTCTGGGCTGCCATTTGTGTTCTCTTAGTGTCTGTATAACATCTGTCAAGGGGGGCTTGAGAGATGGCTTAGTGGTTAAGAGCACTGATTACTCTTCCAGAGGTCCTGAGTTCAATTCCCAGCAACCACATGGTGGCTCACAATCACCTGTAATGGGATCTGATACCCTCTTCTGGTGTGCCTGAATACAGCTACAGTGTACTCACATTAAATAAATAAATAAATAAATAAATAAATAAATAAATAAATAAACGAACTTCTGTCCAGGATCTTCTGGCTTTCATAGTCTCTGGTGAGAAGTCTGGAGTAATTCTTTTAGGTGTGCCTTTATATGATACTTGACCTTTTTCCCTTATGGCTTTTAACATCTATCTTTATTTTGTGCATTTTTTATTCTGATTATCATGTGTCCAGAGGAATTTCATTTCTGGCCCAGTCTATTTGGAGTTCTGTAGGCTTCTTGTATGTTCATGGGCATCTCTTTCTTTAGGTATGGCAAGTTTTCTTCTATAATTTTGTTGAAGATATTTGCTGGTCCTTTCAGCTGAAAATCTACATTCTCATCTATCGCTATTATACATAGGTTTGGTCTTCTCATTGTATCCTGGATTTCCCTGATGTTTTAAGTTAGGATATTTTTGCATTTTGCATTTTCTTTGTTTGTGTCCAACGATTCTGTGCCCAAGGTGACCCAGTGCTGGTGCCGACCGGAAGAGACTTTTCTAGCCTATGCCTTTTTATTGGGAAATTGAGTCCATTGATGTTAAGAGATACTAAAGAAGAGTGATTGTTTCTCCCTGTTATTTTTGGTGCTATTTTATTTTCCAAGACAGGGTTTCTCTGTACCACCTTAGCTGTCCTGGGAACTCACTTCGTAGACCAGGCTGGCCTCAAACTCAGAAATCTGCCTGCCTCTGCCTCCCAAATTCTGGAATTTAAGGCATGTGCCACCACCATCCGGCTTTAATGCTATTTTTATGTTTGTGTGGTTATCTTCTTTTGGATTTGTTGAAGGAAGAATACTTTCTTGCTTTTTCTCGGGTGGAGTTTCCCTCCTTGTGTTGGTGTTTTCCATATATTATCCTTTGTATGGCTATATTTGTGGAAATATATTGTTTAAATTTGGTTTTGTCATGGGAAGTCTTGGTTTATCCATCTATGGTGATTGAGAATTTTGTTGGATATAGTAGCTGGCATTTTTGTCCTTTTAGGGTCTGTATGAGATCTTCTTAGGATCTTCTAGCTTTTATAGTCTCTGGTGAGACATCTGGTGTAATTCTGACAGGTCTGCTTTATATGCTACTTGACATTTTCCCCTTACTGCTTTTAATATTATATCTTTATTTAGTGCATCTTTTGTTCTGATTATTATGTGTTGGGAGGAATTTCTTTTCTGGTCCAGTCTATTTGGAATTCTGTAGGCTTCATGTATGTTCATGGGCATCTCTTTTTTAGGTTAGGGAAGTTTTCTTCTATACTTTAGTTGAAAATACTGGCCTTGGGCTGGTGAGATGGCTCAGTGGGTAAGAGCACCCGACTGCTCTTCCAAAGGTCCAGAGTTCAAATCCCAGCAACCACATGGTGGCTTACAACCATCCGTAACGAGATCTGGCGCCCTCTTCTGGAGTGTCTGAAGACAGCTACAGTGTACTTACATATAATAAATAAATTAAAAAAAAAAGAAGAAGAAAGAAAGAAAATACTGGCCTTTAAAGTTGGGAATCTTCAATCTCTTCTATACCTATTATACTTAGGTTTGGTCTTTCCATTGTATCCTGGGTTTCCTGGTTGTTCTGGGTTAGGAGCTTTTTGCATTTTGCTTTTTTTTTTTTTTTTTTTTTTTTTTTTTTTTTTTTGAGTGTTGTGTCAGTGTTTTCTATAGTACCTTCTGTTCCTAAGATTCTCTCTTCTCTCTCTTGTATTCTGTTGGTTACGCTTGCATGTATGACTCCTGATCTCTTTCCTAGGTTTCCTATTTCCAGTCTTGTCTCCTTCTGTGATTTCTTTATTGTTTCTACTTCCATATTTAGAAATTGGAGGGATTTGCTCAGTTCCTTCATGTGTTTGGTTGTGTTTTCCTGTAACTCTTTAAGGAATTTTTGTGTTTCCTCTTTAAGATCTTCTACCTGTTTACATGTATACTCTTGTATTTCTTTAAGGAAGTTATTTATGTCCTTCTTAAAGTCCTCTATCATCATCATGAGATGTGATTTTAAATAAAAGCTTGCTTTTCTGGTTTGTTGGGGTAACCAGGTCTTGCTGTGGTGGGAGAACTGAATTCTGATGATGCCAAGTAGCCTTAATTACTGTTGCTTATGTTCTTGCCCTTGCCTTTCACCATCTGGTTATCTCTGGTGTTAGATGCTCTATCTGTCTCTGACTGTGGCTTGTCCTTCCTGTAAGCCTGTGTGTGAGTACTTCTTGGAGACTAGTCCTCTCCAAGAGGAATTTAGGTATGGATTGCTGTGGTACAGGATCAGCTTTCAGGGGCAGACAGAGGTGAGAAGAATGCTGTCCCCAGCTGATCATTTTTCCTGTGTCCTGATGACTTTGTAGGGATCCCTCTTGAACCAGAAATTTGAAGAGAAGTGGTGGTCCTACCTGCACTCACAGGCCTCTTTGTGCTCCTGGGAGACTCATACTGTTCACCTCGCTATTTGGGTATGAATCCCTGTGGGCAGAGGATCTGAGATTTTAACTCTTAATATAAATAACAGAACTAACCTCTTGATCTCTGCCTAGGAACATGAATAATCCCTGTGAGACCATATTCATCACTTCCACATTTAGATAGCATAACTGGATCAATTGCCCAGTTTGAGGCTAAGGCAACTAAAATGACTGGACATGATTTGTGTGTGATTCCCTTTATATATTAAGTCTCTGCAATTGTCCATTGAGAATGTAGCAGACACTCTGCAGTCACTGGATTTTTCTGGGGTGTGAGAGGACAGATCAGTGTCTCCTCAGATCACTATCCTCCTACCTAACCTCAGACAATGCTCCCAACTCACTAAGGTCAATTTCTATGACAAGAAAATCTCCATGCATGTCCTGAGTGACATTACACACCACAGAGAGAACCTTAGTGAGAGATAATTTTGGAGCTGTACCCTGTTCTCCCTGTAGTGCTATGATTACAGGGACTATGTCTAGAGAGATTTATATAAATTTGTTCTGAGCTCATGGATGCACTCGGGCCTGTAAGGCAGACCCTTTGCTTAAGGGTCTTTGCTTAAGGATGGCCTTTGCTTAAACAAGCCTTTGAAATATATAATAGATGCTGTGTATGACAAGAAGACCATAATTTGCTTCTGTTTGCAGAAAATTTGAACTTGTGTATCCTTCTTGTGTATCTTGTTCATGGGCTTATGCGTACAGAATTGTTCAGTGGTTTATGTGTACAGAAATGTTACACTGAAGTGAGCAAACTCTTATGACAGAGTTTTAGGAATTACAAACTATTGAAATCCAGGACATACAGGCCAAGAAGCACTGTGTATGCACCAAACATGGCCAAAGGAAAGTAGCACAGAACAAAAAGAATGGGCTTGAAGCCATGAGATTCACTCTGCTTTATGTCCTTCTTTTTAAAATTAGCAGGTACCCCGGTGGTCTTGAACTGTTATGAAATTTTTCTTTTCATCGTTAAATTATGTATGTATACATATTATTACAAGTTCTAGAAGCATAGGAGGCTAGAGGTATTGATTCTTTAGGTCTAGAGTTGGACAGTTGTGAGCTGTCTGGCATTGGGTGAGAAACAAAACTTGTCTATTCTGAAGGAGGAGACAAGTGTTCTTCAGTGCCACGCACCTGTCACCTGCTGGACTGGAAGTCTTGCTTCTATTACTGATTGTGTCTCAGCCTGCATGCCACATGGGTATGGGACCAAATTCTTCTGAGCTCCTAAATGCTGGGTTTCTAATGGTATATAAAGGTCTCCAACACAAAACAGAAGTCTTTAAAGTATCCTAAATCACTTAATGAATCAAATAATTGTATCTTAGCACTTGATTGTAGTCTGTATTTATTTTGTCTCTTTAACGGTCCTCAAATAATCAATTATACCCTGTTTTATGGAGTTACTGTTTTGATAATAAAAGATATGGCTCATACTTTATTTCTTTACTGTTTATTAAAATATAGACTGAAAATTTGGGATTTTATCATTGCATTTTTAAAGATTTATTTATTCAATTTATATAGGTACACTGGAGCTATCATCAGACACACCAGAAGAGAGAATTAGATCCCATTATTGATGGTTGTGAGCCACCACGTGTTTACTCAAGAATTTAAATCAGTACCTCTGGAAAAGCAGACAATGCTCTTAACCACTGAGCCATTTCTTCAGCCCTTATCATTGTTATTATCTAACATCTGAAACAATTATAAGATCTGGAAAGGTTTAGAAACATGAACAGAAGTGATTTTCCAAAAAACAGAATTTGAGACGATTTGATATTCAGCTATTTTCAAAATGAGTGTCTCAGGCAGACATGCACAGAGAATACAAGACATTTCAGCCTCCATTGTTTTACATTTTACCTACAGTAGTCTTCACAGACCAACATTCTCTCATGAAGGAGGTACTAAATCCATTCAATGAACATCTCCTGTTTTTCTGAGCTATTTCTATAGAAAGGAGAGGACACTGTAAGAAGGGTCTTCAGGCCAGGATGCCACATGGGACTCCCAATGTAAGGGAATGGAGTGACTTACAACAGGGACAGTGTTAATTCTGCACAAACAGACCAGATCCTCCTGCATATAGGGTTCATTTTCACTACATCCAGATTTGTGAGATGGCATGAACAGAGCATGAGGGCTCTAGGTCCCTAACTTACAGATGATGTGGCCAGATCTCCCTTCTATACATATTTCTTTATCTTTGAGTCAGTCTGCTGTAGACTAACCTAGCCTGCAGCCAGCTATATAGCTGAGGCAAACCTGAATCCTTATCCTGATTCTACCACCCAAGAATCCTGAGAGTGGAGGTATGGACCACCACAGCCAGCAGTGAAAAAAGTTCCTGTAGCCGGGCGTGGTGGCACACGCCTTTAATCCCAGCACTCGGGAGGCAGAGGCAGGCGGATTTCTGAGTTCGAGGCCAGCCTGGTCTACAAAGTGAGTGCCAGGACAGCCAGGGCTACACAGAGAAACCCTGTCTCGAAAAACCAAAAAAAAAAAAAAAAAAAAAAAAAAAGTTCCTGTGGAACTGCATTCTTTTGTTCTCTGTTAAGGAGAAATTATAGAGTAAAAAGCATCTTTGGTACTGGAAGCTACTGATTGAAATGGGAGATATGATTTTAAAGATCATTCAGTTCTAATGCTGGGCTTGTTGTATTACTCTTTCCTTCACAAGGAAAGAAGAGGCAGGAAGATTACAGCCAGTCTTACTACACAAGCAGTTCATACACAGCAGTCTGTGGAACAGCAACAAAAAGCCCCACAGGAGCCAGTATAGAGACTGACTCCATGGCTGAGGTCACCGTCTGGCCTCTTGGACGCTGAGTGCTTTACTAAGCTGGTTCTGTGTGTCAACACAGTGACCAAATGGGCAAGCACCCATCCAAGATGTTCGACCTGTCTCTAAGACTGGCATGCGACCAAGGGTAATGCAGAATATTCATGTTTACTCATATAAACACATTTGTGACATTGGCTTTAAACCATGTTTGCTGGTATGAGAAGATGAGGCAGGAGATTTACAAATTTGAAGAAACCTGATATGAAAACTAAGTGGCCACCTTAAAAAAAAAAGTGTTTGCCTGTACCTACCTCATAGGTAGATAAAATTAATTATCAGTTAGGGTAGGCTACAAAATAAAACCCTCTGTAAATATACCAGCTTACACAAATGAACAACTGAATGACTTGATTAAAGTAAACTGAAGATGTATGTCAGTGGTTGGATGCTTGCTTGGCATGTATGATGTCCTGGGGCTCCATCCCCAGCCTCACTCATTGTGAAAGGACAGTGGAGTTTTCAATCCTGATTCAGGTCAGTAGCTGAGTACCAGCATGGCTTGATTCTGGCTCCTGGACTTTCTTTTACACCATGGGTAAATTAAGGATATGGGGAATTTCTTTAGGTAAAGTACTTATATGTATAGGATCCCAACAAATGAGGTGTTTATTTCACATAATCAAAACATTTGGATCACCTTTTTTTTTTTTTTTTTTTTTTTTTTTTTAGAGAGAGAGATTGATTGATTGTGTATGAGTACACTGTCTCTATCTTCAGACACACCAGAAGAGGGCATCAGATCCCATTAAAGATGGTTGTGAGCCACCATGTAGTTGCTGGGAATTGAACTCGGGACCTCTGGAAGAGCAGTCAGTACTCTTAGCCACTGAGCCTCTCTCCAGCCCTGAAATTACCTTTAAAGTTTAATTCTCAAGTTTTTGTTTTGTTTTAATTGGTTTGGTGTGTGTGTGTGTGTGTGTGTGTGTGTGTGTGTGTGTGTGTGTGTTTTCCAGTTTCTTGAGAGAGAATCTAACTATATAGAAATATTAAGCAATACCCAGGGCCCCAACCTCCAGTATGAGGAGGACAGACAGAGATATAGACAGACAGACAGACAGACAGACAGGACAGACATTGTACTAGGAAAAACACTACTGTTCTTTCATTTTTCCATGGTGCAAGACTCAATAATAGGACCCACAGAAAAATGAGAGAAACCTATCAGGTTCCAGTCCTCCCACCTCTACATGCATGCTCCCCTTCTGACACACCAATACACAAATGAACTAAGACAGTCATCACATACAGAACAGGACAAGAACCATCCAGTGTGGTGGTGCAAGCTTCAGGGGACTGATGAAGGATGGCTCCAAACTGAGTCTAGCCTAGACTACATAATGAAATTCCATCTCACCCAAACAAATATCAACAATGGGAACTGGTGTTAGCCAGTTAGCTCAGCCACCTTTTCTGAATTTTCATGAGTGAAAATAGCTGCAGTAAAGACTCCAAAGTCCTCGGGTCAAGAGAAAAAGGGTTTCTACAAAAAGTTATAGATGTCTCCTAGGAAAAGGGAAGACAAATCAGTAGTGGTAAGAAAGATTTTCAGGGTAAAATGTGATCCAGTCAAAGTAGACTTTGAGCTGGGTGGGGCTCATGGGCAGGAAATTAGGGAGGCTAGGGGCTAGCATTGACCTAGACAAGTTAATAGGCACCACAAGTACCTCTGGCCAGATAAAGATGACTCACCTTTTAGCATGCATGAAAAATGTCAAGCCTCAAAGGGCATGGAGGCTTTTGTCTACATACCCACTGGTTCCCACCTGAAGGACTTCCTTCAGGTTCAGGCTTTGTGCTCAGTGGGAGGGGATCCCTCCCTGATCTGGTTATATTGCTGCAAGCTGTTTTCAAGAGCTTTTCTGTGATTGAACTGTGTTCCTCTGAGGCACTTGTCCAGGGTGTCCTTGGGAAATTCCATGCAAAGGATGGAACACAGTAGATTCTGTAGTTTGGGGAGGAATGGTTTCAGCATGAAACTAGGAGCACTGCCCATGTGCCTTTCATCTTCTGTTCCATGCTCTTCATAATAGAAGGATGGAGAGCCTGGCAGGTTGTCTTGGGTTTTGTTTGTTTGTTTTTGTGACTCCTGTCTTTGGTTGAGGGTTTCCTCTGGACTTGGCTGAGGCTGAGATCCTGCTGCTAAGCCCTGTTCTCTGTCTGGCCCTGAAAATTCCAGCCCCCTTGCTGGTCTGTTTCTCAGAGCCTTTTTTTCTTTTTTTCTTTTGCTTAGAGATCCATTTCAGCTTTAACTGATTGCAAATGTTTTGCTTTTTGCATCCTGTGAGCTATGTGGCAAATACCAGGAATTATGGTGGGAAAGAGCCATGAGATTATAAGCTCCCCAAATGAATCATTTTTAATAATGGAAGTTACCCTTTGTAAGTGGTCATTAGATCTTATTTTTGTAGCTTATTGCCATCTATCACCTATGCAGGTGTAGTAGCTGATTCCCAGTAGTACCCTTAGTATTTAGCCATTCACATCTTCCTAGCCCACACAATTCCTTTCTTTTGTTAACTGTGAGCCTCCACAGTAGGAACTGGGAATGAACACTTGTGAGCCTCAGAGCAAAACCTGCTTGCTGCCCAAATCCAGGAGCAGCAATTTTCTTCCTTGCTTGGCAGTTACACTCAATAAGTAGAGGCCATAGACTGAAGACTTGGAATCCAAAGGAACTTCTGAGCTTGGCTTTTCCATTTTATTTTCTCCAGAACTGGGCTTTCATAGGACACTGGCCACCTCTAGGGTGGGTCCTCAACCATTGCAAATCTAGAAACACTCTGCCAGAAGTGCCTAGAGAGTAAAATCAGGGGTCACTTCAGTATCAATTCTTCCAGGGAGAAAGCATCAACCACACTGGATCCCTGTGACAGTACAGAACACAGATCAGTTGTCTTCCAGTCCAGGGCACATCTTAGAAAGGCTTGTCAGCTACAAGTTTGGGAAGAACTTGTACTTAAGACTGGAGCTCACCATAAGGAGTTACTGGCCTTCTCCATATTGCTTCCTCTCTCTTGCTCTAAGGTGCTACAACTCCCAACATCAGAGATTCTACAATTGTACTATCTCACTTATTATGTCAGGATATTGAGGTCCTTTCCTATATTGAACCCAGCACCCATTCTTCAAGGCTGGCTAGGTGAAACAGTTTCCATCTATAACCCAGGTTGTACACAAACTAAAGAAGACCCTGTCTCTGCCTCCTTGTGTAGTATGAGTCTTTGCCATGTCTAGCTACTATCTTGGTGGCATCATCTGTAGATAATGTGCTAAGCTGACCCTAATTTACATTTCCCAAATACAGGTTGAACAGATGGTTCCACAGTTAAGAGTACTGGGGGTACAGTACATAGGAGCTGCCAGGAGAATGTTGGGAAATGAACCTGAGTGGTCTCTTAACTGCTCACTCATTACCTCTAGTCCCTTTTCTTTGCTTTTCCTTTACTGAAAATGTTTTTTTTTTCATGCAGTGTTTTATGTTTGTGGCTTCTCCTCCCCCAACTCCTCTGAGATCCCCCAACTTCTCTTCCATCTCAATCCACACCTTCTCTGTCTCTCCTAAGAAAAGAAACAGCCACATAATTGTCCTGAGAGTCGGGCGTGGTGGCACATGCCTTTAATCCCAGCACTCAGGAGGCAGAGGCAGGCAGATTTCTGAGTCCGAGGCCAGCCCAGTCTACAGAGTAAGTTCCAGGATAGCCAGAGCTATACAGAGAAACTCTGTCTCGAAAAACAAAACAACAACAACAAAAAAAAAGAGTCCTGAGACAGAGCCAGGTGTGGTGCTACACAAGTGTAATCCCAGCACAGGAGAGGAAGAGGCAGGAAGACCTGGTCTATCAAGTGAGTTAGAGAACAGCCTGAGTTACAACGATACCTTGTCTTAAAAAGCAAACAACAAATTAAACAAATAAAAAAGCAGGCAAAAAGAAATCAAAAGAAAAGTAAAACATGCAAGTTGTAACAGGACAAAATAAACAAAAATGAGCCACTCTCTCCCCCGCAAAAAAAAATTAAATTAAAAACTGCAACAACAAAACCCAAAGAGAGACAGAAGACATTGAAAGACACAGGAATCCAATAAAAACAGGAAATTCATAGCTGTAATATACAACCAAAGGACCTATAATCTAAAAGCAAAACAACATAAAAGCACCTGACAGAACCTTCTGACACACAGAGCTGCCAGAATGCCTTTGAGTTTGTTCTGTGTTGGCACCTACTGCTGGACATTCAGCATCCCTTTAAGAATGGTATTTGCATCCACAAGGAGACTCCATTTAACAGGCATACTATTCCATTCACAAGTCTTTATGGATTGGAGATAGCTTCTGGGTTTGGAATGGAAACGTGTCTACTTTTCTCATCACTGTCATGTGGTACAAACTATGCAGGCCCTTTGCACTCTGCTTTAGTCTCTCAGAGTTCATCTGATTCATTTCTGCTGTGTACGACAAGTCTTCAGTTGAGGGACAGCTGCTATGAACATAGATGAGCAAGTGTCTGTGGTATTGTGGGTCCTCTTTGGGTATATGTCTAGGAGGGGTAAAGCTGGGTCTAGAAAGTAGAATGAGTCTCAAGTTTCTGAGAAACTTCCAGATTGATTTTTTTCTAAGTGGTCATCCAAATTTGCACTCTCACCAGCAATGGAAAAGTGTTCCCCTTGGTCCATCACCTCCCCAACATGATCTGCCACTTGAGGTTGTGATCTTAGACATTCTGATGTATGTAAGATGGAATCTCACAGTCACTGGGATTTGCATTTGTCAGATGATTTGCAATGTTGAACATTTAGGTGCTTCTCAGCATGTAGAGAATCCTCGGTTGAAATATGGTGTGTAATTCAGTACCACATTTTTAAATTTTATTATTTGGTTTGTGTATTGCTAATAGTTTGTTGTATTTATAGTGTTACAATCATTTACAGTGATGACATCCCTCTGACAGATGGAGGGTTAGTACGGATGTTCTTCAAATCTTTTTTTTTTTTTTTTTTTTTTTTTTTTGGAGACAGGGTTTCTCTGTGTTGCCTTAGCTGTCCTGGAACTTACTCTGTAGACCAGGCTGGCCTTGAACTCAGAAATCCCCCTGCCTCTGCCTCCCTCGTGCTGGGATAAAAGGCATGTGCCACCACACCCAGCAGTTCTTCCAAACTTTAGGCCTGCTGATACACTCCTTTACTCTATAGAAGGTTTTCAGTTTCATCAAGTGCCATTTGTTGATCTTATTGCCTGAGCTATGGTTTATGTTCAGAAAGATATCTCCTCTACCAATGTGTTCAAGGCTAATCCCCCACTGTAGTGGATATTCCTGGTTTTCAACTTGACTATATCTGGAATGAACTGCAATCCAGAATTGGAAGGCTCACCTGTGATCCTGATCTTGAGGCTGGGAGATACAAGATTCTGCCCTGGACCTTGGAATGGAGATCTTGAGGCATAGTGGCTATGAATCTCAGGAGACTAAAGCAAGGAGATCTATAAATTCAAGGTCATCTGGGGCAATGTAAGTTCCAGATTTAGGTGTGGTAGTACACGCCTTTAATCTGGGCCACACCTTCTACTGGAGACTTACACAAAAGTGGAAGAATAAAGACTCTCTCTTCTGTCTGCCTGTGGGACTGAGCAACTGCTAGATCCTTGCTTGGACTTCCATTCTCATCTGCTGCTGACCATTGTTGGGGAGTTGGACTACAGACAGTGAGTCGTCATCAGTTCCCTTACTATACAGTGATCACCAGTAAGTTCTCTAACTCTAGAAAACCTGGACAAGTACACCCACTTTTTCTTGTATTAGATGTTGTCAATCCATTTTTATGTTGAGGTTTTGATCAGTTGGACTTGAGTGTATTGGAGGATGATAGATAAATACAGAGGAGCTTGCTTTCTTATACATGTAGATATCCAGTTAGACAGGCACAATTGAATAGGGATGATTTCTTTTTTACAACTTTTGCCAGTCGTGGTGGCACATGGCTTTAATCCCAGCACTCGGGAGGCAGAGGTAGGAAGATTTCTGAGTTTGAGGCCAGCCTGGTCTACAAAGTGAGTTCCAGGACATCCAGGGCTATACAGAGGAAACCCTGTCTGGAGCCCTCTCCCCCCCGCCCCCCAGGAAAACTCAGCAGAGGAATGTGTGGCATTTCGGTTTTCCATGGTCATCTTGATAAGCCCAGAGAACCAGGCAACATGGGACTTTCATTTGTTTGTTTGGATCTTTGTTTCTTTGGTTTTTGTCAATAAAATTTTTATTGGATATTTTATTTATTTGCATTTCAAATGTTCTCCAGTTTCCCATCACAATTTGCCCTCTGAAAAACCTATCCCATCTCCTCCACTCTCCCATTTCTATAAATATGCTCCCATACCCACCCACTACTGACTACCCACCCTGGAATTCCCCTACCCTGGAGCATCTAGCCTTCACAGGACCAAGGGCCTCTCCCCCAACTGATGCCCAACAAAGCCATCAACTGACACATGTGCAGCTAGAGCAATGGGTCCCTACATGTGGATACTTTGGTTGGTGGTTCAGTCTCTGGGAGCTCTTGGGTTCTGGTTGGATGATATTGTTGTTCTTCCTATGGAGCTGCAAACCCTTTCAGCACCTCCAGTCCTTTTACTAACATCTCCATTGGGGTCCCCTTACTCTGAACTTTGTTTATTGCCTTGTTTGTTCCTTGACCAAAAACTGACTTTATCCTTTGCATGTATTTAGACTGGTATAAAAGCAGACTAGAGAAAAGTGAATCACTTCAGCCTTAGCACAGGCTGGAGTCCTGTTATATGTTGTCTAATGGTCATTGCCTTTTTAATCATCATTCCTAACCTTGAGACCCAGTTGCCTGACTGAGCTGGCTTTGTCATACTTTATTCCAGAATGGAAAAATAATTGTGTAAAGAGGTTAGCTTCATGCTTTGCCAATCTTCAACTGTAGTAGCACTCAGAAAGCTGAGGCAGGAGGATGACTTCATCCATTTTTCAGGGAATTTATTCCAGTAGTAAAGTCCTTGCTTGGCATTCACACTTTAGGTTATAAATCACTGCACAATCTAGACAAATGGGGCATGCCTGTGTTCCCAGTCTGAATAGAGGCTCTGAAATACAATGGCCCCTTTGCTTTAATAGATAGTGTGAAGCCGGGCGTGGTGGTGCACTCAGCACTCAGGAGGCAGAGGCAGGTGGATTTCTGAGTTCGAGGCCAGCCTGGTCTACAAAGTGAGTTCCAGGACAGCCAGGGCTACACAGAGAAATACTGTCTCAAAAAACAAACAAAAACAAAAACAAAACAAAAAATAGATAGTGTGAGGCAAGCCTGATCTGTACTAAAATGATTTCAAAAAAAGCTAAAAGGTATGTCAGGGAGGGACATGCCATCAATGATTCTAAAAAGTTGGAGAAGGTTTGAGAAAAGAAGAATCACTGGACATGGAGAGATGATCAGGGTTTACTGGGCAGAGAGAAAATCTCTAGGATTAGGAGATTTTCAGAATACCTGATATTTGCAGAGCACATAAATTCAATGCCCAATATGTGTGGTTGTGTCGTGGAACTACCTTTAGCTTCAGTGTTTCTGGGATCCTCTTCCCTTTCCTAGGCTTAATAAGCAGTATGCTACCATGCAGACAGACAGACAGACAGACACACACACACACACACAGAAAGAGAGAGAGAGAGAGAGAGACCTTAGAACATTCAGACCTAAAGGGGAATCTTCATCAAATCCTCCCCTCAAGGCTCAGGGAATCCTGTAGAAGAGAACAAAGAAAGAGGGATAGAGTGAGAGGGAATGGTGGACTTGAAGGAAGCCAGGCCTTCTTAAACACAGGAGAACTAACACACATATAAACACAGAGAGACTAAAGTAGAATTCTCAGGGCCTGTGTGGATCTACACCACATAGGCTATCCATGTTGAGAAAGGAATTAGACACAAGCTCCCATCCCAAACCCAGACATATTGAAAACCATTTACAAATGAAAAATTAGTTTTCTCAAATGAACTCTCCTTGAGGGTACAAATCTCATTCATATGGACAGGTCTACAGGCCAACACAAAGTGAACTCAGAGGCCTCTTTGGAGGTCCTAGGTCTCGTAATGTTTTGTCAAGCCTCTTGTCTTTTGGGGTTTTTTGGTTTTGCTTTTCAATTTAATTCTTTTTTTTTTTTTTTTAAATCTTACAACCCACTAAGTGTTCTCAAGGTCACACCCTACTATACTCCTAGGTACCTTCTTATTATGTCCTCTGAGTGGGTGGAGGCACCCTGGGTATCCCCACACCCTGGTACTTTAAGTATTTTCAAGGCAGGACATATCCTCTCCCTCTGAAGCCAGGCAAAGCAGCTGAGTCAGAAGAACATACCCCACAAACAGGCAATAGCTTCTGAAGTGGCCTGCACTCCAGTTGTTAGGGGACCAATATGAAGACCAAACTATACATCTCCTACATCTGTGTGGTGAGGCCTACTCCCATCCCATGTATGTCCTTTGGTTGGGGCTTCAGTCTCTGAGAGCACCAGGGGTCCCAGATAATTGACTCTATTGGACTTCCTACAGAGTCCTAATAACCTTTTTCTGCTCCTTTGCCCATGTATTATGGCTACCAATTTTGTGTTTTTATTGAATTCTTATGTGTGTGAACCTGTCCTGTATCTATATGCACTCCTTGTGAATTTTTCATGGGCTCTTTTTCCTGTTTCTTTATTTTGTCATAGTCCAATATGTAACATTTACCTAGGTCTTATATTCCATCTATGTCTTCATATTTTTCCTGGATACCAAAAATGTGTTGGTGGTCTAGAAACCACTAGACCCTAAAGTGGTTTCTTTCCTTATACCTGTGGGTTCCATTGCTGAATTCAGGCTTGGTAACAAGTACCATTGATCACTGAGCCATCTCACAGCTTACTAAGCTCCCTTATAGTTTTTTCTTAGAGCCGGGCATGGTGGTACATGCCTTTAATTCCAGCACTCAGGAGGCAGAGGCAGGTGGATATCTGAGTTCAAGGCCAACCTGGTCTACAAAGTGAGTTCCAGGACAGCCAGGGCTACACAGAGAAATACTGTCTCAAAAAACAAACAAAAACCAAAAACAAAACAAAAAAAGTTTTTTAGAAAATACATTTTTCATTTTTTGTCTTTAGTTTTTTTCAGACAGGTTTTCTCTTTAACAGACATGGCTGGTCCAGAACTCAATGTGTAGACCAGGCTAGCTAAAACTCCAAGGACCACCTACATCTGCCTCCTTAATTCTGGATTAAAGGCCTATAGTAACATCTCACACCGACCTAGATTTTGTTTTTATTTGTTTGGTTCGGTTTGGTTTGCATTTTGAGAGAGTGTTTCTCTATTTTAGAGCCCTCCCTGTCCAACACTTTAATCTGTAGATCAGTCTGGGGTCTAAAGATCCAGCTCCTTCCTTGCCTCCAGGGTGCTGGGATTAAAATCAGGTGCTACCCCACCCAGCTCTGCCTCAATTGTAAAACACCCCCCTTGTCAATTGGCTCTTCACTGGTTAAGAATTAGCTACTTAGATAAAGCTAGCCTTGAACTCACTGTGCCTGCTTTAGCTTTGCCGCCAGAATGCAGGGATTAAAGGTGTTTGCCACCATTCCTTTTACAAATTTAATTCTCTTAAAGATTTACCCTGGCTGGGGCTGGTGAGATGGCTCAGTGGGTAAGAGCACCCGACTGCTCTTCCGAAGGTCCGGAGTTCAAATCCCAGCAACCACATGGTGGTTCACAACCATCCGTAATGAGATCTGACTCCCTCTTCTGGAGTGTCTGAAGACAGCTACAGTGTACTTACATATAATCAATAAATAAATCTTTAAAAAAAAAAAAAAAGATTTAGCCTGGCAGTAGTGGCACACTCCTTTAATAGGAACCCAACACTTGAAAGGCAAAGGCAGGCAGATTTCTCAATTCAAGGCCAGCCTGGTATACACAGTTAGTTCCAGGACAGCCAGACCTACACAAAGAAACCCTGTCTCAGGAAAAAAAAAAAAGGAAAGTTTTCTTCCCTGTGGTGTGTTCCCTGCGTGTATGAATGTTCAGCACATGAATGCCTGGTGTCCAAGGTCAGAGGGAGTTTTCAGGTTTTCAGAAACTAGAGTTACAGATCATTTCAAGCAACCATGTAAGTGTTCATAATAGAATGTTAATAGGTGCTCATTATTGGGGAGCAAAATCTTCAGCACATGTCCCACTCCTGATTTCATCTTGGGCAAGCATTCTAGTCAGGTCCTACCTGACACATTATCTGTTTTCTGGCAGCCAAAGGCAACATCTGCCTCAGACCCTCCAATTTCTGTTTCTCTTTAGGTCTATTTAGAAGTAGACTCAAATGTAAGCTCGGGCTGTCCTTCTATTTACAATAAGGCTGAGGACGGCTTTGAATTGATTCCCCTGCTTCCAGCTCTTGAACTGTGAGTTTCCAGGCAGAGCCATTATGTCTGCTGCATACAGTGCTGGAGAGAGGAATGGCTGCATGCTGGGTAGCTCCCTACAAACTGAGTGCACACCCAGCACACTCGGACACTGTTAATGGAATCAGACCATGCTCCTTCCTCTAACTTTTGTGTAGGTGCTACTGCCGTTTATTGAGAAAGCACCCAATTCAGGCCTTGAGCTCCAGAACATACTCCTGTCTATTAAATGCTCTTTGTCCCAAACCCAGGGACAATAATATCGATGAATTATTTTCTGTCTATTATCAGCAATAGATTAAACCCTGATCTGAGGCAAATTAGACTGACTTTGTGCACATGAATAAAATTGGCCCAGGTGTGGTGTTTCTCAATATTAATCCTAGTAGCAAGACCTATGCTGAGGCAGGAAGATTGCTAGAACTTAGAGTTTGGAAAAAACCCTGACTTCACAGCAAGACCCAGTCCTGTACCAAACTCAAATCTATGTAATCATGAAGTAAATGAAGGGGAAAATCTACAAATTCAGTGATGTGTTATTAAGTAACAAGTGAAATGTTTGAGGGGTATTGTGCTATGGAGGTATTCTCACTGAGAGCTCTAGTGCAATGAATGAAATGGTTGGATGTTACATATAGAATTAAAAGGGCAGAGCTTAACCATCTAATCCAAGTCTAGTTTGGGGTTGAATTTTATGGCTGCAAGAGGAAGGGTTATTCAGAGAGGCTTCAGTGGAGACAGAAAATATTCAGAGATCTGGAGATTGGATAACTGCCTGGGTTGTCTAGGCCTTCAGTGACCTATCTTCAGAACTCAAAACTGGTATGTAATTGGTTTCCCAAGGGTTAAGCAGTTTGGTTTGAAACCCTTTAGATTCTAGGATAGAACAGGGAATTTCATTTTCTGTCTCTTTAGTAAAACACATTGAAGACCTTGGGTTGCATTCCCAATGAAGTTTTAGCCTCATCTTCACTATATCTGTAAGATAACTTGTATACTTCATTAGTGTGCTTGATATATTTTTTGACACCAGAATTTTCTAAGCTGTTGGGCATGTTGCTCTGGGTTAGATGAAAATCAGGTGTTTCTGACTAATGTGGACTTTCGTATTTCCTTTCACTGAAATGATCTTTTTTTTGTTTTTGTGAGACCCTAGCTCATGGAACTTTGATCATCTTTAACTCCTGGTAGCTGGAATTACAGTTGTAAGTTACTCAAATGTCTTACCTTATTCTTTGCTTTAGATAATTTTCACATAGCTGTGGTTTTTGGATAAGGTCTGCTTTTGGAACCAAGGTGAGCCTGACAGTCATAGTAGGAACCCACAGATGTTATCCTCCTTACTGGGAATTCAATATTGATCTACAACACATGAAGTTCTTGGTGGTATTATTGTTTCTTTTCTTGTTTATTTTGTAGTTTGATTGCTGGTTTGTTTTTTTGTTGTTTTGTGTTGTTTGTCCTTTTTTTTTTTAATTACTAAATTTAATTTCGCTTCAACTAATTTTTACAGTCCAGTCATTATTCCCTTCCTGGTCTGCCATTTGTTCCTCATCACATTCTTCCTTCTCATCACCCCCCCTTTTGAAAATTTTACTTATTTATATTTCAAATGTTATCTCTCTTCCAGGTTTCACCTCCACAAACCCCCTCCCATGATGCGTTCCCTTTATTTCTAAGACATTACTCCCCCACCTACCCACACACTCCTGCCTCACCCTTCACTATGACAATAAGCCTCCAAAGGACAAGGGGCCTCCTCTCTGAAATAAGCCATTTGCTACATATGTTATGAGGAACCATAGACCCACTCATGTATGCTCTTTGTTTGGAGACTTAGTCCCTGGGAAATATGAGAGGTCCAGTTAGTTGATGTTGTTTTTCTTCCTATGAGGTTGTAATCCCCTATATCTCCTTAAATCCTTCCCTATCTCTTCCATTGGGGTCCACATGCTCAATGCAATAGTTGCCTGTGAGTATCTGCAGTTGTCCTAGACAGGTGGTGGCACAGTCTCTTAGAGGACAGTCATATGTTGACAACAGAAATAGTTTTTAGGTTTGGTGTCTGCTGATTTTATAGATCCCAAGATCCCAGTCTCTCAAGAGCCTAATCTTCAGTCTCTGAACCATTTACTTTCCCTGTTTTTCCTTTAGACAGGAACAATTCTAGGTTAAAATTTTTGAGATGGGTGAGTGGCCCCTTCCCTATCTACTCTATATTCCATATTTCAGCTAGGATCATCTACTGGGTCCTGGGAATCTCTCCCATTTTGGTTCCTTTCATTCTTTCCTTTTTAAAGAAAGGGTAACACATAAAAATAGTTTGACCCAAAACTTATGTGTCCATTAGAGTACTAGAGAGGCTCCCATGATGCCAGTTTGGGAGTCTGTCTTTACACCACCAGTTTAGGATGCAGAGATAAATTGATGTCTCTAGCACTGTAACTCTAGAGCAGTAATTCAGAAACTAAATGGTTAATATGGTGGTGAGGAAGTATTATAAAGTTGTCTTGAATATGTATTCTTTTCTAACTGCTTTCCCAGGAGCCTTCTTCCTGAAGATCTGAGAAGATGAGTGGTCAGGCCCCACCCACACTCCAGAAGCTAGCAAGGGAGACACTGCTGAGAAATGAGGCTTTGGCCATATCCTCTCTGGAGGAGCTGCCAGCTGTGGTCTTCCTGCCACTGTTCCAAGAGGCCTTTGCTGGCAGACTCAACAAGCTCATAAAGGCAATGGTGGCAGCCTGGCCTTTCCACTATCTCCCTGTGGGGCCATTGATACAGACACATAACCTGGAAACCTTGCAAGCTCTGCTAGATGGAGTAGACATGAGACTGACAAGAAAATTTCACCCCAGGTAAGCAATATCCAAGTATTGTATACGGGAGCATAAAGAGTACACAGTAGACATGGCCAGGGAGAATGGCTTTGGCCTAAGTCTATTAGATGCTTCTGATTGCATAAACAAGCAGAGATACAAGGTTCTTGAAATCTACTGTTTACTTGTAGAGAGCACAGTTGGATATGGATTAGACTTGAATATGGACTAGAGTAGACTTAGCCTCACAGTAGAATGAGCCTACACCTGGCCTTCCCAATAATAATAATAATAATAGAAATAATGTATACCTTAGTGAAAGAAAAATATTCAAGTGTACAGAAGCCCAGGAAAGCTTCTGAAGCTTGCCTGAGTCCACATTGGATATCAAAGTGCTTAAAAACAAAAACTGTAGCATGGTCAGGCATGGTGGCACACGCCTTTAATCCCAGCACTTGGGAGGCAGAGGCAGTCAGATTTATGAGTTCGGGGCCAGCCTTGTCTACAGAGTGAATTCCAGGACAGCCAGGGCTAAACAGATAAACCCTGTCTCAAAAAAAAAAAAAAAAAAAAAGGCTTTAGCAGGGAGGAGAGCTGAGTTTAGATATATGTAGCAAGATGACTGCTGACATTTATATGTTTCACCCACAGGAGGCCAAAACTTCAGGTTCTCAACATGAGAAATGTGGACCATGTCTTCTGGGAAAAATGGGACGATGCAAATGACAGTGACCCTGATTCAGAGACCTTGGATGAAAAGCAAGTAGTGAAGGTCCCTCGCAGATATGCACTGAGGCAGCGTCTGAAGATCATAGTTGATCTGGCAATCTGTTCCCGATTCAATGAACAAAAAACATATTTCTTGAATTGGGCCAAGCAGAGAAAGGGGTCCATAAATTTCTGCTGTACAAAGATGAAGATCTGGGATGCACCAGATGAAGTTATCAGAGAAATCATAAATGTTTTTCATCCGGAGCACATTATAGAATTAGAACTGTATACCGACTGGACTCTGTTGCGGCTGGCACATTTTGCTCCCTACTTTGGGCAGATGAAAAATCTTGAAAAAGTCTTGCTGGCACCACTCCACAAGAATACCTCCCCTATTATGAATATAACAAGGGCCACAAAAGTCAAGTGTATCAAAAAGATTATTTCTCAGTTTTCCAAATTCAACTGTCTACAGCATGTCTTCATGAAACATGTCCATTTTCTCAGAGACCACCTGCATCTGATCCTAGGGTAAGCAAGTATGGAGACCTGGGTCAGCCACCAAAGCAAATCTGTCTCTCTTCTCTTAAGGATTAGTGGTAAATGATGCCTGCCACTCACTAGGAACAATATTTAGACACTCATAAGACTCTGAAAGTTATGACTTATTTCCATGTATGCTGAGATATACAAGGGAAACTTTACAAGATAATTCAGTGTCTCAAATAAGCACTCATGGGGTACAGAAGTGATTTGGTGTAAAGAGGAGGTCAGTTCTAGTAAGCATGAGTTGTAATTCATCCTCAATCATGTCCACCCAATCAAATGAAAAGGGACCAGCAAGGGGAGTGTGTAATAAGGTGTCAGGGTACACATCAGCACAGTGTGAACATGAGCTATATGCTCAGATCTGTGGGAACAGCCTTCTATCTTTGCCCAGTTTCCTTGGATACAATGTTTTGAACCCAAGTAGCACTGAGTGCATGAGTCAAGGAGTATAACTTGGGCTGAAAATTAGAGCCAGCATGACTGTAGAGGGAATGATAGAATGCAGATTCAAGGAGTTCACACCAAATATCAAAATCCTCTCAGGGGTTTCTTGGGTTGGAAGCTCATTCTTCTGTGTGCTTGCTTGCTTGCTTGCTTGCTTGCTTGCTTGCTTGCTTGCTTGCTTGCTTGCTTGCTTGCTTGCTTGATTTCTTTCTTTGTTTTTGGTCTTTTGGAGACAGGGTTTCTCTGTAGCCCTGGCTGTCTTGGAACTCACTTTGTAGACCAGGCTGGCCTCAAACGCAGAAATCCACCTGCCTCTTCCTCCTGAGTGCTGGCATTAAAGGTGTATGCCACCACGCCCAGCTTCTGTGTGCCTTCTTAGCTTAAGTGAGGAACTGGTTTTCGGCTTGAGGGTGAGGCCCAAGGGTAAATTGTGGGATTGGCATGACTGAGCAGATTCCAACAGGAAGCATCAAAGATGATGTCCTTGGTCGATCATTTACTTAAACTGACCTTGGGGCACTTGATTCATTCTTTGTACATCCCAGCCAAAACTTTACAACACCACATGCCAGAACTAACCCTCTGGTCTCCTCTACCCCTAGGTGCCTGAGGACGCCCTTGCAGACCCTCTCCATCACTCACTGCCTAATTTCACAGACAGACTTGGATTCCTTTTCCTGCTGTCACAACCTTTTTAAGTTAAAAAATCTGGAAATCAAAGGAGTGACATTATTTGCTTTTGATCTTATGCCTCTGAGAGGTCTCCTAGGAAAACTGGCAGGTACTCTTGAGTCTCTGAATTTTCAGTGGTGTAGCATGAAGGATTCCCAGCTCATTGTCCTCTTACCTGCACTCAGTCAATGCTCTCAGCTCAACCAGATCAACTTCTACAGCAATGACTTCTCCATGGCCATCTTGAAGGACCTTTTGCAGCACACAGCCAACTGGAGCAAGATGAATGTGGAACAATACCCTGTCCCTCTGGAGTGCTATGATGCATTGGGTATTGTCTCCAGAGAAAGATTTGTCCAACTTTGTCAGGAGCTCATGGATACCCTGAGGGCCAAAAGAGAGCCTAAGAGCATATCTTTTGCAACAAATGTCTGCCTTAATTGTGGCAGGACCTGTGTCTATGGCCAGGGGGCAAGACTTTGTTCTTGTTTGCAGTAAACATGGATACAGGACTTCTGAATATGAATAAATGACATGCTTGGGACACATCTATCATCCAGGGTGCTCAGAGACTATGACTTCAGGCACTTCCCATATGGTTAGAAGTAAAGAGATATACAGTGACTGGGACCCAGAATGCTTAGATTGAAATGTGGACTATTCTAATAGACTGTTGGACCAGGGGCATGATGGACTCAGAAAAACAGTTTGGCATTTATATGTGGCTTCTGCCCAGACAGTATATATAGATGCTTTTTGTGTACCTATAAATCTGGATGATGTCTCCCTGGGGTCTTGGACTTTTACCAACCTTACTACCAGGTTCAGTGTCAGGAAGGTAGAATGGGTCCAGGATTGGAAAGACACTGTTATTTCATGAAGGAAGCAAAGTTCCAGGTGAATACGGCATGTATAAAATTAAAGTTTTCTTGACACATCTTTTCCCTGGTATCTTGCCTGGGCTACATGTATAACACTTTTGTGTGGCTCATCAGTTTTGTGCACAAAACATTTTACGTTAATGTGAGGAAGATAAACACAAATTTTGTGAAGGGGGATTAAGAGGATCACAGATGGTTAATATCCAGTATGTTGAGACCACAAGGCACCTTGGACCCACCAAAGATGCCTAAAGGTAGGAAGACAACATAGAGCAAAGTAAACAGGCTTTCCATTCTGGCTTTGAACTCCTGATCTTTTTGCCAGGCCTTAATGAGCTTACTAACAAGAACCTATATTATGCCACATGTCTCTAGAGCCCTATTCCTATGGAGTCCCAAAATCTATGAAGTACCCATAGTGTATAATAAGGTGCCCACTCTTAATGCAGGTACCTTTGCTACATAAAGTATTTACTTTAAAAAAAGACTTGTATTTTAATTCTTCAGTTGTAATAAAAATAAAAGAAAGAAAAATCTCCCTCTGCCTAGTCATTATACCCCTTTCTGTTTGGTAAAGTTTTGCTGTCTGAACTGTTGTCCATTAACTAATCTCAGCTATTTCTAAAAATATATATATATTGAAAATAACCTAGCAATTAACTAAGAGCCAAGAATTTATTACCTGGGTTCTGGTGTCTTTTATGATATGTAAGCATACATGGAATAGAACAGTAATATACATGAAAATACAGAGAGAAAAAATGGTGAACATTGACAAACTCCTAATTTCCTCTCCCTCACTCTTGGAACAGTAGTTCAAACTTGAGTCCAGAGCACACTATACAACTCACCAACTGAGGCCATTACTTTAGTTTTCAAAGACATCAGAAATCTACAGCATGTGACATTTAGTAATATTTATTCATTTGTTGTTGAGACACATCTGTTCCTGACATCACCCATTTCTGGATTCAAGGAAGAACGTGAGCAGCCAGCCAGTGCTCTTAACTGCTCAGCCATATCTTCCTCCCCTTTCCTTTGCATTTATTTTACTGAAATAAAAAAGCCAAAGCAAAAGAAAAACACAAGTTGGACCAGGACAAAATAAATAAACAGAAAAAAGTCAAGCAGGGCATGGTGGCACACTCCTTTAATCCCAGCACTTGGGAGGCAGAGGCAGGTGGGTTTCTGAGTTTTAGGCCAGTCTGGTCTACAGAGTGAGCTCCAGGTCAGCCAGGACTACACAGAGAAACTCTGTCTTGAAAATAACAAACAGAAAGAAAAAAGTTAAAAAAAAAAAAACAATTAAATGCCCTTAGAGATACAGAGCACATTCAATGACAGAGAAATCTAATAAATAAGAAATTTTTAGCTATCATATACAACCAAAGGACCTATTATATAAAAGGAAAACTAAATAAGTAAAAGGGCCTGATGCATGCTATTTCAACACAGTTTAAGTCCCAAACTCTATGAAGTACCCATAGTGTATAATAAGGTGCCCACTCTTATGCAGGTACCTTTGCTACATAAAGTATTTACTTTAAAAAAGACTTGTATTTTAAGTCTTCAGTTGTATTAAAAATAAAAGAAAGAAAAATCTCCCTCTGCCTAGTCGTTATACCCCTTTTTGTTTGGTAAAGTTTTACTGTCTGAATTGAATAGCATATCTAAACAGTTTGAGTTTGCTTTGTGTTGGCATCTATCTACTGCTGGTCACTCAGCCTCTCCTTAATGTGGAGTCTCCTTCCACATGGAGACTCCATTTGACTGAAGTAATGTTTCATTTGCAAGTCTTCATGGATTGGAGATAGCTTCTGTATTAAGAATGGAAATTATGTGTCTACTTCTCTCAACATAGTCATGTCATGTGATATAAACTCATACATGCCCTCTGCACTCTATTTCAGATTGAGTTTATATATGCATCAGTTCTGCTGTGTTTTAGAAAGCATGGTGTCTTCAGTTGAGGGACCACTGCTATGAACATAGTTGAGCAAGTGTCTTTTTGGTATTAAAAGTCCTCTTTGGGAAAATGTCTAGGAGAGGTAAAGCTGGATCTAGAAGCTAGAAGCATTCTCAAATTTCTGAAATACTGCAAGATTGATTTCAAAGGTGGTTGTCCAAGTTTTCACTCTCAGAAGCAATTGAGGAGTGTTCCCCTTGTTGTATAACCTCCCCAACATGAGCTGTCACTTGAGGTTGTGATCTTAGCCATTCTGAAGTGTGTAAGATGGAATCTCAAGAGTCATTGCGATTTGCATTTCTTAGATGGTTTGGAATGTTGAACATTTATTTAGGTGCTTCTCAGCCTGTAGAGATTCCTCTGTTGAAATATTCTGTGTAATTCAGTACCTGGTTTTTAAATTGGAGTATTTGGCTTGTGGATAACTAATATTTTGTTGTATTTATAGTGTTTGGATATCATCCTTCTGTCAGATGTAGTGTTAGTGAGGATCTTCTTCCAATCTTTAGGCTGTCGTTTTGGCATGCTGATGCTCTCCTTTGCTGTATAGAAACTTTTCAGTTTCACCAAGTCCTATTATTAATTGTTGATCTCATGGTCTTAGCTATGGGTTTCTCTTCAGGAAGTTATCTCCTGGGGCAGTGTGTTCCAGGCTAATCCCCTACTTTCTCTTCTAATCCCCTACTCTTTCTCTTGTATTAGATGTTGTGCATCCATTTATACGTTGAGTTCTTTGATCAGTTGGACTTGAGAGTACTGGAGGATAAAAAATATAGAGCAACTAGCTTTCTTCTACATGCATATTTCCAGTTAGACAGCCACCCATTGATGAAGATGCTTCCTTTTTTCCAATGTCTCTTTTGCCTTCTCTGTTAAAAATGAAGTGTTGTTGGTTGATAGTTGTATTGGTTTATTTGTGCACATTCAGGGGTATTCCATTGATCAACCTTCTGCTTTTCAGTCAATACTATGCAGTTATCATTTTTCTATGGTTATGTAGTACAACATGAGTTCAGGGACGATGATACTTTTAGAAGTTCTTTTGGAGTAGGGCCACAGGCCTCACCCGGCCGGATCAGCGCCAGGGTAGCAGGAGCGCAGGGTTGCCTGACACCCGCCAGCTACCCACGACCCCCGCCGCAGGATTTTGGGACTGCTGGTGAGTGGAACACAGCTTCTGCTCCAATCCAATTGCGCAGGACCTGAGACTGCATTAGTTAGGGAAGCAGAAACCGGCCTGAGTAGGGCCACAGGCCTCACCCGGCCGGATCAGCGCCAGGGTAGCGGGAGCGCAGGGTTGCCTGACACCCGCCAGCTACCCACGACCCCCGCCGCAGGATTTTGGGACTGCTGGTGAGTGGAACACAGCTTCTGCTCCAATCCAATTGCGCGGGACCTGAGACTGCATTAGTTAGGGAAGCAGAAACCGGCCTGAGTAGGACCACAGGCCTCATCCGGCTGGATCAGCGCCTGGGTAGCGGGAGCGCAGGGTTGCCTGACACCCGCCAGCTACCCACGACCCCCGCCGCAGGATTTTGGGACTGCTGGTGAGTGGAACACAGCTTCTGCTCCAGTCCAATCACGCGGGACCTGAGACTGCTCTGGTTGGGGAGAGAGAAATCCGGCCTACATAGGGCCACAACCCTCTTCCGGTCAGAAAAGCACCTGGGCAGCTGGGGCGCAGGGTCAGCTGACACTCACCAGCTACCCACAACACCCACCACAGGATCTTAAGACTTCTGGAGAGTGGAACACAGCTTCTGCTCCAATCCAATTGCACGCGGGACCAGAGACTACATTAGTTAGGGAAGCAGAAAAACGGCCTGAGTAGGACCACAGGCCTCTTCCGGCTGGACCAGCACCGGGGTACCATCAGCTACCCACGACCCCCGCCGCAGGATTTAGAGACTGCTAGTGAGTGGAACACAGCTTCTGCTCCAATCTTTAAATAGTGACAACGATAA
This sequence comes from Mus caroli, assembly GCF_978045245.1. Classification (NCBI taxonomy): domain Eukaryota; kingdom Metazoa; phylum Chordata; class Mammalia; order Rodentia; family Muridae; genus Mus; species Mus caroli. Next base: position 98,453,224 of record NW_028227259.1, on the reverse strand, counting down.
CAACTAACCCCAGAGATTACCAGATGGCGAAAGGTAAACGTAATAATCTTACTAACAGGAACCAAGACCACTCACCATCATCAGAACCCAGCACCCCCACTTCGCCCAGTCCAGGGCACCCCAACACACCGGAAAAGCTAGACACGGATTTAAAAGCATATCTCCTGATGATGATAGAGGACTTCAAGAAGGACTTTAATAACACACTTAAAAAAATGCAGGAGAACACTGATAAAAAGGCAGAAGACAATAAAGAGGAAGCACAAAAATCCCTTAAAGAATTGCAGGAGAACACTGCTAAAGAGTTACAAATCCTTAAAGAAAAACATGATAACATAATCAAACAGGTAGAAGTCCTTACAGAAAAACAGGAAAACACATCCAAACAGATGATGGAAATGAACAAAACCATACTAGACCTAAAAAGGGAAGTAGACACAATAAAGAAAACCCAAAATGAGGCAACACTGGAGATAGAAACCCTAGGAAAGAAATCTGGAACCATAGATACGAGCATCAGCAACAGAATACAAGAGATGGAAGAGAGAATCTCAGGTGCAGAAGATTCCATAGAGAACATCGGCACAACAATCAAGGAAAATGTAAAATGCAAAAAGATCCTAACTCAAAACATCCAAGAAATACAGGACATAATGAGAAGACCAAACCTACGGATAATAGGAGTGGATGAGAATGAAGATTTTCAACTCAAAGGACCAGCAAACATCTTCAACAAAATTATAGAAGAAAACTTCCCAAATCTAAAGAAAGAGATGCCCATGAACATACAAGAAGCCTACAGAACTCCAAATAGACTGGACCAGAAAAGAAATACCTCCCGACACATAATAATCAGAGCAACAAATGCTCTAAATAAAGATAGAATACTAAAAGCAGTAAGAGAAAAAGGCCAAGTAACATATAAAGGCAAGCCTATCAGAATTACACCAGACTTTTCACCAGAGACTATGAAAGCCAGAAGATCCTGGACGGATGTTATACAGACACTAAAAGAACACAAATTCCAGCCCAGGCTACTATACCCAGCCAAACTCTCAATTAACATAGATGGAGAAACCAAAGTATTCCACGACAAAACCAAATTCACACATTATCTCTCCACGAATCCAGCCCTTCAAAGGATAATAACAGAAAAAAACCAATACAAGGACAGGAACCACGCCCTAGAAACAACAAGAAGGTAATCCCTCAACAAACCTAAAAGAAGACAGCCACAAGAACAAAATGCCAACTTTAACATCAAAAATAACAGGAAACAACAATTACTTTTCCTTAATATCTCTTAATATCAATGGACTCAACTCCCCGATAAAAAGACATAGACTAACAAACTGGCTACACAAACAAGACCCAACATTTTGCTGCTTACAGGAAACTCATCTCAGAGAAAAGGATAGACACTACCTCAGAATGAAAGGCTGGAAAACAATTTTCCAAGCAAATGGCATGAAGAAACAAGCTGGAGTAGCCATTCTAATATCTGATAAGATTGACTTCCAACCCAAAGTCATTAAAAAAGACAGGGAGGGACACTTCATACTCATCAAAGGTAAAATCCTCCAAGAGGAACTATCAATCCTGAATATCTATGCTCCAAATACAAAGGCAACCACATTCATTAAAGAAACTTTAGTAAAGCTCAAAGCACACATTGCACCTCATACAATAATAGTGGGAGACTTCAACACACCACTTTCACCAATGGACAGATCATGGAAACAGAAACTAAACAGGGACACAGTGAAACTAACAGAAATTATGAATCAAATGGATCTGGCAGATATCTACAGAACATTCTATCCTAAAACAAAAGGATATACCTTCTTCTCAGCACCTCATGGTACCTTCTCCAAAATTGACCACATAATTGGTCACAAAACAGGCCTCAACAGATATAAAAATATTGAAATTGTCCCATGCATCCTATCAGATCACCATGGACTAAGGCTGATCTTCAATAACAAAATAAATAATAGAAAGCCAACCTTCACGTGGAAACTGAACAACACTCTTCTCAATGATACCTTGGTCAAGGAAGGAATAAAGAAAGAAATTAAGGACTTTTTAGAGTTCAATGAAAATGAAGCCACAACATACCCAAACTTATGGGACGCAATGAAAGCATTTTTAAGAGGAAAACTCATAGCTCTGAGTGCCTCCAAAAGGAAACTAGAGAGAGCACACATTAGCAGCTTGACAACACACCTAAAAGCACTAGAACAAAAGGAAGCAAATTCACCCAAGAGGAGTAGACGGCAGGAAATAATCAAACTCAGGGGTGAAATCAACCAAGTGGAAACAAGAAAAACTATTCAAAGAATCAACCAATCAAGGAGCTGGTTCTTTGAGAAAATCAACAAGATAGATAAACCCTTAGCCAGACTCACTAGAGGGCACAGGGAAAGCATCCTAATTAACAAAATCAGAAATGAAAAAGGAGACATAACAACAGATCCTGAAGACATCCAAAACACCATCAGATCCTTCTACCAAAGGCTATACTCAACAAAACTGGAGAACCTGGATGAAATGGACAAGTTCCTAGACAGATACCAGGTACCAAAGCTGAATCAAGATCAGGTTAATGATCTAAACAGCCCTATATCCCCCAAAGAAATAGAAGCAGTCATTAATAGTCTCCCAACTAAAAAAAGCCCAGGACCAGATGGGTTTAGTGCAGAGTTCTATCAGACCTTCAAAGAAGATCTAATCCCAGTTCTTCACAAACTATTCCACAAAATAGAAACAGAAGGTACTCTACCCAACTCATTCTATGAAGCCACAATTACTCTGATACCTAAACCACAAAAAGACCCAACAAAGATAGAAAACTTCAGACCAATATCCCTTATGAATATTGATGCAAAAATCCTCAATAAAGTTCTTGCTAACCGAATCCAAGAACACATCAAAACAATCATCCATCCTGACCAAGTAGGTTTCATCCCAGGGATGCAGGGATGGTTCAATATACGGAAATCCATCAACGTAATCCAGTATATAAACAAACTCAAAGACAAAAACCATATGGTCATCTCCTTAGATGCGGAAAAAGCATTTGACAAGATCCAACACCCATTCATGATAAAAGTCTTGGAAAGATCAGGAATTCAAGGCCCATACCTAAACATGATAAAAGCAATCTACAGCAAACCAGTAGCCAACATCAAAGTAAATGGTGAGAAGCTTGAAGCAATCCCTCTAAAATCAGGGACTAGACAAGGCTGTCCACTTTCTCCATACCTATTCAACATTGTACTTGAAGTCCTAGCCAGAGCAATTCGACAACAAAAGGAGATCAAAGGGATACAAATTGGAAAAGATGAAGTCAAAATATCACTTTTTGCAGATGATATGATAGTATATATAAGTGACCCTAAAAATTCCACCAGAGAACTCCTAAGCCTGATAAACAGCTTCGGTGAAGTAGCTGGATATAAAATTAACTCAAACAAATCAATGGCCTTTCTCTACACAAAGAATAAACAGGCTGAGAAAGAAATTAGGGAAACAACACCCTTCTCAATAGTCACAAATAATATAAAATATCTTGGCGTGACTCTAACTAAGGAAGTGAAAGATCTGTATAATAAAAACTTCAAGTCTCTGAAGAAAGAAATTATAGAAGATCTCAGAAGATGGAAAGATCTCCCATGCTCATGGATTGGCAGGATCAACATTGTAAAAATGGCTATCTTGCCAAAAGCAATCTACAGATTCAATGCAATCCCCATCAAAATTCCAAATCAATTCTTCAACAAATTAGAAAGTGCAATCTGCAAATTCATCTGGAATAACAAAAAACCTAGGATAGCAAAAACTCTCCTCAAGGATAAAAGAACCTCTGGTGGAATCACCATGCCGGACCTAAAGCTCTACTACAGAGCAATTGTGATAAAAACTGCATGGTACTGGTATAGTGACAGACAAATAGACCAATGGAATAGAATTGAAGACCCAGAAATGAATCCACACACCTATGGTCACTTGATCTTCGACAAGGGAGCTAAAAACATCCAGTGGAAGAAAGACAGCATTTTCAACAAATGGTGCTGGCACAACTGGTTGTTAACATGTAGAAGAATGCGAATCGATCCATTCCTATCTCCTTGTACTAAGGTCAAGTCTAAGTGGATCAAGGAACTTCACATAAAACCAGAGACACTGAAACTTATAGAGGAGAAAGTGGGGAAAAGCCTTGAAGATATGGGCACAGGGGAAAAATTCCTGAATAGAACAGTGATGGCTTGTGCTGTAAGATCGAGAATTGACAAGTGGGACCTCATGAAACTACAAAGCTTCTGCAAGGCTAAAGACACCATCAATAAGACAAAAAAACCACCAACAGATTGGGAAAGGATCTTCACCTATCCTAAATCAGATAAGGGACTAATATCCAATATATATAAAGAACTCAAGAAGGTGGACTCCAGAAAGTCAAATAACCCCATTAAAAAATGGGGCTCAGAACTGAACAAAGAATTCTCACCTGAGGAATACCGAATGGCAGAGAAGCACCTGAAAAAATGTTCAACATCCTTAATCATCAGGGAAATGCAAATCAAAACAACCCTGAGATTCCACCTCACACCAGTCAGAATGGCTAAGATCAAAAATTCAGGTGACAGCAGATGCTGGCGAGGATGTGGAGAAAGTGGAACACTCCTCCATTGTTGGTGGGATTGCAAGCTTGTACAACCACTCTGGAAATCAGTCTGGCGGTTCCTCAGAAAATTGGACATAGTACTACCGGAGGATCCAGCAATACCTCTCCTGGGCATATATCCAGAAGATGTCCCAACCGGTAAAAAGGACACATGCTCCACTATGTTCATAGCAGCCCTATTTATAATAGCCAGAAGCTGGAAAGAACCCAGATGTCCCTCAACAGAGGAATGGATACAGAAATTATGGTACATTTACACAATGGAGTACTACTCAGCTATTAAAAAGAATGAATTTATGAAATTCCTAGCCAAATGGATGGACCTGGAGGGCATCATCTTGAGTGAAGTAACACAATCACAAAAGATCTCACACAATATGTATTCATTGATAAGTGGATATTAGCCCAAAACTTAGGATACCCAAGATATAAGATACAATTTGATAAACGCATGAAACTCAAGAAGAATGAAGACCAAAGTGTGGACATTGTGCACCTTCTTAGAATTGGGAACAAAACACCCAGGGAAGAAGTTACAGAGACAAAGTTCGTAGCTGTGATGAAAGGATGAACCATTTAGAGACTGCTGTATCCAGGGATCCGTCCCATAATCAGCTTCTAAACGCTGGCACCATTGCATACACTAGTAAGATCTTGCTGAAAGGACCCAAATATAGCTGTCTCTTGTGAGACGATGCCGGGGCCTAGCAAACACAGGAGTGGATGTTCACAGTCAGCTATTGGATGTATCACAGGGCTCCCAATGGAGAAGCTAGAGAAAGTACCCAAGGAGCTAAAGGGATCTGCAACCCTATTGTTGGAACAACATGATGTACTAACCAGAACCCTGGAGCTCTTGTCTCTAGCTGCATATGTATCGAAAGATGGCCTAGTCGGCCATCACTGGAAAGAGAGGCCCATTGGACTTGCAAACTTTATATGCCCCAATATAGGGGAATGCCAGGGCCAAAAGAATGGGAATGGGTGGGTAGGGAAGTGGGGGGCGCTATGGGGGACTTTTGGGATAGTATTGGAAATGTAATTGAGGAAAATATGTAATAAAAATATTTTAAAAAAAAAAAGAAGTTCTTTTATTGGAGGGGATTGTTTTAGCTATCCTGTTTTTTTTTATTTTTAATTTTCTATATGAAATAGAGAATTGAGCCTTCAAGGTCTGTAAGAATTGTGTTGGAATTTAATGGGAATTCCTTTGAATCAGTAAATTACTGTTGGTATGATGGCATTTTGTACTACACTAATCACATGATTGAAGGATCATGAGAGACCTTTGCATCTTCTAATGGCTTCTTCTATTTAATTCTTCAGAAACTTGGAGTTCTCTTCATACAGGTATTTTGCTTGCTCATACAGAGTTATACCAATAAATCTTGTATTATCTTTCTCTTTTGTAGGGTGTTGTTGCCCTAATTTCTTTCTCATCCTGGTTATCTTGACTTAACTTTCTATCTATCACTTTGAAAAAGGCATTTTCCATCTCTAGCATTGCTCTGGAAGCATATGAATGTCTTTCATATATACTATGAATGCATCTGTGAATAGAGATACTGTGACTTCTTCCTTTCCAACCTGTTCCCTTCAATTGCCATTAGTTGTCTTATAGCTCTAGCTAGGCCACCAAATTCTATATTGCATATATAGGCAGTTAGTTGACTGCATTGTGTTAACCATGTCATTGATTCATTAATAGAACTGCTCCACCTTTCTCTCCCTTAATCTGAGGTTGGTTATCAGCTTGCTGTATATTGCTTTTATTGTGTTTATGTGTATGCCTTTTATCCCTGGTCTCTACAGCACTTTTATCATGAAAGGGTGCTGGATTTTGTCAAAGGATTTTCAGCATCTGATGAGATGACCATGTATCCTTTTACTTTCCACTTGTTTATATGGTGGAAATATGCTGCTGTATTTTCCTAAGATGAACCATTCCTGCATCCCTGGAATAAAGCCTACAGGATCATGATTGATGATTCTTATCATGTCTTCTTCAATTTTGATTCCACTTGTGTTATTTAGTATTTGGTATCAATATTCATATGGCAAACTTTGTCTAAATTCTATCAAATTTATTTGTAGAGTCATTGTTGTGTGGTCTGTGTATCAACATGGCTGTGGCCTCATAGAATAGATAGATAGATAGATAGATAGATAGATAGATAGATAGATAGATAGATAGTTGGATAGATAGATGGATAGATAGATGGATAGATAGATGGATGCATAGATACCTAGGTAGATGGACAGACAAACAGATAGTCTGACAAACAGTGTCCTACTACAAACCCCTTGTATACTTTTACTCATCCATGTTGCAGGCCTCAAACTGGACGCCAAAGCAATCAAGGCTATGCTCACTAACTGAGCTCAATGGACACACCTGATACTCCACATCCTCTCTTCATTGTGTGGCATTAGGGAACAACACTGGAGCCACACAAAAGTCAGGCAAGCTCGCTGCTGCTTAACATCTCCATTTCAATAAATTAGATCATTTTATTTAGATTTTTATTACATATTTACTTTATTTACATTTCAAACCCTTTTCAGGTTTCCCCTACAAAAAACCACTATCCCCTCCCTCCTCCCCATGATCACAAACCCACCCACATGTGTGTCCTGGCCCTGGCATTCCCCTACACTGGAGCATACAGCATTTACAGGACCAAGAGCCTCTCCTCCCATTCATGACTGACTAGGCTAGCCTCTGCTACATATGCAGCTTGAGCCATGAGTCCCACCATATGTGCTCGCTCTTTGGTTGGTTATTTAGTCCCAGGGAGCTCTGGGGTTAATGGTTAGTTCATATTGTTATTCCTCCTATGTGGTTGCCACCCCCTTCAATTCCTTGGGTCCTTTCTCTAGCTCCTTCATTGGGGATCCTCTGCTCAGTCCAATGGTAGGTTGCGAGGATCCATGTCTGTATTTGTCAGGCACTGGTGGAGCCTCTCTGGAGACAGCTATAACAGCCTCTGTCAGGAAGCACTTCTTGGCATCCACAAAAGTATCTGGGTTTGGTGATAGAATATGGGATGGATCCCCAGGTGGGGGAGTCTCTGGATAGGCATTCCTTCAGTTTCTGCTCCACACTCTGTCTCTGTTACTCCATTCATGGGTATTTTGTTCCCCCTTCTAATAAGGATTGAAGTATCCACACTTTGGTCTTCCTTCTTCTTGGTGGTTTGTGAATTATATTTTGGGTATTCCAAGCTTCTGGGTTAATATCCACTTATCAGTAAGTACATACCATATGTGCTCCTTTGTGATTGTGTTATCTCACTCAGGATAGTATTTTCTAGATCCATCCATTTGCCTATATCATAAATTGCCTATTCCATAAATTTGTTGGTTTTAATAGCTGAGTAGTACTCCATTGTATAAATATACAACATTTTCTGTATCCATTACTCTGTTGAGGGACATCAATGTTCTTTCCAGCTCCTGGCTATTTTAAATAAGGCTGCCATGAACATAGTGGAGCATGTGTCCTAATTACTTGTTGGAACATCTTCTGGGTATATGCCCAAAGTGGTATTACTAGGTCCTCAAGTAGTATTATGTCCAATTTTGGGAGGAACCACCAAACTGATTTTCAGAGTAGTTGTACCATTTTGCAATCCCACCAGCAATGGAGGAGTGTTTCTCTTTCTCCACATCCTTGCCAGCATATGCTGTCACCTGAGATTGTGATCTAAGCCATTCTGATCGGTGAGAGGTGGAATCTCAGAGTTGTTTTAATTTGCACTTCTCTGATAACTAAGGATGTTGAACATTTTTTTAGGTGCTTCTCAGCCATTTGGTATTCCTCAGTTGAGAATTCTTTGTTTAGCTCTGTATCCCAATATTTGATTCTCAGGAGTCTAGCTTCTTGAGTTCTTTGTATATATTGGATATTAGCCCTCTATCAGATGTAGAATTGGTAAAGATCTTTTCCCAATCTGTTCGTTGCCTTTTTGGTTTATTGACAGTGTCCTTGGCCTTACAGGAGCTTTGTAGTTTTATGAGGTCCCATTTATAGATTCTTTTTTGGTTTGTTTGTTTTTGTTTGTTTTTTGTTTTGTTTGTTTGTTTGTTTCCTGACAGGGTTCATCTGTGGAGCCCTGGCTGTCCTGGAACTCACTCTGTAGACCAGGCTGGCCTCGAACTCAGAAATTCACCTGCCTCTGCCTCTCAAGTGCTGGGATTAAAGGTGTGCACCACCATGCCCAGCCTCCCATTTGTAGATTCTTGATCTTACAGCACAAGCCATTGATGTTTGTTCAGGAATTTTTACCTGTGCCATATGTTCAAGGCTGTCCATACTTTCTCCTCCATAAATTTCAGTGTATTTTGGAATTGAGCTTTGTACAAGGAGATAAGAATGGATCAATTTGCATTCTTCTCCATTCTAACCTCCAGTTGAGCCAGAACCACTTGTTGAAAATGCTATCATTTTTCCACTGGATGATTTTAGATCCTTTGTGAAAGATCAAGTGACCATAGGAGTGTGGGAGTATTTCTGACTCTTTTCTATTTATCTACCTGCCTGTCAGTGTACCAATACCATCAAGTCGTTTTGTTTGGTTTTGTTTTGTTTTGTTTTGTTTTTATCACAATTGCTATTAGTACAGATTGAGGTCAGAAATAGTGATTCCACCACAAGTTCTTTTATTGTTCAGAATAGTTTTTGCTATCCTAGGTTTTTTGTTATTCCAGATGAATGTGCAAATTGCTCTTTCTAACTCTGTGAAGAATTGAGTTGGAATTTTGATGGGGATTGTACTAAATCTGTAGATTGCTTTCGGCCAGATGGCCATTTTTACTATATTAATCCTGCCAATCCATGAGCATGGGAGATCTTACCATCTTCTGAGATCTTCTTCCATTTCTTTCTTCAGAGACTTGAAGTTCATATCATAAAGATCTTTCACTTCCTTATTAGTGTCACACCAAGAAATTTTAAATTATTTGTGACTAATGTGAAGGTGGTTGTTTCCCTAATTTCTTTTTCAGCCTGCTTACCCTTTGTGTAGAGGAAGGCCTCTGATTTCTTTGAAATAACTTTCTTTATATGAAAACATTGAAGATGTCTTCAGACACACCAGAAGAGGACTTCAGAGCCTATTACAGATTTGAGTTAATTTTATATCCATCTACTTTGCTGAAGTTGTTTATCAGGTTTAGGAGTTCTCTGGTGGAATTTTGGGGGTCTCTTAATTATACTATCAAATCATCTTCAAGTAGTTTTAGTTTGACTTCTTCCTTTCTAATTTGTATCACTTTGATTTCTTTTGTTATCTAATTGCTCTGACTAGGGGCTTGGAGTACTATCTTGAATAGGTAGGGAGAGGGTGGGCAGCCTTGTCTAGTCCTTGATTTTAGTGGGATTGCTTCAAGTTTCTCTCCATTTAGCTTGATGTTGCCTACAGGTTTAATGTATATTGCTTTTACTATTTTTAGGTAGGGGTCGTGAATTCCAAGACTTTTATCTTGAAAGTGTGTTGGATTTTGTCAAATGCTTTCTCAGCATCTGACAAGATGATTGTACTATTTTTCCTTTGAGTTTGTTTATATAGTGAATTACAATGATGGATTTCCATATATTAAACCATCCCTACATTTCTGGGATGAAGCCTACTTAATCATGATGTGTTCTTGGATTCGGTTTGCAAGAATTTTATGGAGTATTTTTGTATTGATATTCATAAGGGAAGTTGTTCTGAAGTTCTCTTTCTTTGTTGGGTATTTTTGTGGTTCAGGTATCAGAGTAATTGTGGCTTCATAGAATGAATTGTGTACAGTACTTTCTGTTTCTATTTTGTGGAATAGTTTGAGGAGTATTGGTAATAGGTCTTCTTTGGGTGCCTGATAGAATTCTGCACTGGTAGAAAACCTGGTCCTGGTCTTTTTTTTTTTTTTTTTTTTTTTTTTTGGTTGGGAGACTATTAATGACTGTTTGTATTTCTTTAGGAGACACGGGAATGTTTAGATCATTTATTTGATCCTCAGTTACCTTTGTACCTGGTAGGTATCTAGGAATTTGTCCATTTCATACACATTTTCCAATTTTGTTGACTATAGGCTTTTGTAATAGGATCTGATGATTTTTTTGGATTTCCTCAGTTTCTGTTGTTAGGTCTCCCTTTTAATTTCTGATTTTGTTAATTAGGATACTGTATCTGCGCCCTCTAGTCAGTCTGACTAAGTGTTATCTATTTTGCTGAATTTCTCAAAGAACCAGCACCTCATTTGATTGATTCTTTGAATCGTTCTTTTTGTTTCACTTGGTTGATTTCAGCCCTGAGTTTGATTATTTCCTGCTGTCTACTCCTATTGGGTGTATTTTCTTCTTTTTGTTCTAGAGTTTTCAGTTGTTATATCAAGCTTCAAGTGTATACTCTCTCCAGTTTCTTTTTGTAGGCACTCAGAACTATGAGTTTTCCTCCTAGTACTGCTTTCATTGTGTCCCATAACTTTGGGTATGTTGTGCCTTCATTTTCATTAAATACTAAAAAGTCTTTAATTTCTTTCTTTATTTCTTCCTTGACCAAGTTATCATTGAGTAAAGTGTTGTTCAGCTTACAAATATATGTGGGCTTTCTATTGTTTATGTTGTTATTGAAGACCAGCCTTAGACCATAGTGATATGATAGGATGCATGGGATTATTTCACTCTTCTTATATCTGCTGAGGCCTATTTTCTGACCACTTACATGGTCAGTTTTGGAGAAGGTACCATGAGGTGCTGAGAAGCATGTACATTCTTTTGTTTTAGGATAAAATGTTCCCTAGATAATCTGTTAAAAACCATTTGGTTTATAACTTCTCTTACTTTCACTGCATCTTTGTTTAGTTTCTGTTTCCATGATCTGTCCATTACTGAGAGTGGGGTGTTGAAGTCTCCCATTAATATTGGGTACAGTGCAATGTGTGCTTTGAGCTTTAGTTAAGTTTCTTTTATGAATGTGGGTGCCCTTGCATTACTAGCATAGATCATTCAGAATAGAGAGTTCTTCTTGGTAGATTTTTCATTTGATGTATATGAAGAGTCTTTCCTTATCTTTTTTTTTTTGTCAGTATGTTTTTCATCTTTTTTGATAACTTGAGGTTGGAAGTTGACTTTATTTAATATAAGAATGGTTACTGCAGCTTGTTTTTGGGACCATTTGCTTGGAAAATTGTTTTTCAGTCTTTTATTCTGAGGAAGTGTCTGTCTCTGTCACTGAGATGGGCTTCCTGTATAAAGAAAAACGGTGGGTCCTGCTTATGTATTCAGTCTGTTAGTCTATGTCTTTTTATTGGGGAATTGAGTCCATTGATATTAAGAGATATTAAGGAAAAAAGATTGTTGCTTCCTGATATTTTTTTGTAAGGGATGGCATTATGATTCTTGGTGGTTACCTTCTTTTTGGTTTGTTAAAAGAATATTATTTTCTTGCTTTTTCTAGGGTGTACTTACCCACCTTGTGTAGGACTTTTCCATTAATTATCCTTTGAAGGGCTGGATTTGTTTACAGATATTTTGTAAAAAAATTTTTGTCATAGAATATCTTGGTTTCCACATCTGTGGTTATTGAGAGTTTAGTTGGGTATAGTATTCTGGATTGGCATTAGTGTCCTCTTAGTGTCTGTATGATGTCTGCTCAGGATCTTCTGCTTTTCATAGTCTCTGGAGAGAAGTCTGGTGTAATTCAAATAGGTCTGCCTGTACTTGACCTATTACTTGACCATTTTCCCATACTGCTTTTAATAGTCTACCTTAATTTAGTGCATTTGTTGTTCTGATTATTATGTGCCAGGAGGAATTTCTTTTCTGGTCCAGTCTATTTGGAGTTCTGAGGGATCATGTATGTTCATGGGCATCTCTTTCTTTAGGTTAGGGAAGTTTTCTTCTATAATTTTGTTGAAGATATTTACTGGCCCTTTAAGTTGAATATCTTCATTCTCATCTATACTGTATCTATATCTATAATCCTTAGATTTGGTCTTCTCATTGGGTCCTGGATTTCCTGGATGTTTTTAATTAGGATCTTTTTGCATTTTGCATTTTCTTTGATTGTTCTGTCCATGTTATCTATGGAATCTTAGCATCTGAGATTCTCTCTTCCATCTCTTGTATTCTGTTGCTGATACTTGCATCTATGTTTCCTGATTTCTTTCCTAGGACTTCTTTCTCCAGAGTTGCCTCCCATTGGGTTTTCTTTATTGTTTCTACTTCCATTTTTAGATCTTGGATAATTTTGTTCAATTCCATCACCTGTTTGGTTGTGTTTTCCTGTATTTCTTTAAGGGATTTTTGTGTTTCCTCTCTAAGGACTTCTACCTGTATAGCAGTGGTCTCCTGTATTTCTTTTGTTGTTGTTGTTGGGGTTTTTTTTGGGGGGGGTTGGTTTTTCAAGACAGGGTTTTTTGGTATGGCCCGGGCTGTCCTGGAACTCACTTTGTAGACCAGGCTTCCCTGGTCAGAAGTCAGAAATGTGCCCGCCTCTGCCTCCCAAGTGCTATATTTCTTTAAGTGAGTTTTTTTTTTAAAGATTTATTTATTTATTATATGTGAGTAAACTTTAGCTGTCTTCAGACACTCCAGAAGGGAGTTAGATCTTGTTACAGATGGTTGTGAGCCACCATGTGGTTGCTGGGATTTGAACTCAGGACCTTTGGAAGAGCAGTCGGTGCTCTTAACCACTGAGCCAGATGGTTTAAAATCATATCTCATGATGCTGGTAGAGGAATTTAAGAAGGAAATTAATAACTAACTTAGAGAAATACAGGAGACCACTGCTAAACAGGTAGAAACCCTTAAAGAGGAAGCACAAAAATCCCTGAAGGAAATACATGAAAACACTGCTAAACAGGTAAAAGACCTTAAAGAAGAAATACAAAAAAACCTTAAAGAATTACAGGAAAACACAACCAAACATGTGATGGAATTGAACAAAACCATCCAATATCTAAAAATGGAAGAAGAAATAATGAAGAAAACCCAAAGAGAAACAGCTCTGGAGAGAGAAACACTAGGAAATAAATCAGGAACCATAGATGCGAGCATCAGCAAAGGAATACAAGTGATGGAAGAGAGAATCTCAGATGCAGAAAATTCCATAGATAACAGGAAAACAACAATCAAAGAAAATGCAAAATGCAAAAAGATCCTACCTCAAAATATTCAGGAAATCCAGGACACAATGAGAAGACCAAACCTATGGATAAGAGGTATAGATGAGAATTTCTATATAAATTGAAGTTTTTTTTTATTTCTTTATTATATGTAAGTACACTGTAGCTGTCTTCAGACACTCCAGAAGAGGGCGCCAGATCTCATTACGGATGGTTGTGAGCCACCATGTGGTTGCTGGGATTTGAACTCTGGACCTTCGGAAGAGCAGTAGGGTGCTCTTACCCACTGAGCCATCTCACCAGCCCCCAAATTGAAGTTTTTTAAATTAAAGGATCAGTAAATATCTTCACCAAAATTATAGAAGAAAACTTCCCTAACCAAAATTATAGAAGAAAACTTCCCTAACCAAAAACTTCCCTTTCAAAAGAAAGAGATGCCCATGACCATACAAGAAGCCTACAGAATTCCAAATAGACTGGACCAGAAAAGAAATTCCTCCCAACACATAATAATCAGAACAACAAATGCACTAAATAAAGATAGAATATTAAAAGCAGTAAGGAAAAAAGGTCAAGTACCATATAAAAGCAGACCTATTAGAATTACGCCAGACTTCTCACCAGAAACTATGGAAGCCAGACGATCCAGACAGACCCTAAGAGAACACAAATGCCAGCCCAGGTTACTACACCCAGCAAAACTCTCAATTACCATAGATGGAGAAAGCAAAGTATTCCATGCCAAAACCATATTCACATAATACCTTTCCACGAATCCAGCCCTTCAGAGGATAATATTGGAAAACACTAACACAAGGATGGAAAGTACACCCTAGAAAAAGCAAGAAAGAAATCCTTCAACAAACCTAAAAGAAGACAGCAGCAAGAACAGAATCCCAACTCTAACAACAAAAATAACAGGAAGCAAAAATTACTTTTCCTTAATATCTCTTAATACCAATAGACTCAATTCCCCAACAAAAACATAGACTAACAGACTGGAACAGGACCCAAATTTTTGCTGCTTACAGGAAACTCACCTCAGGGAAAAAGACAGATACTACCTCAGGGTAAAAGGGTGGAAGACAATTTTTCAAACAAATAATCTGAAGAGACGAGCTGGAGTAGCCATTCTAATATCAAATAAAATCGGCTTCCAACCCAAAGTTATCAAAAAAGACAAGGAGGGACACTTCATACTCATCAAAGGTAAAATCTTCCAAGATGAACTCTCAATTCCAAATATCTAGCTCCAAATGCAAGAGCATGTACATTCATTAAAGAAACTATAGTAAAGCTCAAAGCACATATTGCACCTCACACAATAGTTAGTGGGAGACTTCAACACCACGCTATCATCAATGGACACATCCTGGAAACTCAGGGGGGAAATCAACCAAGTGGAACCAAAAAGAACCATTCAAAGAATCCACCAAACCACTAGCTGGTTCTTTGAGAAAATCAACAAGATAGATAAACCCTTAGCCAGGCTCACTACAGGCCTCTGGGACAGTATCCTAATTATCAAAATCAGAAATGAAAAGGGAGACATAACAAGAGAACATGAGGAAATTCAAGACACCATCAGATCCTACTACGAGAAGCTATACTTAACACAACTGGAAAACCTGGATGAAAGGGACAAATTTCTAGGGAGATACCAGGTACCAAAGTTAAATCAGGATTAGGTTAATGACCTACACAGTCCCATATCCCCTAAAGAAATAGAAGCATTCATTGATAGTCTCCCAACCAAAAAAAGCCCAGGACCAGATGGGCTGTTTGGTGCAGAATTCTATCAGACCTTCAAAGAAAACCTAATTCTGACTCTCCTCAAACTATTACACAATATAGAAACAGAAAGTACTCTACCCAATTCATTCTACAAAGCCACAATTACTCTGATACCTAAACCTCATAAAGACCCAACAAAGAGACAGAACTTCAGACCAATTTCCCTTATGAATATCGCTTCAAAAATACTCAATAAAATCCTCACTAACTGAATTCAAGAACACATCAAAACAATCATCCATTATGATCAAGTAGGTTTCATCCCTGGGATGCAAGGATGGTTTAATATATGGAACTCCATCAATTTAATCAACTATATAAACAAACTCAAAGACAAAAACCACATGATCATCTCGTTAGATGCTGAGAAAGCATTTGACAAAATCCTACACCCCTTCATGATAAAAGTCTTAGAAAGATCAGGAATTCAAGGCCCATACCTAAACATAATAAACACAATCTACAGGAAACTAGTAGCCATCATCAAACTAAATGGAGCAATCCCACTAAAATCAGGGATTAGACAAAGCTGCCCACTATCTCCCTACCTATTCAGTATAGTACTCAAAGTCCTAGCCAGAGCAATTAGACAACAAAAGTAAGTCAAGGAGATACTAATTGGAAAGGAAGAAGTAAAAATACCACTATTTGCAGATGATATGATAGTATATATATATGTGTGTGTGTGTGTGTGTGTGTGTGTGTGTGTGTGTGTGTGTGATCCGAAAGATTCCACCAGAGAACTCTTAAACCTGATAAACAGCTTCAGTGCGATGGCTGGATATAAAATTAACTCAAACAAATCAATGGCCTTTTTCTACACAAAGGATAAACAGGATGAGAAAGAAATTAGGGAAAAACACCCTTCACAATAGTCACAAGTAATATAAAATACCTTGGTGTGACTCTAAATAAGGAAGTAAAAGATCTATATGATAAGAACTTCAAGTCTCTGAAGAAACAAAATGAGGAAGATCTCAGAAGATGGAAAGATCTCCCATGTTCATGGACTGACAGGATCAATACAGTAAAAATGGCTATCTTGCCAAAAGCAATCTAAAGATTCAATGCAATCTCCATCAAATTTCAACTCAATACTTCAACAAATTAGAAAGGGCAATTTGCAAATTCATCTGGAATAACAAAAAATCTAGGATAGCAAAAACTCTTCTCAATGATAAAAGAACATCTGGTGGAATCAACATGCCGGACCTAAAGCTCTACTACAGAGCAATTGTGATAAAAATTGCATGGTACTGGTACAACGACAGACAGGTAGATCAATGGAATAGAATTGAAGACCCAGAAATGAACCCACACACCTATGGTCACTTGATCTTTAACAAGGGAGCTAAATCCATCCAGTGGAAAAAAGACAGCATTTTCAACAAATGGTGCTGGCACAACTGGCGGTATCTTGTAGAAGAATGCGAATTGATCCATTCTTATCTCCTTGTACAAAGCTCAAGTCTAAGTGGATCAAAGACCTTCACATAAGACCAGAGACACTGAAACTAATAGAGGAGAAAGTGGGGAAAAGCCTCGAAGATATGGGCACAGGGGGAAAATTCCTAAACAGAATAGCAATGACTTGTGCTGTAAGATCAAGAATTGACAAATGGGACCTCATAAAATTGCAAAGCTTCCGTAAGGCAAAAGACATTGTCAATAAGAAAAAAAAAGGCCACCAACAGATTGGGAAAGATTTTTCACCATGCTAAATCTGATAGGTGACAAATATCCAATATATACAAAGAGCTCAAGAAGCTGGACTCCAGAAAATCAAATAACCCAATTTAAAAATGGGGTTCAGAACTGAACAAAGAATTCTCAACTGAGGAATACGGAATGGCTGAGAAGTGCCTGAAAAAATGTTCAACATCCTTAATCATCAGGGACATGTAAATCAAAACAACCCTGAGATTTCCACCTCACACCAGTCAGAATGGCTAAAATAAAAAATTCAGGTGACAGCAGATGCTGGCAAGGGTGTGGAGAAAGAGGAACACTAGCCAGGCATGGTGGCACATGCCTTTAATCCCAGCACTCAGGAGGAAGAGGCAGGAAGTTTTCTGAGTAAGAGGCCAGCCTGTTCTACAAAGTGAGTTCCAGGACAGCCAGGGATACACAGAAAATCCCTGTCTTGAAAAACAAAAACAAAACAAAACAACAACAAAAAAAAAAGCCAGGCGTGGTGGCACACACCTTTAATCACAGTACTCAGCAGGCAGAGGCAGGCAGATTTCTGAATTCAAGGCCAGCCTGTTCTACAGAGTGAGTTCCAGGACAGCCAGGGCTACACAGAAAAACCCTGTCTCAAAAAACCAAAAAGCCGGGCGTGGTGGCGCACGCCTTTAATCCCAGCACTCGGGAGGCAGAGGCAGGCGGATTTCTGAGTTCGAGGCCAGCCTGGTCTATAAAGTGAGTGCCAGGACAGCCAGGGCTACACAGAGAAACCCTGTCTCGAAAAACCAAAAAAAAAAAAAAAAAAAAAAAAAAAAAAAACACTCCTCCACTGCTGGTGGAATTGCAATCTTGTATAACCACTCTGGAAGTCAGTCTGGAGGTTCCTCAGAAAATTGGACATTCTACCGGAAGATCCAGCAATATCTCTCCTGGGAATATACCCAGAAGTTCAAACTGGTAATAACAACACATGTTCCACTATGTTCAGAGGAGCTTTATTTATAATAGTCAGAAGCTGGAAAGAGCCCAGATGTCTCTAAACAGAGGAATGGATACAGAAATTGTGGTACATTTACACAATGGAGTACTACTTAGCTATTCAAAACAATGGATTTATGAAATACTTGGACAAATGGGTTTATCTGGAGGATATCATCCTGAGTGACGTCACCCAATCACAAAAGAAGTCATTAGATATGCTCTCACTGATAAGTGGATATTAGCCCAGAAACATAGAACACCCAAGATACAATTTGCAAAACACAAGGAAATCAAGAAGAGGGAAGACCAATGGGTGGATACTTCATTCCTTCTTAGAATAGGGAACAAAAGACCCATGAAAGGAGTTACAGAGACAAACTTTGGAGCTAAGTTGAAAGGATGGACTATCCAGAGACTATCCCACCTGGGAAACCATACCATAATCAGCCACCAAACACAGACACTATTTCATATGCCAGAAAGGTTTTGCTGAAGGGACCCTGTTATAGCTGTCTCGTATGAGGCTATGCCAGTGCCTGGGAAACACAGAAGTGGAGGCTCACAGTCATCTATAAGATGGAACAAAGGGCCCCCAATGGAGGAGCTAGAGAAAGCACCCAAGGAGCTGAAGGGGTCTGTAACCCTGTAGGTGGAACAACAATATGAACTAACCAGTACCCCCAGAGCTCATATCTCTAGATGTATATGCAGCAGAAGATGGCCTAGTCGGCCATCACTGGGAAGAGGGGCCACTTGGTATTGCAAACTTTTTCTTTTCCTTTCTTGTCTGTCTTTTTTTTTTTTTTTTTTTTTTGATTTTTCGAGACAGGGTTTCTCTGTGTAGCCCTGGCTGTCCTGGAACTCACTCTGTAGACCAGGCTGGCCTCGAACTCAGAAATCTGCCTGCCTCTGCCTCCCAAGTGCTAGGATTAAAGGCGTGCACTATCACACCCGGCTGGTATTGCAAACTTTATATACCCCAGTACAGGGGAATGCCAGGACCAAGAAGTGGGAGTGGGTGGATAGGGGAGCAGGGTGGAGGGAGGGTATAGGGAACGTTCAGGATAGCATTTGAAATGTATATAAAGAAAATACCTAAGAACAAAAGAAAACAACCTGTTCTTAAGACTAAAGCTCACTTTAAGGAGACAATGGCCTTCTCCATGTTTCTGGTTCTCTCATAATCCAGGGAACTACAGCTCCCAACTTCCAAGCTTCTAGAATTGTATTCTCTCTCTTATCCAGTCTAGATATTGAGAACCTTTTCTGTATTGAACCCCAGCACCCATTCTTTATGGTTGTCTCTGTGAAACTGTTTCCATCTATAACCCAGGCTACACTCAAACAAATGAAGAAGATCCTGTCTCTCCCTCCATGTGTAGTATGATTCTTCAGCTTGACTAGCTCTGGTGACATCATGTGTACACAATGTCCAAAGTAGTCCCTTCTTCAGGTTTCCCTAGTACGGGCTGAAGAAATGGTTCAGGAGTTAAGAGCACTATGGATACAGCACACACAACCTGCCATGTGAATGTTGGGAAATAAACCAGAGCTGTATGTCAGAGCAGCCAGTGCTGCTAAGTGCTCAGAGATAGCTCCAGACCCCTTTCTTTGCTTTTCCTTTACTCAAAATATTTTTCCATACAATGTGTTATTATTAAGGCTTCTCCTACCCCAACTCCTCTGAGATCTTCTCTACCTTCACTCCATCTCAATCCACACCTTTATGCCTCTCCTAAGAAAAGAAATAGCCACTTACAGAATCCTGAGACAAAGCCAGGTGCAGTAGAATACAAGTGTAATCCCAGCACTTGGGAGGAGGCAGGAAGACTTCCAGCCTGGTCTACTATGTGAGTTACAGAACAGTCTGACTTACAACGAGACCATGTCTTGGAAAGAAAACAAAAAATAAGCAAATAAACAAAACAGAAATCAAAAAGAAAAGAAAGACATACTAGTTGGGAGAGACCCAAAAAGAAGAAGAAATAAACAAACAAACAAATAATTAAAAACAACTAAAACTATCCCTTACAGATAAAGAGCACAATCAAAGACAGGAAAAACAGTAAAAACAGGAAATTTGCAGCCTCGCTATAAAAACAAAGGAACTGTAATTTAAAAGCAAAACAAAATAAATAAACAAAGGGGCCTGATACATTCTTCTCAGACAAAAGCTTTAAAATGCCTTTGAGTTTCTTTGTTTGGCACCAACTGCTGGACATTCAGCCTCTCCTTAATAGTGGGATTTGCTTCCACGTGGAGATTCCAATTGACTGGAGTAGTGTTTCATCTGTAAGTTTTCATGGATTGGAGATAGCTTCTGTGTTGGGAATGGGAACATGTATCTACTTCTTCTCTCAACGCTGTCATGTGATGTGGTACAGCTTGTGCAAGCCATATGTGTGCTGCTTCAGCCTCTCTGAGTTCATATGAGCATCAGTTCTGCTGTGTTTTAGAAGGCCTGGTGTCTTCAGTTGAGGGAGAGTTGCTATGAACAGAGTTGAGCAAGTGTCTTTTTGGTATTGTGGGTCCTCTTTGGTTATATGTCTAGGAGTGGTAAAACTGGTCTAGAAGGTAGAGAGTTTCTCATGTTTCTGAGAAACTGTCAGATTTATTTCACTAATGGTTGTCCAAGTTTGTACTCTCACCAGCAATGGGAAAGTGTTCCCCTTTTTCCATAACCTCTCCAACATGAACTGTCAGTTGTGGTTGTGATCCCAGCAATAATGATATATGCATAATGGAATCTCACAGTCATTGGGATTTGCATTTGTCAGATGATTTGGAATGTTGAACATTTATTTAGGTGCTTCTCAGCATGTAGAGAATCCTCTGTTGAAATATTCTGTATAATTCTATAGTACCCCATTTTTAAATTGAGGTATTTGGTTGGTGGATATCTAATGCTTTGTTGTATTTATAGGGTTTTCACCATTTATAGTGATATCACCCCTCTGTCAGATGTGGGTTGGTGAGGATGTTCTTCCAATCTTTAGGCTGCAA
Source organism: Mus caroli (assembly GCF_978045245.1). Classification (NCBI taxonomy): domain Eukaryota; kingdom Metazoa; phylum Chordata; class Mammalia; order Rodentia; family Muridae; genus Mus; species Mus caroli. Next base: position 98,431,962 of record NW_028227259.1, on the reverse strand, counting down.
TTTTGGCCTGCTGATAATCTCCTTTGCCCTATAGAAGCTTTTCAGTTTCATCAAGTGCCATTATTCATTGCTGATCTTATTGCCTGAGCTATGGGTTTCTGTTCAGAAAGATATCTCCTGTGTCAGTGTGTTCAAGACTAATCCCCCACTGTAGTGGATATTTCTGGTTTTCAACTTGACTATATCTGGAATGAACTGCAATCCAGAATTGGAAGGCTCACCTGTGATCCTGATCTTGAAGCTGGGAGATATAAGATTCTGCCCTGGATCTTGGCATGGAGATCTTGAGGCATAGTGGCTATGAATCTCAGGAGACTAAAGCAAGGAGATCTATAAATTCAAGGACATCTGGGGCAAAGTAAGTTCCAGATTTAGGTGTGGTGGTACACACCTTTAATCTGGGCCACACCTTCTACTGGAGACTTACACAAAAGTGGAAGAAGAAAGACTCTCTCTTCTGTCTGCCTGTGGGACTGAGCAACTGCTAGATCCTTGCTTGGACTTCCATTCTCATCTGCTGCTGACCATAGTTGGGGAGTTGGACTACAGACAGTGAGTCGTCATCAGTTCCCTTACTATACAGTGATCACCAGTAAGTTCTCTAACTCTAGAAAACCTGGACAAGTACATCCACTTTCGCTTGTGTTAGATGCTGTGTATCCATTTTTATGTTGAGGTCTTTGATTAGTTGGATTTGAGTGTATTGGAGGATGATAAATACAGAGCAGCTTGCTTTCTTATACATGCAGATATCTAGTTAGACAGGCACAATTGAATAGGGATGATTTCATTTTTACAATGTCTCTAGCATTTTCTGTTAAAAGTCTAGTGTCCATGCTTGATAGCTGTCTGTGTTGATTTATTTCAGGTCTTCAGTTGTATTCCATTTATCAATCTATCTGTTTTACTGCCAATACCACACAGTTTTCCTTATACTATGGGCATGTAATACAACTTCAGATCAGAGATGGTGATATTTCTAGGAATTCATTTATTGTAGAAAATTGAGGTCCTTGGTCTCAGTCCAATGGTTGCCTGTGAATGGCTGCAATTGTCTCAGGTTCTAGTAGAACCTCTCAGAGGACAGCCATACCAGGCTCCTTTATATAAGCACATCTTGTCATCAAAAATACTACAGGTTTTTGATGTCTGCTGATGGGATGGATCTAAGGATCCCTGTTCCTGGATAGCCCTTTCTTCAGGCTCTGCTCCAGTTTTTGTCCCTGTTCTTCCTTTAGACAGGAACAATTTTAGGTTAAAATTTTTGAGATCGGTAGCTGGGTGGTGGTGGTGCAAACCTTTAATCTCAGGTCTTTGGATGTAGAGGCAATCGGATTTCTGAGTTCAAGGCCAGCCTGGTCTACAAAGTGGGTTCCAGAAGAGCCAGGGTTACACAGAGCAACCCTGTCTCGAAAAAAAAAATTTTTTTTAGATGGGTGTGTGGCACCTTCCCTCAACTGGAAGCCATGCCTAGCCACTGGAGGTAGTCTCTTAAGGTTCTGTCTACCCTCTGTTGCATATTTCATATTGAATTTTATTGTTTGCTTGCTTGGTTATTTATTCTTTGATTGATTTCTTTATTCTCCTTTTTGCTCTTGATCTTCTTGGTATGGATAATATTCTGAGACAACATGGTTGTTCTTTAGCTAGGGATAATTTAGAATTTCAATTCCCAGGGATCTTCTTGCCTTGGTCTTCCTTCTGGAAGGATTACTATGTGAGCCACGACACCTGGTTATGTTTTCTTCATTTGTGACCAGCATGCTTCACAGAGAAATTCACCTGGGAGCCGTAATATGTCCTTGAAATTACTTGCACAAAACCATAAAATACCATTGTAAGAGGACATGACAAATACATGCAGAACCTTTGGGGCCTCCTTGTAGGAATTTGGCAAGAATTTGACATTGGGCTAGGACAGTGAAGTAGGCTCATATAAGAATATTTATCTTGGGACTTTGTTTGTCTGTTTTGGTCAATAGATTTTTTTTTTTTTTTTTTTGGTTTTTCGAGACAGGGTTTCTCTGTATAGCCCTGGCTGTCCTGGAACTCACTTTGTAGACCAGGTAGGCCTCGAACTCAGAAATCCGCCTGCCTCTGCCTCTGCCTCCCAAGTGCTGGGATTACAGGCGTGCGCCACCAGGCCCAGCTGTCAATAGAATTTTTATTGGTTATTTTACTTATTTGCATTTCAATGTTCTCCCCTTCCCCAGTTTGTCCTCTGGAAACACTCATCCAAACCCCTTTCTCTTTGTTTCAATAAACGTGATCCCATAACCACCCACTACTGACTCTCCACCCTGGCATCCCCTACACTGGAGCATCAAGCCTTCACAGGACTGAGGGCCTCTTCTCCTATTGATGCCCAACAAGGCCATCCACTGACATACATGCAGCTAGAGCCATGGGTCCCTATATGTGGATACTTTGGTTGGTGTTTCAGTCGCTGGGAGCTCTTGGGTTGTGGTTGGATGATATTGTTGCTCTTCCTATGGGGCTGTAAACCCTTTCAGCTCCTCCAGTTCTTTTACTAACATCTCCATTGGGGACCCCTTACTCTGTACGTTGTTTATTGCCTTGTTTGTTCCTTGACCTAAAACTGACTGTATACTTTGCATGTATTTAGATTGGTATAAAAGCAGACTAGAGAAAAGTGAATCTACTTCAGCCTTAGCACTGTTTGGAGTCATGTTATATGTTGTCTAATGGTCATTGTCTTTTCAATCATCATTCCCAACCTTGAGACCCTATTGCCTGACAGAGCTGCCTTGATCACATTTTACAGTTATTATCAGTTCTGGAATAAAGAGGTGAGCTTCATGCTTTGCCAATCTTCTACTATGGTAACACTCAGAAAGCAGAGGCAGGAGGATGCCTTCATCCACCTTGGAGGGAATTCTGTGGTGTAACTCCAGTAGTACAGTCCTTGCTTGGCTTTCACATTTTAGGTTATAAATCACTGCACGATCTAGACAAATGGGGCATGCCTGTGTTCCCAGAACATGTGAGTCTGAATAGAGGCTCATAAATCCAATGGTATCTTTGCTGTAATAGATAATGTGAGGCAAGCCTGTTCTATATTAAAATATTTCCAAAACAAGTTAAAAAGTGTGTCAGGGAGAGACATGACATCAATGATTCTAAAAAGTTGGAGCAGGTTTTAGAAAGGAAGTATCACTGGACATGGAGAGATGATCAGGGTTTAATGGGCAAAGAGAAAATCTCTAGGATTAGGAGATTTTCAGTATACCTGATATTTGCAGAACACAAGTGTGATTGTGGCTTGGAACTACCTTTAGCTTCAGTGTTTCTGGAATCCTCTTCCCTTTCCTAGACTTAATAAGCACTAGGACAACATGCAGACACACACACTCACACAGAGACCTTGGATGATTCATACCTAAAGGGGAAAGGCTCAGGGAATCCTGTAGAAGAGAACAAAGAAAGAGGGATAGAGTCAGAGGGAATGGTGAACATCAAGGAAGCCAGAGCATCTTAAAAGGAGGAGAACTAATACAGAGAGAGAGACTAAAGTCGACTAAAGTAGAATTCTCAGGGCTTATGTGGGTCTATTCCACATGGGGTATCAGTGTTGAGACAAAAGTAGACACAAGCTCCCATCCCAAACCCAGAAATTATTGAAAACCATTTACAAATGAAAAATTAGTTTTCTCAAATGGACTCTCCTTGAGGGTACAAATCTCATTCACATGGGCAGATCTACAGGCCAACACAAAGTGAACTCAGAGGCCTCTTTGGGGGTCCTAGGTCTCATAATGTTTTCTCAGACCTCTTTTGGATTTTTTTGGATTTGCTTTTTAATTTAATTCTTTTTTTTTTTTTTAATTTACCTTACATCCCCCACTAACTGTTCTTTTCAAGGTCAGACCCTAGTACACTACTTCTAGGTACCTTCTTACCACGTTCTCTGAGTACATGGAAGTTCCCTGGGTATCCCCACACCCTGGTACTTTTAGTATTTTTAAGGCAGGGCATATCCTCTCCCACTGAGGCCAGGCAAAGCAGCTCTGCTAGAAGAACACACCCCACAAACAGGCAATGGCTTCTGAAGTGGCCTTCACACCAGTTGTTAGGGGACCAATGTGAAGACCAAGCTACAAATCTCCTACATTTGTGTGGGGAGGCCTACGCCCAGCCCATGTTCTCTTTGGTTGGGGTTTCAGTCTCTGAGAGCCCAAAAGGTCCCGGTTAATTTACGCTGTTGGACTTCTATAGAGTTTTTATCCCCTTTGGGTTCTTTGCTCATATATTAGGGCTACCAATTTTGTGTTTTTATTGGATTCTTGTATGTGTGATCCTGTCCTGTATCTATATGTATTCCTTGTGGTTTTTCATTGGCTCTTTATCCTCCATTTCTTTGTTTTGTCATATTCCAATATGTAACAGTTACCTAGGTCTTTTACTTCATCAACGTCCTCATATTTTTCCCAGATCCCAAAAATGTGTTGGTGGTCTAGAAACCACTAGAGCTGAAGTGGTTTCTCTCCTTAAACCTGTGGGTCCCATTGCTGAATTCAGGCTTGGTAACAAGTTCCATTGATCACTGAGGATCTCACAGCCTACTAAGTAAGCTCCCTTAAAGTTTTTTCTTAGAAAACACTTTTTTGTTCCATTTTTTTGTTTTTAGTTTTTTTCAGACAGAGTTTCTGTTTAACAGACATGGCTGATCCAGAACTCAATGTGTAGACCAGACTAGCTCAAACTCCAAGGTCCACCTACATCTCCTTCCTCAATTCTGAGATTAAAGGCCTATTGTAGCATCACTCACCTAACTAGATTTTGTTTTTATTTGGTTTGGTTTGGGTTTTGAGAGTGTTTCTCTATTTTAGAGCCCTCCCTGTCCCACACTTTAATCTGTAGATCAGTCTGGGGTCTAAAGATCCAGCTCCTTCCTTGCCTCCAGGGTGCTGGAATTAAAATCAGGTGCTACCCCACCCAGCTCTGCCTTAATTGTAAAACACACCCTTAGTCAATAGGCTTCACTGGTTAAGAATTAGCTACTTAGATAAAACTAGCCTTGAATTTACTGTGCCCAGTTTACCTTTGCCTCCAGAATGCAGGGATTAAAGGTGTTTGCCACCATTCCTTTTACAAACTTAATTCTCTTAAAGATTTAGCCTTGAGTGGTGGCACATGCCTTTAATCCCAACCCAACACTTGAAAGGCAAAGGCAGGCACATTTCTGAGTTCAAGGCTAGCCTGGTATACACAGTGAGTTCCAGGACATCCATCCATCTTGGAAAACAACAACAACAAAAAAAAAAACCAAAAAAACAACAAAACAAAACAAAAAAGGTTTTGTTCTCCATGTTTTGGTGTTTTTCCTGCATGTGTGAATGTTCGGCACATGAATGCCTGGGATCCAAGAAGGTCAGAGGGAGTTTTCAGGTTTCCAGAAACAAGTTGCAGATCAGTTCAAGACACCATGTAGGTGCTCAGGATAGAATATAGAAGTGCTCATTATTGGGGAGCAAAATCTTCAGCACATGTCCCACTCCTGATTTCATCTTGGGCAAGCATTCTGGTCAGATCCTACCTGACACATCTGTTTTCTGGCAGCCAAAGGCAACATCTGCCTCAGACCCTCCAATTTCTGTTTCTCTTTAGGTCTATTTAGAAGTAGACTCAAATGTAAGCTCAGGCTGTCCTTCTATTTACAATAAGGCTGAGGACGGCTTTGAATTGATTCCCCTGCTTCCAGCTCTTGAACTGTGAGTTTCCAGGCAGAGCCATTATGTCTGCTGCATACAGTGCTGGAGAGAGGAATGGCTGCATACTGGGTAGCTCCCTACAAACTGAGTGCACACCCAGCACACTTGGACACTGTTAATGGAATCAGACCATGCTTCTTCCTCTAACTTTTGTGTAGGTGCTACTGCAGTTTATTGAAAAAGCACCCAATTCAGGCCTTGAGCTCCAGAACATACTCCTGTCTATTAAAAACCCTTTGTCCCAAATCCAGTGACAATAATATCGATGAATTATTTTCTGTCTATTATCAGCAATAGATTAAACCCTGATCTGAGGCAAATCAGATTGACTTTGTGCACAGGAATAAAATTGGCCCAGGTGTGGTGTTTCTCAACATTAATTCTAGCAACAAGAAGAATGCCTGACACAGGAGGATTGCTAGAACTTAGAGTTTGGAAACATCCCTGGCTTCACAGCAAGACCCAGTCCTGTACCAAACTCAAAACTATGTAATAATGAAGCAAATGAAAGGAAAAAATCCACAAATTCGGTGATGTGTTATTAAGTAATAAATGAAATGTTTGAGGGATGTTTTGGTATGGAGGTATTCTCACAGAAAGCTCTAATGCAATGAATGAAATGGTTGGATGTTACATATAGAATTAAACAGGTGGAGTTTAACCATCTAATCCAATTCGAGTTTGAGGTTGAATTATATGGCTGCAATAGGAAGGGTTATTGAGAGAGGCTTCAGTGGGGACAGTAAACATTCAGAGATCTGAAGATTGGATAACTGCCTGGGTTGTCTAGGCCTCAGAGACCTATCTTCAGTACTCAGAACTTGTATGTAATTGGTTTCCCTAGGGTTAAGCAGTTTGATGTAGAACATTTTAAATTCCAAGATAGTAGAGGAAATTTCATTTTCTGTTTCTTTAGTAAAACATATTGAAGATCTTGGATTTCATTCCCAATAAAGTTTTAGCCTTATCTCCAAATTTTTTTTTTTTTGGTTGTTTTCAAGACAGGGTTTCTCTGTGTAGCCCTGGCTGTCCTGGAACTCAGTCTGTAGACCAGGATGGCCTCAACTCAGAAATCAGCCTGCCTCTGCCTCCCCAAGTGCTGGGATTAAAGGCCTGTGCCACCAGGCCTGGCTCCAGTCTATTTCTATGATAGGATATATACTTCATTAGTGTGCATGTTGCTCTGGGTTAGCTGAAAATCAGACCATTCTGACTAATTCCTTCATATTTCCTTTCACTGAAATGAAGGTCTTTATGTTTTTGTGAGACCCTGGCTCATTTTGTAGCCCTGTAGACCATGTAACATTTATCATCTTTATCGCCCAGTAGCTGGAATTACAATTGCAAGTTACACAAATATCTTACCTTGGTCTTTGCTTTAGATCATTTTCACACAGCTGTGTTTTTTGGATAGGGTCTGCATTTGGAAACAAGGAGAGCCAGAAAGTCCATAGTAGGAGCCCACAGATGTTATCTTCCTTACTGGGAATTCAGTATGGATCGGCAACACAAGAACTTTTTGTATTATTGTTTATTTACTTGTTTGTTTTGTTTTTTGTTTGCTGGTCTGGTTTTTTTATTTGTTTTTTCTGTTTCTTTTTTCTTTTTATTTTTTAAGATTTATTTATTACAAGTAAGTACACTGTAGCTGTCTTCAGACACTCCAGAAGAGGGCGCCAGATCTCGTTACGGATGGTTGTAAGCCACCATGTGGTTGCTGGGATTAGAACTCTGGACCTTCGGAAGAACAGTCGGGTGCTCTTACCCACTGAGCCATCTCACCAGACCCTTTTTTCTTTTTATTATTAAAGTTAATTTCTCTTCAACTAATTTTTACAATCCAGTCATTATTCCCTTCCTGGTCTGCTGTTTAATTGTTCCTCATCCCATTCTTTCTCCTCATTCCCTCCCCCTTTTGATAATTTTACTTATTTACATTTCAAATGTTATCTCTCTTCCAAGTTTCACCTCCACAAACCCCCTCCCATGATGCGTTCCCTTTATTTCTAAGACATTACTCCCCTACCTACCCACACACTCCTGCCTCACCCTTCACTATGACAATAAGCCTCCAAAGGACAAGGGGCCTCCTCTCTGAAATAAGCCATTTGCTACATATGTTATGAGGAACCACAGACCCACTCATGTATGTTCTTTGTTTGGAGACTTAGTCCCTGGGAAATATGAGAGGTCCAGTTAGTTGATGTTGTTTTTCTTCCTATGAGGTTGTAATTCCCTATATCTCCTTAAATCCTTCCCTATCTCTTTCTTTGGGGTCCACATGCTCAATGCAATAGTTGCCTGTGAGTATCTGCAGTTGTCCTAGAAAGGTGGTGGCACAGCCTCTCAGAGGACAGTCATATGTTGACAAAAGGAATAGTTTTTAGGTTTGGTGTCTGCTTATTTTATAGATCCCAAGATCCCAGTCTCTCAAGAGCCTAATCTTCAGTCTCTGAACCATTTATTTTCCATGTTTTTCCTTTAGACAGGAACAATTCTAGGTTAAAATTTTTGAGATGGTTGAGTGGCCCCTACCCTCATTACGAGCCATGCATATCCACTGGGGTGTCCTCTTCAAGTTCTATCTCCTCTATGTTCCATATTTCAGCTAGGGTCATCTGTACTGGGTCCTGGGAATCTCTCCCATTTTGCTTCCTTTCATTCTTTCCTTTTTAAAGAAAGGGTAACACATAAAAATATTTTGACCCAAAAATTATGTGTCCATTAGAGTACTAGAGAGGCTCCCATGATGCCAGTTTGGGAATCTGTCTTTAAACCACCAGTTTAGGATACAGAGATAAATTGATGTCTCTAGCATTGTAACTCTAGAGCAGTAATTCAGAAACTAAATGGTTAATGTGGTGGTGAGGAAGTATTATAAAGTTGTCTTGAATATGTATTCTTTTCTAACTGCTTTCCCAGAAGCCTTCTTCCTGAAGATCTGAGAAGATGAGTGGTCAGACCCCACCCACACTCCAGAAGCTAGCAAGGGAGACACTGCTGAGAAATGAGGCTTTGGCCATATCCTCTCTGGAGGAGCTACCAGCTGTGGTCTTCCCGCCACTGTTCCAAGAGGCCTTTGCTGGCAGACTCAACAAGCTCATAAAGGCAATGGTGGCAGCCTGGCCTTTCCACTATCTCCCTGTGGGGCCATTGATACAGACACATAACCTGGAAACCTTGCAAGCTCTGCTAGATGGAGTAGATATGATATTGACAAGAAAATTTCACCCCAGGTAAGCGATATCCAAGTATTGTATATGGGAGTATAAAGAGAACACAGTAGACATTGCCAGGGAGAATGGCTTTGTCCTAAGTCTTAGATGCTTCTGATTGCATAAATAAACAAGCAGAGATACAAGTTTCTTGAAATCTACTGTTTACTTGTAGAGAGCACAGATGGATATGGATTAGACTTGAATATGGACTAGAGTAGACTTAGCCTCACAGTAGAATGAGCCTATCCCTGGCCTTCCTAATAATAATAATAATACTAAGGAGAAATACTGTTTATCTTAGTGAAAGAAAAGTATTCAACTGTACAGAGGCCCAGGAAACTTCTGTAGCATGCCTGAGTCCACCTTGAATATCAGGTGATTAAAAAGCAAACACCTTAGCAGGGAGGAGAGCTGAGTTTAGATACATGTAGCAAGATGACTGCTGATATTCATATGTTTCACCCACAGGAGGCCAAAACTTCAGGTTCTCAACATGAGAAATGTGGACCATGTCTTCTGGGAAAAATGGGACGATGCAAATGACAGTGACTCTGATGCAGAGACCTTGGATGAAAAGCAAGTAGTGAAGGTCCCTCGCAGATATGCACTGAGGCAGCGTCTGAAGATCATAGTTGATCTGACAATCTGTTCCCGATTCAATGAACAAAAAACATATTTCTTGAATTGGGCCAAGCAGAGAAAGGGGTCCATAAATTTCTGCTGTACAAAGATGAAGATCTGGGATGCACCAGACGAAGTTATCAGAGAAATCATGAATGTTTTTCATCTAGAGCACATTACAGAATTAGAACTGTATACCGACTGGACTCTGTTAAGGCTGGCACATTTTGCTCCCTACTTTGGGCAGATGAAAAATCTTGAAAAAGTCTTGCTGGCACCACTCCACAAGAATACCTCCCCTATTATGAATATAACAAGGGCCACAAAAGTCAAGTGTATCAAAAAGATTATTTCTCAGTTTTCCAAATTCAACTGTCTCCAACATGTCTTCATGAAGCGTGTCCATTTTCTCAAAGACCACCTGAATCAGATTCTAGGGTAAGCAAGTATGGAGACCTGGGTCAGTCACCAAAGCAAATCTGTCTCTCTTCTCTTAAGGATCAGTGATACATAATGCCTGCCACTCACTAGGAACAAAATTTAGATACTCATAAGACTCTGAAAGTTATGTCTTGTTTCCATGTATACTGAGATATACAAGGGAAAATTTACAAGTTAATTCAGTGTCTCAATAAACACTCATGGAATACAGAAGTGAGTTAGTGTAAAGAGGAGGTCAGCTCTAGTAAGCATGGGTTGTAATTCTTCATCAATCATGCCCAACCAATCAAATGCAAAGGGACCAGCAAGGGGAGTGTGTAGTAAGGTTTCAGGGTACACATCAGCACAGTGTGAACATGAGCTATATGCTCAGATCTGGGGGAACAGCCTTCTATCTTTGCCCAGTTCCCTCGGATACAATGTTTTGAGCCCAAGTAGCACTGAGTGTATGGGACAAGGAGTATTAACATGGCCTGAAAATTAGAGGCAGCATGACTGCAGAGGGAATGATAGAATGCAGATTCAGAGTTCACAGAATATATCAAAATACCGTCGGGGGTTTCTTGGGTTGGAAGTTCTTCTGTGTGCTTTCTTCTTCTTCTTCTTTTTTTTTTTTTTTTTTTTTTTTGGAGACAGTTTTTCTCTTTATAGCCATGACTGTCCTGATATTCACTTTGTAGACCAGGCTGGCCTTGAAATCAGAAATTAACCTCCCTCTTCCTCTGGAGTGCTGGGATTAAAGGCATACACCATGCCCAGCTTCTGTGTGCTTTCTTAGCTTAAGTGATGAATTGGTTTTCAGCTTGAGGGTGAGGCCCAAGGGTGAACTGTGGGATTGACATGGCTGCGCAGTTTCCAACAGGAAGCATCATAGATGTTGTCCTTGATCGTTTATTTAAAATAACCTTGGGGCACTTGGTTCATTCTACCACTGTGTACATCCCAGCCAAACCTTTACAATACCACTTGCCAGATATAACCCTCTGGTCTCCTCTATCCCTAGGTGCCTGAGGACGCCCTTGAAGACCCTCTCCATCACTCACTGCCTAATTTCACAGACAGACTTGGATTCCTTTTCCTGCTGTCACAACCTTTTTAAGTTAAAAAATCTGGAAATCAGAGGAGTGACATTATTTGATTTTGAACTTATGCCTCTGAGAGGTCTCCTAGGAAAACTGGCAGGTACTCTTGAGTCTCTGGATTTTCAGTGGTGTAGCATGAAGGACTCCCAGCTCATTGTCCTCTTACCTGCACTCAGTCAATGCTCTCAGCTCAACCAGATCAACTTCTACAGCAATGACTTCTCCATGGCCATCTTGAAGGACCTTTTACAGCACACAGCCAACTGGAGCAAGATGAATGTGGAACAATACCCTGTCCCTCTGGAGTGCTATGATGCATTGGGTATTGTCTCCAGAGAAAGATTTCTCCAACTTTGTCAGGAGCTCATGGATACCCTGAGGGCCAAAAGAGAGCCTAAGAGCATATCTTTTGCAACAAATGTCTGCCTTAATTGTGGCAGGACCTGTGTCTATGGCCAGGGGGCAAGACTTTGTTCTTGTTTGCAGTAAACATGGATACAAGACTTCTAAATAGGAATAAATGACATGCTTGGGACACATCTCTCATCCAGGGTGCTCAGAGACTGTGACTTCAGACTTCCCATATGGTTAGAAATAAAGAGATATACAGTGACTGGGACCCTGAATGCTTAGATAGAAATGTGGACTATTCCAATAGATTGTTGGACCAGGGGTGTGATGGAGTCAGAAAAACAGTTTGGCATTTATATGTGGCTTCTGCCCAGACAGTATACAGAGATGCTTTTTGTGTACCTATAAACCTGGATGATGTCTCCCTGGGGTCTTGGACTTTTACCAACCTTACTACCAGGTCCAGTGTCAGGAAAATAGAATGGGTCCAGGATTGGAAAGACACTGTTTTTTTATGAACGAAGCAAAATTCCAGGTCAATATGTATAAAATAAAAGTTTTCTTGGCACATCTTTCCCTGGTCTCTTGCCTGGGCTACATGTATAACACTTTTGTGTGGCTGATCAGTTATGTGCACAAAACATTTACATTAATGTGAGGAAGATAAACACAAATCTTGTGAAGGGGGATTAAGAGGATCACAGATGGTTAATATCCAGTATGTTGAGACCACAAGGCACCTTGGACCCATGAAAGATGCCTAAAGGTAGGAAGACAACATAGAGCAAAGTAAACAGGCTTTCCATTCTGGCTTTGAAATTCTGATCTTTTTGTCATGCCTTATTGAGCTTACTAACAAGAACCTCTATATACAGTCTTTATGCCACTTGTCTCTAGAGCCCTATTCCTATGGAGTCCCAAACTCTATGAAGTACCCATAGTGTATAAAAAGGTGCCCACTCTTATGCAGGTACCTTTGCTACATAAAGTATTTACTTTAAAAAAGACTTGTATTTTAAGTCTTCAGTTGTAATAAAAGTAAAAGAAAAATCTCATTCTGCCTAGTCATTATACCCCTTTCTGTATTGTAAACTATCAATAAGATAATTTATTGTTACTCTGTATTTACTGATCACTTAGAACATGAGTTCTCTTTAAATATCATTGTTACTTTCTGCATTGAATAGCATAGCTAAACTTAAGACCTCGGCAACAGATGCCTTCTAGAGATAAGTCAAAATGTACACATTGATGCCAGGCCTGTCACAATTCGATCTTTGGAAGGTGGATAAAGGTATCAGCTATTGCTGGACACATGGACATCTAAGCTGGCTTAAGGGATTGAAGAAAACAAACAACAAACCTCTCTCAGGCTCCTTCTTTCTGTCTTTCCCCACAACCTGACTCCCTGTCTGAATGTTCAGTTCTCTGGCCTTGTTCCTTTGGACCAGTGAACTCACCTGAGATTTGCTAATAATAAACATGCATTCAAGTTCTTTAAATAAGAAAGCCATATATTGAGGGAGATTGCTCACAGCTTAAGAGTATGTGCTGCTTTTGCAGAGGACCAAAGTTTGATTTCAGTGGAAATAATCAGGTTGTTCTTTACAGGTACTCAGTCTTCAGGTGATAGGACCCTCTTTTCTGGGTTATGTGGATCCTGGCTTTCACAAGCACAACTCCTCATAATACACATTTAGCTACATGCCTAGCCAAAGAAGTTTTTAAATAAAAATAATAATAATGACTCAATTTCACAAAGAAATAAAAAATGGCTCAATTAATTAAAATCGTGATGTTGATCAGTAGCAGTTTGTTGAGGCTGGCCAGCGGCTCACCTGTCTGGGTTCTAGTCTGGAAAGGCATCTTGGAATCTGCAAGAGAAGTGTGGGGGGGGTGGGGTGGGGGGAGGGGGGCATGCTACGCGGTACGATGAAGATGGAACCAAGACAACAAGACAATCAGTCTGATCAAGGTTCGATTTTACTATTCTGGACACTTGGTTATGAAGCAGGGGAACGGGCCCTTTCCCGCCAAATCATCCTGGAGAAAAGTTGCAAGTGACCACGTGTTTGACTCCGGAACAGTAAGGTGGCAGTTGGAGTGGCAGAGCTCTGCCCCATGCTCTCTTTCTAGCTAACACTGAAACCTGAGCAAACAGGTTTCAGGCTGCGGAGGTTACAGCAGTTGTGTGTCTCAGTGAAGAGAGCATGTGGAGTTTCAGGTGTGTCCTTTGACCTCTGTTGGTGAGCAATAGTATAGGGTGCTCTGGGCTCCAGAGTTTGACATCCTGCACCATGGCTGAGTGAGAAGAAATTAGGAGGTTGTCAATGTTCAATATTTATTTCTGTATGTTCCTGTTCTAGCTGCATGTATGCTTACATGTCAGGAAAAGGCATCAGAACCCTATATAGATGGTTGTAAACTAGCCAGGTGGTTGTGTAGAATTGAAAACTCTGGTTGTCTGGAAGAGAAGCCAGGACTCTTACTACTGAGCCATCTTCTCTCCGGGCCCATGTTTGACAATGCAAAAAGTACTTGTGCATACACAATCACATGGAATGAGCTGTCTATTTTACATAAAACCTTACCAGTTTGGCATTATCCTTAATTCATTACATTTCAAATGTGTTTTTTTCTTTTTCCAATTTTATTAGGTATTTTCTTCATTTACATTTCAAATGCTATCCTGAAAGTACCCTATACCCTCCCCTCCACCCTGCTTCCCTACCTACCCACTCCCACTTCTTGGCCCTGGCATTCCCCTGTACTGGGGCATATAAAGTTTGCAAGACCAAGGGGCCTCTCTTCCCAATGATGGCCGACTAGGCCATCTTCTGCTACATATGTGAAAGACTTTAAGACTCCCAAAGGGGAGACACTCCCTCAAGCCCCGGGTCAGCCGTGCACCCAAGAAGACACTGAGACCGAACTCAGGATGTAGAGAGTAAGATTTTATAAAGCAGCAACAAGCAAGCACATGGACCAGAGGCTCTGGGGTCGAAACTCATACACCAAGTAAGGTGCAGAGGAGATTCGACAACTGGCCCAAATTTTTACAGGCTTTTATAGGAGAAAGGCAAGGGGGGAGCAGGGCAGGGAAAGTACAAATGTGCGTCACTAAGGGGTTCTGCCAAAGGTTATTCCCAGGGACTTTCCAAGGGGCTTTTCGTAACCAAGGGGTCATGACCTATATTTTGGCAATGTACTTGATTTATTGGAACATTTTGAGGTTTGTTCTTGAAAATGTTCCTGGCACAGTCCTAAGTTGGGAGGGTTTGGACTGGGTTTGTTCCAGGAGACCCTTATCTAAAAAATGTTCTTGGAACAGTTTCCATTTGGGAGGGGGACTTTTGGGGTGAGAAGTTCAGGAGTGTTCCGAGAACAGTCTCTGGATGGGAGGGGTAAGAGGACTAGAGGACTTGAGTTCAGGAAGAGTTCAGTTTTTTCCTCTTTCATATGCAGCTAGAGAAATGAGCTGTGGGGGTACTGGTTAGTTCATATTGTTGTTCCACCTATAGGGTTGCAGACCCCTTCCTTCAGCTCCCTGGGTACTTTCTCTAGCTCCTCCATTGGGGCCCTGTGTTCCATCCAATAGGTGACTGTGAGCATCCACTTCTGTGTTTGCCAGGCACTGGCATAGCCTCAAAAGAGACAGCTATATCAGGGTCCTTTCAGCAAAATCTTTCTGGTATATGCAATAGTGTCTATCAAATGTTTTTTGTACATGTGTGTTGCAGGTTTGCTTGTTGGTTTCTTACATAATCACTATGTATGTCTGCCAAAGCAATTGCAATATCTGGCCGGGGTCAGTCCAAGAAAGGTCTCGATGTAGTTCACTCCCTAGAGTATTTATCTATCCATTCACTGGATCTGTGAACCCCATTAAACCGGATGTTCATAACTGTTTTCTCAGCACCATACAGGTTGAGACTTCAGAGCAGAAACTCAGTATCATTCTATATACTTTTATAAATACCTACTGTGAAAATTCAAGAAATTTCTTTTTGACATGGAGCTAGTGTCCCTCTTGCCTTTATCTTATTCCTGCTCAGGAATGGAATAAAAGCTGTGAAAAATAAGTAAATAAAAATCAAAATAATAAAAAACCTTAGCTGGGCGGTGGTGGCGCACACCTTTAATCCCAGCACTTGGGAGGCAGAGGCAGGTGGATTTCTGAGTTTGAGGCCAGCCTGGTCTACAGAGTGAGTTTCAGGACAGCCAGGACTGCACAGAGAAACCTTGTCTCAAAAAACCAAAAAAAAAAAAAAAAAACCTTAATGATTTTTATAGTATAGATCTTAAGCACATATTGACAAGAGAGGAGAAAGGAAAAAAGAAAAGAGGGAGGGAGATACAAAACTAAGAATAAATATAACTTCACCTATTTATGTCTGGAGGGAAAGGGCTGACTGAAACAAGATTCTTTGAATAATTGACATATGCTAATTATCAGTTAAAAGTACATACTAATGACAGCCATCAAGCTTCACAACAATCTTTAGAACTTTATCTTATACCAAAATACTTGCATTTTTCATGAGTTTTTTTTAGTGTAAATAAAAGTGGCCCATGAAAACATATGTTGCTAACATGTTTCAAGGAAAACTTGTTTCATTTCTGTTTGCAGTGGACAAAGTTTAATTGTTTAAAATATCTACCTCCTTATTTATCATTTCTTTAGGTTTTCTATACTCATTTATTCTCTTTACCAGGTGATCACATCATGCCTTTCTTTTCCTTCCAGTCCTACCTACCCTCTGTTTTTTCTCCTCATTTCCTTCTCCCATTCTCCCCAGAAAAGGAGAATTACCATGTAATATCCAAAATGAATTCAAGACCACCCAGTCCCTTCCCCCTTCAAAAAGGACTTTCCAAACTGTACTAGCAGGCCAAGTGCAGAGCCAGATAAGGAAGCTGGCTGACTAAACAAATGTAAAAACTTAGTTTTGGTGGACAAAATGATTAAGCCTACAAGCTGCCAAAACAATATTACTGTTCTCAGAGAAATCACCCTAACAGGATAGCAGCTCCCAGAGAAATTCCCCTACCCCGCCCGCCCCACACTAAATTCTGAGAAAGACCACAACCCGCACTGACCTTGTTAGGATTCCTTGTAACATTAATAGCTATGACATAAGTTCAAAATGTACTATTGCTTTGCTGACCAAATCATAATAACCCACCATGGGGGCAAGCAAAGTGAGTCACTAGGTCAGAGGTAGTCACTATACAAACCAACCAATGTCTGAAAGGGTTACTTGCTACACCAATGAGAACCCTGTTGCTCAAATCTGCTCCTTACAAGGTATAAAAAGTATGTTCTCTCCTCTGGCCAGCATACTGAGAGGGGAGTCCCCAACATATTGGATCAATAAAAATCCTCATGCAGTTTGCAGTGATGGCGATCTCTGTGGTCTTTGTGAGTAAGGGTCTTTTGAGAAACTTCAACACCTACTCCTCACCCCCACCAGGTACCATACCACGCTGGCACACCAAGTTCCATCAGGACTAAATGCATCCTTTCCCACTGAGGCCAGACAAGGCAGCCCAGCACCTACCTGCCAGCTGGTAAGGAGTTTGCATGTTGGTTCTCCTTTTCCCTGAATTAGGAGTAATCCATGGAAATGAACCCTTGCCAATCCCAGTTGTAGACAGCTGCCCAAAACAAGAGGGCAATTTAGGTTGTGCCACTCATAGTAACTGCAGGAATAGCCATAGGAGCTGAAACTTGAATCGCAGGGATAATGACTTCCATTTCCCAATATAATAAGTTCACTTCTAAATTTGAAAGCAGTTTTCAAAAATTGTATGAAACTATTCTTACTATCTAGAAACAGACCAATTCTTTGACAGCTGTGGTGCTTCAGAACTGATGGGGGCTAGATGTTCTGACAGCTAAAAAAGGTGGTCTTTGCTTGTTCCTCCAAGAAGAATGTTATTTCTACGTCAACCAATCCAAGATAGTAAGAAATAAAATCCAGTAGCTAGAATCAGACAGACAGAATTTCAGAGAACCAAGACCTCCAGTTCTGGGATTTTCCAGAACCCAACATGGAAGTAGATACTCCCTTTTGTAACGCCTCTCCTAGTCATCTTCCTGGTTTTATTATTCACTCCCTGCCTCATTAATCTTCTACATTCCTTCAAAGGCAAATACAAAAAAATTATAACCAAAATATTAATCAGTTCCTGTTACAGGATTACTAGACACTGTCTACAGAGGAGCTGCTGTCAACAGATGAACCTGGTGTGAATGTTTACCAAGTAGACCCCAGTAGTGAATGTCGGCTACACTCCAAAATCAATGTCCACCCTAGACAGCAGGAAGCAGTTTAAGAGAATCCATATCCCCATTCTTTTAGACGGACATTTTGTCCTATTGATGCTGTCCTTTGCCTTACAGAGGATTTTCAGTTTCATGAGGCCCCATTTATTGTTGATCTTAGCACCTGAAGTATGGGTGTTCTGTTCATGAGGTGGTCACCTTTCTCAATTAGTTCAATAGCCCTGACACTATAATATTCTACAAACAGGAGACCTGCATAAGTGTTCTTTGAGAGATTTCACCCAGCTACTGATGGAAACAGATGCAGAGACCTACATCCAAATATTATACAGAGTTTGGGGAATCTTCTGGAGGAGGGAAAGAAGGATTGAAGGAGCCAGAGAGGTCAAGCACACCACACACACACACACACACACACACACACACACACACACACACACACAAGAATCAACAACCTAGCCCCATAGGTGCTCACCAAGACTGAACCACCAACCAGAGTGCTTACATAGGATAGAACTGAGCCACCTGGTAATGTAACAGTTCTGCAGCTTGGTCTTCATGTGGCACCTGGAACAATAGGAGCAAGGGCTCTCTCTGACTGTTGCCTGCCTTGGGATCCCTTTCCCCTAAGTGGGCTGCCTTATCTACCTTCAATAGAAAAAGATGCACCTAGGTCAGCCAACATATATTCATGGGAGGCCTCACCTTCTCTGAGAAGGGGAGGGGAGTTGGGAGAAGGGAGAGGAGAGGGAATGATTGAGAGGAAGGGAGAGAGGGAAAGCTATGATCTGTAAACTAACATAATATAGAGTGTAAAATAAATTAGCGAATGACTGAAAACATACCCAGTCTCCTTTTCCTCCTGTTGGGTTCCCTTCTACATCCTTGACATGGAGATGTTTGCCTTGACTTACAGCATCTTGTTTTGTCCTGTCTGGCTGTCATCTCTGGGGAGGAGTGTTTCTGTGTATCTGGAGAAGTTAGTAGGAGTGGAGGACATTGAACTATTTACACTATTGCAGTTTGATTTTGCTCTAGTATCATTGGTACTGTGCCCTGGTTCTTTTCTCTATAGTAAGAAAGTATTTCATTTAAATTTTATTTTCACAGGAGCCCACAATAGAGAGACTATGTAAATACCTAACTTCAAATACCCTTTGTCCACAGCATAGGTGTGGGAAGTGCCACACATGGCCTCTTGTTTTCAAGAGCCTAAGGAGGAGGTAGTCTATGTTACATTTACTTTTCCATACCCAAGAGCCACCACAGGCTGCAGCCTAAAGAGGAAGTATCCATTACAGTGCTCTGGAAACAACTGAGCAAAGGTGAGGAAAAGAGACTGGCATTTCTTATCAATGGTTTCCTGAAGGAGCAAAGACTGCTGGTAGGAAAGGCAGAAGAATCAAAAGAAGAAAAAATGTGGAATAAAATCACTCTGAGGCCCAGGTGAGCTGAATAACCCTGAAGACATGTGAGGGCATTGGAGCCCATTTTCCACTGCCAGAAGGATCAGAACAAGCTCAGATTTTGTTAGCTTCATTTTTAATGAGTTTCTATCTAGCTATATTTTCAAATACAAATAAATCATGCTTGTACATGTTGGGGAGGGGTTGGTGGTGATGGGGACCTTCTTAGCCTAGGCCTTGGTGAGAACACACAACTACACCAAGCACCTTTAGTGTGTGTCTGTGCTGCCCTCTACTGGCCAACAGGTTGATCTGAATCACACTATTGCTTCAGAGCCAGTAAGGATCATTCTTCAAAATATGTATTAGCTGAGACAGAAAAATCACAATCCATTAATAGCTGCATTCTATAGATTTGAGAAGATCTTACAAACCAAATTAATTATCTTACTTAGGGTTTCTACTGCAAAGAAAAATCATGATCAAAACAAATTTGGGATGTTTATTTGGCTTCCCAACACAGTTACTTGGGGAAGCTTTAGTGAATTAATAGCCATGCCTTGTTTCTTCCTACAGGTCCCACTGAACATCCTGTCACTAACAAATAAAACAGGACCTAATGCCCTAATAAATCTTTTAAAAGCTTATAATGTATTACGTTAAAGGACCCAAGTCCCACCAAAGGGCTTTAGAATATGCTCAGATGGCATCTGAGACCAATATGAATATCTCAACTTTGTTAAACCCACACACTAATGTTTGCAGCAATGGAAATATGTTTAATTTTGTACTGATATACCTAAGAACTGCTTTAACTTAAGATTGTTTTGAGTTGTAACCGTAAGAACTCCATGACACTGTTTCCATGTTAAAAGATGATATTTGAAGTAACCTAAATCTGTTTTCAGTACATGGTTATTCATAATTGGGCCCAGAAGAAACTATTTTTTCTTCCCTTTGAGATCCGAGCAGTGATTTTGTATCAACAAGATGAACTCCATGTCTCCACTAATAGGTGTCAATCTTAACTATTTGTTCATGACACAAAGAACATGAGCATTGCATTGTGGGACATCATAGGATCACTTCCACTAATGATCCTTAAGCCATAAGGAAACTACATCTTGCTTGCAAACAGACCTCTAGGCTCATGAAACAGGAAACAAGATAATCAAAATAAAAGTACTTTGGTTAGGTAGAAGAAGAAAAACACTCCACTGTGGAGTTAAGCTACATAATAATTTTAAAGTTGTCTTTTAATTTTCTGTTAATAATTTTGTTTAAAACGTTTAATTAAACATTTGTATCTGTGTGTGAGTGGGAGTCACAAGGGCAGCCAGAAGAATATTATGGATCCTCCTGCATCTAGAGTTACCCAGGATTGTGATCTAGCATATGGGGGTCCTGGGAACCCACGTATGGTACCCTAAAAGAGTAGGGAGTGCTCTTTATTGTACAGTCATCTACTTATCCCTTATTTTTTGCTTTTAAAATAATTTTATATTAAAATATGTTTATACGATTTCCTTTATCTCACGGCAACTCTTTTCATGTATGTATCCTTCCCTGGTCTACCTCAAATGCACGACTTCTATTTCTTTGTTACAGATAAACACACACACACACTCACTCACTCACACTCACACAGGCACACACAATTACACATACAAACATGAATACACGAGTGTGTGTATAGATACTGAAAGAGGAAAAACTGAACTCTCCATGAACTCTTCAGAGTCCTCTTACCCCTCCCATCTAGGGATAGTTCCCGGAACACTCCTGAACTCTTCACCCCAGAATACATTCTTGAACTCTTCAACTCAGTGTTCGATCCCCTCCCAACTAAGGACTGTTCCAGGAACATTTTTGAGATAGGGGTTTCCTGGAACAGCCTCAAGAACATTTCTGAGATAAGAACAACCTCAGAGTGTTCCAATAAATCAAGTATATTGCCAAAATATAAGACATGACCCCTTGGTTACGAAAAGCCCCTGGAAAGTCCCTTGGAATAACCCTTGGCAGAACCCCTTAGTGACGCAGATTTGTACTTTCTCCACCCTGCTCCCCCCTTGCCTTTCTCTTATAAAAGCTTGTGAAAAATTTGGGCCGGTCGTCGATTCTTCTCTGCACCTTGCTTGGTGTATGAGTTTCGACCCCAGAGCTCTGGTTCATGTATTTGCTTGCTGTTGCTTTATAAAATCTTATTCTCTATATCTTGAGATCGGTCTCAGTGTCTTCTTGGGTGCGCGGCTGTCCCGAGGCTTGAGGGAGTGTCTCCCTTTTGTGAGTCATAGAGTCTTTCAATACCTAATATATAAATACAACCTGTCGAGACTTATTTACTATAAACTGTGTATAGAAGGCTGGAGATCTTGGCAGGTTATGTTGTTGTTTGTTATTTGCTTATTTATTTGTTTGTTTTTGTGACTTCTGTCGTTGCTTGAGTGTGGATTGCTGTCTATTTGCAAGTGAGGGCAGGAACACTTTAAGGCTAGAGCCTGTGATTGGGTAGAGGATAAAGAAAGCAGGCTGAGAGTTTTAGAGACAGCAGAGATGGGGAGACAAAGGAGAAGGAAGAAAGATGGAGGAAGAGAAAGACTAATAAGATCTAATAAGATCTGAGTGGCTTTAAATAGCCACAGGTAGCTATAAATGTCATATAAGGGATAGATAATGACGGGACAATTTGACTAATCTAGGTGAACAGTTTATATCAGTATCTATGGGCTCTGAGTTTATTGTGTGGGCATTTTGTTGGTTGAGAATTTTCTGATATAAATCTGACTGATAAATCACAAGCCTCTAGAGTTTTGATTTTACCCGGTTGTGGGGATTTGTGTCAGCTAACAACAGGGGACATATGGCTGGGAATGCAATCAGGACCCACAGCAAGAGAACTGGGAGTTGAGCAGCCACACCATGAGTACCATGGAAACCTTGAGGGCATGGAGACCTCGAGAATATAACATAATCAGCAATAGTGTGGGTGGGGTTAGATCACCCCAGCAATGGGGGTGATCTAACACTTGAAGCAAGAATCCACTAGAAATTTAAGATTCTTAGCCTGTGAGTCAGTCATTTAGTTTGGGCAAGCCTCACAGGGACAAGTAACATGATGACTCAAGGGTGGGAACCTTAAAACAAAGAAAATGGACAGATTCCTGCTTGCAGGCTCTGAGGACCAGTGCTCTGGGGAGTACAGGTTGCTCTGAGTCACAGAGAGGCAGAGATTGGAAGCTGCCTACTTCTTGGAGCAGATATTGATTGAACTGTGAAGTTATAACATTGGGGTTATTTGCTTTTAGGATAGATTCATATACAAATTTTGACCGAATCATATGGGGAATTTTGCCATTGTTTCAGAATTAGAATAAGGATAACTTACTCACTGACTCCAAGCAGAGAACAGTGATAATTGCCAGCTATGAACAGGTATTAATACAATAAATTTCTGTAGCTCTGGGCAGAGAGCATAACGGGTAGATGGCCTAATATATATAGTCTACAAGATACTCATATTCTTTGTGGGTTCCACAGGAATTTTGAGTTAATATCATGGCATGTCACATTAGAATAGGCCTAAAAATAGGCTTATACAGTATTGGTTTAGTTTCCTTCATTTGTTTTGAATTGGTATTATTATCAAAATGGGTAGGGTTAAGAATTTTGTGGTCATTTTATTATTCCTCTGCAAGAGAAGGCAAGCGACAAGATTTCCTGGTTGCCAACTAGAGGATATGCTGACTTGGGAGAAAGGTTTTGTCTCTGCATTTTTAGAGAAGTTTATTAGACTCTGGACACCTCCCAGAGTTATATGGATCAACTGTGACAGAGGGGGGACCCCCTGAAGAACTAGAGTCAAGACAATCAAACAAAAAAGGTAAAGACTTTTTGTGCCATCCTTCACATGGCACAAATGAAGACTTATGATTGCCACAGAATTTCATCCTAACTAGTCTGAACACCCTACCCAGACTAATACAATCCATATAGATATCTTGTTAGAACTAAATTTTTGTTTTGAGATTTATGTATTACAGAATGCACAGCTTGGTGAGTTTCTTTGCCAGATCTATGAGATCTCCTGATCTCATAGACTTTCAGCTGGATCCAGGCAGGACAGGGACATCAGAGGCTACAGCAACCATTGATTTGGCCTTCTTAAGGCCAACCAACTTTGTCATTTTCCCTAACTCTGCCCATTCAATATCTCTTAATGCCCATATTAGGCTGGAAAAAACTATGAAGAGTCATCCCACTTCCCTGGGCTTGGGGGCTGGCAGTGTTTATTCTAAGGTTGTCTTTCTGGGGAATTTAGCAATGGTCAGACTTTAACAGGATATAGTTAGAATTGATTGTGTGACCATAATCTCATTTGGTAGAAACCTTCATTTGTTTTGAATTGGTATTATTATCAAAATGGGTAGGGTTAAGAATTTTGTGGTCATTTTATTATTCCTCTGCAAGAGAAGGCAAGCGACAAGATTTCCTGGTTGCCAACTAGAGGATATGCTGACTTGGGAGAAAGTCATACATGCCCATGAACATACAAGAAGCCTACAGAACTCCAATTGTTACTACCTCGAAGTTATAATTTCTTACATGGGTACAGAATTTATTTTGATGCAGAATCAAGGTTTTCATTAGTATAAATTTCTTCTGTTGGTTCAAAATTTTTGAAAATACTGAGCAGATCCACTCCTTCTATTGATGTCATTACAAACTGATCTAAAATGATTATGCATATGAAATAAGGTCCAGATAACAAATTCTTGGCTCTTTGATAATTTAGCTAGATTATTTGCAAAATATTTTGTTTAGAAATAGCTGAGTTAATGGAAAACAGTCCAGATTACTTTACATAAACAGGTAGTTTTCAAAAACATCAGAAATCCACATCACATGACATTTAATGATATTTACTCATTTGTTGTTGAGACACATCTGTTCCTGACATCATCATTTCTGGATTCAAAAAAGAAAGTAAGCATCAGTGGAGTTCTAGTTGTGGAGAGACATCCACTAGGCAAGAATTGCCTCAGTTCATCTGAAGTCTCATATTGTTCACGAGAGGTCACAAGTTACAGGATAGCACAGCTTAGTTTTGCCAAGACAGAATAAGCTAGTCCTTAATATTTCCTATTTCCAAGGACTGTCAGATGATCCTGGGCCAGAAGGCTGAAGATGGATGCTCCAACTTCCTGACACACAGGGGTGGTATATGTAAGCAGCTGTCTCTACAACTTGTCTCAGTTCTGGAAGCTGTATTAGGTTTCCTATATTTTCAGATAATATTGTTCCTTCTTGGATTTCTGACAGGATTGAAGACTAGTTATAGTCTCATAGTCAACCCAGGCTATTTAGTATAGAGAGTATATATTTGAGAGGCTAGTGTTCAAATAGTATGCAAGCTAAACCAGGACATAACCGATATGGAATTATAAGCCTCTTTAAAGTTAGGATAGATAAAGTATTCTATTTAACTGGCAAAAATGATGAACTCTATATTAGGTGTAAGATACAGTTTATAAATTACAAAATGGTAATAGTGGTGTTCAATTTATTTTGGAGAGGAAAAAGCCCTTTAACTGGACAAAAAAGGAGAAATATGAATTGTTGTCTATATGTAAGTGAAGGCAGGCACAAGATAATGGGACATAACCAGCAATCACTAGAGCCTGTTATTGGGTAGTGGATAAAGAAGGCAGTCTGACAGTATTAGAGAAGGGAGAGATAGGGAGACACAAGAAGGAAAGAGCCCTGTGCTATCTTGGGTGCGATCTAGGCAGAGAGCCCGAAGGTCCCCAGAGGACTCTCCATGCTGCAGGCACCCTAGCACACCCAGGTCCTTGAGATCACTGGTGAGTGGAACACAACATCAGTTCCAAAAAACCCAGAGGGTCTGTGCTAGCAGGAACAGGGACAAAGGACGGCTGCTGACTGGGGTTCATTCTGGTCTGCACCACCCCAGCGTCATCTTACCTGCGATCTCCACAGAGGGCTCCAAGGTCCCCAGAGGTCTCTCCATGCTGCAGGCACCGTAACACACCAGGGACCCTGAGATCACTGGTGAGTGGAATGCAATATCAGTTCCAAAAGACCCAGAGGGTATTGTGCTAGCAGCAACAGGGTCAAAGGACAAAGGCAGGCCCTAGCAAACCCAGAATCTTGGGATCAATAACACCAGTCTATGCAAGAGAGCACGTGGGCAGCAGAAGCAACAGAGCTTCGTGGACAGGGTCCCTTCAGTCCTTAATCCTCAGCCAGGAGACAGAGCTGAGACCCAGACCCATGGACACCTTCCCTACCAGAGGAGAGTAGGCCTCCAGGGAGGGCTCTGACTCCAGGAATCAGGAGGTGGATCTGAGCTCCAGACTTCCGTGCATCTTTCCTGCAAGAGGAGTGCTTGCCTGCAGAAAATGTTCTAACCACTGGAACACAGGAGAGATTTGTTCTCCCATGAGTGCTGACAGAGGCTAAAGAATCACAGAAGGAACAAGCTCCAGCCAGAGACAGGTAGAATATCTAACACCAGAGATTACCAGATAGAAAAAGGTAAAAAGAATCTTATGAACATTAACCAGGACCACTGGACATCATCAGAACACAGTAGGCCCACCACAGAGAATCCTGGATACCCCAACACACCCAAAAAGCAAGATTAAGATATAAAATCATATGTCATGATTCTGGTAGAGGATTGTAAGAAGGAAATTAAAAACGAACTTAAAGAAATACAAGAGAACACTGTTAAACTGGTAGAAGCCCTAAAAGAGGAAGCACAAAAACCCCTCAAGCAATTACAGGAAAACACTGCTAAACAAGTAGAAGACCAAAAAGAGGAAACACAAAAATCCCTTAAGGAATTACAAGAAAACACAACCAAACAGGAGATGGAATTGAACAAAACCATCCAAGATCTAAAAATGGAAGTAGAAGCAATGAAGAAAACACAAAGGGAGACAACTCTTGAGATAGAAACCCTAGGAAAGAAATCAGGAACCATAGCTGTGAGCATCAGGCACAGAATACAAGAGATGGAAGAGAGAATCTCAGATGGAGAAGATTCAGTAGAGAACATATATACAACAATCAAAGAAAATGCAAAATGCAAAAAGATCCCAAAACATCCAAGAAATCCAGGACACAATGAGA
This sequence comes from Mus caroli, assembly GCF_978045245.1. Lineage (NCBI taxonomy): Eukaryota > Metazoa > Chordata > Mammalia > Rodentia > Muridae > Mus > Mus caroli. Next base: position 98,405,664 of record NW_028227259.1, on the reverse strand, counting down.
AGACCAAACCTCCGGAAAATAGGTATAGATGAGAATGAAGATTTTCAACTTAAAGGGCCAGCAAATATCCTCAACAAAATAATAGAAGAAAACTTCCCTAACCTAAAGAAAGAGATGCCCATGAACATACAAGAAGCCTACAGAACTCCAAATAGACTGGACCAGAAAAGAAATTCCTCCCAACACATAATAATCAGAACAACAAATGCACTAAATAAAGATAGACTATTAAAAGCAGTAAGGTAAAAAAGTCAAGTACTATATAAAAGCAGACCTATTAGAATTACACCAGACTACTCACCAGAGAATATGAAAGCCAGAAGATCCTGGATAGATGTTATACAAACCCTAAGAGAAGACAAAGGCCAGCCCAGGCTTCTATACCCAGCAAAACTCTCAAATACCATAGATGGAGAAAACAAAGTATTCCATGACAAAACCAAATTCACACAATTCTTTCCATGAATCCAGCCCTTCAAAGAAATTCTTTCCATGAATCCAGCCTTTCAAAGGATAATAATGGGAAAACACCAACACAAGGATGGAAACTATGCCCTAGAAAAAAAACAGAAAGTAATCCTTCAACAAACCTAAAAAAAGACAGCTGCAAGAACAGAATCCCAACTCTAACAACAAAAATAACAGGAAGCAAAGATTACTTTTCCCTAATATCTCTTAATATCAATGGACTCAATTCCCCCAATAAAAAGACATAGACTAACAGACTGGCTGCATAAACAGGACCCAACTTTTTGCTGCTTACAGGAAACACACCTCAGGGAAAAAGACAAACACTACCTCAGGGTAAAAGGCTGAAAAACAATTTTCCAAGCAAATAGTCCGAAGAAACAAGCTGGAGTAGCCATTCTAATATCAAATAATATCAACTTCCAACCCAAAGTAATCAAAAAGGAGGGGCACTTCATACTCATCAAAGAGTAAAATCTTCCAAGATGAACTCTCAATTCTGAATATTTATGCTCCACAAAAAATGCAAGGGTATCCACATTAAAGAAACTACAGTAAAGCTCAAAGCACATATTGCACCTCACACAATAATAGTGGGAGACTTCAACACCCCAATCTCATCAATGGACAGATCTTGGAAACAGAAACTCAACAGAGAAACATTGAAACTAAGAGAAGTTTTGAAACAAATGGATTTAACAGATATTTACAGAATATTTACAGAATTTTATCCTAAAACAAAAGGATATACCTTCTTCTCAGCACCTCATGGCACCTTCTCCAAAATCGACAATATACTGGTCACAAAACAGGCCTCAACAGATACAAACAATTTAAAATTACCCCATGCATCCTACTAGATCACTACAAACTAAGGCTGATCTTCAAAGACAACATAAATAATAGAAAGCCAACATTCACACGGAAGCTGAACAACACTCTAGTCAATGATAATTTAGTCAAGGAAGAAATAAAGAAATTAAAGACTTTTAGAGTTTAATGAAAATGAAGCCACAACATACCCAAACTTATAGGACACAGTGAAAGCAGTCCTAAGAGGAAAACTCATAGCTCTGAGTGCCTCCAAAAAGAAACTAGAAAGAGCTTAAACTAGCAGCTTGACAGTACACCTCGAAGTTCTAGAACAAAAGGACATAAATTCACCCAAGAGGAATAGTCAGCAGGAAATAATCAAACTCAGGGCTGACATCAACCAAGTGGAAACAAAAAATACTACTCAAAGAATCAACCAAACCAGGAGCTAGTTCTTTGGGAAAATCAACAAGATAAACCCTTAGCCAGACTGACTAGAGGGCACTGGGCAGTATCCTAATTAACAAAATCAAAATTGAAAAGGGAGACATAACAACAGAACCTGAGGAAATCCAAAACACCATCAGATCCTACTACAAAAGGCTATACTCAACAAAACTGGAAAACCTGAAGGAAATGGACAAATTTCTAGACAGATACCAGGTACCAAAGTTAAATCAGGATCAGATTAATGACCTAAACACTCCTATATCCCCTAAAGAAATAGAAGCAGTCATTAATAGTCTCCCAACCCAAAAAAGCCCAGAACCAAATGGGTTTGGTGCAGAATTCTATCAGACTTTCAAAGAGGACCTAATTTCAGTTCTCCTCAACTATTCCACAAAATAGAAACAGAAAGTACTCTACCCAATTCGTTCTATGAAGCCACAATTACTCTGATACCTAAACCACATAAAGACCCAACAAAGAGGCAGAACTTCAGACCAATTTCCCTTATGAATATCGGTGCAAAAATACTCAATAAAATTCTCCTTAATTGAATCCAAAAACACATCAAAACAATCATCCATCATGATCAAGTTGGCTTCAATCCAGGGATGCAGGGATGGTTTAATATATGGAAATCCATCAACGTAATCCACAAACTCAAAGACAAAAACCACATGATCATCTCGTTAGATGCTGAGAAAGCATTTGACAAAAACCAACACCAATTCATAATGAAAGATGAGGAATTAAAGGCCTATACCTAAACATAATAAAAGCAATCCACAACAAACCAGTAGCCAACATCAAACTAAATGGAGAGAAACTGGAAGCAATCCCACTAAAATCAGGAACTGGACAAGGCTGCCCACTTTCTCCCTACCTATTCACTATAGTACTTGAAGTCCTAGCCAGAACAATTTAACAACAAAAGGAGGTCAAGAGGATACAAATTGGAAAGGAAGAAGTCAAAATATCACTATTTGCAGATGATATGAAAGTATATATAAGTGATCCTAAAAATTCCACCAGAGAACTCCTAAACCAGATAAACAGCTTCAGTGCAGTAGCAGGATATAAATTTAACTCAAAAAAATTAATGGCCTTTCTATACACAAAGGATAAACAGGCTGAGAAAAAAACCTAGGGAAACAACACCCTTCACAATAGTCACAAATAATATAAAATACCTTGGTGTGACTCTAAATAAGAAAGTAAAAGATCTGTATGATAAGAACTTCAAGTCTCTGAAGAAAGAAATCAAAGATTTCAGAAGATGGAAAGATCTCACATGCTCATGTATTGGCAGGATTAATATAGTAAAAATGGCTATCTTGCCAAAAGCAATCTAGAGATTCAATGCAATCCTCATCAAAATTCCAACTTAATTCTTTAATGAATTAGAAAGGGCAATTTGCAAATTCATTTGGAATAACAAAAAACCCTAGGAGAGCAAAAACTGTTCTCACCATTAAAAGAGCATCTGATGGAATCTCCATGCCTGATCTCTGTACTACAGAGAAATTGTGGTAAAAACTGCATGGTACTGGTACAGCAAAAGACAGTTAGATCAATGGAATAGAATTAAAGACCCAGAAATGAACCCACACACCTATGGTCACTTGATCTTTTACAAGGGTTCTAAAAACATCCAGTGGAAAAAGACAGCATTTTCAACAAATGATACTGGCACAACTGATGGTTATCATGTAGAAGATTGTGAATTGATCCCTTCTTATCTCCTTGTACAAAGCAAGTCTAAGTGGATCAAATAACTCCCCTTAAAACCAGAGACACTAAAATTAATAGAGGTGAAAGTGGGGGAAAGCCTCAAAGATATAGGCACAGGGGTAAAACTCCTGAACAGAACAGCAATGGCTTGTGCTGTAAAATCAAGAATTGGCAAATGGGACCTCATAAAATTGCAATGTTTCTGTAATGCAAAAGATACTGTCAATAAGACAAAAAGGCCTCCAACAGATTGGTAAAGGATCTTTACCAATTCTAAATCAGATAGGGGACTAATATTTTATATATATATATATATATATATATATATATATATATATATATATATATATATATGATTCAAGAAGATGGACGCTAGAAAAATCCAATAACCCTATTTAAAAATGTGGTACAGAGCTAAACAAAGAATTCTCAACTGAGGAATACCAAATGGCTGAGAAGCACCTGAAAAAATATTCAATATCCTTAATCATCAGGGAAATGCAAATCAAAACAACCCTGAGATTTCACCTCATACCAGTCAGAACGGCTAAGATCAAAATTTCAGGTGAGAGCAGATGCTGGCGAGGATGTTGAGAAAGAGGAACACGCCTCAATTGCTGGTGGGATTACAAGCTGATACAACCACTGTCTAAATCAATCTGGCGGTTCCTCAGAAAACTGGATATAGTATTACTGGAAAGTCCAGCAATACCTCTCCTGGGCATGTACCCAGAAGATGTTCCAACTTGTAATAAGGACACATGCTCCACTATGTTCATAGCAGCCTTATTTATAATAGTCAGAAGCTGGAAAGAACCCAGATGTACCTCAACAGAGTAATGGATACAGAAACTGTGGTACATTTACACAATGGAGTACTAATTAAAAACAATGAATCTATGAAATTCTTGGGCAAATGGATGTATCTGGAGCATCATCCTGAGTGAGGTAACACAATCACAATTATAAAAGAACACACATGCTATGCACTCATGATAAGTGGATTTTAGTCCAGAAACTTAGAATATATGAGATACAATTTGCAAAACATATTAAACTCAAGAAAGAAGACCAAAGCATGGATACTTCATTCCTCCTTAGAATAGGGAACAAAATACACATGGAAGGAGTTACAGAGACAAAGTTTGGAGCTGAGAAGAAAGGATGGACTATCCAGAGACTGCCCCACCAGGGGATCCATCCCATAATCAGCCACCAAACGCAGACACTATTGCATATACCAGCAAGATTTTGCTGAATGGACCCTGGTATAGCTGTCTCTTGTGAGGCTATGCCAGTGCCTGCCAAATACAGAAGTGGATGCTCACAGTCATCTATTGGATGGAACACAGGGCCCCCAACGGAGGAGCTAGAAAAAGTACCCAAGGAGCTAAAGGGGTCTGCAACCCTATAGGTGGAACAACAATATGAACTAACCAGTACCCCCACAGCTCGTTTCTCTAGCTGCATATGTTACAGAACATGGCCTAGTCCGCCATCATTGGGATTAGAGGCCCCTTGGTCTTGCAAACTTTATAAGCCCCAATTCAGGGAACTCCAGGGCAAAAAAGTGGGAATGGGTGAGTAGGGGAGCAGGGTAGGTGGATGGTATAGGGGAATTTCAGGATAGCACTTGAACTGTAAATGAAGAAAATATCTAATAAAATTTTTTAAAAAAAGAAGAAGGAAAGATGATGGAGAAAGAGAAAGGCTAATAAAATCTGAGTGGCTTTAAATAGCCACAGGTAGCTATGAATATCATATGAGGGATAGGTAATGACAGGACAGTTTGTCTAATCTAGGTGAATAGTTTATATCAGTATAGATTGGCTGTGAGTTCGTTGTGTGCACATTTTGTGGGTAGAGAACTTACTAATATAAATCTGACTGCTAAACTACAAGGCTCTAGAGTTTTAGTTTTGTTGGGTTACTTACTTCAGTATCACTTCTTCCAGGGGGCAGCATGAACCACACTGGATCCCTATGTCATTACAGAACACAGATCAGTAGTCTTCCAGGCCAGTGCACATCTTGGTAACTCTTGCCAGATACAAGATTGGAAGCAACCTGTCCTTAATACAGGGGTACAATTTAAGGAGCCACTGTCCTTCTCCATGTTGCTTCCTCTCTCTTGTTCTAGGGTTTTACAACTCCCTACTTCAGAGTTTCTACAATTGTAGTATCTCACCTAGTCTCAATATTGAAATTCTTTCTGGTATTGAACCCCAGCACCCACTCTTTATGGATGTCTGGATGAAATAATTTCCATCTATAACACAGGCTACACACAAACTTAAGAAGACCCTGTCTCTGCCACTTGAATGTTGGGAAATGAACCTGAGTGGTCTCTTAGAGCAGCCAGTGCTCTTAACTGCTCAGCCATATCTCCAGCCCCTTTGCTTTCCTTTACTGAAAATATTTTTTATACACTGTGTTGTGATTATGGCTTCTCCTCCCCCAACTCCTCTGAAATCAACCCACCTTCTCTTCATCTCAATCCACACCGTTTGTGTCTCGCCTAAGAAAAGAAACAGCCACTTAAAGAATCCTGACAAAAAGCCAGGTGTGGTGGTACACAAATGTAATCCCAACACTTGAGAGGCAGACACAGGAAAACTTCCAGCCTGGACTACTATGTGGGTTACAGAACAGCCTGAGTTATACAGAAACTCTGTCTGGAAAAATATGCAAATAAACAAAAGACAAATAAAAAGAAAAACAAAAGAAAAATTCAAGTTGGTCCAGGACAAAATAAATAAAGCAACAGAAAAAAGTCAAAAAGAAAAAAGTTAAATAAAAAAATTAAAAAAAAAAACAAACAACAACAAAATGCCCTTGGAAATACAGAGCACAAAGAGAGAGGAATCTAATAAAAAAAACAGGAACTTTTTTTTAGCTATAATACATAAGCAAAGGACCTAAAATGTAAAAGCAAAATAAAATAAAAAAAGAAAAGGGCCTGACACATGCTTGTTCAACACAGAGCTGCCTAAATGCACTTGAGTTTGCTTTCTGTTAGCATCTACTGCTGGTCATTCAGCCTCTCCTTAATAATGGGATTTGCTTCCACGTGGAGACTCCATTTGGCTGAAGCAGTGTTTCATTTGCAAGTCTTTATGGATTGGAGATAGCTTCTGGGTTAGAAATGGAAATATGTGTCTACTTCTCGAAACATTGTCATGTCATGTGATATAAACTCATACATGCCGTGTGCACGCTTCTTCAGACTCTTGGAGTATATATGTGCATCAGTTCTGCTGTGTTTTAGAAAGCATGGTGTCTTCAGTTGAGGGACTGCTGCTATTAACATAATTGAGCAAGTGTCTTTTTGATATTATGAGTCCTCTTTGGGAAAATGTCGAGGAGTGGTAAAGCTGGGTCTAGAAGGTAAAAGGATTCTCAAATTTCTGAAAAACTCCAAGAGTGATTTCAGAAGTTGTCCAAGTTGTCCTATCATCAGCAGTAGAGAAGTCTCCCCTTAGTTGTCTAAACTCCCCAACATGAGCTGTAACTTGAGGGGGTCATCTTAGTCATTCTTAAATGTGTATGATGGAATCTCAAGAGTCATTGTTATTTGCCTTTCTTTGATGATTTAGAATGTTGAACATTTATTTAGGTGCTTCTTAGCCTATAGATCACTCTGTTGAAATATTATGTGTAATTCAGTACCTTATTTTTAAATTGGAGTATTTGGTTTGTGGATAACTAATATTTTGTTGTATTTATAGTGCTTGGATATCATCCTTCTGTCAGATGTAGTGTTAGTGAGGATCTTCTTCCAATCTTTAGGCTGCCATTTTGGCCTGCTGATGCACTCCTAAACCCTATAGAATCTTTTTAGTTTCATCAAGTTCCTTTATTGATCTCATTGTCTGAGCTATAGGTTTCTGTTCAGGAAGTTATCTCCTGTACCAATGTGTTCCAGGCCAATTCCCTACTTTCTCTTGTATTAGATGTTGTGTAACCAGTCTTATGTTGAGGACTTTGACCAATTGGACTTGAGAGTATAGAAGGATGATAAATATAGAGCAACTAGCTTTCCTCTACATGCAGACAGCCAGTTAGAAAGCCACCATTGGATGAAGATGCTTTCTTTGTTCCAATGTCTCTTTTGCCTTCTCTTTTAAAAACCAAGTGTTGGTGATTGATAGCTGTGTGGGTTCATTGCTGGGTTTTCACTTATAATTCACTGATCAACCTATTTGTTTTTCTGTCAATACTATGCAGTTTTTATTATACTATGACTATGTAATACAACATGAGATCAGAGATGGTGATATTTCTAGAAGTTTATTTACTGCAGAGGATTGTTTTAGCTATTATTTTCTTTATTTTTCCATATGAACTGGAGAATTGCTCCTTCAAGATCTGTAAGAATTGTGTTGAAATTTAATGGGAATTGCTTTGAATCAGTAGATTGATATTGGTAAGATGGCATTTTGTACTACATTAATCCTCTGGATGCAGAAGCTTGAGAGACCTTTGCATCTTCTAATGGCTTCTTCAATTTATTTCTTCAGAAACTTGAAGTTTTTTTTCTTCTTTCTTTTTAATTAATTAATTTACTTAATATATGTAAGTACACTGTAGCTGTCTTCAGACACACCAGAAGAGGGAGTCAGATCTCGTTACAGATGGTTGAGAGCCACCATGTGGTTGCTGGGATTTGAACTCTGGACCTTCAGAAGAGCAGTCGGGTACTCTTAACCACTGAGCCATCTCACCAGCCCCTGAAGTTTTTTTTTTTTTTTTTTAAGATTTAATTATTTTATCTATATGAGTACACTGTGGCTGTCTTCAGAAGATAAGAAAAGGGCAGCATATCTCATTAGAAATTGTCTTATGCCCCCATGCAGTTGCAGGAAATTGAACTCAGGACCTCTAGAAGAGTACCACTTAACCACTGAGCCATCTCTCCATCTCTGAAGTTCTTTTCATAGAGGTATATTTGCTTGCTCAGACAGAGTTACATCAATAAATTTCATATTATTTTAGCTATTTTGTTTTGTGTTTCACTGATTTCTTTCTTAAGCCATTTATCATTTATGTTAAGTAGAGCTTCTGAATTACCTCAATTCACTTTATACCCACTTTGAGGAGGGTGTTTATCATCTGTTACAGTGTTCTGGTAGGATTTAGAGGGTCTGTTATTTACAGTATCAATTTGTCTCTGAATAGAGATCCTGTGACTTCTTCCTTTCTAAGCCTATTGGAATTAGTTGTCTTACAACTCTACCTAGACCATCAAATTCTTTATTGAATAAATAGGGAGATAGTGAACTGCCTTGCCTTGTCCCTGATTTTAGTAGAATTGCTTTACCTTTCTCTCCATTTAATTTGATGTTGGTTATCAGCTTCCTGTATATTGCTTTTATTGTATTTAAGTATATGCTTTTTATCCCTGGTCTCTACAGCACTTTTATTATGAACAAGAGCTAGAATTTTTCAAAGGCTTTTTCAGCATCTGATGAGATGATCATGTGTGCTTTTTTTTTTTCAGTTTGTTTATACAGTGGATTATACTGCTGCATTTTCTCATGTTGTACTATCCCTGCATCCTTGGAGTGAGCCTATTGGATCATGACAAATGATGTTTTTGATGTCTTCCTGGATTTTGATTTCCAGTATATTCTTTAGTATTTTTGTATCAATATTCATGTGAAATATTGGTCTGAAATTCTATCTCATGTATTTGTTGAATCATCATTGTGTTCTTGGTATCAGGGTGACTGTGGCTTCATAGGATAGATACACACAAACATGAATAGATAGATACATACATAGATAGACACATAGATACACAGATGGATAGACATATAGACTGACAGACAGACAGACAGACAGACAGACAGACAGACAGACAGAAAGACAGTGTCCTAAGACAAAATGCTAGTATACTTTCATTCATCCATAGTGAAGTCCTCAAACTTGAGGCCAGAGCAAACTAGGCAGTGCTCACGAATTAAGCTCAGTAGACACACCTGGAACTCTACATACTCTCTTCATTGTGTGGTGTAGCAAAGTAACTTTGGCACCACCCAAATTTCAAGCAAGCATCCTGTTACTGAACATCTCCATTTTCATTAATTAGTTCTTTCTTTAAAGTCCTTGTGAAATGGGCATTTTTTTCCAATTCTTCCTCAACTCTGTGTATATGCACATGTATTGTGCATATTATGTGTGTATAAGTTGGGATCCACAGACATCTGTAGAAATGGGCCTACCACCTGAAGCCTGAGTTCCAGCTGAGAGCAACCTTATGATGTTAGTTCTGCAACCAAACTTTGGTCCTCTTCTAAAGCAACATGTGTTCTTAAAACATGAGTCATCTCCCTTTATCTATGGGCTCCTGGGTTTTTGTTTGTTGATTTGTTTGTATGAATATCATGAAAGATAATTGTGAGCAAACCTGCAGCAGGTTCACAGGTTCCAAACAGCAAAGCCTTCGAAGATGACAGACAGACAGTGAAACAAATTATTGGGGGAGGAAGAAAAAAGTAGTGTAAGAGACATAGAGATTGCTTTTATTACTTCTTCTGGACCACAGACCAACCTAGGTGTCCATATGTGAACCACCTTAGCTGGTGACACCTACCCACGATTATGAATCCTGACATGTCTGGCACCAATGTGTTCATTTTGACTCTCTCTAGGGGGAAATTTGTTTTAGAATCCTTAAATTTAGTTACTTTATTCCATTCAGGAAATAGTAATGATATTGAAGCAAAGGGCCCATGTTTTATTTATTCACTAGATATTACAGCGAAGAACAAAATTTACAACTCCATGACAAAGCATCTAGTTAAACTGTTCTGGCAGAAGCCACTCAAAACTGCCAAGTTGTCTTTCTGAGTCCACAAGTCACTGTACATCCTTTAGTTTCCAATCATCTGAGCAGTCTCTTTAGCCTCAAGCTCTGAGAATCCCAAATCAGAGAAATTTCCAAAGTCGTCCATTTCTTTACATCCAAATCATAGCTCCCTATATGTAGAGGCCTTTCTCTCTACCAGAGCTGTATCTATTTTGTTCCTTGACTGACAGCTATTTCATATTGTTGAGAGAAAAAAAAGTAAAATAAATATTGTGTAACACATATGGGCATCTAGGTTGGTGTAGGGTGTAAAGAAATACATTAAAATAACATTTCTGTCTCTCAGATTCCTTTCTTTCTTTCCCACACACTATCTCAGGTAGAGGGTCAAGCTGACTATGTACCATGTTATTTTCTCTATGTTCTGAGGTTTGTTAAAATTATGGAGTTACACAACCACTTGCATCCAATCAGAATGAAAGTCAGTAATAACTATTTTGAGTAGCAATCCAATATATCTTTATTCAGAGCCAAATATCGAGCAACACTTTTCTATTTTTTTCTTTCTAGATTAGGTGGTCCTGTGAAAGGTTCAAGGTCCTGCCTTAGCTCCATAGTCTGGTTTGCAACACTAATAAATCAATCTAGGGCTGAGTATTCAAACACATGGGTATCTGACTCATATTATTGTTTGTGTGGTTTTCTGACTATTCCTGAAACCCATTATTGTTTACTGCCAGCAAGGACAAAGTCTGGCCCTCAGGACATAAACACAGCAGTCACAGCATGTATGACAGATTTCTACTGCAAAGGAGCTGCTCCTTTGTTGTCATACGGCCCTGAGTATATCCATGAGCCCAGCAGAGATTTGGGCAAATAGCTGTGTGAAGAGGACACCCAAGTCATCATAGCACTCCAGAGGGGCAGGGTACTGTTCCACATTCAATCTGTTCAAGTTGCCTGTGTGCTTCAAGCGGTCCCTCGGGATGGGCACGGATAAATTATTGTCATATAAGCTGACATTTATGACTTGGGAGCAGTGGCTAAGGGCAGGTATAAGGATAGTGAGTTGAGAGTCATTCATCCTACAACCCTTTAAGGCCAGGGACTGCAAAGTGTATGCCACATTTTCTAGAAGAACTCAGAGAGGCATAATATCCAAACACAATAACACTATGCCTGTCATGTCCAGATGTTTGATCTGAAAGAACCTCTGAGAGCAGGAAAAAGAATCCAAGTCTGACTGTGAAATTTGGTAGTGAGTGATAAAGAGGGTCTCCAAAGGCATCCTCAAGCACCTAAGGATAGAGGAGACCAGAGGGTTAGTTCTGGCAAATGGTGATGGAGAGCATGAAGTGGGGTTTACACAAAAGTAGAAGGAAGTAGGTTCCACAAGACAAGTTTGACCAAATAATTAAGGACATTATCTAAGCTGTTTCCTGTTGGATCCTACCAGGCAAGTCAATACTATAGTTCATCTCTTGGCCTCAATCTCAAGTAGAAAATGCATTACCTCAAAAACTCTGCACAATCATTCTTGTCATTTATGGAGCCACACTATCCTTCCCTGTCCAATGCATTCAGCCCTACTTGGGCTCAAACATTTGACCCATGGGAAAACAGGCACAGACTGGAGGGTGTTCTCACAGACCTGAGAACATAGCTCACCTCCCCACTGTATGAGTGAGTCCTGAGACTCCTAACCCATTCTCTTCTGTTTCTTTTGAATTGATTGGGTGGCCATTATTCCAAGAAGAATTGCATCCCATCCTGACCAGATTTGACATATTCCTTACCTCACTTCATTCCTCTGATTTATAAGTTCCCATTTGAGAACTTAATTCACACTACATATAACTTCTATATTCTAATGACTTCCTAAATGTTTCCAGTGTCAGGCAGGCATCATGGTCCACTAATCCTTAAAATTAAAGGGTAATATATGCTCTGTTAGCTCACCCAGCTGGTCATTCTTGCTTTCCAGAAGACCTGTTTCATATGATGACTGAGAAAGCATAAACCATCCATGGAGAGATGCTGGAAACTTTTGAAATTGGAGGACTGAGAAAAGATCTTGTGGACAGACTTCTGTTCTCTAGCACTTGTTCTCCTGCCATGTTTAAAGGTGTTCCTGTAGGTGGGTGCTAGGAAAAATGTATGAAGGTTTCTCATCTGCCTGAAGCAAGGAATAAAACATGATACTGTGTAACCAGTCCACTCTGTGTTGAGCTCCAATTCTTCTATGTGTTTTGCAGTGTAAATCTCCAAAATTTCTTGAATAACATAGAAAGGCAGAGCCCAGATCTTCATCTTCACACAGCAGAAATGAATGGAGCCCTTTCTCTGCTGAGCCCACTGCAATAAGCATGCCTCTTCTACATTCAGATGGTAATGGAGACAAAAGTCAACTACCACACTCAGACACACCCTCAGCACATATCTAGGAAAGACCTTCCCTACTTACTTCTCATCCACAGTCTCTGTTGAGTACTCACACTCCTCTTTACCAGCCCATACGTTCCAGAAGGCATGGTGCACATTCCTCAAGTCGAGAATCTGAAGGTTTTGCCTCCTGTGTTTAAAGACATGAAGTGTTGGCAGACATGACAAGATGCTGAGTCAGCTTTTACTTTGTCTCTAAATTCGGCTCTACCTCTGCCAAGGTGTGTGTATTTTCAGTACTGAGTGTTGAACATGGACTCATGCATGTAAGATGGTTTCCCTGAACTGCATATGTAGACCTGATCACTTTCCTTCTACTAAGACAATGTTTATTTCAACTTAGTCCCATCAGTATGGTTGCAGGATTATCATGAATAGGCTCCTTCTACTGTGAGGCTTTATCTAGCTACTCTAGTTTCTAAACTATACTGAAATGCCCTTAGTACAAACAAACAATAGCTTTCAAGACCCCTGGATTCCTAACTGCATGATGGATCTACTGAGGAAGAAGCTGTTCTCAATGACCCCACAATACCTACTGTATACTCCATGTGTTCGATCTTGCAACACTTGGTTATTGCTCCCCTGGGGTGAAATGTTCTTTCCAGGTACATATCTACTCCATCTAGCACAGTTTCCATGTTGGGGGTCATCATCAATGCTCCCACAGGGAGACAGGGAAAGGCCAGGATGCCACCATTGATTTCACAAGCTTGGTGTGTCTGCCAATGAAGCCCTCCTTGAACAGTGGTGGGAAGAGCTCCCTGGGCAGCTCCTCTATAGCAGAAACTGACAAAGCCTCATCTCTGAGCAGAGCCTGCCTTGCTGGCTTCAGGAGTATGGGTACGGTTTAAACATTCATCTTGTAAAGTCTCTAGTCAGACAGTTTCTGGAAAGGCATTCACGCAAAAATTTATTTATAAGATAAGATTCAGAAACTTTCATCATACTACAGGAACCACTAAAGAGTCCAGTCAGCTGGGCATGGTGATGCACACCTTTAATCCAAGCACTTGGGAGGCAGAGGCAGGCGAATTTCTGAGTTCAAGGCCAGCCTAGTCTACAGAGTGAGTTCCAGGACAGCCAAGGTTACACAGAAAAGCCCTGTCTTGAGAAAACCAAAAAAGAAAGAAAGGAAGGAAGGAAGGAAGGAAGGAAGGAAGGAAGGAAGGAAGAAAGAAAGAAAGAAAGAAAGAAAGAAAGAAAGAAAGAAAGAAAGAAAGAAAGAAAGAAAGAAAGAAGTGTACAGTCATTTCTATGGAAATGGTGGAGACATCAAAAGCACCTGTCCTTACTGGTCTTCTCTATTCCAAACTCCCCCAGCAAAAGCATGAGGAACTTCTTACAAGTATCACCAGGGTTCCGAATTCCCCAGTGTTCCATCCAAACCTAAGCAATTCTCCACTCAGTCCCATGCTCATTGGAAGGGGTTCCCAGCACCCTGAGAGTTGAACACCATCTTTGTGTCTCAACCTGATATAGTTCATGTTACAAGTCCTTAAAAAACAGATTCGACCTGAGTAGCCTGGAAACTAAATGTTTCCAGTCATGCTATGAAAGTCCCAAATAACCCATAAAAACATGACAGAAAAAAATAGTATTTGTTACATTATTGACATCCAGATATAAAACTTTTACAATCCAAAAACAAAACAAGGCAAAACAAAACCAAAAACAAACAATCAAACAAACAAACAAAAAACAAAAAAGAAAAGACAAAAAAGAAAACAAATAAAAATTCCTGTCCAACTTGCCTCTAATCTCCCCACTTCAAGTTTTCTGGCCCCATGAGGGTTGGTGGGGGTATAGAGAACTTCCAGGTTCTGAACACTGGTGACAGGTCTCTGAATCCCAGCAGAGACAGGCTGTGACTGCAGGCCTCAGGTCTCTGAGTGTGTCCTCTGGCTCCCCTGAAGTCTTCCTGCACACCTTTCCCCATTGTAGCTGTGGTGTCCAACCACCAACTGCCATATGATTGGATATCTGAGTCCCAGACAGTTAATACTAACTAGGATTTTCCTTTGAACCAAAGCTTTCTGTGCCAGTGCAAACAAAACAAAAACACACAAGGAAGAGAATCATGACTCCATTGACTGATTTAGTCTACAACCTTGAATTTTATTGTTTGCTTGCTTGCTTGCTTGGTGATTGATTCCTTGATTGATTGATTCTTCTTTTTGTTCTTGACCTTCTTGGTTTGCATAGCATTTTGAGACATCATTATTGATCTATAGCTAGGGGCAATGTAGAATTCCAAGTCGCAGAAATCATCCTGCCTTGGCTTCCTGCTGGGAAGACTACTACGTGAGCCAAGTCACCTGGCTGTGTTTTCTTCATTTGTGACTAGCATTGTACAGAAGGTAAGTCACCTGGGAGTCTTAACCGCTCTTGAAAATACATGGACAAAATCATAAAATGCCATTGTAACAGGACATGACAAACACCTTATACAATTATTTGTCTGTTATGGAATAAAGAACTGAGCTTCCTGCTTTGCCAATCTTCTTCTATAGCAGCACTCAGAAGGTTGAGGCACAAGGATGAATTGCATCCATTTTGGCAGGGATTTCTGTGGAGTAACTCAGGGAGTAAAATTCTTGGTTGGCATTCACATTTTAAGTTATACATGACTACATGATCTAGACAGATGGAGGAACACCTGTCTTTCTAGAACATATGAGTCTGAGTAGAGCATCAGAAATCCAATGTCATCTTTGGCTATAATAGAAAGTGTGAGGCAAGTCTACTCTGTACTAAAATAGTCTCAAAACAACTTAAAAAGTGTGTCAGGGAGGGACATGCAATCCATGATTCTAAGAAAGTTGGAGGAGGTTTCAGAATGCAAGGATCATTGGACACGGAAAGATGCTTAGTGTTTACTGGGCATAGAGAAAATCTCTAGGATTAGGAGAGAACCCTGATATTTGCAGAATATCTAAATTCAGTGCCCAGCAGATGTGGTGATGGTAGTGGCTTGAAACCATCTGTATCTTCAGTGCTCTGGCTCTTTCCTGGATTTAATAAGCACAGTGCTCATGCACTCATGCACACACACACACACACACACACACACACACAAAGAGAGAGACAGAGATGGAGACAGAGACCTTGTAACACTCAGACCTATCGGGTCATCTTATCAAATCCTTCCCTCAAGACTCAGGGAATCCTGTAGAAGAGAACAATGAAGGGGGTTAGAACCAGAGGGGATAGTGGACACCAAGACTGCCAGGCCTTCTTAAACACAGGAGAACTAATACCCACATGAACTCAGAGAGACTGAGGTAGCTTTCTCAGGGCCTGTGTGGGTGTCTTGCTGAGAAAAAAAGTGGACACAAGCTCCCATCCCAAACACAGAAACTGTTGATAAGAATTTGCAAATGAAAAAATCTTTCTCTCCAGTGAAATCTTTCTGAGGGTACAAACCTCACTCTTACCTGAAGAACTAATGACCAAGTGTACATGTCAACACAAAATGAACTCATAGGACCCTTTGGAGGTCCTATGTCTAATAATAGTTTGTCAGACCTTTTGCTTTGGGGGCTTTGGTTTTGCTTTTTAATTTATTTCAATTTAATATTTGTTTCAATTTCTTCATCTTACAGCCCACTTACTGCTCCCCTCAAGGTCACATCCTCTAGCATTCCTTCCCCCACACCTTCTTCCCTTCTCCTCTGAGTGAGTGGGGGCTTTCTGGGTATCCTCATACCCTGGTACTTGTTGTATTTTCAAGGCTAGGTATATCCTCTCCCACAGGATCATATCTAGTTTGAGTATGACCTGGGTTATAGACTGGCAGTATTTCACCTAGCCAACTATAAATATTATGTTCTGGGGTTTAGAACAAGAAAGGATCTCAATATCGAGACCTGAAAATTGAGATAATACAAGTGTACAAGCTCTGAATGTTAGAGTTCTGGCACCCCGGAGAGAGCAAGCAACACAGATAGGGCCCATGGCTCATTAAAGTGAACTTGACCGAAGTTTGAACCCAGGTAAACTAACAGGCTGGTACCTAGGATTAGTTTCCAAGTTGTCCCCCAACAAAACCTGAGTCCAGCTCCAGTTTCTAGGCTAATCCTCAACAAGACTATAGTTTGGGGGACTTTTGGGATAGCATTGGAAATGTAAATGAGGAAAATACCTAATAAAAATATTTTAAAAAGAACAATTATAAATAGAGTCATTTAAAAAAAGACTATAGTTTTCAGGTTACACCCTCAACAAGACCAGTGTTTCCAGGTCATTGCCCCTAAAACCTGCACCCCAGGTTACAAGCCCACCAGTTTGTGGTTGGAAGTGTGGCTGCAATAGGGAGGAGTAGGCAGAGAGGTTTATAGAGGCTTCAGTGGAGACATAATATTCAGAGATCTGGAGCCGGGATTACTGCCTGATTGGTCTGGGATTCAGAGAACTATCTGCAGTGCTTACAACAGGTATGTAATGATTTTCCCTTCGGTCATACAGTTTAATGTAGAGAAATTTAGACTCCGGGATAGGGCTAAAAATTTGAATTTCTGTCTCTTTAGAGGAACACATTGAAGATGTTGGGTTTCATTCCAAATGAAGTTTCAGTCTCACCTCCAGTATATTTCTATTGGAGCTTGTATATTTCATTAGTGTGCTTCATATAATTTTTTTTAGACAAGTATTCTCTATGTTGTTGGCCATGTGGCTCTGGGTAAAGTAGAAATCAGATCATTATTTCTAACATGTTCCCTCATGTTTCCTTTAACTGAAATGATAGTCTTAATTTTTTTTTTTTTTTTTTTGTGAGCCCCTGCTTGTACTGCAGACCATGTATCTTTGATCTCATTCAACTCCCAATAGAAGGAATGACACTTGTGAGTTACTCATATGTATTGCCTTGGGCTATGCTTTGCCTCATTTACGATAAGTTTTCGGGGGAGTTGGATATGATCTGCTTTTGGGACCCAGGAACACCTGAAAATTGTAGAAACCCATTGTCATCATCCTGCTTAGTAGGAATTCAGTACTGATCCACAACAGAAGGGTTTTTGTTTGTTTAATTGTTTGTTAGCTTGTTTGTTCTTATTTTATTGGTTTTGATGGTTGCTTGCTTTGTTTTCTCTTTTTTTCATTTTTTCTTTTTCTTTATTAATAAATTTAATATTCCTTTAATTCTTTTTAAAGTACAGTCCTTATCCCTCTCTCAGTCTGACCTCTGACTGCTCATCATCACATTCCTTCTCCCTGTTTTTTCCCTTTTTTATTGATCCCTTCAGTAATTTACATTTCAAATGTTGTCTCCCTTCCTGTTTTCAACTCTGCAAGTCAATTCTTTCCCTTGTCCTTTGACTGAGCTACATGTACAACCCTCCTGTGTGGTTGATCAGTTAGGTGCAAAAAACATTTAAACTAATATGAGCAACATAGCCACACCTCCTATGAAGGAGGATTAAAAGGAACAGAAAAAATTAACATCTAGTACATTCAGACCACAAGGCACTTTGGACTCCTCAGAGATGCCTGCCTAAAGGGAAGAAGTCAACACAGGGCAAAGTAAACATGCTTTTGAGCCTGGCTTTGAGATCTTGATCTTTTTGTTATGCTTTAATGAGATGACTACCAGGAACCTCTATATCCAGATTTTATATCATATGTCTCTAAAGCCTTATTCCAATGGACTTCAAAACTCTATGAATTATTTACATTTTATATAAAGGTATAAAATAATATGCAGGTCTCTCTACTACATAAAGCATTTACTTTACAAAAAATTATTTTAAAAATTCAGTTGTAATAAAAAAGAACAAAGGAAAATAGTCTTCCCAGTCATTATACCCCCTTTATGTATAGCAAACTATCAAAACATAATTTGTTACTCCGTATTTATTGAACACTTTGAAAAGGAGTTCTTTGTTTATTCAATTCAGACAGTAACATTGATGTTTAAAGTATCTAAATTTAAGAACTCTGCAACAAATACTCTCTGGAGAGAAGTCAAAATGTGCACATTGAAGCCAGGCATGTCAGGATTCACAATCTTGAGAAGGTGGATAAAGTTATCAGCTATGGTGGATATCTAGGCTGTTCTAAGGTAGAAAGAAAGGCAAAAAACAAAAAAGAAACCTCTCTCAGGCTCCTTCTTTCTGTCTTCCCCCACAACCTGACTCCCTGTCTGAATGTCCAGTTCCCTGCTCTTGTTCCTTAGGACCAGTGAAATCACCTGATATCTCCCCACAATTAACATGCTTTTGTATTCTTAAAAGAACGCATAGATTGAAAGAGACTCTTCACCAGTGAAGAGCACATGCTGCTTTTGCAGAGAGCCAAAGTTCTGTTTCAGAACTAATAAACAGGTGGTTGTGGAATGGAACTCAGGCTTCAGGTGCTAGGACCCTCCTTTCTGACCTCTGTGAATGCTGTCTTTCACATGCACAAATCCACATAATACACATGTAGCTATTCAACTAGCTGAAGAAGTCTTTAAAGAAAAGGTGAACTTAATTTCACAAAGGAATAAAAAAATGGCCCAATTAATGAAAATGGTCATGTTGATCAGTAGCAGTTGTGTGGCTCTGAAGAGAGCATGTGGAATTTCATATGTGTCCATTGAGCTCAAATGCTATCCCCAAAGCCTTCCTCCCACCCTGCTCCCCAACCCACCCACTCTCACTTCCTGGCCCTGGCATTACCCTGTACTTGGGCATATGAACTTTGTAAGACTAAAGGCCTCTCCTCCCATCAATAGCCGACTAGGCCATCCTCTGCTAAATAGGCAACTAGAGACACAAGCTCTGGAGGGGTACTGCTTAGTTCATATTGTTGTTCCTCCTATAGGGTTGCAGACCCCTTTAGCTCCTTGGGTACTTTCTCTAACTCCTTCATTAGGGGCCCTGTGTTGCATCTAATAGAGGACTATGAGCATCCACTTCTGTATTTGCCAGGCAATGGATCCTGTCAATGAGAAGACCACACCTAAGGATTATAGGTATAGACCAGGATTCTTAATTAACCAGCAATCATCTCTCAAGGCTTTTGTTTGACAACATAAAAAGCACTCACAGATACTGAATCACAAGGAATCAGATGTCTATTTTTCAGAGAAGCTTACCAGTTTAGCATTATATTTAATTCATTACATTTCAAACATTTTGTATACATGTATGTGTTGATGGTGTGCTTGTTTATGTTTTAGATAGTCACACGTAGATCTGCCAAAGCAAAACCAAGGTCCTGAGTCTTTCAAAGAAAGGTCTGGATGTGCTTCACTTGGTAAAGTTTTTATCTCTCCATTCACTGGATCTGTGAATCCCATTAGTCAGGGTGTAATAATGCATACCAGTGTCTCAGCACCCTACATATAGTGATTTCAGAGCAGAAATTCTATATCATTCTATCTACTTACCTGAATACCTAATATGAAAAATCAAGCAACTTCCTTTCGACATGGAGCTAGAGTCTCTCAGCACTTTCCTTCTGATCTCTCTCGACTTCATTTTATCCCTGCTTAGGAATGGAATAAAAGCTGTGACAAATAAGTAAATAAAAATCAAAATTATAAAAAAAATCTGAAAAATTTTTATAGTATAAACTTTAAGTATATATGGATAGGAGAAGAGAAAGAAAAAATGTGCAGAGTGGGGAGATTAAAAAACAAAAATAAATATAACCATACCCATTTATACCTGTAGGATGGTGTCTGACTGAAACGACATTACATAATTTACATATGCTAATTATCAGTTTTAAGATCACACTAACTAGAGCCACCAAGTTTTATGCATTTCAACTTTCTTATATCTGTTGAGGTTTTCCCTGTAACCAACTACATGTTGAATTTTGGGGAATGTTCCATGAGGTGCTGAGGAGAAGGCATATCCTTTGTGCTTGGGTGAAAGGGTCTGTAGATATCTGTTATATCACCTTGAAACATACCTCTCTTTCATTATCTCTCTGATTACTGTTTGTCTCAAAAACTTGTATTTTAGTGAAAGTGGGGTATTGATGTATCACACTACTATTGTGTGATATTCCAGGTTTGATTTAAACTTTAGACATGTTTGTTTTATGATTGTGTGTGCTTTGAATTTGGAGCATAGATTATCATACTTGAAACATCCTCTTAGTGGATTTTTTTTTTTTTTTTACTATGAAGTGTCCTACAATAATTTTCATTGAAAATCTGTAAAAATATCAGGATGGCTACACTAACTTGCTTTTTGTCTTGTTTGCTTGGAAAATCTTTTTCCAGAACTTTATTCTAAGGTAATGTCTGTCTTTGTTGTTGAGGTCTGTTTATTATATGGAGTAAAATGCATGAAGTTCTTTTCACATCCATTCTGTTAGTCTGTGTTTTTTTTTTTTTTTTTTAATATTTTTATTACATATTTTCCTCAATTACATTTCCAATACTATCCCAAAAGTCCCCCAGAGGCCCCCCCCCATTTCCCTACCCACCCATTCCCATTCTTTTGGCCCTGGCATTCCCCTATATTGGGGCATATAAAGTTTGCAAGTCCAATGGGCCTCTCTTTCCATTGATGGCTGACTAGGCCATCTTTCGATACATATGCAGCTAGAGACAAGAGCTCCGGGGTTCTAGTTAGTACATCATGTTGTTCCAACAATAGGGTTGCAGATCCCTTTAGCTCCTTGGGTACTTACTCTAGCTTCTCCATTGGGAGCCCTGTGATACATCCAATAGCTGACTGTGAACATCCACTCCTGTGTTTGCTAGGCCCCAGCATCGTCTCACAAGAGACAGCTATATTTGGGTCCTTTCAGCAAAATCTTGCTAGTGTATGCAATGGTGTCAGCGTTTAGAAGTTGATTATGGGATGGATCCCTGGGTACGGCAGTCTCTAAATGGTCCATCCTTTCATCACCGCTACGAACTTTGTCTCTGTAACTCCTTCCCTGGGTCTTTTGTTCCCAATTCTGAGAAGGTGCACAGTGTCCACACTTTGGTCTTCATTCTTCTTGAGTTTCATGCGTTTAGCAAATTGTATCTTAAATCTTGGGTATCCTAAGTTTTGGGCTAATATCCACTTATCAGTGAATACATATTGTGTGAGTTCTTTTGTGATTGTGTTACTTCACTCAAGATGATGCCCTCCAGGTCCATCCATTTGGCTAGGAATTTCATAAATTCATTCTTTTTAATAGCTGAGTAGTACTCCATTGTGTAAATGTACCATAATTTCTGTATCCATTCCTCTGTTGAGGGACATCTGGGTTCTTTCCAGCTTCTGGCTATTATAAATAGGGCTGTTATGAACATAGTGTAACATGTGTCCTTTTTACCGGTTGGGACATCTTCTGGATATATGCCCAGGAGAGGTATTGCTGGATCCTCCGGTAGTACTATGTCCAATTTTCTGAGGAACCGCCAGACTGATTTCCAGAGTGGTTGTACAAGCTTGCAATCCCACCAACAATGGAGGAGTGTTCCTCTTTCTCCACATCCTCGCCAGCAACTGCTGTCACCTGAATTTTTGATCTTAGCCATTCTGACTGGTGTGAGGTGGAATCTCAGGGTTGTTTTGATTTGCATTTCCCTGATGATTAAGGATGTTGAACATTTTTTTAGGTGTTTCTCTGCCATTCGGTATTCCTCAGGCGAGAATTCTTTGTTCAGTTCTGAGCCCCATTTTTTAATGGGGTTATTTGACTTTCTGGAGTCCACCTTCTTGAGTTCTTTATATATATTGGATATTAGTCCCTTATCTGATTTAGGATAGGTGAAGATCCTTTCCCAATCTGTTGGTGGTTTTTTTGTCTTATTGATGGTGTCTTTAGCCTTGCAGAAGCTTTGTAGTTTCATGAGGTCCCACTTGTCAATTCTCGATCTTACAGCACAAGCCATTACTGTTCTATTCAGGAATTTTTCCCCTGTGCCCATATCTTCAAGGCTTTTCCCCACTTTCTCCTCTATAAGTTTCAGTGTCTCTGGTTTTATGTGAAGTTCCTTGATCCACTTAGACTTGACCTTAGTACAAGGAGATAGGAATGGATCGATTCGCATTCTTCTACATGTTAACAACCAGTTGTGCCAGCACCATTTGTTGAAAATGCTGTCTTTCTTCCACTGGATGTTTTTAGCTCCCTTGTCGAAGATCAAGTGACCGTAGGTGTGTGGGTTCATTTCTGGGTCTTCAATTCTATTCCATTGGTCTATTTGTCTGTCACTATACCAGTACCATGCAGTTTTTATCACAATTGCTCTGTAGTAGTCTGTGTTTTTATACTTGAAAATTGAGTCCATTGATGTTGAGAGATATTGATGACTAATGGTTGGTAATTCCTGTTTTGATGTTGGTGATGGATTGTGTGTGTGTGTTCCCTGGCTTTTGGTTTTGCTGGTGTGGGGTTATTGTATTTCATATGTTTTCTTGTGTTTACTTAACCTGCTTGGGTTGGAGTGTTCCTTCTAGTATCTTCTGTAAGGCTGTATTTTAAGATAAATATTGTTTAACTTTCATTTTCTCATGGAAAGTCTTGTTTTCACCATCTACAGTGATGCAAAGTTTTACCTGGGTATAGTTGTCTGGGCCAGCCATTTGCAGTCTCTGCTGTAAGACATTTGCCAAGGCCCTCCTGGATATAAAGTCTCTTCAGAAGTTGGGTGTAATTTCAATAGGTCTCCCTTTATATGTAACATGATCCATGTAGCATCAAGTGGAGGACACTGGGATTCAGAGAAGCAACATACTGGACTTTTGACCCACTTTGCAAGGTGATAAATATGGATCAATTTACATTCTTCTATATGCAGACATTGAGTTAGATAAGTACCATTTGTTAAAGATCCTTTTTTCCGTTGTCTGGTTTTGGCTTTGTCAAAAATCAAGGGACCGTGGGTGTGTGGATAATCAATTCAATTCCATTGATCAACCTGTTTGTCTGAATAACACCATGCAGTTTATATTATGACTACTCTGTAGTACCAATTGAAGTAAGGGATGGTGATAACTCCAGAAGTTCTTTTATTGTTCAGGATTGTTTTCACTGTCTTAAGTTTTTTTGTTTATTCATATGAAATTGAGAATTGCTCTTTCCAGATCTGTAAATAATTGTGTTGGAGTTTTAATGGAAATTGCATTGAATCTGTAGATTGCTTTTGATAAGGTAGCCATTTTCACTATGTTAATCCTACTTATCTGTAGAAAAATGGTATGACTCCCAGCCTGCTATCTGCAAGGTGACTTAAGGATTTCTGTAAATCTCAGCATACTGGAACAGGGAGAAGACATACTTTCTCAGCAGGGAACACTGATGTTAAGCCAATTTAGCTGTGTGCCTAAGGAAGTAGCCTTCGTGGCCATTTTCTCATTAGAAATGTACTTTGTTTTTAATTAAACTAAGCAACACTTAAAAGAGGCAGGCTGCTGACAGCCTTCTCACTCAGCAAGGAGGTTTGGGTCACCATGAACCTAGATAAGTTATTGCTTGGAATATGGAAGCTGTTGAGAATTAGAAGCTGTAGGATATCTTTATTTTGCTTGCCTATAAAGATGATTGAATGTTCAATAAACTCTGCATTGGCACACTGTTACTATGCATCCCCTGTGTACTGATTAATGCAACTCTACCCTTGGTATCCAATGAGTTAGACATTGATACCAATCCATGAGCCTGGAAGATCTTTCCATGTTCTGATATCTTCCTCATTTTCTTTCTCTAAGGACTTGACGTTTTTGTCATACAGGTCTTTCACTTGCTTGGTTACACGATATTATTTGTGATTATTTTGAAAGGCATTGTTTGCCTAATTCCTTTTTCACCCCATTTATCATTTGTATAAAGGCAGGATACTGATTTTTTAAATTAGTTTTCTATCCAGCCACTTTACTAAAGATGTTTATCAGCTATCAGATTTCTCTGAAAAAATATGTGGGCTCATAAACATATGTTATCATATCATCTGGATATAGCAATACTTTGGCTTCCTCTTTTCCAATTTATATCCTATTTTTTTCTATGCCTTGTATCCCTGATCTCTCCAAGTCTTTCAATATAATATGTTGGGTTTTGTCAAAGTCTTTCTCAGTAGCATGTAATTATTTTCCTTGGTGTGTTTATATGGTAGATTACATTGATGGATTTTTTGTTTGTTTATATGATACATTACATTGATGGATTTTTTTTTTTTTTTTGGTTTTTTCAAGACAGTGTTTCTCTGCCCTGGCTGTCGTGGAAATCACTCTGTAGACCAGGCTGGCCTTAAACTCAGAAATTCGCCTGCATCTATTTCCCAATTCCTAGGATTAAAGGTGTGTGCCACCACGCCCAGCTGGATTTTTGTATTTTAAACCAACCCTGCTTAGCTGATATGAAACCTACTTTATCATAGTCGATTGTGACTTTGATGTCTTCTTGGGTTCTGTTTGCTGATAACATATTGAGTATTTTTGCATCAGTGTTCATAACAGAATTGTGTCTGAAATTTTCTTTTATTGTTGAGGCTGTGTTTTGTTTAGGTATCATCTAATCTTGATTCATAGATTAGGTTTGGAAATGTTCATTCTGTTTCTACTTTGTGGAATAGCTTGAGGGGTATTTGTAGCTGTCCAGTGGCCATGGACGAACTGGGATGCCTGGAAATGATAAAGAAAAGAATGCAAGAGAAGGATGAAGCGAAGACAAAGTTTCTGATCAAGTCTCCAAGTTTAATATTCAGCATTTTGTTTATATTGGGAAAGCCCACAGATCCCATTCTTTGTTTCAGCTGGATTATGTTGCAAAGAAAGCACAGGAGGCAGTCTATTCCTCTAAGTTCCTGTAGGAAATTGCAGGTGCAGACAAGTCCACCTAGGTTGAAAAAACCAATATGGCAAGCACTCAAGGTCTGATTATCCTGCTCAAGGCTCAGGAAAAGGCACAAAAGTATTGATATTATCTGTTCTTGGAAAGTCTGGTAAAATTATGCACTAAAAACCATCTGCTTCTGGCCAAGCTTTGGTTGAGGCTGGTATCTATTCAGAAGTTCAATCCATTGTAATCAGGGCAGGAGCATGGCAGCATACAGGCAGAGCTGAGAATTCTATGTCTTTATATGAAGGCTGCTAGTGGAAGACTAGCTTGCAGGATGGTAGGATGAGGGCCTTTAATCCCACAATGATACACCTATTCCAATAAGGCCATATCTACTCCAACAGGGCCACACCTTCTAATAGTGCATGTACAAACCATCACATTTTTATAGGACTAGGTCATTTACCTGATCTTGATTTAATTTTGTAAGTTTTTGTCTGTCTAGAAAATCATCCATTTCATTTAGATTTTCCAATTTTGTGGAATACAGGTTTTTGAAGTAAGACATAATGATTCTTTAGATTTCCTAAGTATCAATTGTTATGTCTCCCTTTGCATTTCTGATTTTATTAATTTGGGTACTGTCTCTCTGCCTTTTAATTTGGGTAAAGGGTTGTCTATATTGTTGATTTTCACAATGAACAAGTTCTTGGTTTCATTGATTCTTTGTATTCTCTTTGATTCTAATAGATTGATTTCAACCCTGAATTTGATTATTTTCTGCTGTCTATTCTTCTTAGTTGTGTTTGATTCTTTAATAGAACTTCCAGATGTACTTTAAATTGATAGCATGAGAACTCTCCAATTTTTTTATAAAGGTACTTAGTGCAACAAAATTTCCTCTTAGTACTGTTTAGTGCTTCTTTCATTAGGTCCCATAACTTTGGGTATGTCCTGCCTTCATATTCATTGAATCATAAAAAAATCTTTAATCTCATTATTTCTTCCCTGACCCAGCGACAATTTAATGGGGTGTTGTTCAGTTTCCATGAGTTTGTAAGCTTTCCATGAGTTTGTAAGCTTTGTTATTTCTATCATTGTCCAGCTTTAATCCATTGTGGTCTGGATACAAGGTGTTATTTCACCCTTATCAGTTGAAGCTTGCTCTATAACCCAATTTATGATCAGTTTTGGAGTAGGAATTATGAGATGCTGAGAAGAAGATATATTCTTTTGCATTTGGATGAAATGTTCTTCAGGTCTGTTAGGTCTGTTTGATTCATAAGATCAATTACATTACTTCTGTTTAGTTTCTATGTGACCTGTCCATTGGTAAGAGTGGGGTGTTGAAGTCTCCATGAGCTTTGATGTGTGATTTAAGTTTTAGTAATGTATGATTTATGAATGTGGATCCTCTTGCATGTGGAAAAATGTTGTTGAAAATTGAAACATCATCTTGGTAGATTTTTCCTTGAAGAGTATCAAATATTAATCCTCATCTCTTTTGATTAATGTTGGTTAAAAGTCTTATTAGATATTACAAAACTAGTCCAGCTTCTTTCTTGGGTTGGTTTGCTCAAAAAATCTTTTTCCAGGCCTTTCTCTGAGGTTATGTCTATCATTGTTGTTGGCCTGTATTTCTTATATTCCACAGAATAATGAATCCAGTATTTATCCACTAGGTTAAGCTCCACCTTTTAAAAAGTAAATTGAGTCTATTTATGTTGAGAGACATTAATCACAAGTGAATATTAATTTCTGATATTTTGATGATGGTGATTGCATGTGTGTGTGTGTTGGTTTTTTAACGTAGAATTATTTCTAGGGTGTAATTATCCTCCTCCAGTTTCAGTTATTCTTTTAGTATCCTCTGTAGAGCTGGATTAGTAGAAAATATTGTTTAAATTGGGTTTTGTCATGGCGTATCCTGTCTTCTCTGTCCATGATAATTGAAAGTTTTGCTGGGTATAATAGTCTGAGCTGGTACCTGTGATCTCCTAGAGACTGTAAGACATTTCCCCAGTCCACTGTGTCTTTTAAAGTCTCCTCTAAGAATTCTCCTGTAATTCTAACTGGTCTACATTTTTATGTTACTTGGTCTTCATCCCTATCACCTTTTACTATTTTTTTCTTTGTTTTATACGCCTAGTGTTTGATTATTATGTGGCAGAAGGAGAATTTTTTTTTTTGCCAATCTACTACTTGTTCTGTAAGCTTCTTATATGTTTATAGGCATCCTTTCCTTTAGGGGAAATACATTTTGTTCTATAATTTTGTTAAACATATATTCTCAGCCTCTGAGTTGGGGCTTGAGACCTATGAATATAGCCTGGTTGTGCCAGGCCTCCAAGAATGCTGGAGGAGCTAGCTGTGGACCAAGAAATAGACAGCAGAGGGTTCAGGGATTTCAGTGTCAGAACTCCCTGACACTGAATTTTCTCAGAGGGGCCAGGAGGCAGACATTTGTGATAGTGTTCAGTAATATTTTATACATCAAAGCCACTAGCAAAAACATCTTAAGCTAACTTTATTAACAATCACCATTTCCAACTCTTTCTACGGGTGGTTGATATTAATAAAAATCTACAGCTCTACGTCCTTTCTGACAGTGGTGATTAAACCATTAATCTGCTGTGAAGCCAGGCTTGGAAAAGATCATTCACTATTATTATAAGTGCCAATGATACTGCCCAGCAAGGGGCTGGAAGCTTCCTTAGGGAAGTTTTAAAGGTAGATACTAGAGATGTATTATGTTTCTAGAAGGCTTGCCTAGCATACTTTGAGCACTCTCCAACACTACACTTTGTTAAGAGAGGACAGTGATTGGACTTTTTGTCCCACCACTTAGGAGGTAGACGCAGAAGGTCTCAGCTGCTCACACACTTCTAAGATCCATATATCTTTCTGGGGTAGTCTGGATTATAGGAGACCATGTTTCAGTTTACCAAAACACATATATAAGACTCAGAAGGTTGTATTTATATATTAGGCATCTATATCCATACTCATATGTTCACGTGTTTCTGTGTAATACTGTTTGTGCCTCTGTGTGTTTGGGGGGGGTGTATTTGTAAAAAAAAATAGAAGCACTGTATTTGATGTGGATCAGAGACATGGAAAGGGTTGGAGTGATATAAAGGAAATGTTATAAATATATTTAAATTTAAAATATTACCAATTAATAAAAATGGGGAATAAGTAGATGACTCAACAATGAAGAGCTCTGTCTGCTCTTTCAGGGTACCATACTTGGGTTCCAAGGACCACTTTAAGGTAGTTCACAAAACTCTGTAACTCTAGATTCAGGGGGATCCATTACTTTCCTCTGGATTGCCCTGGGACTCCACTCATACACAGATAGAAATGCATAATTAAACATTTTTTATTACATATTTTCCTCAATTACATTTCCAATGCTATCCCAAAAGTCCCCCATCCCCCCCCCACTTCCCTACCCACCCATTCCCATTCTTTTGGCCCTGGAATTCCCCTGTATTGGGGCATATAAAGTTTGCAAGTCCAATGGGCCTCTCTTTCCAGTGATGGCCGACTAGGCCATCTTTCGATACATATGCAGCTAGAGACAAGAGCTCCGGGGTACTGGTTAGTTCATCATGTTGTTCCAACTATAGGATTGCAGATCCCTTTAGCTCCTTGGGTACTTTCTCTAGCTTCTCCATTGGGAGCCCTGTGATCCATCCAATAGCTGACAGTGAGCCTCCACTTTTGTGTTTGTTTGGCCCCGGCATAGTTTCACAAGAGAGAGCTATATCTGGGTCCTTTCAGCAAAATCTTGCTAGTGTATGCAATGGTGTCAGCGTTTGGGAGCTGATTATGGATTGTATCCCTGGATATGGCAGTCTCTAGATGGTCCATCCTTTCATCACAGCTCCAAACTTTGTCTCTGTACCTCCTTCCA
Organism: Mus caroli; assembly: GCF_978045245.1. Taxonomy (NCBI): domain Eukaryota; kingdom Metazoa; phylum Chordata; class Mammalia; order Rodentia; family Muridae; genus Mus; species Mus caroli. The sequence continues at coordinate 98,376,313 of NW_028227259.1, read as the reverse complement.
TGGGTGTTTTGTTCCCACTTGTAAGAAGGGGCACAGTGTCCACAGTTTAGTCTTAATTCTTCTTGAGTTTCATGTGTTTAGCAAATTGTATCTTATATCTTGGGTATCCTAAGTTTTGGGCTAATATCCACTTATCAGTGAATATTGTGTGAGTTCCTTTGTGATTGTGTTACCTAACTCAAGATGATGCCCTCCAGGTCCATCCATTTGGCTAGGAATTTCATAAATTCATTCTTTTTAATAGCTGAGTAGTACTCCATTGTGTAAATGTACCATATTTTCTGTATCCATTCCTCTGTTGAGGGGCATCTGGGTTCTTTCCAGCTTCTGGCTATTATAAATAAGGCTGCTATGAACATAGTGGAGCATATGTGCTTCTTACCAGTTGGGACATCTTCTGGATATATGCCCAGGAGAGGTATTACTGGATCCTCTGGTAGAACTATGTCCAATTTTCTGAGGAACCGCCAGACTGATTTCCAGAGTGGTTGTACAAGCTTGAAATCCCACCAACAATGGAGGAGTGTTCCTCTTTCTCCACATCCTCGCCAGCTTCTGCTGTCACCTGAATTTTTGATCTTAGCCATTCTGACTGGTGTGAGGTGGAATCTCAGGGTTGTTTTGATTTGCATTTCCCTGATGATTAAGGATGTTGAACATTTTTTCAGGTGCTTCTCTGCCATTCGGTATTTCTCAGGTGAGAATTCATTATTCAGTTTTGAGCCCCATTTTTTAATGGGGTTATTTGATTTTCTGGAGTCCACCTTCTTTAGTTCTTTATATATATTGGATATTAGTCCCTTATCTGATTTAGGATAGGTAAAAATCCTTTCCCAATCTATTGGTGGTCTTTTTGTCTTATTGATGGTGTCTTTTGCTTTGCAGAAGCTTTGCAGTTTCATGAGGTCCCACTTGTCAATTCTTGATCTTACAGCACAAGCCATTGCTGTTCTATTCAAGAATTTTTCCCCTGTGCCAATATCTTCAAGGCTTTTCCCCACTTTATCCTCTATAAGTTTCAGTGTCTCTGGTTTTATGTGAAGTTCCTTGATCCACTTAGATTTGACCTTAGTACAAGGAGATAGGAATGGATCAATTCGCATTCTTCTACATGATAACAACCAGTTGTGCCAGCACCATTTGTTGAAAATGCTGTCTTTCTTTCACTGGATGGTTTTAGCTCCCTTGTCGAAGATCAAGTGGCCATAGGTGCTGGCTTCATTTCTGGGTCTTCAATTCTATTCCGTTGGTCTATTTGTCTGTCACTATACCAGTACCATGCAGTTTTTATCACAATTGCTCTGTAGTAAAGATTTAGGTCAGGCATGGTGATTCCACCAGAGGTTCTTTTATCCTTGAGAAGAGTTTTTGCTATCCTAGGTTTTTGTTATTCCAGATGAATTTGCAGATTGCACTTTCTAATTTGTTGAAGAATTGAGTTGGAATTTTGATGGGGATTGCATTGAATCTGTAGATTGCTTTTGGCAAGATAGCCATTTTTATAATGTTGATCCTACCAATCCATGAGCATGGGAGATCTTTCCATCTTCTGAGATCTTCTATGATCTTCTATGATCTTCTTCTTTCTTCAGAGACTTGAACTTTTTATTATACAGATCTTTCACTTCCTTAGTTAGAGTCACGCCAAGATATTTTATATTATTTGTGACTATTGAGAAGGGTGTTGTTTCCCTAATTTCTTTCTCAGCCTGTTTATTCTTTGAGTAGAGAAAGGCCATTGACTTGTTTGAGTTAATTTTATATCCAGCTACTTCACCAAAGCTGTTTATCAGATTTAGGAGTTCTCTGGTGGAATTTTTAGGGTCACTTATATATAATATCATATCATCTTCAAAAAGTGATATTTTGACTTCATCTTTTCCAATTTCTATCCCTTTGATCTCCTTTTGTTGTCGAATTGCTCTGGCTAGGACTTCAAGTACAATGTTGAATAGGTATGGAGAGAGTGGACAGCCTTGTCTAGTCCCTGATTTTAGTGGGATTGCTTCAAGCTTCTCACCATTTACGTTGATGTTGGCTACTGGTTTGCTGTAGATTGCTTTTACCATGTTTATGTATGGGCCTTGAATTCCTGATCTTTCCATGACTTTTATCATGAATGGGTGTTGGATCTTGTAAAATGATTTTTCCGCATCTAACGAGATGATCATGTGGTTTTTGTCTTTGAGTTTGTTTATATAATGGATTACGTTGATGGATTTCCGTATATTGAACCATCCCTGCATCCCTGGGATGAAACCTACTTGGTCAGGATGGATGATTGTTTTGATGTTTTCTTGGATTTGGTTAGCAAGAACTTTATGGAGGATTTTTGCATCAATATTCATAAGGGATATTGGTCTGACGTTTTCTATCTTTGTTGGGTCTTTTTGTGGTTTAAGTATCAGAGTAATTGTGGCTTCATAGAATGAGGTGGGTAGAGTACCTTCTGTTTCTATTTTGTGGAATAGTTTGTGAAGAACTGGGATTAGATCTTCTTTGAAGGTCTAATAGAACTCTGCACGAAACCCATCTGGTCCTGGGCTTTTTTTGGTTGGGAAACTATTAATGACTGCTTCTATTTCTTTGGGGGATATAGGGCTGTTTATATCATTAACGTGATCTTGATTCAACTTTGGTACCTGGTATCTGTCTAGAAACTTCTCCATTTCACCCAGGTTCTCCAGTTTTGTTGAGTATTGCCTTTTGTAGAAGGATCTGATGGTGTTTTGGATTTCTTCAGGATCTGTTGTTATGTCTCCTTTTTCATTTCTGATTTTGTTAATTAGAATGCTTTCCCTGTGCCCTCTAGTGAGTCTGGCTAAGGGTTTATCTATCTTGTTGATTTTCTCAATGAACCAGCTCCTTGATTGGTTGATTCTTTGAATAGTTCTTCTTGTTTCCACTTGGTTGATTTCGCCCCTCAGTTTGATTATTTCCTGCCATCTACTCCTCTTGGGTGAATTTGCTTCCTTTTGTTCTAGAGCTTTTAGGTGTGTTGTCAAGCTGCTAATGTGTGCTCTCTCTAGTTTCTTTTTGGAGGCACTCAGAGCCTTGAGTTTTCCTCTTAGAAATGCTTTCATTGCATCCCATAAGTTTGGGTGTGTTGTGGCTTTATTTTCATTGAACTCTAAAAAGTCCTTAATTTCTTTCTTTATTCCTTCCTTGACCAAGGTATCATTGAGAAGCGTGTTGTTCAGTTTCCACGTGAATGTTGGCTTTATATTATTTATTTTATTATTGAAGAGCAGCCTTAGTCCATGGTGATCTGATAGGATGCATGGGACAAGTTCAATTTTTTTGTATCTGTTGAGGCCTGTTTTGTGACCAATTATGTGGTCAATTTTGGAGAAGGTACCATGAGGTGCTGAGAAGAAGGTATATCCTTTTGTTTTAGGATAGAATGTTCTGTAGATATCTGCCAGATCCATTTGATTCATAACTTCTGTTAGTTTCACTGTGTCCCTGTTTAGTTTCTGTTTCCATGATCTGTCCATTGGTGAAAGTGGTGTGTTGAAGTCTCCCACTATTATTGTGTTAGGTGCAATGTGTGCTTTGAGCTTTACTTAAGTTTCTTTAATGAATGTGGCTGCCTTTGTATTTGGAGCATAGATATTCAGAATTGGTAGTTCCTCTTGGAGGATTTTATCTTTGATGAGTATGAAGTGCCCCTCCCTGTCTTTTTTGATGACTTTGGGTTGGAAGTCAATCTTATCAGATATTAGAATGGCTACTCCAGCTTGTTTCTTTATAATATTTGCTTGGAAAATTGTTTTCCAGCCTTTCATTCTGAGGTAGTCTCTATCTTTTTCTCTGAGATGAGTTTCCTCTAAGCAGCAAAATGTTGGGTCTTTTTTGTGTAGCCAGTTTGTTAGTCTATGTCTTTTTATTGGGGAGTTGAGTCCATTGATATTAAGAGATATTAAGGAAAAGTAATTGTTGCTTCCTGTTATTTTTGTTGTTAAAGTTGGCATTCTGTTCTCGTGGCTGTCTTCTTTTAGGTTTGTTGAGGGATTACCTTCTTGTTTTTTCTAGAGCGTGGTTCCCATCCTTTTATTGGTTTTTTTCTGTTATTATCCTTTGAAGGGCTGGATTCGTGGAAAGATAATGTGTGAATTTGGTTTTGTCGTGGAATACTTTGGTTTCTCCATCTATGTTAATTGAGAGTTTGGCTGGGTATAGTAGCCTGGGCTGGAATTTGTGTTCTTTTACTGTCTGTATAACATCTGTCCAGGCTCTTCTTGCTTTCATAGTCTCTGTTGAAAAATCTGGTGTAATTCTGATAGGCTTGCCTTTATATGTTACTTGACCTTTTTCCCTTACTGCTTTTAGTATTCTATCTTTATTTAGTGCATTTGTTGTTCTGATTATTATGTGTCGGGAGGTATTTCTTTTCTGGTCCAGTTTATTTGGAGTTCTGTAGGCTTCTTGTATGTTCATGGGCATGTCTTTCTTTAGATTTGGGAAGTTTTCTTCTATAATTTTGTTGAAGATGTTTGCTGGTCCTTTGAGTTGAAAATCTTCATTCTCATCCACTCCTATTATCCGTAGGTTTGGTCTTCTCATTGTGTCCTCGATTTCCTGGATGTTTTGAGTTAGGATCTTTTTGCATTTTCCATTTTCTTTGATTGTTGTGTCGATGTTCTCTATGGAATCTTCTGCACCTGAGATTCTCTCTTCCATCTCTTGTATTCTGTTGCTGATGTTCTCATCTGTGGTTCCAGATTTCTTTCCTAGGTTTTCTATCTCCAGTGTTGCCTCATTTTGGGTTTTCTTTATTGTGTCTACTTCCATTTTTAGGTCTAGTATGGTTTTGTTCATTTCCATCACCTGTTTGGATGTGTTTTCCTTTTTTTCTTTAAGGACTTGTAACTCTTTAGCAATGTTCTCCTGTAATTCTTTAAGTGAGTTATTAAAGTCCTTCTTGATGTCCTCTACCATCATCATGAGATATGCTTTTAAATCCAGGTCTAGCTTTTCGGGTGTGTTGGGGTGCCCTGGACTGGGCGAAGTGGGAGGGCTGGGTTCTGATGACGGTGAGTGGTCTTGGTTTCTGTTAGTAAGATTCTTATGTTTACCTTTCGCCATCTGGTAATCTCTGGAGTTGTTATCGTTGTCTTTGTTTAGAGATTGTTCTTCTGGTGATTCTGATTACCGTCTATCAGCAGACCTGGGAGACAGGCTCTCTCCTCTGTGTTACAGTGGTTAGAGCACTCTCTGCTGGCAAGCTCTCCTCTTAAAGGGAAGATGTACAGATATCTGGTGTTTGGACCTCCTCCTGGCCAAAGAAGAAGGCCCAAAACAGGACCTTTCCCAGGTGCTGTTTTACTTTGGCAGGTCACAGAAGCTGTCAGCTTCTGTGGTGCACACTCTCACCTGTGCAGACTAAGTTCCTAAGTTCGGTGTAGTCCCTGAACCAAGATGGCCCTCCTTGCTCCTGAGGCAGAGGGCTCCCGTGCACGTGGACTTGTGTCCTCCCCGGCAGGGAAGGTAGCCGGATGTCTGCGGCCCGAAAAGTGTGCTGCCTCAGTGGCTCTGTGGCTCCCGCCTGTCCCAGAAGCTGTCCACTTCTGTGGTGCACACTCTCACCTGTGCAGACTAAGTTCCTAAGTTCTGCGGAGTCTCAGAACCAAGATGGCGCTCCATAATTAAACATTTTAAACATAAATATTAACAGAAAATTGAAAGACAATGTTCAAAATATTCTTCAGCCTAACAAAGGTGTTTTTATTTTGATTCTTTAATTTCTTGAGTTTTCTGTTTCATGACTCTGATCCTAGAGAAAGTCTGTTTGCAAGCAAGATGTAATTTTTATATAGCTCAATGATTATTACTGGAAGTGACCCTAGGATATCCCACAGTGCAGTGCTCAGGTACTTTTCATCATGAACAACGTGTTAAGATTGACACATCAATGAAGGGGAGAAGTGGAGTTCCTTTTGTTGATACAAACAACAACAACAACAATATCATACATACCAACCAGGTTTAATCTCAAAATAAATAAAAAATACCCTTTATTCTGGAGCCAAAGAGACTAAGCCATGATTTGAAAAAAGATTTAGAATACTCCAAATTTCATATTCAATCATAAAAGCAGTTTCATGATAATTTTTGGTAAGAAGTTTAAATCAAATCTTAAAGCAGTTCTTAGATACATTGGTAAAAATGTAAAAATATTTGCATTGCTGGAAAAGTTAGTGGGAAGGTTTAGAAAAGCTGAAAAATCTCTCATATCAGCCTCACATGCCAACTGAGAACATTCTAAAGTCTTTTGATTGTGGGGACTAGTGTTTTTAATTTAATACACTATAAGATATACAAAATATGTTAGGATATTAGGTCCTGTTTTATTTGTTAGTGACAGGAAGTTTGGTGGGACATGTGGAGAGAGACAAGGCATGGCTATTTAATACCCTAAAGCTTCCCCAAGTCAACTCTGTTCATTCTCCTGCCTGATGCATTCCATCCCCCTCATGTCACTGCTTGCCAGTCAGTCAGTCACCCTCTGCAGTCACTGAATCTTCCCAGGAATTACTTCATAGCCCTTCTCAATGAGATGAAGTACATTAAAAAGAATTCATGAAGAAATTCAGAAAGGAACTACTTTATCATCTTATTAGAGTCTGAGAGGATGAAAGGCCTGCTGTAAATCCCAGAAAATACCAGATGAGGAAGGAGATAATGAGAGAGAGTCATGTCTTTAGAGTTAGGGGCAGCAATATAGGACTGCAAACATAATAGAAAATGCAGGTAGGGTCTACGGAAGACAAGAGCAAAAAGCCCAGAATATCTCAGCTCTCATGTTTAGAATTTAGACAGGTATTAGAGAGAAAAAGGGTAAAGACTGCACTAACAACTTTGAGTTAGAACCCAGGCAACAGGCTGGTTCGGCAGTGAAGATGACTGAGCAACAGGTAGGAGGAAAGTGTAAGAACAGCAGCTTATTAAGGGGATGATCACTCCTCCCATGTCCTTGGAGTATCCTCAGGTGAACCAGCTCTCCTGTGGCATGGTCTACTTGGCCAAGTTATTGACAAGTCAACTTGGAATAACTCCTAAGATAAAGGGATAATGCAATGTCATGTTCTAATCTTTGGTACAGAGTACAGAGACCGGTTTCTCTCAGGGTCAGTGGTCAAACTCATATCCTATTCTATGTCCAAGAGAAAGTAGCTTTCTTTTAACAACTGTTAAGAAACCCAGTTCCTCTGCCTGATCCCTAGTAAGACCAGTGATTCTTGCTGTGATGAAATACCCACCAAGAAGCAGTATATCTGGAAAAAGAACTTCCTTGTCTCCAAGTTCAAGGGAATACTGTTCATCACATCAAGGAAGACACAGTTTTGCAAGAGTGAGAATGATCAGGATACGTGCACAGGCAATGAGCAGAGAGTAGGCAAGGGTAATAGTTAATTTACACTCTCTTTCTTTTTTTTTTTTAAAGATTTATTTATTTATTATATGTAAGTACACTGTAGCTATACTTCAGACACTCCAGAAGAGGGCGCCAGATCTCGTTACGGATGGTTGTGAGCCACCATGTGGTTGCTGGGATTTGAACTCTGGACCTTCGGAAGAGCAGTCAGGTGCTCTTACCCACTGAGCCATCTCACCAGCCCCCTACACTCTCTTTCTTATCCTGTTATGACCCCAGCAAATGGGGTGTTGACCTCAGCCAATGAAACAGCACCTTCACATTCAGATTGGAGCATCTGCCCAAACTTCTTTTCTCAACACCATCAGGTATATTTCCTTCATGGGTCTAAAGGACACCAATGTGACAAAGTTAACCATTATGAAAATGCTTCTTCTGTTGTTGTTTTTTTTTTTTTTTTGGTTTTTGATAGTTTGTCTGTGTAGCTTTGGCTGTGCTTGAACTCTCAGACCAGGTTAGCCTAAAAGGCTCAGAGCGCTTTTTGCCTCTCTGCCTTATGATGGTGGTATTGAAGGTATGCCTCACCAAGCCCAGCCCCCTAAATGGTTCTTAACACTCAAAGTAGAACACTAGATGTTTATACTGAAGTTGGAGGAAAAATACAAGGCTTTTGCCAAAAGCATTAAATACTTCCAAGGATTTGATTTCATAGAGCCCTAGCAAATCAACAAATGGAATCTTCACAATTGAGCAAGTTGTACTTCTAGTAACAAAGGTTCAAACCACCAGACCTTCAAACTTTAACTCAATCCATAAACTAATTTTCCTGGATTCCAAGATACCATCTTCTTAGGTGATTAGAGACTGTCTAGTTGGCGGACAATCTCTTTTGCTAAAACCTTACACTTCCTCCCAATGCTAATCAAAATATCCACTCATGTACTTTTGTGTTTAGGTTCAGTGTGATGGCTAAGCATGTTGATGGGATTTAGTATATCTATGGAAACCCTCCTATTTCTTAAGACCTGTTACTGAGCAGGAGGGTGAACCATCTTAAGTGGGAGTGGCACCATCTAATTGGCTAGAGGCCTGGACTGAATTAAAGAGAGAAATCAAGGGAGCACCACATTCTCTAGGCTTCCCATTAGAATACACTGTGACCAGGGCTCTCCTCTTTCCACAAGTCCTTTCCCCAAATACCATGCTGGAGAGTATCCCAAGAATAGTTGGTTAAAGAGAACTCTTTCTGTTTTAAATTACTTCTTGTGAGTGTTCTGGTGACAGCAGTTGTTATAGCAGCAAGTAAGGGTCAGAGCCTGATGCTTGAGAGACCTAAAATTCCAAGTGTGGTCACTCTTCCATAATATGTCAATTAAACAAGAAATTTATCAGATCAATAGATATGAGTTTACTGAGGATTTTCTGTGCAAGGACCCAGAACAAGAGTTCTAATAATATCCCTGGGTATCTGGGTAGAAATGCCAAAAGGAAGCACTGGTTCCTTATCTGCTGGGAGAACATTCTTGCCTGAGGACCATATGGGAGAGTGTGATCAAAACTTCAGTGCAGATCCAAATATCTTTTCATGAATTGCTTTTATTATCAGATACTGGCATTTTTAATTGGGTATTTATTTCATTTACATTTCCAATGCTATCCCCACACGCTCCCCCACCCACTCCCCCACCCACCCACTCCCACCTCTTGGCCCTGGCGTTCCCTTACTGAGGCATATAAAGTTTGCATGACCAATGGGCCTCTCTTTCCACTGATGGCCGACTAGGCCATTTTCTGATTCATATTCAGTTAGAGACACAAACTCCAGGTGGGTACTGATTAGTTCATATTTTTGTTCTACCTATAGGATTGCAGATCCCTTTAGCTCCTTGGGTCCTTTTTATAGCTCCTCCATTGGGAGCCCTGTGAATCATCCAATAGATGACTGTGAGCATCCACTTCTGTGTTTGCTAGGCCCCAGCATAGTCTCACAAGAGACAGCTCTATTCGGGTCCTTTGAGCAAAATCTTGCTAGTGTATGCAATGGTGTCAGCGTTTGTTTTAATGAGTTTAAAATGAGTTATATCAATTGCACCATTTTCTTCAACCCATCTACTAAACCAGTGTTTCTCAACCTGTGTAACAGGACATATTTTATGTACCATATTAAATATCTTGCATATCAGATATTTATACTAAAATTCATAACAATAGCAAATTGCAGTTAAAAACTAACCATGAAATAACTTTTTGGTGGGGGTCCCTACAACAATGGGAAGTGCATTAAAGAAGAGTCGCAGCACTAAGAAAGTTGAGACCGACTAGTCTAGACTGTCTTCCCCTGTCATCTCTTCCAGGATAGTCGCAGGGAAGAAGCTTGTAGGCTAGACAGGCAGGTGAGAAGAGAGTCTGTCCTGTGGACTGCATCACAGCTCTGGGAAGTGTGAAGAGCAGGAGAAACACCAGGACCTAGGATCAAAAGAAAAAGCCACAGAAGTTGTCTTGCTAAATGTAGAATAAGAGGTCAATATATACATCTGTATCTCTGGACTTGTATTAGATGTATGGGGTAAACAATTTTCTTCACTATTGAAATATTTTCAATCACAACATTTTCTTCTCCTCCCAAACTCCTATATATTCTTCTACACATGTCTTCAGCTTCATGGCCAGTTTTCTGCTTAGTTGTTATTGGGCACATATATGTTTTGTATACACACATTACTTTATAAATATAATCGTTTAAGTCTTAAATATAACCCTTAAATATAATTGCGAGCACGATATATATATATTTTTTACAAAGGGTATAAAAGAATCAAAAAGCCAAATCTAGTTCTTGCCAAAATGGCCTCTTATCCAGCATGTCTTGGAGCCAACTGTACATTTAACCTGTCCAGGTTTTAGTTGCAGACTTCTCTGAATTCACAACATTTGCCTTTCACTGATCTGAATAGATCTAACTCTTTTTACAGGTTCAGAGCAGTGCTTTCTGTCTGGCCCAAGGTAGAGATGAACAAATGTTGGGCACTGGGCTATACACAGACGGTCTGTTCTTCACTTGAGCTGAAACCCCAGACCCAGTGGTGAAAATTCATCTACCAGTGAAGGAAGGAGTTTCCTCCTGGTCCTGGAACTCTGGCTCCTAAATTACCTCCCCCTCATGTCCCACAGGAGAAGCATGGTTAGTAGTCACATAGGCAATGTCCCAAGCATTTGACTTTCAGGCTAAACTCCTCCCCAGTTACCTAGCAACAGTAAAGACCATAAGAGGGGCTGCTTGGCCCCACCTTGCTCTCTTACTCCCCTACACTCCTCTTAACCTCTCCTCTCCCCTCCCCTCTCTCCCCCTCCCCTCCTCTCTCCTCTCCTATCCTCTCCTCTCCTCTCTTCTCTTCTCCTCTCACCTCTCATTCCCTTCTTCTCTCCCTCTTACTCTTTAGCCTTTCTTCGCTCTCTCTCTCTCTCTCTCTCTCTCTCTCTCTCTCTCTCTCTCTCTCTCTCTCTCTTTCCCCTTTTTCTCCTTTTGGCCATGACTGCTCTCTCTCTCTCTCTCTCTCTCTCTCTCTCTCTCTCTCTCTCTCTCTCTCTTTCTTCTCTCCTTTCTCCCAGCCTTTCTAAACTAAAGCTCTAAAACCATAGACTGTCTCTGTTCATCAGGGCCTACTGAGCTTAAATGATGTAATAGGCTTTCTTCTAATGAGCCATTTCTAATTTTTCCGTGGAAGGCCTTCTTGTGCTCTAGTCAAGGCCCACCTTCCTGTGTTCCAGTCAACGCCCGCTGTGCTTACTCTTGCCTGCATGGGAACCTCTCTCCCTAAGCCCTCTCTCCCATACCCCCAGGACAAAGGGTGTTGTCCCTGGGCAGTGATCAGGGACTGCCCCTTGTCCACCCACACTTGAGTCTGGTCAATGGCTTAGGTGCTCACCTGGGCAGATTGGAAAGAGTCTGGCAAACCTCCCGAGTTTGGCTGCCCATAGCATAGGAGGGAATGTGGCCAGGAGCAGCTATCCTCCCTCCCCTGACCCCGTTTTAGTTCCCACAGAAAAAGAAAGAAAAAACTGTGTAGTGCACACTACTGACATCACGGTTAGACTTGCTTCACTTCTCTTCTCACCCAGGTTCCCCTCCCCCCACATGCTTCCCCTGCTGCTATGACACCAGATTCTGTTTTATGCTGTCATGTTACTTGTCACCCCAACATATTTTTGAAGTGTGACAGATACATGATGAGTTACAATGAGAGAAGCAATTTCCAAAGAATCCTTGAGGAAGGAATTTCCACAAGAGTCTCAGGTGTTGCATCCTCAGTCCTACAAGAGCCTGGAATGTAAACAAAGCTCTCTCTCCATTCAATTAGATAGCATTTCCTGAAGCAAGACTCAGAAGTACAGTAGATATGATGGGAAAGCATAGGATTTTTGTCTTTACTCTGTATTCCCTGGACCAGGTGGCCTCTCTATAAGATACATATTACCATATGGGTGATCTGTCAATGTAGACAAGGCATCTGGATTTGGGACATGCTGTATTAATCAGTTTTCTGCTGTGTGACAAAACAATCTGCCCAAAAGTAACTTGAGGAGACAGGATTTTTTTTCCCTCTTACATTCCTCAAGTCCCAGTCCTTAACTAAGTGGCATTAGAGCAGAACGGTAACCAGGAACCTGGAAGGGTAGACTAGAGAAAGAAGTTTGGCTCTCATTGGTCCCTTTCCTCCATGTGGGATAACTTATCTAGCCTCCATAGAAAAATATGCACCTTGACAAGGTAATGTGTGTTTGTCTGAGGCCTCCCCTTCTCTGTTGGGAAGCCAAATAAACTTCCCCAATTTTTTTTTGTCATGATTTTTTTTTTTTTTTTGGTCTTTATAGAGACATATTTTCTCTGTGTAGCCTTGGCTGTCCAGAACTCACTCTGTAGACCAGGCTGGCCTTTACATCAGAAATCTGCCAGCCTTTGACTCCAAAGTGCTGGGATGAAAGGCATGCACCATCACTGCCCAGCTTGGTCATGATTTTTTATTGCAGAAATAGAAACACTAAGTAAGATAATGAATTTGGTTTGTAAGTTCTGCTAACTTCATACAATGCAGTTATAATGAATTGTGATTTTTCTGTCTTAGAAAATACATGCTATTTTGAAGAATGATCCTTACTGCCTGGGAGTGCAGGTAGTAGGTTCTTTAATTCTCTGAACCAATCCTGTGACCAAGGTCAACTCAGTTTCCAGTAGGGGGCAGCACTGACACAGAGTATATATGTTGCCTTTGGAAGTTGTATGTTCTCACCAAGGGCTAGGTTGAGATGTTTCTGTACACCACCACCCTCTCCCCAGCTCTTGCAACCATGATTAATTTGTACTTGTTAATATAACTAGATGGATATCCATTAGAAATGAAGCTAACAAACCTGAGCTTGTACTGATCCTTCTGGCAGTGGAAAATGGGCTGCAATGTCCTCATGTGTCATGAAGATTGTTTAGTTCACCTGGGTCTCAGGGTGATTTTATTTCACATGTTTCTTTGGATTCTTCTGCCTTTCCTGGCAGAAGACCTTGGTCATTCAGAAAACCATTGATAAGAAATGCCAGTCCCTTTCCCTCACTCTTGCTCAGTGGTCCCCAGTTCAGAGTAAGAGAAACTTCCTCTTTAGGCTACAGCTCATGGTGGCTCTTTTGTATGAAATACTTTCTTACTTCAAGAGAAAAGAAAAGGGGCAAAGTCACAATCAGATTAGAAGGAAACGAAACTGCAGTAGAGTAAATGCTTCAATATCATCCACTCCTAATTGTTCCTGGTTGAAGAATATCATTAATATTGTCAGGGTGCTCGGTATTATTGTAAAATGTGACTACTTCCTGAACAGAACCCCACAACTCATGTATTAAGATCAACAATAAATGGCCTTCATGAAACTGAAAATCCTCTGTAAGCTAAATGACAGCATCAATAGGACAAGATGGTAGCCTAATTAATGGAAAATTAACTTTACCCACTGTATATTTGACAGAGTGCTGATATCCAAACAGTATAAACACCTCAAGAAATTAGACATCAGCAAACCAAGTACCCCATTTAGAAAGGGGTGCAGAAGTCAACAGAAAATTTTCAAAAGAGGAATCTCTAATGGTCAAGAAGCACTTAGAGAAATATTTACTATTCCTAGTCAAATGCAAACTGAAAGGACCCTGTGATGGTTTGTATATCCTTGGACCAGGGAGTGGCACCATCTGAAGGTGTGGCCTTGTTGGAATAGGTGTGACCTGGTTGGAATGGGTGTGTCACTGTGGGTGTGGGTATAAGATCCTCACCCTAGTTGCCTGGAAGTCAGTCTTCCACTAGCAGCCTTTGGATAAAGACATAGAACTCTCGGCTCCTCCTGCACCATGCCTGCCTGGATACTGCCATGCTCCCACCTTGATGATAATGGACTGAACCTCTGAACCTGTAAGCCAGCCCCAATTAAATGTTGTTTTTTATAAGACTTAACTTGGTCATGGTGTCTGTTCACAGCAGTAAAACCCTAACTAAGACAGAAGTTGGTACCAGGAGTGGGGTATTGCTGTGATAGGCCTGACCATGCTTTTATTTGAAAGAATGTGGACTTTGGGACTTTGGATTTGGAAAGCAGTGGAATGCTTTAAATGGGGCTTAATGGGTCATCCTAGTAGGAATATGGAAGATTTTGTTGCTGGGAGTGATTTGAACTGTGTTGACTTGGCCCAAGAGATTTCAAAGGAGAAGAATTTCAGAATGTGGCATAAGGACTGGTTTTGTGGTATTTTGGTGAAGAATGTGGCTACTTTTTACCCTTGTCTGAAAAGTTTGCCTGAGGCTAAGGTGAAGAGACTTGGATTAATTGCATTGACAAAGGAAGTTTCAAAAAAGCCCAGCAGAGACTCTGTTCTCTGGTTAAGTCTCACAAAGAGAAGTTTGAACAAGCATAGCAAGCTTAGAAAGGCCAAATTTAAAATATATGGTTCGAGTATTAAAGGCATACCAGGAAGTGAAATGGAGCAAAATCCTGTGTTCTAGGAGATAACAGATTAAGGGAGTGGGACCTTGGGGCAAGATCCTACCCAGCTAAATTAAATCCAGGCATGGTGGTACACACCTTTAATCTCAGGAGACAGGCATGCTGATCTCTGCATTCAAGGTCAATCTACAGAGCAAGATCCAGGATAGCCAAGCTTAGGCAGTGAAGGATTTGGAAAACAGAAAGCCAGTGACAATGTAGTAGTACAAGTGGGTCATGTTCTAGTTCCTGCAAGCAGCAGAACTCGGCAGCTTCAGCCATGTGGCTCTGGCTCTAGAGTTAAGAATGGAAGGAACTACTGGGACAATTGAAGCTGGTTAGCTGGAGCTAAGGAATTAGCAGTGATTAAGAAGAGACCAGCATTACTGAGGTGAAATCTTATGGGAATTGTTTTCTGGGAGCACAAAGAAGCTGTCTTCCAGAGATAGCCAAGGTTGTACCACTTGCTGCGGCTGGACTTGGTAATGTGTAAGAGTCACTCAGGTGGTACTGCTTGTGTCTTAGTTAGGGTTTTACTGCTGTGAACAGACACCATGACCAAGTTAAGTCTTATAAAAAACAACATTTAATTGGGGCTGGCTTACAGGTTCAGAGGTTCAGTCCATTATCATCAAGGTGGGAGCATGGCAGTATCCAGGCAGGCATGGTGCAGGAGGAGCCGAGAGTTCTATGTCTTTATCCAAAGGCTGCTAGTGGAAGACTGACTTCCAGGCAACTAGGGTGAGGATCTTATACCCACACCCACAGTGACACACCCATTCCAACCAGGTCACACCTATTCCAACAAGGCCACACCTTCAGATGGTGCCACTCCCTGGTCCAAGGATATACAAACCATCACAGCTTGTGAAGGAATGAAGGGATAATGGAGAGAAGCTGAGGCTTAGCACTGTGAGAGGCCAGGGAAGGCCATTGGAGAAGGTGAAGCCTCAGCTATAGTTGATGGCCCAGGACTGAAGGGGTCATGCAAAGGATTTGAGGCTTGGCACCCTGAAGAGAGCCTATGAGAGGCTATTGATGAAGCCTAGTTGGAGTGGAATACCCCAGTGTATTGGAGATGTCAGTACCATGGAGTGATCACCAAGAACAGAAGCCATAGTGGAGTGGATCAACCTGAGCTTAGAGTGCTACAGAGGGCAGAGCTGGAAAAGTGATGCCAGCCCTTAGGAGGAGTCCAAAAGATCAAGTGGAATCCCAGACACTGAAACAAGAAGCTGTAACATTGAAATTGCCTTGGAGACTCAAAGATGTTAAAGATGCCAGAGCCATGGGACACATGCTGAGGAAAGCTGCTAACAGGGAGTGGAACCAGCCCAGGAGAAAGCAGTTTGTTGCAGTCAACAAAGATGAAAAAGGAGTGGAGATCTGAAGACCGCTTTGACATCAGCCATGGAGATGCAGAGTTTGGAGTTTGCCCAGCTGGTTTCCTGCCTTGCTTTGGAGATTACAGTTAATTAAGTTGGATGAATCTCAGAAGAGACCTTGAACTTTGTACTTTTAACATTGTTGTGACTGCTATAGACTATGAGGACTTTGAAAGTTGGACTAAATGCATTTTGCATTATGATATGTTTAAGTGTGGCCCCCATAGACTCATGTTTTTGAACAAGTCTATGGGGACCAGGGAGTGGAATGTGATGGTTTGTATATCCTTGGACCAGGGAGTGGCACCATCTGAAGGTGTGGCCTTGTTGGAATAGGTGTGACCTGGTTGGAATGGGTGTGTCACTGTGGGTGTGGGTATAAGATCCTCACCCTAGTTGCCTGGAAGTCAGTCTTCCACTAGCAGCCTTTGGATAAAGACATAGAACTCTCGGCTCCTCCTGCACCATGCCTGCCTGGATACTGCCATGCTCCCACCTTGATGATAATGGACTGAACCTCTGAACCTGTAAGCCAGCCCCAATTAAATGTTGTTTTTTATAAGACTTAACTTGGTCATGGTGTCTGTTCACAGCAGTAAAACCCTAACTAAGACAGACCCTGAGATTCCATCCTATACACATCATCATGGCAAAGAACAAAACTCAAGTAACTGCATATGCTAGTGAAGATTTGGGGCTAGGAACACCATCCCACTGTTGTGAGAAGTATGCAAACTTGTAAAACAAATTTGGAAATTAATCTGGGTATTTCTCAGAAATAATTCTACTTCAAGAACCTGTTATACTACTCCTGGGAATATATTGAAAATATGTTCCCCCAGAGCACATGGACACTTTCATAGCACATTTATTCATAATAACTAGAAACTGGAAGCAGCCCACCTGTCCTGCACCAATTGAATGGATAAGGAAAATCTTGTACACTTATGCCATGAAATACCAATTTATCATTAAAAATAAGGACTGTGTAATAATTTTCAGGCCAATGGAGAAAACTGGAAAATATTGTTGTGAGTGAGGTAAGCCAGACGCAAAAAAGCTTGCATAGTGTGTACTCAGTGATAAGTGAATATTACCCATAGTGTACAGGATAACTATACTATAATCCAAACACACAAAGAAGCTAACAAACAGTAGTGCCCATGGTAATATGATGATGGAATCTCACTCAGAAGGGGAAATAAAATGTATATCAATACTGTTTGATTAGTGGGAAATGTATCGAGAGGGTATGGGGACAGGAACAGTTTTGGGCATCAGGTGTGGTGGGAAGAGCTGTCTCCAAAGGACTAGGAGAGGGAAAATCCATCTATGTGGGGGCATCTCAGGAAGAAGCCACAGACCTTGGCTTCAGCCAGGCTGTTGGGAGGATAAGGGAGTGACCTTGGCTGAGACCTTACTAACTGGAGATAAAGGATGAAGTGGCCACCTCCTGTAGCCCAAGAAGTGGGAGTTGGTGGGTAGGGGAGTGGGTGGATGGTATGGGGTACTTTTGGGATAGCATTGGAAATGTAAATTAGGAAAATATCTAATAAAACAATTGTAAAAAAAATTCAAGATTTCTCTGATATCTTTTGCAGACAGATCCCAGATCTTCATATTTGCACAGCAGAAATATAGGGAGCCCTTTCTCTCTTGGGTCCACTTCAAGAAACTTCCTTGTGTTTCATTGAGGCAGGACTTTTGCACAGGTCAACTCTGACCTTCAGACGCTGCCTCAGTGCATATCTGGGACAGACCTTCATGGCTTGCTTTCCATCCAAGATCTCTGTGGAACAGCTGTTGTCCTCTGCACCAGCCCATATGTTCCACAAGGTATGGTACACATTTCTTATGTCAAGAAACAGTAGTTTTTCCCTCCTGTGTGTGAAACCTATAAATGTCAGTAGACTCTGAATTAGGTTTTGCTACATATATATAAGCTCCACTCTCCTCCCTGCTATGATGAATGTTTTTTAAGCACTTGCTATTCAAGTTGGACTCTGGCATGCTACAGAAACTTTCCCAGACTTCAGTATACTTGATTACTTTTCTTTCACTAAAGTATACATTATTTCTCCTTAGACACATTTTTACTTGTTATGGAAATGCTAGTTATGCAATTATTCTACTGAAAGGCTATGTCTACTCTAGTCCATATTCCACTCTAAGCCATATCCAACTGTGCTCAGTATAAGTAAAAGTTTCAAGAACCCTGTAAATCTGTATTAGTATGCCATTAGAAGCATCTGATCCACTTAAAACTAAGCTTGACAACCTCCACTATGTACTGCACATTCTCCCATCTACAGTACTTAGTTATTCCTTACCTAGGGTGAAACTCTTTTCAGTCACATGTGGACTCCATCTAGCACAGCCTGGAACATTTTCAGGTTATGCATCTTCATCAGTGCCCCCCCCACCCCCAGGGAATCAGAGTAAATGCCAGGCTGCTACCATTTCCTTCATGAGCTTGGTGTGTCTGCCAGTGAAGGCCTCCCTGAACAGTCCTGGGAAGAGTACAGGTGGCAGCTCCTCCAGAGATGACATGGCCAGAGCCTCATGTCTCACCAGATTCGGACTTGTCAGTTTGTGGAATGTGGGTGGGGTCTGAACACTCATATTCTAAGGTCTCCAGTCAGAAGGCTCCTGAGGAAGGAGTGAAAAAGAATATACATTCAAGAAAAAGTTTATAAAACTTCCTCACAGTCACATCAACCACTAAGTTTGTGAGTTACTGCTCAGGCAAAGCAGAGACATCAATTTACCTCTTCATCCTAAACTGGTTTTAGAAAGACAGTCTCCCACACTGGCAACATGGGAGCCTCTCTATCACTCAAGTGTTTATATAATTTTCAGGTCAAAATATTTTTAAGTGTGACACTTTCTTTTAAAAAAAGGGAGAGAATGAATGAAAGTTAGATAGAAAAATGGGAGAGACTCACAGGACTCGATGAGGATGTCCCTGTGGAGAATTGCAGGCTGGTATCCAGTTGAGCTGAGGTCTGAACCCTGATGGTCATGATTCACCTTCATGACACAGTAGGCATTCTCTCATGCTCCTGGAACTCTGGCCCCTGCCTAATTTACTGCCCACCACAGCCCCCACAAGAGAAGTATGGTCAGTAGTCACGTAGACATTGGCCCAAGCTTCTGACCTTCAGGCTAAAGTCCTCCCCAGTTACCTAGCACCAGTAAAGACCATAAAAGAGGTTTCAGCCCCCACCTCACTCTCTCTTATTCTTATGCTCTTACTTCTTACCCCTCACTCTACCCTTCTCTCTCCCCTCTCTTTGTCTTCTCTCCTCTCCTCTCTCCCTCTTTCTCTCTCTTTCACTCTAGCCATTCTCTCTCTCTCTCTCTCTCTCTCTCTCTCTCTCTCTCTCTCTCTCTCTCTCTCTCTCTCTCTCTGTCTCCCTTCTCTCTCCCTTCATTTCTATAATAAAGCTCTTAAACCATAGAGAGTCTCTGTTCCATCAAGATCAGCTGTGCACTCTGGTCAGTGTTGGGAACCTCTTCCCTTATTCCTCTCTCTCATAACCCTGGGGCTACAGGGTGTGGCCTCAGGATCCTCAGATCAGGGGCTGTCCCTTATCCACCACCTGCTCAGTGGGACAGAAGCTATGTTCACCCTGGGCCAAGTGGAAAGTGTCCAGCAGCCCTCCAAGGCCTGCATCCACCTGCCCAGAGCACAGCAACTCTGAGGAGAGGTTGGGTCCCTCTTTCCTTTCCCCTCCTCCCAGGGCCATCCTCTGGGCCCCTTTTTTTTGTTCCCAACATGTCCCTCACTGAAATAAGGAACAAAGGAGATATAGAACCTTAAGAGACTACCCAGAGTGCATAGGCATGACTCTCAGTTGTGGGAAGTGGCCAGTCACCCATCTCGAAATTTTAACCCTGAGCTGGGCAGTGGTGGCACAATCCTTTAATCCCAGCACTTGAGAGGCTGAGGCAGGTGAGTTTCTGAGTTCAAGGCCAGCCTAGGCTACAAAGTGAGTTCCAGGACAGACAGGGCTACACAGAGAAACCCCAACTCTTGAAAAAAATGTTCAATATCCTTAACCATCAGGGAAATGCAAATCAAAACAACCCTGAGATCCCACCTCACAAAAGTCAGAATGGCTAAAATAGAAAATTCATGTGACAGTAGACAATGGCAAGAATGTGGAGAAAGAGGAACACTCCTCAATTGTTGGTGGGATTGCAAGCTTGTACAACCACTCTGGAAATCAGTCTGGTGGTTCCTCAGAAAATTTGACATAGTACTTGTTGGGAGCTATTAAGACAACTCTTGGTCTGTGAATTGGGCCTCTCCCCCCGAGAAGAAAAGGGGGTCAAAAGCGGGCCACCGACACCAATTCCGAGAATGTTCCAGCCCTAAGCCATCGCCGACATCCTGACCACACCCTGATACCACCAAGTTCCTGCTTCCTCGTGTAGCTGCCAAAAGAAAGAATTTCTATTGCCCCCCTCCCATAAGTTCTTCTCCTTTTGCTTGTATTATCCTACCCCTCCCACTGATAAGTATCCGTACTTCCCCTTTTGCTTGTGCATTTAAGCCATAGACCTTTTTCAATAGATTCGGGGCTTTGATACATTCCAGAACGGTTTCCGTGTCGTTATTCGTACAAGGCCCTCGTCTCTCTCTACCCCCCATTTGGTTCTTAGGAGGAGGTCCCCTCGTGACCCTCGAATAACTGGACCTGCGGGATGGGTCAGTACTACCAGAGGATCCAGCAATACCTCTCCTGGGTATATATCCAGAAGTTGTTCCAACTAGCAATAAGAACATATGCTCCACTATTTCATAGCAGCTTTATTTATAATAGTCAGAAGCTGGAAAGAACCCAGATGTCCCTCAATAGAAGAATGGATACAGAAAATGTAGTACATTTACACAATGGAATACTACTCAGCTATTAAAAACAATGAATTTATGAAAATCCTAGGCAAAAGGATGGACCTGAAGGGCATCATCCTGAGTGAGGTAACCCAATCACAAAAGAACTCACATGATATGTACTCACTGATAAGTGGATATTAGCCCAGCAACATAGAGTACCCAAGATATAAGATACAATTTGCAAAACACGTGAAACTCAAGAATAACGAAGACCAAAGTGTGGACACTTTGCTCCTTCTGGGATTTGGGAAGAAAACACCCATAGAAGAAGTTACAGAGACAAAGTTTGGAGCTGAGACGAAAGGATGGACCATCTGGAGAATGCCATACCTGGGGATCCATCCAATGTAAATATTTTTAAATTTTTACTGATATATCTAAGAATTGCTTTAAGATTTCTTTTTTGAGTTGCTACCATAAGAACTTCATGAAACTGCTTTTATATTCAAATATGAAATTTGGTGAAAAGTAAATCTCTTCTCAGAACATAGCTACTCCTATTTGGCACCAGAATAAAGTATGTTTTATTCCCTTGGAGATCAGAGCTGGCTTGTCGCGTTTTCTTTTGTTTTGTTTTTGTTGTTGTTATTTTGTTTGCTTGTTGTTTTTTTTTTTTTTTTTTGGCGGGGGTGGGGGGTTTGTTGTTCTTACTGTTTTCTTATCAACAAGAGGAACTTCACTTCTCCCCTGGATTGGTGTGTCAATGTTAACTCTTTGTTCATGACACAAAGAACCTGAGCATTGCATTAAGAGACATCATGGGATCACTTCCAGTAACGATACGCATACACAATTACACATACACACATGAACTTATGGGTGTGTGTATAGATGCCTAATATATATAACTACAACCTGCTGAGTCTTATTTACACTTTACGGTGTATATGTGTTTTCAAGGCCAACCACCTGGAACTGCACAGCAATTAGGAGGCTCAGGTTTTTGTAATAATTCCCCCTCACTCAGCAGCCCTTAGTTAACTGCATTTTTTAACTCGAGGTGGGGCTCTCTGAGATTTACTCCTTCCCATAGAATCAAACTGTAGCTTGTGGGTAGATTTGGGGTGGCAAAGAGGAGGAGTGAGGAGAAAAGTGGCTTTTTGCTCCAGAGGAGTCAGGAAAACTTTCAGAGTTGTAGAACCTAAAACTTCAGCTTGTCCTTGCTTGCAATAGGAACACTGTCACCTCAGGTAAGTTAAACCCCTGCATTCTGCAGCCCACCCTGCCACTCCATACTGAGGACATTAGGTGGCACAAGGCACTGTAATTTCTGACCCCAGATTTGCAGATTAGAGATTGGTTTCAAACCCAAATTCAGTTTTACCTTTGACTGAAAGAGAGTTTCTTTGATAATTTGTAAGTCTTTTAATTTTTGAGACAGCATTTTGCTATGTTGCCCAGATTGGCCTGCAACTGGCCATGTAGCTCAGAGTGGTTGGAACCTCCAGTCCTCCTGTCCCTGTCTCCTGAATGCTTGAGTCATTGGCATGTGTCACCAAATGCAGCCTCAGCTCCCCGGTGCTCTCATTACAGATTGTTACTCAAGAACCTTCTGTTTCATTTCAGTGTTTCTGGTTAGTTTGATTGCTTGGTTAGTTTTTGCTAAGCTAAACGTGGTCTCCTATAGTCCAGGCTACCCCAGAAGTATATATGTATCTTAGATGTGATTGAGCAGCAGAGACCTTCTGCCTCTACTTACTAAGTGGTGGGACACAAGTCCAAGCACTGTGTCCTCTTAACAGAGTGTGGTGATGAAGAGTGCTCAAAGCATGCTAGACAAACCTTCCTGAAACTCACTACATGTCTAGTATCTACATTTAAACTTTTATTTCATTTACTTTTTGTTAGCATTCAGAAAACATAGACTCATTAAGGAAAAGTGAAATTCTCACGGATTAGAGAAATGTATAGAAAAATACATTAAATAACTTGAAGAGGGGTTTTCCTCTGTTGCTAATAAGAGAACACTCCGTTGAGTTGGAATTTGTGTGTGATTGTGTGTGTGTGTGTGTGTGTGTGTGTGTGTGTGTGTGTGTGTGGAGAGAGAGAGAGAGAGAGAGAGAGAGAGAGTTAGTTTTGTGACAACCTGACAGTGGCTAGAGTCATCTTAGAGAGGGGAAAATGCCTCCATAAGACTGCACTATAGGCAAGCCTCTGGAGCATTTTCTTAATTAGTGATTAATGGGGAAGGGCACAGCCCATGTTTGGGTAGTTCTACCCCTGGGCTCGTGGACCTGGTTCATCACAGCAAACAATCCCAAAGACATAACCCTGTACAGGCATAATGGGCTGTTGTTTTGACACACCTGGTCATGTTTTATGGAGGATTGTGGAAGGACTTTGGAAATTTGGACTAGAAAATCCATTGAGTGAGGAGATCTCAGTTAGATGTTCTGTAGGATGTTGGAAGGTAAGAGCATTGAGAGCAGTACAGATGATGGACGCATGGCTTGTTATGCTTCAGAGGGAAGCCAAGACTCTACTGAGTCATTTGTGTTAACACTTCATAGTTCAGGTTTTAGCTTCAGAATCAGCTCTTGATTAACAAGTCACCAGAACAAGTAAAGTGAAACCTTTGATTTCCTGAAATATCAACAGGTCAGCTGGGGCTGAAGAATCAGCTGAGATAACCAGCATTATTGAGGTAAGTTTATCTGGAAAGTGTTCTCACAGAATCAAAAGAAGCTTTATTCCAAGGTTGACAGCTGAACTCGGTAGTGAAAGAATCACCTTGGTGGTACTGGTTTTGAAGTTACTAAGGGGGAACAGGTGAGGCTTGGCACTGGAGAACAGTGCTGGAGTCTTGGAGTCTAGAGTCTTGGAGTCTACAAAAGGCTATGGGTGAAAGTGCTACCCAGTTGAGAGACCACAGCATTTGGAGATGCAGTACCTAGTCATGAGTACTAAGAACAGCAGGTATGGAGTGGAGCCAGCCTGAGTCTAGAAGTCAAGCTCTGTGTGCTATACAGAGCAGAGTGGAGAAGTGACCCAAGCCCTTTGAAGGAACCCAGAAGAGACAGGTAGTACCCAGACATTGGACATTGAGTACATTATACTCTCGCCATTGAGGTTGGCTCTTATCTGATTGTGACTGTGCCCTGGTTCTCTCCTTTTGAAGTAAGAGTTTAATTGACATTTGATTTTCACAGGAGCCCAAACTTGAGTGACTTTGAACTTTGAAAGATTTTGTATTTTAAAAGGGAATGGATATTTTGTTTAGAATATTCTACTCTAATATATATATAACACATCTAAAGCACATTTTCCTCTTCATCTACTCTGCCCAACTCCCTGTCAACATATATCCCCTCCCCAGATCCAATCCCCCTTTGTTTTCTCTTTAGAAAAAAAGCAGGTTTCCAAGGGATGAAAGCCAGAGACAACAAAACAAGGCAAGACAAAGGCCCCCATATCAAGGCTGTACAGGGGAACCAAATAGGAGGAAAGAGAGACTGGATGATTTCCATTAATGTATTAATTTATTTATTTCACATCCAGAATGCAGCTTCCCCTCCATATCTGCCCAGTCACTCCCTCTCACCTCCCTTCTCTCCACTCCCCTTCATTTCTCCCCAGAGAAGTGGAGGCCTCCCATGGATTTGCCTTGGTATATCAAGTTGCAGTGGACTAGTTGCATTCTTTTCTATTGAGGCAAGAAAAGGCCACCAAATTAGGGAAAAGGGATCCAAAGGCAGTTAGCCCCTGGTCCTGCTATTTGGGATCCCATGGTAAGAACAAGGTGCATATCTGTTACCTCTGTGTACGGAGCCTATTTCTATCCTACGGATGCACTCTGGTTGGTAATTCAGTCTCAAGGTTGGTTAAATCTGTAGGTTTTCTTGTATCCTTGGATTATCTGATTCTTCAATCTTAGCCGCCCCCCCCCCTTCCACAGATTCTTCAAGCTCTGCCTAATGATTTGCAGTGTGTTTCTGCATCTGTTTCCATGAGTTGCTGGATGAAGCCTCTCAGATGGCATGTATGCTAGGCTCCTATCTGTAAATATCCACAGTATTGTTAATAATACATCAGGGGTGGTGTTTCTCTCATGTCATGGTTCTCACATTGGGCCATTCATTCGTTAGGCATTCCCTCAATTTCTGTTCCTTCTTTATCCATGCATATTTATAAGCAGGAAAAAGTTTGTGTGTCAAAAGTTTGTGGGTGAATTTTTGTCTCCATAAGACTTGCCTAATTACAAGAGTGACTGCTTCATGTTCAATAGGTCCTATTGCAAGAAGTCATAGCTAGGGTCATTCTCATAGATTCCAGGGAGTTTCCATTGTCCTAGTTATCTAGCTCATCTTAGAAATTCTCCGAAGTCACATATTCAACTTCTCTCTCACTTCATCTTCACCCCATGTGATGACTCTGGTTACTGTCCAGAATTTCTCTTACAAATAGATCCCTCCATCCATCCATCTACTTCTTAAGTGTACTTTATTTATGTTTTTAGTAAGATTCAAATATCCTCTGCCAGAAACTTCCTTCTTAGTTTCTTTGGTTCTCTGGATAACAAGGTTATCCTGTACTTTATGGTTAATATTCACTCGTGAGTACATGCCACATTTGTCTTTCTGAGACTGGGTTTAGCCTGCAAATTTCATGATGTCATTGTTTTTAACAGCTGAGTAGTATTCTGTTGTGTAAATGTACCATATATTCATTTTCCATTCTTCAGATGAGGGACATTTGGGCTGTTTCAAGTTTCTGGCTATTTTCAATAAAACTGTGCACATAGTTAAAACACTATTCTTGTGGTATGATGGAGGATATTTTGAGTATATGGCCAGGAGTGGTATAATCATTTCTGAGAGAATTATTTCCAATTATTTGAGAAAGCACTGAATTTATTTTCAGACTGGTTGTACAAGTTTGCAGTCCTACCAGCAAAGGAAGAGAGTGTTCCCCGTGCTTCACACCCTAGCTAGCATGAACAGTTGCCCTTCTAAAGGGTGTAAAATGAAACCCCAGAGTTTTGATTTGGATTTCCCTGATGACTAAGGATGTTGAACATT
Organism: Mus caroli; assembly: GCF_978045245.1. Taxonomy (NCBI): domain Eukaryota; kingdom Metazoa; phylum Chordata; class Mammalia; order Rodentia; family Muridae; genus Mus; species Mus caroli. The sequence goes on along the minus strand of NW_028227259.1, from coordinate 98,350,615 downwards.
TCTGTAAGTGCTTCTTTGTCATTAAATATTCCCCTGTTGAAAATTCTATTTTGCTATGTACCACACTTTTAAATTTTGGGCTATTTGGTTTGTTAGTGTCTACTTTTTTTAGTTCTTTAGGTATTTTGGATATCAGCCCCCTTTCAGATGTAAGGTTGGTGGAGATCTTTGCCCAATCTCTAGGCTACTGTTTTGTGCTTTTGACCACTGTCCTTGACAAAATCTCCTTTTCCATACAGTAGATTTTTTTTAGTTTCATGAGGTCCCATTTATTACTTTTTGATCTTAGTGACTGAGATGTTGGATCATTCAGGAAGATGTCTCCTGTACTAATGGATTCAAAGCTATTACCCACTTTTTAATTATATTTAATGTCTCTAGGTTTAGGTTGAGGTTTTTGGTCCACTTGGACTGGAGTGTTCTGTAGGGTGATAGATATGGACCTATTTGAATTCTTCTACATGCAAACATCCAGTTAGACCAGCACTATTTGTTGAAGATCTTTTCTTTTTTATTGTATGGTTTTGCCTTCTTTGTCAAAAACCAATGTCCATAATTGTAGTGGTTTATTTCTGGGTCCTCAATTTGATTCACCCTCTCTGTCTTGATACCAATGATTCAAGGTTTATTACTATTACTGTCTAGTACCACTTGAAGTCAGCAATGGTTATGACTCCAGAACTTTTATTGTACAGGATTGCTTTAATTGTCTTGGTTTTCTTTCCATATGAAGATTATAATAGTTCTTTCCAGGTCTGTAAATAATTGTGTTGGAATTTTGACAGGAATTGCATTGACTCTGTAGATTGCTTTTGGTATTACAGCTATTTTCACTAGATTGAGGCAACCAATCCATGTGTGTGGAGAGTTTTCCATTTTCTGATATCTTCCTCAATTTCTTTCTCCAATTTCTTTCAAATTTCTTTCTTCAAAAACTTGAAGTTCTTGTTATTCATGTCTTACAATTGCTTTAGTTGAGTTACACCAAGATATTTTGTAAGTATTATAAAGGGTGATCTTTCCCTAATTTCTTTCTAAGTCAGTTTATAATTTGTCTAAAAAAGGGTTAATTTTTTTTTACAGTGAGTTTAGTTATCCAGCCATTTTGCTGAAGGTGTTTATCGGCTGTCGGAATTCTCTGGTAGAATTTTGGAGATCTCTTATCTATACTATCATATGATCTGTGACTAGTGATACTTTGATTTCTTCCTTTACTTTGATTTCTTCCTTTCCAATTTTTATCCACTTGAAATCCTTTAGTTTTTGCTCTAGCTATAATTTCAAGTAATGTGTTGAGTAGATAGGGAGAGAGTGGGAAACCTTGTTTCTGGTTTTACTGTGATTGCTTTATATTTCTCTTTTTAATTTGTTTTGGTTTGTTGTATGTTGCTTCTATTATGTTTACATAACCAACATGTATCTTGATAACCTTAAGACTTTTAACATAATAGGCTGTTAGTTTTTGTCAAAGGCTTTCTCAGCATGGAGTGATATAGATGGTCATGTGATATTTTTCTTTAAGTTTGTATTTATGATGAAGTACATTGATGGACTTTCATATGTTGAACTCTCCTTGCATCCCTAGGATGAAGCCTACTTGATTATGGTGTATTAGGTCTTTGATGTGTTCTTGGATTCAGTTTCCTATATTTTATTCAGTATTTTTGTATAAATATTCATAAGGGATGTTAGTCTGGAGTTCTACTTTTATGTTGAGGCTTTATATAATTTAGGTATCAGGGAGACTCTGGCCTTAGAATGAGTTTGTCAGTGTTCCTTTTGTTTCTATTGTATGGAATAATTTGAGGATCATTGGCATAAGCTCTTCTTTGTAAGTATGGTAAAGTTCTGCACTAAAGCCCTCTGACCCTGAGAATTTTTTGGATGAGCGATTTTTAATGACTACTACTATATCCCTAGGGGTTATAGGACTAGACAGTTAACCTGACATTGAGTTTTAAATTTTGTAAGTTGTATTTGTCTTGAAAATCATCCATTTCATTTAGTTTTTCCAGTTTTGAGGAGTACAAGTTCTTCAAGTAAAACCTAATGATTTCTTTGGTGTCTGTTGTCATCATTTGCATTTCTGATTTTGGTAATTTGGGTAGTGTCTCTCTGCCTTTTGTTAGTTTGTCTAAAGAATTGTTTGTCTTGTTGGTCTTCTCAAAAAAAAAAAAAACAACTTGTTTGCTTAATTCTTTGTACTCTTCTTTTTGTTTCTAATTGATTGGTTTCAGCCCTGTTGTTTACAACTATTGGGTGTGTTTGCTTCTTTTCTTTCTAGGGCTTTCAGGTGTAGTATTAAATGCTAGTATAAGAAATCTAATTCTTCATGAAGGTACTTAGTGTTATGAATTTACCTCTGAGAACTGTATTCTCTGTGTCCCATAGTTTGGATACCTTCACCCTTCATTTTTATTGAATTATCAAAAGGTTTTAATTTATTTCTGCTTTGATCCAGTGATCATTGAGTAGAGAGTTGTTCATTTCCTATGAGGTTGTCAGTTTTCTGTTGTTTCTATTGTGATAGTAATTGATAAGATACAGGGATTTATTTCAATTTTCTTATATCTGTTGAGGTTTGCCCTGTAACCAACTACATGTTCAATTTTGGGGAATGTTCCATGAAGTGCTGAGGAGAAGGCATATCCTTTGTGCTTGGTTGAAAGGGTCTGTAGATATCTGTTACATCCACTTGAAACATAGTTCTCTTTCATTATCTCTCTGTTTACTGTTTGTCTCAATGACTTGTCTTTTAGTGAAAGTGGGGTATTGATGTATCACTCTATTAATGTGTGATATTCCAGGTTTGATTTAAACTTTAGAAATGTTTGTTTTATGATTGTGTGGGCTTTCCATTTAGAGCATAGATGATCATAATTGAAACATCCTTTTAGTGGATTTTTTTTTTTTTTTTACTATGAAGTGTCCTATGATAATTTTCATTGAAAATCTGTCAGAATATCAGGATGGTTACACTAACTTGGTTTTTGGTTTGTTTGTTTGGAAAATCTTTTTCCAGACCTTTATTCTAAGGTAATGTCTATCTTTATTGTTGAGGTCTGTTTATTATATGGAGTAGAATGCAGGAAGTTCTTTTCACATCCATTCTGTTTATGTTTTTTTACTTAAATATTGAGTCCATTGATGTTGTGAGATATTGATTACTAGTGATTTGTAATTCCGGTTTTGATGTTGGTGATGGATTCTGTGTGTGTGTGTGTGTGTTCCCCTGCTTTTGGTTTGCTGGTGTGGAGTTATAGTATTTCATGTGTTTTCTTGTGTTTACTTAACCTACTTGTGTTGGAGTGTTCCTTCTAATATCTTCTGTAGGGCTGTATTTCAAGATAAATATTGTTTAACTTTCATTTTCTCATTGAAACTCTTGTTTTCACCATCTACAGTGATGCAAAATTTTACCTGGGTATAGCTGTCTGGGAAAGCCATTTGCAGTCTCTGCTGTAAGACACTTTTGCCAAGTCCCTTCTGGATATGAAGTCTCTTTTGAGAAGTTGGGTATAATTTCAATAGGTCTCCCTTTATATGTAACATGACCCATGTAGCATTAAGTGGAGGACACTGGGATTCAGGGAAGCAACATACTGGATCTTTGACCCACTTTGCAGAGTGATAAATATGGATGTATTTACATTCTTCTATATGCAGACATTGAGTTAGATAAGTACCATTTGTTAAAGACCCTTTTTTCCATTGTCTGGTTTTGGCTTTGTCAAAAGATCAAGGGACCATGGGTGTGTGGATAATCAATTCATTTCCATTGATCAACCTGTTTGTCTCAAAGCACCATGAAGTTTATATTATGACTGCTCTGTAGTACCAATTGAAGTAAGGGATGGTGATAACTCCAGAAGTTCTTTTATTTTTCAGGGTTGTTTTAAGTATCTTAAGTTTTTCGTTTATTCATATGAAATTGAGAATTGCTCTTTCAAGGTCTGTAAATAATTGTGTTGGAGTTTTGATGGTAATTGCATTGAATCTGTAGATTGCTTTTGATAAGGTAGCCATTTTCACTATGTTAATCCTACTTATCTGTAGAAAAATGGTATGACTTCCAGCCTGCTATCTGCAAGGTGACTTAAGGATTTCTGTAAATCTCAGCATACTGGAACAGGGAGAAGACATACTTTCTCAGAAGGGAACCCTGATGTTCAGCTAATATAGCTGTGTGCCTAAGGAAGTACCCTTCATGGCCATTTTCTCATTACAAATATACTTTGTTTTTAAGAAAATTAAGCCACACTTAAAAGAGGCGGGCTGCTGACAGACTTCTCACTCAGCAAGGAGGTTTGGGTCACCATGAACCTAGATAAGTTATTGCTTGGAATATGGAAGCTGTTGAGAATTAGAAGCTGTAGGAAATCTTTATTCTGCTTGCCTATAAAGATGATTGAATGCTCAATAAACTATGCATTGGCACAGTGTTACTATGCATCCCCTTTGTACTGATTAATGCAACTCTACACTTGGTATCCAATGAGTTAGACATTGATACCAATCTGTGAGCCTGGAAGACCTTTCCATGTTCTGATATCTTCCTCATTTTCTTTCTCCAAGGACTTGACGTTCTTGTCATACAGGTCTTTCACTTGCTTGGTTACACAAAGATATTTTATTTGTGAATATTTTAAGGGAATTGTTTGCCTAATTCATTTTTAATCCCATTTATCACTTGTATAAAGGCAGGATACTGATTTTTTAAATTAGTTTTCTATCCAGCCACTTTACTAAAGATGTTTATCAGCTATCAGATTTCTCTGAAAAAATATGTGGGCTCATAAACATATGTTATCATATCATCTGTGAATAGCAATACTTTGGATTCCTCTTTTCCAATTTGTATCCTATTTTTTCTATGCCTTGTATCCCTGATCTCTCCAAGTTTATCAATATATTATGTTGAATTTTGTCAAAGTCTTTCTCAGTAGTATGTAATTGTTTCCCTTATGTGTGTTTATATGGTAGAATACATTGATGAATTTTTTTTTTTGGTTATATGATAGATTATATTGATGGATATTTTTTTCAAAACAGTGTTTCTCTGTGTAGCCCTGGCTGTCCTGGAACTTTCTCTGTGGACCAGGCTGACCTCGAACTCAGAAATCTGCCTGCCTCTACCTCCCAAGTGCTAGGATTAAAGGTGTGTGCCACCACGCCCAGCTTAATTTTTGTATTTTAAACCAACCCTGCTTCCCTGTTATGGAGCCTTCTTTATCATAGTGGATTGTGACTTTGATGTCTTCTTGGGTTCTGTTTGCTGATATCATATTGAGTATTTTTGCATCAGTGTTCATAACAGAATTATGTCTGAAATTTTCTTTCTTTCTTGAGTCTTTGTGTTGTTTAGGTATCAGGGTGACTATTGCTTCATAGATTAGTTTTGGCAATGTCCATTCTGTTTCTACTTTGTGGAATACCTTGAGGGGTATTTGTAGCTGTCCAGTAGCCATGGACAAACTCGGTTGCCTGGGAATGATAAAGGATAGAATGCAAGAGAAGGATGAAGCAAAGACAAAGTTTCTGATCAAGTCTCGAAGTTTATTATTCAGCACTTTGTTTATATAGGGAAAGCCCAATTTCTTTCATTCTTTGTTTCAGCTGGATTATGTTGCAGAGAAAGCACAGAAGGCAGTCTATTCCTCTAAGTCCCTGTAGGAAATTGTAGGTGCAGACACGTCCACCTAGGCTGTAAAACCCATTGTGGCAAGCACTCAATGTCTGTTTATCCTTGTCAAGGCTGGGGAAAAGGCACACAAGTATTGATATTATCTGTTCTTGGAAAGTCTGGTAAAATTATGCACTAAAAACCATCTGCCCCTGGCAAAGTTTTGGTTGAGGCTGGTATAGAGATTCAGAAGTTCAATCCATTGTCATCAAGGCAGGAACATGGCAGCATACAGGCAGAGCTGAGAATTTCACGTCTTTATATGAAGGCTGCTAGTGGAAGACTAGCTTGCAGGATGGTAGGATGAGGGTCTTTAATCCCAAAATGATACACCTACTCCAATAAAGCCATACTTACTCCAACAGGGCCACACCTTCTAATAGTTCATATACAACCCATCACAGTTTTATAGGACTAGGTCATTTACCTGAACTTGATTTAATTTTGTAAATTTTTGTCTGTCTAGAAAATCATCCATTTCATTTAGATTTTCCAATTTTGTGGAATACAGGTTTTTGAAGTAAGACATAATGATTCTTTAGATTTCTTAAGTATCAATTGTTATGTCTCCCTTTGCATTTCTGATTTTGTTAATTTGGGTACTGTCTCTCTGCCTTTTAATTTGGCTAAGGGGTTGTCTAGATTGTTGAATTTTGCAATGAACAAGCTCTTGGTTTCATTGATTCTTTGTATTCTCTTTGATTCTAATTGATTGATTTCAGTCCTGAATTTGATTATTTCCTGCTGTCTACTCTTCTTAGTTGTTTGGATTCTTTTTTAATAGAACTTCCAGATGTACTTTAAATTGATAGCATGGGAACTCTCCAATTCCTGTTTTGAAGGCACTCAGTACAACAAAATTTCCTCTTAGTACTCTTTAGTACGGCTTTCATTAGGTCCCATAAGTTTGGGTATGTCCTGCATTCATATTCATTGAATTATAAGAAATCTTTCATCTCCTTATTTTTTCCCTGACCCAGTGACAATTTAATGGGGTGTTGTTCAGTTTCCATGAGTTTGTAGGCTTTCCACGAGTTTGTAAGCTTTGTTATTTCAATTATTGTCCAGCTTTAATCCATTGTGGTCTGGATACAAGGTGTTATTTCACCCTTATCTGTTGAAGCTTGCTCTATAACCCAATTTATGATCAGTTTTGGAGTAGGAATTATGAGATTCTGTGAAGATATATTCTTTTGCATTTTGATGAAATGTTCTTCAGGTCTGTTAGGTCTGTTTGATTCATAAGATCAATTACATTACTTCTGTTTAGTTTCTATATGACCTGTCCATTGGAAAGAGTCGGGTGTTGAAGTCTACATTAAGTTTGATGTATGATTTAAGCTTTAGTAATGTATGATTTATGAATGTGGATCCTCTGGTATGTGGACAAATATTGAAAATTGAAACATCATCTTGGTAGATTTTTCCTTGAAGAGTATCACATATTCTTCCTCATCTTTTTTGATTAATGTTGGTTAAAAATCTTATTAGATATTACAAAATAATTCCAGCTTCTTTCTTGGGTCAGTTTGCTCAAAAATCTTTTTCCAGGTGTTTATTCTCAGGTTATGCCTGTCATTGTTGCTGGCCTGTATTTGTTATATTCCACAACATAATGAATCCAGTTTATTTATCCACTAGGTTAAGCCCCAACTTTTAAAAAGTAAATTGAGTCCATTGATGTTCAGAGAAAGTAATCATCAGTGAATATTAATTTCTGATATTTTGATGGTGTTGAGTGTGTGTGTGTGTGTGTGTGTGTGTGTGTATATGTTGGTTTTGTTGATGTAGAATTATTTCTTGGGTGTAATTATCCCCCTCCAGTTTCAGTCATTCTTTTAGTATCCTCTGTAGAGCTGGATTAGTAGAAAATATTGTTTACATTGGGTTTTGTCATCGTGCATCTTGTCTTCACTGTCCATGATGATTGAAAGTTTTGCTGGGTATAATAGTCTGACCTGGTACCTGTGATCTCCTAGAGACTGTAAGACATTTCCCCAGTCCATTGTGGCTTTTAAAGTCTCCTCTAAGAATTCTCCTGTAATTCTAACCGGTCTACATTTTTATGTTACTTGGCCTTCATACCTATCACCTTTTACTATTCTTTTTCTTTGTTCTATACACCTAGTGTTTGAATATTATATGGCAGAAGGAGAATTTTTTTTTTTTTTTTGCCAATCTACTACACTTTCTGTAAGTTTCTTGTATGTTTATAGGCATCCTTTCCTTTAGGGGACATAAATTTTCTTCTATAATTTTGTTAAAGATATATTCTCGGCCTCTGAGTTGGGGCTTGAGGCTTATGAATATAGCCTGGTTGTTCCAGGCCTCCAAGAAAGCAGGAGGAGCTAGCTGTGGACCAAGAAATAGACAGCAGAGGGTTCAGGGATTTCAGTGTCAGAACTCCCTGACACTGAGTTTTCTCAGAGAGGCCAGCAGGCAGGGAATTGTGACAGTGTTCAGTTATTTTATACATTAAAGCCATTGGCAAAAACATCTTAAGCTACCTTTATTAACAATCACCATTTCCAACTCTTTCTACGGGTGGTTGACATTAATAAAAATCTACAGATCTAAGTCCTTTCTGAGGGTGGTGATTAAAGCATTAATGTGCTGTGAAGCCAGGCTTGAAAAAGATCATTCACTATTATTGTAAGTGCCAATGATACTGCCCAGCAAGGGACTGGAAGCTTCCTTAGAGAAGGTTTAAAGGTAGATACTAGAGATGTTTTCAGTTTCTAGAAGGCTTGCCTAGCATGCTTTGAGAACTCTCCAACACCACACTCTGTTAATAGACCACAGTGATTGGACTTTGTGTTCCACCACTTAGGAAGTAGAGGCAGAAGGTCTCTGCTGCTCACACACATCTAAGATACATATATGTTTCTGGTTTAGTCTGGATTATAGGAGACCATGTTTCAGTTTACCAAAACACATATATAAGACTCAGTAGGTTGTATTTGTATATTAGGCATCTATACCCATACTCGTATGTTCACGTGTGTATGTGTAATTGTGTTTGTGACTCTGTGTGTGTGTGTGTGGGGGGGGGGTTATTTGTAAAAAAGAAATTAGAAGCACTGCATTTAATGTGGATCAGGGGTACATACTTGGAAAGTGTTGGAGTGATATAATGGAAATATTATGAATATATTTTAATTTAAAATATTAGCAGTTAAAAAATGGGGAATAAGTAGATGACTGCACAATGAAGAGCACTGTCTGCTCTTTCAAAGTACCATACTTGGGTTCCCAGCACCACTGTAAGGTAGTTCACAAACCTCTGTAACTCTCTATTTAGGGCAATCCATCACCTTCTCCTGGATTTCCCTGGGATTCCACTCATACACAGATAGAAATGCATAATTAAACATTTTAAACATAAATATTAACAGAAAATTGAAAGACAATGTTCAAAATATACTTCAACCTAACAAAGGAGTTTTTATTTTGATTCTTTAATTTCTTGAGTTTTCTGTTTCATAACTCTGATACTAGAGAAAGTCTGTTTGTAAGAAAGATATAATTTTTATATCGCTCAATGATTAATACTGGAAGTGATCCTAGGATATCCCACAGTGCAGTGCTCAGGTATTTTTCATCATGAACAAAGTGTTAAGATTGACATATCAATGAAGGGGAGAAGTGGAGTTCCCTTTGTTGATACAAATAACAACAGCAACAACAACTACAACAACAGCAAACAACAAAGTAACCAGGTTTCATCTCAAAATAAATTTTAAAAAACTCCTTTATTCTGGAGCCAAATAGAATAAGCCATGTTATGAAAAAAGATTTAGAATACTCCAATTTTCATATTTCCACATAAAAGCAGTTTCATGATATTTTTTGGTAAGAAGTTTAAAAAAAATCTTAAATTAAAGCAGTTCTTAGATACATTGGTAAAAATTTTAAAATATTTACATTGCTAGAAAAGTTACTGGATAGGTTTAGAAAAGCTGAAAAATCTCTCATATCACCCTCAGATGCCATCTGAAAACATTTTAAAGCCTTTTGATTGTTGGGACCAGAGTTTTTAGTTTAATGCACTATAAGATATCAAAAATCTGTTAGGATATTAGGTCCTGTTTTATTTGTTAGTGACAGGATGTTTGGTGGGACATGTGGGGAGAGACAAGGCAAGACTATTTAATACCCTAAAGCTTCCCCAAGTCAACTCTGTTCATTCTCCTGCCTGATGCATTCCATCCCCCTCATGTCACTGCATGCCAGTCAGTCAGTCAGCCTCTGCAGTCACTGAATCTTCCCAGGAATTACTTCATAGCCCTTCTCACTGAGATGATATACATTACAAATAATTCATGAAGAAATTCAGAAAGAAACTACTTTGTCATCTTATTAGAGTCTGAGAGGAAGACAGGCCTGCTGTAAATCCCAGAAAATACCAGATGAGGAAGGAGATAATGAGAGAGAGTCATGTCTTTAGAGTTAGGGGCAGCAATATAGGACTGCAAACATAATAGAAAATGCAGGTAGGGTCTACGGAAGACAAGGGCAAAAAACCTAGAATATCTCAGCTGGCACAGTTAGAATTTACACAGGTATTAGAGAGAGAAAGGGTAAAGACTGCACTAACAACTTTGAGTTAGAACCCAGGCAACAGGCTGGTTCGGCAGTGAAGATGACTGAGCAACAGGTAGGAGGAAAATGTCAGAACAGCAGCTTATTAAGGGGATGATCACTCCTCCCATGTCCTTGGAGTATCCTCAGGTGAACCAGCTCTCCTGTGGGATGGTCTACTTGGCCAGGTGATTGACAAGTCAACTTGGATTAACTCCTAAGATAAAGGGATAATGTAATGTATGTTCTAATCTTTGGTACAGAGTACAGAGACAGGTTTCTCTCAGGGTCAGTGGTCAAACTCATATCTTATTCTATGTTCAAGAGAAAGTAGCTTTCTTTTAACAACTGTTAATAAACCTAGTTTCTCTGCCTAATCCCTAGTAAGACCAGTGATACTTGTTGTGATGAAATACCCATAGGAAGCAGTATATCTGAAAAAAAAAGAACTTCCTTGTCTCCAAGTTCATGGGAATACTGGTCATCACATCAAGGGTGACACAGTTGCAAGAGTGAGAATGATCAGGATGTGTGCACAGGCAATGAGCAGAGAGAAGGCAAGGGTCATAGTTAATTTGCACTCTCTTTCTTATCCTGTTATGACCCCAGCCAATGGGTTGTTGACCTCAGCCTATGAAACAGTACCTCCACATTCACATTGGAGCATCTGCCCAAAATTTCCTTTCACAACACCATCAGGTATATTTCCTTGATGGGTCAATGGGAAAAAGTTAACCATTATGTAAATGCTTCTTCTGTTGTTGTTTGATTTTTTTTGTTTTGTTTTTGATAGTTTGTCTGTGTAGCTTTGGCTGTGCTTGAACTCTGCAGACCAGGTTAGCCTAAAACGCTCAGAGCTCTTTTTGCCTCTTTGCCTTATGATGGTGGTACTGAAGGTATGCCTCACCAAGCCCAGCCTCCTAAATGGTTCTTAACACTTAAAGTAGAACACTAGATGTTTATACTGAAGTTGGAGGAAAGATACAAGGCTGTGGCCAAAAGGATTATATACTTCCAAAAATTTGATTTCTTTGAGCCCTAGTAAGTCATCACAAGGAATCTTCACAGGTAGGAGCAAGTTGGACTTTCTAGTAACAAAGATTCAAACTACCATACCTTCAAACTTTAATTCAATCCAAAAACTAACTCTCCTGGATTCCAAGATACCATCTTCTTTGGTGATTAGAGCCTGTCTAGTTGACAGATAATCCCTTTTGCCAAAACCTTACACTTCATCCCAATGCCAAACAAGATATCCAGTCATCTATTTTTGGTGTATAGGTTCGGTGTGATGGCTAAGCATGTTGATGGGATTTTGAATCTCTATGGAAACCCACCTGTTTCCTAAGACCTGTGTCTGAGCAGGAAGATGAACCAACTTAACTGGGAGTGGCACCATCTAATGGGCAAGAGGCCAGGACTGAATTAAAGAGAGAAATCAATCTGAGCATCACATACTCTCTGCTTCCTGTTAGGATACACAGTGGCCAAGCCTCTCCTATTTCCACAAGTCCTTTCCCAAATTACCATGCTGGAGAGTATCCCAAGAATAGTTGGTTAAAGAAACCTCTTCCTGTTTTAAATTACTTCTTGTGAGTGGTCTTGTGACAGCATTTGTTATTGCAGCAAGTAAGGGTCAGAGCCTGATGCTTAAGAGACCTAAAATTCCAAGTGTGGTCACTTTTCCATAGTAAGTCAATTAAAAAAGAAATTCATCAGATCAGGAGATATGAGTTTACTGAGGATTTGCTGTGCAAGGACCCAGAATAAGATTTCTAGTAATATCCCTGGTTATCTGGGTAGAAATGCCAAAAGGAAGCAATGGTTCCTTATCTGCTGGGAGAACATTCTTGCCTGAGGACCATATGAGAGTATGTGATCAAAACTCCAGTGCAGATACAAATGTCTTTTCATGAAGTGTTTTTTTTTTTCAGATACTGGCATTTTAATGAGGTTAAAATGAATTATATTAATTGCACCATTTTCTTCAGCCCATCTACTAAACCAGTGGTTCTCAACCTGTGTAATAGGACTCATTTGATATTTCGTATTAAATATCTTGCATATCAGACATTTATACTGAAATTCATAACAATACCAAATTGCAGTTAAAAACTAACCATGAAATAACTTTTTGGTGGGTGCCCCCACAATAATGGGAAGTGCATTGAATAAGGGTTGCAGCATAAGAAGTGTGAGACCCACTGGTCTAGACTGTCTTCCCCTTTCATCCCTGCCAGTTTAGTCACAGGGAAGAAGCTTCTAGTCTAGACAAGCAGGTGAGAAGAGAGTCTGTCCTGTGGACTGCATCACAGCTCTTGGAAGTGGGAAGAGCAGGAGAAACACCAGGATCTAGGATCAAAAGAAAAAGCCACAGAAGTTGTCTTGCTAAATGTAGAATAAGAGGTCGATATATACATCTGTATCTGTGGACTTGTAATAAATGTTTGGGGTAAACAATTTTCTTCAATATTGAAATATTTTCAATCACAACATTTTTCTTCTCCTCCCACACCCCTATATATTCTTCTACACATGTCTTCAGCTTCATGGCCAGTTTTTCTGCTTAGTTGTTATTCGGCCCATATATGTTTTGTATACACATACTTCTTTATAAATATAATCGTTTAAGTCTTAAATATAACTCTAATCGTGAGCATGATTTTTTTTTTACAAAGGGTATAAAAGAATCAAAAAGAGAAATCTAGTTCTTGCCAAAATGGCCTCTTGACTCTCTCCCTCTTTTGCCTGCTTGCCGTGTGGGACTGAGCAACTGCTAGATCCTTGGACTTCCACTCACAGCTACTACTGGAACATTGTTGGGAATTGGACTGCAGACTCATCTGCCTACCTGAAAGCTACGATGAGATTCAAAGACCCACCAACCCTCCAGCAGCTGGCAAGAAGAAGTCTGTTGAAAGATGAAGCCTTGACCATCTCTGCTCTGCCGAACCTGCCTGTGCAACTCTTCCCACCACTCTTCAAGGATGCATTCACCAGCAAACAACCTAAGATCCTGAGCCTGATGGTGGCAGCATGGCCCTTCCCACTCCTTCCTGTGGGAGCTCTGAGTGGGATTGATCACCTGGAGACCCTGAAAGCTGTACTAGATGGCCTTGATTTGCTGATGTCACAAAAGGATCGACCTAGCAGGTGGAACCTACAAGTTCTTGATTTGGGAAATGCCCACCAGGACTTCTGGGAAGGTTGGGCTGGATTACTTCATGAAGTCTGTTCTCAAGATGTCTTTGGCAAGAACCAACCAGTGGGAAATCATCACATCCTAGGGGGGAAACAGACCATGACTATAAAAATGAATCTTTCCCTCAAGTACTGCCGTCATTTTGAATACCTAAACTATTTGCATTGGTGGGCCGAACAGAGAAAAGATGGGATACAGCTGATCTGTGAGAAGCTGGATTTTAGGGGCATTCCTTGTAACCCGCTGCGATTCTTGAAGGTTTCATATGTAGCCTCAATCCAGGAATTGGCAATAAAGTCCACACACTGGAATATATATAAACTTGCATTGCTAGCCCCTGGCCTGGGCCAGATGAAAAGCCTCCAGAAACTCATTTTCATGAACATCAGGAGACCTGCTGACCTTAGGGAATTAGAGGAAACCCGTATTGTTACAGAGATCTTTTCTGAGTTCTCCAAACTGCATAAGCTCCAGCATCTCCATTTACATAATGTCTACTTCCTGAATGAATGCCTGGACCTAATGCTCAGGCTTTCAGAATCAGACATGAGGTATCTGTCCCAGTGTCCAAGCATCCATCAGCTCAAATACCTGGACATTAGTTACACCACCTTCAAGCCTTTAAGTCATCGATTTCTAGGAAGCCTACTAGAAAGACTGACAGCTACTCTGCAGACATTAAAATTGAAGTGCTTTAACCTCATGGACTTCCAAATCCATGACCTTCTGCCTGTGCTGAGCCAGTGTTCCCAGCTCACTGAAGTTGATTTTGTGCCGAACAAATTTTCCATGGGCAGCCTGAAGAAGCTGCTGCAGCATACTGCCAACCTCACACAGCTGACCCTGGAGAAGTACCCTGCCCCTGTTGAAGTCTATGATGACCGTCATGGTGTTATTCCAGACAGATTTGTACAACTTTGTTCTGAGCTTATGAACACACTCAAGGGTGTAAGGCAGCCAAAGCAGGTCTATTTTGTGAGTACGACATGTTTACCTAATTATGAATTCCTCATTTATAATTTGGAGGGCATGGTATCTTCTGAGCAATTAAGAAGGAGAGGTCATTGCTGGGCTCTGATAAATGGAGGGCAGGTCTCAAGAGACTCATTGGAGTTATAGATCATATGTATTCAAGCATTTTTGGATGTACTTTGGAAAGATAACTATTTCATTTCCTTTGGATGACAGTCAAATTCTTCTGATTTGAGGTAGTTGTGTTGAGATGGAAAACCATGAGCTTATTTTCAGCCTAATGTCTACAGTACAGAAACACCCTTGAACAGCAACTATATCTGAAAATTGTAGGCCTGCATTCCAGCACTTTCCAAGTATGAGGGACCCTAAAAGTAGGGAAGGGGATAAAGAGAGAGGATATTATAAAGATCATAATGGACTTGAATAGGAGGGCTCCGTTTCATTCTCCCTGTGGATAGCAACCACTTTTTGGCTCTCCCCTTACATACTGTTCTACAGTATATGGATATATTTTTATGAAGTATAAATCTGACTAAACTTGGAATATTTTTGTATTAGACTGTTACCACTATAAAGCTGTATCTCTTTCTTGGGGAGGTCTAGCAGCCTGCTATTATCTTCTACCACAACCATTACGATTATAATTTCTCATAGGTTCTAATAAATCGGTTTTGAATAAGAAAAAAAAATGGCCTCTTATCTAGAATGTCTTGGAGCCAACTGTACATGTAAGCTGTCCAGGTTTTAGTTGCAGACTTTTCCTCTGAATTCACAAGATTTGCCTTTCACTGATCTGAATAGATCTAACTCTTTTTAAAGGTTCAGAGCAGTGCTTTCTTGTCTGGCCCAAGGTAGAGATGGACAATGTTGGGCATTGGGCTATATACCCATAGTTTGGTCTCCAGTTGAGCTGAAGTCTGAACCCCAGGACACAGTGGTGAAAATTTGCCTACCTGGGAAATAAGGAGTTTTCTAATGCTCCTGGAACTCTGGCTCTTAAGTTACCTCCCACTCACCCCACACAGGAGAAGCATGGTTAGTAGTCACACAGGCAATGTCCCAAGCTTTTGACCTTCAGGCTAAACTCCTCCCCAGTTACCTAGCAACAGTAAAGACCATAAGAGGGGTTGCTTGGCCCCACCTTGCTCTTACTCCCCTGCACTCCTCTTACTCTCTCCTCTCTCCTCCCATATCCTTCTGCTCTCCTCTCCTCTCCTCTCCTCTCCTCTCCTCTCCTCTCCTCTCCTCTCCTCTCCTCTCCTCTCCTCTCCTCTCCTCTCCTCTCCTCTCCTCTCCTCTCCTCTCCTCTCCTCTCCTCTCTCCTCTCATTCCCTTACTCTCTGCCTCTTACTCTCTAGCCTTTTTTCTGTCTCTCTCTTTCCTCTTTCCCCTTTGTCTCCTCTTGGCCATAACTGGTCGGTCTCTCTCTCTCTCTCTCTCTCTCTCTCTCTCTCTCTCTCTCTCCATCTTCTCTCCATTCTCCCTGCCTTTCTAAACTAAAGTTCTAAAACCATAGACTGTCTCTGTTCATGAGGGCCCAGTGAGCTTAAATGATGGGATAGGCTTTCTCCTAATGAGCCATTTCTAATCTCCCAATGGAAGGCCTTCTTGGGCTCTAGTCAAGGCCCACCTTCCTGTGTTCCAGTCAAGGCCTGCTGTGCTTATTCTTGCCTGCATGTGAACCTGTCTCCCTAAGTCCTCTCTCCCATAACTCTGGGGCAACAGAGTGTTGTCCCTGGGCCCTGATCAGGGACTGCCCCTTGTCCCCCCACTCTTGAGTGGGGTCAATTGCTTAGGTGCTCACCTGGGATGGAGTGGAAAGAGTCTGGCAGCCCGCCCCCAAATTTTCTGGCCAGAACATAGGAGGGAATCTGGCCAGGAGCGGCTATCCTCCCTCCCCTGGCCCCTTTTTAGTTCCGACAGACAAAGAGAAAGAAAAAAACTGTGTAGTGCACAGTACTGTCATCAGGGTTGTACCTGCTTCACTTCACTTCTCACTCAGGTTCCCCTCCCCCCACATGCTTCCCTTGCAGCTATTACCCCAGATTCTGTTTTATGCTGTCATGTTTGTTGTCACCCCAACATATTCTTGAAGTGTGACAGATACATGATGAGTTACAATGAGAGAAGCAATTTCCAAAGAATCCTTGAGGAAGGAATTTGTATAAGAGTCTCAGGTATTGCTTCCTCAGTCCTACAAGAGCCTGGCATGTAAACACAACTCTCTCACCATTCAATTAGTGAGCATTTCCTGAAGCAAGACTCAGTTAGAGGTACAGTAGATATGATGGAAAAGCATAAGACTTTTGTCTTTACTCTCTATTCCCTGGACCAGGTGGCCTCTCTATAAGATACATATTACCATATGTATCTTATATGGGTGCTCTGTCAATGTAGACATGGCATCTGGATTTGGGACATTCTGTATTAATCAGTTTTCTGCTGTGTGACAAAACAATCTGCCCAAAAGTAACTTGAAGAGACAGGATTTTTGTCCTCTTACATCCCTCAGGTCCCAGTCCTTAACTGAGGGGCATTAGAGCAGGACGGTAACCAGGAACCTGGAGGGGTATACTAGAGAAAGAATTTTGGTTCTCATTGGTCCCTTTCCCCCATGTGGGATAACTTATCTAGCCTAAATAGAAAAATATGCCACTTGATAAGCTAATGTGTGTTTGTCTGAGGCCTCCCCTTCTCTGATAGGAAGCCAAATAAACTTCCCCAATTTTTTTTTTTTTTTTTTTTTTGGTCATGATTTTTTTTTTTTTTTTTTTTTTGGTCGTTATGGAGTCATATTTTCTTTGTGTAGCCCTGGATGTCCCAGAACTCACTTTGTAGTCCAGGCTGACATTTATATCTGAAATCCGAGAGCCTGCGATTCAAAAGTGCTGGGATGAAAGACATGTACCACCACTGCCCGGTTTGGTCATGATTTTTTATTGCAGAAATAGAAACACTAAGTAAGATAATGAATTTGGTTTGTAAGTTCTACTAAGTTCATACAATGCAGTTAGTAATGAATTGTGATTTTTCTGTCTTAGAAAATACATGTTATTTGAAGAATGATCCTTACTGGCTGGGAGTACAGGTAGTAGGTTCTTTAATTCTCTGAACCAAACCAGTGACCAAGATCAACTCAGTTTCCAGTAGGGGGCAGCACTGACACAGAGTATAAATGGTGCCTCGGGTAGTTGTGTGTTCTCATCAAGGGCTAGGTTGAGATGCTTACCTACACCACCACCCTCTCCCCAGCTCTTGCAACCATGATTAATTTGTACTTGATAATACAACTAGATGGAAATCCATTAGAAATGAAGCTAACAAAAGCTGAGCTTGTACTGATCAATTGGCAGTGGGAAATGGACTGCAATGTCCTCATGTGTCATCAAGGTTGTTTAGCTCACCTGGGTCTCAGGGTGATTTTATTCCACATGTTTCTTCTTTGGATTCTTCTGCCTTTCCTGGCAGCAGACATTGGTCCTTCAGGAAACCATTGATAAGAAATGCCAGTCCCTCTCCCTCACTCTTGCTCAGTGGTCCCCAGTTCAGAGTAAGAGTAACTTTCTCTTTAGGCTATAGCTTATGGTGGCTCTTGGGTATGAAATACTTTCTTGCTTCAAGAGAAAAGAAAAGGGGCACAGTCACAATCAGATTAGAAGGAAACCAAACTGCAGTAGAGAAAATACTTCAATATCTTCCACTCGTAATTACTCCTGGTTGGAGAATATCATTAATATTGTCAGGGCCCTCGATGTTATTTTAAAAGGTGACTACTTCCTGAACAGAACCCCATAGCTCATGTGTTAAGATCAACAATAAATAGGCTTCACGAAACTAAAAATCCTCTGTAAGGCAAATGACAGCATCAATAGGACAAAATGGTAGCCTAAAGAATGGAAAATTAACTTTACTAACTATATATTTGACAGAGCGCTGATATCCAAACAGTACAAACACCTCAAGAAATTAGACATCAGCAAACCAAATACCCCATTTAAAAAAGGGGTGCAGAGGTCAACAGAATTTTCAAAAGAGGAATCTCTAATGGTCAAGAAGCACTTATGAAATATTTACTATTCCTAGTCAAATGCAAACAGAAAGGACCCTGAGATACCATATTATACATATCATCATGGCTAAGATCAAAACTCAAGTAACTGCATATGCTAGTGAGGATATGGAACTAGGAATACCATCCCACTGCTGTGAAAAATGTACAAACTTGTAAAACAAATTTGGAATTTAATCTGGGTATTTCTCAGAAATAATTCTACTTCAAGAACCTGTTATACCTCTCCTGGGAATATATTGAAAATATGTTCCCCCAGAGCACATGGACATTTTCATAGCACATTTATTCATAATAACTAGAACCTGGAAGCAGCCCACCTGTCCTGCACCAATTGAATGGATAAGGAAAATCTTGTACACTTATGCCATGAAATACCAATCAACCATTAAAAATAAGAACTGCTTTACAATTTTCAGGCCAATGGAGAAAACTGGAAAATATCATTGTGAGTGAGGTAACACAGACCCAAAAGAACTTGCATAGTGTATACTCAGTGATAAGTGAATATTGCCCATAGAGTACAGGATAACTATACTATAATCCAAATACCCAAAGAAGCTAAGAAACAGTAGTGCCCAAGGTAATATGATGATTGAATCTCACTCAAAAGGGGAAATACAATGTATATCAATAGTGTTTGATTAGAAGGAATTGTATAGGAGAGGGTATGGGGACATGAACAGTTTTAGAGATCAGGTGTGGTAGGAAGAGCTGTCTACAAAGGACTGGGAGAGGGAAAAGCCATCCATGTGGGGGCATCTCAGTAAGAAGCCAGAGACCTTGGTTTCAGGCAGGCTGCTGGGAGGATAAGGGAGTGACCTTGGCTGAGACCCTACTAACTGGAGATAAAGGATGAAGTGGCCAATTACTGTAGTCCAAAAATTGGGAGTGGGTGGGTATGGGAGTGGGTGGAGGGTATGGGGTACTTTTGGGATAGCATTGGAAATGTAAATTAGGAAAATATCTAATAAAACAATTGCAAAAAAAAATTCAAGATTTCTCTGATATCTTTCACTGACAGATCCCAGATCTTCATATTTGCACAGCAGAAATATAGGGAGCCCTTTCTCTCTTGGGTCCACTTCAAGAAACTTCCTTGTGTTTCATTGAGGCAAGACTTTTGCACAGGTCAACTCTGACCTTCAGACGCTGCCTCAGTGCATATCTGGGACAGACCTTAATGGCTTGCTTTCCATCCAAGATCTCTGTGGAACAGCTGTTGTCCTCTGCACCAGCCCATATGTTCCACAAGGTATGGTACACATTTCTTATGTCAAGAAACAGTAGTTTTTCCCTCCTGTGGGTGAAACATATGAATGTCAGCAGACTCTGAATCAGGTTTTGCTACATATCTAAGCTCCGCTCTCCTCCCTGCTATGATGAATGTTTTTTAAGCACTTGCTATTCAAGTTGGACTCAGGCATGCTACAGAAACTTTCCCAGGCTTCAGTATACTTGATTACTTTTCTTTCACTAAAATATACATTATTTCTCCTAGACACATTTTTACTTGTTATGGAAACTCTAGTTATGCAACTATTCTACTGAAAGGCTATGTATACTCTAGTCTATATTCCACTCTAATCCATATCCAACTGTGCTCAGTATAAGTTTCAAGAAAACTGTAAATCTGTATTAGTATGCCATTAGAAGCATCTGATCCACTTAAAACTAAGCTTGACAACCTTCACTGTATACTGCACATGCTCCCTTCTACAGTACTTAGTTATTCCTTACCTAGGGTGAAATTCTCTTTTCAGTCACATGTTTACTCCATCTAGCAGAGCCTGGAACATATTCAGGTTATGCATCTTCATCAGTGCTCCCCTCCCCACCAGGGAATCAGGGGAAATGCCAGGCTGCTAACATTGCCTTCATGAGCTTGGTGTGTCTGCCAGTGAAGGCCTCTGTGAACAGTCCTGGGAAGAGTACAGGTGGCAGCTCCTCCAGAGATGACATGGCCAGAGCCTCATGTCTCACCAGATTCAGACTTGTCAGCTTGTGGAGTGTGGGTGGGGTTTGAACACTCATACTCTAAGGTCTCCAGTCAGAAGGCTCCTGAGGAAGGAGTCAAAAAATCATATACTTTCCAGAAAAGTTTATAAAACTTCCTCATAGTCACATCAACTACTAACCTTGTGAGTTACTGCTCAGGCAAAGCAGAGACATCAATTTACTTCTTCATCCTAAACTGGTGATAGAAAGACAGTCTCCAACACTGGCATCATGGGAGCCTCTCTATCACTCAAGTGTTTATATAATTTTCAGGTCAAAATATTTTTATGTGTGACTCTTCCTTTGAAAAAAAAAAAAAGAGAATGAATGAAATGTAGATTGAAAAATGGGAGAGACTCACAGGACTCGATGAAGATGTCCCTGTGGGGAATTGCAGGCTGGTATCCAGTTGAGCTGAGGTCTGAACCCTGATGATCATAATTCACCTTTATGACACAGTATGCATTCTCTCATGCTCCTGGAACTTTGGCCCCTGCCTAATTTACTGCCCACCACCCTCCCACAAGAGAAGCATGGTCATTAGTCACGTAGACAATGGCCCAAGCTTCTGACCTTCAGGCTAAAGTCCTCCCCAGTTACCTAGCACCAGTAAAGACCATAAAAGATGTGTTCAACCCCCACCTCACTCTCTGTTATTCTTATGCTCTCACTTCTTACCCCTCACTCTACCCTTCTCTCTCCCCTCTCTTTGTCTTCTCTCTTCTCTTCTTTCTTCTCTCCTCTCCTCTCTCCCTCTTTCTTTCTGTTTCACTCTAGCCTTTCTCTCCTCCTCCTCCTCCTCCTCCTCCTCCTCCTCCTCCTCCTCCTCCTCCTCCTCCTCCTCCTTCTTCTTCTTCTTCTTCTTCTTCTTCTTCTTCTTCTTCTTCTTCTCTCTCTCTCTCTCTCTGTCTCTCTGTCTCTGTCTCTCTCTCCCTTCTCTCTCCCTTCATTTTTATAATAAAGCTCTTAAACTATAGAGAGTCTCTGCTCCATCAAGATCTGCTGTGCACTCTGATCAGTGTTGGGAACCTCTTCCCTTATTCCTCTCTCTCATAACCCTGGGGCTACAGGGTGTGGCCTAGGGATCTTCAGATCAGGGGCTGCCCCTTATCACCCACCTGCTCAGTGGGACAGAGCTATGCTCACCCTGGGCCAAGTGAAAAATGTCCAGCAGCCCTCCAAGGCCTGTATCCACCTGCCCAGAGCACAGCAACTCTGGAGAGACGTTGGGTTCATTTATCCTTTCCCCTCCTCCCAGGGCCTTCCCCTGCCCCCCCTTTTTTTGTTCCCAACATATCCCCAGCTGAAATAAGGAACAAAGGATAGAACCTTAAGAGACTACCCACAGTGCATAGGCATGACTCTCAGTTGAGGGAAGCGGCCAGTTACCCATCTCAAAATTTTAACCCTGAGCTGGGCAGTGGTGGCACAATCCTTTAATCCCAGCACTTGAGAGGCAGAGGCAGGTGAGTTTCTGAGTTCGAGGCCAGCCTAGTCTACAATGTGAGTTCCAGGACAGACAGGGCTACACATAGAAACCCCAACTCTTGAAAAAACTATTCAATACCCTTAATCATCAGGAAAATGCAAATCAAAACAACCCTGAGATTCTGCCTCACAAAAGTCAGAATGGCTAAGATAAAAAAATTCATGTGAGAGTAGACGCTGGTAAGAATGTGGAGAAAGAGGAACATTCCTCAATTGTTGGTGGGATTGCAAGCTTGTACAACCACTCTGGAAATCAGTCTGGTGGTTCCTCAGAAAATTGGACATAGTAATACCAGAGGATCCAGCAATACCCTCCTGGGCATATATCCAGAAGATGTTCCAATTAGCAATAAGAACACATGCTCCACTATGTTCATAGCAACATTATTTATAATAGTCAGAAGCTGGAAAGAACCCAGATGTCCCTCAATAGAAGAATGGATACAGAAAATATAGTACAATTACACAATGGAGTACTGCTCAGCTATTAAAAGCAATGAATTTATGAAATTGCTAGGCAAATGGATGGACCTGAAGGGCATCATCCTGAGTGAGGTAACCCAATCACAAAAGAACTCACATGATATGTACTCACTGATAAGTGGATATTAGCCCAGCAACTTAGAGTACCCAAGATATAAGATACAATTTGCAAAACACATGAAACTCAAGAATAACGAAGACCAAAGTGTGGACACTTTGCCCCTTCTTAGATTTGGGAACAAAACACCCATGGAAGGAGTTACAGAGACAAAGTTTGGAGCTGAGATGAAAGGATGGACCATCCAGCGACTACTCCACCTGGGGGTCCATCCCATATTCAGCCACCAAACACAGACACTATTGCATATGCCAGCAAGATTTTGCTGAAAGGACCCTGATATAGCCGTCTCTTGTGAGGCTATTCCAGTGCCTGGCAAACACAGAAGTGGATGCTCACAGTCAGCTATTTGAGGGAACATAGGGCCTCCAATGGAGGGGCTAGAGAAAGTATCCAAGGAGCTGAAGGGGTCTGCAATCCTATAGGTGGAAGACCAATATGAACTAACCAGTGCCCCCAGAGCTGGTGTCTCTAGCTGCATATGTAGCAGAAGATGGCCTAGTTGGCCATCATTGGGAAGAGAGGCCTCTTGGTCTTGAAAACTTTATATGCCCCAGTACAGGGGAAACACCAGGGTCAAGCAGTGGGAGTGTGTGGATAGGGGAGCAGGGCTAGAGGGAGGGTATATGGGACTGTTAGGATAGCATTTGAAATGTAAATGAAGTAAATACCTAATTTTAAAAATTGGAAAAAAAAAACCCTCTCTCGAATAACAAAACAAAACAAATCATAAAAATTTAACCCTGAATTGTTCCTGTCTAAAAGAAAAATAGTTACAAAAAATGGAGCAGAGATTGAAAGAAAGGCCATCCAGAGACCGGGATCTTGGGATCCATCCAAATCTCAGACAGGAAACCCCAACACTGTTGCTGATGCCAAGATATGGCTCTCCTCTGAGGGGCTATGCCAGCATCTGTCTAAGACAATTGCTTACACTCACATCCAGCTAATTGATTGACCTTGGGGACCCCAATGAAATAGATCTGGAAGGACTAAAGGAGCTGGAAGGGATTGTAACTCCATAGGAAGAAAACAACATCAACTGACTGGACTCCTCAGATTTCCCAGGGACTAAGTCACCAGCCAAAGAGTATACATGAATTGGTCTATGGTTCATGATACTTAAGTAACAAAGGATTGCCTTATCTTGCATCAATGGGAGAGGAGCCCTTTGTCCTTTGGAGGCTTGTTTCCCCAGTGAAGGGGGATGCTAGTGGGGATGAGAATGGAGTGGGTGGGTGGGGTACACCCTCTTAGAGATAAAGGGGAGGAGGATGGAAGGGGGTGTGGAGGTGAAAACTGGAAGAGAGACAATTCCAGCTGCATATGTAGCAGAGGATGGCTTCTGTGGATCAATGGTAGGGAGGTGGGAGTGGGTGGGTGGTTAGAGAGGATATGATAGGGTGTTTCCTGGAGGGAGGGAAACTGGGAAAGTGGATAGATAACATTTGAAATGTAAATAAAGAAAATATCTCCCAAATGAGAAATTAATAAAATGGTCAATAAAAAAAGCAAAGAAATGGGGAGGAGTTATGGGATGAGGAACAATCAGAGGTCAGGCCAGGATGGGGATAAGGACTGTACTGTAAATAAAGAATTTAAGGAATATTAAATTCATTAATAAAGAAAAAGAAAAAATGTAAAAAATGAAAAAAAAAAAGCAACCAACCAACAAAATCAGTAAAACCAAACCAAACAAGCCAACATACAATAAAACAAACCAAAAATACTTTGTTGAGGATCAGTATTGAATTCCCATAAGCAGGTTGATGACAATGGGTTTCTACAATTTTCAGGCATTCCTGGGTCGCAAAAGCATATCATATCCAAAAAAGAAAACTTTGTGTAAATGATGCAAAGTCAAAGCTAAGACACACGAGTAACCTGCAAGTTTCATTCTAGCTATTGGAAATTGAAGGATATCAAAGATACATGGTCTCTAGGTCTACAGTGTGAGTCAGGGTCTCACAAAAACAAACAAAGACCATCATTTCAGTGAAAGGAAACAGGAGGGAACATGTTAGTCATAAAGATCTGATTTCTACCTTACCAAGACTCACATGGCTAACAACATAGAGCATACTTGTCTCAAAAAATTATATGGAGAACACCAATGAAATATACACTCTATAATAGAAATACATTGGTAATGAGGCTAAAACTTTATTTTGAATGAAAGCCAACATCTTCAACGTGTTCCTCTAAAGAGACAGAAATTAAAATTTGGAATCCTATCCTGGAGTCTAAATTTCTCTACTTCAAACTGCATGACTGAAGGGAAAATAATGACATGCCTATTGTAAGCCCTGCAGATCGGTCTCTGAGTCCCAGATGAACCAGGCAGCTATCCAGGCTCCAGCTCTCTGAATATTATCAATGTCTCCACTGAAGCCTTTATAAACCTCTCTGCCTACTGCTCCCTGTTGCATCCATTCCTCCAAACACAAACTGGAATTGAATTAGATTTTTAAAC
The DNA here is from genome assembly GCF_978045245.1 of Mus caroli. Taxonomy (NCBI): domain Eukaryota; kingdom Metazoa; phylum Chordata; class Mammalia; order Rodentia; family Muridae; genus Mus; species Mus caroli. Next base: position 98,325,545 of record NW_028227259.1, on the reverse strand, counting down.
TCCACCCTTTAAATTGTATTCATAACATCCATTATACTAATTGAATCAGAACTCATTGTGAGTATACCTCCATATCACCCTACGCCTCAAACATTTCACTTATTAACATCACATCACTTAATTTGTGATATTTTTCCTTCATTTGCTTAATTATTATGTAGTTTTGAGTTTGGTATGACAGGAATGTGTCTTGCTCTAAAGCTAAGGTTTTATAAATCTAAGTTCTAGCAATCCTCCTGCCTCAGCATCCCTTTTCCTGCTAGTATTACTGTTTTGGATCACTGTACCTGGGTGAATGTTGTTCATATGATTAAATCAGTCTGATTTGCCTCGGAACAGTGTTTAGTCTGTTGCTGATAATAGACATAAAATAATTCATAGATATTATTGTCACTCGATTTGGGAAAAATAATTTTTTTAAAGATTTATTTATTTATTATATATAAGTACACTGTAGCTGTCTTCAGACACTCCAGAAGAGGGCGCCAGATCTCGTTGTGGATGGTTGTGAGCCACCATGTGGTTGCTGGGATTTGAACTCTGGACCTTCGGAAGAGCAGTCGGGTGCTCTTACCCACTGAGCCATCTCACCAGCCCAATAATTTTTTAATAGTCAGAAATATGTTCTGGATCTCAAGGACTGAATTAGATGCTTTTGCAATAAACTGCAGTAATACCTACAGAAAATTTAGAGGAAGGGGCAAGGCTTGATTCCATTAACATTGTCCCAGAATTCTGGGTGTGTATTCAGTTTGTAAAGAGTTATCCAGCATACAGGAAGTCCTCTCTCCAGACCACATGCAAACAATATGGCCATGCCTAGAACATCACAATTCAAGAGTTGGAAGCAAAAGGATCAATTCAAGGCCATCCTCAGCCATATTGTTAATAGAAGGATAGCCTGAGCCTTATAATTGGGCCCACTTCTAAACAGAGCCAAAGACAATCAGAAAACGGTGGGTATGAGAGAGATGCTAACCTTAGCAGACAGAAAACAGATAATGTGCCAGGAAGGATCATGCCAGCACGGTTTCTCAAGATGAAATCAGGTGTGGGATCAGTGCTGTGGAGTTAGCTGCCCAATAATGAGCACCTGTTAATCTTCTATTCCCAGCACCTACTTGATCATGTGACTCCAGTTTTTTTTTTTTTTTTGAAATATGAAGCCTCCTTCTGACCTTCTTAGCATACATGTGGTGCACATTCATATATGCAGGGAAAACACCAAAACAAAGAGAACAAATCATTAATAGAAATAAATCTGTAAGTAGAACAGTGGCAAACCCCTTTAATCTCTCAAATCTGGAGGCAAAGGTAGCCTGGGTTCGATGAGTTTGAGACTAGCCTTATCTAAGTAGATATTTATTAACTAGTGAAGCCTATGGAGTAAGCATCTGTTTTAGAATTTAACTAGAGCAGGCTGGGCTGGCACGTGATTCTAATCCTAGTACCCTGCAGACAGGAGATGGAGCTTTACAGTGCAGACCAATCTACATAAGGAAATGTGAGACAGGGGCAGGGGGACTCTAAAATAGAGAAACACACTCTCAAAAACCGAACCAAACCAAACAATACAAAAATCTAATTTAGCTGGGAGGTGCTACTACAGGCCTTTAATCCAAGCATTTGCAAGGCAGAGGTAGGTAGACCTCTGAGTTTGAGCTAGCTTAGTCTACCAAGTGAGTTCTGGGACAGTCAGTCCTGTTAAACAGAATGCCTGTCTCAAAAATGTAAAAACAAAAAATGAAAAATAAATGTTTTCTAAGAAAAAAAAACTTTAAGAGATCTTAGTAGGCTGTGAGATGGCTAGTAGTCAATGGTACTTCCTACCAAGCCTGAACGCCACAATGGGACCACAGGTGTAAGGAGAGAAATCACTTCAGGTTCTAGTGCTCCCAAGCCTACATGCAAAGTCCTCTGCCAACACACCAACACATTCCTTGCACTCAGGTAAACTATGAAGGCCTGGATGGAATTTAAGGCCTAGGTAACTGTTACCTGGCTAGTCTGTCAAGTATAAGGCAACTTACTCATATGTTCCTGCTCACACTAGGAAACTGTCTAATCCCAAAATCAATTACAGATTCTGTTATGTACTGTGCCAATAGAAATAGATCATGATAGAAGTCAGTAGATCTGTTTTGTATAGTTACCCACAATAAACTAGGACCCAAACCAACCACCCAACAGCACTACATGCACTTATGTATAAGATTTATGGTACTTTCCTTTATTTTTTTTTCCGTTTTTTTTTTTAATTGAGTATTTATTTCAATTACATTTACAATGCCATCTCAAAAATCCCCCACATGCTCCTAAATCAGATAGGGGACTAATATCCAATATATATATTATATTATATATATTCAGGTTTTAGTTAAAGAATCAGCTCTGATGAACAAGTCACCAGAACAAGTAAAGTGAAACCTTTGCTTTCCTGAAATATCAATACAGGTTAGCTGGGGCTTAAGAATCAGCAGAGTTACATTAAGAGACCAGCATTATTGAGATGAAGTCATCTGTAAAGTGTTCTCTCAGAATCCAAAGAAGCTGTATTCCAAGATTAGCAGCTGAACTTGGTAGTGAAGGAGTTACCCAGGTGGTGCTGGTTTTGAAGGTAATTAGGGGAGAACAGATGAGGCTTGGCATTGGAGAGCAGTTCTGGAGTCTTGGAGTCTAGGAAAGGCTATGGGTGAAAGTGCTATCCAGTTGAAAGACCCCCAGCATTTGTAGATGCAGTACCTAGGCATGAGTACCAAGAACAAGTATGGAGTTGATCCAGCCCGAGCCTAGAAGACAAGATTTGTGTTCTGTACAGGGAAGAGTGAAGAAGTGACTCAAGCCCTTTAAAAGAGCCCAGAAGAGAGTGAGTCGATCCCAGATATAAGACATTGAGTACTTTACTCTATTGCAGTTGAGGTTTGCTCTAACCTGATTATGACTGTGGCCTGGTTCTCTCCTCTTAAAGTACAAATTTAATCTTTTTTATTATTTAAATGCATTTTACACTCAAACAAAATAATATTGAGCATTTTGAGAATCAAATACTACATAAAAATTATTCAACTTTTATATTCATATCTTTTTATACCCTAAAATATCATTAATGAATATTTAATACTATCCATAACTGAGGATTCTACATATAATGATGAATAATAAATTGTTTCAAAACATGAAAAATAAGCATAGTAAAATAGCATAAAATATTAATAATGAATCATTAAGAAATATATTCAAAAGCCCTCATGTAATATCAGCTGATATAGTGAAAGAGTTTTTAAAATGCATTGTACATTTGTGTGCATTGTCTAACGATCAATTTACACATAAAAGATTATGAGTGTTTCTAGGAGATACATTTTATTATTCGTAAGTATATTTTAAAAATTTCTAAATAGGATCGGTGGGAGACATCTTGGTTATGGGACTCTGCTGAGAGTACTCTGCACAGGTAAGAGTGTGGACGAGAGCCACAGAGCTTCTGAGGCAGCCCCCTTTTCGGGCTCCAGACATCTGGGCACCTTCCCTGTCAGAGGAGAGTTGTCAGCCATGCCCGGGAGGGCTTTGCAGGAGCACCTGGGGAGCCATCTTGGTTCCCAGATCCCTTTGAGACTAGTTTGTGCAGGTGAGAGTGTGGACTACAGAAGGTAACAGCTTCTGGGACAGGCCGAAGCAACACAGCTTCTGGGACAGGTCCTGTTTTGGGCCTTCATCTTCAGCCAGGAGGCGTTCCGAATACCAGATAGCTGTGCACCTTCCCTGTAAGAGGAGAGCTTGCCTGCAGAGAGTGCTCTAACCACTGAAACTCAGAGGAGAGAGCTAGTCTCCCAGGTCTGCTGATAGAGGCTAACAGAAACACAAGAGGAACAATCTCTAACAAGAGACAACATAGCAAGTAACTCCAGATATTACCAGATGGCGAAAGGTAAACGTAAGAATCTTACTAACAGAAACCAAGACCACTCACCATTATCAGAACTCAGCACTCCCACCTCGCCCAATCCAGGGCACCCCAACACACCGGAAAAGCTAGAGGCGGATTTAAAAGCATATCTCATGATGATGGTAGAGGAAAACAAGAAGGACTTTAATAACTCACTTAAAGAAATACAGAAGAACACTGCTAAACAGGTAGAAGACCTTAAAGAGGAAGCACAAAAATCCCTTAAAAAATTGCAGGAAAACACGACAAACCAGATGATGGAATTGAATAAAACCATCCAATACCTAAAAACAGAAGTAGACATAATAAAGAAAACCCAAACTGAGGCAAGGCTAGAGATAGAAACCCTAGAAGAGAACACTGAAACCATAGATGCAAGCATCAGCAAAAGAATACAAGAGATGGAAGGGAGAATCTCAGGTGCAGAAGATTCCATAGAGAACATCCACACAACAATCAAAGAAAATGGAAAATAAAAAGAGATCCTAACTCAAAACATCCAGGAAATCCAAGACACAATGGGAAGACCAAATCTACGGATAATAGGAGCAGATGAGGATGAAGATTTTCAATTCAAAGGGCCAGCAAATATCTTCAAAAAATTATAGATGAAAACTTCCCAAACCTAAAAAAAGTGATGCCCATGAACATACAAGAAGCCTACAAAACTCCAAATAGACTGGACCAGAAAAGAAATTCCTCCTGACTCATAATAATCAGAACAACAAATGCACTAAATAAAGATAGAATATTAAAAGCAGTAAGGGAAACAGGTCAAGTAACATATAAAGGCTAGCCTATCAGAATTACATCAGAGTTTTCACCAAAGATTATGAAAGCCAGAAGAGCCTGAACAGATGTTATGCAGACACTAAGAGAACACAAATGCCAATCCAGGCTACTATACCCAGCCAAACATTAAATTACCTTAGATGGAGAAACCAAGTGTTTCAAGAGTGAACCAAATTCACACTTTATCTTTCCATGAATCCACAAGAACAGAATGTCAACTTTAACAAAAAATAATAGGAAGCAACAATTACTTTTCCTTAATATCTCTTAATATCAGCGGACTCAACTCTCCAATAAAAAGACATAGACTAACAGACTGGCTACACAAACAGGACCCAACATTTTTCTGCTTACAGGAAATCCATCTCAGGGAAAAAGATAGACACTACCTCAGAATGAAAGGCTGGAAAACAATTTTCCAAACAAATGGTCTGAAGAAACAAGCTGGAGTAGCCATTCTAATATCTAATAAAAGCGACATCCAAACCAAAGTTATAAAAAAAGACAAGGAGGGACACTTCATACTCATCAAAGGTAAAATATTCCAAGAGGAACTCTCAATTCTGAATATCTATGCTCCAAATACAAGGGCAGCCACATTCATTAAAGAAACTTTAGTAAAGCTCAAAGCACACATTGTACCTCATACAATAATAGTGGGAGACTTCAACACACCACTTTCACCAATGGACCGATCATGGAAACAGAAACTAAACAGGGACACAGTGAAACTAATAGAAGTTATGAAACAAATGGATCTAACAGATGTCTGCAGAACATTTTATCCTAAAACAAAAGGATAAACCTTCTTCTCAGCAGCTCATGGTACCTTCTCCAAAATTGACCATATAATTGGTCACAAAACAGGCCTCAACAGATACAAAAATATTGAAATTGTCCCATGCATCCTATCAGATCACCATGGACTAAGGCTGATCTTCAATAACAACATAAATGATAGAAAGCCATAATTCACGTGGAAACTGAACAACACTCTCCTCAATGATACCTTGGTCAAGGATGGAACAAAGAAAGAAATTAAGGACTTTTTAGCATTTAATGAAAATGAAGCCACAACATACCCAAACTTATGGGACACAATGAATGCATTTCTAAGAGGAAAACTCATACCTCTGAGTGCCTCCCAAAAAAGAAACTAGAGAAAGCACACATGAGCAGCTTAACAACACATCTAAAAGCTCTAGAACAAAGGGAAGCCAATTCACCCGAGAGGAGTAGATGGCAGGTAATAATCAAACTCAGGGGGGAAATCAAACAAGTGGAAACAAGAACTGTTCAAAGATTCAACCCAACCGAGGAGCTGTGTCTTGTGAGACTATGCCAGGGCCTAGCAAACACAGAAGTGGATGCTCACAGTCAGCTATTGAATGGATCACAGGGCCCCCAATGGAGGAGCTAGAGAAATCACCCAAGGAACTAAAGGGAACTGCAACCCTATAGGTGGAACAACAATATGAACTAACCAATACTCTGGAGCTCTTAACTCTAGCTGCATATGTATCAAAAGATGGCCTAGTAGGCCATCACTGGAAAGAGAGGCCCATTGGACTTGCAAACTTTATATGCCCCAGTACAGGGAAACGCCAGGGCCCAAAAGGGGGATTGGCGGGTAGGGGAGTGGGGAGGTGGGTATGGGGGACTTTTGGGATAGCATTGGAAATGTAAATGATGAAAATACCTAATTAAAAAATTTAAAAAAAAGAAAAAAATTAAAAAAAAAAAAGAAAAAGAAAAGAAAGAAAGAAAAAAAAAAAGCAATCTACAGCAAACCAGTAGCCAACATCAAAGTAAATGGTGAGAAGCTGGAAGCAATCCCACTAAAATCAGGGACTAGACAAGACTGCGCACTTTCTACCTACCTATTCAACATTGTACTTGAAGTCCTAGCCGGAGCAATTCGACAAGAAAAGGAGATCAAGAGGATACAAATTGGAAAGAAGTCAAAATATGAATTTTTGCAGATGATATGATAGTATATATAAGTGACCCTAAAAATTCCACATGAGAACTCCTAAACCTGATAAACAGCTTCAGTGAAGTAGATGGATATAAATTACCTCAAACAAGTCAATGGCCATTCTCTACACAAAGGATAAACATGCTGTGAATGTAATTAGGGAAACAACACCCTTCTCAATAGTCACAAATAATATAAAATACCTTGGTATGACTCTAACTAAGGAAGTGAAAGATTTCTATGATAAGAACTTCAAATCTCTAATGAAAGAAATTAAAGAAGATCTCAGAAGATGGAAATATCTCCCATGCTCATGGGTTGGCAGAATCAATACAGTAAAAATAGCTATCTTACCAAAAGCAATCTACAGATTCAATGCAATCCCCAACAAAATCCCAACTCAATTCTTCAGCGAATTAGAAAGGGCAATCTCCAAATTTATCTGGAATAACAAAAAACCTAGGATAGCAAAAACTCTTCTGAAGGATAAAAGAACCTCAGGAGGAATCACCATGCCTGACCTAAAGCTGTACTACAGAGCAATTGTGATACAAACTGCATGGTACTGGTATAGTGACAGACAAGTAGACCAATGGAATAGAATTGAAGATCCAGAAATGAACCCACACACCTTTGGTCACTTGATCATTGACAAAGGAGCTACAACCATCCAGTGGAAAAAAGACAGCATTTTGAACAAATGGTGTTACAACAACTGGCAGTTATCATGTAGAAGAATGCGAATTGATCCATTTCTATCTCCAGGTACTAAGGGCAAATCTTAGTGGATTAAGGAACTCCACATAAAACCAGAGACACCCTTCTTTTGCCTGCTTGCACACGTTTGCCAGCAAATCCGTTAGATCTTAGAAGACCGGCTGAAAATCCTGTTGGGACTGAGAAACTACTAGATTCTTGAATTTCTCATCAAAACTGACCTTTGTTGGGTTAGTTGGACTACGGACTGATTGCATTGGAAGAAGGAATGGAATTGGAAGAAAGAAGATTCATTCCAGAGACAAAATAGCTTCCCTTTCCTATTGTAGCTGTTTCCTCTGGGACTATAACCTTTCTGCTTTCAGGTTCTGCAGCATTCCAGATCACGAACACCAAATCAGGTTGGGAAAAAGACGTTGTGTTCCTCCCCTTGAGCCCAAGTTGGCAGCAGGCTGTTGTGGGGTCAAGAAGCCCAAACTATCTGGAAGTGGAACACACAGTCACGGGAACCAGTCTACAACTGTTCCTGGCTCAAGTTCAGGACCTTTTCAAAACCACCAGCATGTGGACAACAGCAGTGGTCGGGAAAGTGTATTGGACTTAACTCTGGGACCTGGAAACTCTCCTATTACACGAATGAATCCTGCATCTGGAGCCCTGAGCCCTCTCCCCCGGCCCAATGGAACTGCCAATACCACTAAGAACCTGGTGGTGACTGCAGAAATGTGCTGCTACTACTTTGATGTACTCTACTGTCACCTCTATGGCTTTCCACAGCCACGACTTCCTCGATTCACCAATGACCCCTATCCTCTCTTTGTGACCTGGAAGACAGGGCGAGACAAGCGGCTTCGTGGCTGCATTGGGACCTTCTCAGCCATGAATCTTCATTCAGGACTCAGGGAATACACATTAACCAGTGCACTTAAGGACAGTTGATTCCCTCCCCTGACCCGAGAGGAGCTGCCCAAACTTTTCTGTTCTGTCTCCCTCCTTACTAACTTTGAAGATGCCAGTGACTACCTGGACTGGGAGGTAGGGGTCCATGGAATTCGGATTGAATTCATCAACGAAAAAGGCATCGAACGCACAGCCACATATTTACCTGAGGTTGCTAAGGAACAAGACTGGGATCAGATCCAGACAATAGATTCCTTGCTCAGGACAGGTGTTTTTAAGGCTCCAATTACCAGTGAATTCAGAAAATCAATCAAACTCACAAGAGCAAAACCAAAGTGCTATGAATTCTGTTCTGATGGCCCCGTGATGTGGCATATTCACCTGGGGATTGAGACCTTCCTATAGCCAAGGATCCATTAACCTGCTTCATCAGAGTTTGACCCAGAATTAGGTATCGAAGTGAGAAGGTGACAATCAGTTATGCAGAGTATATTGCTTCTTGACAGCACTGTTTCCAGAATGGCACTCTTCATGCCCCGCCCCTCTACAATCATTACTCCTGACACACGGCTACATGACCAGTCCCACCCCCCTGTGGCCACCAATGGCTATGACATCATTGGAGCAGATGCCTCCTCTTCCTGGTCCAGTTACTTCTATTACTGCACCATTTTATGATGCTAGCTTCCCTTGCCAAGTCTGCCTCCTGCTGACTGGAGGGTGTGGGGATACATTGAATGCAACAGAACATGAGGGGCCCAAGCCTTATATCAGCCTTTCCTCAATCTGGGGTTCTGTTGGATCAGGGCTCCCCAATAACCAGTGAGAATGGCTGTGTGGGTTCAGAAGACGTTGTCTAGTGATTTCCCACAAATATTGGCCACACACTGAAAACTGAAATTGACTGTGATCCATGGAGGCTTCTTCCCCAATCCCCCACAGCCCACCACATCAATTAGGTGTACTCCTTGGCAGTCTGGGCAACGGAGACCAACATGAACCACTTTTAGGTTGTTTTAAATTCCTTTTTTTAAACTTCCAGTTTATTGTGTACCAAGAGTTGATCGATCCACAATCTCCATGCTTCAAAAGTGAACACCATGTTAGGGTTGAACGTGGGAACCATGAGCCCCTGTGAGTCCTGGATAAGATTCTCAAACCAAGATCAGAAGTCCTGTGATGGCATTTCATCGTACAGTAAGCTGTAAAGGTTTTCATGCTTACCTGACTCTCAGTGGACATTCTGGTACTCTTCCTGCATTGAGTCTCCTGGTGTGAGCTCTGTGGCATAGCCTGCTGAGGAATGGAATGGAGATGCCTATAGAGGTCCCAATGTCATCGTCGTAAGCAGGTATGAAAGGAGAGATCGCTTCCTCACCACCCGGCTACCTCAACTCTTTTTCTGGTAGCAGTGCCTATGTAGCTGCATCTCGGTTCTCAGAAGCACAGACATGTAGACAGGTGGTTGGGTTGGGCTTTAGCACATACTGTCACAGGAGAGCTTCCAGGGTCTCTGAGCTGGGTTTCTTCACAGGCAGACATCCCGAGGGACCTTTAAGTAGGGGAGGTCTTTATTCTGATTTGCCTGCAGAAGTAGGAAGACTTGCTACATCAGTCCTCAGTAGGACTAGAACAATGCTGTGTAATAAAACAAGGTGAACCTTTAACTTGCCTACCATACTGGGACTCCTCACCTCACCAGTGCAAATGTCCAAACTGTTCGTGTTGCTCATTTAAACTCTTGACATTCCCCCTCCCATCTTTACTCATTCCAAAATAGCTGATAGCAAATTCTTTTCATTCACTTGGTGGCAAAACATTTAGTACTAGGAAACTAGGGAGGTGCTTTGACAGCTCTGTCTCAAAGGCACTGCTCAGGCAACTCAAAGGAAATGGCCGGCTGGAAGAAAGGCTCCTGAGGATGGCGCACTGGTTTTCAGCAACGTTCATAGAGACTCGGGAGGCAGATGTGGCCTCAACTTGGTGAACATATGTTTTGATTTCTTTTTTAGGATTGATGTGGTGATGGTGTGGCTTTCCAAAATGGGCAAATATTCAAGTCATAGCTCATAAGTTTCTTGTGCCAGGAATGGAGGAAGGGAAGTAGGTGTACTTCCATATGTGCTATTCTAGGCATCACTTCAAAGTTCCTGTGGTTTTTGTTTTGTTTTGTTTTGTTTTAAAACTGGGCAGAGAGGTTGTACCAGGAGTGATGACAGACCTGGAATGGATGAGGGAAGTGCTGATAACATTGGAATGCCCAGGATGCATGGCCCTTACTGCCAGGGTGGGTTCCTTCACATACCTAGGATGAAGGGGTCTCATGCTGCCTGCTGAGGAGAATAAAGGCTATGTTATCGACATGTGATAGCAGGTGCTCTCAGGTGCCATGGATTGATGCAGGGTGCTCAGCTCTGGACTGAGGTACCCACTTCCAATTTGTAAAACAGTATTGATACATAGGGCTACACTCATTACTGTTCAAGTGTTCTATGTTAAGAGTTGTTTGATTTCTAAAGATTTAAAGCAAAATGCAAAAAAAAAAAAAATGGTGCTAAACTTCACCCCTGAGCACTCAGTGAGACTGGTCATGCAAGCATCTACAGTGCCATGCTCCTCAAGCCTGTTTTTCTTGTAGAAATGTTGCCCTATCTTGTCTTTCCCAATGTATAGTGTGTATTTTGTTTTATTGAGGGTGGGGTAGAATACTTGCCAATTAAGAAAATGAACAGAAAGACCCAGAAAGGTGGGGTTGTGGAATCGGTAAACAAGAATCCAGCTGGCAAGGCCCAGCATCACACTGAAGTGGACTCAGTGGTTTCAGAGGGAAGAAGCCTTACTCCTGCACATTCCCTCCTGTTCCCAAAGCAGTTCTGCAATGCAAATGCTCAAGTTCCTCCTGCCTTGTCAAGGAGACCCGGAAATCAGGCAAGGGAAATTATTTGCCCCCAAAAACATGGGCTCTATTGGTGTCAGTCCTGACTTGAGCATAGGCATTCACAAGTTGAAGCACACAGTCTTGGTCACCATGGGAACATGTGGCAGATAGCTCTCAGGAAAAAGCAATTGTGGATTGTCCACTTGGGAGCTTTGCATAGGGAGGTAAAGCTCTGAATTAGAACTGAGCTGCCTTTCATACATTGACCAAAGCAGTGATAAGGGTGGCCAGTTAGTGGTGGTAGTGGAAAGGGAAAGTTTCCTGCCCTGGGTTTCCTTTAGCTATAGGCTGCAAGGTACCCACTGCTCTCAGAGAACCAGCTAAACTGCTGGCTTGGTTTGGAATTTGTTTCATCCCTAGCTGTGAGTGCCTTTTGGTCTGGAAAGATGGCTTGTCTCATCATACCCACAGCTAGGACATATACTCTGTAATTATGAATTGTTCTTGTTTTCCTGAGCTAAAATCGAATGTCTTTGATCATTAGAGTTTGTTAGTGTTGGGTTGTTTCCACTGTGAGGTTCTTAAAATGTTTTTGCTTCCTAATGTTAAAATAACTCATGTTAGAAACCCTGTACACATGAAAAAGGGTTTGTAGTTGAGACATATTTTACTGTTTATAATAAATCATCTATACAAAAAAAAAAACTAGAGACACTGAAACTTATAGAGGAGAAAGTGGGGAAAAGCCTCAAATATATGGGCACTGGGGGAAAATTCCTGAATAGAGCTGCAATGGCTTGTACTATAAGATCGAGAATCAACAAATGTGACCTCATAAAATTGCAAAGCTTCTGTAAGGCAAAAGACACCGTCAATAAGACAAAAAGGCCACCAACAGATTGGGAAAAGATCTTTACCTATCCTAAATCAGATAGGGGACTAATATCAAATATGTATAAAGAACTCAAGAAGGTGGAATCCAGAAAAATCAAATAACCCCATTAAAAAATGGGGCTCAGAGCTAAACAAAGAATTCTCACCTGAGGAATACCGAATGGCTGAGAAGCACATGAAAAAAAAAATGTTCACCATCCTTAATCATCAGGAAAATGCAAATCAAAACAACCCTGATATTCCACCTCACACCAGTCAGAATGGCTAAGATCAAAAATTCATGTGACAGCAGATGTTGGCGAGGATATGGAGAAAGAGGAATACTCCTCCATTGTTGATGGGATTGCAAGTTTGTACAACCACTCTGGAAATCAGTCTGGTGGTTCCTCAGAAAATTGGACACAGTACTACCAGATGATCCCACAATACCTCTCCTGGGCATATATCCAGAAGAGGTTCCAAATAGTAAGAAAGACACATGCACCACTATGTTCATAGCAGCCTTATTTATAATAGCCAGAAGCTGGAAAGAACCCAGATGCCCCTCAACAGAGGAATGGATACAGAAAATGTGGTACATTTACACAATGGGGTACTACTCAGCTATTAAAAAGAATGGGTTTATGAAATTCCTAGGCAAATGGATGGACCTGGAGGGCATCATCCTGAGTGATATAACCCAATCACAAAAAATAAAGCTCACATGATATGTACTCACTGATAAGTGGATATTAGCCCAGAAATTTAGAATACCGAAGATATAAAATACAATTTGAAAAACACAGGAAACTCAAGAAGAACAAAGAGCAAAGTGTGGACACTTTGCCTCTTCTTAGAATTGGAAACAAAACACCCATGGAAGGAGTTACAGAGACAAAGTTTGGAGCTGAGACGAAAAGATGGACCATCTAGAGACTGCCATACCCTGAGATCCATCCCATAATTAGCCTCCAAACGCTGACACCATTGCATATACTCGCAAGATTTTGTTGAAAGGATCCTGATATAGCTGTCTCTTGTGAGACTATGCCGTGCCTAGCAAACACAGAAGTGGCTGTTCACAGTCAGCTATTGGATGGATCACAGGTCACCCAATGGAGGAGCTACAGAAAGCACCCAAAAAGGTGGGGTTGGGGGGATCTGCAACCCTAGAGGTGGAACAACAATATGAACTAACCAGTACAACCGCAGAGCTTGTATCTCTAGCTGCATATATATGTCAGAACATAGCCTAGTCGTCCATCATTGGAAAGAGAGGCCCATTGGTCACGCAAACTTTATATGCCTCAGTACAGGGGAATGCCAGGGCCAAGAAGTGGGAGTGGGTGGGGGAGGGTGTGGGGGACTTTTGGGATAGCATTAGAAATGTAAATGAGGAAAATTCCTAATAAAAAATTAAAAAAATAAGAAAGTATAGTAAAGTTCTGCACTAAAACAGTCTGGCCCTTAGCCATTTTTTTTGGATGCAAGACTTTTAATGATTACTAGTAGTTCTGTAGGGGTTATAGGACTAGACAGTTAACTTGACATTGAGTTTTAAACTTTGTAAGTTGCATTTGTGTTGAAAATAATCCATTTCATTTAGATTTTCCAATTTTGTAGAGTACAGGTTTTTGCCTTAAAACCAAAAGATTTCCTTGGTGTCTGGTGTCCCGTCTCCCTTTTCTTTTTTATTACTGGATATTTTCTTTATTTCCATTTCAAATGTTATCCCAGTTCCTGATTTCCCCTCTGAAAAGACCCTCCTCCATCGTGTTCTACTTTCCCCTTGCTAAGTCTGTGGCTAATTCTTCCTTTTCTTTTCTGATTTTATTAATTTAGATTCTTGCTCTGTGCCCTTTATAGTTTGGCTAAGAGTATATCCATTTTAGTGCTTTTACTCAAAGAATCAGCTCTTCGTTTTGTTGATTCTTCATATGATTCTCTTTGTGTTTTGTTTATTTGTTGGTTTTTTGGTTTTTTGTTGCTGGGGATTTTGTCTCCGATATTTTCTATATTTACATTTCAAATGTTTTTCCCTTTTCATGTCTCCCTTTTGCAACCCCCCTTTCCCATCTTCCTCACTCTGCCCCTGTGAAGGTGATTACCCAACCACTCAGAACATGGGGGTTTTGGGTCAATATCTTAGAGATGATATGCCCTGATCTACTTTCCATACATATTTCTTTATTTTTGAGTCATCTGATGTAGACTAACCTAGCCTGCAGGTAATTATGAAGCTGAGGCTAGCTTGAATACTTACCCTGATGCTACCACCCTTAAATCCTGAGAGTGGGGCTGTGGACCACCACAGCCAGCAGTGAAAACAGTTCCTGTGTAACTGCGTACTCTTGTTCTACATTAAGGAGAAATTGGAGAGTAAAAAGCACCTTTGGTACTGCAAGCTACTGTTTGTAATGAGCGGTCTAATTTCAAAAGCCATTGAAAACCTTGCTGGAGACTGGGCTTGGTATATTGACCTCTTGCCTTCACATGGAAAGAAGAGGGAGGAGTATCAGGAGTACACAGCTGTCTTACTGCAGAGGCAGCTCATACATGACAGCCCATCTCAACAGCAACAAAGAGCCCCAAAGAAGCTAGTATAGAGACTGATTTTCTGAATGAGATCATGTTCTGTTTTCTTGGTCACAGTGTGCTCTGCTTACCTGGTTCAGTGTGCCCATCTCTTGACCAAATGGGCAAGCACACATTACAGATCTTCTGGCTGTCTCTAAGACTAGCATGTGGCCCAAGGTGACTCTGAATATTTTTCTTTCCTCATATAAAGACATTTGTGACATTGGCTTAAAATGATGTTTATTAGTATGAGGAATGAGGCAGGAGATTTGTAAATTTGACCAAACCTGATCTGAAGAATAAGTGGCCCCCAGATAAAAAAAAATCTCTTAGGGACTGCACATCCTCTTAAGTAGACAGAATTATCAGCCAGGATAGACTATGATGTAAGACCCTGGAAGTACATCAGAAATGAACAACTAAATGAGTAGATCAAAGTCAACATGAGATGTATCTCAGTGGTTCGATGCTTGCTTGGCATGTATGATGTCTTGGGACTCCATCTTACATAGTATGAAAAGAATTTGAAATTTTCAAATTTGATGGATCAGCTCAGTGACTAATTAACACTATAGCTCAAGTCTAGTTACTGGTCTTTCTCTCTCCAGACTGGGTAAACTAAGGATGTGAGGAATTGCTATAGGTAAAGTAATTGGATATATACAATCAAGAGTTTATTTCACATACAGAGAATATTTGGAATTTTCTTTAAATTTTCATTCCCAATACTTTCTTGTTTTCATTTGTTTAGTGTGTGTGTGTGTGTGTGTGTATGTGAATGTATGTGTGTATTGTAGATTCTTTAGGCAGGAACCCAGTATGTAGAACTGTTGAGCAATACTAAGAGTCCCAACCACTGTCTTGAAAAGGACTGACAGGAAAATAGACAGAAAGATAGATATGTTCTAGGATGAAGTCCTAGTATTCTTTCAAACATCCAAGGTGCAGGCCTCAAACCAGAGCCCAGAAAAAACTGGGCTACTACTCCCCAGTTAAGCTCAATGAAAATACCTGAATCTTCACACATTCTCTTCACACTGTGGTGGAGGGGGAATACCATTGAAGACACACAAAACTCAGGTAACTGCTACTGACCAATGTCATTTATTCAATTACTTCATTTTTCTGAAGTCTTTGTGAAATGGTGTGATTTTTGTCTACAACATTCTCAATTTTGTGTATACGCAGATTTATTGTACATATTGTGCATGTAAATGCCAGGATCCACAGATGTCTGAAGAAATGATATTAACACCTGAAGCCTGAGTTGCAGCTGGAAGCACCTGATGATAGTTCTGAAAACAAATTTTGCCCTCTTCTAAAGCAACATGTACCATTAAAACATGATTCATTGCACTTTTGGGCTCCTGAGTTTTGTTTGTTGACTGGTTTGTTTTTCTGAAGAGCCTGAGAGGAATTTTCTGTGAGCAAACTTCCAGCAAGTTCACATGTTCCAAGCAACAAGGCCTGTGAAGGTGAAAGGCAGTCAGGGAGACAGGGTGAATGAAAGAAAGAAAAAAAGGAGTGTGAGAGACATGGAGATTGTATTTTGACTTCTTTACCACCGGCCAATCAAGATATCCATATGTGAACCACCTTAGCTGATAACTTTATCCACCTACCCAAGATTTTGAATCATGATATGTCTGGCATCCATGTGTTCATTTTGACTCTCAACAGAGGGCAGTTGCTACAGAATGCTTAAAATTAGATACTTTATTCTACTCAGACAACAGGAATAACATCTAAAGAACCCATGTTCTATGTATTCACTTAATAGTATAGTGAAGAACAAAAAGTTTACAAGTCAATGACAAAGGATCTAGTTAATCTGTCCTGACAGAGTCCACTTAAATTAAACAAGTTGTCTTTATCACTGCACAAGGCACCTGGACACACAGTCCATCTGTCTGTTCCCCAGGTCAAGCTCAGCCTCCAAGATCCCAGTTATTGTTCATCCTTTTCTTTCCAAGTATCTGTACACTGCCTGAAGTCACATTCTCTGAGCAACCCACATCAGAGATGTGTCCCAAACCTGTCATTTATTCACATGCAGAAGTTCTGTATCCATGTTCACCCCCAGCAAAAACATAGTCTGACTCCCAGGCCATAGACACAGCACTCGCCACATTTGTGGCATATATGTGTAGCAAAAGATGGGCTCTTGGGCTGCCTAATTGCCCTCAGTGTATCCATGAGATCCTGACACAGTTGGGCAAATCTTTCTATAGAGACATGGCCCAACTCATTATAGCACTCCAGAGGGGCAGGGTATTATTCCACATTCATCTTGCTCCAGCTGGCTGTGTGCTGTAAAAGGTCCTTCAGGATGGGCATGGAGAAGTCATTGTTGTAGAAGTTGATCTTGGTGAGCTGAGAGCATTGTATGAGGGAAGGTAGGAGTGCATTGAACTGGGAGTCCTTAATCTTACATCCCTGCAAATTCAGAGTCTCAAGAGTTTTTACCACTTTCTCTAAGAGACCTCTCAGAGGCATCACATCCAAAACCTGTAAGACCACACCTTTCATCTCCAGATGTTTTAGCTGAAAGAGACTCTGGCAGCAAGAGAAGGAATCCAAGTCTGACTGTGAAATTTGGTAGTGAGTGATGAAGAGGGACTCCAAGGATGTCATCAGGCACCTAGGGATAAATGAGACCAGATGGTTAGATCAGGAAAATGGTAAGGGAAAGCATGTATGGGGTTTACACAGTCATAGAAGTGACCAGGTGACCAAGCTCAGTGTGATCAAATGACCATAGATATTATCTGAGATGCTTCCTTTTGAAATCAGCTTAGTCAAGTCAAACACACAGGAAATCAGCTGGCTTCAGTCTCAAGCAGAAAACCAGTTTAGCCCCTAAGACACATAGAGGAATTTCCATAGCAAGAGAGTCCTGACAGGATCTAGGGATATTACATGTAGGCTCATTCAAAGCTGCATTTAATCGCAGCATCTGAACTGTCACTCTTGCTATCCCTTACAGTTCCATACAATCCCTCATGTCCCTTGTACTGCACAGTACTGGGGCTCAAAACCCTTTACTCATGGGAAAACAGGGGAATATAGTAGGCTGTTCCCGCATATCTTAGCACAGAGCTCACCTCCTCACGTTGATGATATCTCCCATCTCCTAAATACATCCTCACCTCCCTGTTGGCCGTGATTCCTCCCGCATATCTTAGCACAGAGCTCACCTCCTCACGTTGATGATATCTCCCATCTCCTAAATACATCCTCACCTCCCTGTTGGCCGTGATTCCTCCCGCATATCTTAGCACAGAGCTCACCTCCTCACGTTGATGATATCTCCCATCTCCTAAATACATCCTCACCTCCCTGTTGGCCGTGATTCCAAGAAGAATTACAGTTCCTTCTGACCTGATCTGAGCTACTCCTTACCTCCCTTCAGTCTTCTGCTTCAAGAGTAATTATTTGAGACTTTGAATCATTACACATAACATCCATATTCTAAAGGGTCCCTAAATTTTGTTCCAGGTGGCTGACTGTAAGGCATCGTATATGAATAATCCTTAAAATGGACAAGCAAAAGTGCTCTGCTAGGTAATCCAGCTCTCCCTCCTTGCTTACCTGAAGACCTGATTCATGTGGTCTGTGAGAAAGTGGACACCACACATGGAGAGATGCTGGAGACAAATGAATTTGGAGAAGATAGAAATGAACTCCTTGACACACTTGTCTTCTCTGTGTCCTGTCCTATTGGCAATCTTGAAGACGTTCTTATAGAGGGGTGCCAGGAGAAGTTTGCAAAGATTTCTCATCTTCCCGAAGCAGGGAGCAAAATGGGCCAGATTGAACACATTCCACTCAGTGTTCAGTTCCAATTCCTCTATGTGCTCTGGATGAAAGGCATTCAAAATCTCTAAGACAAAGTTCATGGGCATAGCCCAGATCTTCATGTTTATACAGCACAAATGTAGGGAGTCCTTTCTCTGCTGGGCCCACTTCAAGAAGTATGCTTGTGACTCATCCTGGCGGGGCCTGAGGCACAGGTCAGCCACCACCTTCAGCTGCCTCCTCCATGCATATCTTGGAAGGACTTTCACTACTTTAGGCTTCTCATCCAAGGGCTCTGATGAACAGCTACCATCCTCTGCACCAGCCCATATGTCCCAGAAGGCATGGTGCACATTCCTCAGGTCCAGAACCTGAAGGTTTCCCCTGCCGGGAGTGAAACATGTCAAATGTCAGCAGACATGACTACTCTTAGTCAGCTTTGATTACCAAACTCTAAACTCAAGTCTCTCCCACCTTGGTAAGGTACAATTTCTTTAAACAGTACAATGTGCACACAAACATAGTACAGAATCTTTCCTTGAGCTGCATGTGTAGACCTGACCACTTTCCTTCCACTAAGGTACTATTATTTTTCTCCTCAATACCATTAATCATGCTTGTGGGAAAACTAGGGATAGGCTCATTCTAGAGGTTACTTATAGTAAGTTGCAATCCACTGATAATTGTCCTTAGTCCAAGAAGACAATAGCTTCAAGGTTCCTGCACCACTGCCTGATGATCCCATCAGAAACCATTCTCCTTGACCCCACAATCTCTACTGTGTACCCAAATGCTCCCTTATAGACGACTTGATTATTACTCACCTGGGGTGAGATTCTCTTGTCAGTCACATATCTATTTCATCCAGCACAGCCTACAAGGTCTCCAGGTTAGGTGACTTCATCAAAGACCCCACAGGGAGACAAGGAAAAGTCCAGGCTGCCACCATTGCCTTAATGAGCTTCTTAAGTCTGCCAGTGAAGGCGTCCTTCAACAGTGCTGGCAAGAGCAGAAAAGGTACCTCCTCCAGAGAGGACAAGGCCAAATCCTCATCTCTCAGCAGAGCCTGCAATGCCAGCTTTTGGAGTGTGGATGGAGTCTGAACACTTATCCTCTTCAGTCTCCAGTCAGAAGGCTTCTTGGGAAGGATTCAGAAAAAAATATACTTTCAAGACAAAGTGTGCAAAACTTCCACACCATTACATAAACCACTAAGCTTCAGAGTTACTACTCTGACAATGACAGAGAAATCAATTTACGTCTTCAACCTAAACTGGTGGTGGAAAGATAGAATCTCACAACCGGGTTCTTTCTATCAAACAAATGAGCACATAATTTTCAAATCAAAATCCTTTTTGTATGACCCTTTCTCAAAAACAATCTTAAAAAAAAAATTCAGAAATCAAACAAAACCAACCTACCGACCAACCAACCAACCAACCAAACATAAATTCTTGTGTTGGGGATTAATATTAATTCCCAGTAAGCAGAATGACTTCAGTGCATTTCTACAATTTTTAGGGTTTCCTGTGTCTGGGAAGCAAATCATGTACACAGAGCAAAGCTATGTGGAAAAAATGAAACGCAAAGCCTAAAGCAATACATATGTATAACTCAAAAGTTTCACTTGAGCATTGAATGAGATCAAAGATACATGGTCTACAGGACTACAGTGTGAGCCAGGATCTCTCTCCTCTCTCTCCCTGTCCCTCTCTCTACCCCTCTCTCTCTCTCTCTCTGTCACACACACACACACACACATACACACACACACACACACAAACACAAACACACACAAACACACACAGACACACTCACACACACACACACACACACACACACATACACACAAACACACACAAATTCAGTGAAGGGTTAACCTGAGGGAACAGGTTAGTCAGAATGATCTGCTTTCCAGCTTACCAGGAGTCACATGGCCAGTTCTAAGAGAGTTTGATCAAGATGCAGGATCCTTGTCTCAAAAAAAATTATATGAAACACACTAATGAAGTATGAAAGTTATCACAGAAATATATCGGTGATGAGGCTAAAAATTCATTTGGAATGAAACTCAAGGTCTTCAACCTATTCCCCTAAAGAACTCTAAACTTCTCTACATCAAACTGCATTATCCAAGGAAAAACCAGTACATACCAGTTGAGCACTGCAGATATTTCTCCAAGTCACCGCTGCACCAGGCAATTACTCAGGCTGCAGGTCTCTAAGTGTGTTCTCTGGATCCACTGGTTCCTTTATATACCTGTCTGCTCACCCCTCCCTATTGTAGCCACACCCTCCAATCCAAAACTGGAATTGGATTTCCTGGTTTAATCTCCACACCTTAAATTCCGGATTAAAGATCTAATCATTTCATTGGTTGAATCAGAAGGACTTGTGTTCACATACTCTCCACTCTTCTCCATCTTCAAAAGTTTCATGGAGAAATACAAATATTCCACTTGTTAATTAACCATAAAACATCAAGTTTGTTGACTTGTTCCTTCATTTACTTAAGGCTTACTTAGTTTGCAATTTGTTCCGGGGATCTTGTCATGCTCAGAAGCCAAGGGTCTTTTAGAAGTCTAATTCTAGAACTTCTCCTGCCTCAGGATCCTTCTTATTGATAGGATTACTTTTATGAATAAACACATCTGGTTGGATTTTATTCATGGGACCAGAGTCATTTCCAGTTTTCATCAGCTAAGGGTTTAATCTGTTGTTGATCAGAGACATAGCATAATTCAAAGGTATTATTTTGTGCTGGATTTGGGACAGAATACAGAGTCAGAGTTAGGAATATGTACTGGAGCTCAAGGGCTGAAGTGGATGCTCTGTCAGTAAAATGTAGCAGCAGCCACGCAAATGGTAGGGCAGGAGCAAGGCTTGATTCCATTACTATAGTAGCCATGGTGTTGTGTGTGTACTCAGTTGGTAAGGAGCTACCCAACATTCAGGGATTCCTCTCTAAAACTCTCTTTGCAATAGACAAGATGGGGCATGCCGGTAAGCTCAAAATTTGAAGTGGGAGGTAGGAGGCTCGTTTTAATGTCATCTTCAGCCAAATTTTAAGCTGAAGTATAGTCTGATCTAAATGGACAAAGACCTGTGTATTAGTCAGGGTTTTACTGCTGTGAACAGACACCATGACCAAGGCAAGTCTTATAAAAAACAACATTTAATTGGGGCTAGCTTACAGGTTCAGAGGTTCAGTCCATTATCATCAAGGTGGGAGCATGGCAGCATCCAGGCTGTCATGGCTCAGGCAGAGCTGTGAGTTCTACGTCTTCATCTAAAGGCTGCTAGTGGAAGACTGACTTCCAGGCAACTGGGGTGAGAGTTTTAAGCCCACACTCACAGTGACACACCTGTTCCAGCCATGTCACACCTATTCCATCAAAGCCACAACTCCTGATGATGCCACTCCCTGGTCCAAGAATATACAAACCATCACATTCCACTCCCTGGTCCCCATAGACTTGTTCAAAAACATGAGTCTATGGGGGCCATACTTAAACATAGCATAATGCAAATGCATTTTGTCCAACTTTCTTTTTTTTTTTTAAGATTTATTTATTTATTATATGTAAGTACACTGTAGCTGTCTTCAGACACTCCAGAAGAGGGCACCAGATCTTGTTACGGATGGTTGTGAGCCACCATGTGGTTGCTGGGATTTGAACTCTGGACCTTCGGAAGAGCAGTCGGGTGCTCTTACCCACTGAGCCATCTCACCAGCCCTTGTCCAACTTTCAAAGTCCTCATAGTCTTTAGTAGTCTTAATAATGTTAAAAGTCCAAAGTTCAAGGTCTCTCCTGAGATGCATCCAACTAATTTAACTGTAATCCCCAAAGCAAGGCATTAAACCAGCTGGGCAAACTACAAACTCTGCATCTCCATGGCTGATGTCAAAGCAGTCTCCAGATCTCCACTTCTTTTTCATCTTTGTTGACTGCAACAAACCGCTTTCTCCTGGGCTGTTTCCACTCCCTGTTATCAGATTTCCTCAGCATATATCTGAAGCTGCCGAGTTCTGCTGCTGGCAGGAAATAGAACATGACCCAATTGTACTATTATATTGTCACTGGCTTTCTGTTTTCCAAATCCTTCACTGCCTAAGCTTGGCTATCCTGGATCTTGCTCTGTAGATTGGCCTTGAATGCAGAGATCAGCATGCCAGTCTCCTGGTATTAAAGGTGTGTATAACCATGCTTAGATCTAAATTTATCTGGGTAGGATCTTGCCCCAAGGTCCCACTCCCTTAATCTGTTATCTCCTAGAACACAAGATTTTGCTCCATTCCACTCCCTGGTACTCCTTTAATCATGTATTTTATATTTTTCCTTTCTATGCTTACTATGCTTGTTCAATCTTCTCTTCATAAGACTTAACCGGAGAAAAAAGCCTTTGCTAGGCTTTTTTGAGACTTCCTTTGACAAAGCAATTAATCTGAGTCTTCACACCTCCAGATGGTGTCACTCCTTGGTCCAAGAATATACAAACCATCACAACCTGCTTTCTAAATGGACAAAGGAAAACATGAAAAGGAAGGTGTGAGAGAGATGGTACCCTTGGCTGCTCAGGAAACTTAAGTAGAATCAGCCCGACAACATTCCTCAGGGCTATGAGATGTGATGTGGGTCTTGGGCTGGAGACTTGGCTTAGAAAGAAGGAACACCCGTCAACCTTCTATTCCTATCATCTACATGGTGGCTTGAAATGATCTGTGAGTCCAGTTCCAGCAAATGTGAAACTGCCTTCTGACCTCAAGGGCAGCAGGCATGTGAGGGCTGCCCATTCATAGTTGTAGGCAAAACACCCCTACATATAGAACAAATCTTACTAAAGCAATACATCTATAGTCGGAATGGTGGCATACACATTTATTCCCTCCTCTCAGGAGTCAAAGTTTGACTGATTCAGGGAGTTCAGAGCTACCCTTATCTAAATAACTAATCACCAACCAGTGAAACCTATGGAGTGAGGATCTTTCATAAAATTGAACCAGAGCTGGGCAGGGTGGCACAGGACATTAATCCCAGCACTACAGTCAGAGACAGGAGCATCTTTGATTTCGAGGCCAGACTGCTCCTCAGAGTGGCTTATGGGACATGTAGGGCTCTTAAACAAAGACACCCTGTCTCAAAACAACAAAACAAACAAACACACAAACAAGGGTAAGTTTCCCAGACTGTGCAGGTTCAGACGTAAACCCCAGGATTAGGGCGGTAGAAGCAGGTGAATCTCTGAGGTCAAGGTTAGTCTGGTCTACAAAGTGAGTTCAGGAAGAACCAGAGATGGGTAAACTGACCAGCCCTGTCAAAAAAATCAATCAATCAATCAATCAAACAGAGAGGCAAAAACAGAACAAAAAATGCCCAAAACACAAAATAAAATTCTTAAATAAAACCTCAAGAGACCTGATGTGCATACTCTATTTAGCATGCATGAACAATGTCACACATCAGAAGGAATGGAGGCCTTTGTATACATACCCAATGGTGGGAAAAAATCTTTCTTCAGGCTTTGTGCTCAATGGGAGGGGGTAGATCCCTGATCCTGTTATATTGCTATGAGTTTACTTCTAGAGATTTTCTGTAATTGACCTGTGTCCCTCTGAGCACTTTGTGCAGGCTGTCCTTGGGGAATTTCATGTAGAGTAGAATCTGTTGTTTGGGTGTCATTATTTCACCAAGGTTCTAGGAGCCCTGTCCCGGTGAGGTTGACCTTCTGTTCCATGCTCATCAGAGTAGAAGGATAGAAAGCCTCAAAGGTATTCTTGTTATTTGTTTCTTGTTTCTTTGTGGGTTTTTTTTTTGGGGGGGGGGAGGGCGGTATTTTTTACTTCTGTCTTTGTTTCCAGTGTTTCCTCTGGACTTGGCTGAAGCTGAGATCCTGCTACTAAGCCTTGTTCTCTGTCTGGCTATGAAACTTCTAGCCCCCTTGCTCATTTGGTGCACAGAGCTTTTATTCTGGTAGCTTGGTGCCCACTACCACCTATGCAGATGTAGCAGCTCCTTCAACAACCGTGCCTATAGTATTTAGCCATTCACATCTTCCTAGCACACACAATTCCTTTCTGTTTTCACCTCTGAGCCACACCAGTAGGACCTGGGAAGGAACAATGTGAGCCTAAGAGCAACACCTGTTTGCTGCCCAAAGCTATGAGCAATCATTTTCTTCCTTGACTGACAATTGAATTTTACAGGCATAAGTCAGAGACTAAAATCTAGAAATCCAATGGAACTGATAAGCTCGGCTTCTCTCATTTATGTTCTCCAGAAATTTGGCTGTGACAGGACAATGGCCACATCTAGGCTTGGTCCTCAACCTTTGCATATCTTGAAAATCTCTACCAGATGTGTCTAGAGAGTAACCTCAGAGATCATTTCAGAATCACTTCTTCCAGGGGAACACAGCATCAATGACACAGGTTCCTATGAAAGTAGAAAACATATATCAGCTTCCTTCCAGTCCAGTGGACACCTTGTAAAGGCTTACCAGCTACAAGTCTTGGAACAACTTCTCTTGAGGCACTCTCCTGAATACTGTGCCTCATTCAAGGAGCCACTGGTCTTCTCCATGTTGGGGGCTCTATCATGACCAAGAGTGCTATAGCTCCCAAATTTCAAGATTCTAAAATTGTACTATCTTACTTATCAGGTCTAGATATTGAGATCCTTTCCTGTAATGAACCCCATATTATTCGTTATGGCTGCCTAGGTGAAATAGTTTCCATGTATAAACCCATCTACACTCCAATTAAAGAAGATACTATCTCTGCCTCTTTGTGTAGTATGAGCCTTTTGCCTGTCTAGTTCCTATCTTGGTGGCATTATCTGTTGACAATGTGCTAAGATTACACTCCTTCATGTTAACCACATATGGGATAAAGAGATGGTTCAGGAGTTAGGAGCATGGGGGATAAAGACAGAGGAGCTGACACAGAGAAGCTTGGAAATGATCCTGAGGTATCTGTTAGAGAAGCCAGTGCTCTAACTATTCAGTCATATCTCCCTCCCCTTTTCTTTGCTTTTTCCTTAGTGAAAATATTTTTTTTTTCATACAATGTGTTGTGATTATGGCTTCAACTCCCCCAACTCCTCTGAGATCATTCCCACATTATTTTCCATCTCAATCCACACCCTTTGTATCTCTCCTGAGAAAAGAAACAGGCACTTAAAGAATCCTGAAACATGTGTGGCAGTATACAAGTGTACTCCCAGGACAGGGGAGAAAGAGGCAGGACCACCTCCAGCCTGGCCTAGGAAGTGAGTTACAGAACAGTTGAACTTACAATCAGACCCTGCTTGAAAAACAAACACAGAAATTAACAAATCAACAAAAAAGCAACAGAAAACCAAAAGAAAAGAAAAACACACAAGTTGGAACAGGACAAAATAAATAAACCAACAGAAAAAAGGGAGCCAATCCCACCCCCTCAAAAAAAAAAAAAAGTAGAACCACCAACAACAGCAAAAACAAATCCCAAAGAAATACAGAATACATTCAAAGACACAGAAATCCCAGAAAAACAGGAAAATGGTAGCTGTAATAGACAAGCAAAGAACTTATAATCTAAAATTAAAACAATATAAATAAACAAAAGTACATGACACAACTTTCTAACACTCAGATTTGCTAAAAAGTCTTTGAGTTTGTTTTGCTTTCCTACCTACAACTGGTCAATTAGTCTCCCATTAAGAGAGAGATTTGCACAGGGCGTGGTGGCGCATACCTTTAATCCCAGCACTGGGGAGGCAGAGGCAGGCAGATTTCTGAGTTCAAGGCCAGCCTGGTGTACAAAGTGAGTTCCAGGACAGGCAGAGCTATACACAGAAACCCTGTCTCGAAAAACCAAAAAAGAAAAAGGAAAAAAGTAAAAGAGAGAAGAGAGAGAGAGAGAGAAAAGAGAAAAGAGAGAAAAGAGAGAAAAGAGAAAAAAGAGAAAAAAAGGGAAAAAAGGGAAAAAAGAAAAAAAGAAAGAGTGAGATTTGCATCCACAGGAAATTCCCATTTAACTCCAGGCAGAGGTGGCACACACCTTTAATCCCAGCACTTTGGAGGCAGAGGCAGGCAGATTTCTGAGTTCCAGGCAAGCCTGGTCTACAGAGTGAGTTCCAGGACAGCCAGGCCTACACAGAGAAAAGCTGTCTCGAAAAAACCAAAAAAAAGAAAAAAGGAAAAGAAGTTTCCATTTAACAAGGTTAGTGTTTCATTTTTAAGACTTTATGGATTGGAGACAGCTTTTGGGTTAGGAAGGGGAGCTTCTCTCAGTACTGTCATGTGGTATAAATCTGTACATGCCCTGTGCCCGCTGATTCAAGCTCTCTGAATTCATATGTGAATCAGGTCTGCTGTGTTTTAGAAGGCCTGGTATCTTCAGTGGAAGGACGGCTACTATGAACATAGTCAAGCAAGTGTCTTTGTGGTGTTGTGGGTCCTCTTTGGCTTTCTGTCTGGGAGTGGTAAAGCTGGCTCTAGAAGGTAGAATGAATCTCAAAGAGATTTTGAGAAACTGTCAGATTGATCATACAAGTGGTTGTACAAGTTTGCACTCTCTCCACCAATAGAGATGTGTTCCCCTTGTTCCATAACCTCCCCACATGAGCTCTCAAATGAGGTTGAGAGCTCTGACTCAATATCTGAAAAGGCTGCATGTTACAAAAAGAATTAAAAGGGTGGAGTTTACCCATCTAATTCAATTCCAGTTTGGGATTGGTAGGTGTGGATACAAAAGGGAGGGGTGAGCCATAGGTATATAAAGGCTTCAGTGGAGCCAGAGAACACACTCAGAGATCTGCAGCCTGGATAAATGACTTGTTTGGCCAGCACTGAGAGACCTATCTACAGTGTTCAGAAGTAGTAGGTAAGGATATTCCCCTGGGTCATGCAGTTGGATGTAGAAACCTTTAGTCTCCCACATATGACCAAAAAATGTTAATTTTTATCTCCTTACAGGAACACATTGAACATCTGGTATTTAATTCCAAATGAAGTTTTAGCTTCATCACAAATATATATGTTAAGCAGTTGATTTCATTATTATGGTTGATTTTTTAAAAAGAAGGTCTTTCTATTTTGTTTAAGCTCTCCTAGAAATGACCATGTGGCATTGGGTAGGCTGAAATGCAAGAACCTCCTTACTCAT
The DNA here is from genome assembly GCF_978045245.1 of Mus caroli. NCBI lineage: Eukaryota > Metazoa > Chordata > Mammalia > Rodentia > Muridae > Mus > Mus caroli. Next base: position 98,297,938 of record NW_028227259.1, on the reverse strand, counting down.
AAGCCTCCTCAGTGCATAGATTACTAGTGCATTCCCTCACATTTCCATTCACTCAAATGTTTGTGTTTGTTTTTGTGAGTCACTGGCTCATACTGGAGTCCTGGAGACCATGTATCTTTGAACACCTTTAACTCACAATAGCTGGAGTTACACTTGGAGAACATACTCAATGTCTTACCTTAGGCTTTGCCTTACATCACTTTCACATAGCTTTGATTTTTTTGATATGGTCTTCATTAGGGACCCAGGAAACCCTGATAACTATAGGAACCCATTGTCATCATCATGCTTAGTGGGTCAATATTGATCCAAGACACAAGGGTTTGTGTGTGTGTGTGTGTTTACTGTTTCCATGATCATTGTTTGTTGCATTTTTGTTTTGTTGGTTGTTTTCGTTTTCTTTTTTTTTCCTTTTTTGTTGATTATTTAATTACATTTGAATTGTTGTTCTTTTTCCCAGTCTTCCCTGACCATCATCTATCCACTTTGACTCTAAGACAATACTCCCTTACACACACACCCAATTCCCAAAAAGCCTCCAGAGGACCAAGCATCTCCCTTCCCATGGATATGAGATAATTCAAACATCAGCTACATATTTATCCAGAGCCATGGATGCACCCATGTACAAACTTTCGGTGGTGGTTTCATCCATCAGAGCTCTGAGGGGTCAAGTTAGTGGATAATGTTGTTCTTCCTATGGGGTTTCAATCTCTTTCACCTCTTCTGTTCTTCCCTAAGCCTTCCATTGTGTTCCCCTGGCTCAGCCTTATAGTTGCCTATAAGTGCCTGCAATTGTCTTATATACTGGCACAACCTCTCAGAGAACAGCCATACCAAACTCCTGTCTGTAAGCACATCTTGGCATCAGCTATAGTGTCGGAGATTGGTGTCTGCTGATGGGATGGATCCCAGGGTAAGCAGTCTCTGGATGGTCTTTCCTTCAATCTCTGATTTATATTTTGTCCACACTTTTCTTTAGATGGGAACAATTCTAGTTTTAAAATGTTGAGATGGATAACTGGGCCCTTCCCTCACCTGGGGACACGCCTATCCACTGGGGCTGGTCTCCTAAGGTTCTATATCCTTTGTGCTGCACATTTTGGTTTGGGCCATCCACATTAAGTCCTGTGATGCTTGTCAATTCAATATTTCTTTCATGCTTTTTTTTTTTTTTTTTTTAAGAGTGGATCACAAACAAAAAAAAATTTTTTTTTTTGAGACAGGGTTTCTCTGTGTAGCCCTGGCTGTCCTGGAACTCACTTTGTAGACCAGGGTGGCCTCGAACTCAGAAATCTGCCTGCCTCTGCCTCCCAAGTGCTGGGATTAAAGGTGTGCGCCACCACGTCCGGCTACGAACAAAATTTTTGTTCCAAAAATTAGATACCCATTTTTGTGGTAGAGAGGCTGCCATGATGCCAGTGTGGGGGACTGTCTTTCCATCACCAGTATAGGATGAATAGGTAACTTGAAGTCTCTAGCATTGCATGAGCAGTAACTCACTAGCTTAGTGGTTGATGTGATGGTGAGGAAGTTTTATAAACTTTGTCTTAAATGAATATTCATTTCTGACTCCTTCCCCAGGATCCTTCTGATTGGAGACCTTTAGAAGATGTGTGTTCAGGGGACCCTGGCGGGTGACAGTCCGGGAAGCATGGTCGAGGCTGGCAGGGCCAGGCCCCTGCAAGGTTCCCCCTGGACCCTGGCCACCACTGCCAGGAGCTCTGCTTCCTGTGGACCAGTGCCCGCGGGCAGGTCTGAGGGAACCGGAAGAGGCAGCTTGGCCTGGATCGCTGAGAAGAAGGTGCAGCTGTGCTCTGCTTCATGGGCAAAGAAGCTGGAGAAACTCGGCGTGTACTCTGCCTGCAAGGCAGAGGAGTCCTGTAAATGCAATGCCTGGAAGAACCCTAACCCCTCTCCTATTCCACCAAGAGGAGACCTCCAGCAGATAATCGTCAGTTTGACAGAACCCTGTCAAAGCTCTCGCCATGCCCTTGCTGCTCATGTTTCTCACTTGGAGAATGTGTCAGATGGTTTCTTCTATATTGAAAGCATTTTTATGTTTTCTAATTTAAAATTAATATTTTCTTATAGATATTGTGCAATAAAACAGAAGTAGAATGTGGTTTTTGCAAAGGCTTTAAAGGCTGACAAAAAGTTTACATTTGAAAAATTAATATATTGTACTGGTACAAAATAGTTTTAAATTATATTTTGAAAGCTAAAAAAAAAAAAAGGAAAATGAGTGTTCATACCCCACCCACAATCCAAAAGCTGGCAATTCAGACTCTGGTGAGAGAGGAGGCTTTAGGCATGTCTGATCTGGAGGAGATGGCCCATGGACTCTTCCCAGCACTGTTCAAGGAAGCCTTCAATGGCAGACATGTAAAGCTCATAAAGGCATTGGTGATAGCCTGGCCTTTCCACGGTCTACCTGTGGGGGCATTGATGAAGACTATTAATGAAACATGGAAACATGGCAGGCTGTGCTAGATGGAGTAGACATTCATCGAACAAGAGGGTTTTCACTGCAGGTAAGCAGTTTCCAAGTCCTGTAGAAGGGAGCAGAAGGAGTACACATTAGACATGGTCAGGGAGATTAGTTTTGTCATAAATGGATCAGATGCTTCTGATGTCATCATCAGGCATGGATACAGGGTTCTTGACAGCTACTGCTTACTTGTACTGAGGATAGTTGGCTCTGGATTAGATTTGAATATGGACTAGAGTAAATGTGACCTCACAGTAGAATGAGCCTATCCCTGACATCCCCACAAGAACTAATAATATAAGTAAGGAGAAATAAAGTGTACCTTACTGAAAGAAAACTATACAGAAGCACAGGAAAGCTTCTGTAGCATGCCAGAGTCCAACGTGGATATCAGGTCCTGAAAAAAACATACAAATTAGTAGGGAAGAGAGCCGAGTTTAGATTTAAGTAATAAAAGCTAATTCAGGGTCTGCCATCATTCATATGTGTCACCTGCAGGAGGAAAAAACTGCAGTTTCTCGACCTGCGGAACGTGTACCATAACTTCTGGAGCATAAGAACTGAGTCAGAGGATAGTGACTGTTCAGCAGATATCTTGGATGAAAAGCAAGCCATGAAGGTCCGTCCCACATATGCACTGAGGCAGCATCTGAAGGTCACAGTTGACCTGTGCATCAGGCCGTGCCTTGATGAAGCACAAGCATGGTTCTTGAAGTGGGCCCAGAAGAGAAAGGGCTCCCTATATTTCTGCTGTACAAAGATGAAGATCTGGACTCTGCCAGTAAAAGATCTCAGACATATCTTCCATGTTTTTCATCCAGAGCACATCATGGAGTTAGAACTAAATACTGAATGGAGTCTGTTAGAGTTGGCACATTTTGCCCCCTATTTAGGGCAGATGGGAAATGTTCACAATGTATTCCTGGCACCCCTTCACAAGACCACCTTCCCTATTATCAATAGAACAAGAGTCAGAGAAGCCAAGTGTATCAACAAGTTTATTTCTCAGTTCTCCAAATTCAACTGTCTCTAGCATCTCTTCATGTTCTACATCTATTTTCTCAGAGACCAGATGAATCAGGTCCTAGGTTAAGCAAGAATAGACAGTTGGATCAGCTACCAAAGCAAATCTGTCTGTCTTATCTAAAAGATTAGTGGTACATGATGCCAGTCAGTCACTAGGAACAAGCATTTAGAGATTTATAAGACTCTGAACGTTGTCTCTTGTTTCCATGTTCACTGAGATATACAAGGGAAATTTTACAAGTTAAATCAGTTTCTGAAATGAGCACTCATGATATAGAGAAGTGATTTGGTGTAAAGAGAAGGTCAGAACTAGTAAGAATAGGATGTCATTCTTTCTGGAATCAAACCCACATAATCAAATGGAAAGGGAAGAGAAATGGGAGTCTATAGTGAGGAGTCAGGGTACTCATTAGCACAGTGTGAACTTGAGTTATATGCTCAGAACTAGAAGAGTAGCCTTCTATCTTCTTTCAGTCACCATGAGTAATATATTTTGAGGCCAAGTAGTGCTGAGTGCATTGGGCAGAAGGACGAGCCTGGGATGTAATGAGAGCAAGTATGACTGCAGAGAGTATGATAAAATGCAGATTCAGTGAGCGCACAGCAAATATTAACATCCTGTGAGAATTTTATTGGGATGGAGTTTCTTCTGTGTGCTTTCTGGGATTAGAGGACAAACCAGTTCTCAGGTTTAGAGTAAGGCCATGAGATAAATTGCGAGGTTGACATGACTGAGCAGTTTCCAAAAGGAAGCATCGTAGATGATGTCCTTGACCATTTAGTCAAACTGACACTAGGGCACTTGGTTCCTTCTACAACTTTGTATATCCCAGTCAAACCTCTACAAGACTATTTGCCAGAAATAACCATCTGTCTACTTTATCTCTAGGTGCCTGAATACACCCTTGAAGACCCTCTCCATTAGTTACTCCCTGATTTCACAGAGAAATTTGGATTCCTTCGCCTGCTGTCAGAGCCTCTTTCAGCTAAAACATCTGGAGTTGAGAGGGGTGGCCTTACTTGATTTACATCTTATGCCTCTGAGAGGTTTCCTCATGAACGTGGTAGGCACTCTGGAGACTCTGGATTTTCAGGAGTGTAGAATGAAGGACTCCAAGCTCAGTGTCTTCCTACCTGCATTCAAACAATTCTCTCAGATATCCAATGTCAACTTATACAGCAATGACTTCTCCATGCCTATCTTGAAGGACTGTTTGTGGCACACAGTCAACTGGAGCAAGATGAATGTGGAACAATACCCTGCTCCTATGGAATGCTATGATGAGTTGGGTCATGTCCTGTAGAAAGATTTTCCCAACTTTGTCAGGATCTTATGGATACACTGAGGATAATTAGGCAGATCAAGAACAGCTCCTTTGCTACAGATATCTGCCATACATGTGGGATGCACCAGGTCTTTGACCAGGTGTCCAGACTTTGTTGTTGCTGGCAGTAAATTGGAAACGTTCTGGATTCAAATGAACAATAGGCTTGGGACACATCTCTCACCTAGGGAACTCAGAGCCTGTGGCTTCTGACACCGCTCAGATGGTTAGAAACTAAAGGATGTTCATTGACTGGTATCTGGGAAACTGAGCTTGACAAGGGGAACAGTTGGATGGACTGTGGGAACAGGGCCCTAGTGGAGTCAGAAACACAGCTTGTCATTGTTACATGTCTTCTCCCTGGACAGACTAACTAGTCTGGATACCTATAAACCTGGATACCTATAAACCTGGATGTTCTCTCAGTGTGGTCCTTGACTGTTACCAACCTCACTACCAGGTTCAGGGTCAGGAAGGTTCAATGGGTAGAGAAATGGAAAGACACTGGTATTTCATGAGTGAAGCAAAGGTATTGGTAAAATTAACGTGATATATTAAAATGAAAGTTTTCTTGCACTTCTCTTCCTTGTCCTTTGCCTGGGCTACATGTACAACAAACCTGTGTGGCTGAACAGTTACATGCACAAAACATTTAAACTAATGGGAGCAACATAGACACACCTACTATGAAGGAGAATTAAAAGGATCACAGATAATTAACATCTAGTACATTCAGACCACAAGGAACCTTGGACCCATCAGACATGCCTAAAGTGAAGAAGAGAACATAGTGCAAAGTAAACAGGATTTCCAGTCTGGCATTGTAATCTTGACCTTTTTGTAAAGCTTTACAGAGATGACTAATGGAACCACTAAATCCATCTGTTATGTCATATGTCCCTAAATCCTTATTCCAATGTACTCCAAAACTCTATGAAGTACCCATATTTATTTAAAGATATCCAATGAAATGCAGGTTTCTCTTCTCCATAAACCATTTACTGTACAAAAAAAAAAATGTATTTTAAGTCTTCAGTTGTAATCAAAAGAAGAGAGAAATATCACCCTCTGCCTTGTCATTATATCCCCTTTCTGTATAGTAACCTCTTAATAAAATAATTTGTTACTCTATATTTATTGAACACTTAAAACAGGAGTTCTTTCTTTAAATATCATTGTCATTGTCCAAATTGAATAAAGCATGTAAATTTAATGGCTATGCAACAATCACCCTCTGGAGTGAAGTACAGGTCACAAACTTGGGAAGGTGGATAAAGTTATCAGCTATGGTGGGAAACATATGAACTTCTAGGCTGGCCTAAAGTAAAGAGGAAGACAAAAAATAAAGAACATACCTCTCTCAGGCTCGTTCTTTCTCTCTTCCTCCTCAACCTGTCTCCCTGTCTGAATGTCCAGTTACCTGACCTTGTTCCTTAGGACCAGTAAACTCACCTGAGATTTTCTGACACTTAAAATGTTTTCATATTCTTAAAAAAAACAATGTGTAGATGGAGAGAGATTATTCACGGTGAAGAGCACACACTAATTTTGCAGAGAACCAAAGTTCTATTTCAGAGCTAATTATAAGTTGGCTGTCAAATGGAACTCAGGGTTCAGGTGCTAGGAACCTCATTTCTGTCCTCTATTGATCCCATCTTTCACATGCACAAATCCACATAATACACATACATGTAGCTATTCAAAGAGCTGAAGAAGTCTTTAAAAAATGGACTTAATTTCACGAAGGAATAAAAAATGGCCCAATTAATTAAAATGATCATTTTGATCAGGACCAGTTGTTCGGCTCTTTCATGAGAGCATGTGGAGTTTAAGGCATATCCTTTGAGCTCCATTGGTGAGCAATAGTGTAGGGTGGTCTGGGCTCCAGAAGTGGACCTCTGGCACCATGGGTGAGTGAGAGGAAATTAGGAGTTTGTCACTGTACAACATTTCCTTCTGTATGCATTTTATGTATATTCCAGTTCTATTTGCATGTATCCTTGCATGACAGAAAAAGGTATCAGAATCTTGTATAGATGGTTGTCAGCTACCAGATGGTTCTCTAGAACTGAACTCCAGTTGTCTGAAAGAGCAGACAGGGCTCTTGCTTACTGAGGGAGGATTCTTACAGGCCCATGTGTGACAATGGTAAACACACTCATGGATACACAATCACAAGGAATCAGGAGTCTCTTTTGGACAAAAGCTTATGATTTGACATTATCTTTAATTCATTTCAATTAAAACATTTTGTGTACATGTGTGTGTTGCTGGTTTGCTTGATTGTTTGCTTTTTTTTAGATAGTCACTATGTAGATCTGCCAATGTAATACCAATATCCTGAGTCATTCCAAGAATGGTCTGGATGTGCATCATTTCATAGAATGTTTACCTAGCCATTCACAGGATCTGTGAACCACATTAAACAGGGTGTGATAATATGTAACAGTTATCTCAGCACCCTATAGGTTGAGAATTCAGAGCAGAAATTCAATATCATTCTATGTACTTATCTAATACCTAATTTAAAAATTCTAGAAACTTCTTCTTGACTTGGAGTTAGAGTCCCTGAGCACTTTCCTTGTGCTGTCTCTTGACTTCATGTTATCCCTGATCAGGAACGGAATAAAAACTGTGCAAAATAGGTAAATAAAAATCAAAATAACAAAAACACCTAGACGATTTCTATATTATGAACTTTAAGGGTATGTTGATAACAGAAGAGAATGCAACCATGTACAGATGGAGGGAGATAAGGACTAAAATAAATATGACCATGGCTATTTATGTCTGAGGGAAACGTCTGACTGAAACAACATTCTTTGTAAAATTTACATAATCTAATGATCAGTTATAAGTACATACTAACTATAGATACAAAGCTTCACACCAATGTTCAGAACTTTATTTTATATCAAAATAATTGCTATTTTCAAGATTATTTAGTGTAATTATAATTGCCTCGTGAGAATATATGTTGCTAATACATATCAGGAAAACTTTTTTCTATTTAGTTTGTGCCAAGTTTAAATGCTAACACATCTATCTCCCTGTTGATCATTCCCTTTTTTTTTTCATTAATTCATTTGTGTATTCACTTTACCACCTGATCACCTTTCGCCTTTCCTTTCCACTAAGTCCTACCGTCTGACCTTTTCCCCTAATTTCCTTCTCCCATTCTCAGGAGAATGGTGCCACACAACCCTGACACACCAGGTTGCATCAGGATTAAATGCATCTCCCTCTAAAGCTAGACAAGTCAGTCCACAATCAAAAAGGTTCCAAATGAAGAGAAAAAGTTCAAAAACAGAAAACGCCCAATCTCATTTTTGGGATACCCACATTAAGACCAAGCTTCACATTTGTTCCATGTGTGTAGAAGGCCTAGGTCTAGGCCATGCATGCTCTTTGGTTGGTTCAGTCTTTCTGAAGCTCAATGGGTCCGAATGGCTTAGCTCTGTAAGTCTCTTTCTGGTATACTTGACCACATTGTAAGACATTGATGACCCATACCTACTGGAGACTGCTAAGTAAAGACTCAGAGCCAGTGATCAATTCAAGAGCAAGAGAAATTGATTATACCAGTTTCCTGGGGTTGTCCTACAACTCAAGAAGTGGTGCCAATCCCACATGGCCCATTTGGCCAGGTTTTACACAATAACTAGGCACAATATCATTGGTGGAACATTATGACTTTTAAACTGTTTGGGCAATAGGGAATGAGGTGGCAAGGATTTCTCTTGTCTGTAGGTGGCCAACAGAGTCTGCCCTGAGGTTCTCCTGAGAAATGTAATCCACAAAAGAAGTGGTTCCTACATGCTTCATGACATCCTCTGTCTTCCAGGAAAGGTTGGGTCCTTAGGCTCTTTTGTTTGGTGGAATTTGGTAAAAGCCCTGGACTAATCACTTCACCATCAGGCTCCGTCTATCCTTCCTCTGATCTTTCCACAAGACTCAAAGAATTCTGCTTAATTTTTGGCTGTGGGTATCCATCTGTTGCCATCAGGTGCTGGATGAAGCTACTCAGAAGACACTATGCATGGCTTCTGTCCTATAGCATAACCAAGTATTGAGAGTGTCAGAGTTTGGCTCTCATCCATGGGGTAGGTCTCAAGTTTGGTTAATCATTGGTTGTTTATTCCTTCAATCTCTGCTTTATCTTTATCCCTGCATATCTTGTAGGCAGGGAAAATATTGGATGGAAAGATTTGTGGGTGGGTTTGTGTCCCCTTCCCTCCATTGGAAATCCTGCCTGGCTAGAGGAGGTGGCTACTTCATCTCTATACCCATCTGCTGTGTTCTGAGCCAAGGTCATTCCCATATCCTCCCAGCAGCCTGCCCCAACCCAGGTCTCTGGCTTCTTCCTGAGATGCCCCCACATGAATGGGTTTTTCCTCTCCCAGTCCTTTGGAGACAGCTCTTCCCACCACACCTGATCCCCAAAACTTTTCCTGTCCCCATATCCTCTAACATCCAGGTCCCACTAATCAAACACTATTCATATACATTTTATTTCCCCTTTTGAGTGAGATGCAATCATCATCTTACCTTGGGCCCTACTGTTTCTTAGCCTCTTTGGGTGTTTGGATCATAGTATAGTTATCCTGTATTCTATGGGTAATATTCACTTATCACCAGTACACACTATGCAAGTTCTTTTGCATCTGGGTTACTTCACTCACAATGATATTTTCCAGTTTTCTCCATTGGCCTGGAAATTATAAAATAGTCCTTATTTTTAATGGTTGATTGGTATTTCATGGCATAAATGTACAAGATTTTTCTTATCCATTCTATGGGTGCTGGAGAGGTGGGCTGCTTCCAGTTTCTAGTTATTATGAATAAATATGCTATGAATGTACTTTAGCAAGTGTCCATATACTCTGGGGGAACATATTTTCAATATATTCCCAGGAGTGGTATATCAGGGTCTAAAAGTAGAATTATTTCTGAGAATTACCCAGATTAATTTCCAAATCTGTTGCACAAGTTTGCAAACACTTATCGCAACAGTGGGATGGTATTCCTAGCTCCACATCCTCACTAGTTTGTGCTCTTACTTGAGTTTTGATCTTAGCCATGATAATGTGTATAGGATGGAATCTCGGGGTCCTTTCAGTTTGCATTTGACTAGGAATAGTAAATATTTTTAAGTGCTTCTTGACCATTAAAGATTCCTCTTTTGAAAATTCTGTTGACCTCTGCACCCCTTTTTAAAATGGGGTATTTGGTTTGCTGATGTCAAATTTCTTGAGGTGTTTATAATGTTTGTATATCAGCACTCTGTCAAATATACAGTCAGTAAAGTTAATTTTTCATTCTTTAGGCTACCATTTTGTCCTATTGATGCTGTTGTTTGCCTTACAGAGGCTTTTCAGTTCCATGAAGCCCATTTGTTGTTGATCTTAATGCATGAGCTATGGATGTTCTGGTCAGGAAGTGGTCACCTTTTACAATAACATAGAGGGCCCTGACACTATTAATGATATTCTTCTACCAGGAACAAGTAGGAGTGGACGGTATTGAAGTATTTACACTATTGCAGTTTGGTTTCCTTCTAATCTGATTGTGACTGAGCACCTTTCTTTTCTCTTGAAGTAAGAAAGTATTTCATACCCAAGAGCCACCATGAGCTATAGCGTAAAGAGGACGTTCCTCTTACTCTGAACTGGGGACCACTGTGCAAGAGTGAGGGAGAGGGACTGGCATTTCTTATCACTGGTTTCCTGAAAGACCAAGGTCCGTTGCCAGGAAAGGCAGAAGAATCCAAAGAGAACATGTGGAATAAAATCACCCTGAGGCCCAGGTGAGTTAAACAACCTTGATGACAGACACATGAGGGCATTGCAGCCCATTTCCCACTGCCAGAAGAATCAGTACAAGCTCAGCTTTTGTTAGCTTCATTTCTAATGGATTTCTATCTAGTTATATTTTCAAGTACAAATTAATCATGGTTGCAAGAGCTGGGGAGAGGGTGGTGGTGTATGGAAGCTTCTCAACCTAGCCCTTGGTGAGAACACACAACTACCCTAGGCACCATTTATATTCAGTGTCAGTTCTGCCCCCTACTGGAATCTAGGTTGATCTTGGTCACAGGATTGTTTCAGAGAATTAAAGAACCTACTACCTGCACTCCCAGCCAGTAAGGATCATTCTTCAAAATAACATGTATTTTCTAAGACAGAAAAATCACAATCCATTACTAACTGCATTGTATGAACTTACCGGAACTTACAAACCATATTATCTTACTTAGTGTTTCTATTTCTGAAATAAAAAATCATGACCAAGCCAGGCAGGGGTGGTGCATGAGTTTCATCCCAGCACTTTGGAGTCAAAGGCTGGTGCATTTCTGATATCAAGGCCAGCCTGGTCTACAGAGTGAGTTCTGGGACAGCCAGGGCTGCACAGAGAAAATATGTCTCTATAAGGACAAAAAAAAAAAAAAAATTACGACCAACAAAAATCAGGGACGTTTATTTGGCTTCCCATCAGAGAAGGGGAGGCCTCAGACAAACACACATTAGCTTATCAAGGTGCATATTTTTCTATTGAGGCTAGGCAAGTCATCCCACATGGAGGATAGGGACCAATGAGAGCCAAAATTCTTTTTCAGTATCCCCTTCCAGGTTCCTGGTTACTGTCTTGCTCTAATTCCCCTCAATTAAGGACTGTGACCTGAGGGATGTAAGAGGAAAAAAAATCCTGTCTCCTCATGTTACTTTTGGTCAGATTGTTTTGTCACACAGCAGAAAACTGATTAAGTAAGACAGCATGTCCCAAATCCAGATGCCTTGTCTACATTGACAGAGCACACATATGGTAATATGTATCTTATAGAGAGGCCAACTGGTCCAGGGAATACAGAGTAATGACAAAAATCCTATGCTTTCCCATCATATCTACTGTACCTCTAACTGAGTCTTGCTTCAAGAAATGCTATCTAATTGAATGGAGAGAGATCTGTGTTTACATGCCAGGCTCTTGTAGGACTGAGGAAGCAGTACCTGAGACTCTTGTGGAAATTCCTTCCTCAAGGATTCTTTGGAAATTGCTTCTCTCATTGTAACTCATAATGTATCTGTCACACTTCAAGAATATGTTGGGGGTGACAACTAACATGACAGCATAAAACAGAATCTGTGGTCATAGCTGCAAGGAAAGCATGTGGGGGGGGGGACCTGGGTGAGAAGAGAAGTGAAGCAGGTACAACCCTGATGACAGTCCTGTGCACTACACAGTTTTGTCTTTCTCTTTGTCTGTGGAAACTAAAAAGGGGCCAGTGGAGGAGGATAGCCACTCCTGGCCCGATTCTCTCCTATGCTCTGGGCAATCAAAGGCGGGAGGGGTGCCAGACTCCCTCCACTCTGCCCCAGGTGAGCATCAAAGCCATTGACCCCACTCAAGGGTGGGTGGACAAGGGGCAGTCCCTGATCAGGGTCCAGGGACAACACCCTGTTTCCCCGGGATTATGGGAGAGACGGCTTAGGGAGAGAGGCACAGCAGGCCTTGACTGGAGCACAGGAAGGCCTTCCATTGGGAGATTAGAAATGGCTCATTAGGTGAAAGCCTATCCCGTTATCTAAGCTCAGTGGTCCCTGATGAAAAGAGACAGTCTATGGTTATAGTTTAGAAAGGCAGGGAGAAATGAGAGGAGAGAGAGAGAGAGAGAGAGAGAGAGAGAGAGAGAGAGAGAGAGAGAGAGAGAGAGAGAGAGAGAGAGAGAGAGAGAGAGAGCAGTCATGGCCAAGAGGAGACAAAGGGAAAGAGAGAGAGAGAGAGAAGAAAGTCTAGAGAGTAAGAGGGAGAGATGAAGGGAAGGAGAGGAGAGGAGAGGAGAGGAGAGGAGAGGAGAGGAGAGGAGAGGAGAGGAGAGGAGAGGAGAGGAGAGGAGAGGAGAGGAGAGGAGTGAGAGAGTAAGAGGAGTGTAAGGGAGTAAGAGAGCAAGGTGGGGCCAAGCAGCCCCTCTTATGGTCTTTACTGTTGCTAGGTAACTTGGCAGGAGTTTAACCTGAAGGTCAAAAGCTAGGGACATTGCCTATATGACTACTAACCATGCTTCTCCTTTGGGACATGAGGGGGAGGTAACTTAGGAGCCAGAGTTCGAGGAGCAGAAGAAAACTCCTTCCATACCAGGTAGGTAAATTATCAGCACTGGGTCCCGGGGTTCAGACCTCAGCTCAACTGGAGACCAGACTGTGTATAGCCCAATGCCCAACATTTGTCCACCTCTACCTTGGGCCAGACAAGAAAGCACTGCTCTGAACCTGTAAAAAGAGTTAGATCTATTCAGATCAGTGAAAGGCAAATCTTGTGAATTCAGAGGAGAAGTCTGCAACTAAAATCTGGACAGCTTAAATGTACAGTTGGTTCCAAGGCATGCTGAATAAGTGGCCATTTTTGCAAGAACTAGATTTGCCTTTTTGATTATTTTTATAACCTTTGTAAAAAAAATGTGCTCATGATTAGGGTTATATTTAAGACTCAAACGATTATATTTATAAAGAAGAGTGTGTATACAAAACATATATGGGCCCAATAACAACTAAGCAGAAAACTGGCCATGAAGCTGAAGACAGGTGTAGAAGAATATAAAGGAGTTTGGGAGGAGAAGAAAAATGTTGTCATTGAAAATATTTCAATATTGAAGAAAACTGTTTCCCCCATACATTTATTACAAGTCCACAGATACAGATGTATATATTGACTTCTTATACTACATTTAGCTATACAACTTATGTGGCTTTTTCTTTTAATCCTAGATTCTGGTGTTTCTCCTGGTTGTCACACTTCCCAGAGCTGTGATGCAATCCACAGGACAAACGCTCTTCTCATCTGCCTGTCTAGACTAGAGGCTTCTTCCCTGTGACTATCCTGGCAGGAATGAAAGGGAAATGAAAGGAATGAAAGACAGTCTAGACCAGTGGGTCTCAATCTTCTTAATGCTGTGACCCTTCTTCAATGCACTTCCCATTGTTGTGGGAACCCCCACCAAAAAGTTATTTCATGGTTAGTTTTTAACTGCAATTTGCTATTGTTATGAATTGTAGTATAAATGTCTGATATGCAAGATATTTAATATGGTACATCAAATGAGTCCTGTTACATAAGTTGAGAACCACTGATTGAGAAGATGGGCTGAAGAAAATTGAGCAATAGATGTAATTCATTTTAAACTCATTAAAATGCCAGTATCTGCTAATAAAAGCTCTTCTCAAAAAGAGATTTGTATCTGCACTGGAGTTTTGATCACACACTCCCACATGGTCCTCAGCCAAGAATGTTCTCCCAGCAGATAAGGAACCAGTGCTACCTTTTGGCATTTCTACCCAGATACCCAGGGATATTATTAGAACTCTTGTTCTGGGTCCTTGCACAGAAAATCCTCAGTAAACTCATATCTCCTGATCTGATGAATTTCTTGTTTTATTGACTTATTAGGGGAGAGTGACCACACTTGGATTTTTAGATCTCTCAAACATCAGGCTCTGACCCTTACTTGCTGCAATAACAACTGCTGTCACCAGAACACTCACAAGAAGTAATTTAAAACAGAAAGAGTTCTCTTTAACCAACTGTTCTTGGGATACTCTCCAGCATGGTATTGTGAGAAAGGAGTTGTGGAAAGAGGAGAGCCCTGGTCACATTGTATTCTAATGGGAAGCCAAGAGAATGTGGTGCTCAGCTTGATTTCTCTCTTTAATTCAGTCCTGGACTCTAGCCCATTAGATGCTGCCACTCCCACTTAAATTGGTTCAAATTCCTTCTCAGACACAGGTCTTAGGAAAGAGTTGTGTTTCCATAGAGATTCTAAATCCCATCAACATGCTTAGCCATCACACTGAACCTAAACACCAAAAGTAGATGAGTGGATATTTTGATTGGCATTGGGAAGAAGTGTAATGTTTTGGCAAATGGGATTATCTGTCAACTAGACAGGCTCTAATCACCTAAGAAGATGGTATCTTGGAATCCAGGAGAGGTAGTTTATGGATTGAATTAAAGTTTAAAGGAGAGAAATCAAGTTCTTTTTCCAGATATACTGCTTCTTGGTGGGTATTTCATCACAGCAATTATCACTGGTCTTACTAGGGATCAGGCAGAGGAACTGGGATTCTTAACAGTTGTTAAAAGAAAGCTACTTTCTCTTGGGTATAGAATAGGATATGAGTTTGACCACTGACCCTGAGAAAAACCTGTCACTGTACTCTGTACCAAAGATTAGAACATTACATTGATACTCCAAATTTCATATTTCAACATAAGAGCAGTTTCATGATTTTTTTTGGTAAGAAGTTTTAAAAAACCTTAAATTAAAGCAGTTCTTAGATACATTTTTAAAAATCAAAAAATATTTAATTTTAAAAAGATATATCCCTTTATCTTAGGTGTTAATCCAAGTTCTTGTAAATCACTTCACCAAGCTGACCATCCCACAGGAGAGCTGGTTCACCTGAGGATACTCCAAGGACATGGGAGGAATGATCATCCCCTTAATAAGCTGCTGTTCTTATACTTTCCTCCTACCTGTTGCTCAGTCTTCTTCACTGCCGAACCAGCCTGTTGCCTGGGTTCTAACTCAAAGTTGTTAGTGCAGTCTTTACCCTTTCTCTCTCTAATACCTGTGTAAATTCTAAACATGCCAGCTGAGATATTCTAGGTTTTTGCTCTTGTCTTCTGTAGACCTTACCTGTATTTTCTATTATGTTTGCAGACCTCCATTGCTGCCCCTAACTCTAAAGACATGACTCTCTCTAATTATCTCCTTCCTCATCTGGTATTTTCTGAAATTTATAGCAGGCCTGTCTTCCTCTTAGACTCTAATAAGATGATAAAGGAGTTTCTTTCTGAATTTCTTCATGAATTATTTTTAATGTGCATCATCTCAGTGAGAAGGGCTATGACGTAATTCCTGGGAAGATTCAGTGACTACAGAGGCTGACTGACTGACTGACTGGCATGCAGTGACATGAGGAGGATGGAATGCATCAGGCAGGAAAATGAACAGACTTTACTTGGAAGCTTTAGGGTATTAAATAGCTGTGCCTTGTCTCACTCCACATGTCCCACTGAACATCCTGTTACTACAAATAAAACAGGACCTAATATCCTAACAGATTTTTTAAAAAATCTTATAGTATATTAAATTAAAAACACTAGTCCCAACAATCAAAATGCTTTAGAATGTTCTCAGATGGCATCTGAGGCTGATATGAGAGATTTTTCAGCTTTTCTAAACCTACCCATTAAATTTTCCAGCAATGTAAATATTTTTAAATTTTTACCAATGTATCTAAGAACTGCTTTAATTTAAGATTTTTTTTAAACTTACCAAAAAAACATAATGAAACTGCTTTTATGTTGAAATATGAAATTTGGAGCATTTTAAATCTTTTTTTTTCAAAACATGGCTTATTCTATTTGCCTCCAGAATAAAGGTATTAATTAATTTATTTTGAGATGAAACCTGTTTGATTTGTTGTTGTTGTTGTTGTTGTTGTTGTTGTTTGTATCCTCTTCTCTCCATTGATGTGTCAATCTTAACACTTTGTTCATGATACAAAGTACCTGAGCACTGCACTGTGGAACATCCTAGGATCACTTCCAGTAATAATCATTGAGCTATAAAAAACTACATCTTGCTTGCAAACAGACTTTCTCTGGGATCAGAGTCGTGAACCAGAAAACTCAAGAAATTAAAACAAAATAAAAACCACCTTTGTTAGGTTGAAGACAAACACTCTACTGTGGAGTTAAGCCACATAATATTTTCAACATTGTCTTTCAATTTTCTGTTAATATTTATGTTTAAAACGTTTAATTATGCATTTCTATATGTGTATGAGTGGAGTCCCAGGGGAAGCCAGAAGGTGATGGATCCCCCTGAATCTAGAGTTACAAGGGTTTGTGAACTACCATAAAGTGGTCCTGGGAACCCAAGTATGGTACCCTGAAAGAGCAGACAGTGCTCTTCGCTGTGTAGTCATCTACTTATTCCCCGTTTTTATTAATTGCTAATATTTTAAATTAAAATATATTTATACCACTTCCTTTGTCTCACTCCAACCCTTTCCATGTATGTACCTCTGATCCACATCAAATGCAGTGCTTCTATTTCTGTTTTACACACACACACACACACACACACACACACACACACTCACACACACAGACACACAGAGGCACAAACACAATTACACATACACATGTGAACATACGAGTATGGATATAGATGCCTAATATATAAATATAACCTGCTGAGTCTTATATATGTGTTTTGGTAAACTGAAACATGGTGTCCTATAACAGACTACCCCAGAAAGATATATGTGTCTTAGATGTGTGTGAGCAGCAGAGACCTTCTGCCTCTACCTCCTAAGTGGTGGTACAGAAAGTCTAATCACTGTGGTCCCTTAACAGAGTGTGGTGTTGGAGAGTGCTCATAGCATGCTAGGCAAGCCTTTCAGGAATTCAATACATCTCTAGTATCTACCTTTAAACTTTCTTTCATTTACTTTTTGTTAACATTCAGGGAACATAGACTCATTAAAGAAAAATGAAGTTCTCAAGGGTGAGAGAAATGTAAATAAAAATACTTAAAATATCTTCAAGAGGGGTTTTACTCTGTTACTAGTGAAAGAAAACACTGTGGTATTGGAATTTGTGTGTGATTGTGTGTAAGTCTGTGTATGTGTGTGTCTTGGAGAGTTTGGAGAGTTTTGTGAAAACTTGACACTTGCTAAAATCATCTGAGAATAGGGACTATGGGTTGAGAAAAAGCCTCAATAAGATTGAGATACAGCTCTTCTGGTTGGACCAGCACGGGTGTAGCTAGGGCGCAGGGTCAGCTGACACTCGCCAGCTACCCACATCACCCGCCACAAGATCTTAAGACTTCTGGTGAGTGGAACACAGCTTCTGCTCCAATCCAATTGTGCGGGACCAGAGAGTGCATCAGTTAGGGAAGCAGAAAACCGGCCTGAGTAGGGCCACAAGCCTCTTCCTGTCGGACCAGCACCAGGGTAGCTAGGGCTCAGGGTCGGCTGACACTCGCCAGCTACCCACAACACCCGCCACAGGATATTAAGACTTCTGGTGAGTGGAACACAGCTTCTGCTCCAATCCAATTGCGCGCGGGACCAGAGAGTGCATTAGTTAGGGAAGCAGAAAACCGGCCTGAGTAGGGCCACAAGCCTCTTCCGGTCGGACCAGCACCGGGGTAGCTAGAGCGCAGGGTCTGCTGACACCCACCAGCTACCCACGACACCCTCCACAGGATTTGGAAACTTCTGATGAGTGGAACACAGAGTCTGCTCCAATCTTTAAACAGTGACAACGATAACAACTAACCCCAGAGATTACCAGATGGCGAAAGGTAAACGTAATAATCTTACTAAAAAAAACCAAGACCACTCACCATCATCAGAACCCAGCACTCCCACTTCACCCAATCCAGGGCACCCCAACACACCGGAGAAGCTAGACACGGATCTAAAAGCATATCTCATGATGATGGTAGAGGACATCAAGAAGGACTTTAATAACACACTTAAAGAAATACAGGAGAACACAGCTAAACAGGTAGAAGACATTAAAGAGGAAGCACAAAAATCCATTAAAGAATTGCAGGAAAACCAGACCAAACAGGTGATGGGATTGAAGAAAACCATCCAAGACCTAAAAAGGGAAGTAGAGACAATGAAGAAAACCCAAATTGAGGCAACGCTGGAGATAGAAACACTAGGAAAGAAATCTGGAACCATATATGCGAGCATCAGCAACAGAATACAAGAGATGGAAGAGAGAATCTCAGATGCAGAAGACTCCATAGAGAACATCAGCACGACAATCAAAGAAAATACAAAATCCAAAAAGATCCTAACTCAAAACATCCAGGAAATCCAGGACAAAATGAGAAGACAAACCTACGGATAATAGGAGTAGATGAGAATGAAGATTTTCAACTCAAAGGACCAGCAAATATCTTCAACAAAATTATAGAAGAAAACTTCCCAAACCTAAAGAAAGAGATGCCCATGAACATAAAAGAAGCTTACAGAACTACAAATAGACTGGACCAGAAAAGAAATTCCTTCCGACACATAATAATCAGAACAACAAATGCACTAAATAAAGATAGAATACTAAAAGCAGTAAGGGAAAAAGGTCAAGTAACATATAAAGGCAAGCCTATCAGAATTACACCAGATTTTTCAACAGAGACTATGAAAGCAAGAAGAGCCTGGACAGATGTTATACAGACACTAAGAGAAGACAAATGCCAGTCCAGGTTACTATACCCAGCCAAACTCTCAATTACCATAGATGGAGAAACCAAAGTATTCCACGACAAAACCAAATTCACACATTATCTTTCCACGAATCCAGCACTTCAAAGGATAATAACAGAAAAAAAACCAATACAAGGACGAAAACCACGTCCTAGAAAAAGCAAGAAGGTAATCCCTCAACAAACCTAAAAGAAGACAGCCACAAGAACAGAACACCAACTAAAACAACAAAAATAAAAGGAAACAACAATTACTTCTCCCTAATATCTCTTAATATCAATGGACTCAACTCCCCAATAAAAAGACATAGAATAACAGCCTGGCTACAGAAACAGGACCCAACATTTTGCTGCTTACAGGAAACTCATCTCAGAGAAAAAGATAGACACTACCTCAGAATGAAAGGCTGGAAAACAATTTTCCAAGCAAATGGTAGGAAGAAACAAGCTGGAGTAGACATTATAATATCTGATAAGATTGACTTCCAACCCAAAGTCATCAAAATAGACAAGGAAGGGCACTTCATTCTCATCAAATGTAAAATCCTCCAAGAGGAACTATCAATTCTGAATATCTATGCTCCAAATACAAAGGCAGCCTCATTCATTAAAGATACTATAGTAAAGCTCAAAGCACACATTGCACCTCACACAATAATAGTTTGAGACTTCAACACACCACTTTCACCAATGGACAGATCATGGAAACAGAACCTAAACAGGGACACAGTGAAACTAACAGAGGTTATGAAACAAATGGATCTGACAGATATCTACAGAACATTTTTTTCCCTAAAACAAAAGGATATACCTTCTTCTCAGCACCTCACGGTACCTTCTCCAAAATTGACCACATAATTGGTCACAAAACAAGCCTCAACATATACAAGAATATTGAAATTGTCCCATGCAGCCTATCAGATCACCATGGACTAAGACTAATCTTCAATAACAAAATAAATAATAGAAAGCCAACACACACGTGGAAACTAAACAACACTCTTCTCAATGATATCTTGGTCAAGGAAGGAATAAAGAAAGAAATTAAGGACTTTCTGGAGTTTAATGAAAATGAAGCCACAACATACCCAAACTTATGGGACACATTGAAAGCATTTCTAAGAGGAAAACTCATAGCTCTGAGTGCCTCCAAAAAGAAACTAGAGAGAGCACACATTAGCAGCTTGACAACACACCTAAAAGCTCTAGAACGAAAGGAAGCAAATTCACCCAAGAGGAGTAGATGGCAAGAAATAATCAAACTCAGGGGTGAAATCAACCAAGTGGAAACAAGAAGAACAATTCAAATAATCAACCAAACGAGGAGCTGGTTCTTTGAGAAAATCAACAAGATAGATAAACCCTTAGCCAGACTCACTAGAGGGCATAGGGAAAGTATTCTAATCAACAGAATCAGAAATGAAAAGGGAGACATAACAACAGACCCTGAAGAAATCCAAAACACCATCAGATCCTTCTACAAAAGGCTATACTCAACAAAACTAGAGAACCTGGATGAAATGGACAAGTTTCTAGACAGATACCAGATACCAAAGTTAAAGATCAGGTTAATGATCTAAACAGTCCCATATCCCCTAAAGAAATAGAAGCAGTCATTAATAGTCTCCCAACCAAGAAAAGCCCAGGACCAGATGGGTTCAGTGCAGAGTTCTATCAAACCTTCAAAGAAGATCTAATCCCAGTTCTTCACAAACTATTCCACAAAATAGAATCAGAAGGTACTCTACCCAACTCATTCTATGAAGCCACAATTACTCTGATACCTAAACCACATAAAGACCCAAGAAAAATAGAGAACTTCAGACCAATTTCCGTTATGAATATTGATGCAAAAATCCTCAATAAAGTTCTCGCTAACCAAATTCAAGAACACATCAAAACAATCATCCATCCTGACCAAGTAGGTTTCATCCCAGGGATGCAAGGATGGTTCAATATAGGAAAATCCATCAATGTAATCCATTGTATAAACAAACTCAAAGACAAAAACCACATGATTATCTCATTAGATGCTGAAAAAGCATTTGACAAAATCCAACACCCATTCATGATAAAAGTCTTGGAAAGATCAGGAATTCAAGGCCCATACCTAACCATGATAAAAGCAATACAGAAAACCAGTAGCCAACATCAAAGTAAATGGTGAGAAGCTGGAAGCAATCCCACTAAAATCAGGTACTAGACAAGGCTGCCCACTCTCTCGCTACCTATTCAACATTGTATACTTGAAGTCCTAGCCAGAGCAATTATACAGCAAAAGGAGATCAAGGGGATACAAATCAGAAAAGAAGAAGTCAAAATATCGCTTTTTGCAGATGATATGATAGTATACATAAGTGACCCTAAAAATTCCAACAGAGAACTCCTAAGCTTGATAAATAGCTTCGGTGAAGTAGCTGGATATAAAATTAACTCAAGCAAGTCAATGGCCTTTCTATACACAAAGGATAAAGAGGCTGAGAAAGAAATTAGGGAAACAACACCCTTCTCAATAGTCACAAACAATATAAAATACCTTGGCGTGACTCTAACTAAGGAAGTGAAAGATCTGTATGACAAAAACTTCAAGTCTCTGAAGAAAGAAATTAAAGAAGATCTCAGAAGATGGAAAGATCTCCTCTGCTCATGGATTGGCAGGATCAACATTGTAAAAATGGCTATCTTGCCAAAAGCAATCTACAGATTCAATGCAATCCCCATCAAAATTCCAAATCAATTCTTCAAGGAATTAGAAAGGGCAATCTGCAAATTCATCTGGAACAACAAAAAACCTAGAATAGCAAAAACTCTTCTCAAGGATAAAAGAACCTCTGGTAGAATCACCATGCCTGACCTAAAGCTGTACTACAGAGCAATTGTGATAAAAACTGCATGGTACTGGTATAATGACAGACATGTAGACCAATGGAACAGAATTGAAGACCCTGAGAAGAACCCACACACCTATGGTCACTTGATATTTGACAAGGGAGCAAAAACCATCCAGTGGAAGAAAGACAGCATTTTCAACAAATGGTGCTGGCACAACTGGCGGTTATCATGTAGAAGAATGCGAATTGATCCATTCCTATCTCCTTGTACCAAGGTCAAATCTAAGTGGATTAAGGAACTCCACATAAAACCAGAGACACTGAAACTTATAGAGGAGAAAGTAGGGAAAAGCCTCGAAGATATGGGTACAGGGGAAAAATTCCTGAATAGAACAGCAAAGGCTTGTGCTGTAAGATCGAGAATCAAATAAATGGGACCCCATAAAGTTGCAAAGCTTCTGCAAGGCAAAAGACACCGTCAATAAGACAAAAAGACCACCAACAGATTGGGAAAAGATCTTTACCTATCCTAAATCAGATAGGGGACTAATATCCAATATATATAGAGAACTCAACAAGGTGGACTCCAGAAAATCAAATAACCCCGTTAAAAAATGGGGCTCAGAACTGAACAAAGAATTCTCACCTGAGGAATACCGAATGGCAGAGAAGCACCTGAAAAAATTCAACATCCTTAATCATCAGGGAAATGCAACTCAAAACAACCCTGAGATTCCACCTCACACCAGTCAGAATGGCTAAGATCAAAAATTCAGGTGACAGCAGATGCTGGCGAGGATGTGGAGAAAGAGGAACACTCCTTCATTGTTGGTGGGATTGCAAGCTGGTACAACCACTCTGGAAATCAGTTTGGCGGTTCCTCAGAAAATTGGACATAATACTACCAGAGGAGCCAGCAATACCTCTCCTGGGCATATATCCAGAAGATGTTCCAACCGGCAAGAAGGACACATGCTCCACTATGTTCATAGCAGCCTTATTTATAATAGCCAGAAGCTGGAAAGAACCCAGATGCCCCTCAACAGAGGAATGGATACAGAAAATGTGGTACATTTACACAATGGAGTACTACTCAGCTATTAAAAGGAATGAATTTATGAAATTCCTAGGCAAATGGATGGATCTGGAGGGCATCATCCTGAGTGAGGTAACATATTCACAAAGGAACTCACACAATATGTACTCACTGATAAGTGGATATTAGCCCAAAAACTTAGGATACCCAAGATATAAGATACAATTTGTTAAACGCATGAAACTCAAGAAGAACGAAGGCCAAAGTGTGGACACTGTGCCCCTTCTTGGAGTTGGGAACAAAACACCCATGGAAAGAGTTACAGAGATAAAGTTTGGAGCTGTGAAGAAAGGATGGACCATCTAAAGACTGCCATATCCAGGGATCCATCCCATAATCAGCTTCCAAACACTGACACTATTGCATACACTAGCAAGATTTTGCTGAAAGGACCCAGATATAGCTGTCTCTTGTGAGACAATGCCGGGGCCTAGCAAACACAGAAGTGGATGCTCACAGTCAGCTATTGGATGGATCACAGGGCCCCCAATGGAGGAGCTAGAGAAAATTCCCAAGGAGCTAAAGGGAACTGCAACCCCATAGGTGGAACATTATTATGAACTAACCAGTTCCCCAGAGCTCTTGACTCTAGCTGCATTTGTATCAAAAGATGGCCTAGTCGGCCATCACTGGAAAGAGAAGCCCATTGGACTTGCCAACTTTATACGCCCCAGTATAGGGGAATGCCAGGGCCAAGGGGTGGGGGTGGGTGGGTGGGGTACTGGGGGGGTGTATTGGGGACTTTTTGGATAGCATTGGAAATGTAATTGAGGAAAATACCTAATTAAAAAGAAAAAGAAAAAAAAAGATTGAGATACAGGTAAGCCTGTAGAGCATTTTCTTAATAATTAATTATTGGGGGAGGGCCATCCTATTATGGGCAGTCCACCCCTGGGCTGGTGTATCTGGTTCATCACAGCAAAATATATATATATATATCACCAAGACATAAGCTGGTACCAGTATAGTGGTCAGTTTCTTTGATGGGCCTGATAATGTTTTAGGGAGGATTTTGGAAAGACTTTGGAAATTTGGGCTAGAGAATCCATTGAGTAAGGAGAGATCAGTCGTATGTACTATAGGAGGTTGGAAGTTTTGAGAATAGTTCAGATGATGGAGGCATGGGTTGTGATGCTTCAGAGGGAAGTCAAGACTCTACTGAGCCATTTGTGTTAAAACTTCATGGTTCAGGTTTTAGTTAAAGAATCAGCTCTGATGAACAAGTCTCCAGAACAGGTAAAGTGAAACCTTTGCTTTCCTGAAATATCAATACAGGTCAGCTGGGGCTGAAGAATCAGCAGAGATACATTAAGAGACCAGCATTATTAAGATGAAGTCATCTGGAAAGTGTTCTCTCAGAATCCATAGAAGCTGTATTCCAAGATTAGCAGCTGAACTTGGTAGTCAAAGAGTTACCCAGGTGGTGCTGGTTTTGAAGGTAATTAGGGGAGAACAGATGAGGATTGGTACTGGAGAGCAGTTCTGGAGTCTTGGAGTCTAGGAAAAGCTATGGGTGAAAGTGCAACCCAGTTAAGATACCCCAGCATTTGTAGATGCAGTACCAAGGCATGAATACCAAGAACAACAAGTATGGAGTGGAGCCAGCCTGAGCCTAGAAGACAAGATCTGTGTGCTGTACAGGGCAGAGTAGAGAAATGACTCAAGCCCTTTAAAATAACCCAGAAGAGAGGGAGTAGATCCCAGATATTAGACATTGAGTACTTTACACTATTGCAGTTTAGGTTTGCTCTAAACTGATTATGACTGTGCCTTGGATCTCTCCTCTTGAAATACAAATTTAATGATTTTTATCATTTGAATGCATTTTACACTCAAAATAATATTGAGCATATTGAGAATCAAATACTACATAAAAATTGTTCAACTTCTATATTCATATCTTTTTATACCCTAAAATATCATTAATGAATATTTAACACTATCCATAACTGAGTATTCTACATATAATGATGAATAATAAATTGTTTCAAAACATGAAAAATAAGCATAGTAAAATAGCTTAAATATTAATGATGAATCATTAAGAAATATATTCAAAAGCCTTTATGTAATATCACCTAACATAGTAAAAGAGTATTTAAAATGTATTGTACATTTGTGTATTGTCTAATAATCAGTTTACATATAAAAGATTATCAGTGTTTCTAGAGATAAATTTTATTATCAGTAAGTATATTTTAAATTTTTTTCTAAATAGGAAAAACTCTATGAAGTTAAACATTAAGAAAGTGCTAATTTCAAGTACAGTGAGGTAAATTACCATAATATTTCCATGATGTTTGCAGAACATGATCTTAATATTTTCAACTGTTAATATTCAACAAACATAATAATTATTTTAAGATATATTTCATTGTAATGTCTCCCTTTTCATTTCTGATTTTATTAATTTGGATATTGTCTATGTGCCCTCTGTTTAGTCTGGCTAAGGGTTAATCTATCTTGTTGATTTTCTCAGCTCCTGGTTTGGTTGATTCTTTGTAAAGGTCTTTCTGTTTCTATTTGGTTGATTTCAGCCCTGAGTTTGATTATTTGCTGCAGTCTACTCCTCTTGGGTGTATTTGCTTCTTTTTGTTCTAGATTTTCAGGTGTGCTGTCAATCTACTAGTGTAAACTCTCTTCACTTTCTTTTTAGAGGCACTTAGAGCTATGGGTTTTCCTCTTACCACTACTTTTATTGTGTCCCACAAGTTTTGGTACAATGTGTCTTCATTTTCATTAAATTCTAAAAAGCCTTTTATATCATTCTTTATTTCTTCCTTGACCACATTATAATTGAGTAGAACGTTGTTCATCTTCCATATTTATATGTGCTTTCTGTGTTTTTGTTGGTATTTAAGACCAGCCTTAGCCCATGGTGATCTGATAGGGTCCATGGGATTATTTCATTCTTCTTGTATCTGTTGAAGCCTGTTTTGCAACCAATTATATGGTCAGTTTTATAGAAGGTATCATGACCAAGATCTGCTCAGGGTACCTCTAATCCTATGATCCTGGGAGTGTTATAGCTCCAGGGAGTGCATTTTCACCTGGGTGTTTTGGGACTGGCTGCAGAGTTCACACCCAACATTGGCTCAGGGCACCAGTCAAGACCAGAAGGAACCTGTGCCACTGGTCAGGCAGAGTTCCTGGGGGACTGAGTCACAGTCTTGCCAGTTACTTCTTGTGTAAGGGCAGATGTTATGTCCTCCTCACCTCTGATCCTATCAAGAATTCAATTTACATTTAATTTTTACAGGAGCCCAGACTTAGCGACTTTGCACTTTGAAAGGAGATTTCGAATTTTAAAAGAGACTGGATATTTTGTTTAAAATGTTCTTTAATCTATATGATGCACCCCAAGCACAGTTTCCCCTTCCTCCACTCTTCCTAGCTCCCTCTCAAAACATATCCCCTACTCCCTGGATCCAATCTTCCTTAGTTTTCTCTTCAGAGAAAAGCAGGTCTCCCAGAGATGACAGCCAGGGAGAACAAAACAAAGGACCCCATGTTAAGGTGATACAAGTCAAGCCAATAGGAGGAAAGAGAGACTGAAGGATTTCCATTAACTTATGAATTTATTTATTTTACATCCAGAACTCAGCATTGCCCCCCCTCCTCCCAGTCACTCCCTCTAAACTCTCTACCATCCACTCTACTTCACTTCTCCCCAGAGAAGTGGAGGCCTCTCATGGATATGCCTTGGTATATCAAGTTGCAGTGCGGTAGGTGCATCTTTTTTTTATTGAGGCTAGACAAGGCAGCCCAGTTAGGGGAAAGAGATCTGAAGTCAGTTACAGTTAAACAACCCCTGGTCCTGCTATTAGGGGTCCCATGGAAAGAACAAGGTGCACATCTGTTACATCTGTTTAGGGAGTCTAGAACTATCCCATGTATACCCTCTGGTTTGGTAATTCTGTCTCTGTGAGCCCCTATGAGGATAGCTTGGTTGAATCTGTAGGTTTTCTTAAATCCTTGGCTTATCTAATTCTCCAGTCCTTCCCCTTTTTCCACATATTCTCCAAGCTCTGCCTAATGTTTTCCTGTGGGTCTCTGCATCTGTTTCCATCAGTTGCTGGGTGAAGCCTGTCAGATGACATGTATGCTAGGCTTCTGTTTGTAAGTATTTCACAATATAATATCAATGATGGTGTCTTTCTCATGTCATGGGTCTCACATTGAGCCATTCTTGTTAGGCATTCCCAAATTTCTTCACTTTACTTATCCATGCATATTTATATGTAGGAAAAATTTTTTGAGTCAAAGATTTGAGACTGGGTTGTTGTCTCCATCAAAAGTCTTGCCTAGTTACAGGAGGTGATTGGTTCATGTTCCATATGTCCTATTGCAAGAAGTCATAGCTGGGGTCACTCTCATCGATCCTGGGAATTTCCATTGTCCTGAGTTTCTAGCTCAT
Source organism: Mus caroli (assembly GCF_978045245.1). Taxonomy (NCBI): domain Eukaryota; kingdom Metazoa; phylum Chordata; class Mammalia; order Rodentia; family Muridae; genus Mus; species Mus caroli. The sequence goes on along the minus strand of NW_028227259.1, from coordinate 98,270,462 downwards.
CTCAGAGATTCTCCACAACCACAGATTCCATTTCATACTCCCCACACATGAGTCCTCTGATTACCATCCAGAATTTCTCTCACACACAGTTCCCTCCATCCATCTACCACTGGTGTGTACTTTATTTCTGTTCTTAGTAAGATTCAAGCATCCTCTGCTGGGCCTTCCTTGTCAGTTTCTTTGGTCTATGGATAGCATAGTTATCCTATACTTTCTGACTAATATTCACTTAGAAGTACATACCACGGTTATCTTTCTGGATCTGGGTTTGGCCTACAAATTTCATGATGTCCTTGTTTTTAACCAGTGAGTAGTACTCTGTTGTGTAAATGTTCTCTTGAGGGACATTTTGGTCATTTTAAGATTCTGGTTATTACAAATAAACATAGTTAAAACACTGTCCTTGAGGTATAGTGAAGCATCTTTTAAGTATATGACCAGGAATGGTATAAATAGTCCTGTGAGAAACATTTATAGTTATTTGAGAAAGCACTGAATTGATTTCCAGACTGGGTGTACAAGTTTGCACTCCTACTAGCAAAGGAAGAGAGTGTTCACCATGCTCTATACTCTAGTCACCATGAACTGTTGCCCTTCTAAAGGGAGTAAAATGAAATCCCAGAGTCATTTTGATTTGGATTTCCCTGATGACTAAGGATTTTGAACATTTCTGTAAATGCTTCTCAGTCATTAAATATTCCTCCGTTGAGAATTCTAACTACCTATGGGCCCCATTTTAAAAATTTGGGTCATTTGGTTTGCAGGTGTCTACTTTTTAAATTTTTTTCTTTTCTTTTTTTTAAAATTAGGTATTTATTTCATTTACATTTCCAATGCTATCCCAAAGTCCCCCACATGCTCCAACTCCCACTCCCCCACCCACCCACTCCCACTTCTTGGCCCTGGCTTTCCCCTGTACTGAGGCATATAACGTTTGCATGACCAATGGGCCTCTCTTTCCACTGATTACTGACTAGGCCATCTTCTAATACACATGCAGCTAGAGACACGAGCTCTGGGGGGTACTGGTTAGTTCATATTGTTGTTCCACCTATAGGGTTGCAGACCCCTTTTGCTCCTTGAGTACTTTCTCTAGCTCCTCCAGTGGGGGCCCGGTGATCCTTCCAATAGCTGACTGTGAGCATCCACTTCTGTGTTTGCTAGGCCCCAGCATAGTCTCACAAGAAAGAGATGACAGTGGAGAAGGTAGAAGGAAAGTAGAACAGAAGCATGTGGCCTGGAGAAACTGCAAGTTATAAGGGGTCTCATAGATGGTGAAGATGGTAGTGTAGTGGTAGATCTGCCCAATCTAGGCAAACAGCTTGTATTTATATTAATTGAGTTGCGTTTTCATTGCTGTGGCATGTTTGGATTAGAGGATTACCAAAACAGCCTTAAAAAAAAAGAAATTAATAAATCCCTTCAAGTAGTATGGGAAAATACAATGAAACGGGTCAAGGAAATGAATAAAACTGTTCAGGACATAAAAATGGGAATAGAAGCAACAGAGAAAACAAACTAAAGATGGGAAACATAGGGAAGAGAATAGGAACAACAGATGCAAGCATCACCAATAGAATACAAGAGATGGATGAGAGAATCTCAGGTGTAGGGATACAATAGAAGAAATTGATACACCTGTCAAAGAAAATGTTAACTCTGAAATATTCTTGACACACATGTCCAGGAAATTTGGGCATTATGAAAAGAGCTAAATTAAGAATAATAGAAATAGAAGGTGAAGAGTCCAAGATCCAAGGCCTAGGAAATATTTAACATAATCATAGAAAAATTCCCTAACATAAAGAAAGGGATGCAAGCCAGGCATGATGGCACACACCTTTAATCCTAGCACTCGGGAGGTAGAGGAGGGTGGATTTCTGAGTTTGAGGCCAGCCTGGTCTACCTATACAGAGAAACCCTGTCTCGAAAAAACCCAAAAACCAAAACCACTACCACCACCACCAACAACAACAACAAAGAAAAATGAAAAGAACGAAAAAAAGAAACAAGAAAGGGATGCCTATAAACATACAAGAAGCTTACAGAACACCAATTAGATTGGATCAAAATAATGGTCCTGGCACAAAAGCAAAACACCAATTGTAAAGAACAGAGAAAGAATATTAAAAAACTGCAAGGGGGTAAAATAACATACAAAGGCAGACCTATCAGTATTACACTTGACTTTTCAACAGAGACTCTAAAAGATAGAAGGGCTGGACAGATGTCTTACAGCTTCTATGGACTGCAGATGCCAACATAGACTACTATCCCTAACAAAACTCTCAATCACCATAGATGGAAAAATAATTTTAAATAATATCTATCCAGAAATCTAGACCTACAGAAAATTTCAGATGAAAATCTGCAACCCAACAGGTTAACTACACTCAAAAAAATATCACAGGATATAATTCCATTACAGCAGAGCCAAAATAAGGAAAGCACACACAACCCCCACCCACAACACACACCCAGAAGGAAGTTGACTGCTGAACTTTACCAGGTCCAAGGTGGGCAAATCCTTCATAATTCCTGCTTCACACACACACACACACACACACACACACACACACACACACACACACACACACAAATCTCTCATACTGGGCCACAAGACTTAAGATGGATAGTTCAATATTATAGAGAAATTTTTGGTAGTTCTCCATGTAGCCAGCTGTCATTTCTATAGTTTTAGAAGCTGCTTGCTCTGCACTTTTTGCATGCTAAGGTAATATTCCTTCTCACATTTCTGATGAGGTTTAAGACTAGATGCTATAGTCTCACAATTAAGCTTAAGATATTTAGGATTTAACAATTTTTTTAACAAAATATTTTGAGGTCTAAGTAGATTTTTTTTCAGGATGACAACTGCAAGCTATGATAGAAAATGAGTTAAGTACAGGACTCTGAACTCAACGAGAGAGGATAGAGAGTACAGTACATTCTCCAAAGTTGGCTAATACAAATGGACTGGATATTATGACTAATTCTTACCTGATAGTTTTCATAATTTTTTCATCATTGTTCTTATTGTATAGTTATAAGAATCAAGTCTTTTTTTAGACTAAAGGGGGGATATTGGAGGAGGCTCTTGTTTAGATGCTGATTTCTGTATCTTGAGAACTGGTTACAGTCTAGACACAGGAATTATCATGAATATTGAACCATTTCCTGTATCATTGTGGTATAAAAATGCTCCCCAATTACTTCTGTGTGGGAAGCCACATGTGCTGTTGCAGGGTGGCACAGGCGACTGCTGGCCACCATTCATAAGTTTGGGCAAACAACCAATGCATACTTATGCAGTAAAGTTTTTTCGCCAAAACACTGCCTGGCCAGGGCATGATAATGAGGCTCTGCAAAGTACTAAGAGAGTTAACCAATCAGATGTGAGACATGCAAATGAGGTATGTTAATGAGGTTTTGTGAGGTACTGAGAGAGAATAACCAATCAGATGAGGAACATGCAAATGAGGTAGAATGCACAACCAATCCTTATATAGGCCTCTCCTAGGCCTATATAAGCAGCACCAGTTCTGGGCTTGGGGTCTCTTCACCTCTACAATCAAGCTCTCCCAATAAACGTGTGCAGAAGGATCCTGTTGCAGTGTCGTTCTTGCTGGCAAGTCGGATGTGTGCAAGAAGTGGTGCCGAGAAACCCAGGAAAAGAAACATCTTCAGGCACGAGCAAAGATCCCATGCTACAGGGAGGGTTCAGAACTGCATCACGGGGAAGGAGCGGTTAATGAAGTGTTCTTGCAAAACAGACTGCTGAGAAGGATCCGGCGTGGATTCAGAACTCTTCAACTGGAGAACGGTGGTACCGGTAAGTATAAAGAAAATAATGTAAGTCTCTGAGAGGTATGCTTTCTTACACAGTAGGTCCGGTAATTGTTGCTGGGTTTGGGTTGAACCAGCTGTTAAGGAAGGGCAGTGACTTTGCAGGAGTATCAGGAAGGCATATCAGAAACAGAGAGAAAGGAAAAAGAAGACGCGCACAGAAAATTAAGTAACTTAAGAAATATAAAAAGAGAAAAAGAAAGGAAGCTAAAAAATAAAAATACAAAGGATAATATAAAATATAAGATATGAAGGATAATATAAAAAAATGACGAACAAAAAATTAAGTCAATTTACCCTCCTCTCGAGGACTTTGATTAAAGAGGCAGCATTCATCAAAGCTTAAAGATAGCTCTCAGGGAAAGAGGAGTAACTATTAGAAGCAGCCACTGTGCAGAATTCCTAGAAGAAGGCAAAAAAATGAAAATAAGCTATTTCAGAGCCCTCCTAGGGACTGAAGGAAAACGGGAGATGTCCTGCTTCCTCTCTGGCTCCTATGGAGAGATTTTTAGTGCTGGATAGGATATCTGTGTCCCTTTGAGACATCAAGTTCTATTCCCGTCTATTGTCTGTTTTTGGTGCACCAAATTGTCTATTTGTCTGTCAATACATATTTGTTTTTGTTTGGGTGATTGAATGATTGTTGTTCTGTGTTTCCTGTTGAAAAATATAAAAACCACTCTCAGTCTGAACAGCAGATACTGATAAGTTAGCTCCACAGTGTCTGGGAGTCAAGTACAGCTGAAAAAGCCCTGCTAAAGGCCTATTGCAAATGGAGCTCTTAAAGGGGCAGGCAGCCTTTTGCTTGTAACAGAAAGTTAGCTTAAAATTGGAAACTCAAGGTTGGAGTCATTCTAAACAACATGAACGAACCCAAGAAAACAGGTCATATGCAAAAGCAGTGTACAAAGGGTAGAAAGAGTAGGTTTGAAAAGAAAGTACATATCTTTACAAATAGAAGGGAAAACCTTTCAAGGTATAATGGATACAGGAGTGGATAAAAGCATTCTATCCAGTAAATTATTCTCAGAAAAGCAAGGAAATAATGAAAGGAATGAGATATATACCTGGACTAGTTCTAGGAAAAAAAAAAACTTACAAGGTAGAATTTCACCAGTTAAAGCCACAGTGAAAGCAGATAAGAAAGGGCTGGGGTTTTTCTAGGGGCCGCTGAGGAGCCTTTGCCCATTCCATGGTGTACGGAGGACACGGTGTGGGTGCCTCAGTGGCCTTTACCCTCTGAGAAGTTAAAAACAGCTAAAGAGTTAGTACAAGAACAATCAGACCTGGGGCATGTGGAACCCACACAGTCACCCTGGAATACCCCTATTTTTGTAGTAGAAAAGAAGTCAGGTAAATGGAGATTGTTACATGACCTCAGAGCCATTAATGCACAAATGCAAGTTATGGGTCCTGTACAAAGAGGACTCCCCCTACTTTCAGCTCTACCTAAGGATTGGAGAATTATAGTAGTAGATATTAAGGATGGTTTCTTATCTATTCTATTAAATAAGAAAGATAAACCTAGATTAGCATTTACCCTACCTTCTGTTAATCATATGGAGCCTGATAAAAGGTATCAATGGCAAGTGTTACCCCAAGGAATGGCAAATAGCCCTACCATATGTCAATTATATGTAGGAAAAGCTTTACAACCAGTTAGAGATGGGTTCCCCTCCTTAAAAATTTGACATTATATGGACGATATTGTGATTTGTAGACCTAAAGAAGAAAGTATACAGCAAGCTTATGGCTTGCTTAATGAAACTTTAAAAAATAATGTCTTGATTATTGCACCAGAAAAAGTACAGCAGTCTAATGTTAGTCAATTTTTAAGGGCCACTATTACTTTACGGAGTGTCACCCCACAAAAGATTAGTATAAGAAAAGATCATCTAAAGACATTAAATGATTTTCAAAAATTATTAGGAGATATAAATTGGATTCGACCTTATTTAAGGATCCCTACTTCAGAATTAAAGCCTTTATTTCAAATTTTAGAAGGAGAATCACATATAACCTCATTGAGACAATTAACACCCGAGGCTTCTGATGTTCTTAGGAAGGTAGAAAAAGCGATCCAAACAGTACAACTAAATCGTATAAATGAGCAAAAACCTTTTCGCCTATGCATATTACGAATCATAAATTTGCCAATTGCTGTGTTATGGCAAGATGGTCCTTTAGTATGGATACATCCACATATATCCCCTAATAAGACTATAGAGCATTATCCCACCATGGTGGCAAATATGGCCCACAAAGGTATAAAAAGTTCAATTACTCACTTTGGAAAAATGCCTGATAGCATAATTATTCCCTATATTGCCACACAAATGCAAACATTGTGTGTGACTATAGATGAATGGGCCATTCATTCTTAGATGCAGTTATTCTGGTTTAATTGATAATCATTATCCTAAACATCTTTTATTACATTTTCTGTTATTGCATCCAGTGATATTTCCAAAGGTAACGGCTAATACTCCTATAAAGGGAGCCATTGATATTTATACAGATAGATCCAAAACAGGAATTGGAAGTTATATGATTAATGAAAAGGCTGTACGGTTGCAATTTACACCAGGAGCCCCTCAATTGGTAGAATGTTTGGTGGTTTTAGAAGTCTTTAAAAGATTTCTTACGCTCATAAATATTATCTCTGATTCTGTTTATGTGGTTAATGCTGTACTAGCATTAGAGACTGCCGGAAATTTTAAGAAGTCTAGTCCTGTATCTAAAATTTTGATGAAAATACAAAATTGTATTTTGATGCGTGAGCATCCCTTTTATATTCAACATACTAGAGCACATACATCATTACCTGGACCTATGGTTAAGGGAAATGCAATTGCTGATTCAGCCACCAGAGATATGGTTTTCCTATCACAAAATTCTGTAGACAGTGCTAAAAATTTTCATCAACTTTATCATGTCCCTGCTTCTACATTACGAAAAAAAAGTTTAAGCTCACACGAACAGAAGCTTGAGATATTGTCCTACAGTGTGGTCGGTGTGTAGAATTTATTAATGCACCTTCCGTGGGCGTTAATTCTCGCGGATTGCAAACCCTAGATGTTTGGCAAATGGACGTTACGCATATCCCAGCTTTTGGGAAATTACAATATGTACATGTGTCCATTGATACGAGTTCTGGTGTCCTACATGCCTCACCCTTGTTAGGGGAAAAAGCAGTTCATGTCATATGTCACTGCTTAGAGGCTTGGGCTGCATGGGGCAAGCCCCTAGTGCTAAAAACAGATAATGGTCCTGCGTATACTTCTTCTAAATTTAGCCAATTTTGCAAACAAATGCAAGTGAAACATATTACTGGGCTGCCCTATAATCCACAGGGCCAAGGCATAGATAACCCCGAGCTCAATGGTGCCACATACAGGTATCCACCCCGCATTGTAAGTGTGGCTCCAAGAGGGTTTCCTCCAGCGATGGAAGGGATCATCCCTGGAGGCATCCCCGTGACTCACAACCTCCCCACAGTGGCACACCCTTCCCAAGCTCCTTCCCCCAACCAGCCCACAAAACATGGGGACAATTGAGAGTACCCCAATGAGCAATAGCAGAGAATGCCTGAAGCTAATCAGATAAACTTGGGACCAAGAGACAGTAGAAAATGGATGAATTTGATGGTCTTTTAAACCGATCCTGGACATCACTGATACTCCAGTGTTAAAAGCTACAAAAGCTAGAAAACTGAAGATGGTATCTGCTTCCAGAAGTGTGGGGAGACTAGGATGTGATTATTAACGACCAACTTCTGTTATTGTATGTGAAGTTTTTCATCTGTGCGTCAAATCACAAAGAATAAATAGAGCTTTTCCTTTATCAATCCCCTGGGCACAGCAGGTCCTGCAGAGCTTGCTCTAGAATGTTGCATCAAGAGCTCTGAATATCAATAAAAAGTTGAGAGGAAATCCCCATCAAGACTAGTCCCTTTGGTCTCCAAGGGCTGGTGCCTCTGCTGATAGGAAGATTAAAATTAAGCCAAGATGGGGAGGACATTGTTTGCCTGTGTAGACATCTTCACGCACAGGATTGAAGAAGTAAAAACTCCTATACAGAAGGTTTCACATCTGAGCAGCAGAGTCGGTTCAGCAAAACCCTCTGATACAAAAACAAAACAAAAACCAAAAAAAGGAAAAGAATAAAAGAAAAAAGTATTAAGTTTCAGAAGCTGTTTGTACTCAATTCTATTTTCTCAGTTTCAGATCCTCAGCTATTTTGTTGAGTGGAAAGTATTGGACAAGAAGGGTTCAAGAAGAATAATGTTGCATTTCCTTATGTCTCAGGAAACACTTTTTATGGTAACTTGTCAGATTGTCTATGAACAAACCCACTTTTTTAGACATTTATAAATTCTTTTCTTCACGTGATATTTTATACAAGAACACTTCAGATGTGCTATTAGATGTGACTGATTTTAACAAATCCTATTAGATTTGTATCAGCTAGTTACATGTTCTATTCATAGTCTTTTGTGAATCATTGCCGTTTTGTTTTTAAAGATGGCCTATTTTGAGCCTTTCTATAGGTACATTCCTGATTTTGTGACACAAAAGAAAAAAAAAAAAAACTTTAAACTGTCCCAAACAGAAAAATAATGGCTATCAGAAGTATGTTTTGTTTTACTGTGAGTTATCATTACTGTATTTGTTTATTGTAAAGGTGGACATTTTAGCATTCAGTGCAGTTTTGAATAAAAAGTAATTAAAATTTAAAAAAAGAAATATTTACTATTCCTAGTCAAATGCAAACTGAAAGGACCCCGAGATTTCATCCTATACACATCATCATGGCTAAGATCAAAACTCAAGTAACAGCACAAACTAGTGAGGATGTGGAGCTAGGAATACCATCCAACTGTTGTGAGAAGTGTGCAAACTTGTACAACAGATTTGGAAATTAATCTGGGGATTTCTCAGAAATAATTTCACTTCAAGACCCTGATATACCACTCCTGGGAATATATTGAAAATATGTTCCCCCAGAGCATATGGACACTTGCTAAAGTACATTCATAGCACATTTATTCATAATAATCTGAAACTGAAAGCAGCCCACCTGTTCAGCACCCATAGAATGCATAAGTAAAATCTTGTATCTTTATGCCATGAAATACCAATCAACCATCAAAAATAAGGCCTGTTTTATAATTTTCAGGCCAGTGGGGAAAACTGGAAAATATCATTGTGAGTGAGGTAACCCAGACTCAAAAGGACTTGCATAGTGTGTACTCAATGATAAGTAAATATTACCCATAGAGTACAGGATAACTATACTATAATCCAAACACCCAAAGAAGCTAAGAATCAGTAGGGCCCAAAGTAAGATGATGATTGAATCTCACTCAAAAGGGGAAATAAAATGTATCAATAGTGTTTGATTAGTGGGAACTGTATGGGAGAGGGTATAGGGACAGGAAAAGTTTTGGGGATCAAGTGTGGTGGGAAGAGCTGTCTCCAGAGTACTGGGAGAGGAAAAAGCCATCCATGTGGGGGCATCTCAGGAAGAAGCCAGAGACCTGGTTTGGGGCAGGGTGCTGGGAGGATAAGGGAGTGACCTTGGCTGAGACCCTACTAACTGGAGATAAAGACTGAAGTGGCCATCTCCTGTAGCCCATCAGGATTTCCAATGGAGGTAGGGGGACACCAACCTTCCCACAAAAACTTCCATTCAAATTTTCGCTGCCTACAAGATATAAAATTTAAAAGCTGTAGCAGAGATTGAAGGAGTATCCAACCAGAGTGAACAAACTTGAAACTTACCTCATGGAAGAGAGCCAAACTCTGACACTCTTGATGATACTTCGTTATGCTTAAGAACAGTAGCCTAGCAGAAGTGTCATGTGATTAGTTTACAGTTCATAGCATATCCTCAGTCACTTCCACTCTTCTCAATCACTCCCTATCCTTTTTCCACACCTTGCTTCCCATTCTCCTCAGAAAAGGAGAGACCTTCCATGGATAAATATTAGCTTATCAAAGTTTATCTTTTTCAATTAAGGTTGACAATGCTGCCAAAGTAAGGGAAAGCGATCAAAAGTTAGGCAGCAGTCTGTAACAGCCCCTTGTACTGTCCTTTCATTGCCAGATGAAGGCCAAGCTTCAGAACTGTTAAATATGCATAAGGGGCCTAGGTCTGTCTCAGGAAAGTTCTCTGGTTGGTAGTTCAATCTCAGTAATCCCAACTGTGTAGGTTAGTTCTGTAGGGTTTTTTTTTTTTTTTTTTTTGTCGTGTCTTTGACCTCTCTGGCACCTTCAATCCTTCCTCCCCCTCTCTACAAAATTTCCTGAACTCTGTTTGACTGGGGTCTCTGTATGTATTTCTATCTATGGCAGTGTGATTCCTCTCCAAGGACAGTTGTGCTATGCTCCTGTCTCCAGAATATCATTAGTAATGTCAGGGCTCTTGAACAGATTGGAAAAGGTGATGACTTCCTGAACACCCATGGCTCAGTCACTCAGTTCAACAATTAATAAAAGGGACCCCATTAAACAGAAAGTCCTTTGGATGACAATGGACAGCATTAGTATGTCAAAACAGCAGCCTTTAGAATGAAAAAAACATATGTTTACCAACTTTTCATTTCTGAGAGTGCTGATATCCAAACAAAATAAATATCTCAAGGAACCAGATATCTACAAACCAAATACCCCATTTAAAAATTGGGTACAGTGCAAACTTTATATGGCTCAGTACAGGGGAATTCCAGGGCCAAGAAGTGGGAGTGGGTGGGTAGGGGAGTGTGTGTGGGGGAGGGTATGGTGGACTTGAAATGTAAATAAAGAAAATATCTAATAAAAATAAAATAAAATAATAAAAATTGGGTACAGAGGTCAACAGAGAATTTTTAACAGATGTGAAACTAGGCCTTAAAGTGGCTATCCTAAAAATGAGATTGCGGGTTGTCTGTTTTTGAACTTCGTCTCTTCATTTGGACCTGCATTTCACTGGATATCTTTAATTAAATATGGGTACTTCATAAAGTTTTGTTGGAAAAAGGAATTGGAATAAGGCTTTAGGGACATGTGGCATAACAGATGAATATAGTGGTTCCATTAGTCAACTCTTTAAAGCTTTACAAAAAGGTCAAGATTACAGCGCCAGACTGGAAATCCTGTTTACTTTGCACTATGTTGTCTTCTTCACTTTAGGCATGCCTAATGGTTCCAAGGTGCCTTGTGGTCTGAATGTACTAGATGTTAATTATCTGTGATCCTTTTAATTCTCCTACTTAGTAGGTGTGCCTGTGTTACTCACATTAGTTTAAATGTTTTGTGCACGTAACTGTTCAGCCACACAGGTGTGTTGTACATGTAGTCCAGGCAAAGGACAAGGGAAAGAAGTGTCAAGAAACTATCATTTTAATGGAACATATTAATTTTACCAATACCTTTGCTTCAATCATGAAATACCAGTGTCTTTCCATTTCTCCTCCCATTGAATCTTCCTGACCCTGAACCTGGTAGTGATGTTGGTAACAGTCATAGACCATACTGAGAGAACATCCAGGTTTATAGGTATCCAGGTTTATAGGCATCCAGACTAGTTAGTCTGTCCAGGGAGAAGACATGTAACAATGCCAAGCTGTGTTTCTGACTCTACTAGGCCCCTGTTCCCACAGTCTATCCAACTGTTCCCATGTCAAGCTCCATTTCCAAGATACCAGTCAATGAACATCCTTTAGTTTCTAACTATCTGAGCAGTGTCAGAAGCCACAGGCTCTGAGTTCCCTGGTGAGAGATGTGTCCCAAGTCTATTGTTCATTTGAATCCAGAACTTTTCCAATTTACTGCCAGCAATGACAAAGTCTGGACACTTGGCCAAAGACCTGGCGCTCCCCACATGTATGGCAGATATCTGTAGCAAAGGAGCTGTTCTTGGTCTGCCTTATTGCCCTCAGTGTATCCATGAGATCCTGACAAAGTTGGGCAAATATTTCTATAGAGACATGACCCAACTCATCATAGCATTCGAGAGGGGCAGGGTATTGTTCCAAATTCATCTTGCACCAGTTGGCTGTGTGCCGCAAAAGGTCCTTCAGGATGGACATGGAAAAGTCATTGCTGTAGAAGTTGACATTGGAGATCTGAGAGAATTGTTTGAATGCAGGTAGGAGGACACTGAGCTGGGAGTCCATCATTCTACATCCCTGAAAGTCCAGAGTCTCAAGAGTGCTTACCACTTTCATGAGGAGACCACTCAGAGGCAGAAGATCTAAATCAAGTAAGTTTACCCCTCTCAACTCCAGATGTTTTAGCTGAAGGAGGCTCTGACTACAGTTGAAGGAATCCAAATCTCTCTGTGAAATCAGGGAGTAAGTAATAGAGAGGGTCTTCAAGGGTGTCATCAGGCACCTAGGGATAAGGTAGACAGATGGTTATTTCTAGCACATAGTCTTGTAGAGGTTTGACTGGGATATACAAAGTTGTAGAAGGAACCAAGTGCCCTAGTGTCAGTTTGACTAAATGGTCAAGGACATCACCTATGATGCTTAGTTTAGGATACTGCTCAGTCATGTCAACCTCACAATTTATCTCAAAGCCTTACTCTAAATCTGAAAACCAGTTTGTCCTCTAATCCCAAAAAGCACACAGAAGAAACTCCGTCCCAATAAAATTCTGACAGTATCTCAATATTTGCTGTGGGCTCACTGAATCTGCATTTTATCATTCTCTCTGCAGTCATACTTGCTCTCATTACAGCCCAGGCTCATCCTACTGAGCCATGCACTTAGCACAACTTGGGCTCAAAATATTTTACTCATGGTGACTGGGGAAAGATAGAAGGCTACTCTTCTAGTTCTGAACATATAACTCAAGTTCACACTGTGCTGGTGAATACCCTGACTCCTCACTATAGACTCCCCTTTCTCTTCCCTTTCCATTTGATTATGTGGGTTTGATTCCAGAAAGAATGACATCCTATTCTTACTAGTTCTGACCTACTCTTTAAACCAAATCACTTCTCTATATCATGAGTGCTCATTTCAGATACTGATGTAACTTGTAAAATTTCCCTTGTATATCTTAGTGAACATGGAAACAAGAGACAACGTTCAGAGTCTTATGAATCTCTAAATGTTTTTTCCTAGTGATTGACTGGCATCATGTACCACTAATCTTTTAGATAAGATAGACAGATTTGCTTTGGTAGCTGATCCAACTGTCTATTCTTGCTTACCTTAGGACCTGATTCATCTGGTCTCTGAGAAAATAGATGTAGAACATGAAGAGATGCTGGAGACAGTTGAATTTGGAGAACTGAGAAATAAACTTGTTGATACACTTGGCTTCTCCATCTCTTGTTCTACTGATAATAGGGAAGGTGGTCTTGTGAAGGGGTGCCAGGAGGACTTTGTGAAGATTTCTCATCTGCCCTAAATAGGGGGCAAAATGTGCCAACTCTAACAGAGTCCATTCAGTATTTAGTTCTAACTCCAGGATGTGCTCTGGATCAAAAACATTGAAGATCTGTCTGAGAGCTTTTACTGGCAGAGCCCAGATCTTCATCTTTGTACAGCAGAAATATAGGAAGCCCTTTCTCTCCTGGGCCCACTTAAAGAACCATGCTTGTGCCTCATCAAGGCAGGACCTGATGCACAGGTCAACTATGACCTTCAGACGCTGCCTAAGTGCATATCTGGGATGGACCTCCACGGCTTGCTTTTCATTCGAGATCTCTGCTGAACAGTCATTGTCCTCTGAATCACTGCATATATTCCAGAAGTTATGGTGCACATTTCGCAGGTCGAGAAACTGTAGTTTTTTCCTCCTGTAGGTGAAACATAAGAATGATGACCGACCCTGAATTAGCTTTTACTACCTATGTCTAAACTCGGCTCTCTTCCCTACTAGTGTGTATGTTTTTTTCAGGATCTGATATCTAAGTTGGACTCAGGCATGCTAGAGAAGCTTTCCTGTGCTTCTGTACACATGAGTACTTTTCTTTCAGTAAGGTACACTTTATTTCTCCTTACTTATTAGTTCTTGTGGGGATGTCAGGGATAGGCTCATTCTACTGTGTGGCCACATTTACTATAGTCCATATTCAAATATAGTCCATAGCCAACTGTTCTAGGTACAAGTACTTGTCAAGAATGCTGTATCCCTGCCTGATGATGCCATCAGAAGCATCTGATCAATTTATGACAAAGCTAATCTCCCTGACAATGTCTAATGTGTACTCCTTCTGCTCCCTTCTATAGTACTTGGAAATTGCTTACCTGGAGTGAAACCCTCTTGTTAGATGAATGTCTACTCCATCTAGCACAGCTTGCAATGTATCCAGGTCAGGAGTCTTCATCAATGCCCCCACAGGTAGACAGCGGAAAGGCCAGGCTATCACCAATGCCTTTATGAGCTTGATATGTCTGCCATCAAAGGCCTCCTTGAACAGTGCTGGGAAGAGTCCATGGGCCATCTCCTCCAGATCAGACATGCCTAGAGCCTCCTCTTTCACCAAAATTTGAATTACCAGCTTCTGGAGTGTGGGTGGGGTATGAACACTCATCTTCTAAAGGTCTCCAATCAGAAGGATCCTGTGGAAGGAGTTGAAATGCATATACATTTAAGACAAAGTTTATAAAACTTCCTCACCATCACATTAACCACTAAGCCTGTGAGTTACTGTTCAAGCAATGATAGAGACATCAATTTACCTCTTCATCCTAAACTGGTGATGGAAAGACAGTCCTTCACACTGGCATCATGGTAGCTTCTCTATCACCCAAATGGGTATATAATTTTTGGATCAAAAATTTTGTTTGTGACACTCTTTAAAAAAAGAAAGCATGAAAAAATATTGAATGACAAGACTCTGAGGACTTTATGTGGATGGTCCAATCAGAAATGTGAAGCACAAGGGAGATAGAACCTTAAGAGAGCAGCCCCAGTGCATAGGAAAGATTCTCCAGGTGAGGGAAGGACACAGTCACACATCTCAATATTTTTAACCTAGAATTGTTCCTATCTAAATGAAAACATGGACAAAAAAATGAATCAGAGATTGAAGCAAAGATCATCCAGAGACTACCTACCCTGGGATCCATCCCATCAGCAGACACCAATCTCTGACATTATAGCTGATGTCAAGATGTGCTTACAGACATGAGCCTGGTATGGCTGTTCTCTGAGAGGCTGTGCCAGCATGTAAGACAATTGCAGACACTTACAGGCAACCATTGGACTGAGCCAGGGGAACCCAATGGAAGGCTTAGGGAAGAACAGAAGAGGTGAAGGAGATTGAAACCCCATAGGAAGAAAAACATTATCCACTAACTTGACCCCTCAGAGCTCTGATGGATGAACCACCATCCAAAGTGTGCACCTGTGGAGGCTTGTTGCCCCCCTGGGAATGGGGATGCTAGAGGGGTGATTGGGGACTGGGTTTGGGTGTAAGGGATTATTGTATTCAAATCCAAGTGGATAGAGGATGGTAGGTGTGCTTGCAAAGGGAATACTGGAAAAGAGAACAACAATTCAAATGTAATTAAATAATCAACAAAAAAAGGAAAAAGGAAAAAAAAAAACAACAAAACGTCCAACTAAACAAAATGCAACAAACAACAATCAAAAAACTATAAACACAAAAAGTCAATATTGATCTACTAAGCATGATGATGGCAATGGGTTTCTATAATATTCATGGTTTCCTGGGTCCCTAATGAAGACCATATCAAAAAATCAAAGCTATGTGAAAGCGATGTAAGGCAAAGCCTAAGGTAAGACATTGAGTAGGTACTCCAAGTGTAATTCCAGCGATTGTGAGTTAAAGGTGTTCAAAGTTACATGGTCCCCAGGTCTCCAGGTGAGCCAGTGACTCACAAAAACAAGCACAAACATTTGAGTGAGTGGAAATATAAGGGAACACACTACTAATCTTAGCACTGAGGAGCCTTATGAGTAAGGAGGTTCTTTCTTTTCAGCCTACCCAATGCCACATGACCATTTCTAGGAGAGCTTAAACAAAATAGAAAGACATTCTTTAAAAAAAATCAACCATAATAATGAAATCAACTGGTTAACATATACATTTGGGATGAAGCTAAAACTTCATTCAGAGTTAAATCCCAGGTGTATAATGTGTTCCTCTAAGAAGATAGAAATTAACATTTTTTGGTCATATCTTGGAGTCTAAATATCTCTACATCAAACCGCATGACCCAAGGGAATATCATTACCTACTACTTCTGAACACTGTCGATAGGTCTCTCAGTGCTGGCCAAACAAGGCACTTATTCAGGCTGCAGTTCTCTGAGTGTGTTCTCTGGCTCCACTGAAGCCTTTATATACCTCTTTGCTCACCCCTCCCTTTTGTTGCCACACCCTGCAATCCCAAACTGGAATTGGATTAGATGGTTAAACTCTACCCTTTTAATTCTATTTGTAACATGCAGCCTTTTCAGATATTGAATCAGAGCTCTCAACCTCATTGGACAGCTCATGTGGGGAGGTTATAGAACAAGGAGAACACATATCTATTTTTGGGGAGAGTGAAAACTTGCACAACCACTTGAAAGATAAATCTGACAGTTTCTCAAAAATTTGAGATTCAATCTACCTTCTAGAGCCAGCTTTACCACTGAGGACCCACAATTGTCTTCAAATCCAAGTGGATAGAAGATGGTAGGTGTGCTTGCAAAGGGAATACTGGGAAAGAGAACAACAATTAAAATGTAATTAAATAATCAAAAAAAAAAGGAAAAAGGAAAAAAACCAACAAAACATCCAATTAAACAAAATGCAACAAACAACAATGAAAGGACCCACAATACCAAAAAGACACTTGTTTGACTATGTTCATAGCAGCTTTACTTCCTCTGCAGATACCAGGCCTTCTAAAACACAGCAGAACTGATGCACATATGAATTAAGAGACCTTGAAGCAGCAGGCAAAGGGAATGCACAAATTCGTACCACATAACAGTATTGAGAGAAGCTCCCATTCCTAACCCAGAAGCTGTCCCCAATCCATAAAGTGTTGCAAAGGAAACACTAACCTTGTTAAATGGAAATTTCTTTTCCCTTTTTTTTGGGGGGGGTGTTCAAGACAGGGTTTCTCTGTGTAGGCCTGGCTGTCCTGGAACTCACTCTCTAGACCAGGCTAGCCTTGAAATCAGAAATCCGCCTGCCTCTGCCTCCCCAGTGCTGGGATTAAAGGTGTGTGCCACCACTGCCTGGAGTTAAATGGGAATTTCCTGTGGATGCAAATCTTACTCTTTTTTTTTTTTTGGTTTTTCGAGACAGGGTTTCTCTTTATAGCTCTGGCTGTCCTGGAACTCACTTTGTACACCAGGCTGGCCTTGAACTCAGAAATCCGCCTGCCTCTGCCTCCCCAGTGCTGGGATTAGAGGTGTGTGCCACCAAGCCCCGTACAAATCTCCCTCTTAACGGGAGACTAATTGACCAGATGTATTTGGTTTTGTTTCTCTCTTTGTTTGTTGGATTTATTTTTGACAGGGTTGGTCAGGTTACCCATCTCTGGTTCTTCCTGAACTTACGTTGTAGACCAGACTAACCTTGACCTCAGAGCTTCTCCTGCTTCTACCTCCCTAATCCTGGGTTTTAAGTCTGTAACTGCACCGTCTGGGAAATTTCACCTTGCTTCTGTTTTTGTTTTATTGTTTTGAGACAGGGTGTCTTTGTTTAAGGGCCCTAAATGTCCCGTAAGCCACTCTGAGGAACAGTCTGGCCTTGAAATCAAAGATGTTCCTGCCTCTGACTGTAGTCCTGGGATTAATGTCCTGTGCCACCCTGCCCAGCTCTGGTTCAATTTTATGAAAGATACTCACTCTATAGGTTTCACTGGTTGGGAATTAGTTATTTAGATAAGGGTAGTTCTGAACTCCCTGAATCAGTCAAACTTTGACTCCTGGGGGGAGGGAAAAATGTGTATGCCACCATTTCCAGTATAGATGTATTGTTTTAGTAAGATTTGTTCTATGTGTAGGGGTGTATTGCCTACAACTAAGAATGGGGAGCCCTCACATGCCTGCTACCCTAGAAGGTCAGAAGGCAGTTTAACATTTGCTAGAACTGGAGTCAGAGATCATTTCAAGCCACCATGTAGATGATAGGGATAGAAGGTTGACAGGTGTTCCTTCTTTCTAAGGCAAGTCTCCAGCCCACGACCCACATCACATCTCATAGCCCTGACGAATGTTGTTGGGCTGATCCTACTTGTCATACTCTAAGTTTCCTGAGCAGCCAAGGGCACCATCTCCCTCACACCTTCCTTTTCATGTTTGCCTTTATGTATTTAGAAAGCAGGTCTTGTAGGGATCAGACTATACTTCAGCTTACAATTTGGCTGAAGATGACATTAAAACGAGCCTCCTACCTCCCACTTCCAATTTTGAGCTTACAAGCATGCCCCATCTTGTCTATTGCAAAGAGAGTTTTAGAGTGGAATCCCTGAATGCCAGGTAGCTCCTTATGAACTGAGTGCACACACAACACCTTGGCTAGTATAGTAATGGAATCAAGCCTTGCTCCTACCCTAACTTTTGAGTGACTGCTGCTACAGTTTACTGACAGAGCATCCACTTCAGCCCTTGAGCTCCAGTACATATTCCTAACTCTGACTCTGTATTCTGTCCCAAATCCAGCAAAGAAGAATAACGTTGAATTATGCTATGTCTCTGATCAACAACAGATTAAACCCTTAGCTGATGAAAACTGGAAATGACTCTGGTCCCAAGAATAAAATCCAACCAGATGTGTTTATTCATAACAGTAATCCTATCAATAAGAAGGATCCTGAGGCAGGAGAATTTCTAGAATTAGACTTCTAAAACACCCTTGGCTTCTCAGCATGACAAGATCCCTGGAACAAATTGCAAACTAAGTAAGCCTTAAGTAAATGAAAGAACAAATCACCAAACTTGATGTTGTATGGTTATTTAACAAGTGGAATGTTCATATTTTTCCATAAAAGTTTTTTTTGGGGGGGTCTGGGGATGAGGAAGAGTGGAGAGTATGGGAACACAAGTCCTTCTGATTCAAACGATGAAATGATTAGATCTGTAATCTGGAATTTGAAAGGTGGAGATTAAACCAGGAAATCCAATTCCAGTTTGGGATTGGAGGGTGTGGCTACAATAGGGAGGGGTGAGCACAGAGGTATATAAAGGCACCAGTGGATCCAGAGCACACATTCAGTGACCTGCAGCCTGGATAACTGTCTGGTGCAACTGGAACTTGGAGACCTATCTGCAGTGCTCAACTGGTATGTACTGGTGTTTCCTGGAGGAATGCAGTTTGATGTAGAGAAGTTTAGACTCCTTTAGAGGAACAGGTTGAAGACCTTGAATTTCATTCCAAATGAATTTTTAGCCTCATCACCGATATATTTCCATGATAGCTTGCATAGTTCACTAGTGTGCTTCATATAATCTTTGGAGACAAGGATTCTGTATCTTGATCAAACTCTCTTAGAACTGGCCATGTGGCTCCTGGGAACCTGGAAATCAGATCTGACTAACCTGTCCCTCATGATTCCCCTTCACTGAATTTGTGTGTGTGTGTGTGTGTGTGTGTGTTTGTGTGTGTGTGAGAGAGAGAGAGAGACAGAGACAGAGACAGAGACACACAGAGAGAGAGAGAGAGAGAGAGAGAGAGAGAGAGAGAGAGAGAGAAGCTGGCTCATATGGTAGACATGTGTTCCATGTATGTTTGATCTCCTTCAATACCCATTTGTTGGAGTGATACTTGTGAGTTATGCATATGTATTGCGTTAGACTTTGCTTTTCATCTTTTCCACATAGCTTTGCTCTGTGTACATGATCTTTTTCCCAGACACAAGAAACCCTAAAAATTGTAGAAATGCACTGAAGTCATTCTGCTTACTGGGAATTAATATTGCTCCGCATCACAAGGATTTATGTTTGGTTGGTTGGTTGGTTGGTTGGTTGGTTGGTTGGTTGGTTTTGTTTGATTTCTGATTTTTTTTTAAGACTGTTTTTGTGAAAGGGTCATACAAAAAGGATTTTGATTTGAAAATTATGTGCTCATTTGTTTGATAGAATGACCCTGGTTTTGGGAGTCTGCCTTTCCACCACCAGTTTATGTTGAAGAGGTTAAATGATTTCTCTGTCACTCTCAGAGTAGTAACTCTGAAGCTTAGTGGTTGATGTAATGGTGAGGAAGTTTTAAACACTTTGTCTTGAAAGTATATTTTTTTCTGAATCCTTCCCAAGGAGCCTTCTGACTGGAGACCGAAGAGGATGAGTGTTCAGACTCTGTCCACACTCCAGAAGCTGGCATTGCAGGCTCTGCTGAGAGATGAGGCTTTGGCCTTGTCCTCTCTGGAGGAGGTGCCTTTTCTGCTCTTCCCAGCACTGTTCAAGGAGGCCTTCGCCTGCAGACTTAAGAAGCTCATAAAGGCAATGGTGGCTGCCTGGACTTTTCCCTGTCTCCCTGTGGGGGCTTTGATGAATTCACCTAACCTGGAGACGTTGCAGGCTGTGCTAGATGGAATAGACATGCTACTGACAAGAGAATCTCACCCCAGGTGAGTAATAATCAAGTCGTCTATAAGGGAGCAATTGGGTACACAGTAGAGATTGTGGGGTCAGGGAGAATGGCTTCTGATGGGATCATCAAGCAGTGGTGCAGGAACCTTGAAGCTATTGTCTTCTTGGATTAAGGACAGTTGCCAGTGGATTACAGCTTACTATATGTAATCTCTAGAATGAGCCTATCCCTGGTTTCCCACAACCACTATTACTGGGACTAAGGAGAAATAAAGAGTAACTTAGTGGAAGGAAAGTGGTCAGGTCTACACATGCAGCTCAGGGAAAGATTCTGTAGCATGCTTGCGTGCACATTGCACTCTGTTTAAAGTAATTACACCATAACAAGATGGGCGAGACTTGAGTTTAGAGTCAGGTACTCAAAGCTGACTGACTGTAGTCATGTCTGCTGATATTTGACATGTTTCACTCCAAGCAGGGGAAAACTTCAGGTTCTGGACCTGAGGAATGTGCACCATGCCTTCTGGGACATATGGGTTGGTGCAGAGGATGGTAGCTGTTCTTCAGAGCCCTTGGATGAGAAGCCTACGGTAGTGAAAGTCCTTCCAAGATATGCACGGAGGAGGCAGCTGAAGGTGGTAGCTGACCTGTGCCTCAGGCCCCGCCAGGATGAGTCACAAGCATACTTCTTGAAGTGGGCCCAGCAGAGAAAGGACTCCCTACATTTGTGCTGTATAAACATGAAGATCTGGGCTATGCCCGTGACCTTTGTCTTAGAGATTTTGAACGTCTTTCATCCAGAGCACATAGAGGAATTGGAACTGAACACTGAGTGGAATGTGTTCAATCTGGCCCGTTTTGCTCCCTGCTTCGGGCAGATGAGAAATCTTCGCAAACTTCTCCTGGCACCCCTCTATAAGAACGTCTTCAAGATTTCCAATAGAACAGGAGACAGAGAAGACATGTGTGTCAAGGAGTTCATTTCTATCTTCTCCAAATTCAATTGTCTCCAGCATCTCTCCATGTGTGGTGTCCACTTTCTCATAGACCATATGAATCAGGTCTTCAGGTAAGCAAGGAGGGAGAGCTGGGTTACCTAGCCGAGCATTTTTTCTTGTCCATTTAAAGGATTATTCGTGTTCCCTGCCTGACAGTTAGCCACCTGGAACAAATTTTAGGGACCCTTTAGAATATGGATGTTATGTGAGATTCAAAGACTCAAATAATTACTCCTGAAGCAGAAGACTGAAGGGAGGTAAGGAGTAGCTCAGATCAGGTCAGAAGGGACTGTAATTCTTCTTGGAATCACGGCCAACAGGGGGATGAGGATGTATTTAGGAGATGGGGGAGATCATCAAAGTGAGGAGGTGAGCTCTGTGCTAAGATCTGTGGGAACAGCCTACTATCTTCCCCTACTTTCCCATGAGTGAAGGGTTTTGAGCCCCAGTACTGTGGAGTACAAGGGACGTGAGGGATTGTATGGAACTGTAAGGGATAGCAAGTGTGACAGTTCAGATGCTGCGATTAAATGCAGCTTTGAATGAGCCCACATGTAATATTCCTAGATCCTGTCAGGACTCTCTTGCTATGGAAATTCCTCTATGTGTCTTAGGGGCTAAACTGGTTTTCTGCTTGAGACTGAAGTCCGCTGATTTTGTGTGGGTTTGACTTGACTAAGCTGATTTCAAAAGGAAGCATCTCAGATAATATCTATGGTCATTTGGTCACACTGAACTTGGTCACCTGGTCACTTCTATGACTGTGTAAACCCCACTCCATGCTCTTCATTACCATTTGCCTGAACTAACCATCTGGTCTCATTTATCCCTAGGTGCCTGATGACATCCTTGGAGTCCCTCTCCATCACTCACTACCAAATTTCACAGTTAGACTTGGATTCCTTCTCTTGCTGTCAGAGTCTCTTTCAGCTAAAACATCTGGAGATGAAAGGTGTGGTCTTACAGGTTTTGGATGTGATGCCTCTGAGAGGTCTCTTAGAGAAAGTAATGAACACTCTTGAGACTCTGAATTTGCAGGGATGTAGGATGAAGGACTCCCAGCTCAATGCACTCCTACCTTCCCTCATACAATGCTCTCAGCTCACCAAGATCAACTTGTACAACAATGACTTCTCCATGCCCATCCTGAAGGACCTTTTACAGCACACAGCCAGCTGGAGCAAGATGAATGTGGAACAATACCCTGCCCCTCTGGAGTGCTATAATGAGTTGGGCCATGTCTCTGTAGAAAGATTCGCCCAGCTCTGTCAGGATCTCATGGATACACTGACAGCAATAAGGCAGCCCAAGAGCCTCTCTTTTGCTACACGTAAATGCCACAAATGTGGCGAGCGCTGTGTCTATGGCCAGGGACTCAGACTTTGTTTTTGCTGGAGGTGAACATGGATACAGAACTTCTGCATGTGAATAAATGACAAGTTTGGGACACATCTCTGATGTCGGTTGCTCAGAGACTGTGACTTCAGGCAGTGTACAGATGCTTGGAAAGAAAAGGATGAACAATAACTGGGATCTTGGAGGCTGAGCTTGACCTGGGGAACAGAGAGATGGACTGTGCAGTGATAAAGACAACTTGGGTGGCTTGAGTGGACTCTGCCGGGAAAGATTAACTAGATCCTTTTTCATGGACTTGTAAACTTTTTGTTCTTCACTGTACTATTAAGTGAATGCATAGAACATGGGTTCTTTAGATGTTATTCCTGTTGTCTGAGTAGAATAAAGTATCTAATTTTAAGCATTCTGTAGCAACTGCCCTCTGTTGAGAGTCAAAATGAACACATGGATGCCAGACATATCATGATTCAAAATCTTGGGTAGGTGGATAAAGTTATCAGCTAAGGTGGTTCACATATGGATATCTTGATTGGCTGGTGGTAAAAAAGAAGTCATAAATACAATCTCCATGTCTCTTACACTCCTTCTTTCTTTCTTTCCCTCACCCTGTCTCCCTGTCTGCCTCTCAACTTCACAGGCCTTGTTGCTTGGAACCTGTGAACCTGCTGGAAGTTTGCTCACAGAAAATTCCTTTCATGCTCTTCAGAAAAACAAACAAATCAACAAACAAAAGCTCAGGAGCCCCAAAGGGCAATGGATCATGTTTTAATAGTACATGTTGCTTTAGAAGAGGGCAAAATTTGTTTTCAGAACTGCAGATGCAACTCACGCTTCAGGTGTTAGTCCCATTTCTTCAGACATCTGTGGATCCTGGCATTTACATGCACATTATGTAAAATAAATCTGAGTATACACAAAATTGAGAACATCTTAGACAAAAATCACACAATTTCACAAAGACTTCAGAAAAATGAAGTAATTGAATAAATGACATTGGTCAGTAGCAGTTGCCTGAGTTTTGTGTGCCTCCAATGGTATTTCCCCTCCACCACAGTGTGAAGAGAATGTGCGAAGCTTCAGGTGTTTTCATTGAGCTTAATTGGGGAGTAGTAGCCCAGTTTGTTCTGGGCTCTGGTTTGAGGCCTGCACCTTGGATGTTTGAAAGAATACTATGACTTCATCCTAGACCAATATCTATCTTTCTGTCTATTTTCCTGTCAGTCCTTTTCAAGACAGTGGTTGGGACCCTTAGTATTGCTCAACAGTACTACATACTGGGTATCTGTCTAAAGAATCTACAATATACACATACATTCACACACACACACACACACACACACACATAAACACACACTAAACAAATGAAAACAAGAAAGTATTGAGAATGAAAATTTAAAGGTAATTCCAAATATTCTCTGTATGTGAAATAAACTCTTGACTGTATACCTCCAAGTACTTTACCTATAGCAATTCCTCACATCCTTAGCTTACACAGTCTGGAAAGAGAAAGACCAGTAACTAGACTTGAGCTATGGTGGTAATTAGTCACTGAGCTGAGCCATCAAGTTTGAAAATTTCAAATTTTTTCACACTATATGAGATGGAGTCCCAAGACATTATACATGCCAAGCAAGCATCAAACCACTGAGGTACATCTCAGGTTGACTTTGATCAACTCATTTAGTTTTTCATTTCTGATTTACTTCCAGAGGGTCTTACTTCGTAGCCTTTTCTGGCTGATAATTCTGTCTACTTAAGAGGATGTGCAGTCCCTTGGAGATTTTTTTTATCTGGTGGCCACTTATTCTTCAGATCAGGTTTTGTCAAATTTACAAATCTCCTCTCTCATTTCTCATGCCAGTATACATCATTTTAAACCAATGTCACAAATATCTTTATATGAGAAAAGAAAAATATTCAGTGTCACCTTAGCCCACATGCTAGTCTTTGAGACTGCCGGAAGATCTGTAATGTGTTCTTGTCCATTTGGTCAAGGGATGGACACACTGAACCAGGTAAGCAGAGCACTTAGTGACCAAGAGACCAGAACATAACCTCATTCAGAAAACCATTCTCTCTACTAGCTTCTTTGGGGCTCTTTGTTGCTGTTGAGACAGGCTGTCATGTATGAGCTGCATCTGCAGTAAAACAGCTGTGTACTCCTGATACTCCTCCCACTTCTTTCCATGTGAAGGCAAGAGGGCAATACTCTCCAATTTCTCCTTAATATAGAACAAGTGTATTCAGTTCCACAGAAACTGTTTTCACTGCTGGCTGTGGTGGTCCAAGCTCCACTCTCAGGATGCAGGGGTGGTAGCATCAGGGTAAGTATTCAGGCTAGCCTCAGCTTCATAATTGCCTGCAGGCTAGGTTAGTCTACATCAGATGACTCAAAAATAAAGAAATAAGTATGGAAAGTAGATCAGGGCATATCATCTGTAAGATATTGACCCAGAGCCCCCATGTTCTGAGTGGTTGGGGAATCACCTTCACAGGGGCAGAGGGAGGGGGATGTGAAAGGGGGATTGCAAAAGGGAGACATGGAAAGGGAAAAACATTTGAAATGTAAATATAGAAAATATCGGAGACAAAAACAAACAAACAAACAAACAAAAACCAAAGAGAATCATATGAAGAATCAACAAAACCAAGAGCTGATTCTTTGAGTAAAAGCACTAAAATGGATAAACCCTTAGCCAAACTAAGTAAAGGGCACAGAGTAAGAATCCAAATTAATAAAATCAGAAAAGAAAAGGAAGACAGCCACAGACTTAGCAAGGGGAAACTACGACAGGAAGTGGGAGGGTGTTTTTCAGAGGGGAAATCAGGAACTGGGATAACATTTGACATGGAAATAAAGAAAATATCCAGTAAAAAAAAGGAAAAGGGAGACAGAACAACAGACATGAAGGAAATCTTTAGGTTTTAAGTCAAAAACCTGTACTCTACACAATTGGAAACCTAAATGAAATGGATTATTTTCAAGACAAATGTAACTTACAAAATGTAAAACTCAATGTCAAGTTAACTGTCTAGTCCTATACCCCCTACAGAACTACTAGTAATCATTAAAAGTCTTCCATCCAAAACAATGGCTCAGGGCCAGACTGTTTTAGTGCAGAACTTTACCATACTTTCTTTTTTTTTTTTTTAATTTTTTATTAGGTATTTTCCTCATTTACATTTCTAATGCTATCCCAAAAGCCCCACACCCTCCCAGACCCACTCCTCCACGCACCCACTCCCACTTATTGGCCCTGGCATTCCCCTGTACTGAGGCATATAATGTTTGCACGACCAATGGGCCTCTCATCCACTGATGGCCGACTAGGCTATCTTCTGATATATATGCAGCTAGAGACACAAGCACCGGGGGATACTGGTTAGTTCATATTGTTGTTTCACCTATAGGGTTTCTGATCCCCTCCAGCTCCTTGGGTACTTTCTCTAGCTCCTACATTGGGTGCCCTGTGATCCATCCAATAGCTGACTGTGAGCATCCACTTCTGTGTTTGCTAGGTCCCGGCATAGTCTCCAAAGACACAGCTATATCAGGGTTCTTTCAACAAAATCTTGCTAGTGTATGCAATGGTGTCAGCATTTGGAGGCCGATTATGGGATGGATCTCCGGGAATGCCAGTCTCTTGATGTCCATCCTTTCATCTCAGCTTCAAACTTTTTCTCTGTAACTCCTTCCATGGGTGTTTTGTTGCCAATTCTAAGAAGGGGCAAAGTGTCCACAATTTGGTCTTTGATCTTCTTCAGATTCCTGTGTTTTTCAAATTGTATTTTATATCTTGGGTATTCTAAGTTTCTGGGATAATATCCACTTATCAGTGAGTACATATCATGTGAGGTTTTTTTTTTTTTTTTTTTTTTGTGATTGGGTTATCTCACTCAGCATGATGCCCTCCAGGTCCATCCATTTGCATAGGAATTTCATAAATTCACAAAAACAAACACAAACATTTGAGTGAATGGAAATGTGAGGGAACACACTAGCAATCTTAGCACTGAGGAGGCTTATGAGTAAGGAGGTTCTTGCTTTTCAGCCTACCCAATGCCACATGGCCATTTCTAGGAGAGCTTAAACAAAATACAAAGACCTTCTTTTAAAAAATCAACCATAATAATGAAATCAACTGCTTAACATATATGTTTGTGATGAGGCTAAAACTTCATTTGGAATTAAATACCAGATGTTCAATGTGTTCCTGTAAGTAGATAAAAATTAACATTTTTTTGGTCATATGTGGGAGACTAAAGGTTTCTACATCCAACTGCATGACCCAGGGGATTATCCTTACCTACTACTTCTGAACACTGTAGATAGGTCTCTCAGTGCTGGCCAAACAAGTCCATTATCCAGGCTGCATGACAGTATTGAGATAAGCTCCCATTTTTAACCCAGAAGCTGTCTCCAATCCATAAAGTCTTGCAAATGAAACACTAACCTTGTTAAATGGAAATTTCTTTTCCCTTTTTTTTTGGGGGGGGGGTGTCGAGACAGGGTTTCTCTATGTAGGACTGGCTGTCCTAGAACTCAGTCTATAGACGGAGCTTGCCTGGAACTCAGAAATCTGCCTGCCTCTGCCTCCCACCTGCTGGGATTAAAGGTGTGTGCCACCGTGCAAGGTGCAAATCTCACTCTTAACGGGAGACTAATTGACCAGTTGTAGGTAGGAAAAGAAGACAAACTCAAAGACTTTTTAGCAAATCTGAGTGTTAGAAAGTTGTGTCATGTACTTTTTTTTATTTATATTGTTTTGCTTTTAGATTATAAGTTCTTTGCTTGTCTATTACAGCTACCATTTTCCTGTTTTTCTGGGATTTCTGTGACTTTGAATGTATTCTGTATTTCTTTGGCATTTGTTTTTGCTGCTGTTGTTGGTGATTCTACTTTATTGTTTTGATGGGATGGGATTGGCTCCCTTTTTTCTGTTGGTTTATTTATTTTGTCCTGTTCCATCTTGTGTGTTTTTCTTTTCTATTGATTTTTCTGTTGCTTTTTTGTTTATTTGTTCATTTCTGTGTTGTTTTTCAGGGTCTGATTGTAAATTAACCTGTTCTGTAACTCACTTGCTAGGCCAGGCTGGAGGTGGTCCTGCCTCTTCCTTCCCTGTCCTGACAGTACACTTGTGTACTACCACACATGTTTCTGGATTCTTTCAGTGCCTGTTTCTTTTCTCAGGAGAGATACAAAGAGTGTGGATTGAGATGGAAAATAATGTGGGAATGATCTCAGAGAAGATGGGGGAGTTGAAACCATAACCACAACCCATTGTATGAATAAAAATATTTTCAGTAAGGAAAAAGCAAAGAAAAGGTGAGGGAGATGTGACTGATTAGGTAGAGCACTGGCTTCTCTAACAGATACCTCAGGATCATTTCCAGGCTTCTATGTGTCAGCTACTGTATCTTTTCCCCCCATGCTCCTAACTCATGAACCATCTCTTTATCCCATATGTGGTTAACATGAAGGAGTGTAAGCTTAGCACATTGTCTACAGATAATGCCACTGAGATAGTAACTAGACAGGCTGAAGGCTCATACTACACAAAGAGGCAGAGATAGTATCTTCTTTAATTTGCATGTAGACAGTGTTATAGATGGAAACTATTTCACCTAGGCAGCCATAACGAATAGTGTGGGGGTTCATTAAAGGAAAGGATCTCAGTATACAGACTTCATAAGTGAGATAGTAGAATTTTAGAAGCTTGAAAGTTGGGAGCTATAGCACTCTTGATCATGAGAGAGACCCCAACATGGAGAAGACCAGTGGCTGCTTGAATGAGGCACAGTCTTGAGGGAAGTGCCTGAAGAGAAGTTGTTTCAAGACATGTAGCTGGCAAGACTTTACAAGGTGTACACTGGCCTGGAAGGAAACTGATCTCTGTTTTCTACTTTCATAGGAACCTGTGTCATTGATGCTGTCCCCTGGAAGAAGTGATTCTGGAATGACCTCTGAGGTTACTCTCTAGGCACATCTGCTAGATATTTTCAAGATATGCAAAAGTTGAGGACCAAGCCTAGATGTGGCCATTGTCCTGTGACAGCCAA
Source organism: Mus caroli (assembly GCF_978045245.1). Taxonomy (NCBI): domain Eukaryota; kingdom Metazoa; phylum Chordata; class Mammalia; order Rodentia; family Muridae; genus Mus; species Mus caroli. The sequence continues at coordinate 98,241,710 of NW_028227259.1, read as the reverse complement.
ATTTCTGGAGAAAATAAATGGAAGAAGCCAAGCTTATTAGTTCCCTTGGATTTCTAGTCTCTAGTCTCTGACTTATGCCTGTTAAATTCAATTGTCAGTCAAGGAAGAAAATGATTGCTCATAGCTTTGGGCAGCAAACAGGTGTTGCTCTTAGGCTCACATTGTTCCTTCCCAGGTCCTACTGGTGTGACTCAGAGGTGAAAACAGAAAGGCACAGTTGTGAAGCAGCTGCTATACCTGCTTAGAGGTGGTAGAGGGCAGCAAGCTACCAGAATAAAAGCTCTGGGCACCAGATGAGCAAGGGGGCTAGAAGTTTCATGGACAGACAGAGAACAAGGCTTAGTAGCAGGATCAAGTCAAGTCCAGAGGAAACCCTAAAACAAGGACAGAAGTAAAATCACTGCCCCCCAAAAGACCTCACGAAGAAACAAGAAACAAATAACAACAAGAAAACCTTCAAGTCTTTCCATCCTTCTACTCTGATGAGCATTGAACAGAAGGTCAACATCACCAGGACAGGGCTCCTAGAACCTTGGTGAAACAATGGCACCCAAACAGCAGATTCTACCGTGCATGAAATTCCTCAAGGACAGCCTGGACCAGCTGCTCACAGAGTCACAGGTCAATTACAGAAAATCTCTAGAAGTAAACTCATAGCAATATAACAGGTTCAGGGATCTATCCCCTCCCATTGAGCATAACCTCTGAAGAAAGCCTTTTTCCCACCATTGGGTATGTATACAAAGGCCTCCATTCCCTCTGATGTGTGACATTGTTCACGCATGCTAAATAGAGTATGCACATCAGTGTCTGGTTTCAGTGATTGTAAATAGGATGGATCCCCAGGTGAGTCAGTCTCTAAATGGTCATTTATTCACTATCTACTCCACATTTTGACTCTGTAACTCTTTCCATGGGTCCCCCCCCCTTCTAAGATGGATAGAAGTATCCACACTATGGTCTTCCTTCTTCTTGAGTTTCATGTGGTTTATTTATTGTATCTTGGATATTCTGAGCTTCTGGGCATCTGGGATAATATCCACATATCTGTATGCCCCAGTGTGGGGGAATGCCAGGGCCAGGAAGCAGGAGTGGGTGAGTTGGTAAGCAGGGAGAAGAGGAGGGCATAGGGGAAGGGTGTTTTTCACAGGGGAAATCAGGAAAGGGGCTAACATTTGAAAATGTAAATAAAGAAAATATCCAATAAAAAGGCGTGTCATTGTCTTTATCTCTAGCCACGGGTCCTTGTGGCTCTTCCATTAAAAACTGTATTGGCTGTTAACTTGGCAAGGTCAATGCTAGCCCCTAGGCTCCGGAATTCCCTGGTCATGAGCCCCATCCAGCTCAAAGTCTCCTTTCTCTTGGTCCCATTTTATTCTGAAAATCTTTCTTTCCACTTTGGATTTCTCCTTACTTTTCCAAGGAGACTTCGTTAGCTCTTTGGAGAAAGCCTTTTTCTCTTGACCCCAGGAGTTTTACTGCAGATATTTTAATTCATGAAGCCCAGAACAAGAGGCTGAGCTGCCAATCAAACACCCAGCTCCCATTGTTGGTATTTGAATGGGAGACACAGAATTACATTATATAGTTTGGGGGTCATCCTTCATCAGTTCACTGAAACTTGCACTACCACCCTAGATCAGCTCTCCTGCTCTTCTGTGCATGCTGACTGTCTTAGTTCATTTGTGAATTGGTGTATCAGCAGGGGCATATGCACATAGAGTGGGTGGACTGTAAACTGAAGTGGTCTCTCTCAATACAGCTGTGGGTCCCACTACTGAACTCAGGCTTGACAGCAAGTGCCATTCCCCTCTGAGCCATCTCACTGGCTCTTAAGCTCTCTTGAATTTTTATTTAAGAATTTTATTTTGCGTTTTGGGTATTTTTTATTTGGTTTTGTTTCTCTCTTTGTTTGTTGGATTTATTTTTGACAGGGTTGGTCAGGTTACCCATTTCTGGTTCTTCCTGAACTCACGTTGTAGACCAGACTAACCTTGACCTCAGAGCTTCTCCTGCTTCTACCTCCCTAATCCTGGGTTTTAAGTCTGTAACTGCACCGTCTGGGAAATTTCACCTTGCTTCTGTTTTTGTTTTATTGTTTTTTTTTTTTGATTTTTAATATTTTTATTACATATTTTCCTCAATTACATTTCCAATGCTATCCCAAAAGTCCCCCATAGAGCCCCCCACTTCCCTACCCACCCATTCCCATTCTTTTGGCCCTGGCATTCCCCTATATTGGGGCATATAAAGTTTGCAAGTCCAATGGGCCTCTCTTTCCATTGATGGCCGACTAGGCCATCTTTCGATACATATGCAGCTAGAGACAAGAGCTCCGGGGTTCTGGTTAGTACATCATGTTGTTCCAACAATAGGGTTGCAGATCCCTTTAGCTCCTTGGGTACTTTCTCTAGCTTCTCCATTGGGAGCCCTGTGATACATCCAATAGCTGACTGTGAACATCCACTCCTGTGTTTGCTAGGCCCCGGCATCGTCTCACAAGAGACAGCTATATTTGGGTCCTTTCAGCAAAATCTTGCTAGTGTATGCAATGGTGTCAGCGTTTAGAAGCTGATTATGGGATGGATCCCTGGATACGGCAGTCTCTAAATGGTCCATCCTTTCATCACAGCTATGAACTTTGTCTCTGTAACTCCTTCCCTGGGTGTTTTGTTCCCAATTCTAAGAAGGTGCACAGTGTCCACACTTTGGTCTTCATTCTTCTTGAGTTTCATGCGTTTAGCAAATTGTATCTTATATCTTGGGTATCCTAAGTTTTGGGCTAATATCCACTTATCAGTGAATACATATTGTGTGAGTTCTTTTGTGATTGTGTTACTTCACTCAAGATGATGCCCTCCAGGTCCATCCATTTGGCTAGGAATTTCATAAATTCATTCTTTTTAATAGCTGAGTAGTACTCCATTGTGTAAATGTACCATAATTTCTGTATCCATTCCTCTGTTGAGGGACATCTGGGTTCTTTCCAGCTTCTGGCTATTATAAATAGGGCTGCTATGAACATAGTGGAGCATGTGTCCTTTTTACCGGTTGGGACATCTTCTGGATATATGCCCAGGAGAGGTATTGCTGGGTCCTCCGGTAGTACTATGTCCAATTTTCTGAGGAACCGCCAGACTGATTTCCAGAGTGGTTGTACAAGCTTGCAATCCCACCAACAATGGAGGAGTGTTCCTCTTTCTCCACATCCTCGCCAGCATCTGCTGTCACCTGAATTTTTGATCTTAGCCATTCTGACTGGTGTGAGGTGGAATCTCAGGATTGTTTTGATTTGCATTTCCCTGATGATTAAGGATGTTGAACATTTTTTCAGGTGTTTCTCTGCCATTCGGTATTCCTCAGGTGAGAATTCTTTGTTCAGTTCTGAGCCCCATTTTTTAATGGGGTTATTTGACTTTCTGGAGTCCACCTTCTTGAGTTCTTTATATATATTGGATATTAGTCCCTTATCTGATTTAGGATAGGTGAAGATCCTTTCCCAATCTGTTGGTGGTTTTTTTGTCTTATTGATGGTGTCTTTAGCCTTGCAGAAGCTTTGTAGTTTCATGAGGTCCCACTTGTCAATTCTCAATCTTACAGCACAAGCCATTACTGTTCTATTCAGGAATTTTTCCCCTGTGCCCATATTGTTTTATTGTTTTGAGACAGGGTGTCTTTGTTTAAGGGCGCTAAATGTCCTATAAGCCACTCTGAGGAACAGTCTAGCCTTGAAATCAAAGATGTTCCTGCCTCTGACTGTAGTCCTGGGATTAATGTCCTGTGCCACCCTGCCCAGCTCTGGTTCAATTTTATGAAAGATACTCACTCTATAGGTTTCACTGGTTGGGAATTAGTTATTTAGATAAGGGTAGTTCTGAACTCCCTGAATCAGTCAAACTTTGACTCCTGGGGGGAGGGAAAAATGTGTATGCCACCATTTCCAGTATAGATGTATTGTTTTAGTAAGATTTGTTCTATGTGTAGGGGTGTATTGCCTACAACTAAGAATGGGGAGCCCTCACATGCCTGCTACCCTAGAAGGTCAGAAGGCCGTTTAACATTTGCTAGAACTGGAGTCAGAGATCATTTCAAGCCACCATGTAGATGATAGGGATAGAAGGTTGACAGGTGTTCCTTCTTTCTAAGCCAAGTCTCCAGCCCACGACCCACATCACATCTCATAGCCCTGACGAATGTTGTTGGGCTGATCCTACTTGTCATACTCTAAGTTTCCTGAGCAGCCAAGGGCACCATCTCCCTCACACCTTCCTTTTCATGTTTGCCTTTATGTATTTAGAAAGCAGGTCTTGTAGGGATCAGACTATACTTCAGCTTACAATTTGGCTGAAGATGACATTAAAACTAGCCTCCTACCTCCCACTTCCAATTTTGAGCTTACAAGCATGCCCCATCTTGTCTATTGCAAAGAGAGTTTTAGAGTGGAATCCCTGAATGCCAGGTAGCTCCTTATGAACTGAGTGCACACACAACACCTTGGCTAGTATAGTAATGGAATCAAGCCTTGCTCCTACCCTAACTTTTGAGTGACTGCTGCTACAGTTTACTGACAGAGCATCCACTTCAGCCCTTGAGCTCCAGTACATATTCCTAACTCTGACTCTGTATTCTGTCCCAAATCCAGCAAAGAAGAATAACGTTGAATTATGCTATGTCTCTGATCAACAACAGATTAAACCCTTAGCTGATGAAAACTGGAAATGACTCTGGTCCCAAGAATAAAATCCAACCAGATGTGTTTATTCATAACAGTAATCCTATCAATAAGAAGGATCCTGAGGCAGGAGAATTTCTAGAATTAGACTTCTAAAACACCCTTGGCTTCTCAGCATGACAAGATCCCTGGAACAAATTGCAAACTAAGTAAGCCTTAAGTAAATGAAAGAACAAATCACCAAACTTGATGTTGTATGGTTATTTAACAAGTGGAATGTTCATATTTTTCCATAAAAGTTTTTTTTGGGGGGGTCTGGGGATGAGGAAGAGTGGAGAGTATGGGAACACAAGTCCTTCTGATTCAAACGATGAAATGATTAGATCTGTAATCTGGAATTTGAAAGGTGGAGATTAAACCAGGAAATCCAATTCCAGTTTGGGATTGGAGGGTGTGGCTACAATAGGGAGGGGTGAGCACAGAGGTATATAAAGGCACCAGTGGATCCAGAGCACACATTCAGTGACCTGCAGCCTGGATAACTGTCTGGTGCAACTGGAACTTGGAGACCTATCTGCAGTGCTCAACTGGTATGTACTGGTGTTTCCTGGAGGAATGCAGTTTGATGTAGAGAAGTTTAGACTCCTTTAGAGGAACAGGTTGAAGACCTTGAATTTCATTCCAAATGAATTTTTAGCCTCATCACCGATATATTTCCATGATAGCTTGCATAGTTCACTAGTGTGCTTCATATAATCTTTGGAGACAAGGATTCTGTATCTTGATCAAACTCTCTTAGAACTGGCCATGTGGCTCCTGGGAACCTGGAAATCAGATCATTCTGACTAACCTGTCCCTCATGATTCCCCTTCACTGAATTTGTGTGTGTGTGTGTGTGTGTTTGTGTGTGTGTGAGAGAGAGAGAGAGAGAGACAGAGAGAGACAGAGACAGAGACAGAGACACACACACACACAGAGAGAGAGAGAGAGAGAGAGAGAGAGAGAGAGAGAGAAAGAGAGAGAGAGAGAGAGAGAGAAGCTGGCTCATATGGTAGACATGTGTTCCATGTATGTTTGATCTCCTTCAATACCCATTTGTTGGAGTGATACTTGTGAGTTATGCATATGTATTGCGTTAGACTTTGCTTTTCATCTTTTCCACATAGCTTTGCTCTGTGTACATGATCTTTTTCCCAGACACAAGAAACCCTAAAAATTGTAGAAATGCACTGAAGTCATTCTGCTTACTGGGAATTAATATTGCTCCGCATCACAAGGATTTATGTTTGGTTGGTTGGTTGGTTGGTTGGTTGGTTGGTTTTGTTTGATTTCTGATTTTTTTTTTTAAGACTGTTTTTGTGAAAGGGTCATACAAAAAGGATTTTGATTTGAAAATTATGTGCTCATTTGTTTGATAGAATGACCCTGGTTTTGGGAGTCTGCCTTTCCACCACCAGTTTATGTTGAAGAGGTTAAATGATTTCTCTGTCACTCTCAGAGTAGTAACTCTGAAGCTTAGTGGTTGATGTAATGGTGAGGAAGTTTTAAACACTTTGTCTTGAAAGTATATTTTTTTCTGAATCCTTCCCAAGGAGCCTTCTGACTGGAGACCGAAGAGGATGAGTGTTCAGACTCTGTCCACACTCCAGAAGCTGGCATTGCAGGCTCTGCTGAGAGATGAGGCTTTGGCCTTGTCCTCTCTGGAGGAGGTGCCTTTTCTGCTCTTCCCAGCACTGTTCAAGGAGGCCTTCGCCTGCAGACTTAAGAAGCTCATAAAGGCAATGGTGGCTGCCTGGACTTTTCCCTGTCTCCCTGTGGGGGCTTTGATGAATTCACCTAACCTGGAGACGTTGCAGGCTGTGCTAGATGGAATAGACATGCTACTGACAAGAGAATCTCACCCCAGGTGAGTAATAATCAAGTCGTCTATAAGGGAGCAATTGGGTACACAGTAGAGATTGTGGGGTCAGGGAGAATGGCTTCTGATGGGATCATCAAGCAGTGGTGCAGGAACCTTGAAGCTATTGTCTTCTTGGATTAAGGACAGTTGTCAGTGGATTACAGCTTACTATATGTAATCTCTAGAATGAGCCTATCCCTGGTTTCCCACAACCACTATTACTGGGACTAAGGAGAAATAAAGAGTAACTTAGTGGAAGGAAAGTGGTCAGGTCTACACATGCAGCTCAGGGAAAGATTCTGTAGCATGCTTGCGTGCACATTGCACTCTGTTTAAAGTAATTACACCATAACAAGATGGGCGAGACTTGAGTTTAGAGTCAGGTACTCAAAGCTGACTGACTGTAGTCATGTCTGCTGATATTTGACATGTTTCACTCCAAGCAGGGGAAAACTTCAGGTTCTGGACCTGAGGAATGTGCACCATGCCTTCTGGGACATATGGGTTGGTGCAGAGGATGGTAGCTGTTCTTCAGAGCCCTTGGATGAGAAGCCTACGGTAGTGAAAGTCCTTCCAAGATATGCACGGAGGAGGCAGCTGAAGGTGGTAGCTGACCTGTGCCTCAGGCCCCGCCAGGATGAGTCACAAGCATACTTCTTGAAGTGGGCCCAGCAGAGAAAGGACTCCCTACATTTGTGCTGTATAAACATGAAGATCTGGGCTATGCCCGTGACCTTTGTCTTAGAGATTTTGAACGTCTTTCATCCAGAGCACATAGAGGAATTGGAACTGAACACTGAGTGGAATGTGTTCAATCTGGCCCGTTTTGCTCCCTGCTTCGGGCAGATGAGAAATCTTCGCAAACTTCTCCTGGCACCCCTCTATAAGAACGTCTTCAAGATTTCCAATAGAACAGGAGACAGAGAAGACATGTGTGTCAAGGAGTTCATTTCTATCTTCTCCAAATTCAATTGTCTCCAGCATCTCTCCATGTGTGGTGTCCACTTTCTCATAGACCATATGAATCAGGTCTTCAGGTAAGCAAGGAGGGAGAGCTGGGTTACCTAGCCGAGCATTTTTTCTTGTCCATTTAAAGGATTATTCGTGTTCCCTGCCTGACAGTTAGCCACCTGGAACAAATTTTAGGGACCCTTTAGAATATGGATGTTATGTGAGATTCAAAGACTCAAATAATTACTCCTGAAGCAGAAGACTGAAGGGAGGTAAGGAGTAGCTCAGATCAGGTCAGAAGGGACTGTAATTCTTCTTGGAATCACGGCCAACAGGGGGATGAGGATGTATTTAGGAGATGGGGGAGATCATCAAAGTGAGGAGGTGAGCTCTGTGCTAAGATCTGTGGGAACAGCCTACTATCTTCCCCTACTTTCCCATGAGTGAAGGGTTTTGAGCCCCAGTACTGTGGAGTACAAGGGACGTGAGGGATTGTATGGAACTGTAAGGGATAGCAAGTGTGACAGTTCAGATGCTGCGATTAAATGCAGCTTTGAATGAGCCCACATGTAATATCCCTAGATCCTGTCAGGACTCTCTTGCTATGGAAATTCCTCTATGTGTCTTAGGGGCTAAACTGGTTTTCTGCTTGAGACTGAAGTCCGCTGATTTTGTGTGGGTTTGACTTGACTAAGCTGATTTCAAAAGGAAGCATCTCAGATAATATCTATGGTCATTTGGTCACACTGAACTTGGTCACCTGGTCACTTCTATGACTGTGTAAACCCCACTCCATGCTCTTCATTACCATTTGCCTGAACTAACCATCTGGTCTCATTTATCCCTAGGTGCCTGATGACATCCTTGGAGTCCCTCTCCATCACTCACTACCAAATTTCACAGTTAGACTTGGATTCCTTCTCTTGCTGTCAGAGTCTCTTTCAGCTAAAACATCTGGAGATGAAAGGTATGGTCTTACAGGTTTTGGATGTGATGCCTCTGAGAGGTCTCTTAGAGAAAGTAATGAACACTCTTGAGACTCTGAATTTGCAGGGATGTAGGATGAAGGACTCCCAGCTCAATGCACTCCTACCTTCCCTCATACAATGCTCTCAGCTCACCAAGATCAACTTGTACAACAATGACTTCTCCATGCCCATCCTGAAGGACCTTTTACAGCACACAGCCAGCTGGAGCAAGATGAATGTGGAACAATACCCTGCCCCTCTGGAGTGCTATAATGAGTTGGGCCATGTCTCTGTAGAAAGATTCGCCCAGCTCTGTCAGGATCTCATGGATACACTGACAGCAATAAGGCAGCCCAAGAGCCTCTCTTTTGCTACACGTAAATGCCACAAATGTGGCGAGCGCTGTGTCTATGGCCAGGGACTCAGACTTTGTTTTTGCTGGAGGTGAACATGGATACAGAACTTCTGCATGTGAATAAATGACAAGTTTGGGACACATCTCTGATGTCGGTTGCTCAGAGACTGTGACTTCAGGCAGTGTACAGATGCTTGGAAAGAAAAGGATGAACAATAACTGGGATCTTGGAGGCTGAGCTTGACCTGGGGAACAGAGAGATGGACTGTGCAGTGATAAAGACAACTTGGGTGGCTTGAGTGGACTCTGCCGGGAAAGATTAACTAGATCCTTTTTCATGGACTTGTAAACTTTTTGTTCTTCACTGTACTATTAAGTGAATGCATAGAACATGGGTTCTTTAGATGTTATTCCTGTTGTCTGAGTAGAATAAAGTATCTAATTTTAAGCATTCTGTAGCAACTGCCCTCTGTTGAGAGTCAAAATGAACACATGGAAGTCAGACATATCATGATTCAAAATCTTGGGTAGGTGGATAAAGTTATCAGCTAAGGTGGTTCACATATGGATATCTTGATTGGCTGGTGGTAAAAAAGAAGTCATAAATACAATCTCCATGTCTCTTACACTCCTTCTTTCTTTCTTTCCCTCACCCTGTCTCCCTGTCTGCCTCTCAACTTCACAGGCCTTGTTGCTTGGAACCTGTGAACCTGCTGGAAGTTTGCTCACAGAAAATTCCTTTCATGCTCTTCAGAAAAACAAACAAATCAACAAACAAAAGCTCAGGAGCCCCAAAGGGCAATGGATCATGTTTTAATAGTACATGTTGCTTTAGAAGAGGGCAAAATTTGTTTTCAGAACTGCAGATGCAACTCACGCTTCAGGTGTTAGTCCCATTTCTTCAGACATCTGTGGATCCTGGCATTTACATGCACATTATGTAAAATAAATCTGAGTATACACAAAATTGAGAACATCTTAGACAAAAATCACACAATTTCACAAAGACTTCAGAAAAATGAAGTAATTGAATAAATGACATTGGTCAGTAGCAGTTGCCTGAGTTTTGTGTGCCTCCAATGGTATTTCCCCTCCACCACAGTGTGAAGAGAATGTGCGAAGCTTCAGGTGTTTTCATTGAGCTTAATTGGGGAGTAGTAGCCCAGTTTGTTCTGGGCTCTGGTTTGAGGCCTGCACCTTGGATGTTTGAAAGAATACTATGACTTCATCCTAGACCAATATCTATCTTTCTGTCTATTTTCCTGTCAGTCCTTTTCAAGACAGTGGTTGGGACCCTTAGTATTGCTCAACAGTACTACATACTGGGTATCTGTCTAAAGAATCTACAATATACACATACATTCACACACACACACACACACACACACACACATAAACACACACTAAACAAATGAAAACAAGAAAGTATTGAGAATGAAAATTTAAAGGTAATTCCAAATATTCTCTGTATGTGAAATAAACTCTTGACTGTATACCTCCAAGTACTTTACCTATAGCAATTCCTCACATCCTTAGCTTACACAGTCTGGAAAGAGAAAGACCAGTAACTAGACTTGAGCTATGGTGGTAATTAGTCACTGAGCTGAGCCATCAAGTTTGAAAATTTCAAATTTTTTCACACTATATGAGATGGAGTCCCAAGACATTATACATGCCAAGCAAGCATCAAACCACTGAGGTACATCTCAGGTTGACTTTGATCAACTCATTTAGTTTTTCATTTCTGATTTACTTCCAGAGGGTCTTACTTCGTAGCCTTTTCTGGCTGATAATTCTGTCTACTTAAGAGGATGTGCAGTCCCTTGGAGATTTTTTTTATCTGGTGGCCACTTATTCTTCAGATCAGGTTTTGTCAAATTTACAAATCTCCTCTCTCATTTCTCATGCCAGTATACATCATTTTAAACCAATGTCACAAATATCTTTATATGAGAAAAGAAAAATATTCAGTGTCACCTTAGCCCACATGCTAGTCTTTGAGACTGCCGGAAGATCTGTAATGTGTTCTTGTCCATTTGGTCAAGGGATGGACACACTGAACCAGGTAAGCAGAGCACTTAGTGACCAAGAGACCAGAACATAACCTCATTCAGAAAATCATTCTCTCTACTAGCTTCTTTGGGGCTCTTTGTTGCTGTTGAGACAGGCTGTCATGTATGAGCTGCATCTGCAGTAAAACAGCTGTGTACTCCTGATACTCCTCCCACTTCTTTCCATGTGAAGGCAAGAGGGCAATACTCTCCAATTTCTCCTTAATATAGAACAAGTGTATTCAGTTCCACAGAAACTGTTTTCACTGCTGGCTGTGGTGGTCCAAGCTCCACTCTCAGGATGCAGGGGTGGTAGCATCAGGGTAAGTATTCAGGCTAGCCTCAGCTTCATAATTGCCTGCAGGCTAGGTTAGTCTACATCAGATGACTCAAAAATAAAGAAATAAGTATGGAAAGTAGATCAGGGCATATCATCTGTAAGATATTGACCCAGAGCCCCCATGTTCTGAGTGGTTGGGGAATCACCTTCACAGGGGCAGAGGGAGGGGGATGTAAAAGGGGGATTGCAAAAGGGAGACATGGAAAGGGAAAAACATTTGAAATGTAAATATAGAAAATATCGGAGACAAAAACAAACAAACAAACAAACAAAAACCAAAGAGAATCATATGAAGAATCAACAAAACCAAGAGCTGATTCTTTGAGTAAAAGCACTAAAATGGATAAACCCTTAGCCAAACTAAGTAAAGGGCACAGAGTAAGAATCCAAATTAATAAAATCAGAAAAGAAAAGGAAGACAGCCACAGACTTAGCAAGGGGAAACTACGACAGGAAGTGGGAGGGTGTTTTTCAGAGGGGAAATCAGGAACTGGGATAACATTTGACATGGAAATAAAGAAAATATCCAGTAATAAAAAGGAAAAGGGAGACAGAACAACAGACATGAAGGAAATCTTTAGGTTTTAAGTCAAAAACCTGTACTCTACACAATTGGAAACCTAAATGAAATGGATTATTTTCAAGACAAATGTAACTTACAAAATGTAAAACTCAATGTCAAGTTAACTGTCTAGTCCTATACCCTCTACAGAACTACTAGTAATCATTAAAAGTCTTCCATCCAAAACAATGGCTCAGGGCCAGACTGTTTTAGTGCAGAACTTTACCATACTTTCTTTTTTTTTTTTTTAATTTTTTATTAGGTATTTTCCTCATTTACATTTCTAATGCTACCCCAAAAGCCCCACACCCTCCCAGACCCACTCCTCCACGCACCCACTCCCACTTATTGGCCCTGGCATTCCCCTGTACTGAGGCATATAATGTTTGCACGACCAATGGGCCTCTCATCCACTGATGGCCGACTAGGCTATCTTCTGATATATATGCAGCTAGAGACACAAGCACCGGGGGATACTGGTTAGTTCATATTGTTGTTTCACCTATAGGGTTTCTGATCCCCTCCAGCTCCTTGGGTACTTTCTCTAGCTCCTACATTGGGTGCCCTGTGATCCATCCAATAGCTGACTGTGAGCATCCACTTCTGTGTTTGCTAGGTCCCGGCATAGTCTCCAAAGACACAGCTATATCAGGGTTCTTTCAACAAAATCTTGCTAGTGTATGCAATGGTGTCAGCATTTGGAGGCCGATTATGGGATGGATCTCCGGGAATGCCAGTCTCTTGATGTCCATCCTTTCATCTCAGCTTCAAACTTTTTCTCTGTAACTCCTTCCATGGGTGTTTTGTTGCCAATTCTAAGAAGGGGCAAAGTGTCCACAATTTGGTCTTTGATCTTCTTCAGATTCCTGTGTTTTTCAAATTGTATTTTATATCTTGGGTATTCTAAGTTTCTGGGATAATATCCACTTATCAGTGAGTACATATCATGTGAGGTTTTTTTTTTTTTTTTTTTTTTGTGATTGGGTTATCTCACTCAGCATGATGCCCTCCAGGTCCATCCATTTGCATAGGAATTTCATAAATTCACAAAAACAAACACAAACATTTGAGTGAATGGAAATGTGAGGGAACACACTAGCAATCTTAGCACTGAGGAGGCTTATGAGTAAGGAGGTTCTTGCTTTTCAGCCTACCCAATGCCACATGGCCATTTCTAGGAGAGCTTAAACAAAATACAAAGACCTTCTTTTAAAAAATCAACCATAATAATGAAATCAACTGCTTAACATATATGTTTGTGATGAGGCTAAAACTTCATTTGGAATTAAATACCAGATGTTCAATGTGTTCCTGTAAGTAGATAAAAATTAACATTTTTTTGGTCATATGTGGGAGACTAAAGGTTTCTACATCCAACTGCATGACCCAGGGGATTATCCTTACCTACTACTTCTGAACACTGTAGATAGGTCTCTCAGTGCTGGCCAAACAAGTCCATTATCCAGGCTGCATGACAGTATTGAGATAAGCTCCCATTTTTAACCCAGAAGCTGTCTCCAATCCATAAAGTCTTGCAAATGAAACACTAACCTTGTTAAATGGAAATTTCTTTTCCCTTTTTTTTTGGGGGGGGGGTGTCGAGACAGGGTTTCTCTATGTAGGACTGGCTGTCCTAGAACTCAGTCTATAGACGGAGCTTGCCTGGAACTCAGAAATCTGCCTGCCTCTGCCTCCCACCTGCTGGGATTAAAGGTGTGTGCCACCGTGCAAGGTGCAAATCTCACTCTTAACGGGAGACTAATTGACCAGTTGTAGGTAGGAAAAGAAGACAAACTCAAAGACTTTTTAGCAAATCTGAGTGTTAGAAAGTTGTGTCATGTACTTTTTTTTATTTATATTGTTTTGCTTTTAGATTATAAGTTCTTTGCTTGTCTATTACAGCTACCATTTTCCTGTTTTTCTGGGATTTCTGTGTCTTTGAATGTATTCTGTATTTCTTTGGCATTTGTTTTTGCTGCTGTTGTTGGTGATTCTACTTTATTGTTTTGATGGGATGGGATTGGCTCCCTTTTTTCTGTTGGTTTATTTATTTTGTCCTGTTCCATCTTGTGTGTTTTTCTTTTCTATTGATTTTTCTGTTGCTTTTTTGTTTATTTGTTCATTTCTGTGTTGTTTTTCAGGGTCTGATTGTAAATTAACCTGTTCTGTAACTCACTTGCTAGGCCAGGCTGGAGGTGGTCCTGCCTCTTCCTTCCCTGTCCTGACAGTACACTTGTGTACTACCACACATGTTTCTGGATTCTTTCAGTGCCTGTTTCTTTTCTCAGGAGAGATACAAAGAGTGTGGATTGAGATGGAAAATAATGTGGGAATGATCTCAGAGAAGATGGGGGAGTTGAAACCATAACCACAACCCATTGTATGAATAAAAATATTTTCAGTAAGGAAAAAGCAAAGAAAAGGTGAGGGAGATGTGACTGATTAGGTAGAGCACTGGCTTCTCTAACAGATACCTCAGGATCATTTCCAGGCTTCTATGTGTCAGCTACTGTATCTTTTCCCCCCATGCTCCTAACTCATGAACCATCTCTTTATCCCATATGTGGTTAACATGAAGGAGTGTAAGCTTAGCACATTGTCTACAGATAATGCCACTGAGATAGTAACTAGACAGGCTGAAGGCTCATACTACACAAAGAGGCAGAGATAGTATCTTCTTTAATTTGCATGTAGACAGTGTTATAGATGGAAACTATTTCACCTAGGCAGCCATAACGAATAGTGTGGGGGTTCATTAAAGGAAAGGATCTCAGTATACAGACTTCATAAGTGAGATAGTAGAATTTTAGAAGCTTGAAAGTTGGGAGCTATAGCACTCTTGATCATGAGAGAGACCCCAACATGGAGAAGACCAGTGGCTGCTTGAATGAGGCACAGTCTTGAGGGAAGTGCCTGAAGAGAAGTTGTTTCAAGACATGTAGCTGGCAAGACTTTACAAGGTGTACACTGGCCTGGAAGGAAACTGATCTCTGTTTTCTACTTTCATAGGAACCTGTGTCATTGATGCTGTCCCCTGGAAGAAGTGATTCTGGAATGACCTCTGAGGTTACTCTCTAGGCACATCTGCTAGATATTTTCAAGATATGCAAAAGTTGAGGACCAAGCCTAGATGTGGCCATTGTCCTGTGACAGCCAAATTTCTGGAGAAAATAAATGGAAGAAGCCAAGCTTATTAGTTCCCTTGGATTTCTAGTCTCTAGTCTCTGACTTATGCCTGTTAAATTCAATTGTCAGTCAAGGAAGAAAATGATTGCTCATAGCTTTGGGCAGCAAACAGGTGTTGCTCTGAAGCTCACAATGTTCCTTCCCAGGTCCTACTGGTGTGGCTCAGAGGTGAAAACAGAAAGGAATTGTGTGTGCTAGGAAGATGTGAATGGCTAAATACTATAGGCACAGTTGTGAAGCAGCTGCTATACCTGCTTAGAGGTGGTAGAAGGCAGCAAGCTACCAAAATAAAAGCTCTGGGCACCAGATGAGCAAGGGGGCTAGAAGTTTCATGGACAGACAGAGAACAAGGCTTAGTAGCAGGATCAAGTCAAGTCCAGAGGAAACCCTAAAACAAAGACAGAAGTAAAATCACTGCCCCCCAAAAGACCTCACGAAGAAACAAGAAACAAATAACAACAAGAAAACCTTCAAGTCTTTCCATCCTTCTACTCTGATGAGCATTGAACAGAAGGTCAACATCACCAGGACAGGGCTCCTAGAACCTTGGTGAAACAATGGCACCCAAACAGCAGATTCTACCGTGCATGAAATTCCTCAAGGACAGCCTGGACCAGCTGCTCACAGAGTCACAGGTCAATTACAGAAAATCTCTAGAAGTAAACTCATAGCAATATAACAGGTTCAGGGATCTATCCCCTCCCATTGAGCACAACCTCTGAAGAAAGCCTTTTTCCCACCATTGGGTATGTATACAAAGGCCTCCATTCCCTCTGATGTGTGACATTGTTCACGCATGCTAAATAGAGTATGCACATCAGTGTCTGGTTTCAGTGATTGTAAATAGGATGGATCCCCAGGTGAGTCAGTCTCTAAATGGTCATTTATTCACTATCTACTCCACATTTTGACTCTGTAACTCTTTCCATGGGTCCCCCCCCCCTTCTAAGATGGATAGAAGTATCCACACTATGGTCTTCCTTCTTCTTGAGTTTCATGTGGTTTATTTATTGTATCTTGGATATTCTGAGCTTCTGGGCATCTGGGATAATATCCACATATCTGTATGCCCCAGTGTGGGGGAATGCCAGGGCCAGGAAGCAGGAGTGGGTGAGTTGGTAAGCAGGGAGAAGAGGAGGGCATAGGGGAAGGGTGTTTTTCACAGGGGAAATCAGGAAAGGGGCTAACATTTGAAAATGTAAATAAAGAAAATATCCAATAAAAAGGCGTGTCATTGTCTTTATCTCTAGCCACGGGTCCTTGTGGCTCTTCCATTAAAAACTGTATTGGCTGTTAACTTGGCAAGGTCAATGCTAGCCCCTAGGCTCCGGAATTCCCTGGTCATGAGCCCCATCCAGCTCAAAGTCTCCTTTCTCTTGGTCCCATTTTATTCTGAAAATCTTTCTTTCCACTTTGGATTTCTCCTTACTTTTCCAAGGAGACTTCGTTAGCTCTTTGGAGAAAGCCTTTTTCTCTTGACCCCAGGAGTTTTACTGCAGATATTTTAATTCATGAAGCCCAGAACAAGAGGCTGAGCTGCCAATCAAACACCCAGCTCCCATTGTTGGTATTTGAATGGGAGACACAGAATTACATTATATAGTTTGGGGGTCATCCTTCATCAGTTCACTGAAACTTGCACTACCACCCTAGATCAGCTCTCCTGCTCTTCTGTGCATGCTGACTGTCTTAGTTCATTTGTGAATTGGTGTATCAGCAGGGGCATATGCACATAGAGTGGGTGGACTGTAAACTGAAGTGGTCTCTCTCAATACAGCTGTGGGTCCCACTACTGAACTCAGGCTTGACAGCAAGTGCCATTCCCCTCTGAGCCATCTCACTGGCTCTTAAGCTCTCTTGAATTTTTATTTAAGAATTTTATTTTGCGTTTTGGGTATTTTTTATTTGGTTTTGTTTCTCTCTTTGTTTGTTGGATTTATTTTTGACAGGGTTGGTCAGGTTACCCATTTCTGGTTCTTCCTGAACTCACGTTGTAGACCAGACTAACCTTGACCTCAGAGCTTCTCCTGCTTCTACCTCCCTAATCCTGGGTTTTAAGTCTGTAACTGCACCGTCTGGGAAATTTCACCTTGCTTCTGTTTTTGTTTTATTGTTTTTTTTTTTGATTTTTAATATTTTTATTACATATTTTCCTCAATTACATTTCCAATGCTATCCCAAAAGTCCCCCATAGAGCCCCCCACTTCCCTACCCACCCATTCCCATTCTTTTGGCCCTGGCATTCCCCTATATTGGGGCATATAAAGTTTGCAAGTCCAATGGGCCTCTCTTTCCATTGATGGCCGACTAGGCCATCTTTCGATACATATGCAGCTAGAGACAAGAGCTCCGGGGTTCTGGTTAGTACATCATGTTGTTCCAACAATAGGGTTGCAGATCCCTTTAGCTCCTTGGGTACTTTCTCTAGCTTCTCCATTGGGAGCCCTGTGATACATCCAATAGCTGACTGTGAACATCCACTCCTGTGTTTGCTAGGCCCCGGCATCGTCTCACAAGAGACAGCTATATTTGGGTCCTTTCAGCAAAATCTTGCTAGTGTATGCAATGGTGTCAGCGTTTAGAAGCTGATTATGGGATGGATCCCTGGATACGGCAGTCTCTAAATGGTCCATCCTTTCATCACAGCTATGAACTTTGTCTCTGTAACTCCTTCCCTGGGTGTTTTGTTCCCAATTCTAAGAAGGTGCACAGTGTCCACACTTTGGTCTTCATTCTTCTTGAGTTTCATGCCTTTAGCAAATTGTATCTTATATCTTGGGTATCCTAAGTTTTGGGCTAATATCCACTTATCAGTGAATACATATTGTGTGAGTTCTTTTGTGATTGTGTTACTTCACTCAAGATGATGCCCTCCAGGTCCATCCATTTGGCTAGGAATTTCATAAATTCATTCTTTTTAATAGCTGAGTAGTACTCCATTGTGTAAATGTACCATAATTTCTGTATCCATTCCTCTGTTGAGGGACATCTGGGTTCTTTCCAGCTTCTGGCTATTATAAATAGGGCTGCTATGAACATAGTGGAGCATGTGTCCTTTTTACCGGTTGGGACATCTTCTGGATATATGCCCAGGAGAGGTATTGCTGGGTCCTCCGGTAGTACTATGTCCAATTTTCTGAGGAACCGCCAGACTGATTTCCAGAGTGGTTGTACAAGCTTGCAATCCCACCAACAATGGAGGAGTGTTCCTCTTTCTCCACATCCTCGCCAGCATCTGCTGTCACCTGAATTTTTGATCTTAGCCATTCTGACTGGTGTGAGGTGGAATCTCAGGATTGTTTTGATTTGCATTTCCCTGATGATTAAGGATGTTGAACATTTTTTCAGGTGTTTCTCTGCCATTCGGTATTCCTCAGGTGAGAATTCTTTGTTCAGTTCTGAGCCCCATTTTTTAATGGGGTTATTTGACTTTCTGGAGTCCACCTTCTTGAGTTCTTTATATATATTGGATATTAGTCCCTTATCTGATTTAGGATAGGTGAAGATCCTTTCCCAATCTGTTGGTGGTTTTTTTGTCTTATTGATGGTGTCTTTAGCCTTGCAGAAGCTTTGTAGTTTCATGAGGTCCCACTTGTCAATTCTCGATCTTACAGCACAAGCCATTACTGTTCTATTCAGGAATTTTTCCCCTGTGCCCATATTGTTTTATTGTTTTGAGACAGGGTGTCTGTGTTTAAGGGCGCTAAATGTCCTATAAGCCACTCTGAGGAACAGTCTAGCCTTGAAATCAAAGATGTTCCTGCCTCTGACTGTAGTCCTGGGATTAATGTCCTGTGCCACCCTGCCCAGCTCTGGTTCAATTTTATGAAAGATACTCACTCTATAGGTTTCACTGGTTGGGAATTAGTTATTTAGATAAGGGTAGTTCTGAACTCCCTGAATCAGTCAAACTTTGACTCCTGGGGGGAGGGAAAAATGTGTATGCCACCATTTCCAGTATAGATGTATTGTTTTAGTAAGATTTGTTCTATGTGTAGGGGTGTATTGCCTACAACTAAGAATGGGGAGCCCTCACATGCCTGCTACCCTAGAAGGTCAGAAGGCAGTTTAACATTTGCTAGAACTGGAGTCAGAGATCATTTCAAGCCACCATGTAGATGATAGGGATAGAAGGTTGACAGGTGTTCCTTCTTTCTAAGGCAAGTCTCCAGCCCACGACCCACATCACATCTCATAGCCCTGACGAATGTTGTTGGGCTGATCCTACTTGTCATACTCTAAGTTTCCTGAGCAGCCAAGGGCACCATCTCCCTCACACCTTCCTTTTCATGTTTGCCTTTATGTATTTAGAAAGCAGGTCTTGTAGGGATCAGACTATACTTCAGCTTACAATTTGGCTGAAGATGACATTAAAACGAGCCTCCTACCTCCCACTTCCAATTTTGAGCTTACAAGCATGCCCCATCTTGTCTATTGCAAAGAGAGTTTTAGAGTGGAATCCCTGAATGCCAGGTAGCTCCTTATGAACTGAGTGCACACACAACACCTTGGCTAGTATAGTAATGGAATCAAGCCTTGCTCCTACCCTAACTTTTGAGTGACTGCTGCTACAGTTTACTGACAGAGCATCCACTTCAGCCCTTGAGCTCCAGTACATATTCCTAACTCTGACTCTGTATTCTGTCCCAAATCCAGCAAAGAAGAATAACGTTGAATTATGCTATGTCTCTGATCAACAACAGATTAAACCCTTAGCTGATGAAAACTGGAAATGACTCTGGTCCCAAGAATAAAATCCAACCAGATGTGTTTATTCATAACAGTAATCCTATCAATAAGAAGGATCCTGAGGCAGGAGAATTTCTAGAATTAGACTTCTAAAACACCCTTGGCTTCTCAGCATGACAAGATCCCTGGAACAAATTGCAAACTAAGTAAGCCTTAAGTAAATGAAAGAACAAATCACCAAACTTGATGTTGTATGGTTATTTAACAAGTGGAATGTTCATATTTTTCCATAAAAGTTTTTTTTGGGGGGGGTCTGGGGATGAGGAAGAGTGGAGAGTATGGGAACACAAGTCCTTCTGATTCAAACGATGAAATGATTAGATCTGTAATCTGGAATTTGAAAGGTGGAGATTAAACCAGGAAATCCAATTCCAGTTTGGGATTGGAGGGTGTGGCTACAATAGGGAGGGGTGAGCACAGAGGTATATAAAGGCACCAGTGGATCCAGAGCACACATTCAGTGACCTGCAGCCTGGATAACTGTCTGGTGCAACTGGAACTTGGAGACCTATCTGCAGTGCTCAACTGGTATGTACTGGTGTTTCCTGGAGGAATGCAGTTTGATGTAGAGAAGTTTAGACTCCTTTAGAGGAACAGGTTGAAGACCTTGAATTTCATTCCAAATGAATTTTTAGCCTCATCACCGATATATTTCCATGATAGCTTGCATAGTTCACTAGTGTGCTTCATATAATCTTTGGAGACAAGGATTCTGTATCTTGATCAAACTCTCTTAGAACTGGCCATGTGGCTCCTGGGAACCTGGAAATCAGATCATTCTGACTAACCTGTCCCTCATGATTCCCCTTCACTGAATTTGTGTGTGTGTGTGTGTGTGTGTTTGTGTGTGAGAGAGAGAGAGAGAGAGACAGAGACAGAGACAGAGACACACACACACACAGAGAGAGAGAGAGAGAGAGAGAAAGAGAGAGAGAGAGAGAGAGAAGCTGGCTCATATGGTAGACATGTGTTCCATGTATGTTTGATCTCCTTCAATACCCATTTGTTGGAGTGATACTTGTGAGTTATGCATATGTATTGCGTTAGACTTTGCTTTTCATCTTTTCCACATAGCTTTGCTCTGTGTACATGATCTTTTTCCCAGACACAAGAAACCCTAAAAATTGTAGAAATGCACTGAAGTCATTCTGCTTACTGGGAATTAATATTGCTCCGCATCACAAGGATTTATGTTTGGTTGGTTGGTTGGTTGGTTGGTTGGTTGGTTGGTTGGTTTTGTTTGATTTCTGATTTTTTTTTAAGACTGTTTTTGTGAAAGGGTCATACAAAAAGGATTTTGATTTGAAAATTATGTGCTCATTTGTTTGATAGAATGACCCTGGTTTTGGGAGTCTGCCTTTCCACCACCAGTTTATGTTGAAGAGGTTAAATGATTTCTCTGTCACTCTCAGAGTAGTAACTCTGAAGCTTAGTGGTTGATGTAATGGTGAGGAAGTTTTAAACACTTTGTCTTGAAAGTATATTTTTTTCTGAATCCTTCCCAAGGAGCCTTCTGACTGGAGACCGAAGAGGATGAGTGTTCAGACTCTGTCCACACTCCAGAAGCTGGCATTGCAGGCTCTGCTGAGAGATGAGGCTTTGGCCTTGTCCTCTCTGGAGGAGGTGCCTTTTCTGCTCTTCCCAGCACTGTTCAAGGAGGCCTTCGCCTGCAGACTTAAGAAGCTCATAAAGGCAATGGTGGCTGCCTGGACTTTTCCCTGTCTCCCTGTGGGGGCTTTGATGAATTCACCTAACCTGGAGACGTTGCAGGCTGTGCTAGATGGAATAGACATGCTACTGACAAGAGAATCTCACCCCAGGTGAGTAATAATCAAGTCGTCTATAAGGGAGCAATTGGGTACACAGTAGAGATTGTGGGGTCAGGGAGAATGGCTTCTGATGGGATCATCAAGCAGTGGTGCAGGAACCTTGAAGCTATTGTCTTCTTGGATTAAGAACAGTTGCCAGTGGATTACAGCTTACTATATGTAATCTCTAGAATGAGCCTATCCCTGGTTTCCCACAACCACTATTACTGGGACTAAGGAGAAATAAAGAGTAACTTAGTGGAAGGAAAGTGGTCAGGTCTACACATGCAGCTCAGGGAAAGATTCTGTAGCATGCTTGCGTGCACATTGCACTCTGTTTAAAGTAATTACACCATAACAAGATGGGCGAGACTTGAGTTTAGAGTCAGGTACTCAAAGCTGACTGACTGTAGTCATGTCTGCTGATATTTGACATGTTTCACTCCAAGCAGGGGAAAACTTCAGGTTCTGGACCTGAGGAATGTGCACCATGCCTTCTGGGACATATGGGTTGGTGCAGAGGATGGTAGCTGTTCTTCAGAGCCCTTGGATGAGAAGCCTACGGTAGTGAAAGTCCTTCCAAGATATGCACGGAGGAGGCAGCTGAAGGTGGTAGCTGACCTGTGCCTCAGGCCCCGCCAGGATGAGTCACAAGCATACTTCTTGAAGTGGGCCCAGCAGAGAAAGGACTCCCTACATTTGTGCTGTATAAACATGAAGATCTGGGCTATGCCCGTGAACTTTGTCTTAGAGATTTTGAACGTCTTTCATCCAGAGCACATAGAGGAATTGGAACTGAACACTGAGTGGAATGTGTTCAATCTGGCCCGTTTTGCTCCCTGCTTCGGGCAGATGAGAAATCTTCGCAAACTTCTCCTGGCACCCCTCTATAAGAACGTCTTCAAGATTTCCAATAGAACAGGAGACAGAGAAGACATGTGTGTCAAGGAGTTCATTTCTATCTTCTCCAAATTCAATTGTCTCCAGCATCTCTCCATGTGTGGTGTCCACTTTCTCATAGACCATATGAATCAGGTCTTCAGGTAAGCAAGGAGGGAGAGCTGGGTTACCTAGCCGAGCATTTTTTCTTGTCCATTTAAAGGATTATTCGTGTTCCCTGCCTGACAGTTAGCCACCTGGAACAAATTTTAGGGACCCTTTAGAATATGGATGTTATGTGAGATTCAAAGACTCAAATAATTACTCCTGAAGCAGAAGACTGAAGGGAGGTAAGGAGTAGCTCAGATCAGGTCAGAAGGGACTGTAATTCTTCTTGGAATCACGGCCAACAGGGGGATGAGGATGTATTTAGGAGATGGGGGAGATCATCAAAGTGAGGAGGTGAGCTCTGTGCTAAGATCTGTGGGAACAGCCTACTATCTTCCCCTACTTTCCCATGAGTGAAGGGTTTTGAGCCCCAGTACTGTGGAGTACAAGGGACGTGAGGGATTGTATGGAACTGTAAGGGATAGCAAGTGTGACAGTTCAGATGCTGCGATTAAATGCAGCTTTGAATGAGCCCACATGTAATATCCCTAGATCCTGTCAGGACTCTCTTGCTATGGAAATTCCTCTATGTGTCTTAGGGGCTAAACTGGTTTTCTGCTTGAGACTGAAGTCCGCTGATTTTGTGTGGGTTTGACTTGACTAAGCTGATTTCAAAAGGAAGCATCTCAGATAATATCTATGGTCATTTGGTCACACTGAACTTGGTCACCTGGTCACTTCTATGACTGTGTAAACCCCACTCCATGCTCTTCATTACCATTTGCCTGAACTAACCATCTGGTCTCATTTATCCCTAGGTGCCTGATGACATCCTTGGAGTCCCTCTCCATCACTCACTACCAAATTTCACAGTTAGACTTGGATTCCTTCTCTTGCTGTCAGAGTCTCTTTCAGCTAAAACATCTGGAGATGAAAGGTATGGTCTTACAGGTTTTGGATGTGATGCCTCTGAGAGGTCTCTTAGAGAAAGTAATGAACACTCTTGAGACTCTGAATTTGCAGGGATGTAGGATGAAGGACTCCCAGCTCAATGCACTCCTACCTTCCCTCATACAATGCTCTCAGCTCACCAAGATCAACTTGTACAACAATGACTTCTCCATGCCCATCCTGAAGGACCTTTTACAGCACACAGCCAGCTGGAGCAAGATGAATGTGGAACAATACCCTGCCCCTCTGGAGTGCTATAATGAGTTGGGCCATGTCTCTGTAGAAAGATTCGCCCAGCTCTGTCAGGATCTCATGGATACACTGACAGCAATAAGGCAGCCCAAGAGCCTCTCTTTTGCTACACGTAAATGCCACAAATGTGGCGAGCGCTGTGTCTATGGCCAGGGACTCAGACTTTGTTTTTGCTGGAGGTGAACATGGATACAGAACTTCTGCATGTGAATAAATGACAAGTTTGGGACACATCTCTGATGTCGGTTGCTCAGAGACTGTGACTTCAGGCAGTGTACAGATGCTTGGAAAGAAAAGGATGAACAATAACTGGGATCTTGGAGGCTGAGCTTGACCTGGGGAACAGAGAGATGGACTGTGCAGTGATAAAGACAACTTGGGTGGCTTGAGTGGACTCTGCCGGGAAAGATTAACTAGATCCTTTTTCATGGACTTGTAAACTTTTTGTTCTTCACTGTACTATTAAGTGAATGCATAGAACATGGGTTCTTTAGATGTTATTCCTGTTGTCTGAGTAGAATAAAGTATCTAATTTTAAGCATTCTGTAGCAACTGCCCTCTGTTGAGAGTCAAAATGAACACATGGATGCCAGACATATCATGATTCAAAATCTTGGGTAGGTGGATAAAGTTATCAGCTAAGGTGGTTCACATATGGATATCTTGATTGGCTGGTGGTAAAAAAGAAGTCATAAATACAATCTCCATGTCTCTTACACTCCTTCTTTCTTTCTTTCCCTCACCCTGTCTCCCTGTCTGCCTCTCAACTTCACAGGCCTTGTTGCTTGGAACCTGTGAACCTGCTGGAAGTTTGCTCACAGAAAATTCCTTTCATGCTCTTCAGAAAAACAAACAAATCAACAAACAAAAGCTCAGGAGCCCCAAAGGGCAATGGATCATGTTTTAATAGTACATGTTGCTTTAGAAGAGGGCAAAATTTGTTTTCAGAACTGCAGATGCAACTCACGCTTCAGGTGTTAGTCCCATTTCTTCAGACATCTGTGGATCCTGGCATTTACATGCACATTATGTAAAATAAATCTGAGTATACACAAAATTGAGAACATCTTAGACAAAAATCACACAATTTCACAAAGACTTCAGAAAAATGAAGTAATTGAATAAATGACATTGGTCAGTAGCAGTTGCCTGAGTTTTGTGTGCCTCCAATGGTATTTCCCCTCCACCACAGTGTGAAGAGAATGTGCGAAGCTTCAGGTGTTTTCATTGAGCTTAATTGGGGAGTAGTAGCCCAGTTTGTTCTGGGCTCTGGTTTGAGGCCTGCACCTTGGATGTTTGAAAGAATACTATGACTTCATCCTAGACCAATATCTATCTTTCTGTCTATTTTCCTGTCAGTCCTTTTCAAGACAGTGGTTGGGACCCTTAGTATTGCTCAACAGTACTACATACTGGGTATCTGTCTAAAGAATCTACAATATACACATACATTCACAAACACACACACACACACACACACACACATAAACACACACTAAACAAATGAAAACAAGAAAGTATTGAGAATGAAAATTTAAAGGTAATTCCAAATATTCTCTGTATGTGAAATAAACTCTTGACTGTATACCTCCAAGTACTTTACCTATAGCAATTCCTCACATCCTTAGCTTACACAGTCTGGAAAGAGAAAGACCAGTAACTAGACTTGAGCTATGGTGGTAATTAGTCACTGAGCTGAGCCATCAAGTTTGAAAATTTCAAATTTTTTCACACTATATGAGATGGAGTCCCAAGACATTATACATGCCAAGCAAGCATCAAACCACTGAGGTACATCTCAGGTTGACTTTGATCAACTCATTTAGTTTTTCATTTCTGATTTACTTCCAGAGGGTCTTACTTCGTAGCCTTTTCTGGCTGATAATTCTGTCTACTTAAGAGGATGTGCAGTCCCTTGGAGATTTTTTTTATCTGGTGGCCACTTATTCTTCAGATCAGGTTTTGTCAAATTTACAAATCTCCTCTCTCATTTCTCATGCCAGTATACATCATTTTAAACCAATGTCACAAATATCTTTATATGAGAAAAGAAAAATATTCAGTGTCACCTTAGCCCACATGCTAGTCTTTGAGACTGCCGGAAGATCTGTAATGTGTTCTTGTCCATTTGGTCAAGGGATGGACACACTGAACCAGGTAAGCAGAGCACTTAGTGACCAAGAGACCAGAACATAACCTCATTCAGAAAATCATTCTCTCTACTAGCTTCTTTGGGGCTCTTTGTTGCTGTTGAGACAGGCTGTCATGTATGAGCTGCATCTGCAGTAAAACAGCTGTGTACTCCTGATACTCCTCCCACTTCTTTCCATGTGAAGGCAAGAGGGCAATACTCTCCAATTTCTCCTTAATATAGAACAAGTGTATTCAGTTCCACAGAAACTGTTTTCACTGCTGGCTGTGGTGGTCCAAGCTCCACTCTCAGGATGCAGGGGTGGTAGCATCAGGGTAAGTATTCAGGCTAGCCTCAGCTTCATAATTGCCTGCAGGCTAGGTTAGTCTACATCAGATGACTCAAAAATAAAGAAATAAGTATGGAAAGTAGATCAGGGCATATCATCTGTAAGATATTGACCCAGAGCCCCCATGTTCTGAGTGGTTGGGGAATCACCTTCACAGGGGCAGAGGGAGGGGGATGTGAAAGGGGGATTGTAAAAGGGAGACATGGAAAGGGAAAAACATTTGAAATGTAAATATAGAAAATATCGGAGACAAAAACAAACAAACAAACAAACAAAAACCAAAGAGAATCATATGAAGAATCAACAAAACCAAGAGCTGATTCTTTGAGTAAAAGCACTAAAATGGATAAACCCTTAGCCAAACTAAGTAAAGGGCACAGAGTAAGAATCCAAATTAATAAAATCAGAAAAGAAAAGGAAGACAGCCACAGACTTAGCAAGGGGAAACTACGACAGGAAGTGGGAGGGTGTTTTTCAGAGGGGAAATCAGGAACTGGGATAACATTTGACATGGAAATAAAGAAAATATCCAGTAATAAAAAGGAAAAGGGAGACAGAACAACAGACATGAAGGAAATCTTTAGGTTTTAAGTCAAAAACCTGTACTCTACACAATTGGAAACCTAAATGAAATGGATTATTTTCAAGACAAATGTAACTTACAAAATGTAAAACTCAATGTCAAGTTAACTGTCTAGTCCTATACCCCCTACAGAACTACTAGTAATCATTAAAAGTCTTCCATCCAAAACAATGGCTCAGGGCCAGACTGTTTTAGTGCAGAACTTTACCATACTTTCTTTTTTTTTTTTTAAATTTTTTATTAGGTATTTTCCTCATTTACATTTCTAATGCTATCCCAAAAGCCCCACACCCTCCCAGACCCACTCCTCCACGCACCCACTCCCACTTATTGGCCCTGGCATTCCCCTGTACTGAGGCATATAATGTTTGCACGACCAATGGGCCTCTCATCCACTGATGGCCGACTAGGCTATCTTCTGATATATATGCAGCTAGAGACACAAGCACCGGGGGATACTGGTTAGTTCATATTGTTGTTTCACCTATAGGGTTTCTGATCCCCTCCAGCTCCTTGGGTACTTTCTCTAGCTCCTACATTGGGTGCCCTGTGATCCATCCAATAGCTGACTGTGAGCATCCACTTCTGTGTTTGCTAGGTCCCGGCATAGTCTCCAAAGACACAGCTATATCAGGGTTCTTTCAACAAAATCTTGCTAGTGTATGCAATGGTGTCAGCATTTGGAGGCCGATTATGGGATGGATCTCCGGGAATGCCAGTCTCTTGATGTCCATCCTTTCATCTCAGCTTCAAACTTTTTCTCTGTAACTCCTTCCATGGGTGTTTTGTTGCCAATTCTAAGAAGGGGCAAAGTGTCCACAATTTGGTCTTTGATCTTCTTCAGATTCCTGTGTTTTTCAAATTGTATTTTATATCTTGGGTATTCTAAGTTTCTGGGATAATATCCACTTATCAGTGAGTACATATCATGTGAGGTTTTTTTTTTTTTTTTTTTTTTTGTGATTGGGTTATCTCACTCAGCATGATGCCCTCCAGGTCCATCCATTTGCATAGGAATTTCATAAATTCACAAAAACAAACACAAACATTTGAGTGAATGGAAATGTGAGGGAACACACTAGCAATCTTAGCACTGAGGAGGCTTATGAGTAAGGAGGTTCTTGCTTTTCAGCCTACCCAATGCCACATGGCCATTTCTAGGAGAGCTTAAACAAAATACAAAGACCTTCTTTTAAAAAATCAACCATAATAATGAAATCAACTGCTTAACATATATGTTTGTGATGAGGCTAAAACTTCATTTGGAATTAAATACCAGATGTTCAATGTGTTCCTGTAAGTAGATAAAAATTAACATTTTTTTGGTCATATGTGGGAGACTAAAGGTTTCTACATCCAACTGCATGACCCAGGGGATTATCCTTACCTACTACTTCTGAACACTGTAGATAGGTCTCTCAGTGCTGGCCAAACAAGTCCATTATCCAGGCTGCATGACAGTATTGAGATAAGCTCCCATTTTTAACCCAGAAGCTGTCTCCAATCCATAAAGTCTTGCAAATGAAACACTAACCTTGTTAAATGGAAATTTCTTTTCCCTTTTTTTTGGGGGGGGGGTGTCGAGACAGGGTTTCTCTATGTAGGACTGGCTGTCCTAGAACTCAGTCTATAGACGGAGCTTGCCTGGAACTCAGAAATCTGCCTGCCTCTGCCTCCCACCTGCTGGGATTAAAGGTGTGTGCCACCGTGCAAGGTGCAAATCTCACTCTTAACTGGAGACTAATTGACCAGTTGTAGGTAGGAAAAGAAGACAAACTCAAAGACTTTTTAGCAAATCTGAGTGTTAGAAAGTTGTGTCATGTACTTTTTTTTATTTATATTGTTTTGCTTTTAGATTATAAGTTCTTTGCTTGTCTATTACAGCTACCATTTTCCTGTTTTTCTGGGATTTCTGTGTCTTTGAATGTATTCTGTATTTCTTTGGCATTTGTTTTTGCTGCTGTTGTTGGTGATTCTACTTTATTGTTTTGATGGGATGGGATTGGCTCCCTTTTTTCTGTTGGTTTATTTATTTTGTCCTGTTCCATCTTGTGTGTTTTTCTTTTCTATTGATTTTTCTGTTGCTTTTTTGTTTATTTGTTCATTTCTGTGTTGTTTTTCAGGGTCTGATTGTAAATTAACCTGTTCTGTAACTCACTTGCTAGGCCAGGCTGGAGGTGGTCCTGCCTCTTCCTTCCCTGTCCTGACAGTACACTTGTGTACTACCACACATGTTTCTGGATTCTTTCAGTGCCTGTTTCTTTTCTCAGGAGAGATACAAAGAGTGTGGATTGAGATGGAAAATAATGTGGGAATGATCTCAGAGAAGATGGGGGAGTTGAAACCATAACCACAACCCATTGTATGAATAAAAATATTTTCAGTAAGGAAAAAGCAAAGAAAAGGTGAGGGAGATGTGACTGATTAGGTAGAGCACTGGCTTCTCTAACAGATACCTCAGGATCATTTCCAGGCTTCTATGTGTCAGCTACTGTATCTTTTCCCCCCATGCTCCTAACTTATGAACCATCTCTTTATCCCATATGTGGTTAACATGAAGGAGTGTAAGCTTAGCACATTGTCTACAGATAATGCCACTGAGATAGTAACTAGACAGGCTGAAGGCTCATACTACACAAAGAGGCAGAGATAGTATCTTCTTTAATTTGCATGTAGACAGTGTTATAGATGGAAACTATTTCACCTAGGCAGCCATAACGAATAGTGTGGGGGTTCATTAAAGGAAAGGATCTCAGTATACAGACTTCATAAGTGAGATAGTAGAATTTTAGAAGCTTGAAAGTTGGGAGCTATAGCACTCTTGATCATGAGAGAGACCCCAACATGGAGAAGACCAGTGGCTGCTTGAATGAGGCACAGTCTTGAGGGAAGTGCCTGAAGAGAAGTTGTTTCAAGACATGTAGCTGGCAAGACTTTACAAGGTGTACACTGGCCTGGAAGGAAACTGATCTCTGTTTTCTACTTTCATAGGAACCTGTGTCATTGATGCTGTCCCCTGGAAGAAGTGATTCTGGAATGACCTCTGAGGTTACTCTCTAGGCACATCTGCTAGATATTTTCAAGATATGCAAAAGTTGAGGACCAAGCCTAGATGTGGCCATTGTCCTGTGACAGCCAAATTTCTGGAGAAAATAAATGGAAGAAGCCAAGCTTATTAGTTCCCTTGGATTTCTAGTCTCTAGTCTCTGACTTATGCCTGTTAAATTCAATTGTCAGTCAAGGAAGAAAATGATTGCTCATAGCTTTGGGCAGCAAACAGGTGTTGCTCTTAGGCTCACATTGTTCCTTCCCAGGTCCTACTGGTGTGACTCAGAGGTGAAAACAGAAAGGCACAGTTGTGAAGCAGCTGCTATACCTGCTTAGAGGTGGTAGAGGGCAGCAAGCTACCAGAATAAAAGCTCTGGGCACCAGATGAGCAAGGGGGCTAGAAGTTTCATGGACAGACAGAGAACAAGGCTTAGTAGCAGGATCAAGTCAAGTCCAGAGGAAACCCTAAAACAAGGACAGAAGTAAAATCACTGCCCCCCAAAAGACCTCACGAAGAAACAAGAAACAAATAACAACAAGAAAACCTTCAAGTCTTTCCATCCTTCTACTCTGATGAGCATTGAACAGAAGGTCAACATCACCAGGACAGGGCTCCTAGAACCTTGGTGAAACAATGGCACCCAAACAGCAGATTCTACCGTGCATGAAATTCCTCAAGGACAGCCTGGACCAGCTGCTCACAGAGTCACAGGTCAATTACAGAAAATCTCTAGAAGTAAACTCATAGCAATATAACAGGTTCAGGGATCTATCCCCTCCCATTGAGCATAACCTCTGAAGAAAGCCTTTTTCCCACCATTGGGTATGTATACAAAGGCCTCCATTCCCTCTGATGTGTGACATTGTTCACGCATGCTAAATAGAGTATGCACATCAGTGTCTGGTTTCAGTGATTGTAAATAGGATGGATCCCCAGGTGAGTCAGTCTCTAAATGGTCATTTATTCACTATCTACTCCACATTTTGACTCTGTAACTCTTTCCATGGGTCCCCCCCCCCTTCTAAGATGGATAGAAGTATCCACACTATGGTCTTCCTTCTTCTTGAGTTTCATGTGGTTTATTTATTGTATCTTGGATATTCTGAGCTTCTGGGCATCTGGGATAATATCCACATATCTGTATGCCCCAGTGTGGGGGAATGCCAGGGCCAGGAAGCAGGAGTGGGTGAGTTGGTAAGCAGGGAGAAGAGGAGGGCATAGGGGAAGGGTGTTTTTCACAGGGGAAATCAGGAAAGGGGCTAACATTTGAAAATGTAAATAAAGAAAATATCCAATAAAAAGGCGTGTCATTGTCTTTATCTCTAGCCACGGGTCCTTGTGGCTCTTCCATTAAAAACTGTATTGGCTGTTAACTTGGCAAGGTCAATGCTAGCCCCTAGGCTCCGGAATTCCCTGGTCATGAGCCCCATCCAGCTCAAAGTCTCCTTTCTCTTGGTCCCATTTTATTCTGAAAATCTTTCTTTCCACTTTGGATTTCTCCTTACTTTTCCAAGGAGACTTCGTTAGCTCTTTGGAGAAAGCCTTTTTCTCTTGACCCCAGGAGTTTTACTGCAGATATTTTAATTCATGAAGCCCAGAACAAGAGGCTGAGCTGCCAATCAAACACCCAGCTCCCATTGTTGGTATTTGAATGGGAGACACAGAATTACATTATATAGTTTGGGGGTCATCCTTCATCAGTTCACTGAAACTTGCACTACCACCCTAGATCAGCTCTCCTGCTCTTCTGTGCATGCTGACTGTCTTAGTTCATTTGTGAATTGGTGTATCAGCAGGGGCATATGCACATAGAGTGGGTGGACTGTAAACTGAAGTGGTCTCTCTCAATACAGCTGTGGGTCCCACTACTGAACTCAGGCTTGACAGCAAGTGCCATTCCCCTCTGAGCCATCTCACTGGCTCTTAAGCTCTCTTGAATTTTTATTTAAGAATTTTATTTTGCGTTTTGGGTATTTTTTATTTGGTTTTGTTTCTCTCTTTGTTTGTTGGATTTATTTTTGACAGGGTTGGTCAGGTTACCCATTTCTGGTTCTTCCTGAACTCACGTTGTAGACCAGACTAACCTTGACCTCAGAGCTTCTCCTGCTTCTACCTCCCTAATCCTGGGTTTTAAGTCTGTAACTGCACCGTCTGGGAAATTTCACCTTGCTTCTGTTTTTGTTTTATTGTTTTTTTTTTTGATTTTTAATATTTTTATTACATATTTTCCTCAATTACATTTCCAATGCTATCCCAAAAGTCCCCCATAGAGCCCCCCACTTCCCTACCCACCCATTCCCATTCTTTTGGCCCTGGCATTCCCCTATATTGGGGCATATAAAGTTTGCAAGTCCAATGGGCCTCTCTTTCCATTGATGGCCGACTAGGCCATCTTTCGATACATATGCAGCTAGAGACAAGAGCTCCGGGGTTCTGGTTAGTACATCATGTTGTTCCAACAATAGGGTTGCAGATCCCTTTAGCTCCTTGGGTACTTTCTCTAGCTTCTCCATTGGGAGCCCTGTGATACATCCAATAGCTGACTGTGAACATCCACTCCTGTGTTTGCTAGGCCCCGGCATCGTCTCACAAGAGACAGCTATATTTGGGTCCTTTCAGCAAAATCTTGCTAGTGTATGCAATGGTGTCAGCGTTTAGAAGCTGATTATGGGATGGATCCCTGGATACGGCAGTCTCTAAATGGTCCATCCTTTCATCACAGCTATGAACTTTGTCTCTGTAACTCCTTCCCTGGGTGTTTTGTTCCCAATTCTAAGAAGGTGCACAGTGTCCACACTTTGGTCTTCATTCTTCTTGAGTTTCATGCGTTTAGCAAATTGTATCTTATATCTTGGGTATCCTAAGTTTTGGGCTAATATCCACTTATCAGTGAATACATATTGTGTGAGTTCTTTTGTGATTGTGTTACTTCACTCAAGATGATGCCCTCCAGGTCCATCCATTTGGCTAGGAATTTCATAAATTCATTCTTTTTAATAGCTGAGTAGTACTCCATTGTGTAAATGTACCATAATTTCTGTATCCATTCCTCTGTTGAGGGACATCTGGGTTCTTTCCAGCTTCTGGCTATTATAAATAGGGCTGCTATGAACATAGTGGAGCATGTGTCCTTTTTACCGGTTGGGACATCTTCTGGATATATGCCCAGGAGAGGTATTGCTGGGTCCTCCGGTAGTACTATGTCCAATTTTCTGAGGAACCGCCAGACTGATTTCCAGAGTGGTTGTACAAGCTTGCAATCCCACCAACAATGGAGGAGTGTTCCTCTTTCTCCACATCCTCGCCAGCATCTGCTGTCACCTGAATTTTTGATCTTAGCCATTCTGACTGGTGTGAGGTGGAATCTCAGGATTGTTTTGATTTGCATTTCCCTGATGATTAAGGATGTTGAACATTTTTTCAGGTGTTTCTCTGCCATTCGGTATTCCTCAGGTGAGAATTCTTTGTTCAGTTCTGAGCCCCATTTTTTAATGGGGTTATTTGACTTTCTGGAGTCCACCTTCTTGAGTTCTTTATATATATTGGATATTAGTCCCTTATCTGATTTAGGATAGGTGAAGATCCTTTCCCAATCTGTTGGTGTTTTTTTTGTCTTATTGATGGTGTCTTTAGCCTTGCAGAAGCTTTGTAGTTTCATGAGGTCCCACTTGTCAATTCTCAATCTTACAGCACAAGCCATTACTGTTCTATTCAGGAATTTTTCCCCTGTGCCCATATTGTTTTATTGTTTTGAGACAGGGTGTCTTTGTTTAAGGGCGCTAAATGTCCTATAAGCCACTCTGAGGAACAGTCTAGCCTTGAAATCAAAGATGTTCCTGCCTCTGACTGTAGTCCTGGGATTAATGTCCTGTGCCACCCTGCCCAGCTCTGGTTCAATTTTATGAAAGATACTCACTCTATAGGTTTCACTGGTTGGGAATTAGTTATTTAGATAAGGGTAGTTCTGAACTCCCTGAATCAGTCAAACTTTGACTCCTGGGGGGAGGGAAAAATGTGTATGCCACCATTTCCAGTATAGATGTATTGTTTTAGTAAGATTTGTTCTATGTGTAGGGGTGTATTGCCTACAACTAAGAATGGGGAGCCCTCACATGCCTGCTACCCTAGAAGGTCAGAAGGCCGTTTAACATTTGCTAGAACTGGAGTCAGAGATCATTTCAAGCCACCATGTAGATGATAGGGATAGAAGGTTGACAGGTGTTCCTTCTTTCTAAGCCAAGTCTCCAGCCCACGACCCACATCACATCTCATAGCCCTGACGAATGTTGTTGGGCTGATCCTACTTGTCATACTCTAAGTTTCCTGAGCAGCCAAGGGCACCATCTCCCTCACACCTTCCTTTTCATGTTTGCCTTTATGTATTTAGAAAGCAGGTCTTGTAGGGATCAGACTATACTTCAGCTTACAATTTGGCTGAAGATGACATTAAAACTAGCCTCCTACCTCCCACTTCCAATTTTGAGCTTACAAGCATGCCCCATCTTGTCTATTGCAAAGAGAGTTTTAGAGTGGAATCCCTGAATGCCAGGTAGCTCCTTATGAACTGAGTGCACACACAACACCTTGGCTAGTATAGTAATGGAATCAAGCCTTGCTCCTACCCTAACTTTTGAGTGACTGCTGCTACAGTTTACTGACAGAGCATCCACTTCAGCCCTTGAGCTCCAGTACATATTCCTAACTCTGACTCTGTATTCTGTCCCAAATCCAGCAAAGAAGAATAACGTTGAATTATGCTATGTCTCTGATCAACAACAGATTAAACCCTTAGCTGATGAAAACTGGAAATGACTCTGGTCCCAAGAATAAAATCCAACCAGATGTGTTTATTCATAACAGTAATCCTATCAATAAGAAGGATCCTGAGGCAGGAGAATTTCTAGAATTAGACTTCTAAAACACCCTTGGCTTCTCAGCATGACAAGATCCCTGGAACAAATTGCAAACTAAGTAAGCCTTAAGTAAATGAAAGAACAAATCACCAAACTTGATGTTGTATGGTTATTTAACAAGTGGAATGTTCATATTTTTCCATAAAAGTTTTTTTTGGGGGGGTCTGGGGATGAGGAAGAGTGGAGAGTATGGGAACACAAGTCCTTCTGATTCAAACGATGAAATGATTAGATCTGTAATCTGGAATTTGAAAGGTGGAGATTAAACCAGGAAATCCAATTCCAGTTTGGGATTGGAGGGTGTGGCTACAATAGGGAGGGGTGAGCACAGAGGTATATAAAGGCACCAGTGGATCCAGAGCACACATTCAGTGACCTGCAGCCTGGATAACTGTCTGGTGCAACTGGAACTTGGAGACCTATCTGCAGTGCTCAACTGGTATGTACTGGTGTTTCCTGGAGGAATGCAGTTTGATGTAGAGAAGTTTAGACTCCTTTAGAGGAACAGGTTGAAGACCTTGAATTTCATTCCAAATGAATTTTTAGCCTCATCACCGATATATTTCCATGATAGCTTGCATAGTTCACTAGTGTGCTTCATATAATCTTTGGAGACAAGGATTCTGTATCTTGATCAAACTCTCTTAGAACTGGCCATGTGGCTCCTGGGAACCTGGAAATCAGATCATTCTGACTAACCTGTCCCTCATGATTCCCCTTCACTGAATTTGTGTGTGTGTGTGTGTGTGTTTGTGTGTGTGTGAGAGAGAGAGAGAGAGAGAGAGAGAGAGACAGAGACAGAGACAGAGACACACACACACACAGAGAGAGAGAGAGAGAGAGAGAGAGAGAGAGAGAGAGAAAGAGAGAGAGAGAGAGAGAGAGAAGCTGGCTCATATGGTAGACATGTGTTCCATGTATGTTTGATCTCCTTCAATACCCATTTGTTGGAGTGATACTTGTGAGTTATGCATATGTATTGCGTTAGACTTTGCTTTTCATCTTTTCCACATAGCTTTGCTCTGTGTACATGATCTTTTTCCCAGACACAAGAAACCCTAAAAATTGTAGAAATGCACTGAAGTCATTCTGCTTACTGGGAATTAATATTGCTCCGCATCACAAGGATTTATGTTTGGTTGGTTGGTTGGTTGGTTGGTTGGTTGGTTTTGTTTGATTTCTGATTTTTTTTTTTAAGACTGTTTTTGTGAAAGGGTCATACAAAAAGGATTTTGATTTGAAAATTATGTGCTCATTTGTTTGATAGAATGACCCTGGTTTTGGGAGTCTGCCTTTCCACCACCAGTTTATGTTGAAGAGGTTAAATGATTTCTCTGTCACTCTCAGAGTAGTAACTCTGAAGCTTAGTGGTTGATGTAATGGTGAGGAAGTTTTAAACACTTTGTCTTGAAAGTATATTTTTTTCTGAATCCTTCCCAAGGAGCCTTCTGACTGGAGACCGAAGAGGATGAGTGTTCAGACTCTGTCCACACTCCAGAAGCTGGCATTGCAGGCTCTGCTGAGAGATGAGGCTTTGGCCTTGTCCTCTCTGGAGGAGGTGCCTTTTCTGCTCTTCCCAGCACTGTTCAAGGAGGCCTTCGCCTGCAGACTTAAGAAGCTCATAAAGGCAATGGTGGCTGCCTGGACTTTTCCCTGTCTCCCTGTGGGGGCTTTGATGAATTCACCTAACCTGGAGACGTTGCAGGCTGTGCTAGATGGAATAGACATGCTACTGACAAGAGAATCTCACCCCAGGTGAGTAATAATCAAGTCGTCTATAAGGGAGCAATTGGGTACACAGTAGAGATTGTGGGGTCAGGGAGAATGGCTTCTGATGGGATCATCAAGCAGTGGTGCAGGAACCTTGAAGCTATTGTCTTCTTGGATTAAGGACAGTTGTCAGTGGATTACAGCTTACTATATGTAATCTCTAGAATGAGCCTATCCCTGGTTTCCCACAACCACTATTACTGGGACTAAGGAGAAATAAAGAGTAACTTAGTGGAAGGAAAGTGGTCAGGTCTACACATGCAGCTCAGGGAAAGATTCTGTAGCATGCTTGCGTGCACATTGCACTCTGTTTAAAGTAATTACACCATAACAAGATGGGCGAGACTTGAGTTTAGAGTCAGGTACTCAAAGCTGACTGACTGTAGTCATGTCTGCTGATATTTGACATGTTTCACTCCAAGCAGGGGAAAACTTCAGGTTCTGGACCTGAGGAATGTGCACCATGCCTTCTGGGACATATGGGTTGGTGCAGAGGATGGTAGCTGTTCTTCAGAGCCCTTGGATGAGAAGCCTACGGTAGTGAAAGTCCTTCCAAGATATGCACGGAGGAGGCAGCTGAAGGTGGTAGCTGACCTGTGCCTCAGGCCCCGCCAGGATGAGTCACAAGCATACTTCTTGAAGTGGGCCCAGCAGAGAAAGGACTCCCTACATTTGTGCTGTATAAACATGAAGATCTGGGCTATGCCCGTGAACTTTGTCTTAGAGATTTTGAACGTCTTTCATCCAGAGCACATAGAGGAATTGGAACTGAACACTGAGTGGAATGTGTTCAATCTGGCCCGTTTTGCTCCCTGCTTCGGGCAGATGAGAAATCTTCGCAAACTTCTCCTGGCACCCCTCTATAAGAACGTCTTCAAGATTTCCAATAGAACAGGAGACAGAGAAGACATGTGTGTCAAGGAGTTCATTTCTATCTTCTCCAAATTCAATTGTCTCCAGCATCTCTCCATGTGTGGTGTCCACTTTCTCATAGACCATATGAATCAGGTCTTCAGGTAAGCAAGGAGGGAGAGCTGGGTTACCTAGCCGAGCATTTTTTCTTGTCCATTTAAAGGATTATTCGTGTTCCCTGCCTGACAGTTAGCCACCTGGAACAAATTTTAGGGACCCTTTAGAATATGGATGTTATGTGAGATTCAAAGACTCAAATAATTACTCCTGAAGCAGAAGACTGAAGGGAGGTAAGGAGTAGCTCAGATCAGGTCAGAAGGGACTGTAATTCTTCTTGGAATCACGGCCAACAGGGGGATGAGGATGTATTTAGGAGATGGGGGAGATCATCAAAGTGAGGAGGTGAGCTCTGTGCTAAGATCTGTGGGAACAGCCTACTATCTTCCCCTACTTTCCCATGAGTGAAGGGTTTTGAGCCCCAGTACTGTGGAGTACAAGGGACGTGAGGGATTGTATGGAACTGTAAGGGATAGCAAGTGTGACAGTTCAGATGCTGCGATTAAATGCAGCTTTGAATGAGCCCACATGTAATATCCCTAGATCCTGTCAGGACTCTCTTGCTATGGAAATTCCTCTATGTGTCTTAGGGGCTAAACTGGTTTTCTGCTTGAGACTGAAGTCCGCTGATTTTGTGTGGGTTTGACTTGACTAAGCTGATTTCAAAAGGAAGCATCTCAGATAATATCTATGGTCATTTGGTCACACTGAACTTGGTCACCTGGTCACTTCTATGACTGTGTAAACCCCACTCCATGCTCTTCATTACCATTTGCCTGAACTAACCATCTGGTCTCATTTATCCCTAGGTGCCTGATGACATCCTTGGAGTCCCTCTCCATCACTCACTACCAAATTTCACAGTTAGACTTGGATTCCTTCTCTTGCTGTCAGAGTCTCTTTCAGCTAAAACATCTGGAGATGAAAGGTATGGTCTTACAGGTTTTGGATGTGATGCCTCTGAGAGGTCTCTTAGAGAAAGTAATGAACACTCTTGAGACTCTGAATTTGCAGGGATGTAGGATGAAGGACTCCCAGCTCAATGCACTCCTACCTTCCCTCATACAATGCTCTCAGCTCACCAAGATCAACTTGTACAACAATGACTTCTCCATGCCCATCCTGAAGGACCTTTTACAGCACACAGCCAGCTGGAGCAAGATGAATGTGGAACAATACCCTGCCCCTCTGGAGTGCTATAATGAGTTGGGCCATGTCTCTGTAGAAAGATTCGCCCAGCTCTGTCAGGATCTCATGGATACACTGACAGCAATAAGGCAGCCCAAGAGCCTCTCTTTTGCTACACGTAAATGCCACAAATGTGGCGAGCGCTGTGTCTATGGCCAGGGACTCAGACTTTGTTTTTGCTGGAGGTGAACATGGATACAGAACTTCTGCATGTGAATAAATGACAAGTTTGGGACACATCTCTGATGTCGGTTGCTCAGAGACTGTGACTTCAGGCAGTGTACAGATGCTTGGAAAGAAAAGGATGAACAATAACTGGGATCTTGGAGGCTGAGCTTGACCTGGGGAACAGAGAGATGGACTGTGCAGTGATAAAGACAACTTGGGTGGCTTGAGTGGACTCTGCCGGGAAAGATTAACTAGATCCTTTTTCATGGACTTGTAAACTTTTTGTTCTTCACTGTACTATTAAGTGAATGCATAGAACATGGGTTCTTTAGATGTTATTCCTGTTGTCTGAGTAGAATAAAGTATCTAATTTTAAGCATTCTGTAGCAACTGCCCTCTGTTGAGAGTCAAAATGAACACATGGAAGTCAGACATATCATGATTCAAAATCTTGGGTAGGTGGATAAAGTTATCAGCTAAGGTGGTTCACATATGGATATCTTGATTGGCTGGTGGTAAAAAAGAAGTCATAAATACAATCTCCATGTCTCTTACACTCCTTCTTTCTTTCTTTCCCTCACCCTGTCTCCCTGTCTGCCTCTCAACTTCACAGGCCTTGTTGCTTGGAACCTGTGAACCTGCTGGAAGTTTGCTCACAGAAAATTCCTTTCATGCTCTTCAGAAAAACAAACAAATCAACAAACAAAAGCTCAGGAGCCCCAAAGGGCAATGGATCATGTTTTAATAGTACATGTTGCTTTAGAAGAGGGCAAAATTTGTTTTCAGAACTGCAGATGCAACTCACGCTTCAGGTGTTAGTCCCATTTCTTCAGACATCTGTGGATCCTGGCATTTACATGCACATTATGTAAAATAAATCTGAGTATACACAAAATTGAGAACATCTTAGACAAAAATCACACAATTTCACAAAGACTTCAGAAAAATGAAGTAATTGAATAAATGACATTGGTCAGTAGCAGTTGCCTGAGTTTTGTGTGCCTCCAATGGTATTTCCCCTCCACCACAGTGTGAAGAGAATGTGCGAAGCTTCAGGTGTTTTCATTGAGCTTAATTGGGGAGTAGTAGCCCAGTTTGTTCTGGGCTCTGGTTTGAGGCCTGCACCTTGGATGTTTGAAAGAATACTATGACTTCATCCTAGACCAATATCTATCTTTCTGTCTATTTTCCTGTCAGTCCTTTTCAAGACAGTGGTTGGGACCCTTAGTATTGCTCAACAGTACTACATACTGGGTATCTGTCTAAAGAATCTACAATATACACATACATTCACACACACACACACACACACACACACATAAACACACACTAAACAAATGAAAACAAGAAAGTATTGAGAATGAAAATTTAAAGGTAATTCCAAATATTCTCTGTATGTGAAATAAACTCTTGACTGTATACCTCCAAGTACTTTACCTATAGCAATTCCTCACATCCTTAGCTTACACAGTCTGGAAAGAGAAAGACCAGTAACTAGACTTGAGCTATGGTGGTAATTAGTCACTGAGCTGAGCCATCAAGTTTGAAAATTTCAAATTTTTTCACACTATATGAGATGGAGTCCCAAGACATTATACATGCCAAGCAAGCATCAAACCACTGAGGTACATCTCAGGTTGACTTTGATCAACTCATTTAGTTTTTCATTTCTGATTTACTTCCAGAGGGTCTTACTTCGTAGCCTTTTCTGGCTGATAATTCTGTCTACTTAAGAGGATGTGCAGTCCCTTGGAGATTTTTTTTATCTGGTGGCCACTTATTCTTCAGATCAGGTTTTGTCAAATTTACAAATCTCCTCTCTCATTTCTCATGCCAGTATACATCATTTTAAACCAATGTCACAAATATCTTTATATGAGAAAAGAAAAATATTCAGTGTCACCTTAGCCCACATGCTAGTCTTTGAGACTGCCGGAAGATCTGTAATGTGTTCTTGTCCATTTGGTCAAGGGATGGACACACTGAACCAGGTAAGCAGAGCACTTAGTGACCAAGAGACCAGAACATAACCTCATTCAGAAAATCATTCTCTCTACTAGCTTCTTTGGGGCTCTTTGTTGCTGTTGAGACAGGCTGTCATGTATGAGCTGCATCTGCAGTAAAACAGCTGTGTACTCCTGATACTCCTCCCACTTCTTTCCATGTGAAGGCAAGAGGGCAATACTCTCCAATTTCTCCTTAATATAGAACAAGTGTATTCAGTTCCACAGAAACTGTTTTCACTGCTGGCTGTGGTGGTCCAAGCTCCACTCTCAGGATGCAGGGGTGGTAGCATCAGGGTAAGTATTCAGGCTAGCCTCAGCTTCATAATTGCCTGCAGGCTAGGTTAGTCTACATCAGATGACTCAAAAATAAAGAAATAAGTATGGAAAGTAGATCAGGGCATATCATCTGTAAGATATTGACCCAGAGCCCCCATGTTCTGAGTGGTTGGGGAATCACCTTCACAGGGGCAGAGGGAGGGGGATGTAAAAGGGGGATTGCAAAAGGGAGACATGGAAAGGGAAAAACATTTGAAATGTAAATATAGAAAATATCGGAGACAAAAACAAACAAACAAACAAACAAAAACCAAAGAGAATCATATGAAGAATCAACAAAACCAAGAGCTGATTCTTTGAGTAAAAGCACTAAAATGGATAAACCCTTAGCCAAACTAAGTAAAGGGCACAGAGTAAGAATCCAAATTAATAAAATCAGAAAAGAAAAGGAAGACAGCCACAGACTTAGCAAGGGGAAACTACGACAGGAAGTGGGAGGGTGTTTTTCAGAGGGGAAATCAGGAACTGGGATAACATTTGACATGGAAATAAAGAAAATATCCAGTAATAAAAAGGAAAAGGGAGACAGAACAACAGACATGAAGGAAATCTTTAGGTTTTAAGTCAAAAACCTGTACTCTACACAATTGGAAACCTAAATGAAATGGATTATTTTCAAGACAAATGTAACTTACAAAATGTAAAACTCAATGTCAAGTTAACTGTCTAGTCCTATACCCTCTACAGAACTACTAGTAATCATTAAAAGTCTTCCATCCAAAACAATGGCTCAGGGCCAGACTGTTTTAGTGCAGAACTTTACCATACTTTCTTTTTTTTTTTTTTAATTTTTTATTAGGTATTTTCCTCATTTACATTTCTAATGCTACCCCAAAAGCCCCACACCCTCCCAGACCCACTCCTCCACGCACCCACTCCCACTTATTGGCCCTGGCATTCCCCTGTACTGAGGCATATAATGTTTGCACGACCAATGGGCCTCTCATCCACTGATGGCCGACTAGGCTATCTTCTGATATATATGCAGCTAGAGACACAAGCACCGGGGGATACTGGTTAGTTCATATTGTTGTTTCACCTATAGGGTTTCTGATCCCCTCCAGCTCCTTGGGTACTTTCTCTAGCTCCTACATTGGGTGCCCTGTGATCCATCCAATAGCTGACTGTGAGCATCCACTTCTGTGTTTGCTAGGTCCCGGCATA
The DNA here is from genome assembly GCF_978045245.1 of Mus caroli. Classification (NCBI taxonomy): domain Eukaryota; kingdom Metazoa; phylum Chordata; class Mammalia; order Rodentia; family Muridae; genus Mus; species Mus caroli. Next base: position 98,199,352 of record NW_028227259.1, on the reverse strand, counting down.
GTCTCCAAAGACACAGCTATATCAGGGTTCTTTCAACAAAATCTTGCTAGTGTATGCAATGGTGTCAGCATTTGGAGGCCGATTATGGGATGGATCTCCGGGAATGCCAGTCTCTTGATGTCCATCCTTTCATCTCAGCTTCAAACTTTTTCTCTGTAACTCCTTCCATGGGTGTTTTGTTGCCAATTCTAAGAAGGGGCAAAGTGTCCACAATTTGGTCTTTGATCTTCTTCAGATTCCTGTGTTTTTCAAATTGTATTTTATATCTTGGGTATTCTAAGTTTCTGGGATAATATCCACTTATCAGTGAGTACATATCATGTGAGTTTTTTTTTTTTTTTTTTTTTTTTTTGTGATTGGGTTATCTCACTCAGCATGATGCCCTCCAGGTCCATCCATTTGCATAGGAATTTCATAAATTCACAAAAACAAACACAAACATTTGAGTGAATGGAAATGTGAGGGAACACACTAGCAATCTTAGCACTGAGGAGGCTTATGAGTAAGGAGGTTCTTGCTTTTCAGCCTACCCAATGCCACATGGCCATTTCTAGGAGAGCTTAAACAAAATACAAAGACCTTCTTTTAAAAAATCAACCATAATAATGAAATCAACTGCTTAACATATATGTTTGTGATGAGGCTAAAACTTCATTTGGAATTAAATACCAGATGTTCAATGTGTTCCTGTAAGTAGATAAAAATTAACATTTTTTTGGTCATATGTGGGAGACTAAAGGTTTCTACATCCAACTGCATGACCCAGGGGATTATCCTTACCTACTACTTCTGAACACTGTAGATAGGTCTCTCAGTGCTGGCCAAACAAGTCCATTATCCAGGCTGCATGACAGTATTGAGATAAGCTCCCATTTTTAACCCAGAAGCTGTCTCCAATCCATAAAGTCTTGCAAATGAAACACTAACCTTGTTAAATGGAAATTTCTTTTCCCTTTTTTTTTGGGGGGGGGGTGTCGAGACAGGGTTTCTCTATGTAGGACTGGCTGTCCTAGAACTCAGTCTATAGACGGAGCTTGCCTGGAACTCAGAAATCTGCCTGCCTCTGCCTCCCACCTGCTGGGATTAAAGGTGTGTGCCACCGTGCAAGGTGCAAATCTCACTCTTAACGGGAGACTAATTGACCAGTTGTAGGTAGGAAAAGAAGACAAACTCAAAGACTTTTTAGCAAATCTGAGTGTTAGAAAGTTGTGTCATGTACTTTTTTTTATTTATATTGTTTTGCTTTTAGATTATAAGTTCTTTGCTTGTCTATTACAGCTACCATTTTCCTGTTTTTCTGGGATTTCTGTGTCTTTGAATGTATTCTGTATTTCTTTGGCATTTGTTTTTGCTGCTGTTGTTGGTGATTCTACTTTATTGTTTTGATGGGATGGGATTGGCTCCCTTTTTTCTGTTGGTTTATTTATTTTGTCCTGTTCCATCTTGTGTGTTTTTCTTTTCTATTGATTTTTCTGTTGCTTTTTTGTTTATTTGTTCATTTCTGTGTTGTTTTTCAGGGTCTGATTGTAAATTAACCTGTTCTGTAACTCACTTGCTAGGCCAGGCTGGAGGTGGTCCTGCCTCTTCCTTCCCTGTCCTGACAGTACACTTGTGTACTACCACACATGTTTCTGGATTCTTTCAGTGCCTGTTTCTTTTCTCAGGAGAGATACAAAGAGTGTGGATTGAGATGGAAAATAATGTGGGAATGATCTCAGAGAAGATGGGGGAGTTGAAACCATAACCACAACCCATTGTATGAATAAAAATATTTTCAGTAAGGAAAAAGCAAAGAAAAGGTGAGGGAGATGTGACTGATTAGGTAGAGCACTGGCTTCTCTAACAGATACCTCAGGATCATTTCCAGGCTTCTATGTGTCAGCTACTGTATCTTTTCCCCCCATGCTCCTAACTCATGAACCATCTCTTTATCCCATATGTGGTTAACATGAAGGAGTGTAAGCTTAGCACATTGTCTACAGATAATGCCACTGAGATAGTAACTAGACAGGCTGAAGGCTCATACTACACAAAGAGGCAGAGATAGTATCTTCTTTAATTTGCATGTAGACAGTGTTATAGATGGAAACTATTTCACCTAGGCAGCCATAACGAATAGTGTGGGGGTTCATTAAAGGAAAGGATCTCAGTATACAGACTTCATAAGTGAGATAGTAGAATTTTAGAAGCTTGAAAGTTGGGAGCTATAGCACTCTTGATCATGAGAGAGACCCCAACATGGAGAAGACCAGTGGCTGCTTGAATGAGGCACAGTCTTGAGGGAAGTGCCTGAAGAGAAGTTGTTTCAAGACATGTAGCTGGCAAGACTTTACAAGGTGTACACTGGCCTGGAAGGAAACTGATCTCTGTTTTCTACTTTCATAGGAACCTGTGTCATTGATGCTGTCCCCTGGAAGAAGTGATTCTGGAATGACCTCTGAGGTTACTCTCTAGGCACATCTGCTAGATATTTTCAAGATATGCAAAAGTTGAGGACCAAGCCTAGATGTGGCCATTGTCCTGTGACAGCCAAATTTCTGGAGAAAATAAATGGAAGAAGCCAAGCTTATTAGTTCCCTTGGATTTCTAGTCTCTAGTCTCTGACTTATGCCTGTTAAATTCAATTGTCAGTCAAGGAAGAAAATGATTGCTCATAGCTTTGGGCAGCAAACAGGTGTTGCTCTGAAGCTCACAATGTTCCTTCCCAGGTCCTACTGGTGTGGCTCAGAGGTGAAAACAGAAAGGAATTGTGTGTGCTAGGAAGATGTGAATGGCTAAATACTATAGGCACAGTTGTGAAGCAGCTGCTATACCTGCTTAGAGGTGGTAGAAGGCAGCAAGCTACCAAAATAAAAGCTCTGGGCACCAGATGAGCAAGGGGGCTAGAAGTTTCATGGACAGACAGAGAACAAGGCTTAGTAGCAGGATCAAGTCAAGTCCAGAGGAAACCCTAAAACAAAGACAGAAGTAAAATCACTGCCCCCCAAAAGACCTCACGAAGAAACAAGAAACAAATAACAACAAGAAAACCTTCAAGTCTTTCCATCCTTCTACTCTGATGAGCATTGAACAGAAGGTCAACATCACCAGGACAGGGCTCCTAGAACCTTGGTGAAACAATGGCACCCAAACAGCAGATTCTACCGTGCATGAAATTCCTCAAGGACAGCCTGGACCAGCTGCTCACAGAGTCACAGGTCAATTACAGAAAATCTCTAGAAGTAAACTCATAGCAATATAACAGGTTCAGGGATCTATCCCCTCCCATTGAGCACAACCTCTGAAGAAAGCCTTTTTCCCACCATTGGGTATGTATACAAAGGCCTCCATTCCCTCTGATGTGTGACATTGTTCACGCATGCTAAATAGAGTATGCACATCAGTGTCTGGTTTCAGTGATTGTAAATAGGATGGATCCCCAGGTGAGTCAGTCTCTAAATGGTCATTTATTCACTATCTACTCCACATTTTGACTCTGTAACTCTTTCCATGGGTCCCCCCCCCCTTCTAAGATGGATAGAAGTATCCACACTATGGTCTTCCTTCTTCTTGAGTTTCATGTGGTTTATTTATTGTATCTTGGATATTCTGAGCTTCTGGGCATCTGGGATAATATCCACATATCTGTATGCCCCAGTGTGGGGGAATGCCAGGGCCAGGAAGCAGGAGTGGGTGAGTTGGTAAGCAGGGAGAAGAGGAGGGCATAGGGGAAGGGTGTTTTTCACAGGGGAAATCAGGAAAGGGGCTAACATTTGAAAATGTAAATAAAGAAAATATCCAATAAAAAGGCGTGTCATTGTCTTTATCTCTAGCCACGGGTCCTTGTGGCTCTTCCATTAAAAACTGTATTGGCTGTTAACTTGGCAAGGTCAATGCTAGCCCCTAGGCTCCGGAATTCCCTGGTCATGAGCCCCATCCAGCTCAAAGTCTCCTTTCTCTTGGTCCCATTTTATTCTGAAAATCTTTCTTTCCACTTTGGATTTCTCCTTACTTTTCCAAGGAGACTTCGTTAGCTCTTTGGAGAAAGCCTTTTTCTCTTGACCCCAGGAGTTTTACTGCAGATATTTTAATTCATGAAGCCCAGAACAAGAGGCTGAGCTGCCAATCAAACACCCAGCTCCCATTGTTGGTATTTGAATGGGAGACACAGAATTACATTATATAGTTTGGGGGTCATCCTTCATCAGTTCACTGAAACTTGCACTACCACCCTAGATCAGCTCTCCTGCTCTTCTGTGCATGCTGACTGTCTTAGTTCATTTGTGAATTGGTGTATCAGCAGGGGCATATGCACATAGAGTGGGTGGACTGTAAACTGAAGTGGTCTCTCTCAATACAGCTGTGGGTCCCACTACTGAACTCAGGCTTGACAGCAAGTGCCATTCCCCTCTGAGCCATCTCACTGGCTCTTAAGCTCTCTTGAATTTTTATTTAAGAATTTTATTTTGCGTTTTGGGTATTTTTTATTTGGTTTTGTTTCTCTCTTTGTTTGTTGGATTTATTTTTGACAGGGTTGGTCAGGTTACCCATTTCTGGTTCTTCCTGAACTCACGTTGTAGACCAGACTAACCTTGACCTCAGAGCTTCTCCTGCTTCTACCTCCCTAATCCTGGGTTTTAAGTCTGTAACTGCACCGTCTGGGAAATTTCACCTTGCTTCTGTTTTTGTTTTATTGTTTTTTTTTTTTGATTTTTAATATTTTTATTACATATTTTCCTCAATTACATTTCCAATGCTATCCCAAAAGTCCCCCATAGAGCCCCCCACTTCCCTACCCACCCATTCCCATTCTTTTGGCCCTGGCATTCCCCTATATTGGGGCATATAAAGTTTGCAAGTCCAATGGGCCTCTCTTTCCATTGATGGCCGACTAGGCCATCTTTCGATACATATGCAGCTAGAGACAAGAGCTCCGGGGTTCTGGTTAGTACATCATGTTGTTCCAACAATAGGGTTGCAGATCCCTTTAGCTCCTTGGGTACTTTCTCTAGCTTCTCCATTGGGAGCCCTGTGATACATCCAATAGCTGACTGTGAACATCCACTCCTGTGTTTGCTAGGCCCCGGCATCGTCTCACAAGAGACAGCTATATTTGGGTCCTTTCAGCAAAATCTTGCTAGTGTATGCAATGGTGTCAGCGTTTAGAAGCTGATTATGGGATGGATCCCTGGATACGGCAGTCTCTAAATGGTCCATCCTTTCATCACAGCTATGAACTTTGTCTCTGTAACTCCTTCCCTGGGTGTTTTGTTCCCAATTCTAAGAAGGTGCACAGTGTCCACACTTTGGTCTTCATTCTTCTTGAGTTTCATGCCTTTAGCAAATTGTATCTTATATCTTGGGTATCCTAAGTTTTGGGCTAATATCCACTTATCAGTGAATACATATTGTGTGAGTTCTTTTGTGATTGTGTTACTTCACTCAAGATGATGCCCTCCAGGTCCATCCATTTGGCTAGGAATTTCATAAATTCATTCTTTTTAATAGCTGAGTAGTACTCCATTGTGTAAATGTACCATAATTTCTGTATCCATTCCTCTGTTGAGGGACATCTGGGTTCTTTCCAGCTTCTGGCTATTATAAATAGGGCTGCTATGAACATAGTGGAGCATGTGTCCTTTTTACCGGTTGGGACATCTTCTGGATATATGCCCAGGAGAGGTATTGCTGGGTCCTCCGGTAGTACTATGTCCAATTTTCTGAGGAACCGCCAGACTGATTTCCAGAGTGGTTGTACAAGCTTGCAATCCCACCAACAATGGAGGAGTGTTCCTCTTTCTCCACATCCTCGCCAGCATCTGCTGTCACCTGAATTTTTGATCTTAGCCATTCTGACTGGTGTGAGGTGGAATCTCAGGATTGTTTTGATTTGCATTTCCCTGATGATTAAGGATGTTGAACATTTTTTCAGGTGTTTCTCTGCCATTCGGTATTCCTCAGGTGAGAATTCTTTGTTCAGTTCTGAGCCCCATTTTTTAATGGGGTTATTTGACTTTCTGGAGTCCACCTTCTTGAGTTCTTTATATATATTGGATATTAGTCCCTTATCTGATTTAGGATAGGTGAAGATCCTTTCCCAATCTGTTGGTGGTTTTTTTGTCTTATTGATGGTGTCTTTAGCCTTGCAGAAGCTTTGTAGTTTCATGAGGTCCCACTTGTCAATTCTCGATCTTACAGCACAAGCCATTACTGTTCTATTCAGGAATTTTTCCCCTGTGCCCATATTGTTTTATTGTTTTGAGACAGGGTGTCTGTGTTTAAGGGCGCTAAATGTCCTATAAGCCACTCTGAGGAACAGTCTAGCCTTGAAATCAAAGATGTTCCTGCCTCTGACTGTAGTCCTGGGATTAATGTCCTGTGCCACCCTGCCCAGCTCTGGTTCAATTTTATGAAAGATACTCACTCTATAGGTTTCACTGGTTGGGAATTAGTTATTTAGATAAGGGTAGTTCTGAACTCCCTGAATCAGTCAAACTTTGACTCCTGGGGGGAGGGAAAAATGTGTATGCCACCATTTCCAGTATAGATGTATTGTTTTAGTAAGATTTGTTCTATGTGTAGGGGTGTATTGCCTACAACTAAGAATGGGGAGCCCTCACATGCCTGCTACCCTAGAAGGTCAGAAGGCAGTTTAACATTTGCTAGAACTGGAGTCAGAGATCATTTCAAGCCACCATGTAGATGATAGGGATAGAAGGTTGACAGGTGTTCCTTCTTTCTAAGGCAAGTCTCCAGCCCACGACCCACATCACATCTCATAGCCCTGACGAATGTTGTTGGGCTGATCCTACTTGTCATACTCTAAGTTTCCTGAGCAGCCAAGGGCACCATCTCCCTCACACCTTCCTTTTCATGTTTGCCTTTATGTATTTAGAAAGCAGGTCTTGTAGGGATCAGACTATACTTCAGCTTACAATTTGGCTGAAGATGACATTAAAACGAGCCTCCTACCTCCCACTTCCAATTTTGAGCTTACAAGCATGCCCCATCTTGTCTATTGCAAAGAGAGTTTTAGAGTGGAATCCCTGAATGCCAGGTAGCTCCTTATGAACTGAGTGCACACACAACACCTTGGCTAGTATAGTAATGGAATCAAGCCTTGCTCCTACCCTAACTTTTGAGTGACTGCTGCTACAGTTTACTGACAGAGCATCCACTTCAGCCCTTGAGCTCCAGTACATATTCCTAACTCTGACTCTGTATTCTGTCCCAAATCCAGCAAAGAAGAATAACGTTGAATTATGCTATGTCTCTGATCAACAACAGATTAAACCCTTAGCTGATGAAAACTGGAAATGACTCTGGTCCCAAGAATAAAATCCAACCAGATGTGTTTATTCATAACAGTAATCCTATCAATAAGAAGGATCCTGAGGCAGGAGAATTTCTAGAATTAGACTTCTAAAACACCCTTGGCTTCTCAGCATGACAAGATCCCTGGAACAAATTGCAAACTAAGTAAGCCTTAAGTAAATGAAAGAACAAATCACCAAACTTGATGTTGTATGGTTATTTAACAAGTGGAATGTTCATATTTTTCCATAAAAGTTTTTTTTTTGGGGGGTCTGGGGATGAGGAAGAGTGGAGAGTATGGGAACACAAGTCCTTCTGATTCAAACGATGAAATGATTAGATCTGTAATCTGGAATTTGAAAGGTGGAGATTAAACCAGGAAATCCAATTCCAGTTTGGGATTGGAGGGTGTGGCTACAATAGGGAGGGGTGAGCACAGAGGTATATAAAGGCACCAGTGGATCCAGAGCACACATTCAGTGACCTGCAGCCTGGATAACTGTCTGGTGCAACTGGAACTTGGAGACCTATCTGCAGTGCTCAACTGGTATGTACTGGTGTTTCCTGGAGGAATGCAGTTTGATGTAGAGAAGTTTAGACTCCTTTAGAGGAACAGGTTGAAGACCTTGAATTTCATTCCAAATGAATTTTTAGCCTCATCACCGATATATTTCCATGATAGCTTGCATAGTTCACTAGTGTGCTTCATATAATCTTTGGAGACAAGGATTCTGTATCTTGATCAAACTCTCTTAGAACTGGCCATGTGGCTCCTGGGAACCTGGAAATCAGATCATTCTGACTAACCTGTCCCTCATGATTCCCCTTCACTGAATTTGTGTGTGTGTGTGTGTGTGTGTTTGTGTGTGAGAGAGAGAGAGAGAGAGACAGAGACAGAGACAGAGACACACACACACACAGAGAGAGAGAGAGAGAGAGAGAAAGAGAGAGAGAGAGAGAGAGAAGCTGGCTCATATGGTAGACATGTGTTCCATGTATGTTTGATCTCCTTCAATACCCATTTGTTGGAGTGATACTTGTGAGTTATGCATATGTATTGCGTTAGACTTTGCTTTTCATCTTTTCCACATAGCTTTGCTCTGTGTACATGATCTTTTTCCCAGACACAAGAAACCCTAAAAATTGTAGAAATGCACTGAAGTCATTCTGCTTACTGGGAATTAATATTGCTCCGCATCACAAGGATTTATGTTTGGTTGGTTGGTTGGTTGGTTGGTTGGTTGGTTGGTTGGTTTTGTTTGATTTCTGATTTTTTTTTAAGACTGTTTTTGTGAAAGGGTCATACAAAAAGGATTTTGATTTGAAAATTATGTGCTCATTTGTTTGATAGAATGACCCTGGTTTTGGGAGTCTGCCTTTCCACCACCAGTTTATGTTGAAGAGGTTAAATGATTTCTCTGTCACTCTCAGAGTAGTAACTCTGAAGCTTAGTGGTTGATGTAATGGTGAGGAAGTTTTAAACACTTTGTCTTGAAAGTATATTTTTTTCTGAATCCTTCCCAAGGAGCCTTCTGACTGGAGACCGAAGAGGATGAGTGTTCAGACTCTGTCCACACTCCAGAAGCTGGCATTGCAGGCTCTGCTGAGAGATGAGGCTTTGGCCTTGTCCTCTCTGGAGGAGGTGCCTTTTCTGCTCTTCCCAGCACTGTTCAAGGAGGCCTTCGCCTGCAGACTTAAGAAGCTCATAAAGGCAATGGTGGCTGCCTGGACTTTTCCCTGTCTCCCTGTGGGGGCTTTGATGAATTCACCTAACCTGGAGACGTTGCAGGCTGTGCTAGATGGAATAGACATGCTACTGACAAGAGAATCTCACCCCAGGTGAGTAATAATCAAGTCGTCTATAAGGGAGCAATTGGGTACACAGTAGAGATTGTGGGGTCAGGGAGAATGGCTTCTGATGGGATCATCAAGCAGTGGTGCAGGAACCTTGAAGCTATTGTCTTCTTGGATTAAGGACAGTTGCCAGTGGATTACAGCTTACTATATGTAATCTCTAGAATGAGCCTATCCCTGGTTTCCCACAACCACTATTACTGGGACTAAGGAGAAATAAAGAGTAACTTAGTGGAAGGAAAGTGGTCAGGTCTACACATGCAGCTCAGGGAAAGATTCTGTAGCATGCTTGCGTGCACATTGCACTCTGTTTAAAGTAATTACACCATAACAAGATGGGCGAGACTTGAGTTTAGAGTCAGGTACTCAAAGCTGACTGACTGTAGTCATGTCTGCTGATATTTGACATGTTTCACTCCAAGCAGGGGAAAACTTCAGGTTCTGGACCTGAGGAATGTGCACCATGCCTTCTGGGACATATGGGTTGGTGCAGAGGATGGTAGCTGTTCTTCAGAGCCCTTGGATGAGAAGCCTACGGTAGTGAAAGTCCTTCCAAGATATGCACGGAGGAGGCAGCTGAAGGTGGTAGCTGACCTGTGCCTCAGGCCCCGCCAGGATGAGTCACAAGCATACTTCTTGAAGTGGGCCCAGCAGAGAAAGGACTCCCTACATTTGTGCTGTATAAACATGAAGATCTGGGCTATGCCCGTGAACTTTGTCTTAGAGATTTTGAACGTCTTTCATCCAGAGCACATAGAGGAATTGGAACTGAACACTGAGTGGAATGTGTTCAATCTGGCCCGTTTTGCTCCCTGCTTCGGGCAGATGAGAAATCTTCGCAAACTTCTCCTGGCACCCCTCTATAAGAACGTCTTCAAGATTTCCAATAGAACAGGAGACAGAGAAGACATGTGTGTCAAGGAGTTCATTTCTATCTTCTCCAAATTCAATTGTCTCCAGCATCTCTCCATGTGTGGTGTCCACTTTCTCATAGACCATATGAATCAGGTCTTCAGGTAAGCAAGGAGGGAGAGCTGGGTTACCTAGCCGAGCATTTTTTCTTGTCCATTTAAAGGATTATTCGTGTTCCCTGCCTGACAGTTAGCCACCTGGAACAAATTTTAGGGACCCTTTAGAATATGGATGTTATGTGAGATTCAAAGACTCAAATAATTACTCCTGAAGCAGAAGACTGAAGGGAGGTAAGGAGTAGCTCAGATCAGGTCAGAAGGGACTGTAATTCTTCTTGGAATCACGGCCAACAGGGGGATGAGGATGTATTTAGGAGATGGGGGAGATCATCAAAGTGAGGAGGTGAGCTCTGTGCTAAGATCTGTGGGAACAGCCTACTATCTTCCCCTACTTTCCCATGAGTGAAGGGTTTTGAGCCCCAGTACTGTGGAGTACAAGGGACGTGAGGGATTGTATGGAACTGTAAGGGATAGCAAGTGTGACAGTTCAGATGCTGCGATTAAATGCAGCTTTGAATGAGCCCACATGTAATATCCCTAGATCCTGTCAGGACTCTCTTGCTATGGAAATTCCTCTATGTGTCTTAGGGGCTAAACTGGTTTTCTGCTTGAGACTGAAGTCCGCTGATTTTGTGTGGGTTTGACTTGACTAAGCTGATTTCAAAAGGAAGCATCTCAGATAATATCTATGGTCATTTGGTCACACTGAACTTGGTCACCTGGTCACTTCTATGACTGTGTAAACCCCACTCCATGCTCTTCATTACCATTTGCCTGAACTAACCATCTGGTCTCATTTATCCCTAGGTGCCTGATGACATCCTTGGAGTCCCTCTCCATCACTCACTACCAAATTTCACAGTTAGACTTGGATTCCTTCTCTTGCTGTCAGAGTCTCTTTCAGCTAAAACATCTGGAGATGAAAGGTGTGGTCTTACAGGTTTTGGATGTGATGCCTCTGAGAGGTCTCTTAGAGAAAGTAATGAACACTCTTGAGACTCTGAATTTGCAGGGATGTAGGATGAAGGACTCCCAGCTCAATGCACTCCTACCTTCCCTCATACAATGCTCTCAGCTCACCAAGATCAACTTGTACAACAATGACTTCTCCATGCCCATCCTGAAGGACCTTTTACAGCACACAGCCAGCTGGAGCAAGATGAATGTGGAACAATACCCTGCCCCTCTGGAGTGCTATAATGAGTTGGGCCATGTCTCTGTAGAAAGATTCGCCCAGCTCTGTCAGGATCTCATGGATACACTGACAGCAATAAGGCAGCCCAAGAGCCTCTCTTTTGCTACACGTAAATGCCACAAATGTGGCGAGCGCTGTGTCTATGGCCAGGGACTCAGACTTTGTTTTTGCTGGAGGTGAACATGGATACAGAACTTCTGCATGTGAATAAATGACAAGTTTGGGACACATCTCTGATGTCGGTTGCTCAGAGACTGTGACTTCAGGCAGTGTACAGATGCTTGGAAAGAAAAGGATGAACAATAACTGGGATCTTGGAGGCTGAGCTTGACCTGGGGAACAGAGAGATGGACTGTGCAGTGATAAAGACAACTTGGGTGGCTTGAGTGGACTCTGCCGGGAAAGATTAACTAGATCCTTTTTCATGGACTTGTAAACTTTTTGTTCTTCACTGTACTATTAAGTGAATGCATAGAACATGGGTTCTTTAGATGTTATTCCTGTTGTCTGAGTAGAATAAAGTATCTAATTTTAAGCATTCTGTAGCAACTGCCCTCTGTTGAGAGTCAAAATGAACACATGGATGCCAGACATATCATGATTCAAAATCTTGGGTAGGTGGATAAAGTTATCAGCTAAGGTGGTTCACATATGGATATCTTGATTGGCTGGTGGTAAAAAAGAAGTCATAAATACAATCTCCATGTCTCTTACACTCCTTCTTTCTTTCTTTCCCTCACCCTGTCTCCCTGTCTGCCTCTCAACTTCACAGGCCTTGTTGCTTGGAACCTGTGAACCTGCTGGAAGTTTGCTCACAGAAAATTCCTTTCATGCTCTTCAGAAAAACAAACAAATCAACAAACAAAAGCTCAGGAGCCCCAAAGGGCAATGGATCATGTTTTAATAGTACATGTTGCTTTAGAAGAGGGCAAAATTTGTTTTCAGAACTGCAGATGCAACTCACGCTTCAGGTGTTAGTCCCATTTCTTCAGACATCTGTGGATCCTGGCATTTACATGCACATTATGTAAAATAAATCTGAGTATACACAAAATTGAGAACATCTTAGACAAAAATCACACAATTTCACAAAGACTTCAGAAAAATGAAGTAATTGAATAAATGACATTGGTCAGTAGCAGTTGCCTGAGTTTTGTGTGCCTCCAATGGTATTTCCCCTCCACCACAGTGTGAAGAGAATGTGCGAAGCTTCAGGTGTTTTCATTGAGCTTAATTGGGGAGTAGTAGCCCAGTTTGTTCTGGGCTCTGGTTTGAGGCCTGCACCTTGGATGTTTGAAAGAATACTATGACTTCATCCTAGACCAATATCTATCTTTCTGTCTATTTTCCTGTCAGTCCTTTTCAAGACAGTGGTTGGGACCCTTAGTATTGCTCAACAGTACTACATACTGGGTATCTGTCTAAAGAATCTACAATATACACATACATTCACAAACACACACACACACACACACACACACATAAACACACACTAAACAAATGAAAACAAGAAAGTATTGAGAATGAAAATTTAAAGGTAATTCCAAATATTCTCTGTATGTGAAATAAACTCTTGACTGTATACCTCCAAGTACTTTACCTATAGCAATTCCTCACATCCTTAGCTTACACAGTCTGGAAAGAGAAAGACCAGTAACTAGACTTGAGCTATGGTGGTAATTAGTCACTGAGCTGAGCCATCAAGTTTGAAAATTTCAAATTTTTTCACACTATATGAGATGGAGTCCCAAGACATTATACATGCCAAGCAAGCATCAAACCACTGAGGTACATCTCAGGTTGACTTTGATCAACTCATTTAGTTTTTCATTTCTGATTTACTTCCAGAGGGTCTTACTTCGTAGCCTTTTCTGGCTGATAATTCTGTCTACTTAAGAGGATGTGCAGTCCCTTGGAGATTTTTTTTATCTGGTGGCCACTTATTCTTCAGATCAGGTTTTGTCAAATTTACAAATCTCCTCTCTCATTTCTCATGCCAGTATACATCATTTTAAACCAATGTCACAAATATCTTTATATGAGAAAAGAAAAATATTCAGTGTCACCTTAGCCCACATGCTAGTCTTTGAGACTGCCGGAAGATCTGTAATGTGTTCTTGTCCATTTGGTCAAGGGATGGACACACTGAACCAGGTAAGCAGAGCACTTAGTGACCAAGAGACCAGAACATAACCTCATTCAGAAAATCATTCTCTCTACTAGCTTCTTTGGGGCTCTTTGTTGCTGTTGAGACAGGCTGTCATGTATGAGCTGCATCTGCAGTAAAACAGCTGTGTACTCCTGATACTCCTCCCACTTCTTTCCATGTGAAGGCAAGAGGGCAATACTCTCCAATTTCTCCTTAATATAGAACAAGTGTATTCAGTTCCACAGAAACTGTTTTCACTGCTGGCTGTGGTGGTCCAAGCTCCACTCTCAGGATGCAGGGGTGGTAGCATCAGGGTAAGTATTCAGGCTAGCCTCAGCTTCATAATTGCCTGCAGGCTAGGTTAGTCTACATCAGATGACTCAAAAATAAAGAAATAAGTATGGAAAGTAGATCAGGGCATATCATCTGTAAGATATTGACCCAGAGCCCCCATGTTCTGAGTGGTTGGGGAATCACCTTCACAGGGGCAGAGGGAGGGGGATGTGAAAGGGGGATTGTAAAAGGGAGACATGGAAAGGGAAAAACATTTGAAATGTAAATATAGAAAATATCGGAGACAAAAACAAACAAACAAACAAACAAAAACCAAAGAGAATCATATGAAGAATCAACAAAACCAAGAGCTGATTCTTTGAGTAAAAGCACTAAAATGGATAAACCCTTAGCCAAACTAAGTAAAGGGCACAGAGTAAGAATCCAAATTAATAAAATCAGAAAAGAAAAGGAAGACAGCCACAGACTTAGCAAGGGGAAACTACGACAGGAAGTGGGAGGGTGTTTTTCAGAGGGGAAATCAGGAACTGGGATAACATTTGACATGGAAATAAAGAAAATATCCAGTAATAAAAAGGAAAAGGGAGACAGAACAACAGACATGAAGGAAATCTTTAGGTTTTAAGTCAAAAACCTGTACTCTACACAATTGGAAACCTAAATGAAATGGATTATTTTCAAGACAAATGTAACTTACAAAATGTAAAACTCAATGTCAAGTTAACTGTCTAGTCCTATACCCCCTACAGAACTACTAGTAATCATTAAAAGTCTTCCATCCAAAACAATGGCTCAGGGCCAGACTGTTTTAGTGCAGAACTTTACCATACTTTCTTTTTTTTTTTTTAAATTTTTTATTAGGTATTTTCCTCATTTACATTTCTAATGCTATCCCAAAAGCCCCACACCCTCCCAGACCCACTCCTCCACGCACCCACTCCCACTTATTGGCCCTGGCATTCCCCTGTACTGAGGCATATAATGTTTGCACGACCAATGGGCCTCTCATCCACTGATGGCCGACTAGGCTATCTTCTGATATATATGCAGCTAGAGACACAAGCACCGGGGGATACTGGTTAGTTCATATTGTTGTTTCACCTATAGGGTTTCTGATCCCCTCCAGCTCCTTGGGTACTTTCTCTAGCTCCTACATTGGGTGCCCTGTGATCCATCCAATAGCTGACTGTGAGCATCCACTTCTGTGTTTGCTAGGTCCCGGCATAGTCTCCAAAGACACAGCTATATCAGGGTTCTTTCAACAAAATCTTGCTAGTGTATGCAATGGTGTCAGCATTTGGAGGCCGATTATGGGATGGATCTCCGGGAATGCCAGTCTCTTGATGTCCATCCTTTCATCTCAGCTTCAAACTTTTTCTCTGTAACTCCTTCCATGGGTGTTTTGTTGCCAATTCTAAGAAGGGGCAAAGTGTCCACAATTTGGTCTTTGATCTTCTTCAGATTCCTGTGTTTTTCAAATTGTATTTTATATCTTGGGTATTCTAAGTTTCTGGGATAATATCCACTTATCAGTGAGTACATATCATGTGAGTTTTTTTTTTTTTTTTTTTTTTTGTGATTGGGTTATCTCACTCAGCATGATGCCCTCCAGGTCCATCCATTTGCATAGGAATTTCATAAATTCACAAAAACAAACACAAACATTTGAGTGAATGGAAATGTGAGGGAACACACTAGCAATCTTAGCACTGAGGAGGCTTATGAGTAAGGAGGTTCTTGCTTTTCAGCCTACCCAATGCCACATGGCCATTTCTAGGAGAGCTTAAACAAAATACAAAGACCTTCTTTTAAAAAATCAACCATAATAATGAAATCAACTGCTTAACATATATGTTTGTGATGAGGCTAAAACTTCATTTGGAATTAAATACCAGATGTTCAATGTGTTCCTGTAAGTAGATAAAAATTAACATTTTTTTGGTCATATGTGGGAGACTAAAGGTTTCTACATCCAACTGCATGACCCAGGGGATTATCCTTACCTACTACTTCTGAACACTGTAGATAGGTCTCTCAGTGCTGGCCAAACAAGTCCATTATCCAGGCTGCATGACAGTATTGAGATAAGCTCCCATTTTTAACCCAGAAGCTGTCTCCAATCCATAAAGTCTTGCAAATGAAACACTAACCTTGTTAAATGGAAATTTCTTTTCCCTTTTTTTTTGGGGGGGGGTGTCGAGACAGGGTTTCTCTATGTAGGACTGGCTGTCCTAGAACTCAGTCTATAGACGGAGCTTGCCTGGAACTCAGAAATCTGCCTGCCTCTGCCTCCCACCTGCTGGGATTAAAGGTGTGTGCCACCGTGCAAGGTGCAAATCTCACTCTTAACGGGAGACTAATTGACCAGTTGTAGGTAGGAAAAGAAGACAAACTCAAAGACTTTTTAGCAAATCTGAGTGTTAGAAAGTTGTGTCATGTACTTTTTTTTATTTATATTGTTTTGCTTTTAGATTATAAGTTCTTTGCTTGTCTATTACAGCTACCATTTTCCTGTTTTTCTGGGATTTCTGTGTCTTTGAATGTATTCTGTATTTCTTTGGCATTTGTTTTTGCTGCTGTTGTTGGTGATTCTACTTTATTGTTTTGATGGGATGGGATTGGCTCCCTTTTTTCTGTTGGTTTATTTATTTTGTCCTGTTCCATCTTGTGTGTTTTTCTTTTCTATTGATTTTTCTGTTGCTTTTTTGTTTATTTGTTCATTTCTGTGTTGTTTTTCAGGGTCTGATTGTAAATTAACCTGTTCTGTAACTCACTTGCTAGGCCAGGCTGGAGGTGGTCCTGCCTCTTCCTTCCCTGTCCTGACAGTACACTTGTGTACTACCACACATGTTTCTGGATTCTTTCAGTGCCTGTTTCTTTTCTCAGGAGAGATACAAAGAGTGTGGATTGAGATGGAAAATAATGTGGGAATGATCTCAGAGAAGATGGGGGAGTTGAAACCATAACCACAACCCATTGTATGAATAAAAATATTTTCAGTAAGGAAAAAGCAAAGAAAAGGTGAGGGAGATGTGACTGATTAGGTAGAGCACTGGCTTCTCTAACAGATACCTCAGGATCATTTCCAGGCTTCTATGTGTCAGCTACTGTATCTTTTCCCCCCATGCTCCTAACTCATGAACCATCTCTTTATCCCATATGTGGTTAACATGAAGGAGTGTAAGCTTAGCACATTGTCTACAGATAATGCCACTGAGATAGTAACTAGACAGGCTGAAGGCTCATACTACACAAAGAGGCAGAGATAGTATCTTCTTTAATTTGCATGTAGACAGTGTTATAGATGGAAACTATTTCACCTAGGCAGCCATAACGAATAGTGTGGGGGTTCATTAAAGGAAAGGATCTCAGTATACAGACTTCATAAGTGAGATAGTAGAATTTTAGAAGCTTGAAAGTTGGGAGCTATAGCACTCTTGATCATGAGAGAGACCCCAACATGGAGAAGACCAGTGGCTCCTTGAATGAGGCACAGTCTTGAGGGAAGTGCCTGAAGAGAAGTTGTTTCAAGACATGTAGCTGGCAAGACTTTACAAGGTGTACACTGGCCTGGAAGGAAACTGATCTCTGTTTTCTACTTTCATAGGAACCTGTGTCATTGATGCTGTCCCCTGGAAGAAGTGATTCTGGAATGACCTCTGAGGTTACTCTCTAGGCACATCTGCTAGATATTTTCAAGATATGCAAAAGTTGAGGACCAAGCCTAGATGTGGCCATTGTCCTGTGACAGCCAAATTTCTGGAGAAAATAAATGGAAGAAGCCAAGCTTATTAGTTCCCTTGGATTTCTAGTCTCTAGTCTCTGACTTATGCCTGTTAAATTCAATTGTCAGTCAAGGAAGAAAATGATTGCTCATAGCTTTGGGCAGCAAACAGGTGTTGCTCTTAGGCTCACAATGTTCCTTCCCAGGTCCTACTGGTGTGACTCAGAGGTGAAAACAGAAAGGCACAGTTGTGGAAGCAGCTGCTATACCTGCTTAGAGGTGGTAGAGGGCAGCAAGCTACCAGAATAAAAGCTCTGGGCACCAGATGAGCAAGGGGGCTAGAAGTTTCATGGACAGACAGAGAACAAGGCTTAGTAGCAGGATCAAGTCAAGTCCAGAGGAAACCCTAAAACAAAGACAGAAGTAAAATCACTGCCCCCCAAAAGACCTCACGAAGAAACAAGAAACAAATAACAACAAGAAAACCTTCAAGTCTTTCCATCCTTCTACTCTGATGAGCATTGAACAGAAGGTCAACATCACCAGGACAGGGCTCCTAGAACCTTGGTGAAACAATGGCACCCAAACAGCAGATTCTACCGTGCATGAAATTCCTCAAGGACAGCCTGGACCAGCTGCTCACAGAGTCACAGGTCAATTACAGAAAATCTCTAGAAGTAAACTCATAGCAATATAACAGGTTCAGGGATCTATCCCCTCCCATTGAGCACAACCTCTGAAGAAAGCCTTTTTCCCACCATTGGGTATGTATACAAAGGCCTCCATTCCCTCTGATGTGTGACATTGTTCACGCATGCTAAATAGAGTATGCACATCAGTGTCTGGTTTCAGTGATTGTAAATAGGATGGATCCCCAGGTGAGTCAGTCTCTAAATGGTCATTTATTCACTATCTACTCCACATTTTGACTCTGTAACTCTTTCCATGGGTCCCCCCCCCTTCTAAGATGGATAGAAGTATCCACACTATGGTCTTCCTTCTTCTTGAGTTTCATGTGGTTTATTTATTGTATCTTGGATATTCTGAGCTTCTGGGCATCTGGGATAATATCCACATATCTGTATGCCCCAGTGTGGGGGAATGCCAGGGCCAGGAAGCAGGAGTGGGTGGGTTGGTAAGCAGGGAGAAGAGGAGGGCATAGGGGAAGGGTGTTTTTCACAGGGGAAATCAGGAAAGGGGCTAACATTTGAAAATGTAAACAAAGAAAATATCCAATAAAAAGGCGTGTCATTGTCTTTATCTCTAGCCACAGGTCCTTGTGGCTCTTCCATTAAAAACTGTATTGGCTGTTAACTTGGCAAGGTCAATGCTAGCCCCTAGGCTCCGGAATTCCCTGGTCATGAGCCCCATCCAGCTCAAAGTCTCCTTTCTCTTGGTCCCATTTTATTCTGAAAATCTTTCTTTCCACTTTGGATTTCTCCTTACTTTTCCAAGGAGACTTCGTTAGCTCTTTGGAGAAAGCCTTTTTCTCTTGACCCCAGGAGTTTTACTGCAGATATTTTAATTCATGAAGCCCAGAACAAGAGGCTGAGCTGCCAATCAAACACCCAGCTCCCATTGTTGGTATTTGAATGGGAGACACAGAATTACATTATATAGTTTGGGGGTCATCCTTCATCAGTTCACTGAAACTTGCACTACCACCCTAGATCAGCTCTCCTGCTCTTCTGTGCATGCTGACTGTCTTAGTTCATTTGTGAATTGGTGTATCAGCAGGGGCATATGCACATAGAGTGGGTGGACTGTAAACTGAAGTGGTCTCTCTCAATACAGCTGTGGGTCCCACTACTGAACTCAGGCTTGACAGCAAGTGCCATTCCCCTCTGAGCCATCTCACTGGCTCTTAAGCTCTCTTGAATTTTTATTTAAGAATTTTATTTTGCGTTTTGGGTATTTTTTATTTGGTTTTGTTTCTCTCTTTGTTTGTTGGATTTATTTTTGACAGGGTTGGTCAGGTTACCCATTTCTGGTTCTTCCTGAACTCACGTTGTAGACCAGACTAACCTTGACCTCAGAGCTTCTCCTGCTTCTACCTCCCTAATCCTGGGTTTTAAGTCTGTAACTGCACCGTCTGGGAAATTTCACCTTGCTTCTGTTTTTGTTTTATTGTTTTTTTTTTTTTTTGATTTTTAATATTTTTATTACATATTTTCCTCAATTACATTTCCAATGCTATCCCAAAAGTCCCCCATAGCGCCCCCCACTTCCCTACCCACCCATTCCCATTCTTTTGGCCCTGGCATTCCCCTATATTGGGGCATATAAAGTTTGCAAGTCCAATGGGCCTCTCTTTCCATTGATGGCCGACTAGGCCATCTTTCGATACATATGCAGCTAGAGACAAGAGCTCCGGGGTTCTGGTTAGTACATCATGTTGTTCCAACAATAGGGTTGCAGATCCCTTTAGCTCCTTGGGTACTTTCTCTAGCTTCTCCATTGGGAGCCCTGTGATACATCCAATAGCTGACTGTGAACATCCACTCCTGTGTTTGCTAGGCCCCGGCATCGTCTCACAAGAGACAGCTATATTTGGGTCCTTTCAGCAAAATCTTGCTAGTGTATGCAATGGTGTCAGCGTTTAGAAGCTGATTATGGGATGGATCCCTGGATATGGCAGTCTCTAAATGGTCCATCCTTTCATCACAGCTACGAACTTTGTCTCTGTAACTCCTTCCCTGGGTGTTTTGTTCCCAATTCTAAGAAGGTGCACAGTGTCCACACTTTGGTCTTCATTCTTCTTGAGTTTCATGCGTTTATCAAATTGTATCTTATATCTTGGGTATCCTAAGTTTTGGGCTAATATCCACTTATCAGTGAATACATATTGTGTGAGTTCTTTTGTGATTGTGTTATTTCACTCAAGATGATGCCCTCCAGGTCCATCCATTTGGCTAGGAATTTCATAAATTCATTCTTTTTAATAGCTGAGTAGTACTCCATTGTGTAAATGTACCATAATTTCTGTATCCATTCCTCTGTTGAGGGACATCTGGGTTCTTTCCAGCTTCTGGCTATTATAAATAGGGCTGCTATGAACATAGTGGAGCATGTGTCCTTTTTACCGGTTGGGACATCTTCTGGATATATGCCCAGGAGAGGTATTGCTGGGTCCTCCGGTAGTACTATGTCCAATTTTCTGAGGAACCGCCAGACTGATTTCCAGAGTGGTTGTACAAGCTTGCAATCCCACCAACAATGGAGGAGTGTTCCTCTTTCTCCACATCCTCGCCAGCATCTGCTGTCACCTGAATTTTTGATCTTAGCCATTCTGACTGGTGTGAGGTGGAATCTCAGGATTGTTTTGATTTGCATTTCCCTGATGATTAAGGATGTTGAACATTTTTTCAGGTGTTTCTCTGCCATTCGGTATTCCTCAGGTGAGAATTCTTTGTTCAGTTCTGAGTCCCATTTTTTAATGGGGTTATTTGACTTTCTGGAGTCCACCTTCTTGAGTTCTTTATATATATTGGATATTAGTCCCTTATCTGATTTAGGATAGGTGAAGATCCTTTCCCAATCTGTTGGTGGTTTTTTTGTCTTATTGATGGTGTCTTTAGCCTTGCAGAAGCTTTGTAGTTTCATGAGGTCCCACTTGTCAATTCTCGATCTTACAGCACAAGCCATTACTGTTCTATTCAGGAATTTTTCCCCTGTGCCCATATTGTTTTATTGTTTTGAGACAGGGTGTCTTTGTTTAAGGGCGCTAAATGTCCTATAAGCCACTCTGAGGAACAGTCTAGCCTTGAAATCAAAGATGTTCCTGCCTCTGACTGTAGTCCTGGGATTAATGTCCTGTGCCACCCTGCCCAGCTCTGGTTCAACTTTATGAAAGATACTCACTCTATAGGTTTCACTGGTTGGGAATTAGTTATTTAGATAAGGGTAGTTCTGAACTCCCTGAATCAGTCAAACTTTGACTCCTGGGGGGAGGGAAAAATGTGTATGCCACCATTTCCAGTATAGATGTATTGTTTTAGTAAGATTTGTTCTATGTGTAGGGGTGTATTGCCTACAACTAAGAATGTGGAGCCCTCACCTGCCTGCTACCCTAGAAGGTCAGAAGGCAGTTTAACATTTGCTAGAACTGGAGTCACAGATCATTTCAAGCCACCATGTAGATGATAGGGATAGAAGGTTGACAGGTGTTCCTTCTTTCTAAGCCAAGTCTCCAGCCCACGACCCACATCACATCTCATAGCCCTGACGAATGTTGTTGGGCTGATCCTACTTGTCATACTCTAAGTTTCCTGAGCAGCCAAGGGCACCATCTCCCTCACACCTTCCTTTTCATGTTTGCCTTTATGTATTTAGAAAGCAGGTCTTGTAGGGATCAGACTATACTTCAGCTTACAATTTGGCTGAAGATGACATTAAAACGAGCCTCCTACCTCCCACTTCCAATTTTGAGCTTACAAGCATGCCCCATCTTGTCTATTGCAAAGAGAGTTTTAGAGTGGAATCCCTGAATGCCAGGTAGGTCCTTATGAACTGAGTGCACACACAACACCTTGGCTAGTATAGTAATGGAATCAAGCCTTGCTCCTACCCTAACTTTTGAGTGACTACTGCTACAGTTTACTGACAGAGCATCCACTTCAGCCCTTGAGCTCCAGTACATATTCCTAACTATGACTCTGTATTCTGTCCCAAATCCAGCAAAGAAGAATAACGTTGAATTATGCTATGTCTCTGATCAACAACAGATTAAACCCTTAGCTGATGAAAACTGGAAATGACTCTGGTCCCAAGAATAAAATCCAACCAGATGTGTTTATTCATAACAGTAATCCTATCAATAAGAAGGATCCTGAGGCAGGAGAATTTCTAGAATTAGACTTCTAAAACACCCTTGGCTTCTCAGCATGACAAGATCCCTGGAACAAATTGCAAACTAAGTAAGCCTTAAGTAAATGAAAGAACAAATCACCAAACTTGATGTTGTATGGTTATTTAACAAGTGGAATGTTCATATTTTTCCATAAAAGTTTTTTTGGGGGGGTCTGGGGATGAGGAAGAGTGGAGAGTATGGGAACACAAGTCCTTCTGATTCAACCGATGAAATGATTAGATCTGTAATCTGGAATTTGAAAGGTGGAGATTAAACCAGGAAATCCAATTCCAGTTTGGGATTGGAGGGTGTGGCTACAATAGGGAGGGGTGAGCACAGAGGTATATAAAGGCACCAGTGGATCCAGAGCACACATTCAGTGACCTGCAGCCTGGATAACTGTCTGGTGCAACTGGAACTTGGAGACCTATCTGCAGTGCTCAACTGGTATGTACTGGTGTTTCCTGGAGGAATGCAGTTTGATGTAGAGAAGTTTAGACTCCTTTAGAGGAACAGGTTGAAGACCTTGAATTTCATTCCAAATGAATTTTTAGCCTCATCACCGATATATTTCCATGATAGCTTGCATAGTTCACTAGTGTGCTTCATATAATCTTTGGAGACAAGGATTCTGTATCTTGATCAAACTCTCTTAGAACTGGCCATGTGGCTCCTGGGAACCTGGAAATCAGATCATTCTGACTAACCTGTCCCTCATGATTCCCCTTCACTGAATTTGTGTGTGTGTGTGTGTTTGTGTGTGTGTGTGTGTGTGTGAGAGAGAGAGAGAGAGAGAGAGAGAGAGAGAGAGAGAGACAGAGACAGAGACAGAGACAGAGACAGAGACAGAGACAGAGACACACACACACACACACAGAGAGAGAGAGAGAGAGAGAGAGAAGCTGGCTCATATGGTAGACATGTGTTCCATGTATGTTTGATCTCCTTCAATACCCATTTGTTGGAGTGATACTTGTGAGTTATGCATATGTATTGCGTTAGACTTTGCTTTTCATCTTTTCCACATAGCTTTGCTCTGTGTACGTGATCTTTTTCCCAGACACAAGAAACCCTAAAAATTGTAGAAATGCACTGAAGTCATTCTGCTTACTGGGAATTAATATTGCTCCGCATCACAAGGATTTATGTTTGGTTGGTTGGTTGGTTGGTTGGTTGGTTGGTTGGTTGGTTGGTTTTGTTTGATTTCTGATTTTTTTTTAAGACTGTTTTTGTGAAAGGGTCATACAAAAAGGATTTTGATTTGAAAATTATGTGCTCATTTGTTTGATAGAATGACCCTGGTTTTGGGAGTCTGCCTTTCCACCACCAGTTTATGTTGAAGAGGTTAAATGATTTCTCTGTCACTCTCAGAGTAGTAACTCTGAAGCTTAGTAGTTGATGTAATGGTGAGGAAGTTTTACACACTTTGTCTTTAAAGTATATTTTTTTCTGAATCCTTCCCAAGGAGCCTTCTGACTGGAGACCGAAGAGGATGAGTGTTCAGACTCTGTCCACACTCCAGAAGCTGGCATTGCAGGCTCTGCTGAGAGATGAGGCTTTGGCCTTGTCCTCTCTGGAGGAGGTGCCTTTTCTGCTCTTCCCAGCACTGTTCAAGGAGGCCTTCGCCTGCAGACTTAAGAAGCTCATAAAGGCAATGGTGGCTGCCTGGACTTTTCCCTGTCTCCCTGTGGGGGCTTTGATGAATTCACCTAACCTGGAGACGTTGCAGGCTGTGCTAGATGGAATAGACATGCGACTGACAAGAGAATCTCACCCCAGGTGAGTAATAATCAAGTCGTCTATAAGGGAGCAATTGGGTACACAGTAGAGATTGTGGGGTCAGGGAGAATGGCTTCTGATGGGATCATCAAGCAGTGGTGCAGGAACCTTGAAGCTATTGTCTTCTTGGATTAAGGACAGTTGTCAGTGGATTACAGCTTACTATATGTAATCTCTAGATTGAGCCTATCCCTGGTTTCCCACAACCACTATTACTGGGACTAAGGAGAAATAAAGAGTAACTTAGTGGAAGGAAAGTGGTCAGGTCTACACATGCAGCTCAGGGAAAGATTCTGTAGCATGCTTGCGTGCACATTGCACTCTGTTTAAAGTAATTACACCATAACAAGATGGGCGAGACTTGAGTTTAGAGTCAGGTACTCAAAGCTGACTGACTGTAGTCATGTCTGCTGATATTTGACATGTTTCACTCCAAGCAGGGGAAAACTTCAGGTTCTGGACCTGAGGAATGTGCACCATGCCTTCTGGGACATATGGGTTGGTGCAGAGGATGGTAGCTGTTCTTCAGAGCCCTTGGATGAGAAGCCTACGGTAGTGAAAGTCCTTCCAAGATATGCACGGAGGAGGCAGCTGAAGGTGGTAGCTGACCTGTGCCTCAGGCCCCGCCAGGATGAGTCACAAGCATACTTCTTGAAGTGGGCCCAGCAGAGAAAGGACTCCCTACATTTGTGCTGTATAAACATGAAGATCTGGGCTATGCCCGTGAACTTTGTCTTAGAGATTTTGAACGTCTTTCATCCAGAGCACATAGAGGAATTGGAACTGAACACTGAGTGGAATGTGTTCAATCTGGCCCGTTTTGCTCCCTGCTTCGGGCAGATGAGAAATCTTCGCAAACTTCTCCTGGCACCCCTCTATAAGAACGTCTTCAAGATTTCCAATAGAACAGGAGACAGAGAAGACATGTGTGTCAAGGAGTTCATTTCTATCTTCTCCAAATTCAATTGTCTCCAGCATCTCTCCATGTGTGGTGTCCACTTTCTCATAGACCATATGAATCAGGTCTTCAGGTAAGCAAGGAGGGAGAGCTGGGTTACCTAGCCGAGCATTTTTTCTTGTCCATTTAAAGGATTATTCGTGTTCCCTGCCTGACAGTTAGCCACCTGGAACAAATTTTAGGGACCCTTTAGAATATGGATGTTATGTGAGATTCAAAGACTCAAATAATTACTCCTGAAGCAGAAGACTGAAGGGAGGTAAGGAGTAGCTCAGATCAGGTCAGAAGGGACTGTAATTCTTCTTGGAATCACGGCCAACAGGGGGGTGAGGATGTATTTAGGAGATGGGGGAGATCATCAAAGTGAGGAGGTGAGCTCTGTGCTAAGATCTGTGGGAACAGCCTACTATCTTCCCCTACTTTCCCATGAGTGAAGGGTTTTGAGCCCCAGTACTGTGGAGTACAAGGGACGTGAGGGATTGTATGGAACTGTAAGGGATAGCAAGTGTGACAGTTCAGATGCTGCGATTAAATGCAGCTTTGAATGAGCCCACATGTAATATTCCTAGATCCTGTCAGGACTCTCTTGCTATGGAAATTCCTCTATGTGTCTTAGGGGCTAAACTGGTTTTCTGCTTGAGACTGAAGTCTGCTGATTTTGTGTGGGTTTGACTTGACTACGCTGATTTCAAAAGGAAGCATCTCAGATAATATCTATGGTCATTTGGTCACACTGAACTTGGTCACCTGGTCACTTCTATGACTGTGTAAACCCCACTCCATGCTCTTCATTACCATTTGCCTGAACTAACCATCTGGTCTCATTTATCCCTAGGTGCCTGATGACATCCTTGGAGTCCCTCTCCATCACTCACTACCAAATTTCACAGTTAGACTTGGATTCCTTCTCTTGCTGTCAGAGTCTCTTTCAGCTAAAACATCTGGAGATGAAAGGTGTGGTCTTACAGGTTTTGGATGTGATGCCTCTGAGAGGTCTCTTAGAGAAAGTAATGAACACTCTTGAGACTCTGAATTTGCAGGGATGTAGGATGAAGGACTCCCAGCTCAATGCACTCCTACCTTCCCTCATACAAGGCTCTCAGCTCACCAAGATCAACTTGTACAACAATGACTTCTCCATGCCCATCCTGAAGGACCTTTTACAGCACACAGCCAGCTGGAGCAAGATGAATGTGGAACAATACCCTGCCCCTCTGGAGTGCTATAATGAGTTGGGCCATGTCTCTGTAGAAAGATTCGCCCAGCTCTGTCAGGATCTCATGGATACACTGACAGCAATAAGGCAGCCCAAGAGCCTCTCTTTTGCTACACGTAAATGCCACAAATGTGGCGAGCGCTGTGTCTATGGCCAGGGACTCAGACTTTGTTTTTGCTGGAGGTGAACATGGATACAGAACTTCTGCATGTGAATAAATGACAAGTTTGGGACACATCTCTGATGTCGGTTGCTCAGAGACTGTGACTTCAGGCAGTGTACAGATGCTTGGAAAGAAAAGGATGAACAATAACTGGGATCTTGGAGGCTGAGCTTGACCTGGGGAACAGAGAGATGGACTGTGCAGTGATAAAGACAACTTGGGTGGCTTGAGTGGACTCTGCCGGGAAAGATTAACTAGATCCTTTTTCATGGACTTGTAAACTTTTTGTTCTTCACTGTACTATTAAGTGAATGCATAGAACATGGGTTCTTTAGATGTTATTCCTGTTGTCTGAGTAGAATAAAGTATCTAATTTTAAGCATTCTGTAGCAACTGCCCTCTGTTGAGAGTCAAAATGAACACATGGATGCCAGACATATCATGATTCAAAATCTTGGGTAGGTGGATAAAGTTATCAGCTAAGGTGGTTCACATATGGATATCTTGATTGGCTGGTGGTAAAAAAGAAGTCATAAATATAATCTCCATGTCTCTTACACTCCTTCTTTCTTTCTTTCCCTCACCCTGTCTCCCTGTCTGCCTCTCAACTTCACAGGCCTTGTTGCTTGGAACCTGTGAACCTGCTGGAAGTTTGCTCACAGAAAATTCCTTTCATGCTCTTCAGAAAAACAAACAAATCAACAAACAAAAGCTCAGGAGCCCCAAAGGGCAATGGATCATGTTTTAATAGTACATGTTGCTTTAGAAGAGGGCAAAATTTGTTTTCAGAACTGCAGATGCAACTCACTCTTCAGGTGTTAGTCCCATTTCTTCAGACATCTGTGGATCCTGGCATTTACATGCACATTATGTAAAATAAATCTGAGTATACACAAAATTGAGAACGTCTTAGACAAAAATCACACAATTTCACAAAGACTTCAGAAAAATGAAGTAATTGAATAAATGACATTGGTCAGTAGCAGTTGCCTGAGTTTTGTGTGCCTCCAATGGTATTTCCCCTCCACCACAGTGTGAAGAGAATGTGCGAAGCTTCAGGTGTTTTCATTGAGCTTAATTGGGGAGTAGTAGCCCAGTTTGTTCTGGGCTCTGGTTTGAGGCCTGCACCTTGGATGTTTGAAAGAATACTATGACTTCATCCTAGACCAATATCTATCTTTCTGTCTATTTTCCTGTCAGTCCTTTTCAAGACAGTGGTTGGGACCCTTAGTATTGCCCAATAGTTCTACATACTGGGTTTCTGTCTAAAGAATCTACAATACACACATACATTCACACACACACACACACACACACAGACACACACACACAGACACACATAAACACACACTAAACAAATGAAAACAAGAAAGTATTAAGAATGAAAATTTAAAGGTAATTCCAAATATTCTCTGTATGTGAAATAAACTCTTCATTGTATACCTCCAAGTACTTTACCTATAGCAATTCCTCACATCCTTAGTTTACACAGTCTGGAAAGAGAAAGACCAGTAACTAGACTTGAGCTATGGTGGTAATTAGTCACTGAGCTGAGCCATCAAGTTTGAAAATTTCAAATTTTTTCACACTATATGAGATGGAGTCCCAAGACATTATACATGCCAAGCAAGCATCAAACCACTGAGGTACATCTCAGGTTGACTTTGATCAACTCATTTAGTTTTTCATTTCTGATTTACTTCCAGAGGGTCTTACTTCGTAGCCTTTTCTGGCTGATAATTCTGTCTACTTAAGAGGATGTGCAGTCCCTTGGAGATTTTTTTTATCTGGTGGCCACTTATTCTTCAGATCAGGTTTTGTCAAATTTACAAATCTCCTCTCTCATTTCTCATGCCAGTATACATCATTTTAAACCAATGTCACAAATATCTTTATATGAGAAAAGAAAAATATTCAGTGTCACCTTAGCCCACATGCTAGTCTTTGAGACTGCCGGAAGATCTGTAATGTGTTCTTGTCCATTTGGTCAAGGGATGGACACACTGAACCAGGTAAGCAGAGCACTTAGTGACCAAGAGACCAGAACATAACCTCATTCAGAAAATCATTCTCTCTACTAGCTTCTTTGGGGCTCTTTGTTGCTGTTGAGTCAGGCTGTCATGTATGAGCTGCATCTGCAGTAAAACAGCTGTGTACTCCTGATACTCCTCCCACTTCTTTCCATGTGAAGGCAAGAGGGCAATACTCTCCAATTTCTCCTTAATATAGAACAAGTGTATTCAGTTCCACAGGAACTGTTTTCACTGCTGGCTGTGGTGGTCCAAGCTCCACTCTCAGGATGCAGGGGTGGTAGCATCAGGGTAAGTATTCAGGCTAGCCTCAGCTTCATAATTGCCTGCAGGCTAGGTTAGTCTACATCAGATGACTCAAAAATAAAGAAATAAGTATGGAAAGTAGATCAGGGCATATCATCTGTAAGATATTGACCCAGAGCCCCCATGTTCTGAGTGGTTGGGGAATCACCTTCACAGGGGCAGAGGGAGGGGGATGTGAAAGGGGGATTGCAAAAGGGAGACATGGAAAGGGAAAAACATTTGAAATGTAAATATAGAAAATATCGGAGACAAAAACAAACAAACAAACAAACAAACAAAAACCAAAGAGAATCATATGAAGAATCAACAAAACCAAGAGCTGATTCTTTGAGTAAAAGCACTAAAATGGATAAACCCTTAGCCAAACTAAGTAAAGGGCACAGAGTAAGAATCCAAATTAATAAAATCAGAAAAGAAAAGGAAGACAGCCACAGACTTAGCAAGGGGAAACTACGACAGGAAGTGGGAGGGTGTTTTTCAGAGGGGAAATCAGGAACTGGGATAACATTTGACATGGAAATAAAGAAAATATCCAGTAATAAAAAGGAAAAGGGAGACAGAACAACAGACATGAAGGAAATCTTTAGGTTTTAAGTCAAAAACCTGTACTCTACACAATTGGAAACCTAAATGAAATGGATTATTTTCAAGACAAATGTAACTTACAAAATGTAAAACTCAATGTCAAGTTAACTGTCTAGTCCTATACCCCCTACAGAACTACTAGTAATCATTAAAAGTCTTCCATCCAAAACAATGGCTCAGGGCCAGACTGTTTTAGTGCAGAACTTTACCATACTTTCTTTTTTTTTTTTAATTTTTTTATTAGGTATTTTCCTCATTTACATTTCTAATGCTATCCCAAAAGCCCCACACCCTCCCAGACCCACTCCTCCACGCACCCACTCCCACTTATTGGCCCTGGCATTCCCCTGTACTGAGGCATATAATGTTTGCACGACCAATGGGCCTCTCATCCACTGATGGCCGACTAGGCTATCTTCTGATATATATGCAGCTAGAGACACAAGCACCGAGGGATATTGGTTAGTTCATATTGTTGTTTCACCTATAGGGTTTCTGATCCCTTCCAGCTCCTTGGGTACTTTCTCTAGCTCCTACATTGGGTGCCCTGTGATCCATCCAATAGCTGACTGTGAGCATCCACTTCTGTGTTTGCTAGGTCCCGGCATAGTCTCCAAAGACACAGCTATATCAGGGTTCTTTCAACAAAATCTTGCTAGTGTATGCAATGGTGTCAGCATTTGGAGGCCGATTATGGGATGGATCTCCGGGAATGCCAGTCTCTTGATGTCCATCCTTTCATCTCAGCTTCAAACTTTTTCTCTGTAACTCCTTCCATGGGTGTTTTGTTGCCAATTCTAAGAAGGGGCAAAGTGTCCACAATTTGGTCTTTGATCTTCTTCAGATTCCTGTGTTTTTCAAATTGTATTTTATATCTTGGGTATTCTAAGTTTCTGGGATAATATCCACTTATCAGTGAGTACATATCATGTGAGGTTTTTTTTTTTTTTTTTTTTTTTTTTTTTTTTTGTGATTGGGTTATCTCACTCAGCATGATGCCCTCCAGGTCCATCCATTTGCATAGGAATTTCATAAATTCACAAAAACAAACACAAACATTTGAGTGAATGGAAATGTGAGGGAACACACTAGCAATCTTAGCACTGAGGAGGCTTATGAGTAAGGAGGTTCTTGCTTTTCAGCCTACCCAATGCCACATGGCCATTTCTAGGAGAGCTTAAACAAAATACAAAGACCTTCTTTTAAAAAATCAACCATAATAATGAAATCAACTGCTTAACATATATGTTTGTGATGAGGCTAAAACTTCATTTGGAATTAAATACCAGATGTTCAATGTGTTCCTGTAAGTAGATAAAAATTAACATTTTTTTGGTCATATGTGGGAGACTAAAGGTTTCTACATCCAACTGCCTGACCCAGGGGATTATCCTTACCTACTACTTCTGAACACTGTAGATAGGTCTCTCAGTGCTGGCCAAACAAGTCCATTATCCAGGCTGCATGACAGTATTGAGATAAGCTCCCATTTTTAACCCAGAAGCTGTCTCCAATCCATAAAGTCTTTCAAATGAAACACTAACCTTGTTAAATGGAAATTTCTTTTCCCTTTTTTTGGGGGGGGGTGTTGAGACAGGGTTTCTCTATGTAGGACTGGCTGTCCTAGAACTCAGTCTATAGACGGAGCTTGCCTGGAACTCAGAAATCTGCCTGCCTCTGCCTCCCACCTGCTGGGATTAAAGGTGTGTGCCACCGTGCAAGGTGCAAATCTCACTCTTAACTGGAGACTAATTGATCAGTTGTAGGTAGGAAAAGAAGACAAACTCAAAGACTTTTTAGCAAATCTGAGTGTTAGAAAGTTGTGTCATGTACTTTTTTTTTATTTATATTGTTTTGCTTTTAGATTATAAGTTCTTTGCTTGTCTATTACAGCTACCATTTTCCTGTTTTTCTGGGATTTCTGTGTCTTTGAATGTATTCTGTATTTCTTTGGCATTTGTTTTTGCTGCTGTTGTTGGTGATTCTACTTTATTGTTTTGATGGGATGGGATTGGCTCCCTTTTTTCTGTTGGTTTATTTATTTTGTCCTGTTCCATCTTGTGTGTTTTTCTTTTCTATTGATTTTTCTGTTGCTTTTTTGTTTATTTGTTCATTTCTGTGTTGTTTTTCAGGGTCTGATTGTAAATTAACCTGTTCTGTAACACACTTGCTAGGCCAGGCTGGAGGTGGTCCTGCCTCTTCCTTCCCTGTCCTGACAGTACACTTGTGTACTACCACACATGTTTCTGGATTCTTTCAGTGCCTGTTTCTTTTCTCAGGAGAGATACAAAGAGTGTGGATTGAGATGGAAAATAATGTGGGAATGATCTCAGAGAAGATGGGGGAGTTGAAACCATAACCACAACCCATTGTATGAATAAAAATATTTTCAGTAAGGAAAAAGCAAAGAAAAGGTGAGGGAGATGTGACTGATTAGGTAGAGCACTGGCTTCTCTAACAGATACCTCAGGATCATTTCCAGGCTTCTATGTGTCAGCTACTGTATCTTTTCCCCCCATGCTCCTAACTCATGAACCATCTCTTTATCCCATATGTGGTTAACATGAAGGAGTGTAAGCTTAGCACATTGTCTACAGATAATGCCACTGAGATAGTAACTAGACAGGCTGAAGGCTCATACTACACAAAGAGGCAGAGATAGTATCTTCTTTAATTTGCATGTAGACAGTGTTATAGATGGAAACTATTTCACCTAGGCAGCCATAACGAATAGTGTGGGGGTTCATTAAAGGAAAGGATCTCAGTATACAGACTTCATAAGTGAGATAGTAGAATTTTAGAAGCTTGAAAGTTGGGAGCTATAGCACTCTTGATCATGAGAGAGACCCCAACATGGAGAAGACCAGTGGCTCCTTGAATGAGGCACAGTCTTGAGGGAAGTGCCTGAAGAGAAGTTGTTTCAAGACATGTAGCTGGCAAGACTTTACAAGGTGTACACTGGCCTGGAAGGAAACTGATCTCTGTTTTCTACTTTCATAGGAACCTGTGTCATTGATGCTGTCCCCTGGAAGAAGTGATTCTGGAATGACCTCTGAGGTTACTCTCTAGGCACATCTGCTAGATATTTTCAAGATATGCAAAAGTTGAGGACCAAGCCTAGATGTGGCCATTGTCCTGTGACAGCCAAATTTCTGGAGAAAATAAATGGAAGAAGCCAAGCTTATTAGTTCCCTTGGATTTCTAGTCTCTAGTCTCTGACTTATGCCTGTTAAATTCAATTGTCAGTCAAGGAAGAAAATGATTGCTCATAGCTTTGGGCAGCAAACAGGTGTTGCTCTTAGGCTCACAATGTTCCTTCCCAGGTCCTACTGGTGTGACTCAGAGGTGAAAACAGAAAGGCACAGTTGTGGAAGCAGCTGCTATACCTGCTTAGAGGTGGTAGAGGGCAGCAAGCTACCAGAATAAAAGCTCTGGGCACCAGATGAGCAAGGGGGCTAGAAGTTTCATGGACAGACAGAGAACAAGGCTTAGTAGCAGGATCAAGTCAAGTCCAGAGGAAACCCTAAAACAAAGACAGAAGTAAAATCACTGCCCCCCAAAAGACCTCACGAAGAAACAAGAAACAAATAACAACAAGAAAACCTTCAAGTCTTTCCATCCTTCTACTCTGATGAGCATTGAACAGAAGGTCAACATCACCAGGACAGGGCTCCTAGAACCTTGGTGAAACAATGGCACCCAAACAGCAGATTCTACCGTGCATGAAATTCCTCAAGGACAGCCTGGACCAGCTGCTCACAGAGTCACAGGTCAATTACAGAAAATCTCTAGAAGTAAACTCATAGCAATATAACAGGTTCAGGGATCTATCCCCTCCCATTGAGCACAACCTCTGAAGAAAGCCTTTTTCCCACCATTGGGTATGTATACAAAGGCCTCCATTCCCTCTGATGTGTGACATTGTTCACGCATGCTAAATAGAGTATGCACATCAGTGTCTGGTTTCAGTGATTGTAAATAGGATGGATCCCCAGGTGAGTCAGTCTCTAAATGGTCATTTATTCACTATCTACTCCACATTTTGACTCTGTAACTCTTTCCATGGGTCCCCCCCCCCTTCTAAGATGGATAGAAGTATCCACACTATGGTCTTCCTTCTTCTTGAGTTTCATGTGGTTTATTTATTGTATCTTGGATATTCTGAGCTTCTGGGCATCTGGGATAATATCCACATATCTGTATGCCCCAGTGTGGGGGAATGCCAGGGCCAGGAAGCAGGAGTGGGTGGGTTGGTAAGCAGGGAGAAGAGGAGGGCATAGGGGAAGGGTGTTTTTCACAGGGGAAATCAGGAAAGGGGCTAACATTTGAAAATGTAAACAAAGAAAATATCCAATAAAAAGGCGTGTCATTGTCTTTATCTCTAGCCACAGGTCCTTGTGGCTCTTCCATTAAAAACTGTATTGGCTGTTAACTTGGCAAGGTCAATGCTAGCCCCTAGGCTCCGGAATTCCCTGGTCATGAGCCCCATCCAGCTCAAAGTCTCCTTTCTCTTGGTCCCATTTTATTCTGAAAATCTTTCTTTCCACTTTGGATTTCTCCTTACTTTTCCAAGGAGACTTCGTTAGCTCTTTGGAGAAAGCCTTTTTCTCTTGACCCCAGGAGTTTTACTGCAGATATTTTAATTCATGAAGCCCAGAACAAGAGGCTGAGCTGCCAATCAAACACCCAGCTCCCATTGTTGGTATTTGAATGGGAGACACAGAATTACATTATATAGTTTGGGGGTCATCCTTCATCAGTTCACTGAAACTTGCACTACCACCCTAGATCAGCTCTCCTGCTCTTCTGTGCATGCTGACTGTCTTAGTTCATTTGTGAATTGGTGTATCAGCAGGGGCATATGCACATAGAGTGGGTGGACTGTAAACTGAAGTGGTCTCTCTCAATACAGCTGTGGGTCCCACTACTGAACTCAGGCTTGACAGCAAGTGCCATTCCCCTCTGAGCCATCTCACTGGCTCTTAAGCTCTCTTGAATTTTTATTTAAGAATTTTATTTTGCGTTTTGGGTATTTTTTATTTGGTTTTGTTTCTCTCTTTGTTTGTTGGATTTATTTTTGACAGGGTTGGTCAGGTTATCCATTTCTGGTTCTTCCTGAACTCACGTTGTAGACCAGACTAACCTTGACCTCAGAGCTTCTCCTGCTTCTACCTCCCTAATCCTGGGTTTTAAGTCTGTAACTGCACCGTCTGGGAAATTTCACCTTGCTTCTGTTTTTGTTTTATTGTTTTTTTTTTGATTTTTAATATTTTTATTACATATTTTCCTCAATTACATTTCCAATGCTATCCCAAAAGTCCCCCATAGCGCCCCCACTTCCCTACCCACCCATTCCCATTCTTTTGACCCTGGCATTCCCCTATATTGGGGCATATAAAGTTTGCAAGTCCAATGGGCCTCTCTTTCCATTGATGGCCGACTAGGCCATCTTTTGATACATATGCAGCTAGAGACAAGAGCTCCGGGGTTCTGGTTAGTACATCATGTTGTTCCAACAATAGGGTTGCATCCCTTTAGCTCCTTGGGTACTTTCTCTAGCTTCTCCATTGGGAGCCCTGTGATACATCCAATAGCTGACTGTGAACATCCACTCCTGTGTTTGCTAGGCCCCGGCATCGTCTCACAAGAGACAGCTATATTTGGGTCCTTTCAGCAAAATCTTGCTAGTGTATGCAATGGTGTCAGCGTTTAGAAGCTGATTATGGGATGGATCCCTGGATATGGCAGTCTCTAAATGGTCCATCCTTTCATCACAGCTACGAACTTTGTCTCTGTAACTCCTTCCCTGGGTGTTTTGTTCCCAGTTCTAAGAAGGTGCACAGTGTCCACACTTTGGTCTTCATTCTTCTTGAGTTTCATGCGTTTATCAAATTGTATCTTATATCTTGGGTATCCTAAGTTTTGGGCTAATATCCACTTATCAGTGAATACATATTGTGTGAGTTCTTTTGTGATTGTGTTATTTCACTCAAGATGATGCCCTCCAGGTCCATCCATTTGGCTAGGAATTTCATAAATTCATTCTTTTTAATAGCTGAGTAGTACTCCATTGTGTAAATGTACCATAATTTCTGTATCCATTCCTCTGTTGAGGGACATCTGGGTTCTTTCCAGCTTCTGGCTATTATAAATAGGGCTGCTATGAACATAGTGGAGCATGTGTCCTTTTTACCGGTTGGGACATCTTCTGGATATATGCCCAGGAGAGGTATTGCTGGGTCCTCCGGTAGTACTATGTCCAATTTTCTGAGGAACCGCCAGACTGATTTCCAGAGTGGTTGTACAAGCTTGCAATCCCACCAACAATGGAGGAGTGTTCCTCTTTCTCCACATCCTCGCCAGCATCTGCTGTCACCTGAATTTTTGATCTTAGCCATTCTGACTGGTGTGAGGTGGAATCTCAGGGTTGTTTTGATTTGCATT
This sequence comes from Mus caroli, assembly GCF_978045245.1. Classification (NCBI taxonomy): domain Eukaryota; kingdom Metazoa; phylum Chordata; class Mammalia; order Rodentia; family Muridae; genus Mus; species Mus caroli. Next base: position 98,163,542 of record NW_028227259.1, on the reverse strand, counting down.
TCCCTGATGATTAAGGATGTTGAACATTTTTTCAGGTGTTTCTCTGCCATTCGGTATTCCTCAGGTGAGAATTCTTTGTTCAGTTCTGAGCCCCATTTTTTAATGGGGTTATTTGACTTTCTGGAGTCCACCTTCTTGAGTTCTTTATATATATTGGATATTAGTCCCTTATCTGATTTAGGATAGGTGAAGATCCTTTCCCAATCTGTTGGCGGTTTTTTTGTCTTATTGATGGTGTCTTTAGCCTTGCAGAAGCTTTGTAGTTTCATGAGGTCCCACTTGTCAATTCTCGATCTTACAGCACAAGCCATTACTGTTCTATTCAGGAATTTTTCCCCTGTGCCCATATTGTTTTATTGTTTTGAGACAGGGTGTCTTTGTTTAAGGGCGCTAAATGTCCTATAAGCCACTCTGAGGAACAGTCTAGCCTTGAAATCAAAGATGTTCCTGCCTCTGACTATAGTCCTGGGATTAATGTCCTGTGCCACCCTGCCCAGCTCTGGTTCAATTTTATGAAAGATACTCACTCTATAGGTTTCACTGGTTGGGAATTAGTTATTTAGATAAGGGTAGTTCTGAACTCCCTGAATCAGTCAAACTTTGACTCCTGGGGGGAGGGAAAAATGTGTATGCCACCATTTCCAGTATAGATGTATTGTTTTAGTAAGATTTGTTCTATGTGTAGGGGTGTATTGCCTACAACTAAGAATGGGGAGCCCTCACATGCCTGCTACCCTAGAAGGTCAGAAGGCAGTTTAACATTTGCTAGAACTGGAGTCACAGATCATTTCAAGCCACCATGTAGATGATAGGGATAGAAGGTTGACAGGTGTTCCTTCTTTCTAAGCCAAGTCTCCAGCCCACGACCCACATCACATCTCATAGCCCTGACGAATGTTGTTGGGCTGATCCTACTTGTCATACTCTAAGTTTCCTGAGCAGCCAAGGGCACCATCTCCCTCACACCTTCCTTTTCATGTTTGCCTTTATGTATTTAGAAAGCAGGTCTTGTAGGGATCAGACTATACTTCAGCTTACAATTTGGCTGAAGATGACATTAAAACGAGCCTCCTACCTCCCACTTCCAATTTTGAGCTTACAAGCATGCCCCATCTTGTCTATTGCAAAGAGAGTTTTAGAGTGGAATCCCTGAATGCCAGGTAGCTCCTTATGAACTGAGTGCACACACAACACCTTGGCTAGTATAGTAATGGAATCAAGCCTTGCTCCTACCCTAACTTTTGAGTGACTACTGCTACAGTTTACTGACAGAGCATCCACTTCAGCCCTTGAGCTCCAGTACATATTCCTAACTCTGACTCTGTATTCTGTCCCAAATCCAGCAAAGAAGAATAACGTTGAATTATGCTATGTCTCTGATCAACAACAGATTAAACCCTTAGCTGATGAAAACTGGAAATGACTCTGGTCCCAAGAATAAAATCCAACCAGATGTGTTTATTCATAACAGTAATCCTATCAATAAGAAGGATCCTGAGGCAGGAGAATTTCTAGAATTAGACTTCTAAAACACCCTTGGCTTCTCAGCATGACAAGATCCCTGGAACAAATTGCAAACTAAGTAAGCCTTAAGTAAATGAAAGAACAAATCACCAAACTTGATGTTGTATGGTTATTTAACAAGTGGAATGTTCATATTTTTCCATAAAAGTTTTTTTGGGGGGGTCTGGGGATGAGGAAGAGTGGAGAGTATGGGAACACAAGTCCTTCTGATTCAACCGATGAAATGATTAGATCTGTAATCTGGAATTTGAAAGGTGGAGATTAAACCAGGAAATCCAATTCCAGTTTGGGATTGGAGGGTGTGGCTACAATAGGGAGGGGTGAGCACAGAGGTATATAAAGGCACCAGTGGATCCAGAGCACACATTCAGTGACCTGCAGCCTGGATAACTGTCTGGTGCAACTGGAACTTGGAGACCTATCTGCAGTGCTCAACTGGTATGTACTGGTGTTTCCTGGAGGAATGCAGTTTGATGTAGAGAAGTTTAGACTCCTTTAGAGGAACAGGTTGAAGACCTTGAATTTCATTCCAAATGAATTTTTAGCCTCATCACCGATATATTTCCATGATAGCTTGCATAGTTCACTAGTGTGCTTCATATAATCTTTGGAGACAAGGATTCTGTATCTTGATCAAACTCTCTTAGAACTGGCCATGTGGCTCCTGGGAACCTGGAAATCAGATCATTCTGACTAACCTGTCCCTCATGATTCCCCTTCACTGAATTTGTGTGTGTGTGTGTGTTTGTGTGTGTGTGTGTGTGTGTGTGTGTGAGAGAGAGAGAGAGAGAGAGAGAGAGAGAGAGAGACAGAGACAGAGACAGAGACAGAGACAGAGACAGAGACACACACACACACACAGAGAGAGAGAGAGAGAGAGAGAGAGAGAGAAGCTGGCTCATATGGTAGACATGTGTTCCATGTATGTTTGATCTCCTTCAATACCCATTTGTTGGAGTGATACTTGTGAGTTATGCATATGTATTGCGTTAGACTTTGCTTTTCATCTTTTCCACATAGCTTTGCTCTGTGTACGTGATCTTTTTCCCAGACACAAGAAACCCTAAAAATTGTAGAAATGCACTGAAGTCATTCTGCTTACTGGGAATTAATATTGCTCCGCATCACAAGGATTTATGTTTGGTTGGTTGGTTGGTTGGTTGGTTGGTTGGTTGGTTGGTTTTGTTTGATTTCTGATTTTTTTTTAAGACTGTTTTTGTGAAAGGGTCATACAAAAAGGATTTTGATTTGAAAATTATGTGCTCATTTGTTTGATAGAATGACCCTGGTTTTGGGAGTCTGCCTTTCCACCACCAGTTTATGTTGAAGAGGTTAAATGATTTCTCTGTCACTCTCAGAGTAGTAACTCTGAAGCTTAGTAGTTGATGTAATGGTGAGGAAGTTTTACACACTTTGTCTTTAAAGTATATTTTTTTCTGAATCCTTCCCAAGGAGCCTTCTGACTGGAGACCGAAGAGGATGAGTGTTCAGACTCTGTCCACACTCCAGAAGCTGGCATTGCAGGCTCTGCTGAGAGATGAGGCTTTGGCCTTGTCCTCTCTGGAGGAGGTGCCTTTTCTGCTCTTCCCAGCACTGTTCAAGGAGGCCTTCGCCTGCAGACTTAAGAAGCTCATAAAGGCAATGGTGGCTGCCTGGACTTTTCCCTGTCTCCCTGTGGGGGCTTTGATGAATTCACCTAACCTGGAGACGTTGCAGGCTGTGCTAGATGGAATAGACATGCGACTGACAAGAGAATCTCACCCCAGGTGAGTAATAATCAAGTCGTCTATAAGGGAGCAATTGGGTACACAGTAGAGATTGTGGGGTCAGGGAGAATGGCTTCTGATGGGATCATCAAGCAGTGGTGCAGGAACCTTGAAGCTATTGTCTTCTTGGATTAAGGACAGTTGTCAGTGGATTACAGCTTACTATATGTAATCTCTAGATTGAGCCTATCCCTGGTTTCCCACAACCACTATTACTGGGACTAAGGAGAAATAAAGAGTAACTTAGTGGAAGGAAAGTGGTCAGGTCTACACATGCAGCTCAGGGAAAGATTCTGTAGCATGCTTGCGTGCACATTGCACTCTGTTTAAAGTAATTACACCATAACAAGATGGGCGAGACTTGAGTTTAGAGTCAGGTACTCAAAGCTGACTGACTGTAGTCATGTCTGCTGATATTTGACATGTTTCACTCCAAGCAGGGGAAAACTTCAGGTTCTGGACCTGAGGAATGTGCACCATGCCTTCTGGGACATATGGGTTGGTGCAGAGGATGGTAGCTGTTCTTCAGAGCCCTTGGATGAGAAGCCTACGGTAGTGAAAGTCCTTCCAAGATATGCACGGAGGAGGCAGCTGAAGGTGGTAGCTGACCTGTGCCTCAGGCCCCGCCAGGATGAGTCACAAGCATACTTCTTGAAGTGGGCCCAGCAGAGAAAGGACTCCCTACATTTGTGCTGTATAAACATGAAGATCTGGGCTATGCCCGTGAACTTTGTCTTAGAGATTTTGAACGTCTTTCATCCAGAGCACATAGAGGAATTGGAACTGAACACTGAGTGGAATGTGTTCAATCTGGCCCGTTTTGCTCCCTGCTTCGGGCAGATGAGAAATCTTCGCAAACTTCTCCTGGCACCCCTCTCTAAGAACGTCTTCAAGATTTCCAATAGAACAGGAGACAGAGAAGACATGTGTGTCAAGGAGTTCATTTCTATCTTCTCCAAATTCAATTGTCTCCAGCATCTCTCCATGTGTGGTGTCCACTTTCTCATAGACCATATGAATCAGGTCTTCAGGTAAGCAAGGAGGGAGAGCTGGGTTACCTAGCCGAGCATTTTTTCTTGTCCATTTAAAGGATTATTCGTGTTCCCTGCCTGACAGTTAGCCACCTGGAACAAATTTTAGGGACCCTTTAGAATATGGATGTTATGTGAGATTCAAAGACTCAAATAATTACTCCTGAAGCAGAAGACTGAAGGGAGGTAAGGAGTAGCTCAGATCAGGTCAGAAGGGACTGTAATTCTTCTTGGAATCACGGCCAACAGGGGGGTGAGGATGTATTTAGGAGATGGGGGAGATCATCAAAGTGAGGAGGTGAGCTCTGTGCTAAGATCTGTGGGAACAGCCTACTATCTTCCCCTACTTTCCCATGAGTGAAGGGTTTTGAGCCCCAGTACTGTGGAGTACAAGGGACGTGAGGGATTGTATGGAACTGTAAGGGATAGCAAGTGTGACAGTTCAGATGCTGCGATTAAATGCAGCTTTGAATGAGCCCACATGTAATATTCCTAGATCCTGTCAGGACTCTCTTGCTATGGAAATTCCTCTATGTGTCTTAGGGGCTAAACTGGTTTTCTGCTTGAGACTGAAGTCCGCTGATTTTGTGTGGGTTTGACTTGACTAAGCTGATTTCAAAAGGAAGCATCTCAGATAATATCTATGGTCATTTGGTCACACTGAACTTGGTCACCTGGTCACTTCTATGACTGTGTAAACCCCACTCCATGCTCTTCATTACCATTTGCCTGAACTAACCATCTGGTCTCATTTATCCCTAGGTGCCTGATGACATCCTTGGAGTCCCTCTCCATCACTCACTACCAAATTTCACAGTTAGACTTGGATTCCTTCTCTTGCTGTCAGAGTCTCTTTCAGCTAAAACATCTGGAGATGAAAGGTGTGGTCTTACAGGTTTTGGATGTGATGCCTCTGAGAGGTCTCTTAGAGAAAGTAATGAACACTCTTGAGACTCTGAATTTGCAGGGATGTAGGATGAAGGACTCCCAGCTCAATGCACTCCTACCTTCCCTCATACAAGGCTCTCAGCTCACCAAGATCAACTTGTACAACAATGACTTCTCCATGCCCATCCTGAAGGACCTTTTACAGCACACAGCCAGCTGGAGCAAGATGAATGTGGAACAATACCCTGCCCCTCTGGAGTGCTATAATGAGTTGGGCCATGTCTCTGTAGAAAGATTCGCCCAGCTCTGTCAGGATCTCATGGATACACTGACAGCAATAAGGCAGCCCAAGAGCCTCTCTTTTGCTACACGTAAATGCCACAAATGTGGCGAGCGCTGTGTCTATGGCCAGGGACTCAGACTTTGTTTTTGCTGGAGGTGAACATGGATACAGAACTTCTGCATGTGAATAAATGACAAGTTTGGGACACATCTCTGATGTCGGTTGCTCAGAGACTGTGACTTCAGGCAGTGTACAGATGCTTGGAAAGAAAAGGATGAACAATAACTGGGATCTTGGAGGCTGAGCTTGACCTGGGGAACAGAGAGATGGACTGTGCAGTGATAAAGACAACTTGGGTGGCTTGAGTGGACTCTGCCGGGAAAGATTAACTAGATCCTTTTTCATGGACTTGTAAACTTTTTGTTCTTCACTGTACTATTAAGTGAATGCATAGAACATGGATTCTTTAGATGTTATTCCTGTTGTCTGAGTAGAATAAAGTATCTAATTTTAAGCATTCTGTAGCAACTGCCCTCTGTTGAGAGTCAAAATGAACACATGGATGCCAGACATATCATGATTCAAAATCTTGGGTAGGTGGATAAAGTTATCAGCTAAGGTGGTTCACATATGGATATCTTGATTGGCTGGTGGTAAAAAAGAAGTCATAAATATAATCTCCATGTCTCTTACACTCCTTCTTTCTTTCTTTCCCTCACCCTGTCTCCCTGTCTGCCTCTCAACTTCACAGGCCTTGTTGCTTGGAACCTGTGAACCTGCTGGAAGTTTGCTCACAGAAAATTCCTTTCATGCTCTTCAGAAAAACAAACAAATCAACAAACAAAAGCTCAGGAGCCCCAAAGGGCAATGGATCATGTTTTAATAGTACATGTTGCTTTAGAAGAGGGCAAAATTTGTTTTCAGAACTGCAGATGCAACTCACTCTTCAGGTGTTAGTCCCATTTCTTCAGACATCTGTGGATCCTGGCATTTACATGCACATTATGTAAAATAAATCTGAGTATACACAAAATTGAGAACGTCTTAGACAAAAATCACACAATTTCACAAAGACTTCAGAAAAATGAAGTAATTGAATAAATGACATTGGTCAGTAGCAGTTGCCTGAGTTTTGTGTGCCTCCAATGGTATTTCCCCTCCACCACAGTGTGAAGAGAATGTGCGAAGCTTCAGGTGTTTTCATTGAGCTTAATTGGGGAGTAGTAGCCCAGTTTGTTCTGGGCTCTGGTTTGAGGCCTGCACCTTGGATGTTTGAAAGAATACTATGACTTCATCCTAGACCAATATCTATCTTTCTGTCTATTTTCCTGTCAGTCCTTTTCAAGACAGTGGTTGGGACCCTTAGTATTGCCCAATAGTTCTACATACTGGGTTTCTGTCTAAAGAATCTACAATACACACATACATTCACACACACACACACACACACACACACACACAGACACACACACACAGACACACATAAACACACACTAAACAAATGAAAACAAGAAAGTATTAAGAATGAAAATTTAAAGGTAATTCCAAATATTCTCTGTATGTGAAATAAACTCTTCATTGTATACCTCCAAGTACTTTACCTATAGCAATTCCTCACATCCTTAGTTTACACAGTCTGGAAAGAGAAAGACCAGTAACTAGACTTGAGCTATGGTGGTAATTAGTCACTGAGCTGAGCCATCAAGTTTGAAAATTTCAAATTTTTTCACACTATATGAGATGGAGTCCCAAGACATTATACATGCCAAGCAAGCATCAAACCACTGAGGTACATCTCAGGTTGACTTTGATCAACTCATTTAGTTTTTCATTTCTGATTTACTTCCAGAGGGTCTTACTTCGTAGCCTTTTCTGGCTGATAATTCTGTCTACTTAAGAGGATGTGCAGTCCCTTGGAGATTTTTTTTATCTGGTGGCCACTTATTCTTCAGATCAGGTTTTGTCAAATTTACAAATCTCCTCTCTCATTTCTCATGCCAGTATACATCATTTTAAACCAATGTCACAAATATCTTTATATGAGAAAAGAAAAATATTCAGTGTCACCTTAGCCCACATGCTAGTCTTTGAGACTGCCGGAAGATCTGTAATGTGTTCTTGTCCATTTGGTCAAGGGATGGACACACTGAACCAGGTAAGCAGAGCACTTAGTGACCAAGAGACCAGAACATAACCTCATTCAGAAAATCATTCTCTCTACTAGCTTCTTTGGGGCTCTTTGTTGCTGTTGAGACAGGCTGTCATGTATGAGCTGCATCTGCAGTAAAACAGCTGTGTACTCCTGATACTCCTCCCACTTCTTTCCATGTGAAGGCAAGAGGGCAATACTCTCCAATTTCTCCTTAATATAGAACAAGTGTATTCAGTTCCACAGGAACTGTTTTCACTGCTGGCTGTGGTGGTCCAAGCTCCACTCTCAGGATGCAGGGGTGGTAGCATCAGGGTAAGTATTCAGGCTAGCCTCAGCTTCATAATTGCCTGCAGGCTAGGTTAGTCTACATCAGATGACTCAAAAATAAAGAAATAAGTATGGAAAGTAGATCAGGGCATATCATCTGTAAGATATTGACCCAGAGCCCCCATGTTCTGAGTGGTTGGGGAATCACCTTCACAGGGGCAGAGGGAGGGGGATGTGAAAGGGGGATTGCAAAAGGGAGACATGGAAAGGGAAAAACATTTGAAATGTAAATATAGAAAATATCGGAGACAAAAACAAACAAACAGTCAAACAAACAAAAACCAAAGAGAATCATATGAAGAATCAACAAAACCAAGAGCTGATTCTTTGAGTAAAAGCACTAAAATGGATAAACCCTTAGCCAAACTAAGTAAAGGGCACAGAGTAAGAATCCAAATTAATAAAATCAGAAAAGAAAAGGAAGACAGCCACAGACTTAGCAAGGGGAAACTACGACAGGAAGTGGGAGGGTGTTTTTCAGAGGGGAAATCAGGAACTGGGATAACATTTGACATGGAAATAAAGAAAATATCCAGTAATAAAAAGGAAAAGGGAGACAGAACAACAGACATGAAGGAAATCTTTAGGTTTTAAGTCAAAAACCTGTACTCTACACAATTGGAAACCTAAATGAAATGGATTATTTTCAAGACAAATGTAACTTACAAAATGTAAAACTCAATGTCAAGTTAACTGTCTAGTCCTATACCCCCTACAGAACTACTAGTAATCATTAAAAGTCTTCCATCCAAAACAATGGCTCAGGGCCAGACTGTTTTAGTGCAGAACTTTACCATACTTTCTTTTTTTTTTTTAATTTTTTTATTAGGTATTTTCCTCATTTACATTTCTAATGCTATCCCAAAATCCCCACACCCTCCCAGACCCACTCCTCCACGCACCCACTCCCACTTATTGGCCCTGGCATTCCCCTGTACTGAGGCATATAATGTTTGCACGACCAATGGGCCTCTCATCCACTGATGGCCGACTAGGCTATCTTCTGATATATATGCAGCTAGAGACACAAGCACCGGGGGATACTGGTTAGTTCATATTGTTGTTTCACCTATAGGGTTTCTGATCCCCTCCAGCTCCTTGGGTACTTTCTCTAGCTCCTACATTGGGTGCCCTGTGATCCATCCAATAGCTGACTGTGAGCATCCACTTCTGTGTTTGCTAGGTCCCGGCATAGTCTCCAAAGACACAGCTATATCAGGGTTCTTTCAACAAAATCTTGCTAGTGTATGCAATGGTGTCAGCATTTGGAGGCCGATTATGGGATGGATCTCCGGGAATGCCAGTCTCTTGATGTCCATCCTTTCATCTCAGCTTCAAACTTTTTCTCTGTAACTCCTTCCATGGGTGTTTTGTTGCCAATTCTAAGAAGGGGCAAAGTGTCCACAATTTGGTCTTTGATCTTCTTCAGATTCCTGTGTTTTTCAAATTGTATTTTATATCTTGGGTATTCTAAGTTTCTGGGATAATATCCACTTATCAGTGAGTACATATCATGTGAGGTTTTTTTTTTTTTTTTTTTTTTTTTTGTGATTGGGTTATCTCACTCAGCATGATGCCCTCCAGGTCCATCCATTTGCATAGGAATTTCATAAATTCACAAAAACAAACACAAACATTTGAGTGAATGGAAATGTGAGGGAACACACTAGCAATCTTAGCACTGAGGAGGCTTATGAGTAAGGAGGTTCTTGCTTTTCAGCCTACCCAATGCCACATGGCCATTTCTAGGAGAGCTTAAACAAAATACAAAGACCTTCTTTTAAAAAATCAACCATAATAATGAAATCAACTGCTTAACATATATGTTTGTGATGAGGCTAAAACTTCATTTGGAATTAAATACCAGATGTTCAATGTGTTCCTGTAAGTAGATAAAAATTAACATTTTTTTGGTCATATGTGGGAGACTAAAGGTTTCTACATCCAACTGCATGACCCAGGGGATTATCCTTACCTACTACTTCTGAACACTGTAGATATGTCTCTCAGTGCTGGCCAAACAAGTCCATTATCCAGGCTGCATGACAGTATTGAGATAAGCTCCCATTTTTAACCCAGAAGCTGTCTCCAATCCATAAAGTCTTGCAAATGAAACACTAACCTTGTTAAATGGAAATTTCTTTTCCCTTTTTTTTTGGGGGGGGGTGTCGAGACAGGGTTTCTCTATGTAGGACTGGCTGTCCTAGAACTCAGTCTATAGACGGAGCTTGCCTGGAACTCAGAAATCTGCCTGCCTCTGCCTCCCACCTGCTGGGATTAAAGGTGTGTGCCACCGTGCAAGGTGCAAATCTCACTCTTAACGGGAGACTAATTGATCAGTTGTAGGTAGGAAAAGAAGACAAACTCAAAGACTTTTTAGCAAATCTGAGTGTTAGAAAGTTGTGTCATGTACTTTTTTTTTATTTATATTGTTTTGCTTTTAGATTATAAGTTCTTTGCTTGTCTATTACAGCTACCATTTTCCTGTTTTTCTGGGATTTCTGTGTCTTTGAATGTATTCTGTATTTCTTTGGCATTTGTTTTTGCTGCTGTTGTTGGTGATTCTACTTTATTGTTTTGATGGGATGGGATTGGCTCCCTTTTTTCTGTTGGTTTATTTATTTTGTCCTGTTCCATCTTGTGTGTTTTTCTTTTCTATTGATTTTTCTGTTGCTTTTTTGTTTATTTGTTCATTTCTGTGTTGTTTTTCAGGGTCTGATTGTAAATTAACCTGTTCTGTAACACACTTGCTAGGCCAGGCTGGAGGTGGTCCTGCCTCTTCCTTCCCTGTCCTGACAGTACACTTGTGTACTACCACACATGTTTCTGGATTCTTTCAGTGCCTGTTTCTTTTCTCAGGAGAGATACAAAGAGTGTGGATTGAGATGGAAAATAATGTGGGAATGATCTCAGAGAAGATGGGGGAGTTGAAACCATAACCACAACCCATTGTATGAATAAAAATATTTTCAGTAAGGAAAAAGCAAAGAAAAGGTGAGGGAGATGTGACTGATTAGGTAGAGCACTGGCTTCTCTAACAGATACCTCAGGATCATTTCCAGGCTTCTATGTGTCAGCTACTGTATCTTTTCCCCCCATGCTCCTAACTCATGAACCATCTCTTTATCCCATATGTGGTTAACATGAAGGAGTGTAAGCTTAGCACATTGTCTACAGATAATGCCACTGAGATAGTAACTAGACAGGCTGAAGGCTCATACTACACAAAGAGGCAGAGATAGTATCTTCTTTAATTTGCATGTAGACAGTGTTATAGATGGAAACTATTTCACCTAGGCAGCCATAACGAATAGTGTGGGGGTTCATTAAAGGAAAGGATCTCAGTATACAGACTTCATAAGTGAGATAGTAGAATTTTAGAAGCTTGAAAGTTGGGAGCTATAGCACTCTTGATCATGAGAGAGACCCCAACATGGAGAAGACCAGTGGCTCCTTGAATGAGGCACAGTCTTGAGGGAAGTGCCTGAAGAGAAGTTGTTTCAAGACATGTAGCTGGCAAGACTTTACAAGGTGTACACTGGCCTGGAAGGAAACTGATCTCTGTTTTCTACTTTCATAGGAACCTGTGTCATTGATGCTGTCCCCTGGAAGAAGTGATTCTGGAATGACCTCTGAGGTTACTCTCTAGGCACATCTGCTAGATATTTTCAAGATATGCAAAAGTTGAGGACCAAGCCTAGATGTGGCCATTGTCCTGTGACAGCCAAATTTCTGGAGAAAATAAATGGAAGAAGCCAAGCTTATTAGTTCCCTTGGATTTCTAGTCTCTAGTCTCTGACTTATGCCTGTTAAATTCAATTGTCAGTCAAGGAAGAAAATGATTGCTCATAGCTTTGGGCAGCAAACAGGTGTTGCTCTTAGGCTCACAATGTTCCTTCCCAGGTCCTACTGGGGTGACTCAGAGGTGAAAACAGAAAGGCACAGTTGTGGAAGCAGCTGCTATACCTGCTTAGAGGTGGTAGAGGGCAGCAAGCTACCAGAATAAAAGCTCTGGGCACCAGATGAGCAAGGGGGCTAGAAGTTTCATGGACAGACAGAGAACAAGGCTTAGTAGCAGGATCAAGTCAAGTCCAGAGGAAACCCTAAAACAAAGACAGAAGTAAAATCACTGCCCCCCCAAAAGACCTCACGAAGAAACAAGAAACAAATAACAACAAGAAAACCTTCAAGTCTTTCCATCCTTCTACTCTGATGAGCATTGAACAGAAGGTCAACATCACCAGGACAGGGCTCCTAGAACCTTGGTGAAACAATGGCACCCAAACAGCAGATTCTACCGTGCATGAAATTCCTCAAGGACAGCCTGGACCAGCTGCTCACAGAGTCACAGGTCAATTACAGAAAATCTCTAGAAGTAAACTCATAGCAATATAACAGGTTCAGGGATCTATCCCCTCCCATTGAGCACAACCTCTGAAGAAAGCCTTTTTCCCACCATTGGGTATGTATACAAAGGCCTCCATTCCCTCTGATGTGTGACATTGTTCACGCATGCTAAATAGAGTATGCACATCAGTGTCTGGTTTCAGTGATTGTAAATAGGATGGATCCCCAGGTGAGTCAGTCTCTAAATGGTCATTTATTCACTATCTACTCCACATTTTGACTCTGTAACTCTTTCCATGGGTCCCCCCCCTCTTCTAAGATGGATAGAAGTATCCACACTATGGTCTTCCTTCTTCTTGAGTTTCATGTGGTTTATTTATTGTATCTTGGATATTCTGAGCTTCTGGGCATCTGGGATAATATCCACATATCTGTATGCCCCAGTGTGGGGGAATGCCAGGGCCAGGAAGCAGGAGTGGGTGGGTTGGTAAGCAGGGAGAAGAGGAGGGCATAGGGGAAGGGTGTTTTTCACAGGGGAAATCAGGAAAGGGGCTAACATTTGAAAATGTAAACAAAGAAAATATCCAATAAAAAGGCGTGTCATTGTCTTTATCTCTAGCCACAGGTCCTTGTGGCTCTTCCATTAAAAACTGTATTGGCTGTTAACTTGGCAAGGTCAATGCTAGCCCCTAGGCTCCGGAATTCCCTGGTCATGAGCCCCATCCAGCTCAAAGTCTCCTTTCTCTTGGTCCCATTTTATTCTGAAAATCTTTCTTTCCACTTTGGATTTCTCCTTACTTTTCCAAGGAGACTTCGTTAGCTCTTTGGAGAAAGCCTTTTTCTCTTGACCCCAGGAGTTTTACTGCAGATATTTTAATTCATGAAGCCCAGAACAAGAGGCTGAGCTGCCAATCAAACACCCAGCTCCCATTGTTGGTATTTGAATGGGAGACACAGAATTACATTATATAGTTTGGGGGTCATCCTTCATCAGTTCACTGAAACTTGCACTACCACCCTAGATCAGCTCTCCTGCTCTTCTGTGCATGCTGACTGTCTTAGTTCATTTGTGAATTGGTGTATCAGCAGGGGCATATGCACATAGAGTGGGTGGACTGTAAACTGAAGTGGTCTCTCTCAATACAGCTGTGGGTCCCACTACTGAACTCAGGCTTGACAGCAAGTGCCATTCCCCTCTGAGCCATCTCACTGGCTCTTAAGCTCTCTTGAATTTTTATTTAAGAATTTTATTTTGCGTTTTGGGTATTTTTTATTTGGTTTTGTTTCTCTCTTTGTTTGTTGGATTTATTTTTGACAGGGTTGGTCAGGTTACCCATTTCTGGTTCTTCCTGAACTCACGTTGTAGACCAGACTAACCTTGACCTCAGAGCTTCTCCTGCTTCTACCTCCCTAATCCTGGGTTTTAAGTCTGTAACTGCACCGTCTGGGAAATTTCACCTTGCTTCTGTTTTTGTTTTATTGTTTTTTTTTTTTGATTTTTAATATTTTTATTACATATTTTCCTCAATTACATTTCCAATGCTATCCCAAAAGTCCCCCATAGCGCCCCCCACTTCCCTACCCACCGATTCCCATTCTTTTGGCCCTGGCATTCCCCTATATTGGGGCATATAAAGTTTGCAAGTCCAATGGGCCTCTCTTTCCATTGATGGCCGACTAGGCCATCTTTCGATACATATGCAGCTAGAGACAAGAGCTCCGGGGTTCTGGTTAGTACATCATGTTGTTCCAACAATAGGGTTGCAGATCCCTTTAGCTCCTTGGGTACTTTCTCTAGCTTCTCCATTGGGAGCCCTGTGATACATCCAATAGCTGACTGTGAACATCCACTCCTGTGTTTGCTAGGCCCCGGCATCGTCTCACAAGAGACAGCTATATTTGGGTCCTTTCAGCAAAATCTTGCTAGTGTATGCAATGGTGTCAGCGTTTAGAAGCTGATTATGGGATGGATCCCTGGATATGGCAGTCTCTAAATGGTCCATCCTTTCATCACAGCTACGAACTTTGTCTCTGTAACTCCTTCCCTGGGTGTTTTGTTCCCAATTCTAAGAAGGTGCACAGTGTCCACACTTTGGTCTTCATTCTTCTTGAGTTTCATGCGTTTATCAAATTGTATCTTATATCTTGGGTATCCTAAGTTTTGGGCTAATATCCACTTATCAGTGAATACATATTGTGTGAGTTCTTTTGTGATTGTGTTATTTCACTCAAGATGATGCCCTCCAGGTCCATCCATTTGGCTAGGAATTTCATAAATTCATTCTTTTTAATAGCTGAGTAGTACTCCATTGTGTAAATGTACCATAATTTCTGTATCCATTCCTCTGTTGAGGGACATCTGGGTTCTTTCCAGCTTCTGGCTATTATAAATAGGGCTGCTATGAACATAGTGGAGCATGTGTCCTTTTTACCGGTTGGGACATCTTCTGGATATATGCCCAGGAGAGGTATTGCTGGGTCCTCCGGTAGTACTATGTCCAATTTTCTGAGGAACCGCCAGACTGATTTCCAGAGTGGTTGTACAAGCTTGCAATCCCACCAACAATGGAGGAGTGTTCCTCTTTCTCCACATCCTCGCCAGCATCTGCTGTCACCTGAATTTTTGATCTTAGCCATTCTGACTGGTGTGAGGTGGAATCTCAGGATTGTTTTGATTTGCATTTCCCTGATGATTAAGGATGTTGAACATTTTTTCAGGTGTTTCTCTGCCATTCGGTATTCCTCAGGTGAGAATTCTTTGTTCAGTTCTGAGCCCCATTTTTTAATGGGGTTATTTGACTTTCTGGAGTCCACCTTCTTGAGTTCTTTATATATATTGGATATTAGTCCCTTATCTGATTTAGGATAGGTGAAGATCCTTTCCCAATCTGTTGGTGGTTTTTTTGTCTTATTGATGGTGTCTTTAGCCTTGCAGAAGCTTTGTAGTTTCATGAGGTCCCACTTGTCAATTCTCGATCTTACAGCACAAGCCATTACTGTTCTATTCAGGAATTTTTCCCCTGTGCCCATATTGTTTTATTGTTTTGAGACAGGGTGTCTTTGTTTAAGGGCGCTAAATGTCCTATAAGCCACTCTGAGGAACAGTCTAGCCTTGAAATCAAAGATGTTCCTGCCTCTGACTGTAGTCCTGGGATTAATGTCCTGTGCCACCCTGCCCAGCTCTGGTTCAATTTTATGAAAGATACTCACTCTATAGGTTTCACTGGTTGGGAATTAGTTATTTAGATAAGGGTAGTTCTGAACTCCCTGAATCAGTCAAACTTTGACTCCTGGTGGGAGGGAAAAATGTGTATGCCACCATTTCCAGTATAGATGTATTGTTTTAGTAAGATTTGTTCTATGTGTAGGGGTGTATTGCCTACAACTAAGAATGGGGAGCCCTCACCTGCCTGCTACCCTAGAAGGTCAGAAGGCAGTTTAACATTTGCTAGAACTGGAGTCACAGATCATTTCAAGCCACCATGTAGATGATAGGGATAGAAGGTTGACAGGTGTTCCTTCTTTCTAAGCCAAGTCTCCAGCCCACGACCCACATCACATCTCATAGCCCTGACGAATGTTGTTGGGCTGATCCTACTTGTCATACTCTAAGTTTCCTGAGCAGCCAAGGGCACCATCTCCCTCACACCTTCCTTTTCATGTTTGCCTTTATGTATTTAGAAAGCAGGTCTTGTAGGGATCAGACTATACTTCAGCTTACAATTTGGCTGAAGATGACATTAAAACGAGCCTCCTACCTCCCACTTCCAATTTTGAGCTTACAAGCATGCCCCATCTTGTCTATTGCAAAGAGAGTTTTAGAGTGAAATCCCTGAATGCCAGGTAGCTCCTTATGAACTGAGTGCACACACAACACCTTGGCTAGTATAGTAATGGAATCAAGCCTTGCTCCTACCCTAACTTTTGAGTGACTACTGCTACAGTTTACTGACAGAGCATCCACTTCAGCCCTTGAGCTCCAGTACATATTCCTAACTCTGACTCTGTATTCTGTCCCAAATCCAGCAAAGAAGAATAACGTTGAATTATGCTATGTCTCTGATCAACAACAGATTAAACCCTTAGCTGATGAAAACTGGAAATGACTCTGGTCCCAAGAATAAAATCCAACCAGATGTGTTTATTCATAACAGTAATCCTATCAATAAGAAGGATCCTGAGGCAGGAGAATTTCTAGAATTAGACTTCTAAAACACCCTTGGCTTCTCAGCATGACAAGATCCCTGGAACAAATTGCAAACTAAGTAAGCCTTAAGTAAATGAAAGAACAAATCACCAAACTTGATGTTGTATGGTTATTTAACAAGTGGAATGTTCATATTTTTCCATAAAAGTTTTTTTGGGGGGGTCTGGGGATGAGGAAGAGTGGAGAGTATGGGAACACAAGTCCTTCTGATTCAACCGATGAAATGATTAGATCTGTAATCTGGAATTTGAAAGGTGGAGATTAAACCAGGAAATCCAATTCCAGTTTGGGATTGGAGGGTGTGGCTACAATAGGGAGGGGTGAGCACAGAGGTATATAAAGGCACCAGTGGATCCAGAGCACACATTCAGTGACCTGCAGCCTGGATAACTGTCTGGTGCAACTGGAACTTGGAGACCTATCTGCAGTGCTCAACTGGTATGTACTGGTGTTTCCTGGAGGAATGCAGTTTGATGTAGAGAAGTTTAGACTCCTTTAGAGGAACAGGTTGAAGACCTTGAATTTCATTCCAAATGAATTTTTAGCCTCATCACCGATATATTTCCATGATAGCTTGCATAGTTCACTAGTGTGCTTCATATAATCTTTGGAGACAAGGATTCTGTATCTTGATCAAACTCTCTTAGAACTGGCCATGTGGCTCCTGGGAACCTGGAAATCAGATCATTCTGACTAACCTGTCCCTCATGATTCCCCTTCACTGAATTTGTGTGTGTGTGTGTGTTTGTGTGTGTGTGTGTGTGTGTGTGTGAGAGAGAGAGAGAGAGAGAGAGAGAGAGAGAGAGAGACAGAGACAGAGACAGAGACAGAGACAGAGACACACACACACAGAGAGAGAAAGAGAGAGAGAGAGAGAGAGAGAGAGAGAGAGAGAGAGCGAGAGAGAGAGAGAAGCTGGCTCATATGGTAGACATGTGTTCCATGTATGTTTGATCTCCTTCAATACCCATTTGTTGGAGTGATACTTGTGAGTTATGCATATGTATTGCGTTAGACTTTGCTTTTCATCTTTTCCACATAGCTTTGCTCTGTGTACGTGATCTTTTTCCCAGACACAAGAAACCCTAAAAATTTTAGAAATGCACTGAAGTCATTCTGCTTACTGGGAATTAATATTGCTCCGCATCACAAGGATTTATGTTTGGTTGGTTGGTTGGTTGGTTGGTTGGTTGGTTGGTTTTGTTTGATTTCTGATTTTTTTTTAAGACTGTTTTTGTGAAAGGGTCATACAAAAAGGATTTTGATTTGAAAATTATGTGCTCATTTGTTTGATAGAATGACCCTGGTTTTGGGAGTCTGCCTTTCCACCACCAGTTTATGTTGAAGAGGTTAAATGATTTCTCTGTCACTCTCAGAGTAGTAACTCTGAAGCTTAGTGGTTGATGTAATGGTGAGGAAGTTTTAAACACTTTGTCTTGAAAGTATATTTTTTTCTGAATCCTTCCCAAGGAGCCTTCTGACTGGAGACCGAAGAGGATGAGTGTTCAGACTCTGTCCACACTCCAGAAGCTGGCATTGCAGGCTCTGCTGAGAGATGAGGCTTTGGCCTTGTCCTCTCTGGAGGAGGTGCCTTTTCTGCTCTTCCCAGCACTGTTCAAGGAGGCCTTCGCCTGCAGACTTAAGAAGCTCATAAAGGCAATGGTGGCTGCCTGGACTTTTCCCTGTCTCCCTGTGGGGGCTTTGATGAATTCACCTAACCTGGAGACGTTGCAGGCTGTGCTAGATGGAATAGACATGCGACTGACAAGAGAATCTCACCCCAGGTGAGTAATAATCAAGTCGTCTATAAGGGAGCAATTGGGTACACAGTAGAGATTGTGGGGTCAGGGAGAATGGCTTCTGATGGGATCATCAAGCAGTGGTGCAGGAACCTTGAAGCTATTGTCTTCTTGGATTAAGGACAGTTGTCAGTGGATTACAGCTTACTATATGTAATCTCTAGATTGAGCCTATCCCTGGTTTCCCACAACCACTATTACTGGGACTAAGGAGAAATAAAGAGTAACTTAGTGGAAGGAAAGTGGTCAGGTCTACACATGCAGCTCAGGGAAAGATTCTGTAGCATGCTTGCGTGCACATTGCACTCTGTTTAAAGTAATTACACCATAACAAGATGGGCGAGACTTGAGTTTAGAGTCAGGTACTCAAAGCTGACTGACTGTAGTCATGTCTGCTGATATTTGACATGTTTCACTCCAAGCAGGGGAAAACTTCAGGTTCTGGACCTGAGGAATGTGCACCATGCCTTCTGGGACATATGGGTTGGTGCAGAGGATGGTAGCTGTTCTTCAGAGCCCTTGGATGAGAAGCCTACGGTAGTGAAAGTCCTTCCAAGATATGCACGGAGGAGGCAGCTGAAGGTGGTAGCTGACCTGTGCCTCAGGCCCCGCCAGGATGAGTCACAAGCATACTTCTTGAAGTGGGCCCAGCAGAGAAAGGACTCCCTACATTTGTGCTGTATAAACATGAAGATCTGGGCTATGCCCGTGAACTTTGTCTTAGAGATTTTGAACGTCTTTCATCCAGAGCACATAGAGGAATTGGAACTGAACACTGAGTGGAATGTGTTCAATCTGGCCCGTTTTGCTCCCTGCTTCGGGCAGATGAGAAATCTTCGCAAACTTCTCCTGGCACCCCTCTCTAAGAACGTCTTCAAGATTTCCAATAGAACAGGAGACAGAGAAGACATGTGTGTCAAGGAGTTCATTTCTATCTTCTCCAAATTCAATTGTCTCCAGCATCTCTCCATGTGTGGTGTCCACTTTCTCATAGACCATATGAATCAGGTCTTCAGGTAAGCAAGGAGGGAGAGCTGGGTTACCTAGCCGAGCATTTTTTCTTGTCCATTTAAAGGATTATTCGTGTTCCCTGCCTGACAGTTAGCCACCTGGAACAAATTTTAGGGACCCTTTAGAATATGGATGTTATGTGAGATTCAAAGACTCAAATAATTACTCCTGAAGCAGAAGACTGAAGGGAGGTAAGGAGTAGCTCAGATCAGGTCAGAAGGGACTGTAATTCTTCTTGGAATCACGGCCAACAGGGGGGTGAGGATGTATTTAGGAGATGGGGGAGATCATCAAAGTGAGGAGGTGAGCTCTGTGCTAAGATCTGTGGGAACAGCCTACTATCTTCCCCTACTTTCCCATGAGTGAAGGGTTTTGAGCCCCAGTACTGTGGAGTACAAGGGACGTGAGGGATTGTATGGAACTGTAAGGGATAGCAAGTGTGACAGTTCAGATGCTGCGATTAAATGCAGCTTTGAATGAGCCCACATGTAATATTCCTAGATCCTGTCAGGACTCTCTTGCTATGGAAATTCCTCTATGTGTCTTAGGGGCTAAACTGGTTTTCTGCTTGAGACTGAAGTCCGCTGATTTTGTGTGGGTTTGACTTGACTAAGCTGATTTCAAAAGGAAGCATCTCAGATAATATCTATGGTCATTTGGTCACACTGAACTTGGTCACCTGGTCACTTCTATGACTGTGTAAACCCCACTCCATGCTCTTCATTACCATTTGCCTGAACTAACCATCTGGTCTCATTTATCCCTAGGTGCCTGATGACATCCTTGGAGTCCCTCTCCATCACTCACTACCAAATTTCACAGTTAGACTTGGATTCCTTCTCTTGCTGTCAGAGTCTCTTTCAGCTAAAACATCTGGAGATGAAAGGTGTGGTCTTACAGGTTTTGGATGTGATGCCTCTGAGAGGTCTCTTAGAGAAAGTAATGAACACTCTTGAGACTCTGAATTTGCAGGGATGTAGGATGAAGGACTCCCAGCTCAATGCACTCCTACCTTCCCTCATACAAGGCTCTCAGCTCACCAAGATCAACTTGTACAACAATGACTTCTCCATGCCCATCCTGAAGGACCTTTTACAGCACACAGCCAGCTGGAGCAAGATGAATGTGGAACAATACCCTGCCCCTCTGGAGTGCTATAATGAGTTGGGCCATGTCTCTGTAGAAAGATTCGCCCAGCTCTGTCAGGATCTCATGGATACACTGACAGCAATAAGGCAGCCCAAGAGCCTCTCTTTTGCTACACGTAAATGCCACAAATGTGGCGAGCGCTGTGTCTATGGCCAGGGACTCAGACTTTGTTTTTGCTGGAGGTGAACATGGATACAGAACTTCTGCATGTGAATAAATGACAAGTTTGGGACACATCTCTGATGTCGGTTGCTCAGAGACTGTGACTTCAGGCAGTGTACAGATGCTTGGAAAGAAAAGGATGAACAATAACTGGGATCTTGGAGGCTGAGCTTGACCTGGGGAACAGAGAGATGGACTGTGCAGTGATAAAGACAACTTGGGTGGCTTGAGTGGACTCTGCCGGGAAAGATTAACTAGATCCTTTTTCATGGACTTGTAAACTTTTTGTTCTTCACTGTACTATTAAGTGAATGCATAGAACATGGGTTCTTTAGATGTTATTCCTGTTGTCTGAGTAGAATAAAGTATCTAATTTTAAGCATTCTGTAGCAACTGCCCTCTGTTGAGAGTCAAAATGAACACATGGATGCCAGACATATCATGATTCAAAATCTTGGGTAGGTGGATAAAGTTATCAGCTAAGGTGGTTCACATATGGATATCTTGATTGGCTGGTGGTAAAAAAGAAGTCATAAATATAATCTCCATGTCTCTTACACTCCTTCTTTCTTTCTTTCCCTCACCCTGTCTCCCTGTCTGCCTCTCAACTTCACAGGCCTTGTTGCTTGGAACCTGTGAACCTGCTGGAAGTTTGCTCACAGAAAATTCCTTTCATGCTCTTCAGAAAAACAAACAAATCAACAAACAAAAGCTCAGGAGCCCCAAAGGGCAATGGATCATGTTTTAATAGTACATGTTGCTTTAGAAGAGGGCAAAATTTGTTTTCAGAACTGCAGATGCAACTCACTCTTCAGGTGTTAGTCCCATTTCTTCAGACATCTGTGGATCCTGGCATTTACATGCACATTATGTAAAATAAATCTGAGTATACACAAAATTGAGAACGTCTTAGACAAAAATCACACAATTTCACAAAGACTTCAGAAAAATGAAGTAATTGAATAAATGACATTGGTCAGTAGCAGTTGCCTGAGTTTTGTGTGCCTCCAATGGTATTTCCCCTCCACCACAGTGTGAAGAGAATGTGCGAAGCTTCAGGTGTTTTCATTGAGCTTAATTGGGGAGTAGTAGCCCAGTTTGTTCTGGGCTCTGGTTTGAGGCCTGCACCTTGGATGTTTGAAAGAATACTATGACTTCATCCTAGACCAATATCTATCTTTCTGTCTATTTTCCTGTCAGTCCTTTTCAAGACAGTGGTTGGGACCCTTAGTATTGCTCAATAGTTCTACATACTGGGTTTCTGTCTAAAGAATCTACAATACACACATACATTCACACACACACACACACACACAGACACACACACACAGACACACATAAACACACACTAAACAAATGAAAACAAGAAAGTATTAAGAATGAAAATTTAAAGGTAATTCCAAATATTCTCTGTATGTGAAATAAACTCTTCATTGTATACCTCCAAGTACTTTACCTATAGCAATTCCTCACATCCTTAGTTTACACAGTCTGGAAAGAGAAAGACCAGTAACTAGACTTGAGCTATGGTGGTAATTAGTCACTGAGCTGAGCCATCAAGTTTGAAAATTTCAAATTTTTTCACACTATATGAGATGGAGTCCCAAGACATTATACATGCCAAGCAAGCATCAAACCACTGAGGTACATCTCAGGTTGACTTTGATCAACTCATTTAGTTTTTCATTTCTGATTTACTTCCAGAGGGTCTTACTTCGTAGCCTTTTCTGGCTGATAATTCTGTCTACTTAAGAGGATGTGCAGTCCCTTGGAGATTTTTTTTATCTGGTGGCCACTTATTCTTCAGATCAGGTTTTGTCAAATTTACAAATCTCCTCTCTCATTTCTCATGCCAGTATACATCATTTTAAACCAATGTCACAAATATCTTTATATGAGAAAAGAAAAATATTCAGTGTCACCTTAGCCCACATGCTAGTCTTTGAGACTGCCGGAAGATCTGTAATGTGTTCTTGTCCATTTGGTCAAGGGATGGACACACTGAACCAGGTAAGCAGAGCACTTAGTGACCAAGAGACCAGAACATAACCTCATTCAGAAAATCATTCTCTCTACTAGCTTCTTTGGGGCTCTTTGTTGCTGTTGAGACAGGCTGTCATGTATGAGCTGCATCTGCAGTAAAACAGCTGTGTACTCCTGATACTCCTCCCACTTCTTTCCATGTGAAGGCAAGAGGGCAATACTCTCCAATTTCTCCTTAATATAGAACAAGTGTATTCAGTTCCACAGGAACTGTTTTCACTGCTGGCTGTGGTGGTCCAAGCTCCACTCTCAGGATGCAGGGGTGGTAGCATCAGGGTAAGTATTCAGGCTAGCCTCAGCTTCATAATTGCCTGCAGGCTAGGTTAGTCTACATCAGATGACTCAAAAATAAAGAAATAAGTATGGAAAGTAGATCAGGGCATATCATCTGTAAGATATTGACCCAGAGCCCCCATGTTCTGAGTGGTTGGGGAATCACCTTCACAGGGGCAGAGGGAGGGGGATGTGAAAGGGGGATTGCAAAAGGGAGACATGGAAAGGGAAAAACATTTGAAATGTAAATATAGAAAATATCGGAGACAAAAACAAACAAACAGTCAAACAAACAAACAAAAACCAAAGAGAATCATATGAAGAATCAACAAAACCAAGAGCTGATTCTTTGAGTAAAAGCACTAAAATGGATAAACCCTTAGCCAAACTAAGTAAAGGGCACAGAGTAAGAATCCAAATTAATAAAATCAGAAAAGAAAAGGAAGACAGCCACAGACTTAGCAAGGGGAAACTACGACAGGAAGTGGGAGGGTGTTTTTCAGAGGGGAAATCAGGAACTGGGATAACATTTGACATGGAAATAAAGAAAATATCCAGTAATAAAAAGGAAAAAGGAGACAGAACAACAGACATGAAGGAAATCTTTAGGTTTTAAGTCAAAAACCTGTACTCTACACAATTGGAAACCTAAATGAAATGGATTATTTTCAAGACAAATGTAACTTACAAAATGTAAAACTCAATGTCAAGTTAACTGTCTAGTCCTATACCCCCTACAGAACTACTAGTAATCATTAAAAGTCTTCCATCCAAAACAATGGCTCAGGGCCAGACTGTTTTAGTGCAGAACTTTACCATACTTTCTTTTTTTTTTAAATTTTTTTATTAGGTATTTTCCTCATTTACATTTCTAATGCTATCCCAAAAGCCCCACACCCTCCCAGACCCACTCCTCCACGCACCCACTCCCACTTATTGGCCCTGGCATTCCCCTGTACTGAGGCATATAATGTTTGCACGACCAATGGGCCTCTCATCCACTGATGGCCGACTAGGCTATCTTCTGATATATATGCAGCTAGAGACACAAGCACCGGGGGATACTGGTTAGTTCATATTGTTGTTTCACCTATAGGGTTTCTGATCCCCTCCAGCTCCTTGGGTACTTTCTCTAGCTCCTACATTGGGTGCCCTGTGATCCATCCAATAGCTGACTGTGAGCATCCACTTCTGTGTTTGCTAGGTCCCGGCATAGTCTCCAAAGACACAGCTATATCAGGGTTCTTTCAACAAAATCTTGCTAGTGTATGCAATGGTGTCAGCATTTGGAGGCCGATTATGGGATGGATCTCCGGGAATGCCAGTCTCTTGATGTCCATCCTTTCATCTCAGCTTCAAACTTTTTCTCTGTAACTCCTTCCATGGGTGTTTTGTTGCCAATTCTAAGAAGGGGCAAAGTGTCCACAATTTGGTCTTTGATCTTCTTCAGATTCCTGTGTTTTTCAAATTGTATTTTATATCTTGGGTATTCTAAGTTTCTGGGATAATATCCACTTATCAGTGAGTACATATCATGTGAGGTTTTTTTTTTTTTTTTTTTTTTTTTTGTGATTGGGTTATCTCACTCAGCATGATGCCCTCCAGGTCCATCCATTTGCATAGGAATTTCATAAATTCACAAAAACAAACACAAACATTTGAGTGAATGGAAATGTGAGGGAACACACTAGCAATCTTAGCACTGAGGAGGCTTATGAGTAAGGAGGTTCTTGCTTTTCAGCCTACCCAATGCCACATGGCCATTTCTAGGAGAGCTTAAACAAAATACAAAGACCTTCTTTTAAAAAATCAACCATAATAATGAAATCAACTGCTTAACATATATGTTTGTGATGAGGCTAAAACTTCATTTGGAATTAAATACCAGATGTTCAATGTGTTCCTGTAAGTAGATAAAAATTAACATTTTTTTGGTCATATGTGGGAGACTAAAGGTTTCTACATCCAACTGCATGACCCAGGGGATTATCCTTACCTACTACTTCTGAACACTGTAGATATGTCTCTCAGTGCTGGCCAAACAAGTCCATTATCCAGGCTGCATGACAGTATTGAGATAAGCTCCCATTTTTAACCCAGAAGCTGTCTCCAATCCATAAAGTCTTGCAAATGAAACACTAACCTTGTTAAATGGAAATTTCTTTTCCCTTTTTTTTTTGGGGGGGGGGGTGTCGAGACAGGGTTTCTCTATGTAGGACTGGCTGTCCTAGAACTCAGTCTATAGACGGAGCTTGCCTGGAACTCAGAAATCTGCCTGCCTCTGCCTCCCACCTGCTGGGATTAAAGGTGTGTGCCACCGTGCAAGGTGCAAATCTCACTCTTAACGGGAGACTAATTGATCAGTTGTAGGTAGGAAAAGAAGACAAACTCAAAGACTTTTTAGCAAATCTGAGTGTTAGAAAGTTGTGTCATGTACTTTTTTTTTATTTATATTGTTTTGCTTTTAGATTATAAGTTCTTTGCTTGTCTATTACAGCTACCATTTTCCTGTTTTTCTAGGATTTCTGTGTCTTTGAATGTATTCTGTATTTCTTTGGCATTTGTTTTTGCTGCTGTTGTTGGTGATTCTACTTTATTGTTTTGATGGGATGGGATTGGCTCCCTTTTTTCTGTTGGTTTATTTATTTTGTCCTGTTCCATCTTGTGTGTTTTTCTTTTCTATTGATTTTTCTGTTGCTTTTTTGTTTATTTGTTCATTTCTGTGTTGTTTTTCAGGGTCTGATTGTAAATTAACCTGTTCTGTAACACACTTGCTAGGCCAGGCTGGAGGTGGTCCTGCCTCTTCCTTCCCTGTCCTGACAGTACACTTGTGTACTACCACACATGTTTCTGGATTCTTTCAGTGCCTGTTTCTTTTCTCAGGAGAGATACAAAGAGTGTGGATTGAGATGGAAAATAATGTGGGAATGATCTCAGAGAAGATGGGGGAGTTGAAACCATAACCACAACCCATTGTATGAATAAAAATATTTTCAGTAAGGAAAAAGCAAAGAAAAGGTGAGGGAGATGTGACTGATTAGGTAGAGCACTGGCTTCTCTAACAGATACCTCAGGATCATTTCCAGGCTTCTATGTGTCAGCTACTGTATCTTTTCCCCCCATGCTCCTAACTCATGAACCATCTCTTTATCCCATATGTGGTTAACATGAAGGAGTGTAAGCTTAGCACATTGTCTACAGATAATGCCACTGAGATAGTAACTAGACAGGCTGAAGGCTCATACTACACAAAGAGGCAGAGATAGTATCTTCTTTAATTTGCATGTAGACAGTGTTATAGATGGAAACTATTTCACCTAGGCAGCCATAACGAATAGTGTGGGGGTTCATTAAAGGAAAGGATCTCAGTATACAGACTTCATAAGTGAGATAGTAGAATTTTAGAAGCTTGAAAGTTGGGAGCTATAGCACTCTTGATCATGAGAGAGACCCCAACATGGAGAAGACCAGTGGCTCCTTGAATGAGGCACAGTCTTGAGGGAAGTGCCTGAAGAGAAGTTGTTTCAAGACATGTAGCTGGCAAGACTTTACAAGGTGTACACTGGCCTGGAAGGAAACTGATCTCTGTTTTCTACTTTCATAGGAACCTGTGTCATTGATGCTGTCCCCTGGAAGAAGTGATTCTGGAATGACCTCTGAGGTTACTCTCTAGGCACATCTGCTAGATATTTTCAAGATATGCAAAAGTTGAGGACCAAGCCTAGATGTGGCCATTGTCCTGTGACAGCCAAATTTCTGGAGAAAATAAATGGAAGAAGCCAAGCTTATTAGTTCCCTTGGATTTCTAGTCTCTAGTCTCTGACTTATGCCTGTTAAATTCAATTGTCAGTCAAGGAAGAAAATGATTGCTCATAGCTTTGGGCAGTAAACAGGTGTTGCTCTTAGGCTCACAATGTTCCTTCCCAGGTCCTACTGGTGTGACTCAGAGGTGAAAACAGAAAGGCACAGTTGTGGAAGCAGCTGCTATACCTGCTTAGAGGTGGTAGAGGGCAGCAAGCTACCAGAATAAAAGCTCTGGGCACCAGATGAGCAAGGGGGCTAGAAGTTTCATGGACAGACAGAGAACAAGGCTTAGTAGCAGGATCAAGTCAAGTCCAGAGGAAACCCTAAAACAAAGACAGAAGTAAAATCACTGCCCCCCAAAAGACCTCACGAAGAAACAAGAAACAAATAACAACAAGAAAACCTTCAAGTCTTTCCATCCTTCTACTCTGATGAGCATTGAACAGAAGGTCAACATCACCAGGACAGGGCTCCTAGAACCTTGGTGAAACAATGGCACCCAAACAGCAGATTCTACCGTGCATGAAATTCCTCAAGGACAGCCTGGACCAGCTGCTCACAGAGTCACAGGTCAATTACAGAAAATCTCTAGAAGTAAACTCATAGCAATATAACAGGTTCAGGGATCTATCCCCTCCCATTGAGCACAACCTCTGAAGAAAGCCTTTTTCCCACCATTGGGTATGTATACAAAGGCCTCCATTCCCTCTGATGTGTGACATTGTTCACGCATGCTAAATAGAGTATGCACATCAGTGTCTGGTTTCAGTGATTGTAAATAGGATGGATCCCCAGGTGAGTCAGTCTCTAAATGGTCATTTATTCACTATCTACTCCACATTTTGACTCTGTAACTCTTTCCATGGGTCCCCCCCCCTTCTAAGATGGATAGAAGTATCCACACTATGGTCTTCCTTCTTCTTGAGTTTCATGTGGTTTATTTATTGTATCTTGGATATTCTGAGCTTCTGGGCATCTGGGATAATATCCACATATCTGTATGCCCCAGTGTGGGGGAATGCCAGGGCCAGGAAGCAGGAGTGGGTGGGTTGGTAAGCAGGGAGAAGAGGAGGGCATAGGGGAAGGGTGTTTTTCACAGGGGAAATCAGGAAAGGGGCTAACATTTGAAAATGTAAACAAAGAAAATATCCAATAAAAAGGCGTGTCATTGTCTTTATCTCTAGCCACAGGTCCTTGTGGCTCTTCCATTAAAAACTGTATTGGCTGTTAACTTGGCAAGGTCAATGCTAGCCCCTAGGCTCCGGAATTCCCTGGTCATGAGCCCCATCCAGCTCAAAGTCTCCTTTCTCTTGGTCCCATTTTATTCTGAAAATCTTTCTTTCCACTTTGGATTTCTCCTTACTTTTCCAAGGAGACTTCGTTAGCTCTTTGGAGAAAGCCTTTTTCTCTTGACCCCAGGAGTTTTACTGCAGATATTTTAATTCATGAAGCCCAGAACAAGAGGCTGAGCTGCCAATCAAACACCCAGCTCCCATTGTTGGTATTTGAATGGGAGACACAGAATTACATTATATAGTTTGGGGGTCATCCTTCATCAGTTCACTGAAACTTGCACTACCACCCTAGATCAGCTCTCCTGCTCTTCTGTGCATGCTGACTGTCTTAGTTCATTTGTGAATTGGTGTATCAGCAGGGGCATATGCACATAGAGTGGGTGGACTGTAAACTGAAGTGGTCTCTCTCAATACAGCTGTGGGTCCCACTACTGAACTCAGGCTTGACAGCAAGTGCCATTCCCCTCTGAGCCATCTCACTGGCTCTTAAGCTCTCTTGAATTTTTATTTAAGAATTTTATTTTGCGTTTTGGGTATTTTTTATTTGGTTTTGTTTCTCTCTTTGTTTGTTGGATTTATTTTTGACAGGGTTGGTCAGGTTACCCATTTCTGGTTCTTCCTGAACTCACGTTGTAGACCAGACTAACCTTGACCTCAGAGCTTCTCCTGCTTCTACCTCCCTAATCCTGGGTTTTAAGTCTGTAACTGCACCGTCTGGGAAATTTCACCTTGCTTCTGTTTTTGTTTTATTGTTTTTTTTTTTTTTTGATTTTTAATATTTTTATTACATATTTTCCTCAATTACATTTCCAATGCTATCCCAAAAGTCCCCCATAGCGCCCCCCACTTCCCTACCCACCCATTCCCATTCTTTTGGCCCTGGCATTCCCCTATATTGGGGCATATAAAGTTTGCAAGTCCAATGGGCCTCTCTTTCCATTGATGGCCGACTAGGCCATCTTTCGATACATATGCAGCTAGAGACAAGAGCTCCGGGGTTCTGGTTAGTACATCATGTTGTTCCAACAATAGGGTTGCAGATCCCTTTAGCTCCTTGGGTACTTTCTCTAGCTTCTCCATTGGGAGCCCTGTGATACATCCAATAGCTGACTGTGAACATCCACTCCTGTGTTTGCTAGGCCCCGGCATCGTCTCACAAGAGACAGCTATATTTGGGTCCTTTCAGCAAAATCTTGCTAGTGTATGCAATGGTGTCAGCGTTTAGAAGCTGATTATGGGATGGATCCCTGGATATGGCAGTCTCTAAATGGTCCATCCTTTCATCACAGCTACGAACTTTGTCTCTGTAACTCCTTCCCTGGGTGTTTTGTTCCCAATTCTAAGAAGGTGCACAGTGTCCACACTTTGGTCTTCATTCTTCTTGAGTTTCATGCGTTTATCAAATTGTATCTTATATCTTGGGTATCCTAAGTTTTGGGCTAATATCCACTTATCAGTGAATACATATTGTGTGAGTTCTTTTGTGATTGTGTTATTTCACTCAAGATGATGCCCTCCAGGTCCATCCATTTGGCTAGGAATTTCATAAATTCATTCTTTTTAATAGCTGAGTAGTACTCCATTGTGTAAATGTACCATAATTTCTGTATCCATTCC
The DNA here is from genome assembly GCF_978045245.1 of Mus caroli. NCBI lineage: Eukaryota > Metazoa > Chordata > Mammalia > Rodentia > Muridae > Mus > Mus caroli. Next base: position 98,133,864 of record NW_028227259.1, on the reverse strand, counting down.
TCTGTTGAGGGACATCTGGGTTCTTTCCAGCTTCTGGCTATTATAAATAGGGCTGCTATGAACATAGTGGAGCATGTGTCCTTTTTACCGGTTGGGACATCTTCTGGATATATGCCCAGGAGAGGTATTGCTGGGTCCTCCGGTAGTACTATGTCCAATTTTCTGAGGAACCGCCAGACTGATTTCCAGAGTGGTTGTACAAGCTTGCAATCCCACCAACAATGGAGGAGTGTTCCTCTTTCTCCACATCCTCGCCAGCATCTGCTGTCACCTGAATTTTTGATCTTAGCCATTCTGACTGGTGTGAGGTGGAATCTCAGGATTGTTTTGATTTGCATTTCCCTGATGATTAAGGATGTTGAACATTTTTTCAGGTGTTTCTCTGCCATTCGGTATTCCTCAGGTGAGAATTCTTTGTTCAGTTCTGAGCCCCATTTTTTAATGGGGTTATTTGACTTTCTGGAGTCCACCTTCTTGAGTTCTTTATATATATTGGATATTAGTCCCTTATCTGATTTAGGATAGGTGAAGATCCTTTCCCAATCTGTTGGTGGTTTTTTTGTCTTATTGATGGTGTCTTTAGCCTTGCAGAAGCTTTGTAGTTTCATGAGGTCCCACTTGTCAATTCTCGATCTTACAGCACAAGCCATTACTGTTCTATTCAGGAATTTTTCCCCTGTGCCCATATTGTTTTATTGTTTTGAGACAGGGTGTCTTTGTTTAAGGGCGCTAAATGTCCTATAAGCCACTCTGAGGAACAGTCTAGCCTTGAAATCAAAGATGTTCCTGCCTCTGACTGTAGTCCTGGGATTAATGTCCTGTGCCACCCTGCCCAGCTCTGGTTCAATTTTATGAAAGATACTCACTCTATAGGTTTCACTGGTTGGGAATTAGTTATTTAGATAAGGGTAGTTCTGAACTCCCTGAATCAGTCAAACTTTGACTCCTGGTGGGAGGGAAAAATGTGTATGCCACCATTTCCAGTATAGATGTATTGTTTTAGTAAGATTTGTTCTATGTGTAGGGGTGTATTGCCTACAACTAAGAATGGGGAGCCCTCACCTGCCTGCTACCCTAGAAGGTCAGAAGGCAGTTTAACATTTGCTAGAACTGGAGTCACAGATCATTTCAAGCCACCATGTAGATGATAGGGATAGAAGGTTGACAGGTGTTCCTTCTTTCTAAGCCAAGTCTCCAGCCCACGACCCACATCACATCTCATAGCCCTGACGAATGTTGTTGGGCTGATCCTACTTGTCATACTCTAAGTTTCCTGAGCAGCCAAGGGCACCATCTCCCTCACACCTTCCTTTTCATGTTTGCCTTTATGTATTTAGAAAGCAGGTCTTGTAGGGATCAGACTATACTTCAGCTTACAATTTGGCTGAAGATGACATTAAAACGAGCCTCCTACCTCCCACTTCCAATTTTGAGCTTACAAGCATGCCCCATCTTGTCTATTGCAAAGAGAGTTTTAGAGTGAAATCCCTGAATGCCAGGTAGCTCCTTATGAACTGAGTGCACACACAACACCTTGGCTAGTATAGTAATGGAATCAAGCCTTGCTCCTACCCTAACTTTTGAGTGACTACTGCTACAGTTTACTGACAGAGCATCCACTTCAGCCCTTGAGCTCCAGTACATATTCCTAACTCTGACTCTGTATTCTGTCCCAAATCCAGCAAAGAAGAATAACGTTGAATTATGCTATGTCTCTGATCAACAACAGATTAAACCCTTAGCTGATGAAAACTGGAAATGACTCTGGTCCCAAGAATAAAATCCAACCAGATGTGTTTATTCATAACAGTAATCCTATCAATAAGAAGGATCCTGAGGCAGGAGAATTTCTAGAATTAGACTTCTAAAACACCCTTGGCTTCTCAGCATGACAAGATCCCTGGAACAAATTGCAAACTAAGTAAGCCTTAAGTAAATGAAAGAACAAATCACCAAACTTGATGTTGTATGGTTATTTAACAAGTGGAATGTTCATATTTTTCCATAAAAGTTTTTTTGGGGGGGTCTGGGGATGAGGAAGAGTGGAGAGTATGGGAACACAAGTCCTTCTGATTCAACCGATGAAATGATTAGATCTGTAATCTGGAATTTGAAAGGTGGAGATTAAACCAGGAAATCCAATTCCAGTTTGGGATTGGAGGGTGTGGCTACAATAGGGAGGGGTGAGCACAGAGGTATATAAAGGCACCAGTGGATCCAGAGCACACATTCAGTGACCTGCAGCCTGGATAACTGTCTGGTGCAACTGGAACTTGGAGACCTATCTGCAGTGCTCAACTGGTATGTACTGGTGTTTCCTGGAGGAATGCAGTTTGATGTAGAGAAGTTTAGACTCCTTTAGAGGAACAGGTTGAAGACCTTGAATTTCATTCCAAATGAATTTTTAGCCTCATCACCGATATATTTCCATGATAGCTTGCATAGTTCACTAGTGTGCTTCATATAATCTTTGGAGACAAGGATTCTGTATCTTGATCAAACTCTCTTAGAACTGGCCATGTGGCTCCTGGGAACCTGGAAATCAGATCATTCTGACTAACCTGTCCCTCATGATTCCCCTTCACTGAATTTGTGTGTGTGTGTGTGTGTTTGTGTGTGTGTGTGTGTGTGAGAGAGAGAGAGAGAGAGAGAGAGAGAGAGAGAGAGAGAGAGAGAGAGGGAGAGACAGAGACAGAGACAGAGACAGAGACAGAGACAGAGACACACACACACACAGAGAGAGAGAGAGAGAGAGAGAGAGAGAAAGAGAGAGAGAGAGAGAGAGAGAGAGAGAGAGAGAGAGAGAGAGAGAGAGAGAGAGAGAGAGAAGCTGGCTCATATGGTAGACATGTGTTCCATGTATGTTTGATCTCCTTCAATACCCATTTGTTGGAGTGATACTTGTGAGTTATGCATATGTATTGCGTTAGACTTTGCTTTTCATCTTTTCCACATAGCTTTGCTCTGTGTACGTGATCTTTTTCCCAGACACAAGAAACCCTAAAAATTGTAGAAATGCACTGAAGTCATTCTGCTTACTGGGAATTAATATTGCTCCGCATCACAAGGATTTATGTTTGGTTGGTTGGTTGGTTGGTTGGTTGGTTGGTTGGTTGGTTGGTTGGTTGGTTTTGTTTGATTTCTGATTTTTTTTTAAGACTGTTTTTGTGAAAGGGTCATACAAAAAGGATTTTGATTTGAAAATTATGTGCTCATTTGTTTGATAGAATGACCCTGGTTTTGGGAGTCTGCCTTTCCACCACCAGTTTATGTTGAAGAGGTTAAATGATTTCTCTGTCACTCTCAGAGTAGTAACTCTGAAGCTTAGTGGTTGATGTAATGGTGAGGAAGTTTTAAACACTTTGTCTTGAAAGTATATTTTTTTCTGAATCCTTCCCAAGGAGCCTTCTGACTGGAGACCGAAGAGGATGAGTGTTCAGACTCTGTCCACACTCCAGAAGCTGGCATTGCAGGCTCTGCTGAGAGATGAGGCTTTGGCCTTGTCCTCTCTGGAGGAGGTGCCTTTTCTGCTCTTCCCAGCACTGTTCAAGGAGGCCTTCGCCTGCAGACTTAAGAAGCTCATAAAGGCAATGGTGGCTGCCTGGACTTTTCCCTGTCTCCCTGTGGGGGCTTTGATGAATTCACCTAACCTGGAGACGTTGCAGGCTGTGCTAGATGGAATAGACATGCGACTGACAAGAGAATCTCACCCCAGGTGAGTAATAATCAAGTCGTCTATAAGGGAGCAATTGGGTACACAGTAGAGATTGTGGGGTCAGGGAGAATGGCTTCTGATGGGATCATCAAGCAGTGGTGCAGGAACCTTGAAGCTATTGTCTTCTTGGATTAAGGACAGTTGTCAGTGGATTACAGCTTACTATATGTAATCTCTAGATTGAGCCTATCCCTGGTTTCCCACAACCACTATTACTGGGACTAAGGAGAAATAAAGAGTAACTTAGTGGAAGGAAAGTGGTCAGGTCTACACATGCAGCTCAGGGAAAGATTCTGTAGCATGCTTGCGTGCACATTGCACTCTGTTTAAAGTAATTACACCATAACAAGATGGGCGAGACTTGAGTTTAGAGTCAGGTACTCAAAGCTGACTGACTGTAGTCATGTCTGCTGATATTTGACATGTTTCACTCCAAGCAGGGGAAAACTTCAGGTTCTGGACCTGAGGAATGTGCACCATGCCTTCTGGGACATATGGGTTGGTGCAGAGGATGGTAGCTGTTCTTCAGAGCCCTTGGATGAGAAGCCTACGGTAGTGAAAGTCCTTCCAAGATATGCACGGAGGAGGCAGCTGAAGGTGGTAGCTGACCTGTGCCTCAGGCCCCGCCAGGATGAGTCACAAGCATACTTCTTGAAGTGGGCCCAGCAGAGAAAGGACTCCCTACATTTGTGCTGTATAAACATGAAGATCTGGGCTATGCCCGTGAACTTTGTCTTAGAGATTTTGAACGTCTTTCATCCAGAGCACATAGAGGAATTGGAACTGAACACTGAGTGGAATGTGTTCAATCTGGCCCGTTTTGCTCCCTGCTTCGGGCAGATGAGAAATCTTCGCAAACTTCTCCTGGCACCCCTCTATAAGAACGTCTTCAAGATTTCCAATAGAACAGGAGACAGAGAAGACATGTGTGTCAAGGAGTTCATTTCTATCTTCTCCAAATTCAATTGTCTCCAGCATCTCTCCATGTGTGGTGTCCACTTTCTCATAGACCATATGAATCAGGTCTTCAGGTAAGCAAGGAGGGAGAGCTGGGTTACCTAGCCGAGCATTTTTTCTTGTCCATTTAAAGGATTATTCGTGTTCCCTGCCTGACAGTTAGCCACCTGGAACAAATTTTAGGGACCCTTTAGAATATGGATGTTATGTGAGATTCAAAGACTCAAATAATTACTCCTGAAGCAGAAGACTGAAGGGAGGTAAGGAGTAGCTCAGATCAGGTCAGAAGGGACTGTAATTCTTCTTGGAATCACGGCCAACAGGGGGGTGAGGATGTATTTAGGAGATGGGGGAGATCATCAAAGTGAGGAGGTGAGCTCTGTGCTAAGATCTGTGGGAACAGCCTACTATCTTCCCCTACTTTCCCATGAGTGAAGGGTTTTGAGCCCCAGTACTGTGGAGTACAAGGGACGTGAGGGATTGTATGGAACTGTAAGGGATAGCAAGTGTGACAGTTCAGATGCTGCGATTAAATGCAGCTTTGAATGAGCCCACATGTAATATCCCTAGATCCTGTCAGGACTCTCTTGCTATGGAAATTCCTCTATGTGTCTTAGGGGCTAAACTGGTTTTCTGCTTGAGACTGAAGTCTGCTGATTTTGTGTGGGTTTGACTTGACTACGCTGATTTCAAAAGGAAGCATCTCAGATAATATCTATGGTCATTTGGTCACACTGAACTTGGTCACCTGGTCACTTCTATGACTGTGTAAACCCCACTCCATGCTCTTCATTACCATTTGCCTGAACTAACCATCTGGTCTCATTTATCCCTAGGTGCCTGATGACATCCTTGGAGTCCCTCTCCATCACTCACTACCAAATTTCACAGTTAGACTTGGATTCCTTCTCTTGCTGTCAGAGTCTCTTTCAGCTAAAACATCTGGAGATGAAAGGTGTGGTCTTACAGGTTTTGGATGTGATGCCTCTGAGAGGTCTCTTAGAGAAAGTAATGAACACTCTTGAGACTCTGAATTTGCAGGGATGTAGGATGAAGGACTCCCAGCTCAATGCACTCCTACCTTCCCTCATACAAGGCTCTCAGCTCACCAAGATCAACTTGTACAACAATGACTTCTCCATGCCCATCCTGAAGGACCTTTTACAGCACACAGCCAGCTGGAGCAAGATGAATGTGGAACAATACCCTGCCCCTCTGGAGTGCTATAATGAGTTGGGCCATGTCTCTGTAGAAAGATTCGCCCAGCTCTGTCAGGATCTCATGGATACACTGACAGCAATAAGGCAGCCCAAGAGCCTCTCTTTTGCTACACGTAAATGCCACAAATGTGGCGAGCACTGTGTCTATGGCCAGGGACTCAGACTTTGTTTTTGCTGGAGGTGAACATGGATACAGAACTTCTGCATGTGAATAAATGACAAGTTTGGGACACATCTCTGATGTCGGTTGCTCAGAGACTGTGACTTCAGGCAGTGTACAGATGCTTGGAAAGAAAAGGATGAACAATAACTGGGATCTTGGAGGCTGAGCTTGACCTGGGGAACAGAGAGATGGACTGTGCAGTGATAAAGACAACTTGGGTGGCTTGAGTGGACTCTGCCGGGAAAGATTAACTAGATCCTTTTTCATTGACTTGTAAACTTTTTGTTCTTCTCTGTACTATTAAGTGAATGCATAGAACATGGGTTCTTTAGATGTTATTCCTGTTGTCTGAGTAGAATAAAGTATCTAATTTTAAGCATTCTGTAGCAACTGCCCTCTGTTGAGAGTCAAAATGAACACATGGATGCCAGACATATCATGATTCAAAATCTTGGGTAGGTGGATAAAGTTATCAGCTAAGGTGGTTCACATATGGATATCTCGATTGGCCGGTGGTAAAAAAGAAGTCATAAAAACAATCTTCATGTCTCTCACACTCTTGTTTTCTTTCTTTTCCTCACCCTCTTTCCCTGCCTGCCTGTCAACTTCACAGGCCTTGTTGCTTGGAACCTGTGAACCTGCTGGAAGTTTGCTCACAGAATATTCCTTTCATGCTCTTCAGAAAAACAAACAATCAACAACAACAACAAAAAAAAGCTCAGGAGCCCCAAAGGGCAATGGATCATGTTTTAATAGTACATGTTGCTTTAGAAGAGGGCACAATTTGTTTTCAGAACTATCATTAGGTGCCTCCAGCTGCAACTCAGGCTTCAGGTGTTAGTCCCATTTCTTCAGACATCTGTGGATCCTGGCATTTACATGCACAATATGTACAATAAATCTGCATATACACAAAATTGAGAACGTTTTAGACAAAAATCACAGTATTTCACAAAGGCTTCAGAAAAATGAAGTAATTGAATAAATGACATTGTTCAGTAGCAGTTGCCTGAGTTTTGTGTGCCTCCAATGGTATTCCCCTCCGTCACAGTGTGAAGAGAATGTGTGAAGCTTCAGGTGTTTTCATTAAGCTTAATTGAGGAGTAGTAGCCCAGTTTGTTCTGGGCTCTGGTTTTAGGACTGCACCTTGGATGTTTGAAAGAATACTATGACTTCATCTTAGAACAATATCTATCTTTCTGTCTATTTGCCTGTCATTCCTTTTCAAGACAGTGGTTGGGACCCTTAGTATTGCTCAACAGTTCTACATACTGGGTTTCTGTCTAAAGAATCTACAATATACACATACATTCACACACACACACACACACACACACACACACACAATCACACAAACACACACTAAACAAATTAAAACAAGAAAGTATTGAGAATGAAAATTTAAAGGTAATTCCAAATATTCTCTGTATGTGAAATAAACTCTTGATTGTATAACTCGAAGTACTTTACTTATAGCAATTCCTCACATCCTTAGTTTACCCAGTCTGGAAAGAGATAGTCCAGTAACTAGACTTGAGCTATGGTGGTAATTAGTCACTGAGCTGAGCCATCAAGTTTGAAAATTTCAAATATTTTCACACTGTGTGAGGTGGAGTCCCAAGTCATCATACATGCCAAGCAAGCATCGAACCACTGAGGTACATCTCAGGTTGACTTTGATCAACTCATTCAATTGCTCATTTCTGATATACTTCCAGAGGGTCTTACATCATAGCCTATCCTGGCTGATAATTCTGTCTAATTAAGAGGATGTGCAGTCCCTCAGAATTTTTTTTTGCCTGGTGGCCACTTATTCTTTAGATCAGGTTTGATCAAATTTACAAATCTCCTGCCTCATTCCTCATACCAAAACAACATTTTAAACCAATGTCACAAATATCTTTATATGAGGCAAAAAAATATTCAGTGTTACATTGGGCCACATGCTAGTCTTAGAGACAGCTGGAAGGTCTGAGACGTGTGCATGTCCAGCTGGTCAAGAGATGGGCACACTGAACCAGGTAAGCAGAGCACTCAGTGACCAAGAGACCAGAATGTGACCTCATTCAGAAAATGAGTCTCTCTACTAGATTTTTTGGGGCTCTTTGTTACTGTTGAGATAGGCTGTCATGTATGAGCTGCCTCTGCAGTGAGACAGCTGTGTACTCCTGATACTCCTCCCTCTTCTTCCCATGTGAAGGCAAGAGGGCAATATATCAAGCCTAGTCTCCCGTAAGGTTTTCAATTGCCTTTGAAGTTATACTGCTCATTTCAAACAGTAGCTTGCAGTTCCAAAGGTGCTATTTACTCTCCATTTTCTCCTTAATAAAGAACAAAAGTATGCAGTTTCACAGGAACTGTTTTCACTGCTGGCTGTTGTAGTCCACAGCCCAACTCTCAGGATTTAGGGGTGGTAGCACAAGGGTAAATATTCAAGCTAGCCTCAGCTTCATAATTGCCTGCAGGCTAGGTTAGTCTATATTAGATGACTCAAAAATAAAGAAATAAGTATGGAAAGTAGATCAGGGCATATCATCTCTAAGATATTGAACCAGAACCCCCATGTTCTGAGTGGTTGGGGAATCACCCTCACAGGGGCAGAGGGAGGGGGATGGGAAAGGGGGGTTGCAAAAGGGAGACATGGAAAGGGAAACATTTGAAATGTAAATATAGGAAATATCGAAGACAAAAACAACAACAAAAAAACCCAAAAAACAAACAAATAAACAAAACACAAAGAGAATCACATGAAGAATCAACAAAATGAAGAGCTGATTCTTTGAGAAAAAGCACTAAAATGGATAAACTCTTAGCCAAACTAACAAAAGGGCACAGAGTAAGAATCCAAATTAATAAAATCAGAAAAGAAAAGGAAGACTTAGCCACGGACATAGCAAGGGGAAAGTAGAACAGGATGGGGGAGGGTCTTTTTCAGAGGGGAAATCAGGAACTGGGATAACATTTGAAATGGAAATAAAGAAAATATCCAGTAATAAAAAAGAAAAGGGAGACGGGACACTAGACACCAAGGAAATCTTTTAGTTTTAAGTCAAAAACCTGTACTCTACAAAATTGAAAAACTTAAATGAAATGGATTATTTTCAAGACAAATTCAACTTACAAAATGTAAAACTCAATGTCAAGTTAAATGTATAGTCCTATAACCCCTACAGAACTACTAGTAATTATTAAAAGTCTTGCTTCCAAAAAATGGGTAATGGCCAGACAGTTTTAGTGCAGAACTTTACCATACTTTTTTAAAAAAATTTTTTATTAGGAATTTTCCTCATTTATATTTCTAATGCTATCCCAAAAGTCCTCCACACCCTCCCCCACCCACTCCTCCACCCACCCACTCCCACTTCTAGGCCCTGGAGTTCCCCTGTACTGAGGCATGTAAAGTTTGCAGGAAAAATGGGCCTCTCTTTCCACTGATGGACAACTAGGCTATCTTCTGACATATATATGCAGCTAGAGACACAAGCTCCGAGGGTGTAATGTTTAGTTCATATTGTTGTTCCATCTATAGAGTTGCAGATCCCCCCAGCTCCTTGCGTGCTTTCTCTAGCTCCTCCATTGGGTGCCCTGTGATCCATCCAATAGATGACTGTGAACATCCACTTCTGTGTTTGCTAGGCATGGGCATAATCTGACAAGAGACAACTATATCAGGGTCCTTTCAACAAAATCTTGCTAGTATATGCAATGGTGTCAGCGTTTGGAGGCTAATTATGGGATGGATCTCAGGGTATGGCAGTCACTAGATGGTCCATCCTTTCGTCTCAGCTCCAAACTTTTTCTCTGTAACTCCTTCCATGGGTGTTTTGTTCCCAATTCTAAGAAGGGGCAAAGTATCAACACTTTGGTCTTCGTTCTTCTTGAGTTTCCTCTGTTTTTCAAATTGTATTTTATATCTTGGGTATTCTAAGTTTCTGGGCTAATATCCACGTATCAGTGAGTACATATCATGTGAGTTTTTTTTGTGATTGGGTTATCTCGGTCAGGATGATGCCCTCCAGTTCCATCCATTTGCCTAGGAATTTCATAAATCCACTCTTTTTAATAGCAGAGTAGTACTCCATTGTGTAAATGTACCACATTTTCTGTATCCATTCCTCTTTTGAGGGGCATCTGGGTTCTTTCCAGCTTCCAGCAATTATAAATAAGGCTGCTATGAACATAGTGGAGCATGTGTCTTTCTTACTAGTTGGAACATCTTTTGGATATATGCCTAGGAGAGGTATTGATGGATCCTCTGGTAATATAATGTCCAATTTTCTGAGGAGCCACCAGACTGATTTCCAGAGTGGTTGTACAAGCTTGAAATCCCACCAACAATGAAGGAGTGTTCCTCTTTCTCCAAATCCTCACCAGCATCTGCTGAAATCTGAATATTTTTTTAACGTTCAAAATAATACAATATTTAATATCATCCAAAGTAGCAATAATTAAAAATTCAAAGCTCTGTTATATATGTTGCCCTATGTCTATCTTACATAAACTGTTGTCTATTGAATTATCAAATACATATTCTTTTTAGATACAAGTGTATTTTTAACTCTGCATATTTTTCTTTTTTTATAATTAAGTATTTTCCTCATTACCATTTCCAATGTTATCCGAAAAGTATCCCATATACTCTCCTCCCCACTAAGGAATTCATCCACTCCCACTCTTTGGCCCTGGCGTTCCACTGTACTGGGGCATATAAAGTTTCAAGTCCAATGGGCCTCTCTTTCCAGGGATGGCCGACTAGGCCATCTTTTGATACATATGCAGCTAGAGACAAGAGCTCCAGGGTACTGGTTAGTTCATAATATTGTTCCAGCTATAGGGTTGAAATCCCTTTAGCTCCTTGGGTACTTTCTCTAGCTCCTCCATTGGGTGCACTGTGATCCAACCAATAGCTGACTGTGAGCATCCACTTATGTGTTTGCTAGGACCCAGCATAGTCTCACAAGAGACAGCTATATCAGGGTCCTTTCAGCAAAATCTTGCTAGTGTATGCAATGGTGTCAGCGTTTAGAGGCTGATTATGGGATGGATCGCTGGATATGGCAGTCTCTAGATGGTCCATCCTTTTGTCTCAGCTCCAAACTTTGTCTGTGTAACTCCTACCATGGGTGTTTTGTTCCCAATTCTAAGAAGAGCAAAGTGTACACACTTTGGTCTTCGTTCTTCTCCAGTTTCATGTTTTTTGCAAATTGTATCTTATATCTTGGGTATTCTAAGTTTCCGGGCTAATATCCACTTATAAGTGAGTACATATCATTTGAGTTCTTTTGTGATTGGGTTAACTCACTCAGGATGATGCCCTCCAGGTCCATCCATTTGCCTAGGAATTTCATAAATTCATTCTTTTTAATCGTTGAGTAGTACTCCATTGTGTAAATGTACCACGTTTTCTGTATCCATTCCTCTTTTGAGGGGCATCTGGGTTCTTTCCAGATTCTGGCGATTATAAATAAGGCTGCTATGAACATAGTGGAGCATGTGTCCTTCTTATTGGTTGGAACATCTTCTGGATATATGCCTTGGAGAGTTATTGCATGATCCTCTGGTAGTACTATGTCCAATTTTCTGCGGAACTGCCAGACTGATTTTCAGAGTGGTTGTACAAGCTGTCAATCCCACCAACAATGGAGGAGTGTTCCTCTTTCTCCACATCCTCTCCAGCATCTTCTATCACCTGAATTTTGGATCTTAGCAATTCTGACTAATGAGTGTGAGGTGGAATATCAGGGTTGTTTTGATTTGCATTTTTCTGATGATTAAGGATGCTGAACATTTTTTTCAGGTGCTTCTCAGCCATTAGGTATTCCTCAGGTGAGAATTCTTTGTTTAGCTCTGAGCCCCATTTTTTAATGGGGTTATTTGATTTTCTGGTGTCCACCTTCTTGATTTCTTTTTTTTTAAACTATTTTTTATTACATCTTTTCCTCAATTACATTTCAAATACTATCCCAAAAGTCCCCCATACCCTCTCCCCTACTTCCCTACCCACCCATTCCCATTTTTTTTTTTACCCTGGCGTTCCCCTGTACTGGGGCATATAAAGTTTGCATGTCCAATGGGCCTCTCTTTCCAGTGATGGCAGACTAGGCCATCGTTTGATACATATGCAGCTAGAGTCAAGTGCTCCCGGGTATTGGTTAGGTCATAATGTTGTTCCACCCATAGGGTTGCGAATCCCTTCAGCTCCTTCGGTACTTTCTCCAGATTCTCCATTGGGGGCCCTATGATCCATTCACTAGCTGACTGTGAGCATCCACTTCTGTGTTTGTCAGGCCCCGGCATAGTCTCACAAGAGTCAGGTATATCTGGGTCCTTTCAGCAAAATCTTGCTAGTAAATGCAATGGTGTCAGCGTTTGGATGCTGATCATGGGATGGATCTCTGGATATGGCAGTCTCTAGATGGTCTATCCTTTTGTCACAGCTCCAAACTTTTTTTCTGTAACTCCTTCCATGGGTGTTCTGTTCCCAATTCTAAGGAGGGGCATAGTGTCCACACTTCAGTCTTCATTCTTCTTGAGTTTCATGTGTTTAGCAAACTGTATCTTATATCTTGGGTATCCTAAGTTTTGGGCTAGTATCCAATTATCAGTGAGTACATATTGTGTGAGATTTTTTGTGATTGTGTTACCTCACTCAGGATGATGCCCTCCAGGTCCATCCATTTGGCTATGAATTTCATAAATTCATTCTTTTTAATAACTGAGTAGTACTCCATTGTGTAAATGTACCACATTTTCTGTATCCATTCCTCTGTTGAGGGGCATCTGGGTTCTTTCCAGCTTCTTGCTATAATAAAGAAGGCTGTTATGAACATAGTGGAGCATGTGTCCTTCTTACCGGTTGGGACATCTTCTGGATATATGCCCAGGAGAGGTATTGCTGGATCCTCCAGCAATACCTCCGGCAATTGGACATAGTACTATGTCCAATTTTCTGAGGAACCGCCAGACTGATTTCCAGAGTGGTTGTACAAGCATGCAATCCCACCAACAATGTAGGAGTGTTCCTATTTCTCCACATCCTGGCCAGAATCTGCTGTCACCTGAATTTTTGATCTTAGCCATTCTGACTGGTGTGAGGTGGTATATCAGGGTTGTTTTGATTTGCATTTCTCTGATGATTAAGGATGATGAACATTTTTTCAGGTGCTTCCCTGCCATTCGGTATTCCTCAGGTGAGAATTCTTTGTTCAGTTCTGAGCCCCATTTTTTAATGGGGTTATTTGATTTTCTGGAGTCCACCTTCTTGAGTTCTTTATATATATTGGATATTAGTTTCCTATCTGATTTACGATAGGTAAAGATCCTTTCCCAACCTGTTGGTGGTCTTTTTGTCTTATTATTAATGAATGTGGCTGCCCTTGTATTTGGAGCATATATATTCAGAATTGAGAGTTCCTCTTGGAGGATTTTACCTTTGATGAGTGTGAAGTGCCCCTCCTTTTTCTTTTTTTATTATTTTGGGTTTGAAGTCGATTTTGTTAGATATTAGAATGGCTACTCCAGCTTGTTTCTTCATACCATTTGCTTGGAAAATTGTTTTTCAGCCTTTCATTCTGAGGTAGTGTTTATCTTTTTCTCTGAGTTGAGTTTCCTGTAAGCAGCAAAATGTTGGGTCTTGTTTGTGTAGCCAGTTTGTTAGTCTATGTCTTTTTATTGTGGAGTTGAGTCCATTGATATTAAGAGATATTAAGGAAAAGTAATTGTTGCTTCCTGTTATTTTTGTTGTTAAAGTTGGCATTCTGTTCTTGTGGCTGTCTTCTTTTAGGTTTGTTGAGGGATTACCTTCTTGTTATTTCTAGGGCGTGGTTCCTGTCCTTGTATTGGTTTTTTTCTGTTATTATCCTTTGAAGGGCTGAATTCGTGGAGAGATAATGGGAGAATTTGGTTTTGTAGTGTAATACTTTGGTTTCTCCATCTATGGTAATTGAGAGTTTGGCTGGGTATAGTAGCCTGGGCTGGAATTTGTGTTCTCTTAGTGTCTGTATAACAGCTGTCCAGACTCTTCTGGCTTTCATAGTCTCTGATGAAAAATCTGGTGTAATTCTGATAGGCTTGCCTTTATATGTTACTTGACCTTTTTCCCTTACTGCTTTTAGTATTCTATCTTTATTTAGTGCATTTGTTGTTCTGATTATTATGTGTCAGGAGGAATTTCTTTTCTGGTCCATTGTATTTGGAGTTCTGTAGGCTTCTTGTATGTTCATGGCCATTTCTTTCTTTAGATTTGGGAAGTTTTCTTCAATAATTTTGTTGAAGATGTTTGCTTGTCCTTTGAGTTGAAAATCTTCATTCTCATCCACTTCTATCATCGTGTCCTGGATTTCCTGGATGTTTTGAGTTAGGATCTTTTTGCATTTTCCATTTTCTTTGATTGTTGTGTTGATGTTCTCTATGGAATCTTCTGCACCTGAGATTCTCTCTTCCATCTCTTGTATTCTGTTGCTGATGCTAGGATCTATGGTTCCAGATTTCTTTCCTAGGTTTTCTATCTCCAGCGTTGCCTCACTTTGGGTTTCTTTATTGTGTCTACTTCCCTTTTTAGGTCTTGGATGGTTTTATTCAATTCCATCACCTGTTTGGTTGTGTTTTCCTGCAATTCTTTAAGGGATTTTTGTGTTTCCTCTTCAATGTCTTCTACCTGTTTGGTTATGTTTTCCTGCAATTCTTTAAGGGATTTTTGTGTTTCCTCTTTAATGTCTTCTACTTGTTTAGCAGTGTTCTCCTGTATTTCTTTAAGTGAGTTATTTAAGTCCTTCTTGATATCCTCTACTATCATCATGAGATATGCTTTTAAATCCAGGTCTAGCTTTTCAGGTGTGTTGGGGTGCCCTGGACTGGACGAAGTGGGAGTGCTGGGTTCTGATGATGGTGAGTGTTCCTGGTTTCTGTTAGTAAGATTCTTACGTTTACCTTTCGCCATCTGGTAATCTCTGTAGTTAGTTGTTATAGTTGTCTCTGTTTAGAGATTGTTCCTCTGGTGATTTTTGTTACCCTCTATGAGCAGACCTGGGAGACTAGCTCTCTCCTCTGACTTTCAGTGGTCAGAGCAGTCTCTGTAGGCAAGGTCTCCTCCTTCAGGGAAGGTGCACAGTTATCTGGTGTTTGGACCTCCTCCTGGTCGAAGATGAAGGCCCAAAACAGGATCTTTCCCAGAAGCTGTGTTGCTTTGGCCTGTCACAGAAGCCGTTGTTTCAATAGTCCACTCTCTCACCTGTGTAGACTACTTTCCGCGGAGTCACAGAACCAAGGTGGCTCCCACGGAACCTGAGGCAGAAGCCTCTCGGGCCCAGCGGACACCTGTGCTCTGACTAGGAAGGTGGCCGGTTGTCTGGAGCCGAAAATGGTGCCGCCTCAGAGGGTCTGTGGCTCTCGCCTGTCCCAGAGACTGCTGGTCTCTGTATTCCACAAGCTCACCTGTGCAGACTGCCCTCCGCAGAGTCCCAGAACCAAGCTGGCTCCCACGGAACCTGAGGCAGAAGCCTCTTGGGTCGGGCGGACACCTGTACTCTGACCAGGAAGGTGGCTGGTTGTCTGGAGACCGAGGCTTATTCTTAAGTTACTATTTTTAATATGAACTGGTGGAACTGTATGTGTGTGGGGGGGGTTGGTTTGGAGGGTAATATTGGAAAGTTCGAAAGGAGGAAATGGAAGAGAGTGATATTGTAATCATTATCTCAAAAATAAAATTTTATAGTGTTTATTATAAGAACTTTGCAAATAAAATCTCACATCAAAGCCAACCAGACTCAAACTCTATAAATCTTTATAGACTTCTACATTAAAGACAGCATTCTGATCTGTGGAACTTCACAATTGATTCCATACTTTCAATAAGGAATATATTCTAGTGCACCTATCTACCACAAAGACTGAAAATTCCATGACATTTGAATGAGAAAACAATGTGATGAATATCCTCTTTACAATGTACAGCTCATGTCAGTCAGCCCTTCTGTCCTCCCTGGTCCTCTAGTATTTAGTCCTTTTGTCCTCTTTCCTACTGCTTCTACTGTAACCACATGACTACTTATGTACATATATGGGCAGATAATGCATAGGAGAGAGAACATGCATTTTCCTTTCTGATATTGGGTGACCTCACTTGGTGTTAATCATTTTATACCTATGTCTTTTCTGCATATTTTAAAACTTTGTTCTTCTTTGGAGCTGACCTCGAACTCAGAAATCTACCTGCCTCTGCCTTCCAAGTGCTGGGATTAAAGGTGTGCTTTGTCAGAGTTTTTGATGATTACAATTCTACAGGGGTTTGGTAGCTTCTCAATCATTTTACGTGGTTTTTCATCGTGCTCTGTGATATTTGGCACATTTCAAAATAATTATTTCCCATTTCAGATCTTTTACTATTTTTGTTTCATGTTATGTATATATCAGCCTTTCATTTTTATTCCATCTGTTGATGAACTACTAGTTGTAATGTAATTCAATGCACTAGTGAACACAGCAGCAGCAAACATTGGGGTTTGAAGTAGTTCTGGAGTAGGGCATATAATCCTCTCTACATATGCCCAGAAGTGAAAAAGCTGGGTCAGGTAGTACTGTTAGTTTTAGCTCATTCTGCGGCATCTCCAGATGCTTTCCCACAATTCTTGTATATTTTGCAGTATAGACAACCATGACTAGTGCTCCATTCTCTCTCTAAATACTCACCAACACTTCGTGTCACTTTTTTTTTTTTTTTTTGGTTTTTCAAGACAGGGTTTCTCTGTATAGCCCTGGCTGTCCTGGAACTCACTTTGTAGACCAGGCTGACCTCAAACTCAGAAATGTACCTGCCTCTGCCTTCCAAGTGCTGGGATTAAAGGCGTGCTTTGTCAGAGTTTTTGATGATTATAATTCTACTGGGGTTTGGTAGTTTCTCAATCATTTTAAGTGGTTTTTCCCCGGTGCTCTGTGATATTTGGCACATTTCAAAATAATTATTTCCTATTTCAGATCTTTTTCTATTTTGGTTTCCATTAATTTTTTTTCATGTGCACTGGTGTTTTGCTTGCATATGTGTGTGTGTGAGGGAGTGCCAGATCCTGGTACTGTAGGGGCAGTCATGAGTTTTCATGTGGGTAATGGGAAATGAACCCAGTAGTCTGAAAGAGCAGCCTCTTAACCACTGGGTGGTTTCTCTAAAACACCCCCATTTTTTAAAAATTCAAACCCATCCCTAGTGGCAAATGTCCCCCAGCATGATCATAGCTACTGAGACTTCCCAAACAGTGCCACCAACTTGAGAGCAGGTATTCAGATACCCCCAAGACTAGAAACAGCATCATATACAAACCATCAGAGATTGTTCATTCACAAAATTCAGCATCAGCTTATAATTCATTTTCTTGGATGTAAATTGCAAAAAGAAAGAGTGAATGAGGCACTCGGTTGTTGAGTAAAGTCTTTAATAAAATGTAGACTTTACAAAAGTAACATTGCTTTTTCTTTGACTTGTCTTCCTTTATCTTCTAGATTGTAAACAATAGGAGGACCAGTAACTTCCTGTATGAGGGGCCATCATTAGACCTGACAACTGTGAAGCAGATGAACAGGCTGAAGTCATCAATTCCTCATGTTCCTTTCTGAATCTGTCCCTCTGGTGTTCTCATTAGGTAATTACAAGTCATGTGACTCAGCATAGAATTATTCTCTTTGAGAATAATGACTGTGGTGACGAGACTCCTTGGACACTCTGAAAAGGCTTCAAGGGATCTTACAAGTCAGCATGCAGGTGTGCCAGCTGGGATGAGGAGCTGTTCTTTGGAAGAAGGGCTGGGATTACTCAGTGTGTTTTCCACCAGCTTAGTTGATAAGCACAGCTCACTTGTATTGAATCTGAAATTGAGAGCCACCTTAACTTTCTGATTGCAAATGTATCCCCTCCACACACATAAGAACCAATTTCCCATGCCACTGTGAGGTCATTCACTCCTGTAACACTGTTGTCAGATTGGCTTGTGAAAGTAGTGCTGGTTTCACAATTTAGTCAAGTTTCCCCTTTTCTGTGGTGTCCTGGTACTCCGTATAGGGTGATTTGTTTTGTGCCTACTCACTGATGAAAGAATAAGTCCCCTTTTGTAGCCTTTGTCTGTTATTTTTTTCGCTGTGCAGCCTTCATTCCTTCTGGACCCCGGTTTTTAGATCTGGCATTAATGTTTAACAATGTTATCCTCCTACTCTGCAGACTCAAGGAATTTTTTTTTTTTTTTGCTTGAAACATGAAAAAGACACAAAACTGGTAAAGTTGGTCAAGCTTTGGGAGAAACTTTCCTATGAAGACAGAAAAGGAACATTTATTCACCAACCCTCCCCATAGAAAGAGGCAGTTAATAGAACAAAAAGATTGCATCCATTTAGGTAAGGAGCAGCTGTACATTGGAAAAAATTTCCTGCACTTTTTATAAAACACACCTGTGTGTTTCAGCTGCTCTAAGGTTTTCATAGCTGTCCTAAATGCATGGTGACTTAGGACAAGTGAAATTTTCTTAGGAAAGGCCTCAGGAGAATCTGACTTTCCTTCCCTCTCCAGCAGGGTTTGATAGCAGATCCACTTGACCCTGATCTAGCTCTGTTTTGGTGTGTGACTACAGGTCAAGGAATGTTGAAGGTCACCACAGCTGCATCTGTTTCTCATTGCATCAGTGACATCAAGCTCATCAATTCTGCACTGCACAGATTTACTATATGAACACAATACATTCCTCTTTTTGGATGGCTCAGGACTGGAGTCTAGTTCTGGGATGTTAATTGAAAAATGATTCATGTTTCCTGATAACCCCTGCCATCAAGTGAGTTCCTGTGCCTGCCTGAGATTCTTGTGTCAGAGTAACTGATGAAGGAAGGGCTGAGATATACTCTGTTAAAAGTGACACCTTTATTGGTATTCCTAGCACCTCTGTGTTAAGACAGAAATATGACACCCATGTCTAGTACATGCATGTCATGGATTTTGCTCTGTAGCCTGTGGTATTCTGGGTCACTGAGCAGATGGCAGGTTCCTGGGCACAGTCTGAGCTCTGTGGAATAATCAGTGTCCTAGGCTTGGAATATCAACTGTTTGGTTCTAGTGAAGCAGATGGAGCAACCAATCAACAAATTTCCTGCCAATATACCTGGAGCTGCATCTTCCTCGATTCTCAAAACCATTGGAAAGAAACAAGTTTCTGAAGGGTAAGATGCTATATCTTCATCAGGCATTCAGGCACCAAATTGTATCTGTATTTTTCTCAATGTGTTTTAGGGATGCTGACATCTTTGTGATGTATTGCTAAATGTAGAATAATAGGTCAAAATATACATCAGTATCTTTGGCCTTGTAATAATAGGTGTGTGGGGTAAACAATTTTCTTCAATATTGAAATATTTTCAATAACAACATTTTTCTTCTACTCACAAACCCCTATATATTCTCCTACACCTGTGTTCAGCTTCATGGCCACTTTTTTGCTCAATTGTTATTGGACCCATATATGTTATATACACACATACTTGTTTATAAATATAAACTATTAAATCTTAAATATGATTCTATTCATGAGCATTCTTTTTTTACAAATGGTATAAAAGAATAAAGAAGGCAAATCTAGTTCTTTCCAAAGTGGACTCTTATCCAGCATGCCTTGGTGCCAACTGTACTTTTAGTCTGTCCAGATTGTATTTGCAGAATTCTCCTCTGAATTCACAACATTTGCTTTTTCACTGAGCTGAATAGATCTACTTCTATTTTAGAACAGTTCTTTCTTCTATGGCCCATGATAGAGACTGACAAAAAATAGAAAACTAACTGTAGAGTGCACAGTACCATCACCAGGGTTGTTTCTACTTAACTTCTCTTCTCACCAAGGGTCCCCTCCCCAACACCTGCTTCCATTGCAGCTATGACCCCAGCTTCCGGTTCATGCTCTCATGTTAGTTATCACCCCAACATTGTCTTAAAGTGTGACAGATACATAATGAGTTACAATAAGAGAAGGAATTTCCAGAGAGTCCTTGAGGAAGGAATTCCCACAAGAGTCTCAGGTTTTGCATCCCTAGTCCAACAATTGCCTGACATGTAAATGCAGCTCTGTCTCCTTTCAATCAGTGAGCATTTCTTGAAACAAGACTCAGTGAGAGGTACAGTGAATATGTAGACAGAGCATAGGCCTTCTGTCTTTACTCTGTAGTCTATGGAGCAGTTGGGCTCTCTATAAGATACATATTATCATATGGGTGCCCTGTCAATGTAGACAAGGCATCTGGATTTGGGACATGCTGTGTTAACCAGTTTTCTGCTGTGTGACAAAACATCCTGACCAAAAGCAACTTGAGGAGTCAGGATTTCTTTCCTCTTACAGCCCTCAGGTTCCAGTCCTTAATGGAGGTGCATCAGGGGAGGAAGGCAAGCAGGAACCTGGAGGGGTATACTGGAGAAAGCACTAGAGATGACTTGTTCCACGGGTCTTTCTTTGTCTAAGTTCTCATACAACTCAAGGTCACTTGCATTCAGGTGGGCCTAAACCACAGGGAGTTAGGTCCACCCCCAGCAGTCATTAATCAAGAAAATACCCCCCTTAGATGCATTGCCTACATGTAATGTGAGGAAGACATTTTTTCAGTAGAGTCTACTTCCCAGATAATTCTAATCAGATTTGTGTCAAGTAAATGAAACACCACCAGGGAAGTCTTAGCATTCAGCATGTTTCCAGTGTTACCATTCCAGTTTTCTGAAGTCTTCATGAAGACACTAAGGGGCATCATGTACATGGCATAAATTTCAAACCTTAGGTAATCTTAGAATCACCATGTAGTAGGTCACAGACATGGCATAAAATTCTAAACCTAGTGCACTGGCAGTCAAATTTTGGAGTTTAAGAGTCATCAAGGCTGTACTGACTTAGAAGACATGAAGGGTATAGGAGAACATCTGAAGTTTGGCACTGTGAGAAGCCAGGAGAGGACACTGGTGAAGGTAAAGCCTCAGTGACATTTGAAGGCACATGTTTGAAGGGGTGATGGAGAGAAGTTGAAGCTTGGACCATGAAGAGAGCCTATGAGATCCTATTGCTAAAAGTGCAGTCTTGTCACAGCAGAAGTCTCCAACGTGTTGAAGCTGCCAGTATCATGTTATGACCCTAAGAACAACAGTAACATTGAGTATAGCAAGCCAGTAAACAGCACCTTCCATGGCCTCTGCATCAGGTTCTGCCTTCATGTTCCTGCCCTGTTTTAGTTCCAGATCTGAAGTCCTCTAGTGTTATAAGTCGTCCAGCGACTCACAACGACTGGTACACCTGAATAGCAGGCCGGTGCTGAAAGAGAGGGAATCTAGGCGACAATAGAGAGGTGGAACCAAGACAGTGTTCTGATCAAGGTTTAAATTTTTAATAGCACACATATTTTATAAAAGAGAGGGTAAGCCCAATCCTGCCAAATCATCCTTGGAGCCCAACTGCAGGTGACCATGTGTAGGATCAGATATGGAATCCAGAACAGCTATGTCAACTCCCAGCAGGTAGCAGCAGCCACAGAGGCTGAACAATAGAGTGATCTAGGTAGGCAGGCTCCACCTTGGATAATCTCCTTAATGACAACAAATGACAACAAAGTGGAGGTCTTGTTTAGTGAGCTTCAGGCTGGGGCGGGGTGTTGGGCAAAGGATTACACTCTAATGACTCCTCTGACTATTGCCTGCCTTTGGTCCCTTTCCCCAAACTGGGATACCTTGTCTAGCCTCAATAGAAAAAGATTCACCTTGATAAGCTAATGTGTATTTGTGTGAGGACTCTTCTTCTCTGAGGGGAAGCCAAATAAACCTCCCCAATTTGTTTTGGTTATGACTTTTAGCACAGCAATAGAAACCTTAAATAAGATAATGATTTTCGTCTGTAAGATCTGCTCAAATTCATAGAATGCAGATATTAATGGACTGAGATTTTTCTGTCTCAGAAAATACATGTGATTTTGAAGAATGATCCTTACTGGCTTGGAGTGCAGGTAGTAGGATCCTTGAGTCTCTGAAGCAATCCTGTGGCCAAGATCAACCTGGTTTCCAGTAGGGGGCAGCACTGACACAGAATATAAATGAAGCCTAGGGTAGTTGTGTGTTCTCACCAAGGGCTAGGCTGAGAAGCTTCTGTACACCACCACCCACTCCGATCTCTTGCAACCATAATTAATTTGTACTTGAAAATATAATTATTTTCATAAAGTTATATTATATGGAATATATATGGAAATATATGTATGGAAATATGTATGGGTATATATATGGAAATATAACTAGATGGGTCTCAGGATAATTTTATTCTATATGTATTCTTCTTTTGGTTCTTCTGCCTTTCCTGGCAGCAGAGTATTGTCCTTCAGGAAACCATTGATAAGAAATGCCAATCCGCCCTTCCAGGCCTGCTGAGTCACCGGACACCCGCAAGGACCCCACAGGACCCTCCACGGGATCTTAAGACCTCTGGTGAGTGGAACACAGCATCTGCTCCAATCCAATCGTGTGGGACCTGAGACTGCATTAATTAGGGAAGCAGAAAACCCGGCCTGATCAGGATCACAAGTCCTTTCTGGTCCACGTCAGCACTGGGGTTCCTTAGGTGCAGAGTCTCCGGAAACCTGCAAGTACCCCACAGGACCCTGCACGGAATCTTAAACCTCTAATGAGAAGATCACATCTTCTTCCAGGAGGCAGGTTCGAACACCAGATCTGGGCACCTTCCCTTCAAGAGGAGAGCTTGACTGCAGAGAGTATTCTGACCACTGAAACTAAGGAGAGAGCTATTCTTCCAGGTCTGCTGATAGAGGCTAACATAATCACCTGAGGAACAAGTTCTAAACAGAGACAACTATAACAACTAAATCCAGAGATTACCAGATGAAGAAAGGAAACATAAGAATCTTACTAGTAGAAACCAAGACCACTCACCATCATCAGAACACAGCAATCCCACCCGACCCAGTCCTGGGCACCCCAACACAGCCGAAAATCTAGACCCAGATTTAAAAGTATGTCTTATGATGAAGGTAGAGGACATCAAGAAAGACTTTAATAACCCACCTAAAGAAATACAGGAGCACATAGCAAAACAGGTAGAAGACCTTAAAGAGGAAACACAAAAATCCCTTAAGGAATTGCAGGAAAACATGAACAAACAGGTGATGGAATTGAATAAACCATCTAAGACCTAAAAAGGGAAGTAGACACAATAAAGAAAACCCAAAGTGAGGGAAAGCTGGGAATAGAAACCCCAGGAAAGAAATCAGGAACCATAGATGTGAGCATCAGCAATAGAATACAAGAGATGGAAGAGAGAATCTCAGGTGCAGAAGTTTCCATGAAGAACATCTGCACAACAATAAAAAAAAAATACAAAACGCAACAAGATCCTAACTCAAAACATCCAGGAAATCCAGAACACAATGAGAGATCAAACCTATGGAAAATAGGAGTAGATGAGAATGAAGATTTTCAACTTAAAGGGCCAGCAAATATCTTCAACAAAATTATAGAAGAAAACTTCCCAAACCTAAAGAAAGACATGCACATGAAAATATAAGAAGTATACAGAACCCCAAATAGACTGGACCAGAAAGGCAATTCCTCCCAAAACATAATAATCAGAACAACAAATGCACTAAATAAAAATAGAATATTAAAAGCAGTAAGGGAAAAAGGACAAGTTACATATAAAGGCAGGCCGATCAGAATTACACCAGACATTTTACCAGAGACTATGAAAGCCAGAAGAGTCTGACAGATGTTATACAGACACTTAGAGAACACAAATTCCAGCCCAGGCTACTATACACAGCCAAACTCTCAATTACCATAGATGGAGAAACCAAAGTATTCCACGACAAAATCAAATTCACAAATTATCTTTCCACAAATCCAGCCCTTCAAAGGATAATAACAGAAAAAAAACAATACAAGGATGGAAATCACACCCTAGAAAAAGCAAGAAGGTAATCCCTCAACAAACCTAAAATAAGATAGCCACAAGAACAGAATGCCAACTTTAACAACAAAAATAATAGGAAGCAACAATAACTTTTCCTTAATATCTCTTAATATCAATGGACTCAATTCCCCAATAAAAAGACATAGACTAACAGACTGGCTACACAAACAGGACCCAACATTCTGCTGCTTACAGGAAACACATCTCAGGGAAAAAGACAGACACTACCTCAGAGAGAATGGCTGGAAAACAATTTTCCAAGCAAATGGTATGAAGAAATAAGCTGGAGTAGCCGTTCTAATACCGAATAAAATCGACTTCAAGCCTAAAGTTATCAAAAAATACGAGGAGGGACACGTCATACTCATCAAAGTTAAAATCCTCCAAGAGGAACTATCAATTCTGAATATCTATGCTCCAAGTGCAAGGGCAGCTCCATTCATTAAAGAAACTTTAGTAAAGCTTAAAGCACACATTGCACCTCACACAATAATTGTGGGAGACTTCAACACAGCACTTTCATCAATGGACAGATCGTGGAAACAGAAACTAAACAGTGACACAGTGAAACTAACAGAAGTTATGAAACAAATGGACTTAACAAATATCTACAGAACATTTTATCATAAAACAAAAGGATATATATTCTTCTCAGCACCTAACGGGACCTTCCCCCAAATTGACCATATAATTGGTCACAAAACAAGCCTCAAAAGATACAAAATATTGAAATTGTCCCATGCATCCTGTCAGACCACCATGGACTAAGGTTGATCTTCAATAACAACATAAATAATGGAAAGCCAACATTCACATTGAAAATGAACAACACTCTTCTCAATGATACCTTGGTCAAGGAAGGAATAAAGAAAGAAATTAAAGACGTTTTAGAGTTTAATGAAAATGAATCCACAAAATACCCAAACACATGGGACACAATGAAAGCATTTCTAAGAGGGAAACTCAGAGCACTGAGTTCCTCCACAAAGAAAGTAGAGAGAGCACACAATAGCAGCTTGACAACACAATTAAAAACTCTAGAAAAAAAAGGAAGAAAATTCACCCAACAGGAGTAGATGACAGGAAATAATCAAACTCAGGGGCGAAATCAACCAAGTGGAAACAAGAACTATTCAAAGAATCAACCAAACCAGGAGCTGGTTCTTTGAGAAAATCAACAAGATAGATAAACCGTTATCTAGACTCACTAGAGGGCACAGGGACAGAATCCTAATTAACAAAATCAGAAGTGAAAAGAGAGACATAACAACAGATCCTGAAGAAATCCAAAACACCATCAGATCCTTCTACAAAAGGCTATACTCAACAAAACTGGAAAACCTGGACGAAATGGATAAATTTCTAGACAGATACCAGGTACCAAAGTTACATCAGGATCAAGTAACAATATAAACACTCCCATATCCCCTAAAGAAATAGAAGAAGTCATTAATAGTCTCCCAACCAAAAAAAGCCCAGGACCAGATGGGTGTAGTGCAGAGTTCTACCAGACCTTCAATGAAGATCTAATTGCAGTTCTGCACAAACTATTCCACAAAATAGAAGTAGAAGTTACTCTACCCAACTCATTCTATGAAGCCAAAATTACTCTGATACCTAAACCACCGAAAGATCCAACAAAGATAGAGAACTTCAGACCAATTTTCCTTATGAATATAGCTTCAAGAATACTCAATAAAATTTTCGCTAACCAAACCCCAGAACACATTAAAACAATCATCCATCCTGACTAAGTTGGTTTTATTCCAGGGATGTGGGGATGGTTTTATATACGGAAATCCATCTACATAATCCATTATATAAGCAAACTCAAAGACAAAAAAAACACATGATCATCTCCTTAGATGCTGAAAAAGCATTTGACAAGATTCAATACCCATTCATGATAAAAGTCTTGGAAAAATCAGGAATTCAAGGCCCATAACTAAACATGATAAAAGCAATCTACAGCAAACCAGTAGCCAACATCAAAGTAAATGGTGAGAAGCTTGAAGCAATCCCACTATAATCAGGGACTAGAAAATGCTGTCCACTCTCCCCATACCTATTCAATTTTGTACTTGAAGTCCTAGCAAGAGCAATTCAACAACAAAAGGAGATCACGGGGATACAAATTGGAAAAGATGAAGGCAAAATATCACTTTTTTTTTTTTTGGCTTTTTAAAAATTTATTTAAAGAAGACATATAATGGGTTCAGCTGAGCAGGTCTGAAAATGGAATCCTTCATCTGTTTCATTTCATAAACCCTCTGCCAATGGGTACTGTGCTAATCCTTCCTCTCCCCATCCCTGCCCGCTAGCCTAGCCCTAGACTTAGGTTCCATCAATAGGCATTGTTTGTTTTTCTTTTCTTTTTTTTTTTTGATTTTTAATATTTTTATTACATATTTTCCTCAATTACATTTCCAATGCTATCCCAAAAGTCCCCCATAGCGCCCCCCACTTCCCTACCCACCCATTCCCATTCTTTTGGCCCTGGAATTCCCCTATATTGGGGCATATAAAGTTTGCAAGTCCAATGGGCCTCTCTTTCCATTGATGGCCGACTAGGCCATCTTTCGATACATATGCAGCTAGAGACAAGAGCTCCGGGGTTCTGGTTAGTACATCATGTTGTTCCAACAATAGGGTTGCAGATCCCTTTAGCTCCTTGGGTACTGTCTCTAGCTTCTCCATTGGGAGCCCTGTGATACATCCAATAGCTGACTGTGAACATCCACTCCTGTGTTTGCTAGGCCCTGGCATAGTCTCACAAGAGACAGCTATATTTGGGTCCTTTCAGCAAAATCTTGCTAGTGTATGCAATGGTGTCAGCGTTTAGAAGCTGATTATGGGATGGATCCCTGGATACGGCAGTCTCTAAATGGTCCATCCTTTCATCACAGCTACGAACTTTGTCTCTGTAACTCCTTCCCTGGGTGATTTGTTCCCAATTCTAAGAAGGTGCACAGTGTCCACACTTTGGTCTTCATTCTTCTTGAGTTTCATGCGTTTATCAAATTGTATCTTATATCTTGGGTATCCTAAGTTTTGGGCTAATATCCACTTATCAGTGAATACATATTGTGTGAGTTCTTTTGTGATTGTGTTACTTCACTCAAGATGATGCCCTCCAGGTCCATCCATTTGGCTAGGAATTTCATAAATTCATTCTTTTTAATAGCTGAGTAGTACTCCATTGTGTAAATGTACCATAATTTCTGTATCCATTCCTCTGTTGAGGGACATCTGGGTTCTTTCCAGCTTCTGGCTATTATAAATAGGGCTGCTATGAACATAGTGGAGCATGTGTCCTTTTTACCGGTTGGGACATCTTCTGGATATATGCCCAGGAGAGGTATTGCTGGGTCCTCCGGTAGTACTATGTCCAATTTTCTGAGGAACCGCCAGACTGATTTCCAGAGTGGTTGTACAAGCTTGCAATCCCACCAACAATGGAGGAGTGTTCCTCTTTCTCCACATCCTCGCCAGCATCTGCTGTCACCTGAATTTTTGATCTTAGCCATTCTGACTGGTGTGAGGTGGAATCTCAGGATTGTTTTGATTTGCATTTCCCTGATGATTAAGGATGTTGAACATTTTTTCAGGTGTTTCTCTGCCATTCGGTATTCCTCAGGTGAGAATTCTTTGTTCAGTTCTGAGCCCCATTTTTTAATGGGGTTATTTGACTTTCTGGAGTCCACCTTCTTGAGTTCTTTATATATATTGGATATTAGTCCCTTATCTGATTTAGGATAGGTGAAGATCCTTTCCCAATCTGTTGGTGGAAATCCAGGACACGATGAGAAGACCAAACCTACGGATAATAGAAGTGGATGAGAATGAAGATTTTCAACTCAAAGGACCAGCAAACATCTTCAACAAAATTATAGAAGAAAACTTCCCAAACCTAAAGAAAGAGATGCCCATGAACATAAAAGAAGCCTACAGAACTCCAAATAGACTTGACCAGAAAAGAAATACTTCCCGACACATAATAATCAGAACAACAAATGCACTAAATAAAGATAGAATACTAAAAGCAGTAAGAGAAAAAGGCCAAGTAACATATAAAGGCAAGCCTATCAGAATTACACCAGATTTTTCACCAGAGACTATGAAAGCCAGAAGATCCTGGACAGATGTTATACAGACACTAAAAGAACACAAATTCCAGCCCAGGCTACTATACCCAGCCAAACTCTCAATTAACATAGATGGAGAAACCAAAGTATTCCACGACAAAACCAAATTCACACATTATCTCTCCACGAATCCAGCCCTTCAAAGGATAATAACAGAAAAAAACCAATACAAGGACGGGAACCACGCCCTAGAAACAACAAGAGGTAATCCCTCAACAAACCTAAAAGAAGACAGCCACAAGAACAGAATGCCAACTTTAACAACAAAAATAACAGGAAACAACAATTACTTTTCCTTAATATCTCTTAATATCAATGGACTCAACTCCCCGATAAAAAGACATAGACTAACAAACTGGCTACACAAACAAGACCCAACATTTTGCTGCTTACAGGAAACACATCTCAGAGAAAAGGATAGACACTACCTCAGAATGAAAGGCTGGAAAACAATTTTCCAAGCAAATGGCATGAAGAAACAAGCTGGAGTAGCCATTCTAATATCTGATAAGATTGACTTCCAACCCAAAGTCATTAAAAAAGACAGGGAGGGACACTTTTTACTCATCAAAGGTAAAATCCTCCAAGAGGAAATATGAATCCTGAATATCTATGCTCCAAATACAAAGGCAGCCACATTCAATAAAGAAACTTTAGTAAATCTCAAAGCACACATTGCACCTCATACAATAATAGTGGGAGACTTCAACACACCACTTTCACCAATGGACAGATCATGGAAACAGAAACGAAACAGGGACACAGTGAAACTAACAGAAATTATGAATCAAATGGATCTGGCAGATATCTACAGAACATTCTATCCTAAAACAAAAGGATATACCTTCTTCTCAGCACCTCATGGTACCTTCTCCAAAATTGACCACATAATTGGTCACAAAGCAGGCCTCAACAGATACAAAAATATTGAAATTGTCCCATGCATCCTATCAGATCACCATGGACTAAGGCTGATCTTCAATAACAAAATAAATAATAGAAAGCCAACCTTCACGTGGAAACTGAACAACACTCTTCTCAATGATACCTTGGTCAAGGAAGGAATAAAGAAAGAAATTAAGGACTTTTTAGAGTTCAATGAAAATGAAGCCACAACATACCCAAACTTATGGGACTCAATGAAAGCATTTCTAAGAGGAAAACTCATAGCTCTGAGTGCCTCCAAAAGGAAACTAGAGAGAGCACACATTAGCAGCTTGACAACACACCTAAAAGCACTAGAACAAAAGGAAGCAAATTCACCCAAGAGGAGTAGACGGCAGGAAATAATCAAACTCAGGGGTGAAATCAACCAAGTGGAAACAAGAAAAACTATTCAAAGAATCAACCAATCAAGGAGCTGGTTCTTTGAGAAAATCAACAAGATAGATAAACCCTTAGCCAGACTCACTAGAGGGCACAGGGAAAGCATCCTAATTAACAAAATCAGAAATGAAAAAGAAGACATAACAACAGATCCTGAAGACATCCAAAACACCATCAGATCATTCTACCAAAGGCTATACTCAACAAAACTGGAGAACCTGGATGAAATGGAGAAGTTCCTAGACAGATACCAGGTACCAAAGTTGAATCAAGATCAGGTTAATGATCTAAACAGGCCTATATCCCCCAAAGAAATAGAAGCAGTCATTAATAGTCTCCCAACTAAAAAAAGCCCAGGACCAGATGGGTTTAGTGCAGAGTTCTATCAGACCTTCAAAGAAGATCTAATCCCAGTTCTTCACAAACTATTCCACAAAATAGAAACAGAAGGTACTCTACCCAACTCATTCTATGAAGCCACAATTACTCTGATACCTAAACCACAAAATATCACTTTTTGCAGATGATATGATAGTATATATAAGTGACCCTAAAAATTCCACCAGAGAACTCCTAAACCTCATAAACAACTTCAGTGAAGCAGCTGGATATAAAAGAACTCAAACAAGTCAATGGCCTTTCTCTACACGAAGAATAAACAGGCTGAGAAAGAAATTAGGGAAACAACACCCTTCTCAATAGTCACAAATAATATAAAATATCTTGGCGTGACTCTAAGGAAAGGAAAGATCTGTATGATAGGAACTTCAAGTCTCTGAAGAAAGAAATTAAAGATCTCAGAAGATGGAAAGATCTCCCATGTTCATGGATTGGCAGGATCAACATTGTAAAAATGGCTATCTTGCCAAAAGCAATCTACAGATTCAATGCAATCCCCATCATATTTTGAACTCAATTCTTCAACAAATTAGAAAGAGTAATCTGCAGTTTCATCTGGAATAACAAAAAACCTAGGATAGCAAAAACTCTTCTCAAGGATAAAAGTACCTCTGGCAGAATCACCATGCCTGACCTAAAGCTTTACTAGAGAGCTATTGTGATATAAACTGCATTGTACTTCTATAGTGACAGACAAGTAGACCAATGGAATAAAATTGAAGACCCAGAAATGAACCCACACAGCTATGGTCACTTGATCTTGGACAAGTGAGCTAAAACCATTGAGTGGAAAAAATACAGCCTTTCAAACAAGTGGTGCTGGCACAACTGGTGGTTGTCATGTAGAAGAATGTGAATTTATACATTCCTATCTACTTTACTAAAGTCAAATTTAAGTGGATCAAGGAACTCCACATAAAACCAGAGACACTGAAACTTATAGAGGAGAAAGTGGGGAAAAGCCTTGAATATATGGGCACAAGGGAAAATTTCTGAATAGAACAGCAATGACTTCTGCTGTAAGATTGAGAATTGACAAATGGGAACTCAAGAAACTGCAAAGCTTCTGTAAGGGAAAAGACACCTTCAATAAGACAAAAAGGCCACCAACTGATTGGGAAAGAATCTTTACCTATCCTAAATCAGATAGGGGATTAATATCATACAGATATAAAGAACTCAAGAAGGTGGACTCCAGAAAATCAAAAACCCACCATTAAAAATGGGGCTCAGAGCTAAACAAAGAATTCTCACCTGAGGAATACCGAATGGCTGAGAAGCATCTGAAAAAATGTTCAGCATCCTTAATCATCAGAGAAATGCAAATCAAAACAACCCTGAGATTCCATATCACACCAGTCAGAATGGATAAGATAAAAAATTCTGGTGACAGCAGATGCTGGCGAGGATGTGGAGAAAGAGGAACACTCCTCCATTGTTGGTGGGATTGCAAGCTTGTACAACCACTCTGGAAATCAGTCTGGCAGTTCCTCAGAAAACTCGGCATAGTACTACTGGAGGATCCCGCAATACCACTTCTGGGCATATATCCAGAAAATGTTCCAACTGGTAAGAAGGACACATGTTCCACTATGTTCATAGCAGCCTTCTTAATAATAGCCAGAAGCTGGAAAGAACTCAGATGCCCCTCAACAGAGAAATGGATACAGAAACTGTGGTACATTTACAAAACGGAGTACTACTCAGCTATTAAAAAGAATGAATTTATGAAAGTCCTAGGCAAATGGTTGGACCTGGAGGGCATCATCGTGAGGGAGGTAACACAATCATAAAAGAACTCAAATGATATGTACTCACTGATAATTGGATATTAGGCCAGAAACTTAGTATACCCTAGATATAAGGTACAATTTGCAAAATACATGAAACTGAAGAAGAATGAAGACCAAAGTGTGGACACTTTGCCCCTTCTTAGATTTGGGGGTTAAACACACATGGAAGGAGGTACAGAGACAAAGTATGGAGCTGACACAAAAGGATGGACCATCTAGAGACTGCCATATCCAGGGATCCTTCCCATAATCAGCCTCCAAACGCTGACACCATTGCATTCACTAGCAATAGTTTGCTGAAAGGACCCTGATATTCCTGTCTCTTGTGAGACTATGCCAGGTCCTAGCAAACACATAAGTGAATGCTCACAGTCAGCTATGGGATGGATCACAGGGCTCCCAATGGAGGAGCTAGAGAAAGTATTCAAGGAGCTAAAGGGATCTGCAACCCTATAGGTTCAACAACATTATGAACTAACCAGTACCTTGGAGATCTTGACTCAAGCTGAACATGTATCAAAAATGGCATAATAGGCCTTCACTGGAAAGACAGGCCCATTGGACATGCAAACTTTATATGCCCTAGTACAGGGGAACGCCAGGGCAAAACAGTGGGAGTGGATGGGTAAGGGAGTGGGGGGGGAGGGTATCGGGGACTTTTGGGATAGCATTGGAAATGTAATTGAGGAAAATACCTAATAAAATTATTTAAAAAAAAATTCCAGACCCTTAGAATACCGAAAATACAATTTGAAAAACACATGAATCTCAAGAAGGAAGTCCAAATGTGGATACTTCCTTCCTTCTTTGAATGAGGAACAAAATACTCATGGAAGGAGTTACAGAGTGAAATTTCAGAGCATAGCCTGAAGGAATGACCAAGCAGAGACTGCCCCACTTGGGGATCAACCCCATAAACAGCTACCAAACCCAGACACTAGGCAGATGCCAACAGGAGTCTGCTGACAAGAATCTGATATAGCTGTCTCCTGCAAGGCTCTGCCAGTGCCTGGCAAATACAGAAGTGAATGTTCATAGTTGTCCATCAGTCAGAGCACAAGGTCCCCAATGAATGAGCCAGAAAAATACCCAGGGAGCAAAGGGAACTGAAGCCTCATAGAAAAAACATCAATATGAACTAACCAGTACACTCAGAGCTCCTTGTAACTATACCACCAACCAAAGAAAACACATGGTGGAACTTGTGGCTCTAGCTATATTTGTAGCAGAGGATGGCCTAGTCTGTCATCAATGGGAGGAGAGTCCCTTGGTTCTGCGAAGACTCTATGCCCCAATATAGGGGAATGCCAGGACCAGTAATGGGAATGGGTGGGCTGGGGAGCAGGGGGAGGGGTAGGAGATAGGGGATTTTTGGAGGGGAAACTAGGAAAGGGGGTAACATTTGAAATGTAAATAGAGAAAATATCTAATAAATATAATATCAAAAACAGAAAAGAAAAGAAAAGAAAAGGAAAGAATAAAGAAAAGGAAAGAAAAGAAAAGAAAAGAAAAGAAAAGAAAAGAAAAGAAAAGAAAAGAAAAGAAAAGAAAAGAAAAGAAAAGAAAAGCCAGTCCTTCTCCCTCACTCTTGCTCAGGGGTCCCCAGTTCAGAGTAAGAGGAACTTCCTCTTTAGGCTATAGCTCATGGTGGATTTTGGGTATGAAAGACATTCTTACTTCAAAAGAAAAGAAAGGTGCTCAGTAACAATCAGATTAGAAGAAAACAAAGCTGCAATAGTATAAATACTTCAATATCGTCCACTCCTACTTGCTCCTGGTTAAAGAATATTATTAATAGTGTCAGGGCCCTCAATGTTATTGTAAAAGGTGACTACTTCCTGAACAGAACTCCCATAACTCATACATTAAGATCAATAATAAATGGGCTTCACAAAACTGAAAATCCTCTGTAAGGCAAAGGACAGCATCATTAGGACAAAATGGCAGCATTAAGAATGGAAAATGAACTTCATCAACTGTACATTTGACAGAAAGCTGATATCCAAACATTGTAAATACCTCAAGAAGTTAGACATCAACAAACAAAATACCCCATTTAAAAAAGGTGTGCAAATGTCAACAGAGAATTTTCAAAAGAGGAATCTCTAATGGTTAAGAAGCACTTAAAGGAATATTTACTATTCCTAGTCAAATGCAAATTGTAAGGACTCTGAGACTCCATCCTGTACACATAATCATGGCTAAGATAAAAAACTCAAGTGACAGCACATGCTGGTGAGGATGTGGAGCTAGGGAGATAGTCCTCCCTTTGTGGAAAGTGTACAAACTTGTACAACAAATTTGGCAATCAATCTTGTTATTTCTCACAAATAATTCTACTTCAAAACAAAATTATTACTCCTGGGAATATACTCAAAAGATGTTCCCCCATAGCACATGGATATTTGTTCAACTACATTCATAGACTATTTATTCATAATAGCTAGAAACTGGAAGAAGCCCAAATTTCTCTCAACCATACAATGCATAAGGGAAAACTTGTACATTTGTGCTATGAAATACTAATCAACTATTAAAAATAGGAACATTTTATAATTTTCAGGCAAATGGACAGAACTGGAAAACATCATTGTGAGTGAGGTAACCCAGACCCAAAAGACCTTCCATAGTATGTACTCAGTGATAAGTGAATATTACCTATAGAATACAGGATAACTCTACTATAACCCAAACACCCAAAGAAGCCAAGTAACAGTAGGGCCCAAGGTAAGATGATTGAATCTCACTTTAAAGGGGAAATAAAATTGATGTCAATAGTGATTGATTAGTGAGAACTTTATGTGATAGGGTATGGGGACAGGAGCAGTTTTGCAGATGAGGTGTGGTGGGAAGAAATGTCTCCAAAGGACATTCATGTGGGGGCATCTCAGGGAGAAGCCAGAGACCTTGTTTTGAACAGGCTGCAGGGAGGATAAGAGAGTGATCTTGGCTGAGACCCTACTAACTGGAGATAAAGAGACTGAAGAGGCCACCTCCTGTAGCCCATCAGGATACCCAATGGAGGTAGGAGGACACCAACCTTCCCACAAAAGCTTCCATCGACAATTTTCCCTCCTTACAAGAGGGAA
Source organism: Mus caroli (assembly GCF_978045245.1). Taxonomy (NCBI): domain Eukaryota; kingdom Metazoa; phylum Chordata; class Mammalia; order Rodentia; family Muridae; genus Mus; species Mus caroli. The sequence goes on along the minus strand of NW_028227259.1, from coordinate 98,099,091 downwards.
TTTAAATTTATACAATTTAAAAGATGGGACAGAGATTGAAGGAGTATCCAATCATTGAGTGGACAAACTTGAAACCTACCTCATGGAAGAGAGCCAAACTCTGACACTCTTGATGATACTTGGTTATGCTTAAGGGCAGAAGCCTAGCAGAAGTGTCGTGTGATTAGTTTACAGTTCATAGCATACCCTCAGTCACTTCCTATCCTCTCAGTCACTGTCTATCCTCTTCCACACCTTGCCTCCCATTCTCCTCAGAAATGGAGAGACCTCCCATAGATATATGTTACCTTACCAAAGTGCATCTTTTTTGATTAAGGCTAGACAAAGCTACCCAAATAAGGGAAAGTGATCAAAAGTTAGGCAACAGTCAGTAACAGCCCCTTGTCCTGTTGTTTCAATGCCATATGAAGGCCAAGCTTCAGAACTGTTAAATGTGTGTAAGGGGCTTAGGTCTGTCTCAGGAAAGTTCTCTGGTTGGTAGTTCAATCTCAGTGATCCCAACTGTGGCTAGGTAGCTTGATTCTGTAGGTTTTTCTTGTGGTGTCTTTGACCTCTCTGGCTCCTTCAATCCTTCCTCCCCCTCTACAAAATTCCCTGAACTCTGTTTGGCTGGGGTCTCTGCATGTGTTTCTATTCATGGCTGTGTGATTCCTCTCCAAGGACAGTTGTGCTAAGCTCCTCTATGCAGAATATCATTAGTAATGTCAGGGCTCTTGAACAGATTGATAAAGGTGATTACTTCCTGAAATGAACACACATGGCTCAGGCACTCAGTTCAACAATTAATAAAAGGGACCCCATTAAATGGAATATCCTCTGGAAGACAAAGGACAGAATTAGTATGTCAAAACAGAAGCCTAGAGAATAAATAAACCATATTTACCCTCTATTCATTTGTCAGAGGGCTGATATCCAAACAAAATAAATATCTCAAGGAACGAGACATCTACATACCAAATACCCCATTTAAAAATAGGGTACAAAGGTCAAGAGTGCATTTTCAACAGAGGATTCTCTAATGGTCAAGAAGCAATTCAGGACATATTCTACTTTCCTAGTCAAATGCAGATTGAAAGTACTTTGATAGTTCATCTTATAAACATCAGCATGGTAAGACTAAAATCTCAAGAAGCAGTACATGCTGGAGAGCATGTCGAGTAAGGGAGACAGTCTTCAAATTCTGGTGAGTGTGTCAACTTTTACACTACATTTGCAAATCAATCTTGGTATTTCTCACAAATTATTCTACCTCAAAACCCAGTTATATAACTCCTGATCATATGAACATGATCATATGAACAAAACATGCTTCCCCATAATACAAGGACACATGCTCAAGTACATTCATAGCACCTTTATTCATAATAGGCAGAAAGTGGAAACAACCCACTTGTCCCTCTACCATAGAGTTGATAAGGTATATCTTATACATTTATGCCATGGAATACTAGTCATCTATTAAAAATAAGGAATAATATGTAATTTTCAGGCAGATTGATGGAACTGTAAAAGATCATTTTGAGTGAGGTAACAGACCCAGAAGAAATTGCATGGTATGTAGTCACTGTTAATGCATTATTACTTATAAAGTATAACATGACCATGCTACAATCCAAATACCCGAACAAGCTAAGTAACAGTAGGGCACAAGGTAAGGTGATTGAATCTCACTCAAAAGAGGAAATAAAATCGGTATCAGAAATTTCATAGGGAGAACTGTATAGTAGATAGTACAGCAACAAGAACATTTTGGGGTAATAGGTGTGGTGGGAAGGATTGGGCGATTGAGAGATTTGGGAGATAGAAAAGCAATCCATGTGGGGGCTTTTCAGGTACAAACAAGAGACCTGGGATGGAACAGGCCGCTGGGAGTATATGGGGGAGGGGACCTTGGCTGAGACCCCAGCAGATGGGTATAAAGAGATGAAGTAGCCACCTCCTCTAGCTAGTCAGGATTTCCAATGGAGGGAGGGGGACACCAATCCACCCAGAAATCTCTCTATCCAAAAATTTCCCTGCCTACAAGATATGCAGGTATAAAGATAGATTGAAGGAATAAACCACCAATGATTAACCAAATTGAGATCCACATCATAGAATAGAGCCAAACTCTGACACTCTCAATGATACTTGGTTATGCTTAAGGACAGAAGCCTTGCATAACTGTCTTGTAAGTGGCTTCATCCAGCACCTGATGGCAACATATGGATACCCCCAGCCAAAATTTAGGCAGAATTCGTGGAGTCTTGTGAAAAAGTCAGAGGAAGGATAGAGGGAGCCAGGTGGTGAAGAGATCAGCCTAGGACTTTTAGCAAATTCCACCAAATAGCAGAGCATAAAGACACAGCCCTTCCTGGAAGACAGAGGAGGTCGTGAAGCATGTAGGCATCCCTCCCTTCCTGGATTACATTTCTCAGGAATACCCATGGGCACAGTGTCCATTTGCCACCTACAGACAAGAGAAGTCCTTGGCACCTCATTCCCTTAAGCTCATCAGTTTGAAAGTCATACTGTTCCATCAATGATATTGTGCCTAGTTGTATAAAAACTGGCCAAATGGGTCATGCATGGTTGGGACCTCTTCTTGAGGTGCATCACGACCCTAGCATACTGGAACAATAAATTTCTCTTGATTTTGAAATCATCAACTTCTACGAGTTCTTCACTCGAGGGTCCCCAGTAGCTAAGTGTCATTAGAGTTTTATAACAGGGTCAAACATTCCAGAAGGAGACCTACAGAACTAAGTCATGTGGACCCATTGGAGGTTCACGCAGACTGAACTACCGATCAAAGAGCATGCATGGTCTAGACCTAGGCCTCCTACTCATATGAAACAGTTGTGAAGCTTGGTCTTAAATGTGGGTCTCTAAAAATGAGACTGGGTGTTATCTCTTTTTGAACTTTGTTCTCTGCCTTTGGAACCTTTTCCCCTTCTTGGGCTGACTTGTCTGGCTTCAGTGGGAGAGGGTGGATTTAGTCCTGATGCAACTTGGTGTGTCAAGGTGTTGTGGAACCTGGTAGGGGTGGGGAGTGGGTGCCTCACCTTCACTGAGGAGAATGGCAGAAGAAAATGAGATGAAAAGGTCAGACGGTAGGACTGGGAGGAAAGGACAGGAAGGAGGTGATCAGGTGGTAAAGTGAATACATAAATGAAATAATGAAAACAAAAAGAAATGATAAACAGGGAGCTAGACATGTTAGCATTTAAATTTTGCTCACCACAAACTGAATAGAAACAAGTTTTTCCTGAAACATGTTAGCAACATATATTCTCATGAGCCACTTATAATTACGCTAAATAGTCATGAAATATGCAATTATTTTGATATAAGACAAAGTTCTGAACATTGGATTGAACCTTGGTGCCTTAATTTAGTAAGTACTTATAACTGATAATTACCATATGTCAATTACACAAAGAATGTTGTTTCAGTGAGACATTTCCCTAAGACATAAATAGGTAAGGTTATATTTAGTTATTTCCCATCCCATGCACATTGTTTCTATCTCTTCTCTGATCAACATATGGTTAAAGTCTATGCTATAAAAATTGTTCAGTTTTTAAAATTATTTTGATTTTTATTTACTTATTTTGAACAGTTTTGTTCCTTTCCTGATCAGGAATAAGATGAAGTCAAGAGACATCAAAAGGAAAGTGCTCAGGGAGTCTAGCTCCCTGTCAAGTGGAAGCTTTTTGAATTTTTATATTAGGTATTAGATAAGTAGATAGAATGATATTGAATTTCTGCTCTGAATTCTCAACCTATAGGGTGCTGAAATAACTGTTACATATTATCACACCGTGTTTAATGTGGTTCACAGATCATGTGAATGGCTAGGTAAATATTCTATGAAACGAAGCACATCCTGACCATTCTTGGAATGACTCAGGATATTGGTATTGCATTGGCAAATCTACATAGTGACTATCTAAGAAAATGAAACAATAAAGCAAACCAGCATCACACTCATTTACATAAAACATTTGAATTGTAATGAATTAAAGATAATTAATGCCAAAGTCTTAAGCTTTTCTGCAAAATAAACTCCTGATTCCTTTTGATTATCTATCCATGAGTGTGTTTTCCATTCTCAAACATGGGCCTGTAAGGATCAACAATTATGAGTCCTGTTTGCTCTTTCAGACAACTGGAGTTCAGTTCTAGACAACCACCTGGTAGCTGACAACTATCTATACAAAGTTCTGATGCCTTTTTCTGTCATGCAAGGATACATTCAAATAGAACAGGAATATACATAAATGCATACAGAAATAAATGTTGCAGAGTGACAAACTCCTAATTTCCTCTCACTCACTCATGGTGCAAGAGTTCAAACTCTGGAACCCAGAGCATCCTACACTATTTATCACCAATGAAGCTCAAAGGATATGCCTAAAACTCCACATACTCTCTTCAGATACACACAACTGCTAATGATCAACATCACGATTTTAATTAATTGGGCCGTTTTATATTCCTTTGTGAAATTAAGTGCTTTTTTATTTAAAGACTTCTTCAGCTGGTTGAATAGCTACATGTGTAGTATGTGGATTTGTGCATGTGAAAGGTGGGATCCACAGAGGACAGAAAGGAGGGTCCTAGCACCTGAAGCCTGAGTTCCATTTGACAACCACCTGGTTATTAGCTCTGAAAGAGAACTTTGGTTCTCTGCGAAAGCAGCGTGTGCTCTTCACCTGTGAAGAGTCTCTCTCCATCTATGCATTGTTTGTTTTTAGAATATGAAAGCATGCCCTTCAGGTCCACTCAAGCACCGTGGTGCCTTGCCAGCGGAGTATCCGGACACCCGCAAGGATCCACACAGGATTCCCTACGGAATCCTGAAACCTCTGGTGAGAGGAACACAGCGTCTGCTCCAATCCAATTTTGCAGGACCTGAGACTGCATTAACTAGGGAAGCAGACAACCCGGTCTGAGCTGGGACACAAGTCCCTTCTGGGGTGCCTTGCCAGCGGAGTCTCCAGACACCCGCAAGGACCCACACAGGATTCCCCACAGGATCCTAAGGCCTCAGGTGAGTGGAACACAGCGTCTGCTCCAATCCAATCGCACGGAACCTGAGACTGCATTAACTAGAGAAGCAGACAACCCGGCCTGAGCTGGGGCACAAGTCCCTTCCAGTTCACTCGAGCACCTGGGTGCCTTGCCAGCGGAGTCTCCAGACACCCGCAAGGACCCACACATGATTCCCTAGGGATACTAAGACTTCTGGTGATTGGAATACAACTTCTGCCAAGAGGCAGGTTCGAACACCAGATATATGGGCACCTTCCCAGCAAAAAGAGAGCTTGCCTGTAGAGAATACTCTGACCACTGAAACTAAGGAGAGAGCTAGCCTCCCAGGTCTGCCAATAGAGGCTAACAGTCACCTGAGGAACAAGGTCTAACCAGAGACAACTATAACAGCTAGCTTCAGAGATTACCAGATGGCAAAAGGCAAATGTAAGTATCCTACTAACAGAAATAAAGACCACTCACCATCATCAGAACGCAGCACTCCCACCCCACCTAGTCCTAGGCACCCCAACACAACCGAAAATCTAGACCCAGATTTAAAAGCATATCTCATGATGATGGTAGAGGACATCAAGGAGGACTTTAATAACTCACTTAAAGAAATAAAGGAGAACACTGCTAAAGATTTATAGGTCCTTAAAGAAAAACATGAAAACACAACCAAACAGGTAGAAGTCCTTAAAGAAAAACAGGAAAACACATCCAAACAGGTGATGGAAATGAACAAGACCATACTAGACCTAAAAAGGGAAGTAGACACAATAAAGAAAGTGAGGCAACACTGGAGATAGAAAACCTAGGAAGGAAATCTGGAACCATAGATGCGAGCATCAGCAACAGAATACAAGAGATGGAAGAGAGAATCTCAGGTGCAGAAGGTTCCATAGAGAACATCAGCACAACAATCAAAGAAAATACAAAATGCAAAAGGATCCTAACTCAAAACATCCAGGAAATACAGGACACAATGTGAAGACCAAACCTACGGATAATAGGAGTAGATGAGAATGAAGATTTTCAACTTAAAGGGCCAGCAAATATCTTCAACAAAATAATAGAAGAAAACTTCCCAAACCTAAAGAAAGAGATGCCCATGATCATACAAGAAGCCTACAGAACTCCAAATAGACTGGACTAGAAAAGAAATTCATCCCAACACATAATAATCAGAACAACAAATGCACTAAACAAATATAGAATATTAAAAGCAGTAAGGGAGAAAGGTCAAGTAACATATAAAGGCAGGCCTATCAGAATTACACCAGACTTTTCACCAGAGACTATGAAAGCCAGAAGATCCTGGACAGATGTTATACAGACACTAAGAGAACACAAATGCCAGCCCAGGTTTCTATACCCGGCTAAACTCTCAATTACCATAGATGGAGAAACCAAAGTATTCCATGACAAAACCAAATTCACACATAATCTTTCCACGAATCCAGCCCTTCGAAGGATAATAACAGAAAAAAATGGAAATCATGCCCTAGAAAAAGCTAGAAAGTAATCCCTCAAAGAACCAAAAAGAAGACTGCCACAAGAACAGAATGCCAACTCTAACAACAAAAATAAAAAGAAGCAACAATAATTTTCCTAATATCTCTTAATATCAATGGACTCAATTCCCCAAAAAAAGACAAAGACTAACCGACTGGCTAAACAAACAGGACCCAACATTCTGCTGCTTACAGGAAACCCATCTCAGGGGAAAAAACAGACACTACTTCAGAGTGAAAGGCTGGAAAACAATTTTCCAAGCAAATGGTCTGGAGAAACAAGCTGGAGTAGCCATTCTGATATCGAATAAAATAGACTTCCAACCCAAAGTTATCAAAAAAGACAAGGAAGGAAACTTCATACTCATCAAAGGTAAAAACCTCCAAGAGGAACTCTCAATTCTGAATACTATGCCACAAATGCAAGTGCAGCCACATTCATTAAAGACACTTTAGTAAAGCTTAAAGCACACATTGCACCTCACACAATAATAGTTGGAGATTTCAACACACCACTTTCATCAATGGACAGATCGTAGAAACAGAAATAAACAGGGACACAGGGAAATTAACAGAAGTTATGAAACAAATGAACTTAACACATATCTACAGAACATTTTATCCTAAAACAAAAAGATATACCTTCTTCTCAGCACCTCATGGGACCTTCTCCAAAATTGACCATATAATTGGTCACAAAACAAGACTCAACAGATACACAAATATTGAAATTGTCCCATGCATCCTATGAGACCACCATGGACTGACAACATAAATAATGAAAAGCCAACATTCACATGGAAACTGAATAACACTCTTCTCAGTGATACCTTGGTCAAGGATGGAATAAAGAAGAAATTAATGTCTTCTTACAGTTTAATGAAAATGAAGACACAACATACAGAAACCTATGGGACACAATGAAAACATTTCTAAGAGGGAAACTTATAGCTCTGAGTGCCTCCAAAAGAAACTGGAGAGAGCACACACTAGCAGCTTGACAACACATCTAAAAACTCTAGAAAAAAAAAAAGAAGAAAATTCACCCAAGAGTAGATGGGAAAAAATAATCAAACTCAGGGTTGAAATCAACCAAGTGGAAACAAGAAGAACTATTCAAAGAATTAATATATCCAGAAGATGTCCCAACTGGTAAGAAGGACACATGCTCCACTATGTTCATAGCAGCCTTACTTATAATAGCCAGAAGCTGGAAAGAACCCAGATGCCCCTCAACAGAGGAATGGATACAGAAAATGTGGTACATTTACACAATGGAGTACTACTCAGCTATTAAAAAGAATGAATTTATGAAATTCCTAACCAAATGGATGGACCTGGAGGACATCATCCTGAGTGAGGTAACAGAATCACAAAGGAACTCACGCAATATGTACTCACTAATAAGTGAATATTAGCCCAAAACTTAGGATACCCAAGATATAAGATACAATTTGCTAAACACATGAAACTCAAGAAGAATGAAGACTGAAGTGTGGACACCATGCCCCTCCTTAGAATTGGGAACAAAACACCCATGGAAGTAGTTACAGAGACAAATTTTGGAGCTGTGACGAAAGGATGGACCATCTAGAGACTGCCATATCCAGGAATCTACCCCATAATCAGCTTCCAAACGCTGACATCATTGCATACACTAGCATTGATTTTGCTGAAAGGACCCAGATATACCTATCTCTTGTGAGACTATGCCAGGGCCTAGTAAACACAGAAGTGGATGCTCACAGTCAGGTAGTGGTTGGATCACAGGACTCCCAATGGAGGAGTTAGAGAAAGTACCCAAAGAGGTAAAGGGATCTGCAACCCTATAAGTGGAAAAACATTATGAACTAACCAGTACCCGGGAGCTCTTGACTCTAGCTGCATATGTATCAAAAGATGGCCTAGTCAGCCATCACTGGAAAGTGAGGCCCATTGGATACGCAAACTTTATATGCCCCAGTACAGGGGAACACCAGGGCCACAAAAAATGGGAATGGGTGGGTAGGGAAGTGGGGGGGAGGAGGGTATGGGGGAATTTTGGGATAGCATTGAAAATGTAATTGAGGAAAATATATAATAAAAATATTTAAAAAAATAAAAAATGCCCAATAAAAAAAAGAATATGAAAGCATGTTAATTGTGGGAAAATCTCATTTGAGTTTACTGGTCCTAAGGAACAAGGTCAGGGAACAGGACATTGAGACAGGGAGAAAGTGTGTGAGGGAAGACAGAAAGAACAAGCCTGAGAGAGGTATGTTCTTTATTTTTGTCTTTCTCTGTACTTTACACCAGCCTAGAAGATCATGTATTTCCCACCATAGTTGATAACTTTATCTACCTTCCCAAGATTGTGAATTGTGACATGCCTGGCTTCAATTTGTACATTTTCACTACTTTCCAGAGGGTGATCATTGCAGAGTCGTTTGATTTAGATGCTTATTCAATCCAGATTAAAACAATGATATTTAAAAAAAGAAATCATATTCTAAGTGTTCAATAAATACAGAGTAACAAATTATTTTATTGATAGTTTACTATACAGAAAGGGGATATATTGACTAAGCTGAGTGAGATTTTTTTTTCTGTTCTTATTACAACTGAAGACAGAAAATACTTTTTTTTTTGTACAGTAAATGGTTTATGTAGAAGAGGAACCTGCATTTTATTGCATAGCTTTAAATAAATAGGGTACTTCATAGAGTTTTTGAGTCCACTGGAATAAGGCTTTAGGGGCACGTAATATAACAGATGGATATAGAGCTTCCAGCAGTCATCTCATTAAATCATGACAAAAAGGTCAAGATTACAAAGCCAGACTGGAAATCCTGTTTACTTTGCCCTCTGTTGTCTTCTTCTCTTTAGGCATTTCTGATAGGTCCAAGGTGCCTTGTCGTCTGAATGTACAAGATTTTAATTGTCTGTGATCCTTTTAAACTTCCTTCATAGTAGGTGTGTCTATGTTGCTCCCATTAGTTTAAATGTTTTGTGCACCTAATTGTTCAGCCACAGAGGTGTGTTGTACACATAGCCCAGTCAAAGGACAAGGGAAAGAAGTGTCAAGAAAACTTTCATTTTAATGTAACATGTTAATTTCACCAAGAACTTTGCTTCACTCATGAAATACCATTGTCTTTCCATTTCGCCACCCATTGAACCTTCCTGATGCTGAACCTGGTAGATAGGTTGGAAAAAGTCAAAGACCACACTGAGAGAACATCCAGGTTTTTAAGTATACAACTAAACATCTAGTTAGTCTGTCCGGGGAGAAGCCATGTAACAATGCCAAGCTGTGTTTCTGACTCCACTAGGACCCTGTTCCCACAGTTCATCCAAATGTTCCCCATGTCAATCTCAGTTGCCAAGATACCAGTCACTGAACAGCCTTTTGTTTCCAACCATCTGAGCAGTGTCAGAAGCCACAGGTTCTGAGTTCCCCAGGTAGGACATGTGTCCCAAGCCTAGTGTTTATTCAAATACAGAACTTTCCCATTTTACTCCCAGCAATGACAAAGTCTGGCCTCCTGGGCAAAGACCCAGCACTTCCCACATGTGTGGCAGATATCTGTAGCAAAGGAGCTGTTCTTGGGCTGCCTTATTTCCTTCAAAGTATCCATGAGATCCTGACAAATTTGGACAAATCTTTCTACAGAGACTTGAGCAAAGTCATCATAGCACTCCAGAGGGACAGGATATTGTTCCACATTCATCTTAATCCAGTTGTCTGTGTTCTGCAAAAGGTCCTTCAGGATAGGCATGGAGAAATCATTGTTGTAGAAGTTGATATTGGAGATCTGAGAGCATTGTTTGAGTGCAGGTAGGAGGACACTTAGCTGGGAGTCCTTTATCCTACACCCCTGCAAATCCAGATTCTCAAGAGTGCCTGCCACTTTCATGAGGAGACCTCTCAGAGGCATAAGATCCAAATCCAGTAAGACCACACCTCTCAATTCCAGATGTTTTAGCTGAAAGAGGCTCTGACAGCAGGAGAAGGAATCCAAATCTCTCTGTGAAATCAGGGAATAAGTAATGGAGAGTGTCTTCAAGGGTGTCATCAAGCACCTAGAGGTAAAGGAGACAGATGGTTAGTTCTGGTACATGGCCTTGTAGAGGTTTGGCAGGGATATAGAGAGTGGTAGAAGGAATCAGGTGCCCCAAGATCAGTTTGACTAAGTGATTAAGGACATCATCTATAATGCTTCATGTTGGAAACCGCTCAGTCATGTCAACCTCACAATTTATCTCCTGGCCTCACTCTAAACCTGAAAACTAGTTCATCCCCTAATCCCAGAAAGCACACAGAAGAAATTTCATCCCAATAGAACTCTGACAGTATCTCAATACTTGCTATGGGTCCACTGAATCTGTATTATATCATTCCCTCTGCAGTCATGCTTGCTCTCATTTACAGCCCAAGCTCTACCTCCTGTCCCATGTATTCAGCAGTATTTGGCCTCAAAACATTTAACCCATGGGAACTGGTTGATGGTAGAAGGCTGTTCTAACAGATCTAAGCATATAGCTTCTTTTCACCCTGTACTTGTGAGTCCCCTACTCCTCACTACACACTTCCATTCCTCTTCAGTTTCCATTTGATTGGGTGGCCATGATTATAGGAAGAATTACAACTGAACCTTACTAGATCTGACCTACCCTTTACCCCAAATCACTTTCCTACTTCATGAGTGCTCATTTGTGACACTGATTTACCTTGTAAAATTTCCCATGTATAACTGAGTATACATGGAAACAGGACAAAACTTCCAGTCTTTGGAGTCTCTAAATATTTGTTCCTAGTGACTTCCTGGCATCGTGTCCCCATAACCCTTAAGAAAAGAGAGACAGATTTGCTCTGATAGCTCTCCATTATGGCTTACCGTAGGACCTGATTCATCTGGTCTCTGAGAAAATGGACGCAGAACATGAAAAGATGCTGCAGACAGTTGAATTTGGAGAACTGAGAAGTAAACTTGTTGATACACTTGACTTCGGTGACTCTTGTTCTATTGGCTAAATGGAAGTCGATTTTGTGGAGGGGTGCCAGGAAGACTTTGCGAAGATTTCTCATCTGCCCAAAATAGGGGGCAAAATGTGTCAACTCTAACAGAGTCCATTCAGTATTTAGTTCTAACTCCATGATGTGCTCTGGATCAAAAACTTGGAAGATCCGTCTGAGAGTTTTTACTGGCAGAGTCCAGATCTTCACCTTTGTACAGCAGAAATATAAGGAGCCCTTTCTCTCCTGGGCCCACTTCAAGAACCATGCTTGTGCTTCATCAAGGCAGGACCTGATGCACAGGTCAACTGTGACCTTAAGATGCTGCCTCAGTGCATATCTGGGACGGACCTGCACGGCTTGCTTTTCTTCCAAGATCTCTGCTGAACATTCACTGTCCTCTGAATCAGTCCATATGTTCCAGAAGTTATGGTGCACATTTCGCAGGTCGAGAAACTGTAGTTTTTTCCTCCTGCAGGTGAAACAAGAATGTTGGCAGACCCTGAATAAGCTTTTACTACCTATAACTAAACTAAACTCTCTTCCCTGTTAATGTGTATGTTTTTTTCAGGACCTGATATCCAATTTGGACTTGGACATGCTACGGAAGCTTTATTGTGCTTCTGTACACATGAATACTTTTCTTTCAGTAAGGTACACTTTATTTCTCCTTACTTATATTAGTTCTTGTGGGGATGTCAGGCATAGGCTCATTCTACTATGAGGCCACATTTACTCTAGTCCCATATTCAAGTTTAATCCATATCCAACTGTGCTCAGTACAAGTAAACAGTAGCTATCAAGCACCCTGTATTCCTGCCTGATGATGCCATCAGAAGCATCTGATCCATTTATGACAAAGTTAAACTCCCTGACAATGTCTAATGTGTATTCCTTGTTCTCCCTTCTATAGTACTTTGAAATTGCTTACCTGGGGTGTAACCCTATGGTTTGTCGAATGTCTACTCCATCTAACACAGCCTGCAGTGTTTCCAGGTCAGGATTCTTCATCAATGCCCCCACAGGGAGACAGCGGAAAGGCCAGGCTATCACCAATGCCTTTATGAGCTTGATATGTCTGCCATCAAAGGCCTCCTTGAATATTGCTGGGAAGAGTCCATAGGCCAGCTCGTCCAGATCAGACAAGCCTAAAGCCTCCTCTCTCACCAGAGTCTGAATTGCCAGCTTCTGGAGTGTGGGTGGGGCATGAACACTCATCTTCTAAAGGTCTCCAATCAGAAGGATCCTGGGGAAGGGTTAGAAATGAATATACGTTTAAGACAATGTTTATAAAACTTCCTCACCATCACATCAACCACTAAGCTTCTGAGTGACTGCTCATGCAATGGTAGAGACATCAATTGACCTCTTCATCCTAAGAAGTGATGGAAAGACACTCCCCAACACTGGCATCATGGCAGACTCTCTATCACCAAATGGGTATCTAATTTTTGGATCAAAAATTTTGTTTGTGACACACTCTTATAAAAAAGAAAGAATGAAAGAAATATTGAATTGACAAGACTCACAGGACTTAATGTGGATGGCCCAAGCCAAAATGTGCAGCACAAGGGAGATAGAACCTTAAGAGACCAGCCCCAGTGTAAAGGCATGGTCACCACATGAGGGAAGGGCCCAGTCACCCATCTCAAAAAATTTAACCTAGAATCTTCCCCATCAAATGAAAACTTGGCCAAAAAATGAAGCAGAGATTGAAGGAAAGAACATCCAGTGACTGCCTATCCTGAGATCCATCCTATCTGCAGACACCAATCCCCAACAATGTCGTCGGTGCCAGGATGTGCTTACAGATAGGAGCCTGGTATGGCTGTTCTCTGAGAGGCTGGGCCAGCATGTAAGGCAATTTCAAACACTTATAGACAACAATTGGACTGAGCCAGGGGAACCCAATGGAAGGCTTAGGAAAGAACAGAAGAGGTGAAAGAGATCGAAACCCCATAGGAAGAACAAGAATATCGACTAAATTGACCCCTATGAGATCTGATGGATGAAAACACCACCCAAAGTTTGTACATGTGTGCATCCATGGCTCTGGATAAATATGTAGCTGATGAGTAAATTAGCTGGTATCCAGGGGAGGGGAGATACTTGGTCCTGTGGAGGCTTTTTGCCCCTGGGAATAGGCATGCTAGAGGGGTTATTGGGGACCGGGTATGTGTGTAAGGGAGTATTTTCTTAGACTCAACGTGGATAGACGATGGTAGGGGGGCTTGCAAAGGGAAGACTGGAAAAGAGAACAACAGTTCAAATGTAATTAAATAATCAACAAAAAAGGAAAAGGAAAAAGGAAAAAAAAAACAACAAAAGAACCAATAAAACAAAAATTCACCAAACAACAATCATGGAGACAGTAAACACACACACAAAAACTCTTATGTCTTGGATCAATACTGACCCATTAAGCATGATGATGACAATGCGTTCCTATAATTTTCAGGGTCCCAATAATAATTGCCTGGGTCCCAAATATAGACCATATCAAAAAAAAATCAAAGCTCTGAAAAGCAATATAAGGCAATGCCCAAGGTAAGACATTGAGTGAGACATTAATACACTCCCAGTGTAACTCCAGCTATTGTGAGTTAAAGGTGTTTAAAGATACATAGTCCTCAGGTCTCCAGGTGAGCCAGTAACTCACAAAAACAAGCACAAACATTTGAGTGAATGGAAGTGTGAGGGAACGCACTAGTAATCTTAGCATTGAGGAGGCTTATGAGTAAGGAGGTTATTGGCATTCAGCCTACCCAATGTCACATGGCCATTTGTAGGAGATCTTAAACAGAATAGAAAGACGTTCTTTTAAAAAATCAACCATAATAATGAAATCAGCTGGTGAACATATACGTTTGTGATGAAGCTAAAACTTCATTTGGAATTAAACCCCAGGTGTTGAATGTGTACTTCTAAGAAGATAGAAAGTAACATTTTTTTGTCATAACTTGGAGTCTAAATGTCTCTACATCAAACCACATGACCCAGGCGAATATCATTACCTACTAGTTCTGAACACTGTAGACAGGTCTTTGAGTGCTGTTCAAACAAGACAGTTATTCAGGCTGCAGTTCTCTGAATGTGTTCTCTGGCTCCACTGAAGCCTTTATATACCTCTCTGCTCACCACTCCCTTTTGTAGCCACACCCACCAATCCCAAACTGGAATTGGATTACAAGATTAAACTCCACCCGTTTAATTCTATTTGTAACATGCAACCTTTTCAGTGATTGAATCGGAGCTCTCAACCTCATTTGACAGCTCATGGTGAGGAGGTTATAGAACAAGGGGACCACATCTCTATTGTTGGAGAGATTGCAAACTTGCACAACCACTTGAAAGATCAATCTGACAGTTTCTCAAAAATCTGAAATTCAATCTACCTTCTAGTCCCAGCTTTACCACTCCCAGACAGAAAGCCAAAGAGGACCCACAATACCACAAAGACACTTGCTTGACTATGTTCATAATAGCCGTCCTTCAGCTGAAGATACCAGGCTTTCTAAAACACAGCAGAGCCGATGCACAATTAATTCAGAGAGCTTGATGCAGTGGGCACAGGGCATGCACAAATTTGTACCACATGACAGTATTGAGCGAAGCTCCCATTTCTAACCCAGAAGCTGTCTCCAATCCATAAAGTTTTCCAAATGAAACACTAAACTTGTTAAATGGAAGTTTCTTTTCCTTTTTTCTTTTTTTGTTTTTTTTTGAGACATGGTTTCTCTGTATAGCCCTGGGTATCCTGAAACTTACTCTGTAGACCAGGCTGGATTGAACTCAACTCAGAAACCTGCCTGCCTCTGCCTCCCAAATGCTGGTATTTAAGTTGTGCACCACCACTGCTTGGAGTTAAATGGAAATTTTTGGTGGATGCAAATCCTTCTCTTAAGGGGAGACTGACTGACCAGCTGTAGGTAGGAAAACAAAGCAAACTCAATGGCATTTTAGCAGATCTGAGTGTTAGAAAGTTGTGTCATGCACTTTTGTTTACTTATGTTATTTTCCGTTTAGATTATAACGTGTTTGCTTGCCTATTAGAGCTACAATTTTCCAGTTTTTATGGGACTTCTTTTCTCAGGAGTGATAAAAAGGGTGTGGATTGAGATGGAAAATAATGTGGGGATGATGTCAGAGGAGTTGGGGGAGTTGTAACCATAATCATAACACATTGTATGAACAAAATATTTTCAGTAAGGGAAAAGCAAAGAAAACAGGAGGGAGATATGACTGAGTAGTTAGAGCACTGGCTTCTCTAGCAGATACCTCAGGTTCATATCCCAGCTTCTTTGTGTCAGGTCCTGTGTCTTTGTCCCCCATGCTCTTAACTCCTGAACCATCTCTTTATGCCATATCTGGTTAACATGAAGGAGTGTCAGGTTAGAAAATTGTCTACAGATAATGCCACTGAGATAGGAACTAGACAGGCTGAAGGCTCATACTACACAAAGAGGCAGAGATAGTATCTTCTTTAATTTGCACGCAGACAGGGTTATAGATGGAAACTATTTTACCTAGGCAGCCATAAGGAATTTCATGGGGGTTCCTTACAGAAAAGGATCCCAATATCCAGACTTGATAAGTGAGATAGTACAATTTTAGAAGCTTGAAAGTTGGGAGCTATAGAACTCTTGATCATGACAGAACCAGAAACATGGAGAAGGCCAGTGGCACCTTGAATGAGACACAATCTTGAGGAGAGTGCCTCCAGAGAATTTGTTCCCAAACATGTAGCTAGCAAGCCTTTTCATGGTGTACACTGTAGTGGAAGGAAACTGATCTATATTCTGTACTTTCATAGGAACCATTGTCACTGATGCTGTCCCCCTGGAAGTAGTGATTCTGAAATGACTCCCGAGGTTACTCTCTAGGCACATCTAGTAGAGATTTTCAAGACATGCAAAGGTTGAGGATCAAGGCTAGATGTGACCATTGTCCTATGATAGCCAATTTTCTGGAGAAAATAGATGGGAGAGGCCAAGATCATCAGTTCCTTTGGATTTCCAGTCTGTAGTCTCTGGCTTTTGCCTGTCAAATTCAATCACCACTCAAGGACGAAAATGATTGCTCATAGCTTTGGGCAGCAAAAAGTTGTTGCTCTGAAGCTCACAATGTTCCTTCCCAGGTCCTACTGGTGTGGCTCAGAGGTGAAAACAGAAAGGAATTGTGTGTGCTAGGAAGATGTGAATGGCTAAATACTATAGGCACAGTTGCTGAAGTAGCTGCTACATCTGCATAGGTGGAAGTGGGCACCAAGCTACCAGAATAAAAGCTCTGGGCACCAGACAAGCAAGGGGGTTAGAAGTTTCATGGCCAAACAGAGAACAATGTTTAGTAGCAGGATCTCAGCCTCAGTCAGGTCCAGAGGTAACCCTCAAACAAAGACAAATGAAAAAATTACCCCCCCTAAACCCAACAAACAAACATGAAACAAGCCAGATCAAGAAAACCTTCCAGGATTTCCATACTTCTACTCTGATGAGCATGGAACTGAAGGTCAACCTCACCAGGACAGATCTCCTTGAACCTTGGTGCAACAATACCACCCAAACAACAGATTCTAATGTGCATGAAATTCCACAAGGACAGCCTGGAAATGCTGCTCAGAGGGACACAGGTCAATTACAAAAATCTCTAGAAAAAAAAAAACTTATTGCAATATAATATGATCAGGGATCTATTGTCTCTCATTGAGAACAAAGCCTGGACCTGAAGAAGCCTTTTCCCACCATTCCTTATGTATACAAGGGCCTCCATTCCCTCTGAGGTGTGACATTTTTCATGCATGCTCAAAAGGGTGTGCACATCAATGTCTGGGTTTGGTGACTGTAAATGGGATAGATCCCCAGGTGAGTCAGTCTCTAGATGGTCATTTATTCAGTCTCTACTCCATACTTTGACTCTGTATCTCCTTCTATGTTCCCCTTTTTGTTCTCCCCTTCTAAGAAGGATAGAAGTATCCACACTTTGGTCTTCCTTCTTCTTGAGTTCCATGTGGATTGTTAATTTTATCTTGGGTAATCTGAGCTTCTGGGCTTCTAGATTAATATTCACTTATCTGTATGCCCCAGTGTGGGTAAATGGCAGGGCCAGGAAGCAAGAGTGGGTGGATTGGTAAGCAAGGGGAGGGGGAGGGCATAGGGGAAGGTTGTTTTTCACAGGAGAAACCAGGAAAGGGGCTAACATTTGAAAATGTAAATAAAGAAAATATCCAATAAAAAAATAGGGTGTCATTAATGTTATCTCTGGCCAGAGGTACTTGTGGCTCTTCCATTAACAACTGTGGTGCCAATTTACTCGGAAAGGTCAATGCTAGCCCCTAGGCTCCATAATTCCCTGGTCATGAGCCCCATCCAGCTCAAAGTCTCCTTTCTCTTGGTCCTATTTTACTCTGAAAATCTTTCGACTTTGGATTTCTTCTTCCTTTTCCAAGGAGACCTGCACTTTGGAGAAAGACCTTTTCTCTTGACCCAAGGAGTTTTTCTGCAGATATTTTTATTCATGAAGCCCAGGACAAGAGGCTGAGCTGCCAATCAATCACCCAGCTCTGATTGTTGGCATTTGAATGGGAGACACAGAATTACATTATGTAGTTTGGGGGTCATCCTTCATCAGTCCACTGAAACATGCACCAACAGCCTGGATCAGATCTTGTGGTATTTTGTACATGATGTCTGTCTTAGTTCATTTGTGTTTTGGTGTGTCAGCAGGGGAGTGTGCATATAGAGTAAGAGGACTGTAAACTGAAGTGGTTTCTCTCAGTACAGCTGTGGGTCCTACTACTGAACTCAGGCTTGACAGCAAGTGCCATTCCCCTCTGAGCCATCTCACTGGCTCTTAAGCTACCTTGAGGTTTGAGAATTTTATTTTGTGTTTTGGTCATTTTTTGTTTGGTTTTGTCTCTCTGCTTATTTGATTGATTGGTTGATTTTTTTACAGGATTGTTTAGTTTACCGATCTCTGGTTCTTCCTGAACTCACTTTGTAGACCAGACTAACCTTGACCTCAGAGATTCACCTGCTTCTACTGCCCTAATCCTGGGGTTTATGTCTGTTCCTGCACGGTCTGAGAAACCTCACCTTGTTTGTGTGTTTGTTTGTTTTGTTGTTTTGAGACAGGGTCTCTTTGTTTAAGAGCCCTACATGTCCCATAAGCCACTCTGAGGAGCAGTCTGGTCTTGAAATCAAAGATGCTCCTGCCTCTGACTGTAGTGCTAGGATTAATGTCCTGTGCCAACCTGCTCAGCTCTGGTTCAATTTTATGAATGATCCTCACTCCATAGGTTTCACTCGTTGGGAATTAGTTATTTAGATTAGGGTAGCTCTGAACTCCCTGAATCAGTCAAACTTTGACTCCTGAGGGGAGGGAATAAATGTGTATGCTGCCATTCCCAGTATAAATTTATTGTTTTAATAACATTTGTTCTATGTGTAGGGATGTTTTGCCTACAAAACATTTGACAGGTGTTCCTTCTTTCTAAGCCAATTCTCCAGCCCACAACCCACATCACATCTCATAGCCCTGAGGAATGTTCTTGGGCTGATCCTACTTGTCATACTCTAAGTTTCCTGAGCAGCCAAGGCCACCATCTCCCTCACACCTTCCTTTTGATGTTTGCCTTTATCTATTTAGAAAGCAGGTCTTGTAGGGATCAGACTATACTTCAGCTTACAATTTGTCTGAAGATGACATTAAAACGAGCCTACTACCTCCCACTTCCAATTTTGAGCTTACCACCATGCCCCATCTTGTCTGTTGCACAGAGAATTTTAGAGAGGAATCCCTGAATGCCGGATAGCTCCTTACCAACTGAGTGCACACACAACACCCTGGCTACTATAGTAATGGAATCAAGCCTTGCTCCTGCCCTACCTTTTGAGTGGCTGCTGCTACAGTTTACTGACAGAGCATCCACTTCAGCCCTTGAGCTCCAGTACATATTCCTAACTCTGACTCTGTATTCTGTCCCAAATCCAACGAAAAAGAATACCTTTGAATTATGCTATGTCTCTGATCAACAACAGATTAAAACCTTAGCTGATGAAAACTGGAAATGACTCTGGTCCCATGAATAAAATCCAACCAGATTGTTTATTCATAACAGTTATCCTACCAATAAAAAGGATTCTGAGGCAGTTGAATTTCTAGAATTAGACTTCTAAAAAGTCTTTGGCTTCTGAGCATGACAAGATCCCTGGAACAAATTGAAAACTAAGTAAACCGTAAGTAAGTGAAGGAACAATTCAATAAACTTGATGTTGTATGGTTAATTAACAAGTGGAATATTCGTATTTATCCATGAAACTTTTGGGGGAGCGTGAGGATGAGGAAGATTGGAGAGTACATGAACACAAGTTTTTCTGATTCAACCAATGAAACGATGAGATCTTTGATCTGGAATTTGAAGGGTGGAGATTAAACCAGGAAATCCAATTCCAGTTTTGGATTGGAGGGTGTGGCTACAATAGGGAGGGGTGAGCAGAGAGGTATATAAAGGCATCAGTGGAACTAGAGAACACACTCAGAAACCTGCAGCCTGGATAACTACCTGGTGCAGGGGGACATAGAGACTTCTCTGCAGTGCTCAACTGGTATGTACTGTTTTTTCCTTGGGTAATGCAGTTTGATGTAGAGAAGTTTAGACTCCTTTAAAGGAACAGGTTGGGGGCTGGTGAGATGGCTCAGTGGGTAAGAGCACCCGACTGCTCTTCCAAAGGTCCGGAGTTCAAATCCCAGCAACCACATGGTGGCTCACAACCATCCGTAATGAGATCTGGTGCCCTCTTCTGGAGTGTCTGAAGACAGCTACAGTGTACTTACATATAATCAATAAATAAATCTTTAAAAAAAAAAAAGGAACAGGTTGAAGAAGTTGGGTTTCATTCCAAATGAATTTTTACCTTTGTCACCAATATATTTCCATGATAGCTTGCCTAGTTCATTAGTGTGCTTCATAAAATTTTTTTGAGACAAGGATTCTGTATCTTGTTCAAACTCTTTTAGAACTGGCCATGTGACTCCTGGGAAGCTGGAAACAAATCATTCTGACTAACTTTTTCCCTCAGGTTTCTCCTTCACTGAATTTGTGTGTGTGTGTGAGTGTGTGTGTGTGTGTGTGTGTGTGAGAGAGAGAGAGAGAGAGAGAGAGAGATAGAAAGAGAGAGAGAGAGAGAGAGAGAGAGAGAGAGAGAGAGAGAGAGAGACCCTGGCTCACACTCTAGACCTGTATGTAGACCATGTATCTTTGATTTCCTTCAATGCCCAATTGTTCCAGTGATACTTGTGAGTTATGCATATGTATTGCCTTAGACTTTGCTTTACATCTTTTCTACATAGCTTTGCTCTGTGTACATGATCTGCTTCCCAGATACAGGAAACCCTAAAAATTGTAGAAACATACTGAAGTCATTCTGCTTACTGGGAATTAATATTAATCCCCAACACAAGAATTTGTTTTTGGTTGGTTGGTTGGTTGGTTGGTTGGTCGGTCGGTTGGTTTTGTTTGACTTCCGAATTTTTTTTTTTTAGATTGTTTTTGAGAAAGGGTCATACAAAAAGGATTTTGATTTGAAAATTATGTGCACATTTGATTGATAGAAAAACCCCGGTTGTCGTAGTCTCTCTTTCCACCACAAGTTTAGGTTGAAGAGGTAAATTGATTTCTCTGTCACTGTCAGAGTAGTAACTCTGAAGCTTAGTGGTTGATGTAATGGTGAGGAAGTTTTACACACATTTTTTGAAAGTATATTTTTTTTCTGAATCCTTCCCAAGGAGCCTTCTGACTTGAGACCATAGAGGATGAGTGTTCAGACTCCGTCCACACTCCTGAAGCTGGCATTGCAGAATCTGATGAGAGAAGAGGCTTTGGCCTTGTCCTCTCTGGAGGAGGTGCCTTTTCTGCTCTTCCCAGCACTGTTCAAGGAGGCCTTCGCCTGCAGACTTAAGAAGCTCATGAACGCAATGGTGGCAGCCTGGACTTTTCCCTGTCTCCATGTGGGGGCTTTGATGAAGTCACCTAACCTGGAGACCTTCCAGGCTGTGCTAGATGGAATAGACATGCGACTGACAAGAGAATCTCACCCCAGGTGAGTAATAATCAAGTCGTCTATAAGGGAGCATTTGGGTACACAGTAGAGATTGTGGGGTCAGGGAGAATGGCTTCTGATGGGATCATCAAGCAGTGGTGCAGGAACCTTGAAGCTATTGTCTTCTTGGATTAAGGACAGTTGTCAGTGGATTACAGCTTACTATATGTAATCTCTAGAATGAGCCTATCCCTGGTTTCCCACAACCACTATTACTGGGACTAAGGAGAAATAAAGAGTAACTTAGTGGAAGGAAAGTGGTCAGGTCTACACATGCAGCTCAGGGAAAGATTCTGTAGCATGCTTGTGTGCACATTGCACTCTGTTTAAAGTAATTACACCTTAGCAAGATGGGGGAGACTTGAGTTTAGAGTCAGGTAGTCAAAGCTGACTGACTGTAGTCATATCTGCTGATATTTGACATGTTTCATTCCTGGCAGGGGTAAACTTCAGGTTCTGGACCTGAGGAATGTGCACCATGCCTTCTGGGACATATGGGTTGGTGCAGAGGATGGTAGCTGTTCATTAGAGCCCTTGGATGAGAAGCGTACAGTAGTGAAATCCTTCCAAGATATGCACGGAGGAGGTTGCTGACTTGTGCCTCAGGCCCCGCTGGGATGAGACACAAGCATACTCTTGAAGTTGGCCCAGCAGAGGAAGGACTCCCTACATTTGTGCTGTATAAACATGAAGATCTGGGCTATGCCCGTGAACTTTGTCTTAGAGATTTTGAATGTCTTTCATCCAGAGCACATAGAGGAATTGGAACTGAACACTGAGTGTAATGTGTTCAATCTGGCTCGTTTTGCTCCCTGCTTTGGGCAGATGAGAAATCTTCGCAAACTTCTCCTGGCACCCATCTATAAGAACGTCTTCAAGACTGCAAACAGGACAGGAGGCAGAGAAGACAAGTGTGTCAAGGAGTTCATTTCTATCTTCTCCAAATTCAATTGTCTCCAGCATCTCTCCATGCTTGGTGTCCACTTTCTCACAGACCACATGAATCAGGTCTTCGGGTAAGCAAGGAGGGAGAGCTGGGTTACCTAGCAGAGCATTTTTTCTTGTCCATTTTAAGGATTATTCATGTACCATGCCTGACAGTCAGCCACCTGGAACAAATTTTAGGGACCCTTTAGAATATGGATGTTATGTGTGATTCAAAGTCTCAAATAATTACTCCTGAAGCAGTAGACGGAAGGGAGGTAAGGAGTAGCTCAGATCATGTCAGAAGGGACTGTAATTCTTCTTGGAATCATGGCCAACAGGGAGTTGAGGATGTATTTAGGAGATGGGGGAGACCATTAAAGTGAGGAAGTGAGCTCTGTGCTAAGATCTGTGGGAAAAGACGACCATCTTCCCCTACTTTCCCATGAGTAAAGGGTTTTGAGCCCCAGTACTGTGGAGTACAAGGGACATGAGGGATTGTATGAAACTGTAAGGGATAGCAAGAGTGACAGTTCAGATGCTGGGATTAAATGCAGCTTTGAATGAACCCACATGTAATATCCCTAGATCCTGTCAGGACTGTCTTTGTATGGAAATCCCTCTATGTGTCTTAGGGGCTAAACTGGTTTTCTGCTTGAGACTGAAGTCAGCTGATTAGGTGGGGTGTTGACTTGACTAGGCTGATTTCAAAGGAAGGATCTCAGGTAATATCAATGGTCATTTGGTCACACTGAGCTTGGTCACCTGGTCACTTCTACGACTCTGTAAACCCCACTCCATGCTCTCCATTACCATTTGCCTGAACTAACCATCTGGTCTCATTTATTCCTAGGTGCCTGATGACATCCTTGGAGACCTTCTCCATCACTCACTACCAAATTTCATAGTCAGACTTGAATTCCTTCTCTTGCTGTCTGAGTCTCTTTCAGCTAAAACATCTGGAGATGAAAGGTGTGGTCTTACAGGTTTTGGATGTGATGCCTCTGAGAGGTCTCTTAGAGAAAGTGGTAAAACTCTTGAGACTCTGAATTTGCAGGGATGTAGGATGAAGGACTCCCAACTCAATGCACTCCTACCTTCCCTCATACAATTCTCCCCGCTTACCAAGGTCAACTTATACAACAATGACTTGTCCATGCCCATCCTGAAGTCCCTTTTACAGCACACAGCCAGCTGGAGGAAGATGAATGTGGAACAATACCCTGCCCCTCTGGAATGCTATAATGAGTTGGGCCATGTCTCTGTAGAAAGATTTGCCCAACTGTGTCAGGATCACATGGATACACTGAGGGCAATAAGGCAGCCCATGAGCCTCTCTTTTGCTACACATATATGCCACGAATGTGGTGAGCGCTGTGTCTATGGCCAGGGACTCAGACTTTGTTTTTGCTGGAGGTGAACATGGGTACAGAACTTCTGCATGTGAATAAATGACAGGTTTGGGACACATCTCTGATGTGGGTTGCTCAGAGACTGTGACTTCAGGCAGTGTACAGAGGCTTGGAAAGGAAAGGATGAATCATAACTGGGATCTTGGAGGCTGAGCTTGACCTGGGGAACAGACAGATGGACAGTGTGGCCAGGTGCCTTGTGCAGTGATAAAGACAACTTGGGTGGTTTGAGTGGACTCTTTCAGGACAGATTAACTAGATCCTTTGTCATGGACTTGTAAACTTTTTGTTCTTCACTGTAATATTAAGTGAATACGTAGAACATGGGTTCTTTAGATGTTTTTCCTGTTGTCTGAGTAGAAGAAAGTATCTAATTTTAAGCATTCTGTAGCAACTGCCCTCTGTTGAGAGTTAAAATGAACACGTGGATGCCAGATATAACATGATTCAAAATCTTGGGTAGGTGGATAAAGTTATCAGCTAAGGTGGTTCACATATGGATATCTTGATTGGCTGGTGGTAAAAAAGAAGTCAAAATACAATCTCCATGTCTCTCACACTCCTTTTTTTTTTTCTTTCATTCACCCTCTCTCCCTGCCTGCCTGTCAACTTCACAGGCCTTGTTGCTTGTAACCTGTGAACCTGCTGGAAGTTTGCTCACAGAAAATTCCTTTCATGCTATTCAGAAAAACAAACAAATCAACAAACAAAAGCTCAGGAGTCCAAAAGTGCAATGAATCATGTTTTAATGGTATATGTAGCTTTAGAAGAAGGCAAAATTTGTTTTCAGAACTATCATCAGGTGCTTCCAGCTGCAACTCAGGCTTCAGGTGTTAATATCATTTCTTCAGACATCTGTGGATCCTGGCATTTACATGCACATTATGTACAATAAATCTACGTATACACAAAATTGAGAAAGTTGTAGACAAAAATCATACCATTTCACAAAGACTTCAGAAAAATGAAGTAATTGAATAAATGACATTGGTCAGTAGCAGTTACCTGAGTTTTGTGTGTCTCCAATGGTATTCCCCCTCCACCACAGTGTGAAGAGAATGTGTGAAGTTTCAGGTGTTTTCATTGAGCTTAATTGGGGAGTAGTAGCCCAGTTTGTTCTGAGCTCTGGTTTGAGGCCTGCACCTTGGATGTTTGAAAGAATACTATGACTTCATCCTAGACCAATATCTATCTTTCTGTCTATTTTCCTGTCAGTCCTTTTCAAGACAGTGGTTGGGAAGCTTAGTACTGCTCAACAGTTCTACATACTGGGTTTCTGTCTAAAGAATCTACAATACACACATAAATTCACATAAACACACACACAAACACACACTAAACAAATGAATAGAAGAAAGTATTGAGAATGAAAATTTAAAGGTAATTCCAAATATTCTCTGTATGTGAAATAAACTCTTGACTGTATACCTCCAAGTACTTTACCTATAGCAATTCCTCACATCCTTAGCTTACACAGTCTGGAAAGAGAAAGACCAGTAACTAGACTTGAGCTATGGTGGTAATTAGTCACTGAGCTGAGCCATCAAGTTTGAAAATTTCAAATTCTTTTCATACTATGTGAGATGGAGTCCCAAGACACCATACGTGCCAAGCAAGCATTGAACCACTGAGGTACATCTCAGGTTGACTTTGATCAACTCATTTAGTTGTTTATTTCTAATGTACTTCCAGAGGGTCTTACATCATAGCCTATCCTGGCTGATAATTCTGTCTACTTAAGAGGATGTGCAGTCCCTCAGAGATTGTTTTTATCTGGTGGCCACTTATTCTTCAGATCAGGTTTGGACAAATTTACAAATCTCCTGCCTCATTCCTCATACCAGTAAACATCATTTTAAACCAATGTCACAAATGTCTTTATATGAGGAAAGAAAAATATTAAGTGTCACCTTGGGCCACATGCTAGTCTTAGAGACAGCCGGAAGATCTGTAATGTGTGCTTGCCCATTTGGTCAAGAGATGGGCACACTGAACCAGGTAAGCAGAGCACTCAGTGACCAAGAGACCAGAACATGACCACATTCAGAAAATCAGTCTCTATACTAGCTTCTTTGGGGCTCTTTGTTGCTGTTGAGATGGGCTGTCATGTATGAGCTGCCTCTGCAGTAAGACAGCTGTGTACTCCTGATACTCCTCCCTCTTCTTTCCATGTGAAGGCAAGAGGGCAATATATCAAGCCCAGTCTCCAGCAAGGTTTTCAATGGCTTTTGAAATCAGACCGCTCATTGCAATCAGTAGCTTGCAGTACCAAAGGTGGTTTTTACTCTCCAATTTCTCCTTAATGTAGAACAAGAGTATGCAGTTCCACAGGAACTGTTTTCACTGCAGGCTGTGGTGGTCCACAGCCCCACTCTCAGGATTTAGGGGTGGTAGCATCAGGGTAAGTATTCAAGCTAGCCTCAGCTTCATAATTGCCTGCAGGCTAGGTTAGTCTACATCAGATGACTCAAAAATAAAGAAATATGTATGGAAAGTAGATCAGGCTATATCATCTCTAAGATATTGACCCCGAACCCCCATGTTCTGAGTGGTTGGGGAATCACCTACACAGGGGCAGAGGGAGGGGGATGGGAATGGGGGGTTGCAAAAGGGAGACATGGAAAGGGAAAAACATTTGAAATGTAAATATAGAAAATATCGGAGACAAAAACAACAACAAAAAAAAACCAAAAAAAAAACCAAACAAATAAACAAAACACAAAGAGAATCATATGAAGAATCAACAAAACAAAGAGCTGATTCTTTGAGTAAAAGCACTAAAATGGATAAACTCTTAGCCAAACTAACTAAAAGGCACAGAGTAAGAATCCAAATTAATAAAATCAGAAAAGAAAAGGAAGACTTAGCCACGGACTTAGCAAGGGAAAAGTAGAACAGGATGGGGGAGGGACTTTTTCAGAGGGGAAATCAGGAACTGGGATAACATTTGAAATGGAAATAAAGAAAATATCCAGTAATAAAAAAGAAAAGGGAGACAGGACACCAGACACCAAGGAAATCTTTTGGTTTTAAGGCAAAAATCTGTACTCTACAAAATTGGAAAATCTAAATGAAATGGATTATTTTCAAGACAAATGCAACTTACAAAATTTAAAACTCAAAGTCATGTTAACTGTCTAGTCCTATCACCCCTACAGAACTACTAGTAATCATTAAAAGTCTTCCATCCAAAAAAATGTCTCAGGGCCAGACTGTTTTAGTGCACAACTTTACCATACTTTCTTTTTTTAAAATATTTTATTAGGGATTTTCCTCATTTACATTTCTAATGCTATCCCAAAAGTCCCCCATACCCTCCCTCACCCACTCCTCCACGCACCCACTAACAGTTCCTGGCCCTGGCATTCCCCTCTACTGAGTCATATAAAGTTTGCACGACCAATGGGCCTCTCTTTACACTGATGGACGACTAGGCTATCTTCTGACATATATATATATATATATATATATATATATATATATATATATATATATATATGCAGCTAGAGACACAAGCTATATATCTGCAGCTAGAGACACAAGCTCCGCGGGTGTACTGGTTAGTTCATATTGTTGTTCCACCGATAGGGTTGCAGACCCCCCCAGCTCCTTGGGTGCTTTCTGTAGCTCCTCCATTGGGTGCCCTGTGATCCATCAAATAGCTGACTGTGAACATTCACTTCTGTGTTTGCTAGGCACGGGCATAGTCTCAAAAGAGACAGCTATATCAGGGTCCTTTCTACAAAATCTTGCTAGTATATGCAATGGTGTCAGCATTTTAAAGCTAATTATGGGATGGATCCCTGGATATGGCAGTCTCTAAATGGTCCATCCTTTCATCTCAGCTCCAAACTTTGTCTCTGTAACTCCTTCCATGGGTGTTTTGTTCCCAATTCTAAGAAGGCGCAAAGAATCAACACTTTGGTCTTCATTCTTCTTGAGTTTCCTCTGTTTTTCAAATTGTATTTTATATCTTGGGTATTCTAAATTTCTGGCTAATATCCACTTATCAGTGAGTACATATCATGTGAGTTTTTTTGTGATTGGGTTATCTCAGTCAGGATGATGCCCTCCAGTTCCATCCATTTGCCTAGAAATTTCATAAATCCATTCTTTTTAATAGCTGAGTAGTAGTACCGCCAGACTGATTTCCAGAGGGGTTGTACAAGCTTGCAATCCCACCAACAATGGAGGAGTGTTCCTCTTTCTCCACATCCTCACCAGCATCTGCTGTCACCTGAATGTTTTATTTTAGACATTCTGACTTGTGTGAGGTGGAATCTCAGGGTTGTTTTGATTTGCATTTTCCTGATACTTAAGGATGCTGAACATTTTTTTCAGGTGCTTCTCAGCCATTCGGTATTCCTCAGGTGAGAATTCTTTGTTTAGCTCTGAGCCCCATTGAGTTCTTTATACATTTTGGATATTAGTCCCCTATCTCATTTAGGATAGGTAAAGATCCTTTCCCAATCTGTTGGTGGCCTTTTTGTCTTATTGATGGTGTTTTTTGCCTTGCAGAAGCTTTGCAATTTTATGAGGTCACATTTGTTGATTCTCAATCTTATAGCACAAGCTATTGCTGCTCTATTCAGGAATTTTTCCCCAGTGCCCATATCTTTGAGGCTTTTCCCCACTTTCTCGTCTATAAGTTTCAGTGTCTCTAGTTTTATGTGGAGTTCCTTAATCCACTACGATTTGACCTTAGTACCTGGAGATAGGAATGGATCAATTCGCATTCTTCTATATGATAACTGCCAGTTGTTGTAGCACCATTTGTTCAAAATGCTGTTTTTTTTTCCACTGGATGGTTTTAGCTCCCTTGTCAAATATCAAGTGACCATAGGTGTGTGGGTTCGTTTCTGGGTCTTCAATTCTATTCCATTGGTCTACTTGTCTGTCGATATACCAGTACCATGCAGTTTTTATCACAATTGCTCTGTAGTACAGCTTTAGGTCAGGCATGGTGAATCCACCTGAGGTTCTTTGATCCTTCAGAAGAGTTTTTGCCATCCTAGATTGTTTGTTATTCCAGATAAATTTGGAGATTGCCCTTTCTAATTCTTTGAAGAATTGAGTTGGAATTTTGATGGGGATTGCATTGAATCTGTAGATTGCTTTTGGCAAGATAGCTATTTTTACTGTATTGACCCTGCCAATCCATGAGCATCGGAGATATTTCCATCTTCTGAGATCTTCTTTAATTTCTTTCATTAGAGATTTGAAGTTTTTATCATAAAAATCTTTCACTTCCTTAGTTAGAGTCATGCCAAGGTATTTTATATTATTTGTGACTATTGAGAAGGGTGTTTTTTCCCTAATTTCTTTCTCAGCCTGTTTATCCTTTGTGTAGAGAAAGGCCATTGACATGTTTGAGTTATTTTGTATCCAGCTACTTCACCGAAGCTGTTTATCAGGTTTAGGAGTTCTCTGGTGGAATTTTTAGGGTCACTTATATATACTATCATATCATCTGCAAAAAGTGTCATTTTGACTTCTTTCCAATTTGTATCCTCTTGATCTCCTTTTGTTGTCAAATTGCTCTGGCTAGGACTTCAAGTACAATGTTGAATAGGTAGGGAGAAAGTGGGCAGCCTTGTCTAGTCCCTGATTTCAGTGGGATTTCTTCCAGCTTCTCACCATTTACTTTTATGTTGGCTACTGGTTTGCTGTAGATTGCTTTTCTTATTGTTTTTCTTTTTTTTTAATTAGGTATTTTCCTCATTTACATTTCCAATGCTATCCCAAAGACCCCCATACCCAACCCCCACTCCCCTACCCACCCACTCCCCCTTTTTGGCCCTGGCGTTCCCCTGTACTGGGCATATAACGTTTGCAAGTCCAATGGGCCTCTCTTTCCAGTGATGGCCAACTAGGCCATCTTTTGATACATATGCAGCTAGAGACAAGAGCTCCGGGGTACCGGTTAGTTCATATTCTTGTTCCACCTATAGGATTGCACTTCCCTTTAGTTCCTTGGGTGATTTCTCTAGCTCCTCCATTGGGGGCCCTGTGATCCATTCAATAGCTGACTGTGAGCATCCACTTCTGTGTTTGCTAGGCCCCGGCATAGTCTCACAAGTCACAGCTCCTCGTTGGGTTGATTCTTTGAATAGTTCTTGTTTCCACTTGGTTGATTTCCTCCCTGAGTTTGATTATTTCCTGCCATCTACTCCTCTCTGGTGAATTTGCTTCCTTTTGTTCTAGAGCTTTTAGTGTGTTGTTAAGCTGCTAGTGTGTTCTCTCTCTAGTTTCTTTTTGGCCGCATTCAGAGCTATGAGTTTTCCTCTTAGAAATGCTTTTATTCTGTCCCATTGTTTGGGTATGTTGTGGCTTCATTTTCATTACACGTTACAAAGTCCTTATTTTCTTTCTTTATTCCATCCTTGACCAAGGTATCATTGAGAAGTGTATTGTTCAGTTTCCAGGTGAATGTTGGCTTTCTATTATTTATGTTTTTATTGAAGATCAGCCTTAGTCCATGGTGATCTGATAGGATGCATGGGACAATTTCAATATTTTTGTATCTGTTGAGGCCTGTTTTTTGACCAATTATATGGTCAATTTTGGAGAAGGTACCATGAGGTGCTGAGAAGAAGGCATATCCTTTTGTTTTAGGATAAAATGTTCTGCAGATATCTGTTAGATCCATTTGTTTCATAACTTCTGTTAGTTTCACTGTGACCCTGTTTAGTCTCTGTTTTCATGATCGGTCCGTTGGTGAAAGTGGTGTGTTGAAGTCTCTCACTATTATTGTGAGAGGTACAATGTGTGCTTTGAGCTTTACTAAAGTTTCTTTAATGAATGTGGCTGCCCTTGCATTTGGAGCATAGATATTCAGAATCGAGAGTTCCTCTTGGAACATTTTACCTTTGATGAGTATGAAGTGTCCCTCCTTGTCTTTTTTCATAACTTTGGGTGGGAAGTCAATTTTATTAGATATTAGAATGGCTACTCCAGCTTGTTTCTTCAGACCATTTGTTTGGAAAATTGTTTTCCAGCCTTTCATTCTGAGGTAGTGTCTATCTTTTTCCCTGAGATGTGTTTCCTGTAAGCAGCAAAATGTTGGGTCCTATTTGTGTAGCTAGTCTGTTAGTCTATGTCTTTTAATTGGGGAGTTGAGCCCATTGATATTAAGAGATATTAAGGAAAGTAATTGTTGCTTCCTTTTATTTCTGTCGTTAGAGTTGGCATTCTGTTCTTGTGGCAGTCTTCTTTTTGGTTCATTGAGGGATTACTTTCTTGCTATTTCTAGAGCGTGATTTCTGTCCTTGTATTTTTTTGTTGTTGTTGTTTTTGTTTTTGTTTTTTTTTTCTGTTATTATCCTTTGAAGACCTGGATTTGTGGAAAGATAATGTGTGAATTTTCTTTTGTCATGGAAAACTTTGGTTTCTCCATCTATGGTAATTGTGAGTTTGGCCAGGTATAGTAGCCTGGGCTGGCATTTGTGTTCTCTTAGTGTCTGTAGAACATCTGTCCAGGCTCTTCTGGCTTTCATAGTCTCTGGTGAAAAGTCTGGTGTAATTCTGATAGGCCTGCCTTTATATGTTACTTGACCTTTCTCCCTTACTGCTTTTAATATTCTATCTTTATTTTGTGCATTTGTTGTTCTGATTATTATGTGTCGGGAGGAATTTCTTTTCTGTTCCAGTCTATTTGGAGTTCTGTAGCCTTCTTGTAAGTTCATGGGCATCACTTTTTTTAGGTTTGGGAAGTTTTCTTCTATAAGTTTTTGAAGATATTTGCTCACCCTTTGAGTTGAAAATCTTCATTCTCATCTGCTCCTATTATCCGTAGGTTTGGTCTTCTCATTGTGTCTTGGATTTCCTGGATGTTTTGAGTTAGGATCTTTTTGCATTTTCCATTTTCTTTGATTGTTGTGCCGATGTTCTCCATGGAATCTTCTGCACCTGAGATTCTCTCTTCCATCTCTTGTATTCTGTTGCTGATGCTCGCATCTATGGTTTCAGTGTTCTTTGCCTGGGTTTCTATCTCTAGCCTTGCCCCACTTTGGGTTTTCTTTATTGTGTCCATTTCCCTTTTTAGGTCTTGGATGGTTTTATTCAATTCCATCACCTGGTTGGTTGTGTTTTCCTGCAATTCTTTAAGGGATTTTTGTGCTTCCTCTTTAAGGTCCTCTACCTGTTTAGCAGTGTTCTCCTGTATTTTTTCAAGTGAGTTATTAAAGTCCTTGTTGTCCTCTACCATCATCATGAGATATGCTTTTAAATCTGCATCTAGCTTTTCCGGTGTGTTGGGGTGCCCTGGACTGGGTGAGGTGGGAGTGCTGTGTTCTGATGATGGTGAGTGGTCCTGGTTTCTGTTAGTAAGATTCTTATGTTTACCTTTCACCATCTGGTAATCTCTGGAGTTACTTGCTATAGTTGTCTCTTGTTAGAGATTGTTCCTCTCGTGATTCTGTTAGCCTCTATCAGCAGACTTGGGAGACTACCTCTCTCCTCTGAGTTTCAGTGTTCAGAGCACTCTCTGCAGGCAAGCTCTCCTCTTACAGGGAAGGTGCACAGATATCTGGAGTTCGGAAGGCCTTCCTGGCCGAAGATGAAGGCCCAAAACAGGACCTGTCCCAGAAGCTATGTTGCTTCGGCCTGTCCCAGAAGCTGTTACCTTCTGTAATCCACACTCTCACCTGCACAAACTAGTCTCAAAGGGATCCAGGAACCAAGATGGCTCCCCAGGTGCTCCTGCAAAGCCCTCCCGGGCATGGCTGACAACTCTCCTCTGACAGGGAAGGTGCCCAGATTCTGGATCCCGAAAAGGGGGCTGCCTCAGAAGCTCTGTGGCTCTCGTCCACACTCTTACCTGTGCAGACTACTCTCAGAGGAGTCCAGGAACCAAGATGTCTCCCACCGATCCTATTTAGAAATTTTTAAAATATACTTACTGATAATAAAATTTATCTCCTAGAAACACTCATAATCTTTTATGTGTAAACTGATTGTTAGACAATGCACACAAATGTACAATGCATTTTAAATACTCTTTCACTATATCAGGTGATATTTCATAAGGGCTTTTGAATATATTTCTTAATGATTCATTATTAATATCTTAAGCTATTTTACTATGCTTATTTTTCATGTTTTGAAACAATTTATTATTCATCATTATATGTAGAATCCTCAGTTATGGATAGTATTAAATATTCATTAATGATATTTTAGGGTATGAAAAGATATGAATATAAATGTTGAACAATTTTTATGTAGTATTTGATTCTCAAAATGCTCAATATTATTTTGTTTGAGTGTAAAATGCATTTAAATAATAAAAATGATTAAATTTGTACTTCAAGAGGAGAGAACCAGGGCACAGTCATAATCATGTTAGAGCAAACCTAAGCTGCAATAGTGTAAAGTACTCAATGTCTTATATCTGGGATCTACTCCCTCTCTTCTGGGCTCTTTTAAAGGGCTTGAGTCACTTCTTCACTCTGCCCTGTACAGCACATAGATCTTGTCTTCTAGGCTCAGGCTGGCTCCACTCCATACTTGTTCTTGGAACTCATGCCTAGGTACTGCATCTACAAATGCTGGGGGTCTTTCAACTGGATAGCACTTTCACCCATAGCCTTTCCTAGACTCCAAGACTCCAGAACTGCTCTCCAATGCCAAGCCTCATCTGTTCTCCCCTAATTACCTTCAAAACCAGAACCACCTGGGTAAATCTTTCACTACCAAGTTCAGCTGCTAATCTTGGAATACAGCTTCTTTGGATTCTGAGAGAACACTTTACAGATGACTTCATCTCAATAATGCTGGTCTCTTAAATGTAAATCTGCTGATTCTTAAGTCCCAGCTGACCTGTATTGATATTTCAGGAAAGCAAAGGTTTCACTTTACTTGTTCTGGTGACTTGTTCATCAGAGCTGAATCTTTAACTAAAACCTGAACCATGAAGTCTTAACTCAAATGGCTCAGTAGACTCTTGGCTTCCCTCTAAAGCATCACAAGCCACGCCTCCATCATTTGAACTGCTCTCAACACTTCCAACCTCCAATAGAACATACCACTGTTCTCTCCTTACTCAATGGATTCTCTAGCTCAAATTTCCAAAGGCCTTCCACAATCCTCCCTAAAACATTATCAGGCCCATCAAAGCAAAAGACCACTATGCCAGTATCAGCTTATGTCTTGGTGATTTATTTTTTTTGCTGTGGTGAACCAGGTACACCAGCCCAGGGATGGAACTGCCCATAATAGAATGGCACTCCCCCATTAATCAATAATTAAGAAAATGCTCTACAGGCTTACCTGTAGCTCAATCTTATTGAGGCTTTTTCTCAACCCATAGTCCCTATTCTCAGATGACTTTAGCAATTGTCAAGTTTTCACAAAACTGTCCAAACTCTCCAAGACACACACATACACAGACTTACACACAATCACACACAAATTCCAATCCCACAGTGTTTTCTTTTACTAGTAACAGAGGAAAACCCCTCTTCAATATATTTTAAGTATTTTTATTTACATTTCTCCCATCCATGAGAACTTCATTGTTCTTTAATGAGTCTAAGTTCCTTGAATGTTAGCAAAAAGTAAATGAAAGAAAAGTTTAAAGGTAGATACTAGAGATGTATTGAGTTTCTGGAAGGCTTGCCTAACATGCTTTGAGCACTCTCCATCACCACACTCTGTTAAGAGACTACAGTGCTTGGAATTTGTGTCCCACCACTTAGGAGGTAGAGGCAAAAGGTCTCTGATGCTCACACACATCTAAGATACATATACATTTCTGGGGTAGTCTGGATTATAGGAGACCATGTTTCAGTTTACCAAAACACATATAAAGACTCAGCAGGTTGTATTTACATATTAGGAATCTATACCCATACTCGTATGTTCACATGTATATATGTAATTGTGTTTCTCTCTCTCTCTCTCTCTCTCTCTCTCTCTCTCTCTCTCTCTCTCTCTCTCTCTCTCTCTGTGTGTGTGTGTGTGTGTGTGTGTGTGTGTGTGTGTGTGTGTGTGTGTGTATTTGTAAAAAAGAAATAGAAGCACTGCATTTGATGTGGATCAGGGGTACATACATGGCAAGGGTTGGAATGAGATAAAGGAAATGTTATAAATATATTTTAATTTAAAATATTAGCGATTAATAAAAAGGGGGAATAAGTAAATGACTCTACAGCTCAGAGCACTGTCTGCTCTTTCAGGGTACCATACTTGGGTTCCCAGGACCACTTTAAGGTAGTTCACAAACCCTTGTAACTCTAGATTCAGGGGATCCATCACCTTCTTCTGGCTTCCCTTGGGATTCCACTCATACAGAGATAGAAATGCACAATTAAACATTTTAAATATAAATATTAACAGAAAATTGAAAGACAATGTTGAAAATATTATGTGGCTTAACTCCACAGTGGAGTGTTTGTCTTCAAACTAACAAAGGTGTTTTTTATTTTGTTTTAATTTCTTGAGTTTTCTATTTCAGGACTCTGATCCCAGAGAAAGTCTGTTTCCAAGCAAGATGTAGTTTTTTATAGCTCAATGATTATTACTGGAAGTGATCCTAGGATGTTCCACAGTGCAGTATTCAGGTACTTTGTATCATAAACACAGTGTTAAGATTGACACATCAAAGAAGGGGAGAAGTGGAGTTCCTTTTATTGATACAAACAACAACAACAACAACAACAACAACAACAAATCAACCAGGTTTCATCTCAAAATAAATTAAAAAAAATTATTCTGGAGCTAAATAGAATAAGCCATGTTTTGAAAAAAGATTTAGAATACTCCAAATTTCATATTTCAACATAAAAGCAGTTTCATAATGTTTTTTTTGTTAAGAAGTTTTTTAAAAATCTTAAATTAAAGCAGTTCTTAGATACACAGGTAAAAATTTAAAAATATTTACTTTGCTGAAAAAGTTAATGGATAGGTTTAGAAAAGCTGAAAAATCTCTCATATCAGCTTCAGATGCCATCTGAGAACATTCTAAAGCCTTTTGATTTTTGGGAGTAGTGTTTTTAATTTAATACACTATAAGATTTAAAAATAAATCTGATAGGATATTAGGTCCTGCTTTATTTGTTAGTGACAGGATGTTAGGTGGGACATGTGGGGAGAGACAAGACATGGCTATTAAATACCCTAAAGCTTCCCCAAGTCAACTCTGTTCATTCTCCTGCCGGATTCATTCCATCCTCCTCATGTCACTGCATGCAGTCAGTCAGTCAGCCTCTGCAGTCACTGAATCTTCCCAGGAATTACTTCATAGCCCTTCTCACTGAGATGATGTACATTAAAAAGAATTCATGAAGAAATTCAGAAAGAAACTCCTCTATCATCTTATTAGAGTCTGAGAGGAAGACAGGCCTGCTATAAATCCCAGAAAATACTAGATGAGGAAGGAGATAAGGAGAGAGAGTCATGTTTTTAGAGTTAGGGGCAGCAATGGAGGTCTGCAAACATAATAGAAAATGCAGGTAGGGTCTACAGAAGACAAGAGCAAAAAGCCTAGAATATCTTAGTTGGCATGTTTAGAATTTACACAGGTATTAGAGAGAGAATGGGTAAAGACTGCACTTACAACTTTGAGTTAGAACCCAGGCAA
Source organism: Mus caroli (assembly GCF_978045245.1). Classification (NCBI taxonomy): domain Eukaryota; kingdom Metazoa; phylum Chordata; class Mammalia; order Rodentia; family Muridae; genus Mus; species Mus caroli. The sequence goes on along the minus strand of NW_028227259.1, from coordinate 98,062,549 downwards.
CAGGCTGGTTCGGTAGTGAAGATGACTGAGCAACAGGTAGGAGGAAAGTGTAAGAACAGCAGCTTATTAAGGGGATGATCACTCCTCCCATGTCCTTGGAGTATCCTCAGGTGAACCAGCTCTCCTGTGGGATGGTCTACTTGGCCAAGTGATTGACAAGTCAACTTGGATTAACTCCTAAGATAAAGGGATAATGCAATGTAATGTTCTAATCTTTGGTACAGAGTACAGTGACAGGTTTCTTTCAGGGTCAGTGGTCAAACTCATATCCTATTCTATGTTCAAGAGAAAGTAGCTTTCTTTTAACAACTGTTAAGAAACCCAGTTCCTCTGCCTGATTCCTAGTAAGACCAGTGATACTTGCTGTGATGAAATACCCACAAAGAGGCAGTATATCTGGAAAAAGAACTTCCTTGTCTCAAAGTTCAAGGGAATACTGTTCATCACATCACGGAAGACACAGTTGCAAGAGTAAGAATGATCAGGATGTGTACACAGGCAATGATCAGAGAGAAGTCAAGGGTCATAGTTAATTTGCACTCTCTTTCTTATCCTGTTATGACCCTAGCAAATGGGGTGTTGACCTCAGCCTATGAAATAGCACCTCCACATTCAGACTGGAGCATCTGCCCAAAACTTCTTTTCACAAAACCATCAGGTATATTTCCTTGATTATTCTAAAGGACACCAATGTGACAATGTTAACCATTATGTAAATGCTACTTCTGTTGTTGTTTGATTGTTTTTGATTTTTGAGAATTTGTCTGTGTAGCTTTGGCTGTGCTTGAACTCTGCAGACCAGGTTAGCCTACAACGCTCAGAGCTCTTTTTGCCTCTCTGCCTTATGATGGTGGTATTGAAGGTATGCCTTATCAAGCCCAGCCCCCTAAATGGTTCTTAACACTCAAAGTAGAACATTAGATGTTTATATTAAAGTTGGAGGAAAGATACAAGGCTCTGGCCAAAAGCATTAAATATTTCTAAGGATTTGATTTCTTAGAGCCCTAGCAAGTCAGCAATTGGAATCTTCACAGGTGAGAACAAGTTGGACTTTCTAGTAACAAAGATTCAAACCACCAGACCTTCAAACTTTAACTCAATCCATAAACTAACTCTCCTGGATTCCAAGATACCATCTTCTTAGGTGATTAGAGCCTGTCTAGTTGACAGACAATCTCTTTTGCCAAAACCTTACACATCCTCCCAATGCCAATCAAAAATATCCACTCATCTACATTTGGTGTTTAGGTTCGGTGTGATGGCTAAGCATGTTGATGGGATTTAGAATCTCTATGGAAACCCACCTGTTTCCTAAAACCTGTGACTGAGCAGGAAGGTGAACCAATTTAAATGGGAGTGGCACCATCTAATGGGCTAGAGGCCAGGACTGAATGAAAGAGAGAAATCAAGCTGAGCACAACATTCTCTTGGCTTCCTGTTAGGATACACAATGACCAGGCCTCTCCTCTTTCCACAAGTCCTTTCCCAAAATACCATGCTGGAGAGTATCCCAAGAACAGTTGGTTAAAGAAACCTCTTTCTGTTTTAAATTACTTCTTGTGAGTGTTCTGGGGACAGCAGTTGTTATTAAAGCAAGTAAGGGTCAGAGCCTGATGTTTGAGAGACCTAAAAATCCAAGTGTGGTCACTCTTCCCTAATAAGTCAATTAAACAAGAAAGTCATCAGATCAGGAGATATGAGTTTACTGAGGATTTTCTGTGCAAGGACCCAGAACAAGAGTTCTAGTAATAATCCCTGGGTATCTGGGTAGAAATGCCAAAAGGAAGCACTGGTTCCTTATCTGCTGGGAGAACATTCTTGCCTGAGGACCATATGGGAAAATGTGATCAAAACTCCAGTGCAGATACAAATCTCTTTTTGTGAAGCACTTTTATTATCAGATACTGGCATTTTAATCAGTTTAAAATGAGTTACATCTATTGCTCAATTTTCTTCAGCCCATCTTCTAAATCAGTGGTTCTCAAAATATGTAACAGGACTCATTTGATTTACCATATTAAATATCTTGCATATCAGACATTTATACTAAAATTTATAGCAATAGCAAATAGGAGTTAAAAACTAACCATTAAATAACTTTTTGGTGGGGGTTCCCACAACAATGGGAAGTGCATTGAAGAAGGGTCACAGCACTAAAGAAGGTTGAAACCCACTGGTCTAGAACGTCTTCCCCTTTCATCCCTGCCAGGATAGTCACAGGGAAGAAGCTTCTAGTCTATACAGGCAGGTGAGAAGAGAGTCTGTCCTGTGGACTGCATCACAGCTCTGGGAAATGTGATGAGCAGGAGAAACACCAGGATCTAGAATCAAAAGAAAAAGCCACAGAAGTTGTCTTGATAAATGTAGAATAAGAGGTCGATGTATACATCTGTATCTGTGGACTTGTAATAAATGTATGGGGTAAACAATTTTCTTCAATATTGAAACATTTTCAATCACAACTTTTTTCTTCTCCTCCCAAACTCCTACATATTCTTCTACACATGTCTTCAGCTTCATGACCAGTTTTCTGCTTAGTTGTTATTGGGCCCATATATGTTTTGTATACACATACTTCTTTATAAATATAATTGTTTGAGTCTAAAATATAATCGTGAGCACGATTTTTTTTACAAAGGGTATAAAAGACTCAAAAAGGCAAATCTAGTTCTTGCCAAACTGGCCTCTTATCCAGCACGCCTTGGAGCCAAGTGTACATTTAAGATGTCCAGGTTTTAGTTGCAGATTTTTCCTCTGAATTCACAAGATTTGCCTTTCACTGATCTGAATAGATCTAACTCTTTTTACATGTTCAGAGCAGTGCTTTCTTGTCTGGTCCAAGGTAGAGATGGACAAATGTTGGGCATTGGACTATACACAGACAGTCTGGTCTCTAGTTGAGCTGAGGTCTGAACCGCTGGACCCAGTCGTGATAATTCACATACCTGGGACAGAAGGATAATTCTCATGCTCCTGGAACTCTGGCTCCTAAGTTACCTCCCCCTCAGCCTGCACAGGAGAAGCATGGTTAGTAGTCACATAGGCAATGTCCCAACCTTTTGACCTTCGGGCTAAACTCCTCCTCAGTTACCTAGCAACAGTAAAGACCATAAGAGGGGTTGCTTGGCCCCACCTTGCTCTCTTACTCCCCTAAACTCCTCTTACTCTCTAACACCTCTCCTCTCCTCTCCTCTCTCCTCTCTCCTCTCTCCTCTCATTCCCTTACTCTCTGCCTCTTACTCTCTAGCCTTTTTTCTGTCTCTCTCTTTCCTCTTTCCCCTTTGTCTCCTCTTGGCCATAACTGGTCTCTCTCTCTCTCTCTCTCTCTCTCTCTCTCTCTCTCTCTCTCTCTCTCTCTCTCTCTCTCTCTCTCTCTCTCTCTCTCATCTCCCTTCTCCCTGCCTTTCTAAACTAAAGCTCTAAAACCATAGACTGTCTCTGTTCATCAGGGCCCCCTGAGCTTAGATGATGGGATAAGCTTTCTCCTAATGAGCCGTTTCTAATCTCCTAATGGAAGGCCTTCCTGTGCTCTAGTCAAGGCCCGCCTTCCTGTGCACCAGTCATGGCCCACCTTCTTGTGCTCCAGTCAAGGCCCCCTGTGCTTACTCTAGCCTGTGTGGGAACCTCTCTCCCTAAGCCCTCTCTCCCATAAACTGGGGGCAAAAGGGTGTTGTCCCAGGGCACTGATCAGGGACTGCCCCTTGTCCACACACCCTTGAGTGGGGTCAATGGCTTAGATGCTCACCTGGGGCAGAGTGGAAAGAGTCTGGCAGCCCTCCCACGTTTGCCTGCCCAGAGCATAGGAGGGAATCTGGCCAGAAGTGGGCTATCCTCTCTCCCCTGGCCCCTTTTTAGTTCCCACAGACAAAGAGAAAGAAAAAACTATGTAGTGCACAGGACTGTCATCAGGGTTGTACCTGCTTCTCTTCTCGTCTCACCCAGGTTCCCCTCCCCCAACATGCTTCCCTTGCAGCTATGACCCCAGATTCTGTTTTATGCTGTCATGTTAGTTGTCACCCCAACATATTCTTGAAGTGTGACAGATACATTATGAGTTACATTGAGAGAAGCAATTTCCAAAGAATTTGAGTAAGGAATTTCCACAAGAGTCTCAGGTATTGCTTCTTCAGTCCTACAAGAGCCTGCCATGTAAACACAGCTCTCTCTCCATTCAATTAGTGAGCATTTCCTGAAGCAAGACTCAGTTAGAGGTACAGTAGATATGATGGGAAAGCATAGGATTTTTGTCTTTACTCTGTATTCCCTGGACCAGGTGGCCTCTCTATAAGATACATATTACCATATGGGTGTTCTGTGAATGTAGAAAAGGCATTTGGATTTGGGACATGCTGTCCTAATCAGTTTTCTGCTGTGTGACAAAACAATCTGACCAATAGTAACTTGAGGAGACAGGATTTTTTTCCTCTTATATCCCTCAGGTCCCAGTCCTTAACTGAGGGGCATTAGAGCAGGACGGTAACCAGGAACCTGAAGGGGTATACTAGAGAAAGAATTTTGGCTCTCATTGGTCCCTTTCCTCCATGTGGGATAACTTATCTAGCCTCAATAGAAAATTATGTACCTTGATAAGCTAATGTGTGTTTATCTGAGGCCTCCCCTTCTCTGATGGAAAGCCAAATAAACTTCCCCAATTTTTTTTTTTTGATCATGTTTTTTTTTTTTTTTTTTTTTTGGTGTTTATAGAGACATATTTTCTCTGTGTAGCCCTCTCTGTCCCAGAACTCACTCTGTAGACCAGGCTGGCCTTTCCATCAGAAATCTGCCAGCCTTTGACTCCAAAGTGCTGGGATGAAAGGCATGCACCACCACTGCCCGGCTTGGTCATGATTTTTTATTGCAGAAATAGAAACACTAAGTAAGATAATAAATTTGGTTTGTAAGTTCCACTAAGTTCATACAATGCAATTAGTAGTAATGAATTGTGATTTTTCTGTCTTAGAAAATACATGTTATTTTGAAGAATGATCCCTACTGGCTGGGAGTTCAGGTAGTAGGTTCTTTAATTCTCTGAACCAATCCTGTAACCAAGATCAACTCAGTTTCCAGTAGGGGGCAGCACTGACACAGAGTAAAAATGATGCCTCAGGTGGTTGTGTGTTCTCACCAAGGGCTAGGTTGAGATGCTTCCATACACCACCACCCTCTCCCCAGCTCTTGCAACCATGATTAATTTGTACTCGAAAATATAACTAGATGGATATCCATTAGAAATGAAGGTAACAAAAGCTGAGCTTGTACTGATCCTTCTGGCAGTGGGAAATGGGCTGCAATGTCCTTATGTGTCATCAAGGTTGTTTAGCTCACCTGGGTCTCAGGGTGATTTTATTCCACGTTTCTTCTTTGGATTCTTCTGCCTTTCCTGGCAGCACACCTTGGTCCTTCAGGAAACCATTGATAAGAAATGCCCTTCCCTCTCCCTCACTTTTGCTCAGTGTTCCCCAGTTCAGAGTAAGAGGAACTTCCTCTTAAGGCTATAGCTCTTGGGTATGAAATACTTTCTTACTTCAAGAAAAAGATAAGGGGCACAGTCACAATCAGATTAGAAGGAAACCAAATTGCAGTAGAGTAAATTCTTCAATATTGTCCACTCCTAATTGCTCCTGGTTGAAGAATATCATTAATAGTGTCAGGGTCCGCGATGTTATTGTAAGAGGTGACTACTTCCTGAACAGAACCCCATAGCTCATGCATTAAGATCAACACTAAATGGGCTTCATGAAACTGAAAATCCTCTGTAAGGCAAATGACAGCATCAATAGGACAAAACGGTAGCTTATAGAATGGAAAATTAACTTTACTGAATGTATATTTGACAGAGTGCTGATATCCAAACTGTATAAACACCTCAAGAAATTAAACATCAGCAAACCAAATACCCCATTTACAAAAGGGGTGCAGAGGTCAACAGAGAATTTTTAAAAGAGGAATCTCTAATGGTCAAGAATCACTTAAAGAAATATTTACTATTCTAGTCAAATGCAAACTGAAAAGACCCTAAGACACCATCCTATACACATCATCATTGCTAAGATCAAAACTCAAGTAACAGCACATGCTAATGAGGATGTGGAGCTAGGTATACCATCCCATTGTTGTGAGAAGTGTGCAAACTTGTACAACAAATTTGGAAATTAATCTGGGTGTTTCTCCGAAATAATTCTACTTCAAGACCCTGTAATACCTACCACTCCTGGGAATATATTGAAAATATGTTCCCCCAGAGCATATGGACACTTGCTAAAGTACATTCATAGCACATTTATTCATAATAACCTGAAGCTGAAAGCAGCCCACCTGTCCAGCACCCATTGAATGAATAAGGAAAATCTTGTATCTTTATGCCATGAAATACCAATCAAAAATAAGGACTGTTTTATAATTTTCAGGCCAATGGGGAAAACTGGAAAATATCATTGTGAGAGAGGTAACCCAGACCCAAAAGAACTTGCATAGTGTATACTCAGTGATAAGTGAATATTACCCATAGAGTACAGGATAAATATACTATAATCCAAACACCCAAAGAAGCTAAGAATCAGTAGGGCCCAAGGTAAGATGATGATTGAATATCACTCAAAAGGGGAAATGAAAAGTATATCAATAGTGTTTGATTAGTGGGAACTATATGGGAGAGGGTATGGGGACAGGAGCAGTTTTGGGAATCAGGTGTGTTGGGAAGAGCTCTCTCCAAAGGACTGGGAGAGGGAAAATCCATCCATGTGGGGGCATCTCAGGAAGAAGCCAGAGACCTGGGTTGGGGCAGGCTGCTGGGAGGATAAGGGAGTGACCTTGGCTGAGACCCTACTAACTGGAGATAAAGACTGAAGTGGCCACCTCCTGTAGCCTATCAGGATTTCCAATGGAGGTAGGGAGACACCATCCTTCCCACAATAACTTCCATCCACCATTTTCGCTGCCTACAAGATATACAATCTAAAAGCTGGAGCAGAGATTGAAGGAGTATCCAACCACAGAGTGGACAAACTTGAAACCTACCTCATGGAAGAGAGCCAAACTCTGACACTCATGATGATACTTGGTTATGCTTAAGGACAAAAGCCTAGCAGAAGTTTCATGTGATTAGTTTACAGTTCATAGCATACCTTCAGTCACTTCCACCCCTCTCAATCACTCCCTATCCTCTTCCACACTTTGCTTCCCATTCTCCTCAGAAAAGGAGAGACCTCCCATGGATAAATGTTAGCTTATCAAAGTGCATCTTTTTCAATTAAGGCTAGACAAGGCTGCCAAAGTTAGGGAAAGTGATCAAAAGTTAGGCAGCAGTCCGTAACAGCCCCCTGTCCTGTCGTTTCAGTGCCATATGAAGGCCAAGCTTCAGAACTGTTAAATATGCGTAAGGGGCCTTGGTCTGTCTCATGAAAGTTCTCTGGTTGGTAGTTCAATCTCAGTGATCCCAACTGTGGCTAGGTAGCTTGATTCTGTAGGTTTTTCTTTTGGTGTCCTTGACCTCTCTGGCCCCTTCAATCCTTCCTCCCCGTCTTCTACAAAATTCCCCGAACTCTGTTTAGCTGGGGTCTCTGTGTGTATTTCTATCTATGACAGTGTATTTCCTCTCCAAGGACAGCTGTGCTAGGCTCCTGTCTGCAGAATATCATTAGTGATGTCAGAGCTCTTGAACAGATTGGAAAAGGTGATGACTTCCTGAACACCCATGGCTCAGGCACTCAGTTCAACAATTAATAAAAGGGACCCCATTAACCAGAAAGTTTTTTGGATGACAATGGACAGCATTAGTATGCCAAAACAGCAGCCTATAGATGAAAAAAAATATCTTTACGAACTTTATATTTGTAAGAGTGTTGATATCCAAACAAAATAAATATCTCAAGGAACCAGATATCTACAAACCAAATACCCCATTTAAAAATTGGGTACAGTGCAAACTTTATATGCCTCAGTACAGGGGAACTCCAGGGACAAGAAGTGGGAGTGGGTGGGTAGGGGAGTGTGTGTGTGTGTGGGGGGGAGAGTATGGTGGACTTGAAATGTAAATGAAGAAACTATCTAATAAAAATAAAATAAAAAAATAAAAATTGGGTACAGTGGACAACAAAGAATTTTCAACAGAGGAATCTCTAATGGTCAAGAACCAATTCAAGACATATTCTACTTTCCTAGTCAAATGCTGATTGAAAGTACTTTCAGGGCACATCCTATAAACATCAGCAAAGCTAAGATCAAAAACTCAAGTAACAGTACATGCTGTTGAGAATGTGGAGTAAGGGAGACAGTCTTCCATTTCTGATGAGTGTGCCATCTTTTACACCACACTTGTAATTCTGTCTGGGTATTTCCCACAAATAATTCTACCTCAAAACCCAGTTATATCACTCCTGATCATATACTCAAAACATGCTTCCCCATAATACAAGGACACTTGCTCAACTACATTCATAGCACCTTTATTCATAATAGGCAAAAAGTGGAAACAACCCACCTGTGCCTCAACCATAGAGTTGATAAAGAATATCTTGTACATTTATGCCATGGAATATTGGTCAACTCTTAAAAATAAGGAATATGTAATTTTCAAGAAAATGGATGGAACTGGGAAATAGCATTCTGAGTGAGGTAACTCAGATCCAGAAGAACTTGCATGGTATGTAGTCACTGATAATGGGTTATTACCCATACCGTACAAGATGACCATGCTACAATCCAAGCACCTAAAGAAGCTAAGAAACAATAGGGCCCAAGGTAAGGTGATTGAATCTCACTCAGAAGGGTAAATAAAATCTCTATCAGTAGTGATTGATGAGAGGGAATTGTATGAGAGAGGGTAGATGGACAGGAACATTTTGGGGTATCAGGTGTGGTGGGAGGGGTTGTGGGGTTGATAGGTTTGAGACATAGAAAAGCAATCCATGTGGAATCATTATAGGGACAAGCCAGAGAGCTGGGATGGAACAGGCTGCTGAGAGTATATGGGAATGACCGTGGCTGAGACCCCAGCAGATGAGTATAAAGAGATGAAGTAGCCATCTCTTCTAGCCAGGCAGGATTTCCAATGGAGGGAGGGGGACACAAACCCACCCACAAATATCTCCATCCAATATTTTCCCTGCCTACAAGATATGCAGGGATAAAGATCAAGCAGAGATTGAAGGAATAAACAACCAATGATTTACCAAACTTGAGACCTACCCCATGGAAGAGAGCCAAACTCTGACACTCTCAATGATACTTGGTTATGCTTAAGGACTGAAGCCTTGCATACTGTCTTGTGAGTGTCTTCATCCAGCACTTGATGGCAACACATGAATACCCACAGCCAAACATTAGGCAGAATTCTGGTAGTCTTGTGGAAAGATCAGAGGAAGTTTAGAGGGAGCCAGATGGTGAAGTGATCAGCCAGGATTTTTACCAATTCCACCAAACACCAGAGCATATGGACCCAGTCCCTCCTGGAAGACAGAGTATGTCATGAAGCATGTAGGCAACCCTCCCTTCATGGATCACATTTCTCAGGAGAACCTCAGGGCACACTGTCTGTTGGCCACTTACAGACAAGAGAAATCCTTGCCACCTCATTCCCTAAGGCTCAATCAGTTTAAAAGTCATATTGTTCCACCAATGATATTGTGCCTAGTTGTTGTATAAAAACTGTCCAATGGGGCTGTGTGGAATCGACACCTCTTCTTGAGGAGCAGGACAACCCCAACAAACCGGAACAATAAATTTCTCTTGCTTTTTAATTGATCACTGACTCCGAGTCTTTACTTAGCAGTCTCTAGTAGCTATGGGTCGTCAATGTCTTACAATGGGGTCAAGTATACCAGAAGGAGCCCTACAGAGCTAAGCCATTCGGACCCATTGGGCGTTCAGAGAGACTGAACCAACCAAAGAGCATGCCATAGCCTAGACCTAGGCCTTCTACAGACATGGAACAGATGTGCAACTTGGTCTTAATGTGGGTATCCTAAAAATGAGATTGGGGGTTGTCTGGTTTTGAACTTTGTCTCTTCATTTGGAACCTTTTTGACTTGTCTGGTTTAGAGAGAGAGGATGCATTTAATCCTGATGCAGCCTGGTGTGTCAGAGTTGCATGGCACCTCTTAGGGGTGGGGAATGGGTGCGTTTCTTTCTCTGGGGAGAATGGGAGAAGGAAATGAGGGGAAATGGTAGAGGGTAGGACTTGGTGGAAAGAAAAGGCAGGAGGTGATCAGGTGGTAAAGTGAATACACAAATGAATTAATGAAAACAAAAAGGAATGATCAACAGGGAGCTAGATGTGTTAGCATTTAAACTTGGCACAAACTGAATAGAAACAAGTTTTCCTGAAACATATTAACAACATATATTCTCATGAGTCACTTATAATTACACTAAATAATCAGGAAATTTGCAATTATTTTGATATAAAATAAAGTTCTGAACATTGGTGTGAAGCTTTGTATCTATAGTGAGTATTTACTTATAACTGATAATTAGATTATGTCAATTTTACAAAGAATGTTGTTTCAGTCAGACATTTCCCTAAGACATAAATAGGCATGGTCATATTTATTTTAGTCCTTATCTCCCTCCATCTGTACATTGTTTCTTTCTCTTCTGTTATCAACATACCCTTAAATTTCATAATATAGAAATCGTCTAGGTGTTTTTGTTATTTTGATTTTTATTTACCTATTTTGCACAGTTTTTATTCCGTTCCTGATCAGGGATAAGATGAAGTCAAGAGACAGCACAAGGAAAGTGCTCAGGGACTCTAATTCCATGTCAAGAAGAAGTTTCTAGAATATTTATATTAGGTATTTGATAAGTACATAGAATGATATCGAGTTTCTGCTCTGAATTCTCAACCTATAGGGTGCTGAGATAACTGCTACATATTATCACACCCTGTTTAATGTAGTTCAGAGATCCTGTGAATGGCTAGGTAAACATTCTATGAAATGATGCACATCTAGTCCATTCTTGGATATTGGTATTGCATTGACAGATCTACATAGTGACTATCTAAAAAAACCAAACAATCAAGCAAACCAGCAACACACACATGTACACAAAATGTTTGAATTGAAATGAATTAAAGATAATGTCAAAGTCAAAAGCTTTTGTCCAAAAGAGACTCCTGATTCCTTGTGATTCTGTGTCCATAAGTGCGTTTACCATTGTCACACATGGGCCTGTAAGAATCATCCCTCATTTAGCAAGAGCCCTGGCTGCTCTTTCAGACAACTGGAGTTCAGTTCTAGACAACCACCTGGTAGCTGACAAGAATCTATACAAGGTTCTGATACCTTTGTCTGTCATGCAAGGATACATGCAACTAGAACAGGAATATACATAAATGTGTACAGAAATAAATGTTGTACAGTGACAAACTCCTAATTTCCTCTCACTAACCCATGGTGCAAGAGGTCAACTTCTGGAGCCCAGAGCACCCTACACTATTGCTCACCAATGGAGCACAAAGGATTTGCCTGAAACTCCACATGCTCTCTTCACAGAGCCACACAACTGCTACTGATCAACATCACCATTTTAATTAATTGGGCCATTTTTTAATTCTTTTGTGAAATTAAATCCATTTTTATAGACATCTTCAGCTCTTTGAATAGCTACATGTGTATTATGTGGATTTGTGCATGTGACAGGTGGGATCCACAGAAGATAGAAAGGAGGGTCCTAGCACCTGAAGCCTGAGTTCCATTTGACAGCCACCTGATTATTATTAGCTCTGAAACAGAACTTTGTTTCTATGCAAAACCAGCGTGTGCTCCTCACCTATGAAGAGTCTCTCTCCATCTATGGGATGTTTGTGTTAAGAATATGAAAGCATGTTAATTGTGTGAAAATCTCAGGTGAGTTCACTGGTCCTAAGGAACAAGGTCAGGAAACTGGACATTTAGACAGGGAGACGGGTTGTGGGGGGAAGACAGGAAGACGAGCCTGAGAGAGGTATGTTCCTTAATTTTTCTCTTCCTCTGTACTTTAGGCCAGCCTAGAAGTTCATATGTTTCCCACCATAGCTGATAACATTATCCACCTTCCCAAGATTATGACCTGGACTTCTTTCCAGAGGGCGATTGTTGCATAGTCTTTAAATTTACATGCTTTATTCAATTTGGACAATGGCGATGATATTTAAACAAAGAACTCATGTTTTCAGTGTTAAATAAATATAGAGTAACACATTGTTTTATTGAGAGGTTACTATACAGAAAGTAGATATAATGAGGAGGCCAAGGGTGATATTTTTCTCTCTTGTTTTGATTGCAAATGAAGGCTTAAAATACATTTTTTTTGTACAGTAAATGTTTTATGGAGAAGAGAGACCTGCATTTCACTGGATATCTTTAATTAAATATGGGTACTTCATAAAGTTTTGTTGGAAAAAGGAATTGGAATAAGACTTTAGGGACATGTGGCATAACAGATGAATATAGTGGTTCCATTAGTCATCTCTTTAAAGCTTTACAAAAAGGTCAAGATTACAGTGCCAGACTGGAAATCCTGTTTACTTTGCACTATGTTGTCTTCTTCACTTTAGGCATGTCTGATGGTTCCAAGGTGCCTTGTGCTTTGAATGTACTAGATGTTAATTATCTGTGATCCTTTTAATTCTCCTTCATAGTAGGTGTGTCTATGTTGCTCCCATTAGTTTAAATGTTTTGTGCATGTAACTGTTCAGCCACACAGGTGTGTTTTACATGTAGTTCAGGCAAAGGACAAGTGAAAGAAGTATCAAGAAAACTTTCATTTTAATGTAACATGTTAACTTCAACAAGACCTTTGCTTCATTCATGAAATATCAGTGTCTTTCCATTTCTCCACCCATTGAACCTTCCTGACCCTGAACCTGGTAGTGAGGTTGGTAACAGTCAAAGACCACACTGAGAGAACATCCAGGTTTATACGTATCCAGGTTTATAGGTATCCAGATTAGTTAGCCTGTTCAGGGAGAAGACATGTAACAATGACAAGCTGTGTTTCTGACTCCACTAGGCCCCTGTTCCCACAGTCCATCCAACTGTTCCCCATGTCAAGCTCCGTTTCCAAGATACCAGTCAATGAACATCCTTTAGTTTCTAACCATCTGAGCAGTGTCAGAAGCCACAGGCTCTGAGTTTCCCAGGTGAGAAATGTGTCACAACCCTATTGTTTATTTGAATCCAGAACTTTCCCAATTTATTGCCAGCAACAACAAGGTGTAGACACTTGGTCAAAGACCTGGTGCTCCCCACATGTATGGCAGATATATTTAGCAAAGTAGCTGTTCTTGGTCTGCCTAATTATCCTCAGTGTATCCATGAGATCCTGACAAAGTTGGGCAAATCTTTCTATAGAGACATGACCCAACTCATCATAGCACTCCAGAGGAGCAGGCTATTGTTCCACATTCATCTTGCCCCAGTTGGCTGTGTGCCACAAAAGGTCCTTCAGGATAGGCATGGAGAAGTCATTGCTGTAGAAGTTGACATTGGAGATCTGAGAGAATTGTTTGAATGCAGGTAGGAGGACACTGAGCTGGGAGTCCTTCATTCTACACCCCTGAAAATCCAGAGTCTCAAGAGTGCCTACCACTTTCATGAGGAGACTGCTCAGAGGTGTATGATTTAAATCAAGTAAGGGCACCCCTCTCAACTCCAGATGTTTTAGCTGAAGGAGGTTCTGACAGCAGTTGAAGGAATTCAAATCTCTCTGTGAAATCAGGGAGTAAGTAATGGAGAGGGTCTTCAATGATGTCATCAGGCACCTAGGGATAAAGTAGACAGATGGTTAGATCTTGCAAATAGTCTTGCAGGGGTTTGACTGGGATATACAAAGTTGTAGAAGGAACCAAGTACCCTAGTGTCAGTTTGACTAAATGGTCAAGGACATCATTTATGATGCTTCCTTTTGGAAACTGCTCAGTCATGTCAACCTCACAATTTATCTCATGGCCTTACTCTAAACCTGAAAACTAGTTTGTCCTCTAATCCCAGAAAGCACACAGAAGAAATTCCATCCCAATAAAATTCTGACAGTATCTCAATATTTGCTGTGGGCTCACTGAATCTGCATTATTCTCTCTCATTATTATCAAGTATGCAGTCATACTTGCTCTTATGACATCCCAAGCTCATCCTCATGTTCCATGCACTCAGCACTACTTAGGTTCAAAATATTTTACCCATGGTGACTGGGGGAAGATAGAAGGCTACTCTTCTAGTTCTGAGCATATAACTCAATTTCACACTGTGCTAATGAGTACCCTGACTCCTCACTACAGACTCCTCTTCCTTTCCATTTGATTATGTGGGCTTGATTCCAGAAAGAATGACATCCTCTTCTTACTAGTTCTGACCTACTCTTGACACCAAATCACTTCTCTATATCATGAGTGCTCATTTCAGATACTGATTTAACTTGTAAAATTTCCCTTGTATATCTCAGTGAACATGGAAACAAAAGACTTCTTTCAGAGTCTTATGAATCTCTAAATGTTTGTTCCTAGTGAATGACTGGCATCACGTTCCACTAATCTTTTAGATAAGACAGACAGATTTGCTGTGGTAGCTGATCCAACTGTCTATTCTTGCTTACCCTAGGACCTGATTCCTCTGGTCTCTGAGAAAATAGATGTAGAACATGAAGAGATGCAGGAGACAGTTGAATTTGCAGAACTGAGAAATAAACTTGTTGATACACTTGACTTTTCCAACTCTTGTTCTATTGATAAAAGGAAAGGTGGTCTTGTGAAGGGGTGCCAGGAAGACATTGTGAAGATTTCTCATCTGCCCTAAATAGGGGGCAAAATGTGCCAACTCTAACAGAGTCCATTCAGTATTTAGTTCTAACTCCATGATGTGCTCTGGATCAAAAACATGGAAGATCTGTCTGAGAGCTTTTATTGGCAGAGCCCAGATCTTCATCTTTGTACAGCAGAAATATAGGGATCCCTTTCTCTCCTGGGCCCATTTAAAAAACCATGCTTGTGCTTCATCAAGGCACGACCTGATGCACAGGTCAACTGTTACCTTCAGACGCTGCCTCACTGCATATCTGGAATGGACCTTCACGGCTTGCTTTTCATTCGAGATCTCTGCTGAACAGTCACTGTCCTCTGAATCACTGCATATGTTCCAGAAGTTATGGTGCACGTTTCGTAGGTCAAGAAACTCTAGTTTTTTCCTCATGTAGGTGAAATATAAGAATGATGGCAGACCCTGAATTAGCTTTTACTACCTATGTCTAAACTCGGCTCTCTTCTCTGCTAATTTGTATGTTTTCTTCAGGACTTGATATCCAAGTTGGACTCAGGCATGCTACAGAAGCTTTCCTGTGCTTCTGTACACATGAGTACTTTTCTTTCAGTAAGGTACACTTTGTTTCTCCTTACTTATATTCTAAGTTCTTGTGGGGATGTCAGGGATAGTCTCATTCTACTATGAGGCCACATTTACTCTAGTCCATATTCAAATCTAATCCATAGCCAACTGTGTTAGGTACAAATACCTGTCAAGAATGCTGTATCCCTGCCTGATGATGCCATCAGAAGCATCTGATCAATTTATGACAAAGCTAATCTCCCTGACAATGTCTAATGTGTACTCTTCTGCTTCCTTCTATAGTACTTGGAAATTGCTTACCTGGGGTGAAACCCTCTTGTTTGATGAATGTCTACTCCATCTAGCACAGCTTGCAATGTTTCCAGGTCAGGAGTCTTCATCAATGCCCCCACATGGAGACAGCGAAAAGGCCAGTCTATCACCAATGCCTTTATGAGCTTGATATGTCTGCCATCAAAGGCCTCCTTGAACAGTGCTGGGAAGAGTCCATGGGCCATCTCCTCCAGATAAGATGTGCCTAGAGCCTCCTCTTTCACCAAAATTTGAATTACCAGCTTCTGGAGTGTGGGTGGGGTGTGAACACTCATCTTCTAAAGGTCTCTGTGATGGTTTGTATATCCTTGACCCAGGGAGTGGCATCATCTGAAGGTGTGGCCTTGTTGGAATGGGTGTGTCACTGTGGGTGTGGGTATAAGATCCTCACCCTAGGCCTGGATGTCAGTCTTCCACTAGCAGCCTTTGGATGAAGACATAGAACTCTCAGCTCCTCCTGCACCATGCCTGCCTGGATACTGCCATGCTCCCACCTTGATGATAATGGACTGAACCTCTGAACCTGTAAGTGAAAGAGGAAAAACTGAACTTTTCCTGAACTCTCTTACCCCTCCCATCCAGAGATTGTTCCCGGAACACACCTGAACTTTTTACCCCAGAGTACTCTTCACCCCAGAAGTCCGACCCCCTCCCAAATGAAAACTGTTCCAGGAACATTTTTTAGATAAGGGTCTCCTGGAACGAACAAACCTAGTCCTACCCCTCCTAACTGAAGACTGTTCCAAGAACATTTTTGAGATAGGGGCCTCCTGGTACTACCCCAGAATGTTCCAATAAATCGAGTACATTGCCAAAATATAGGACACGACCCCTTGGTTATGTAAAGCCCCTTGGCAAGACCCCTTAGTGACGTAAATTTGTACTTTCTCCACCCTGTTCCCCCCTTGCCCTTTTCTTATAAAAGCCTGTGAAAATTTGGGCTGGGGGTCGAATCTCCTCTGCACCATGCTGGGTGTATGAGTTTCGACCCCAGAGCCTCTGGTATATGTGCTTTTTATGTGCTTTCTTGTCGTTGCTGTATTAAATCTTACTCTCTATACATCTTAAGTTCGGTCTCAGTGTCTTCTTGGGTGCGCGGCTGTCCCGAGGCTTGAGTGAGTGTCTCCCTTTGGGAGTCTTAGAGTCTTTCATAAGCCAGCCCCAATTAAATATTGTTTTTTATAAGACTTGCCTTGGTCATGGTGTCTGTTCACAGCAGTAAAACCCTAACTAAGACAGTCTCCAATCAGATGGATCCTAGGGAAGGAGTCAAAATACATATACATTTAAAACAAAGTTTATAAAACTTCCTCACCACCACATTAACCACTAAGCTTATGAGTTACTGCTCAAGCAATGATAGAGACATCAATTTACCTCTTCATCCTAAACTGGTGATGGAAAGACAGTCCCTCACACTGGCATCATGGTAGCTTCTCTATCATCCAAATGGGTATATAATTTTTGGATCAAAAATTTTGTTTGTGACACTCTTTAATAAAAGAAAGCATGAAAAAAATATTGAATTGACAAGACTCTGAGGACTTAATGTGGATGGCCCAATCCAAAATGTGCAGCACAAGGGAGACAGAACCTTAAGAGCTCAGCCCCAGTGGATAGGCATGTTCTCCAGGTGAGGGAAGGACACAGTCACCCATCTCAACATTTTTAACCTAGAATTGTTCCCATCTAAAGAAAAACATGGACAAAAAAATGAATCAGAGAATGAAGGAAAGATCATCCAGAGACTGCCTACCCTGGGATCCATCCCATCAACAGACACCAATCCCTGACATTATAGCTGATGTCAAGAACTGCTTACAGACAGGATCCTGGTATGGCTGTTCTCTGAGAGGCTGTGCCAGCATGTAAGACAATTGCAGACACTTATAGGCAGCCATTGGACTGAGCCAGGGGAACCCAATGGAAGGCTTAGGGAAGAACAGAAGAGGTGAAGGAGATTGAAACCCCATAGGAAGAACAACATTATCCACTAACTTGACCCCTCAGACCTCTGATGCATGAACCACCATCCAAAGTGTGCACCTGTGGAGGCTTGTTGCCCCTGGGAATGGGGATGCTAGAGGGGTGATTGGGGACTGGGTGTGGGTGTAAGGGAGTATTGTCTTCAAATCCAAGTGGATAGAGGATAGTAGGGGTGCTTGCAAAGGGAATACTGGGAAAGAGAACAACAATTCAAATGTAATTAAATAATCAACAAAAAAAGGAAAAGGGAAAAGGGAAAAAAAAAACCAACAAAACATCCAATTAAACAAAATGCAACAAACAACAATCGAAAAAACTACAAACACAAAAAAGTCAATATTGATCTACTAAGCATCATGATGGCAATGGGTTCCTATAATTTTCATGGTTTCCTGGGTCCCTAATGAAGACCATATCAAAAAATCAAAGCTATCTGAAAGTGATGTAAGGCAAAGCCTAAGGTAAGACATTGAGTAGGTACTCCAAGTGTAACTCCAGCTATTGTGAGTTAAAGGTGTTCAAAGATAAATGGTCCCCAGATCTCCAGGTGACTCACAAAACCAAACACAAACATTTGAGTGAATGGAAATGTGAGGGAAGGCACTAGTAATCTTAGCACTGAGGAGGCTTATGAGGAAGGTTCTTTTTTCTCAGCTTACCCAAAGTCACATGACCATTTCTAGGAGAGGTTAAACAAAATAGAAAGACATTCTTAAAAAAAAACAACCATAATAATGAAATCAACTGGTTAACATATACATTTGTGATGAAGATAAAACTTCATTCAGAATTAAATCCCAGATGTTCAATGTGTTCCTCTAAGAAGGTAGAAATTAACACTTTTTGTCATAACTTGGAGTCTAAATGTCTCTACATCAAACCACATGACCCAGGGGAATATCATTACCTACTAGTTCTGAACACTGTAGATAGGTCTCTCAGTGCTGGCCAAATGAGGCTATTATTCAGGTTGCAGCTCTCTGAGTGTGTTCTCTGGCTCCACTGAAGCCTTTTTATACCTCTCTGCTCACCCCTCCATTTTGTAGCCACACCCTCCAATCCCAAACTGGAATTGGATTAGATGGCTAAATTCCACCTTTTTAATTCTATTTGTAACATGCAACCTTTTCAGCGATTGAATCAGAGCTCTCAACCACATTTGACCCCTCACAGAGAGGAGGTTATGGAGCAAGGGGAACACATCTCTTTTGTTGGAGAGAGTGCAAAATTGCACAACCACTTGTAAGATCAATCTGGCAGTTTCTCAAAAATCTGAAATTCAATCTACCTTTTAAAGCCAGCTTTACCACTCCCAGACAGAAAGCCAAAGAGGACCCACAATACCACAAAGACACTTGCTTGACTATGTTCAGAGCAGCTGTCCTTCCACTGCAGACACCAGGCCTTCTAAAATACAGCAGAACTGATGCACATACGAATTCAGAGAGCTTGATGCAGTGAGCACAGGGTATGCACAAATTTGTACCACATGACAGTATTGAGAGAAGCTCCCATTCCTAACCCAGAAGCTGTCTCTAATCCATAAAGTCTTGCAAATGAAACAATAACATTTTTTTTACATTTTTTGAAATTAGGTATTTTCTTCACTTACATTTCCAATGCTATCCAAAAAGTACCCTTTACACTCCCCCACCCACTCTCCTACCCACCCACTCCCACTTCTTGGCCCTGGCATTCCCCTGTACTGAGGCATATAAAGTTTGCAAGACCAATGGGCCTCTCTTTCCAGTGATGGCCAAGTAGGCCATCTTCTGATACATATGCAGCTAGAGACAAGAGCTCCGGGGGCTGTGGGGAGGTACTGGTTAGTTCATATTGTTGTTACACCTAGAGGGTTGTAGATCCCTTTAGCTCCTTGGGTACTTTCTCTAGCTCCTCCATTGGGGCCCTGTGATCCATCCAATAGCTGACTGTGAGCTTCCACTTCTCTGTTTGCTAGGCCCTGGCATAGTCTCACAAGAGACAGCTATATTAGGGTCCTTTCAGCAAAATCTTGCTAGTGTATGCAATGGTGTCAGCGTTTGGAGGCTGATTATGGGATGGATACCCAGGTATGGCAGTCTCTAGATGGTCCATCCTTTTGTCTCAGATCCAAACTTTGTCTCTGTAACTCTTTCCATGAGTGTTTTGTTCCCAGTTCTAAGTACAGGCAAAGTGACCACACTTTGGTGTTCGTTCTTCTTTAGTTTCATGTGTTTTGCAAATTGTCTCTTATATCTTGGGTATTCTAAGTTTCTGGGCTAATATACACTTATCAGTGAGTACATATCATTTGAGTTCTTTTGTGATTGGGTGACCTCACTCAGGGTGATGCCCTCAAGGTCCATCCTTTTGCCTAGGACTTTCATAAATTCATTCTTTTTAATAGCTGAGTAGTATTCCATTGTGTAAATATACCAATGTATCCATTCCTCTGTTGAGGGGCACCTGGGTTCTGTCCAGCTTCTGGCTATTATAAATATGGCTGCTATGAACATAGTGGAGCATGTGTCTTTCTTACTAGTTGGAACATCTTCTGGATATATGCCCAGGAGAGGTATTGTGGGATCCTCTGGTAGTACTATGTCCAATTATCTGAGAACCACCAGACTGATTTCCAGAGTGGTTGTACAAGCTTGCAATCCCACCAATAATGGAGGAGTGTTCCTCTTTCTCCACATCCTTGCCAGCATCTGCTGTCACCTGAATTTTTGATCTTGGCCCTGTGATCCATCCAATAGCTGACTGTGAGCTTCCACTTCTCTGTTTGCTAGGCCCTGGCATAGTCTCACAAGAGACAGCTATATTACGGTCCTTTCAGCAAAATCTTGCTAGTGTATGCAAGTGTATGTCCCTGTTGATTAAGGATGCTGACCATCTTTTCAGGTGCTTCTCAGCCATTTGGTATTCCTCGGGTGAGAATTCTTTGTTTAGGTCTGAGCCGAATTTTTTTATAGGGTTATATGATTTTCTGGAGTCCACCTTCTTGAGTTCTTTATATATATATATATATATATATATATATATATATATATATATATATATATATATATATATATCAGATCGGGGATGAATATCCATTCATCCCCGATCTGATTTAGGATAGGTAAAGATCTTTTCCCAATCTGTTGGTGGCCCTTTGTCTTACTGAAGGTGTCTTTTGTCTTACAGAAGCATTGCCATTTTTACGAGGTCCCATTTGTCAATTCTAGATCTTACTGCACAAGCCATTGCTGTTCTATTCAGGAATTTTTCCCCTGTGCCCATATCTTTGAGGCTTTCCCCCACTTTCTCCTCTATAAGTTTCACTGTCTCTGGTTTTATGTGGAGTTCCTTGATCCACTTAGATTTGAACTTAGTACAAGGAGATTGCATAATTCTACATGATAACTGCCAGTTGTGTCAACACCATTTGTTGAAAATGCTGTCTTTTTTCCACTGGATGGTTTTAGCTCCCTTGTCAAAGATCAAGTGAACATAAGTGTGTGGGTTCATTTCTGGGTCTTCAATTCTATTCCATTGGTCAACTTGTCTGTAGCTATACCAGTTCCATGCAGTTTTTATCACAGTTGCTCTGTAGTACAGCTTTAGGTCAGATATGGTGATTCCACCAGAGGTTTTTTATCATTGAGAAGAGTTTTTTTTATCCTAGGTTTTTTATTATTCCAGATGAATTTGCTGATTGCACTTTCTTATTCATTGAAGAAATGAGTTGGAATTTTGATGGGGATTGCATTGAATCTCTACAGAACATTTTATCCTACAACAAGAGGATATACCTTCTTCTCAGCAACTCATTGCACCTTCTACAAAACTGACCATATAATCAGTCAAAAACAGGCATCAACAAATACAAAAATATTGAAATTATCCCATGCATCCTATCAGATCACCATGGACTAAGGCTGATCTTCAATAAAAACATGAAGAATAGAAAGCTAACATTCTTATGGAAGGTGAACAACACTCTACTCAATGATACCTTGGTCAAGGGAGAAATAATGAAAGAAATTACAGACTTTTTAGAGTTAAGTGAAAAGGAAGCCACAAGGTACCCAAACTTATGGGACATAATGAAAGTATTCCTAAGAAGAAAACCCATAGCTCTGAGTGCCCCCAAAAAGAAACTAGAGAGTACACACACTAGCATCTTGACAACACACCTAAAAGCTCTAGAATAAAAATAAGCAAATTCACTCAAGAGGAATAGATGTCAGGAAATAATAAAAGTCAGAGCTGAAATCACCCAACTGGAAACAAAAAGAAGTATTCAAAGAATCAACTAGTCGCTGGTTCTTTGAGATAATCAACAAGATAGATTAACCATTAGCCAGACTCATGAGAGGGCACAGGGAGAGTATCCTAATTAACAAAATCAGACCTGGAAAGGGAGATATAACAACAGAACCTGAGGAAATCCAAACAATCAGATCCTACTACAAAAGGATATATACTCAACAAAACTGGAAAACCTGGATGAAATGGACAAATTTCTAGACAGATACCAGGTATCAAAGTTAAATAGGATAGATTAATGACCTGAACATTCCCATATCCCCTACAGAAATAGAAGCAGTTATTAATAGTCTACCAACCAGAAAAAGCTCAGGACCAGATGGGTTTACTACAGAGTTCCATCAGACTTCAAATAAGATGTAATTCCAATTCTCCTCAAACTATTCCACAAAATAGAATCAGAAGATACTCCACCCAATTCATTCTATGAAGCCACAATTACTCTGATACCTAAACCATACAAGGACACAACCAAGAAAGAGAATGTCAGGCCAATTTCCCTTATCGATACAAAAATACTCATTAAAATTCCTGAAACTGAACCCAAGAACACATCAAAACAATCATTGAACATGATCTAGTAGGCTTCATCCCAGGGATGCAGGAATGGTTTAATATATGGAAATTCATCAACATAATCCACTATATAAACAAACTCAAAGACAAAAAACACATGATCATCTTGATAGATGCTGAGAAAGCACTTAACAAAATCCAACACACATTCATGATAAAAGTCTTGGAAAGATCATGAATTCAAGGCTTATACCTAAACATAAAGCAATATACAGTAAACCACTAGCCAACATCAAACTGGACAGAGAAAAGCTGAAAGCAATCCCACTAAAATCAGGGACTAGACAAGGCTGCCCACTTTCTTCCTACCTATTGAATATACTATTCAAAGTCCTAGCCAGATCAAGGGGATACAAATTGGAAAGGACAAAGTCAAAATATCACTATTTGCAGATAATATGATAGTATATATAAGTGATCCTAAAAATTCAAACATGGAACTCCTAAACCTGATAAACTTCAGTGAAGTAGCTGGATATAAAATTAACTCAAAAAAAAATCAGTATCCTTTTTCTACAGAAAGGATAAACAGGCTGAGAAAGAAATTAGGGAAACAACACCCTTTATAATAGTCACAAAGAACATAAACCTCCTTGGTGTGACTCTACCTAAGGAAGCGAAAGATCTGTATGATAAGTCTCTGAAGAACGAAATCGAAGAAGATCTCAGAAAATGGAAAGATCTCCCATGCTCATAAATTGGCTGGATCAATATAGTAAAAATGGCTTTTTTGCTGAAAGCAATCTACAGATTCAATGTAATCCCCATCAAAATTCCAACTCAATTCTTCACTGAAATAGAAAGGGCAATTTGCAAATTCATCCGGAATAACAAAAAACCTAGGATAGCAAAAACTATTCTCAATGATGAAAGAACTGCTGGTGGAGTCACCATGCCTTAATTATGCTGTACTACAGAGCAATTGTGACAAAAGCTGCATGGTACTGGTACAGTGACAGACAGGTAGATCAGTGGAATAGAATTAAAGACCCAGAAATGAACCCACACACCTATGGTCACTTGATCTTTGACAAGTTAGCTAAAATGATCAAGTGGAAAAAAGACAGCATTTTCAAGAAATTGTGCTGAGACATCTGGAGGTTATCATGTAGAAGAATGCAAATTAATCCATTATTATCTCCTTGTAAAAAGCTCAAGTCTAAGTGGATCAAGGAACTCCAAATAAAACCAGAGACACTGAAACTTATAGAGGAGAAAGTGGGGAAAAGCCTTGAAGATATGGGCACAGGGGAAAAATTCTTGAACAGAACAGTAATGGCTTGTGCTGTAAGATCAAGAATTGACAAATGGGACCTCGAAAAATTGCAAAGGTTCTGTAAGGCAAAAGACACCATCAATAAGACAAAAAGTCCACCAACAGATTTTAAAAGAATCTTTATCAATCCTAAATCAGACAGGGGACGAATATCCAATGTATATAAAGAACTCAAGAATGTGGACTCCAGAAAATCAAATAACCTTATTTAAAATTGGGGTACAGAGCTAAACAAAGAATTCCCAACTGAGGAGTACCAAATAGCTGAGAAGCACCTGAAAAAATGTTCAACATTCTTAATCATCAGGGAAATGCAAATCAAAACAACCCTGAGATTCCCTCCAAACAAGTCAGAATGGCTATGATAAAAAATTTAGGTGATAGCAGGTGCTGGCGAGGATGTGGAGAAAGAAAAACACTCCTCCATTTTAGGTGGGATTGCAACCTGGTACAACCACTCTGGAAATCAGTCTGGTGGTTCCTCTGAACTACTGGAAGATCCTGCAATACCACTCCTGGGCCTATATCTAGAAGATATTCCAACTGGCAATAAGGACACATGCTCCACTATGTTCATAGCAGCCTTATTTATAATAGCCAGAAGCTGGAAAGAACCCAGATGTCCATCAACAGAGGAATGGATGCAGAAAATGTGGTACATTTACACAATGGAGTACTATTCAGCTATTAAAAAACAATGAATTTATGGAACTCTTAGGGAAATGGATGCATCTGGAGGGCATCACCCTGAGTGAGGTAACCTAATCACAAAAGAACTCACTTGATATGAATTCACTGATTTGCAAATATTAGCCTGAAAACTTAAAATATCCAAGATATAATTTGCAAAACACAAGAAAATAAAAAAAAGGAAGACCAAAGCGTGGATACTTAATTTCTCCTTAGAATTGGGAACAAAATATCCATGGAAGGAGTTACAGAGTCAAAGTTTGGAGCTGAGACAAAAGGATGGACCATCCAGAGATTGCCTTATTGCCTGGTAATACATCCCATAATAGCCACCAAACGCAGACACTATTGCATCTACCAACAAGATTTTGCTGTAAGGACCCTGATATAGCTGTCTCTTGTGAGGCTTTGCCAGTACCTGGCAAATACAGAAGTGGATGCTCACAGTCATCTATTGGATGGAATACAGGGCCCCCAATGGAGGAGCTAGAGAAAGTACCCAAGGAGCTGAAGGGGTCTGCAACCCTATAGGTGGAACAACAATATGAACTAACCAGTATTCCCAGAGCTCTTGTCTCTAGCTGCATATATATCAGAAGATGGCCTAGTCGGCCATCATTGGGAAGAGAGCCCCCTTTGTACTGCAAACTTTATATGCCCCGATACAGGGGAACTCCAGGGCCATGAAGTGGGAGTAGGTGAGTAAGGGAGCAGGGTGGGGGGAGGGTATAGGGTACTTTTGGGTTAGCATTTGGAATGTAAATGAAGAAAATATCTAATAAAAAATTGGAAAAAAAAAAGAGAAAAGATACCACAAATTGTAATGAAAAGAAAATCCTTCTGATGAAAAAAAAAAAAAAAAGACAGGGTATCACTGTAAGTCAGGCTGTTCTGTAAGTCACTTGATAGACCAGGGTGAAGATCTTCCTGCTTCTTCCTCCCCTGTGCTGGGATTACACTTGTGTAGCACCACACCTGGCTCTGTCTCATGACTCTTTAAATGGCTGTTTCTTTTCTTAGGAGAGACAGAGAGGGTGGGGATTGAGATGGAAGAGAAGGTAAGGAAGATCTCAGAGGAGTTGGGGGAGGAGAAGCCATAGTCATAAAACATAGTATGACAAAAATATTTTCAGTAAAGGAAAAGCAAAGGAAAGGAGCTAGAGATATGAGTGAGCAGTTAAGACCACTGGCTGCTCTAAGAGACTACTCAGGCACATTTCCCAACATTCTCCTGACAGCTCCTATGTGCTGTACTCCCAGTGCTCTTAACTGTGGAACCATCTGTTCAACCTGCATTTGGAAAATCTAAAGAAGGGTCAGCTTAGCACATTGTCTACAGATGATGCCACCAAGATAGTAGCTAGACATAGCAAAGGCTCATACTACACAAGGAGGCAGAGACAGTGTCTTCCTTACTTTGGGTGTAAACTGGGTTATAGATGGAAACTGTTTCACCTAGCCCCCCTTGGAAAATGGGATCTGGGGTTCAATATAGGAAAGGATTTCAATATCCTGACTTAATAAGTGAGATAGTACAATTTAAGAACTTCTGAAGTTGAGAGTTGTAGCACCCTATTGCAAGAATGAGGAAGCAATATGGAGAAGGCCAGTGGTTCCTTATGGTGAGCCCCAGTCTTATATACAGTTTGTTCCCAAACTTGTAGCCGACAAGACTTTCCAAGATCTGCCCTGGACTGAAGGCAACTGATCCTTGTTCTGTACTGTCACAGGGATCTGCTGTGGTTGATGCTGCCTCCCTGGAAGTAGTAATACTCAAGTGATCCCTGATTTTACTCTCTAGGCACATCTGGCAGAGAGCTTCTAGATTTGCAATGGTTGATGACCCACCCTAGATGTGGCCAGTGTCCTATGAAAGCCCAATTTCTGGAGAAAATAAAATGGAAAAGCCAAGCTCAACAGTTCCTTTGGATTCTAAGTCTATAGTCTCTGGCCTCTGTATGTTGAGTGCAACTGCCAAGCAGGGAAGAAAGTTGCTGCTCCTGGCTTGGGCAAAAAGCTGGTTTTGCTCTAATGCTCACAAGTGTTCATTCCCAGATTTACTGTGGAGGCTCAGAGTTAACAATAGAAAGAAAGTGTGTGGGGTAGGAAGATGTGAATGGCTAAACACTAAGGGTACAACTGTGAATCAGCTACTATACCTGCATAGGTAGTAGAGGGCAGCAAGCAACCAGAATCAGATCAAATGACCACTTACAAATGGTAGCTTTCATTATTAAAAATGATTCATTTGGGGAGCTTGTAATCTCAAGACATAGACCAGCAAGGGGCTGGAAGGTTCAAGGCCAAAGAATAGGGCTTATTAGCAGGATCTCAGCCTCAGCCAAGTCCAGAGGAAACCCTCAACTAAAGACAGAAGTCACAAAAACAAACAAACAAACAAACAAACAACAAAACCTGCCAGGCTCTCCATCCTTCTACTCTTTTGAGCGTGGAACAGAAGATGAAAGGCACCTGGGCAGTGCTCCTAGCATCATTCTGAAACCATTTCTCCCCAAACTGCAGAATCTACTGTGCTCCATCATTTACATGGAATTCCCCAAGGACACCTTGAAGAAACACCTCAAATGGACACAGGTCAATCACAGAAAGGCTCTGGGAAACAGCTTTCAGCAATATAACAGGATCAGAGATCTATCCCCTCCCACTGAGCACAAATCCTGGACCTGAAAGAAGTCCTTTTCCCACCAGTGGGTATTTAGACAAAAGCCTCCATGCCCTTTTTTTTTTTTAATTTTTAATATTTTTATTACACATTTTCCTCAGTTACATTTCCAATGCTATCCCAAAAGTCCCCCATAGCGCCCCCCACTTCCCTACCCACCCATTCCCATTCTTTTGGCCCTGGCATTCCCCTATATTGGGGCATATAAAGTTTGCAAGTCCAATGGGCCTCTCTTTCCAATGATGGCCAACTAGGCCATCTTTCGATACATATGCAGCTAGAGACAAGAGCTCCGGGGTTCTGGTTATTACATCATGTTGTTCCAACAATAGGGTTGCAGATCCCTTTAGCTCCTTGGGTACTTTCTCTAGCTTCTCCATTGGGAGCCCTGTGATACATCCAATAGCTGACTGTGAACATCCACTCCTGTGTTTGCTAGGCCCCGGCATCGTCTCACAAGAGACAGCTATATTTGGGTCCTTTCAGCAAAATCTTGCTAGTGTATGCAATGGTGTCAGCGTTTAGAAGCTGCTTATGGGAAGGATCCCTGGATACGGCAGTCTCTAAATGGTCCATCCTTTCATCACAGCTACGAACTTTGTCTCTCTAACTCCTTCCCTGGGTGTTTTGTTCCCAATTCTAAGAAGGGGCACAGTGTCCACACTTTGGTCTTCATTCTTCTTGAGTTTCATGCGTTTAGTAAATTGTATCTTATATCTTGGGTATCCTAAGTTTTGGGCTCATATCCACTTATCAGTGAATACATATTGTGTGAGTTCTTTTGTGATTGTGTTACTTCACTCAAGATGATGCCCTCCAGGTCCATCCATTTGGCTAGGAATTTCATAAATTCATTCTTTTTAATAGCTGAGTAGTACTCCATTGTGTAAATGTACCATAATTTCTGTATCCATTCCTCTGTTGAGGGGCATCTGGGTTCTTTCCAGCTTCTGGCTATTATAAATAGGGCTGCTATGAACATAGTGGAGCATGTGTCCTTTTTACCGGTTGGGACATCTTCTGGATATATGCCCAGGAGAGGTATTGCTGGATCCTCCAGTAGTACTATGTCCAATTTTCTGAGGAACCGCCAGACTGATTTCCAGAGTGGTTGTACAAGCTTGCAATCCCACCAACAATGGAGGAGTGTTCCTCTTTCTCCACATCCTGGCCAGCATCTGCTGTCACCTGAATTTTTGATCTTAGCCATTCTGACTGGTGTGAGGTGGAATCTGAGGGATGTTTTGATTTGAATTTCCCTGATGATTAAGGATGTTGAACATTTTTTCAGGTGCTTCTCTGCCATTCAGTATTCCTCAGGTGAGAATTCTTTGTTCAGTTCTGAGCCCCATTTTTAATGGGGTTATTTGACTTTCTGGAGTCCACCTTCTTGAGTTCTTTATAAATATTGGATATTAGTCCCTTATCTGATTTAGGATAGGTGAAGATCCTTTCCCAATCTGTTGGTGGTTTTTTTGTCTTATTGATGGTGTCTTTAGCCTTGCAGAAGCTTTGTAGTTTCATGAGGTCCCACTTGTCAATTCTCGATCTTACAGCACAAGCCATTACTGATCTATTCAGGAATTTTTCCCCTGTGCCCATATCTTCAAGGCTTTTCCCCACTTTCTCTTCTATAAGTTTCAGTGTCTCTGGTTTTATGTGAAGTTCCTTGATCCTCTTAGACTTGACCTTAGTACAAGGAGATAGGAATGGATCGATTCGCATTCTTCTACATGTTAACAACCAGTTGTGCCAGCACCATTTGTTGAAAATGCTGTCTTTCTTCCACTGGATGTTTTTAGCTCCCTTGTCGAAGATCAAGTGACCGTAGGTGTGTGGGTTCATTTCTGGGTCTTCAATTCTATTCCATTGGTCTATTTGTCTGTCACTATACCAGTACCATGCAGTTTTTATCACAATTGCTCTGTAGTAAAGCTTTAGGTCCAGCATGGTGATTCCACCAAAGGTTCTTTTATCCTTGAGAAGAGTTTTTGCTATCCTAGTTTTTTTGTTATTTCAGATGAATTTTCAGATTGCCGTTTCTAATTCGTTGAAGAATTGAGTTGGAATTTTGATGGGGATTGCATTGAATCTGTAGATTGCTTTTGGCAAGATAGCCATTTTTACAATGTTGATCCTGCCAATCCATGAGCATGGGAGATCTTTCCATCTTCTGAGATCTTCTATAATTTCTTTCTTCAGAGACTTGAAGTTTTTATTATACAGATCTTTCACTTCCTTAGTTAGAGTCACGCCAAGATATTTTATATTATTTGTGACTATTGAGAAGGGTGTTGTTTCCCTAATTTCTTTCTCAGCCTGTTTATTCTTTGTGTAGAGAAAGGCTATTGATTTGTTTGAGTTAATTTTATATCCAGCTACTTCACCGAAGCTGTTTATCAGGTTTAGGAGTTCTCTGGTGGAATTTTTAGGGTCACTTATATATACTATCATATCATCTGCAAAAAGTGATATTTTGACTTCATCTTTTCCAATTTGTATGCCTTTGATCTCCTTTTGTTGTCGAATTGCTCTGGCTAGGACTTCAAGTACAATGTTGAATAGGTATGGGGAAAGTGGACAGCCTTGTCTAGTCCCTGATTTTAGAGGGATTGCTTCAAGTTTCTCACCATTTACTTTGATGTTGGCTACTGGTTTGCTGTAGATTGCTTTTATCATGTTTAGGTATGGACCTTGAATTCCTGATCTTTCCAAGACTTTATTCATGAATGGGTGTTGGATCTTGTCAAATGCTTTTTCCGCATCTAACGAGATGACCATGTGGTTTTTGTCTTTGAGTTTGTTTATATACTGGATTACGTTGATGGATTTCCATATATTGAACCATCCCTGCATCCCTGGGATGAAACCTACTTGGTCAGGATGGATGATTGTTTTGATGTGTTCTTGGATTCGGTTAGCAAGAACTTTATTGAGGATTTTTGCATCAATATTCATAAGGGATATTGGTCTGAAGTTTTCTATCTTTGTTGGGTCTTTTTGTGGTTTAGGTATCAGAGTAATTGTGGCTTCATAGAATGAGTTGGGTAGAGTACCTTCTGTTTCTATTTTGTGGAATAGTTTGTGAAGAACTGGGATTAGATCTTCTTTGAAGGTCTGATAGAACTCTGCACTAAACCCATCTGGTCCTGGGCTTTTTTTGGTTGGGAGACTATTAATGACTGCTTCTATTTCTTTGGGGGATATAGGGCTGTTTAGATCATTAACCTGATCTTGATTCAACTTTGGTACCTGGTATCTGTCTAGGAACTTCTCCATTTCATCCAGGTTCTCCAGTTTGGTTGAGTATAGCCTTTGGTAGAAGGATCTGATGGTGTTTTGGATGTCTTCAGGATCTGTTGTTATGTCTCCTTTTTCATTTCTGATTTTGTTAATTAGGATGCTTTCCCTGTGCCCTCTAGTGAGTCTGGCTAAGGGTTTATCTATCTTGTTGATTTTCTCAAGAACCAGCTCCTTGATTGTTTGATTCTTTGAATAGTTCTTCTTGTTTCCACTTGGTTGATTTCGCCCCTGAGTTTGATTATTTCCTGCCGTCTACTCCTCTTGGGTGAATTTGCTTCCTTTTGTTCTAGTGCTTTTAGGTATGTTGTCAAGCTGCTAATGTGTGCTCTCTCTAGTTTCCTTTTGGAGGCACTCAGAGCTATGAGTTTTCCTCTTAGAAATGCTTTCATTGCGTCCCATAAGTTTGGGTATGTTGTGGCTTCATTTTCATTGAACTCTAAAAAGTCCTTAATTTCTTTCTTTATTCCTTCCTTGACCAAGGTATCATTGAGAAGAGTGTTGTTCAGTTTCCACGTGAAGGTTGGCTTTCTATTATTTATTTTGTTATTGAAGCTCAGCCTTAGTCCATGGTGATCTGATAGGATGCATGGGACAATTTCAATATTTTTGTATCTGTTGAGGCCTGTTTTGTGACCAATTATGTGGTCAGTTTTGGAGAAGGTACCATGAGGTGCTGAAAAGAAGGTATATCCTTTTGTTTTAGGATAGAATGTTCTGTAGATATCTGCCAGATCCATTTGATTCATAATTTCTGTTAGTATCACTGTGTCCCTGTTTAGTTTCTGTTTCCATGATCTGTCCATTGGTGAAAGTGGTGTGTTGAGGTCTCCCACTATTATTGTATGAGGTGCAATGTGTGCTTTTAGATTTACTAAAGTTTCTTTAATGAATGTGGCTGCCTTTGTATTTGGAGCATAAAAATATGGAACGCTTCACGAATTTGCGTGTCATCCTTGCGCAGGGGCCATGCTAATCTTCTCTGTATGGTTCCAATTTTAGTATATGTGCTGCCGAAGTGAGCACCCTCCATGCCCTTTGAGGCTTGAAATTTTTCATGCATGCTAAAAAGTGAGTCATTGTCTATATCTGGCCAGAGGTACTGGTGGCTCTTCCATTAATAACTGTGGTGCCTAATAACTTGTCAAGGTCAATGCTAGACCCTATGTTCCCCAATTTCCTGCTCATGAGCCCCATCCAGCTCAAAGTCTACTTTGTCTTGATCTCATTTTACCCTGAAAATCTTTCTTTCCACTACTGATTTGTCTTTACTTTTCTCAGGAGACATCTATAGCTCTTCATAGAAAGCCCTTTTCTCTTGAACCGAGGACTTTGGAATCTTTACTGCGGCCATTTTCACTCATGAAAATTCAGGACAAGTGGCTGAGCTGCCTATGTAACACCAGCTCCCACTGTTAGTATTTGGTTGGGTAAGACAGAATTTCATTATGCAGTCTAGGCTAGACTCAGTTTGTAGCTATCCTTCATCAGTCCCCTGAAGCTTGCGCCACCACACTGGATAATCTCTCATCCTGTTCTGTATGTGATGACTGCCTTAGTTCATTTGTGTATTGCGGACCATGCATGTAGAGGTAGAGGACTGGAACCTGATAAATTTCTCTCATTTTTTTCCTGTGGGCCCTTTTATTGGATCTTGCACCATGGAAAAATGAAAGAACAGTAGGTGTTTGTCCTAGCACAATGTCTGTCTGTCTGTCTGTCTGTCTGTCCTCATACTGGGTGTTGGGGTCCTAGGTATTGCTTAATATTTCTATATAGTGAGATTATCTCTAAATAAACTGAAACACACACACCACACACACACACACACACCAAACCAAACCAATGAAAACAAAACAAGTCAAAACAAAACAAAACAAAAAGATTGTGAATGAAAAGTTAAAGGCAATTCCAGGGCTGGAGAGAGGCTCAATGGTTAAGAACACTGACTGCTCTTCCAGAGGTCCTGAGTTCAATTCCCAGCAACCATATGGTGGCTCACAACCATCTGTAATGTGATCTGACACCCTCTTCTGGTATGTCTGAAGATAGTGACAGTGTACTCATATGAATAAAATAAGTGAATCTGAAAAAAAAAAAAAAAGAGTACTGACTGCTCTTCCAGAGGTCCTGAATTCAATACCCAGCAACCACATGGTGGCTCACAACCATCTGTAATGTGAACCGATGCCCTCATTTAGTGTGAATGAAGATAGCAACAGTGTACTCATATACAATAAATTAAATCTCTCTAAAAAACAGTTGATGCAATACTTTATTATGTGAAATAAACACCTGATTTGTTGGGATCCTATACCTATAAGTACTTTACCTATAGAAATTCCCCATATCCTTAGTTTACCGATGGTGTAAAAGAAAGGCCAGGAACCCCTTCTGGTCCATGCCAGCACTGGGGCACCTTGGGCACGGAGTCAGCGGAAACACCCTAGGTCCCCACAGGACTCTCCACGGGATCTTAGGACCTCTGTTGAGTGGATCACAACTTCTGCCAGGAGGCAGGTTCGAACACCAGATATCTGGGCACCTTCCCTGCAAGAGGAGAGCTTGCCTGCAGAGAGTACTCTGACCACTGAAACTCAGGAGAGAGCTATTCTTCCAGGTCTGATGATAGAGGCTAACAGAATCACCTGAGGAACAAGCTCTAACCAGAGACAACTATAACAACTAACTCCATAGATTACCAGATGGTGAAAGGCAAACATAAGAATCTTACTAACAGAAACCAAGAGCACTCACCATCATCAGACCACAGCATTCCCACCCCACCCAGTCTTGGGCACCCCAACACACCCGAAAAGATAGTCCCGGATTTAAAAGCATATCTCATGATGATGGTAGAAGACATCAAGAAGGACTTTTAATAACTCACTTAAAGAAATACAGGAAAACACTGCCAAAACACATAGGAGACCTTAAAGAAGAAGCACAAAAATCCCTTAAAGAATTGCAGAAAAACACGACCAAACGGGTGATGGAATTGTACAAAACCATCCAAGACCTAAAAAAGGAAGTAGACACAATAAAGAAAACCCAAAGTGAGGCAACGCTAGAGACAGAAAACCTAGGAAAGAAATCTGGAACCATAGATGCAAGCATCAGCATCAGAATACAAGAGATGGAAGAGAGAATCTCAGGTGCAGAAGATTCTATAGAGAACATCAGCACAACAATCAAAGAAAATACAAAACGTAAAAAGATCCTAACTCAAAACATTCAGGATATCCAGGACACAATGAGAAGACCAAACCTACAGATAATAGGAGTAGATGAGAATGAAGATTTTCAACTTAAAGGGCCAGCAAATATCTGCAACAAAATTATAGAAGAAAACTTCCCAAACCTAAAGAAAGACATGCCCATGAATGTACAAGAAGCCTTCAGAACTCTAAATAGATTGGAACAGAAAAGAAATTCCTCCCGATACAAAATAATCAGAACAACAAATGCACTAAATAAAGATAGAATATTAAAAGCAGTAAGGGAAAAAGCTCAAGTAACATATAAAGGCAGGCCTATCAGAATTACACCAGATTTTTCACCAGAGACTATGAAAGCCAGAACTGCCTGGACAGATGTTATACAGACACTAAGAGAACACAAATGCCAGCCCAGGCTACTATACCCAGCCAAACTTTCAATTACCATAGATGGAGAAACCAAAGTATTCCACGACAAAACCAAATTCACACATTATCTTTCCATGAATCCAGCCCTTCAAAGGATAATAACAGAAAAAAAATACAAGGACAGAAATCACACCCTAGAAAAAGCAAGAAAGTAATCCCTCAACAAACCAAAAAGAAGACAACCACAAGAGCAGAATGCCAACACTAACAACAACAAAAAAAGAAGCAACAATTACTTTTCCTTAATATCTCTTAATACCAACGGACTCAATTCCCCAATAAAAAGACATAGACTAACAGACTGGCTACACAAACAGGACCCAAGATTCTGCTGCTTACAGGAAACCCATCTCAGGGAAAAAGACAGACACTACCTCAGAGTGAAAGGCTGGAAAACCATTTTCCAACCAAATGGTCTGAAGAAACATGCTGGAGTAGCCATTCTAATATCGAATAAAATTGACTTCGAACCCAAAGTTATCAAAAAAGACAAGGAGGGACACTTCATATTCATCAAAGATAAAATCCTCCAAGAGGAACTCTCAATTCTGAATATCTATGCTACAAATGCAAGGGCAGCCACATTCGTTAAAGAAACTTTAGTAAATCTCAAAGCAGACATTGCACCTCACACAATAATAGTGGGAGACTTTAACACACCACTTTCATCAATGGACAGATCGAGGAAACATAAATGAAACAGGGACACATTGAAACTAACAGAAGTTATGAAACAAATGGACTTAAGAGATATCTACAGAACATTTTATCATAAAACAAAAGGATATACCTTCTTCTCAGTACCTCATGGTACCTTCTCCAAAATTGACCAAATGATTGGTCACAAAAGAGGCCTCAACAGATACATAAATATTGAAATTGTCCTATGCATCCTATCAGATCACCATTGACTAAGGCTTATCTTCAATAAAAACATAAATAATGGAAAGCCAACATTCACGTGGGAAATGAACAACACTCTTCTCAATGATAAATTGGTCAAGGAAAGAATAAAGACAGAAATTAAAGACGTTTTAAGAGTTTAATGAAAATGAAGCCACAACATACCCAAACTTATGGGACACAATGAAAGCATTTCTAAGAGGAAAACTCATAGCTCTGAGTGCCTCCCAAAAGAAACTAGAGAGAGCACACTCTAGCAGCTTGAAAACACACCTAAAAGCTCTAGAAAAAAGGGAAGCAAATTCACCCAAGAGAAGTAGATGGCAGGAAATAATCAAAATCAGGGGCGAAATCATCCAAGTGGAAACAGGAAGAACTATTCAAAGAATCAACCAAATGAGGAGCTGGTTCTTTGAGAAAATCAACAAGATAAATAAACCCTTAACCAGACTCACTAGAGGGCACAGGGATAGCATCCTAATTAACAAAATCAGGAATGAAAATTGATATGTAACAACAAACCCTGAAGAAATCCAAAACACCATCAGATCCTTTTACAAAAGGCTATACTCAACAAAACTGGTAAACCTGGACGAAATGGACAAATTTCTAGACAGATACCAGGTACCAAATAACTTTGGTTATTTGGATATATCAGGATCAAGTTAACTATCTAAACAGTCCCATATCCCCTAAAGAAATAGAAGTATTCATTAATAGTTTCCCAGCCAAAAAAGTCCAGGACCAGATGGGTTTAGTGCAGAGTTCTATCAGACCTTCAAAGAAGATCTAATTCCAGTTCTGCACAAACTATTCCACAAAATAGAAGTAGAAGGTACTCTCCCCAACTCATTCTATGAAGCCACAATTTCTCTGATACCTAAACCACAGAAAGATCCAACAAAGGTAGAGAACTTCAGACCAATTTCCCTTATGAATATCGATGCAAAAATCCTCAATAAAATTCTCACTAACCAAATCCAAGAACACATTAAAACAATCATTCATCCTGACCAAGTAGGTTTTATTCCAGGGATGCAGGGATGGTTTAATATATGGAAATCCATCAACGGAATCCATTGTATAAACAAACTCAGAGACAAAAACCACATGATCATCTCCTTAGACATGGAGAAGGAGAAAGCATTTGACAAAATCCAACACCCATTCATGTTAAAAGTCTTGGAAAGATCAGGAAATTAAGGCCCATCCCTAAACATGACAAAAACAATCTGCAGCAAACCAGTAGTCATCATCAAAGTAAAAGGTGAGAAGCTGGAAGCAATTCCACTAAAATCAGGGAATAGACAAGGCTACCCACTTTCTCCCTACCTATTCAACATTTTACTTGATGTCCTAGCCAGAGCAATTAGACAACAAAAGGAGATCAAGGGGATACAAATTAGAAAGGAAGAAGTAAAAATATCACTTTTTGCAGATGCTATGATAGTATATATAAGTGACCCTAAATTCTACCAGAGAACTCCTAAACCTGATAAACAGCTTCGGTGAAGAAGCTGGATATAAAATTAACTCAAACAAGTCAAACACCCTTCTCTACACAAATCATAAGCAGGCTGAGAAAGAAATTAGGGAAACAACACCCTTCTCAATAGTCACAAATAATATAAAACACCTTGGTGTGACTCTAATGAAGTGAAAAATCTGTATGATAAGAACTTCATGTCTCTGAAGAAAGAAAGTAAAGAAGATCTCAAAAGATGGAAAGATCTCCCATGCTCATGGATTGGCAGGATCAATATTGTAAAAATGGCTATCTTGCCAAAAGCAATCTAGAGAATCAATGCAATCCCCATCAAAATTCCAACTCAATTCTTCAATGAATTAGAAAGAGCAATCTGCAAATTCATCTGGAATAACAACAAACCTAGGATAGCAAAAACTCTTCTCAAGAATAAAAGAACCTCTTGTGGAATCACCATGCCTGACCTAAAACTGTACTACAGAGCAATTGTGACCAAAAACTGCATGGTACTGGTATAGCTACAGACAAGGTGACCAATGGAATAGAATTGAAGACCCAGAAATGAACACACACACACACACTTATGGTCACTTGATCTTTGAGAAAGGAGCTAAAACCATCCAGTGGAAAAAAGACAGCATTTTTCAACAAATGGTGCTGGAACAACTGGCAGTTATCATGTAGATGAATGCAAATCGATCCATTCCTATGTCCTTGTACTAAGGTCAAATCTAAGTGGATCAAGGGACTCCACATAAAACCAGAGACACTGAAACTTATAGAGGAGAAAGTGGACAAAAGCCTCAAAGATATGGGCACAGGGGAAAATTCCTGAATAGAACAGCAATGGATTGGGATGTAAGATGGAGAATTGACAAATGGGACCTTATAAAACTGCAAAGCTTCTGTAAGGCAAAAGATACCTTCAATAAGACAAAAAGGCCACCAACAGATTGGGAAATGATCTTTACCTATCCTAAATCAAATAGGGGACTAATATCCAATATATATATAAAGAATTCAGGAAGTTGGACCCCAGAAAATCAAATCCTGCAATAACTCTCCTGGGCATATATCCAGAAGATGTTCCAACTAGTAAGAGAGACACATGCTCCACTATCCACTATGTTCATAGCAGCCTTGTTTATAATAGCCAGAAGCTGGAAAGAACCCAGATGCCCCTCAACAGAGGAATGGATACAGAAAATGTGGTATATTTACACAATGAAGTACTACTCAGCTATTAAAAAAATGAATTTATGAAATTCCTAGGCAAATGGTTGGACCTGGAGGGCATTATCCTGAGTGAGGTCACCCAATCACAAAAGAACTCAAATGATATGTACTGACTGATAAGTGGATATTAGCCCAGAAATTTAGAATACCCAAGGTATAAGATACAGTTTGTGAAACACATGAAACTCAAGAAGAACGAAAACCAAAGTGTGGACACTTTGCCCCTTCTTAGAATTGGGAACAAAATACCCATGGAAGGAGTTACAGAGACAAAATTTGGAGCTGAGACAAAAACATGGACCATCTAGAGACTGCCATATCCAGGGATCCATCCTATAATCAGCCTCCAAACGCTGACACCATTGCATACACTAGCAAGATTTTGCTGAAAGGACCCTGATATAGCTGTATCTTGTGAGACTATGCCTGGGCCTAGCAAACACAGAAGTAGATGGAGTCAGCTATTGGATGGATCACAGGGATCTTCCAATGGAGGAGCTAGAGAAAGTACCCAAAGAGCTAAAGGGATCTGCAACCCTATAGGTGGAACAACAATATGAACTAACCAGTACCTCAGAGCTCTTATCTCCAGCTGCATATGTATCAAAAGATTGCCTAGTGCCATCACTGGAAAGAGAGGCTCATTGTTCATGCAAACTTTATATGCCCCGGTTCAGGGGAACACTAGGGTCAAAAAGTGGGTGTGGGTGGGTAAGTGAGTAACGGGGAGGATATGTGGGACTTTTGGGATAGCATTGGAAATGTAAATGAGGAAAATACCTAATAAAAATATTTAAAAAAAAAGAAAGGCCAGCAACCAGAATCAAGCTATGTTGGTACTCAGCTACTGAGCTGAATCATCAGGATTGAAAACTCCACTGTCTTTTCACAATGAATGAGGCTGGGGAGGGCATCATACATACCAAGCAAGCATTCAACAACTGACATACATCTCCAGTTTACTTTAACCAAGTCATTCATTGGTTCATTTTTGTAAGCTGGCATATTTCCAGAGGGTCTTACTTTGTAGCCTAACCTAACTGATAATTAATTTTATCTACCTAATAGGGATGTACAGACACTCAAAATTTTTATTGAGGTGGCTAATTAGCCTTCACATCAGGTTTGTTAAAAATTGCAAATCTCCTGCCTCATCTTCTCATGTCAGCAAACATAGTTTAAAACCAATGCTACATATGTGTTTCTATGAGGAAACAAATATTCTTCATCACCTTGGACCACAACCCAGTCTTAGAGACAGGCTGAAGATCTGGGATGGGTGCTTGTCCATTTGGTCACTGTGTGGACACAAGGAACGAGCTTGGCAGAGAACTCAGTGTCCAAGAAGCTGGACAGTGACCTTAATCATGGGATTAGTCTCTATACTGGCTCCTGGGGGGCTCTTTGTTGCTGTTGCACTGGCTATACTGTATGAGCCATATCTGTAGTAAGTCTGGCTGTGATTTTCCTGCCATTTATGAAGGGTGATGTCAAAGATGAGAGGAACTCAGAGGAGTTGTTTTATTACTCCCCCTACTTTTCCAATATCTAGAAGCTGGGCAACTGAGACATATTTTCTCTGGATATGGATGGTACTTACTGGGGGCCCAGGTTCATTTTTATGGTAGAGCTTACCAACAACTCCTGTCTCCCACCTGGAATGCCATGAGTATTGTTTGTAGAAAGAGAGTGTCTTGTGGTGTTGATAGAAGAAATGATTGGTCCATGATCCTCGTATTAGTATCTGACAAGACAAATCACGGCAGCCTCTATATTCATTTGACCATTGTTAACAATAATCTTTTGTCTGGTCAAAGAGAAATCAAGTATAGAGATCAAAATATTTATATGGGTTAACAGATCCTAGGATGATAGCAATTTGGATTTGTTCCTGGCATCAGGCTATGGGGCAGTTTTCTGACCCTATTTGGAAAGACTTTGTTATCTGTGGGTTTGTCTTGACCCTCAAATCTGCAGATGTAAAGGCTACCCTGGATAGAAATGAACAGGAAGGGGAGTGCTAGAATCCCATGTTTAATACAATAAGGTCGAGCTCAACTGCCAGAGTGGAATCTCATTTTCTGGAATTGAGGAGAAGTTAGGTGGTCTCAATGTCCTCTGGAACTTAACAGAGTATGGTCCTATTAGGATTGACATGTATGAAGAAGACTCATTTTTAGGTAGAGGGATAAAAAGTTTGAGGTGAGACAGGTGGAGCCAATGAGAGAGTCCCTTGAGTGTAGGGGTCATGAGAGTTACCTTAAAAGGGCCCTGGCATTTGAGAGAGAGGGGTGAGGGCCAATGGTTTGGAGAGCATAGAAGGATTTGGTATCCAATGTTGGCAGGCAGTGCACAGTAGATAGTGTGTGGCTGCCCTCAATGGTGATAACCAAAGTTCCATAGGAGAGAGCACAGGTGGCAAAACAACGTGGTGAGTAGATGGTCTGGGAGGACAGAGCATTTAGGTAAAAGACCAGGAGTTAGTACCAGATATCCATACATGAGTTCAAAGGGTAAGATGAGTAGACGTCAGTTGGGGAGACCTTGTAGCCTGAAGAGACCCAGAGATAGGAGTTTTACCCATTCAAGGTGATGTTCCTGTGACAGCTTAGCAAGAGTGGTTTTTAAAGAGTGGTTGATTCTTTCTACATTATCTGAAGATTGAAAGTGGTAGGGAACATGAAAATGCCTTAGAAAGAGAAATTTAGAAAGTAAAATCAGGACCATTTTAGGACTCCTTCTGAGTGGAAGGTGGCTGGGACAACACATCAGGGGAATATCTCTTGGAGAAGGAGATCAGAGACTGTCTGATCCCTTTTGTTAGTTGTGGGAAATGCCTCCACCTACCTCAAGAAGGTGTCCACCAAGACCAGGAGGTACTTGGCACATTTGACAGTTTGCCCACTTGTGGGTAAAGTCAAGTTGCCAGTCAGTTCCAGGAAGGGAACCTCTAGCCTGATGGGTAGGAAAAAGGTTGCTACAAGATCTTGAGTTGTAGTTTGACATCTAACAGATTTTGCAAGAACCAGTGATAGATTTTTAAGAAAATTAAGTTCTCAGGAGTAGGCTGTAGGTGGGTCTTAAGAAAATAAGACAGTGCTTGGTTATTAGGATGAAAGAGTTGGTGAAGATAGGACAGAGTTTGACAAGTGACAGGGGGTGAAAGTGGCGATGTAGGTTGTAATTCAAGGATGTCTTGAGGAGGTTGAGATGAGTCTAGGCCCCTTCCGGCTGCATCTCTAACTGCCTCATAGGCTTGGTTGTTTCCCTTGGAGACAATAGAGTCATCTGTCTGGTGGGATATGCAGTGAACAATCCCAAAAGCTGTCAGGATATGGGAGGCTATAGCATGGTCATAAAGTGGGTTGCATTAGTTATTGATCCTCCTTTTGTTGTAAGTAACCCAAGCTCCTTCCTGATACTGGTGTGGACAGGAGGATATGGAAAGCTTATTTGGAATTTGTGGAGATGTTGAGAGACTTTCCCTGTGTCAGCTGAAAGACATGGATAAGGTCTGTTAGTCCAGCCTGTTGATTAGTGGTGTGAGCAGCAAGGACCTCTGCCTCCATTACCTTGGTGTCTGACAGTATGGCATAGGGTCCAGATTTTCTGGAATCTTCCTATAGAACGGAGCTTCCACATGTGTACCAGATATAGATGGATTGAGGCAATGTGCCCTCCTGCATGTGTGGAGGATAAGGTAATGGCTCCTCTAATGTTTCAGTGCAGAAGTGAGATAGTATTTGGTTGAGGAAGAAGATTGGAAATAGTAGGAGGTGGACATGTTTGGAAGGTGCATGTGGAATCTTCTATTAGTGCTACCTGAAGATAAAGAAACTTGGAGGGAAGTAGAGTCTTTAAGCCTTTGTAAGTTAGGAGCTGTTACTGGTTATGAGAAGAGAAGGCAGTTATAGGTGACTCCAAGTTGAGTTTTTTTGACTCTCAAATAAGGAGTTCAGTGGCTGTTAAAGTATGAATACAAGATGCCCATCCCTGGATGGTTAGATCTAGTTTATTTGACAGGTGTGCTACATGTGCAAAAGAGGGTCCCAGTTGGTGACCTAAGACTCCAAGGGTAAATCCCTCTTTTTCAGTTACATTGAGGGAAAAAGAATGAGTCAGGTCAGGGAGATATAAGGCTGGGACCTTAAAGAGAGCCTGTTGGAGCCTTTGAAAGGGCTTAGTAACAGTTTTGAGAAGAGGTTCATGGATGGTGCCTGAAGCTGCCCCATATAAGGAGCAAGAAAGGAGGGAAAAGGCATGAACCCAGGAACATAAAAAGCTAACCATTTCTAGAAATGATAAAATCTCTTCCTTTGTATAACGGATCTTGGAGACTGAATCAGATTCTTTCAATCTAAGGTAATAACCTTGTGAGTTGGGGTGATTTTTAGTCCCAAATAGGTGACCTGAGGAGTAGACAGTTGAACTTTAAAAGTTGAGAACCTGTAGCATCCACTGGAAAGGATATTTAGAAGAGCAAAGGTGTCAGCTTGGCTAATATCTATCCAGGGGCTAGAGCAGGATGTCATCTATATAAAGTTCAATATTAGATTTAGGGAGAGATAAAGAGAGTAAGTCAGAAGCAGGGCTTGGCCAAATAGGTTTGGGCTGTCCCGGAATCTCTGAGGTAGAAAAGTCCAGGTAAGTTACATAGAAAAGTGGGTGTCAGGATCTGTCCAGGTAAAGGCAAATATGTTCTGTGACTGGGCATCTAAAGGGATACAGAAAGATGCATCATTGAGATATAGGGCTGAGAAATGAGAAGTTACCAAGGGGATAGTGGAAATAAGTGTATAAGGGTTAGCCACAAGAGTATGGAGAGGAACCACTGCAGAATTAATGCACCTGAGGTCTTGAACCAGGTGATAGGAACCGCTAGGATTCTTAACTGCTAGTAAAGGGGTGTTAAAGTGTGAAGAGTTGGGATGAAGGAGTTTTTACCTTAATAGGTCAGAAATGATAGGCTCACGTCTGAGGCTCTGGAGACAGTAGTTAATGAGCTTGGGTGTTTTACCTGGCACAGTAGAGTAACTGGATGACAAGAGTAGTTCTTGTCATGTTTAGCAACAGTGGGGTTCTGGAATTCCCAAACTAAGGGGTTCACCTGAGAAGCTGGTAAAGGAAACATCATGCTAGAGTTAGTAGGTTGACTGGCTAGA
Organism: Mus caroli; assembly: GCF_978045245.1. Lineage (NCBI taxonomy): Eukaryota > Metazoa > Chordata > Mammalia > Rodentia > Muridae > Mus > Mus caroli. The sequence continues at coordinate 98,019,676 of NW_028227259.1, read as the reverse complement.
AGGAATTGGGAATGAACCGCTGGTGATCTTGGGTTTAGAAGAATCAGGGAATCAAAGGAAATAGATGATTCCAACTTAGCTTCCCTTCACAATAATAGGACAGGACATGTCGGCATTTCCAAAAAGGAATGGATGAGAGGCACACCTGAAAATGCAACTAAAAATGCAACAAAGTGGTGGGGTTTGGTGGGGAAGGTGACGTTGTCCTCCTACCCCAACAATAGAAAAACATGAAGGGGAAGTAGGTCATGAAAACTGTCAGGACCAAGTAAGTGGCCTCAGTTTCCAAGAGGAAGGAGATGGGCCACCCACATACCATCATGGCTTCCTGGGGCTTATTGCCACCCACAACTGGTGGTTGTGGCTGAGTCAAGAGAGCTCAGGCCTCTTCAGTCATCTATAGCCAAGCCTAGGTGATCTGCTGGAGGTTGATCTGGGAGTGAGGTCCATCTGTCATGTGTGACATGAGGGCAATTGATAGCCCAATGTCCCTCCTGATGGCACCTAAGACATGGCCTCCTTGGCTTGCAGGGCATAAGGCAAGTTGACCTTGTTGTAGGGGCATGTTGGTCCGGAACCTTAGAAGACCAGGAGTCTGGGGTCATAGCTGGGGCTGGTCAGATAGCCTTTGCCAGCCTGTGGTAATTTTGTTTATGGGCTTTATCATCTCTCCCATGGTACACCTTGAAGGCCAGCACCAAGGCTTCTGTCTGGGAGTTAGGGGCCCCTTTTCCAACAAGTTAAGTTTAGCTTTTATTTTGAGGTAGCTCCGGGGAAAAAAAAAGTAAGACATCAGAAGTTGCTTACCTTCTGGGTTTTCAGGGTCCAGATTAGTGTACTGCAATAAAGCCTTTGTGAGGCATGCTAAAAATTGAGATGGGTTTTCCTCTTTGCCCTGGACAACTTCTTGGAGTTTTTAAAAATTTACTGTCTTTAAGACTGCCTTTTTAAAGGCTGGCCTGAAGGCATGTTATAAATCGATCTCTGGCTAAAATACCAACTGCAGAATTATAATTCCATTGAGGAACTTGGTCAGGTATTGCACTGATGTAATTGAACCAATTGGATACATTCCATCTATTGGTGAATTTTGTCTGCATGTGTTTTTGTCTCTTCCCAAACTTACCTGTGTTCATCAGGAAGTAAATTATTAGTAAGGATCATATGTACATAATGGAAAGTCAAGCTATAAGATTGAGTAATATACTGAAACTCTTTAATAAAGGTGGAGGAATTAGAGATACAGGAACCAAGTCTGTTTTCTATTTGAGAAAGTTCACTAAGGTAGAAAGGGACATGGACTCTGACAAGGCTGTCCACCCTAGTAACTTCCCTTAGAGGAAGGACCAGTGCTGGGTCAGGTGGCCCTGGAAGAATACTTGGGGGTTTGGCTGTGGCATTACAGCAGGTTATAGGAGTAATAAAGGTCAGCACCAATGCAATGTGATTGGAGTGACCTGCAGCTGGCACAGGAGGAGGGGAGGGGTCTAGAGAGGTCAAGCTAGGAGGCTTTTGGGGTGTCCTGGTGAGGAGGAGAAATTGAGGCAGCAGTTTGGGTTTTCAGCAGCGTGGAAACAGGTCTGCAGTGGAAAGGAGGTGGATGAAGGGTTGTAGACTCATCTAGCAGAGGTTGTGTAGGTTTCATAGCTAAGAGAAGTTGGATTGGGGTACAAGAGGATCACATGGAGGGGTTGAAGATAGATGAATGCCTGTACATAGGGAACCTCTTTCCATTTACCAGAACTCTGGCAGTATGGATGAAGATCCCTTAAAATCATTACATCTAGTGTACCTTTAAGTGTCCATTTGGAGCATTTCAATGCTCTGGTCCTCATGACCAACCTCCTCATCACAAGAAGGTCATCACAAGAATGTACTGAATTTGCCTGAAAGTGGTTCAACCTAGATGTAGGAATTTAGGAATTGCTACAAGAGCCTGAGGGATTATGAATGGTTTTCAAGAAGGAAAGTCACCCAAGGGTCTAAGTCTTATCTCATAGATCAGCTAGGAGGTTGGTCATAAGGACCAGAGCATTGAAATGCCAACCTCTTAGCCCAAGAAAGGCTGACCAGGCCCTATCTGGGCATTTAGGGTCCCTTCTGCTAACTGAGGAAATGCCTTACTAAAATGCTGGTGTGTGTTCCCAGGCTTTTCTTTTTAGTAGCAGAAAACATGGAACTATATGGTTGGTGTAGACACATTTGACTGTGTAACTCCACATGGTAGAACTCCACTGCATAGCTCACATGGTAGAAGTCTGTAAGTCACACAGCAGTGGGTGGCAGTGGTCTGCAGCAGTGGTGGAAATCCATGCATTGTGGTGGTAGCAGCAGTTGGCAGCAGATGCAGTCTACATGGTACAGCAGTGGTTGCAGTTGTGGCAGCAGCAGTCCACGTAGCTTACAGTTGCTCCTTCATGGTCATGCCAGCCAGCAGTAGAGGTGGCCACTTGAACTCCACAGGTCTCCTGGGTAGTGATTCCCATAGTCTTCTGCATCAATGTTATATTTGAAGTGCAGCTCATATCCAGACAGACAACACCAGGCCAAAGCAGTTCCATGTGGCATAGGTTTATTGTGGGGGAAGAGGACAGAGTTGGCAGTGACAAAGAGGTGGGGAAGAGAGATAGAGGTCAGGGGGTCTGCCTTTTAGCAGCTTGTAAGTAAAGGTGGGAGGAGAACCAAAGGGATTCTAGGTATGTGTGGTGGTTTCCATGGCTACAAACATGAGGATCGCTGTCACCTAGGTGTGATATCGCTGGGTTTGGAGCCAATTCTGATACCAACTATACTAGTCGTCTATTAAAAATAAGGAATAATATGCAAATTTCAGGCTAATGGATAGAATTGGAAAATATCATTCTGAATGAGGTAATCCAGACCCAAAAGAACTTGCATGGTATGTACTCACTGATACATGGGTATTACCCATAGAGTACAGGATAACCATACTACAATACAAACACCCAACAAAGCAAAGTAACAATAGGGCCCAAGGTAATATGACTGAATCTCACTCAGAAGGGAAAATAAAATTTATATCAGTAGTGATTGATTAGAGGGAACTGTATGGGAGAGGGTATTGGGACAGGAACAGTTTTGGGGATCAGGTGTTGTGGGAAGAGCTGTCTCTATAGGGCTGGGAGAGAGAAAAGCAATCCATGTGGGGGCATCTCAGGGACAATCAGAGACCTGGGATGGGGCAGGCTCCTGGGAGGATATGGGAGTGACCCTGGCTGAGACCCCAGGAACTGGGGATAAGGAGAATGAAATGGCCATTTCTTGTAGTCAGGCAGGATTTCCAGTGGAGGGAAGTGGACATCAAGCCATCCCCAACACCTCCATATAAAATTTTCCCTGTGTGCAAGTTATGTAGGGATAAAGATACAGTAGAGATTGAAGGAATAGCCAATCAATGACTGGACAAACTTGAGACCTACCTCATGGAGGAGAGCCAAACTGACACTCTTGATGACACTTGGTTATGCTTCAGAAGTCCTATATAACTGTCATGTGAAAGGCCTCATCCAGCACCTGATGGCAAGAATTGGATACCCACAGCCAAACATTGGGCAGAATTCAGGTAGTTTTGTGGAAAAGTCAAAAGGAGGATGGAGGGAGCCAGATTGGGTCAAGTATACCAGGAGGAGTCCTAAAAAGCAAAGTCACCTGGACTCACTGGGGGTTCAGAGAGACTGAAAAATCCACCAAAGCGCATGAAGGGTTTAGACCAAGGCCTCCTACACATATGGAGAAGATGTAAAGATTGGTCTTAATGTGGGTCTTCTAAAAATCAGAATAAGGGTTTTGTCTTATTGAACTTTGTTGCCTTACTTTGGGGCCTTTCCCCTTAGCTGGGCTGCCTTGTCTGGCCTCAGTGGGAGAGGATGCATTTGGTCCTGATGGAACTTGGTGTGCCAGGATGGTGGGAGTAGGTGCCTCTCCTTTACTGTGGAGAATGGGAGAAGGACATGAGGGGGGAAGACAGAAGGTAGGACTGGAAGGAAAAGAAAGGCAGGATATGATCACCTGGTAAAGAGAATAAATAAATGAGTTAATGAAAATCAAAAGAAGTGATAAATAGGGAGCTAGATTTTTTTAACATTTAAATGTTGTCCACCGCAAACTGAATAGAAACAAGTTTTCCCTGAAACATACTAGCAACATATGTTTTTGTGGGACACTTATAATTACACTAAAAATACCATGATATATGCAAGTATTTTGGTATAGGAGATTGTTGTGAAGCTTGGTGGCTATCATTAGTATGTACTTATAACTGATAATCAGAATGTGTCAATTATACAAAGAATGTTGCTTCAGTCAATCACTTCCCTAACACATAAATAGGTAAAGTTATATTTACTTTAGTTCTTATCTCCCTCCACCTGCAATGGTTTCTTTAGCTTTTCTTATCAACATATGCTTGACATCTATACTATAGAAATCATCGAGTTTATTATTTTGATTTTTATTTACTTATTTTGCACAGCTTTTATTCCATTCCTGAGCAGGGATAAGATGAACTCAAGAGAGACTAGGAGGAAAGTGCTGAGGGATTCTAGCTCCACATCAAAAGCAAGTTTCTTTAATTTTCATATTAAATATTCAGATAAGCAGATAGAATGATATTGAATTTCTGCTCTGAAGCCTCAACCTGTATGGTGCTGAGAAAACTCTTATGTACTATTACACCCTGTTTAATGGGGTTCACAGATCCAGTGAATGGATAGATAAACAATCTATGAAGTGAACTACATCCAGACCTTTCTTGGACTGACCCTGGGTATTGTAATTGCTTTGGCAGACCTACATATGTGACTATATAAGAAATAAACAAGCAATCCTTCAACACACACATGTGCAAAATATGTTTGAAATGTAATGAATTAAGGATAATGACAATCTGGTAAGTTTTTATGCAAAACAGACACCTGGTTCCTTGTAATTACGTATCCACAAGTGCTTTTTGCATTGTCAAACATAGGCCTGGAGAGATGTCTCAGTAATTAAGAGTACTGGCTGCTCTTTCCAACAACCTGAGTTCAATTCTAGACAACCACCTGACCTGCTTACAACTATTTATACAAGGTTCTGATGCCTTTTTCTGACATGTAAGCATACATGCAACTAGAACAGGAATATAACATAAAATACATACAGAAATAAATGTTGAACATTGACAAACTAATTTCCTCTCACTCACCCATGGTACAGTAGTTCAAACTCTGAAGCCCAGAGCACCCTACACTATTGCTCACCACCTGAGCTCAATGGAAACACCCGAAACTCCACAGGCTCTCTTCAGAGACACACAATCAACATCCCCATTTTAACTGAGTCCTTTTTATTTGTGAAATTGAGTCCCTTTTAAAGGACTTCTTTAGCTATGTGCATAGCTACATATGTATTATGTGGAATCATGCATGTAAAAGCCAAGATCCACATAGTCCAGAAAAGAGAATCCTATCACCTGAAGTCTGAGTTCCTTTCAAGAGCAACCTGATTATTAGCACTGAAACCAAACTTTGTTCCTGTGCAAAAGCAGCATGTGCTTTTAACCTGTGAGCAATCTCTCTCAAAGTACGGGTTGCCTGTTTAAAGAATGTGAATGCATGTTTATTGTGAGCAAATCTCAGGTGAGTTCACTGGTCCTAAGGAACAAGGCTAGGAAACTGGACATTCAGACAGGGAGTCAGAATGTAGGGGAAGACAGAAAGAAGGAGCCTAAGAGAGGTTTGTTATTTTTTGTCTTCCTCTGTGCTTTAGGTCAGCCTAGATGTCCATGTGTCCAACCATAGCTGATAACTTTACCCACCTTCCCAAGATTTAATTGTGACATGCGTGGCATCAATGTCTTAATTTTGACTTCTCTCCAGAGGGCATTTGTGGCAGAGTCCTTAAATTTTGATATGTTAATTTATTAAGACAATAACAATGATCTTAAGCAAACAACTCATGTTCCAAGTGTTCAATAAATACAGAGTAACAATAAATTGTTTTATTGATAGTTTGCTATACAGAAATGACTAAGCAGAGGGAGATTTTTTCTTTTGTTTTTATTACAACTAAAGCCTTAAAATACAATTTTTTTAAAGTAATACTTTATGTAGAAAAGTTACCTGCATATTATTGGATACCTTCACATATACTATAGGTACTTCATAGATTTTGGGACTCCATAGGAATAGAGACATGTGGCATCAAGACTTCACATAGAGGATCCTGTTAGTAATCTCATTAAGGCATGACAAAAATATCAAGAATTCAAAGCTAGAATGGAAAGCCTGTTTACTTTGCTCTATGTTGTCTTCTTACCTTTAGGCATCTTTGATGGGTACAAGGTGCTTTGTGGTCTGAATGTACTGGATAGTAACCATTTGTGACACTTTTAATCCTCCTTCAAAGGATTTGTCTATGTTGCTCACTTTAGTTTAAATGTTTTGTGGACATAACTGATCAGCCACACAAAGTGTTACACACATAGCCCAGGCAAGAGACAAGGGAAAGATGTGTCAAGAACACTTTCATTTTATACATGCCATTTATCACCTAAAACTTACCTTTCTTCATAAAATAACAGTGTCTTTCCAATCCTGGACCCATTCAACCTTCTAGATCCTGACCCTGATAGTGATGTTGTTAACAGTCAAAAACCCACGAGAGAGATCATCTAGGTTTATAAGTACACAAAAAAGCATCTATATATACTGTCTGGGCAGAAGCCACATATAAATACCAAACTGTTTTTCTGACCCCACAATCCCCCTGTTATCACAGTCTATTGAAATGTTCCCCATGTCAAGCTCACCCTTCAGGGTCCTAGTCACTGTACATCTCTTTATTTCCAACCATATGAGAATTGTCTGAAATCATAGTCTCTGAGCACTGCAGATAAAAGATGTGCCCCAAGCCTGTCATTTATTCATATCCAGAAGTCCTGTATCTATGTTTACTCAAAACAAGAACAAAGTATTGGGCTCTGGTTGTAGACACAGGGCTTACCACATTTGTGACAGTTATCTGTAGCAAAAGAGATGCTCTTGGGTTGCCTTATTGCTCTGAGTGTATACATGAGCTCATGACAAAGTTGGACAAATCTTTTTACAGAGACACGACCCAACTCATTATAGCACTGTAGAGGGGCAGGGTATTGTTCCACATTCATCTTGCTCCAGTTGGCTGTGTGCTGGAAAAGGACCTTCAGGAGGGACATGGAGAAGTCATTGTTGTAGAAGTTGATCTGATTGAGCTGAGTGCATTGACTGAGGGCAGGTAGGAGGGCATTGATCTGGGAGTCCTTCATCCTACACCACTGAAAATCCAGAATCTCAAGAGTGTCTGCTACTTTTTCTAGGAGACCTCTCAGAGGCATAAGATCCAAAGCATATAAGATCATCCCTCTTATTTACAGATGTTTTAATTTAAAGAGGTTGTGGGAGCAGGAAAAGAAATCAAAGTCTCTCTGTGAAATTAGGCATTGAGTGATGGAGAGGGTCTCCAAGGGTGTCATTAGGCACCTAGGGATAGAGGAGACCAGAGGGTTAGTTCTGACAAGTAGTGTTGTAAAGGTTTGGCTGGGATGTACACAGAGGTAGAATAAACCAGGGGCCCAAAGCTCAGTTTGACAAAAGGATCAAATACATCATCTATGATGCTTCCTGTTGGATCTGCTCAGTCATGCCAATCCCACAATTCATCCCTGGACCTCACACTCAAGCTGAAAACTAGTTCATCACTTAAGCCAAGAAAGCACACAGAAGAACTTCCAATCCAAGAAAGTCCTGACAGGATTTTGATATTTTCTGTGGACTCACTGAATCTACATTCTATCATTCCCTCTGCAGTCATCCTTGTTCTAATTTACATCCACCTGTCCCATGCACTCAGTGCTACTTAGGCTCAACACGTTTCACTCATTGGAACTTGTCAAAGATAGAAGGCTGTTCTCACAGATCTGAGCATATAGCTCATGTTCAAACTGTGCTAATGAGTATCCTGACTCCTCACTATATACTCCCCTTTCTCTTCCCTTTCCATTTGATTGGGTGGGCCTGATTCCAGGAAGAATTATAACTCATTCTTACAAGATCTGACCTACTCTTTACACTAAATCAGTTCTCTACATCATGAGTTCTCATTTGAGATACTATTTTAACTTGTACTATTTCCCTTGTATATTTCAGTATACATGGAAATAAGACATAACTTTCAGAGTCTTATGAGTGTCTAAATTTTGTTCCTAGTGACTGGCAGGCATCATGGAACACTAATCTTAAGAAAGACAGATTTGCTTTTGTACCTGACCCAGCTCTCCATTCTTGCTTACCCTAGGACTTGATTCATGTAGTCTCTTAGAAAATGGACTTGTTTCATGAAGATATGCTGGAGACAGTTGAATTTGGAAAACTGAGAAATAATCTTGTTGACACACTTGGCTTCTGTGGCACTTGTTATATTGATAATAGGGGAGGTATTCTTGTGGAGGGGTGCCAGGAAGACTTTTTGAAGATTTTTCATGTGCCCGAAGTAGGGAGCAAAATGTGCCAGCTGTAATAGAGTCCAGTCAGTATTCAGTTCTAATTCTGTGATGTGCTCTGGATCAAAAACATTAAAGATTTCTCTGATAACTTGGTCTGGCGGATCCCAGATCTTCATCTTTGTACAGCAGAAATATAGGGACCCTGTTCTCTGCTTGGCCCAATTCAAGAAATATGCCTTTGATTTACTGACGTGGGAACTGATTGACAGGTTGACTATGACCTTCAGACGCTGCCTCCGTGCATATCTGGGAAGGACCTTCACTAGCTGCTTTTCATCCAATGTCTCTGCTTTACAGTTACTGTCATTTGCATCAGCCCATATGTTCCAGAAGGCATGGTGCCTATTTCTCATGTCAAGAACCTGAAGTTTTGCCCTCCTGTGGTTGAAACATATGAATGTTAGCAGACCCTGAATCATCGTTTGCTACATATATCTAAGCTCAACTCCCCTCCCTTCTAAGGTGTTTGATTTTTTAAGCACCTGATATCCAAGGTGGACTCAGGCATGCTACAGAAGCTTTCCTGTGCTTCAATACACTTGATTACTTTTCTTTCAGTAAGGTAATCATTAGTTCTCCTTAGAGATTAATTATTAATTAGAAAAAATAATTATTATGATTAGTTGTGGGAAGGCCAGGGATAGGCTCATTCTACTGTGAGGCTAAATCTAATCTAGTCCATATTCAACTCTAATCCATATCCAACTGTCCTCAGTATAAGTAAACAATAGCTTTCAAGAACCTTGTATCCCTACTTGATGATGTGATTAGAAGCATCTGATCCATTTATTACAAAGCCAATCTCCCTGGCAATGTCTATTGTGTACTCCTCATGCTCCCTTATACAATACATGGATATTGCTTACCTGGGGTGAAACTCTCTTGTCAGTCGCATGTCTACTCCATCTAGCAGAGCTTGCAAGGTTTCTAGTTTAGGCTTCTTTATCAATGGCCCCACAGGGAGACAGGGGAAAGGCTAGGCTGCCACCATTGCCTTTAGGAGATTTGTGTGTCTGCCAGCAAAGGCTTCTTTGAACAGTGATGGGAAGACCACAGTAGGCAGCTCCTCCAGAGTGGACATGATCAAAGCTTCATGTGTCAGCAGAGTGCATGTGGGTAGGGTCTGAACACTCATCCTCTCAGGTCTTCAGTAAGAAAGCTCCTGGGGAAGCAGTTAGAAAAGAATATATATTCAAGGCAAACTTTATAATATTCCCTCACCATCACATCAACCATTTAGCTTCTGAGTTACTGCTCTGACAGTCATAGAGTCATCAATTTACCTCTTCATCCTAAACTTGTGGTGTAAAGACTCTCAAGCTGGCATCATGAGAATCTCTCTATTACTCTAATAGACACCTAATTTTTGGGTCAAAATATTTTTATTTGTTACCCTTTCTTTAAAAAAGGAAAGAATGAAAGAAAGCAAAATGGGAGATATTCCCAGGAACCAGTACAGTTGGCCCTAGCTGAAATATGGAACATAGAGGAGATAGAACTTGAAGAAGCAACCCCCAATGAATATGCATGGCTCCCTTTTGAGGGAAGGGGCCACTCACACATCTCAAAAATTTTAACATAGAATTGTTACTATCTAAAAGAAAAACAGGGACAAAAAATGGAGCAGAGACTGAAGGAAAGGCCATCCAGGGACTGGGATCTTGGGATGTATAAAATCAGCAGACACCAAACCCCAGCACTGTTGCTGATGCCAAGGTATGGCTGTCCTCTGAGAGGCTCTGCCTACACCCGACTAATACAATTGTAGACACTCACAACCAACTATTGCATTGAGCTTGGGGACCACAATGGAAGAGAAAGGGAAGAAATGAAGAAGCTGAAGGGGATTACAATCCCATAGGAACAAATATTAACAAACTGTACCCCTCAGATTTCCCAGGAACTAAGTCAGCAACCAGAGAACATACATGAGTGGGTCTATGGTTCCTGCTACATATGTAGCAAAGGATTGCATTATATGACTTCAATAAAAGAGGAGGTCCTTTGTCCTGTGGAGGCTTGTTGTCCTAGTGAAGGAGATAAGCTAGAGGGGTGAGGCAGGAGTGTGTGGGTAGGTGGGGGAGTACCCTCTTAGAGGTAAAGAGGAGGGATCATGAGAGGGGGCTTGCAGAGCTGAAACCAGGAAGGGAGATAACACTTGAAATGTAAATAAATAAAATGACCAATAAAAAATGGGGGCAGTGGTGGCACATGCCTTTAATCCCAGCACTTGGGAGGCAGAGGCAAGTGGATTTCTGAGTTTGAGGCCAGCCTGGTCTACAGAGTGAGTTCCAGGACAACCAGGACTCCACAGAGAAACCCTGTCTTGAAAAACCAAAAAAAAAAAAAAAAAGGGGGGGGGGTAGGTACAAGGAGGATGAATGGCATAAGGAACAGTCAAGCGGCAGACCAAGAGGGGGATAATAACTGGAGGGTAAAAATGAATTGAAGAGAAATTAAATTTAGTAATAAAAATAAAAAACAGAAAAAAAAAAACAAAACAAAAACTGAATAGCAAAAAAACAAACAAACAAGAAACAAGCAAAAAACAAGCAAACAAAAATAATACAAACAAAAAAGTCTTGTGTTGCAGACCAATATTGAATTCTCACTAAGGAGGATGACAACTGTGGGTTCCTACTGGGTCCCAAATGCATACCCACCCACACACACACACAAAGAAAAAAGAAAAGAAAAAGAAAAAAGAAAATAAAAGAAAAGAAAAAGAAAAAAGAAAAAAATCAGGAAATCAGGCGCAACATGTGAAAATGATCTAAAGCAAAGACTAAGGTGAGATATTTGATTAACTCAGTATTGTAATTCCTGCTATTGGGAGTAAATGATGATCAAAGTTACATGTTCTACAGGGCTACAATGTGAGCCAGGGTCTCAGAAAAACAAAGAAGACCATCATTTCAGTGAAAGGAAATATGAAAGAACAGGTTAGTCAGAATGTTCTGATTTCCAGCAAACCCAGAGCAACATACCCAAGGGCTTAGAAAATTCTTGTATCAAAGAATTATATAAAGCAAACTAATGAAGTACACAAGCTATCATAGAGATATATTGGAGAAGAGGCTAAAACTTCATTGGGAATGAAACCCAAGGTCTTCAATGTATTTTACTAAAGAGACAGAAAATGAAATTTCCTGTACTACCCTGGAGTCTAAAGAGCTCTACATCAAAGTGCTTAACCCTAGGGAAACCAATTACATACCAGTTCTGAGTACTGCAGTTCTGATTCCTAGACAAACCAGGCAGTTTTTCTGCCTCCAGGTCTGAATATTTTCTGTCTCCACTGAAGACTTTATATGCCTCTCTGTGTAACCTTCCCTATTGCACCCACATCCTTCAATCTCGAAGTAGAATTGGATTAGATTGTTAAACTCCACCCTTTTAATTCTATATGTAACATACAATCACTTCATTGATTGCATTAGAGCTCTCTGTGAGAATACCTCCATAGCACAACACCCCTCAAGCATTCTACTTGTTACTTAACAGCACATCACTGAATTTGTGGATTTTCCCCTTCATTTGCTTTGTTATTACATAATTTTGAGTTTGGTACAGGACTGGGTCTTGCTGTGAATCCAGAGTGGTTTCCAAACTCTAAGTTCTAACAATCCTCTTGCCTCAGCATTCTTCTTCCTGCTAGGATTAATATGAAACACCACACCTGGGTGAATTTTTATTCATGCACACAAAGTCAGTCTGATTTGTCTCAGATCAGGGTTCAATCTATTGCTGATAACAGACATAAAATAATTCATCGATATTATTGTCACTGGATTTGAGACAGTTTTTAATAGTCAGGAATAAGTTCTGGAGCTCTAAGACTGAATTGGATGCTTTTTAAATAAACTGCAGTAGCACCTACACAAAATATAGATGAAGGAGCATGGCCTGATTCCATTAACATTGTAAAAGTGTTCTGGGTGTACACTCAGTTTGTAGGGGGCTACCAAACATACAGGGAATCCTCTCTCCAGCATTGCATGCAGCAGATATGATGGCCATGCCTGGAAAGTCACAATTCAAGAGTTGGGAGCAGGGGATCAATTAAAACCCATCCTCAGCCATATTGTAAATAGAAGGACAGCCTGAGACTTACATGTGATTCTCTTTTTAAATATACCTAAAGAGAAACAGAAAACAGAGGGTCTGAGGGAGATGCTGCCCTTGGTAGACAGAAAACAGATAATGTGTCACATAGGATCAGAACAGCATGCTTGCCCAAGATGAAATCAGGAGTGGGACCTGTGCTGAGAAGTTGGATACTCAATAATGAGTACTTGTTAATATTCTATTCTGAGCACCTACATGGTGGCTTGAAATGATCTGTGAATCCAGTTCCTTGAAATCTGAACCCTCCTTCTCAACTTTGTGGGCATCAGGCATACATGTGGTACACATTCATATATGTACGGAAAACACCAAAACACAGAGAACAAATCTTTAAGAGAAATAAATCTGTAAATACAATGGTGGCAAACACCTTTAATCCCTGAACTCTCAAGGCAAAGGTAGACTGGGCTCAGTGAGTTCAAGGCTAGCTTTATCTAAGTAGCTAATTATTAACCAGTGAAGCCTATTGACTAAGGATCTGTTTTATAATTAAAGCAGAGCTGGGATGGGTGGCACATAACTTTAATCCCAGCACCCTGCAGGCAGAGGGATGTGGAACTTTAGGGCCCATACTGATCTACAGGTTAAAGTGTGGAACAGGGAAGCCTGTAAAATAGGGAAACTCTCTCTCTCAAAAACCAACCCAAATCAAAGAAATAAAACCAAAATCTACTTTAGCTGTGAGGTTCTACTATAGGCCTTTAATCCCAGAATTAAGGAGGCAGATATAGGTGGACCTCTAAATTTTAGCTAGCCTGGTCTACAGAGTAAGTTCTGGATCAGTCAGATCTGTTAAACAGAAACCGTGTCTTGAAAAAACTAAAAACAAAAAATGAAAAAAAAAAATAGTGTTTTTAAGAAAAACTTTACGAGAGCATAGTAGGCTGTGAGATATGTCAATGGTCAATGGCACTTGTTGCCAAACCTGAATTCAGCTATGAGACCCACAGATGTAAAGAGAGAAATCACTTCAGGGTCTCGTGGTTTCTATACCACCAACACATTCTTGGGATCTAGGTAAAATATGAAGACCTAGATGGAATATAAGACCTAGGTAACTGCTACATATTGGGATATAACAAAATAAAGATATAGAGCAAAAAGAGCCAATGAAAAACCATGAGGAATTCATATACATGTAGGACATGTTCACACACAGAAGATTCCAATAAAAACCCAAAATTGGTAGTCATAATATATGAGCAAAGGTCCCAAAGGTGATAAAGATGCTCTAGGAAGTCCAACAGAGTCAATTAACTGGTACCTTTGGTGCTCTCAGAAACTGAACCCCCAACCAAAGAACACACAGGGGCTTGGAATAGGCCTCCCCACACAGATGTACAGCTTGGTCTTCATGTGTGTCCCCTAACAGCTGGAGTGGAGGCGTCCTTCAAAATCTGTTGCCTGTATGTGGGACATGTTCTTCTATTTGAGCTGCTTTGTCTGGACTCAGTGGGAGAGGATATGCCATGCTTTGAAAATACTTAAAGTACAAGGGTGTGGTGTTACACAGGGAGCCTACACCCACTCACAGGAGATGGTAAGAAGGCACCTAGAAGGAGTGTGCTAGGGTGTGACCTTGAAGAGAACAGCTAGTGGGTTTTAAGACAAATAAGCAACAACAACAACAACAACAAGAAAAATAATTAAATTAAAAAGCAAAACCAAAAATACCCAAAAGACAAGAGGCCTGACAAAACATTATGAGACATAGGACCTCCAAAGAGGCCCCTGAGTTCACTTTGTGTTGGCCTATCGACCTGCCCATCTGAATGGGATCTGTACCCTCAGGAAGACTTCATTTGAGAGAACTAATTTTTCATTTGTTATTACTAGTTTCTGGGTTTGGGATAGGAGCTTGTGTCTATTTCTTTTCTCTACACTGATATTCCATGCGGTATAGACCCTCACAGGCCCTGAGAATTCTCCTTTAGTCTCTCTGAGTTCATATGTGTGTTAATTCTCCTGTGTTTAAGAAGGGCTGACTTGCTTGGTGTCCATCATTCCCTCTGGCTCTATCCCTCTTTCTTTGTTCACTTCTACAGGATTCCCTGAGCCTTGAGGGGAGGATTTTATGGACATACCTCTTTAGTTCTGAGTGTTAAAATCAATCAATCATCTCTCTCTCTCTCTCTCTCTCTCTCTCTGCATTCATATGAGTATGTGCTTATTAAGTCTAGGAAAGGTCAGAGGATGCCAGAACACAGAAGATATGGGTAGTTCCAAGTCATCACCACACCTGTTGGTCATTGAGTTTAGTTATTCTGCAAATAACAAGGTTCTCTCCTAATCCCAGAGATTTTCTCTATGGCCAGTAAACACTGAGAATCTCTCCCAGTCCAGTGATCCTTCCTTTCTGAAACATGCTCCAACTTTCTTAGAATCATGGATAGCATGTCCCTTCCTGACACACCTTTTAAATTGTTTTGAAAACATTTTAGTACAGAGCAGGCTTGCCTCACACTATTTATTAAAGCAAAGATGCCATTGGATTTCTGAGCCTCTATTCAGACTCACATGTTCTGGGAACACAGGCATGCCCCCATTTTTCTAGAATGTGCAGTGATTTATAACCTAAAATGTGAATGCCAAGCAAAGATTTACTACTGAAGTTACAGCACAGAATTCCCTGAAAAATGGATGAAGCCATCCTCCTGCCTCAGCTTTCTGAGTGCTACTACAGTTGAAGATTGGCAAAGCATGAAGCTAACCTCTTTATTCCAGAATGGAAAAATAATTGTGTAAAGTATGACAAAGCCAGCTCAGTCAAGCAACAGGGTCTCAAGGTTAGGAATGACGATTGAAACAACAATGACCATTAGACAACATATAACATGACTCCAGCCAGTGTTAAGGCTGAAGTAGATTCACTTTTCTCTAGTCTGCTTTTATACCAGTCTAAATACATGCAAAGGATAAAGTCAGTTTTAGGTCAAGGAACAAACAAGGCAAATAAACAAAGTTCAGAGTAAGGGGACTCCAATGGAGATGTTAGCAAAGCACTGAAGTAGATGAAATGGTTTGGAACCCCATAGGAAAAACAATATTGTCCAGTCAGACCCCAAGAGCTCCCAGGGACAGAACCACCAACCAAAGAGTACACATGGAGCGAAACATTGCTCCAGATGCATATGCAACAGAGGATGGCCTTGTTGGGCATCAATGAGAGGAGATGCCCTTGGTCCTATGAAGGCTCAATGCTCCAGTGTAGGGGAATGCCAGGGTGGGGAGTCAGGTGTATATGGGTAAGGGAGGACCTTCATAGAAGCAGGAGGAGAGGGAATGGGATAGGGTGTTTCCGGAGGGCAAAATGTTAAAGGGGAGAACATTTGAAATGCAAATAAATAAAATATCCAATAAAAATTCTATTGACAAAACCAAACAAAAATAAATAAATAAAAATTCCCAGATCAATGTTTCTATGGGCTTATCAAGCTGGCCATGGTAAAACAAATACCACACATTCCTCTGCTGAGTTTTCCTTGAGCTTTGTATTAGCCCCAAAGTAAATATTCTTATCTGAGCCTACTTCACTGTCCTAGCCCATTGTCAAATTTCTGCCAAATTCCTACAAGGAGGCCCCAAATGCACTGCACAGGTACTTGTCATGTCCTCTTACAATGGTATTTTATGGTTCTGTGCATGTATTTTCAAGGACAGATTATGGCTCCCAGGTGAATTTCCCTCTGAACCATGCTGGTCACAAATGAGGAAAACACAACCAGGTGACTTGGCTCACATAGTAATCCTTCCAGCAGGAAGGCCAAGGCAAGAGGATCTCTCAGAGTTGAAATTCTAAATTATCCCTAGCTATAGAACAACAATGCTGTCACAGAATACAATCCATACCATGAAGGTCAAGAGCAAAATGGAGAAGAAAGAAATCAATCAAACAATAAATAACCAAGGAATGAAACAATAAAATTCAAGCCTTAATATGCAACAGAGGAAACACAGAACCTGAAGAGACCACCCCCAGTGGGTAGGCATGGCTTCCAATTGAGGGAAGGTGCCACTCACCCATCTCAAAATTTTTAAACTAGAATTGTTACTGTCTAACAGAAAAACAGGGACCAAAATAGTGAAGAAAGGGCCATTCAGACACAGGGATCTTGGGATCAATCTCATCAGCAGACATCAAACCACTGCATTATTGCTAATGACAAGATGTACTTACATAAAGGGTCCAGGTATGGCTCTCCTCTGAGAGGTTCTGTTATCACCTGTCTAAGATAATTACAGACACAAGATAATTACAGACACTCACAGGCAACCTTTGGACTGAGCCTGAAGACCATAATCCTTTATAATGTGTGATGTTCTAGAAGTATGGCCATTTCTGATCTGAATTATACTACATAGCCATAGTATAGTGAAAACTGCATTGCATTGGCAGGAAAATAGATAGGTTGATCAATGGAATGAAACTGAAAACCCAGAAATAAACCCACACAACTATCAAGCATGGACACAAGATTTTTAATAGAGAATTCAAAAAAGACATTGGAAAAAAAAATCATCCCTATCAAATGGTGCCTAACTAGAGGTTTGCATGTTTAAGAAAGCAAGTTGCTCTGCATTTATCATCCTCCAATACTCTCAAGTCCAACTAAGTAAAGACCTCAACATAAAAAATTATCAGCCAAGCTCAACAGTTCCTTTGGATTCAAGTCTTCAGTTTCTGGCCTCTTGCTGTTGAGTACAACTGCCAAGCAAGGAAAAAAATGGCTGTTCCTGGATTTGGACAGAAAGCAGGTTTTGCTCTGAGGCTCACAAGTGTTCATTCCCAGTTTCTACTGTGGAGGCTCAGAGTTAGCAATAGAAAGGAATTGTATGGGCTAGGAAGATGTGAATGGCTAAATATTAAGGGCACAACTGTGAAGCAGCTGCTACACCTGTATAGGTGGTAGAGGGAAGCAAGCCACCAGAATAAAAGCTCTGAGAAACAGACCAGCAAAGGGGATAGAAGTTTCATGGCCAGACAGAGAACAGGGCTTGGCAGCAGGATCTCAGCCTCAGCCAACTCCAGAGGAAACCCTCAACTAAAGACAGAAGTCACAAACAAAGAAACAAACAAACAATAACAAAACCTGTCATGCTCTCCATCCTTCTACTCTTTTGAGCATGGAACAGAAGATGAAAGTCACCTGGGCAGTGCTCCTAGTATCATGCTGAAACCATTCCTCCTCATACTGCAGAATCTACTGTGCTCCATCATTTGCATGGAATTCCCCAAGGACACCCTGAACAAGCTTCTCAGAGGGACACAGGTTAATCACAGAAAAGCTCTGGGAAACAGCTTTCAGCAATATAACAGGATCAGGGATGGATCCCCTCCCATTGAGCCCAAAGCCTGGACCTGAAGGAAGTCCTTTTCTTACCAGTGGGTATTAAGACAAAAGCCTCCATGCCCTTTGAGGCTTGATATTTTTCATGCATGCTAAAAAGTGAGTCATTGTCTATATCTGGCCAGAGGTACTTGTGGCCCTTCCATTAATAACTGTGGTGCCTGTTAACTTGTCAAGGTCAATGCTAGCTCCTAGGCTAATTTCCTGTTCATGAGCCCATCCTAACTCAAAGTCTCCTTTGTTGTGATCCCATTTTACCCTGAAAAATCTTTCTTTCCACTATTGATGTCCTTACATTTCCCAAGAGACCTCTATAGGACTTTGTAGAAACCCTTTTTCTCTTGACCCGAGGAATTTGGAATTTTTTACTGCAGCTATTTTTATTCATTAAAGTCCAGGACAAGTGACTGAGCTGCCTATTTAACATCAGTTCTCATTGTTGGTATTTGGTTCGGTGAGACAGAATTTCATTATGTAGTCTAGGCTAAACTCAGTTTGGAACCATCCTTCATCAGTACACTGAAGTTTGCATCACCACACTGGAACATCTCTCGACCTGTTCTGTATGTGATGACTGTCTTAGTTCATTTGAGTATTGGTGTGTCAGCATGTATGTAGAAGTGGACGACTGGAAACTGAGAGGTTTCTCTCATTTTTTCTGTGGGTCCTTTTATTGAGTCCTGCACCATGGATGAATGAAAGATCACTATTTGTCTCAGCACGATATATGTCTATCTGTCTGTCCTTCTCATACTGCAGGTTGGGGTCCTGGGTATTGCTTAAATTTTTTTGTTTTGTTTTGTTGTTGTTGTTTTGTTTTGTTTTTGTTTTTTGAGACAGGGTTTCTACGTGTAGCCCTAGCTGTCAGGGAACTCACTTTGTAGACCAGTCCAGCCTCAAACTCAGAAATCTGCCTTCCTCTGCTACCCAAGTGCTGGGATTAAAGGCACTCGACACCATACCTGGTGTGATGGTTTGTATGTCCTTGGACAAGGGAGTGGCACCATCTGAAGGTGTGGCCTTGTTGGAATAGGTATGACCTGGTTGGAATGGGTGTGTCACTGTGGGTGTGGGTATAAGACCCTCACCCTAGTTGCCTGGAAGTAAGTCTTCCACTAGCAGCCTTTGGATGAAGACATAGAACTCTCAGCTCAGCCTGAGCCATGCCTGCCTGGATACTGCCATGCTCCCACCTTGATGATAATGGACTGAACCTCTGAACCTGTAAGCCAGCCCCAATTAAATGTTGTTTTTTATAAGACTTGCCTTGGTCATGGTGTCTGTTCACAGCAGTAAAACCCTAACTAAGACAGAAGTTGGTACTGGGAGTGGGGTATTGCTGTGATAGGCCTCACCATGCTTTTATTTGAAAGAATGTGGATTTTAGGACTTTGGATTTGGAACTCAGTAGAATGCTTTAAATGGGGTTTAATGGGTCATCCTAGTAGGAATATGGAAGACTTTGTTGCTGGGAGTAATTTGAACTGTGTTGACCTGGCCCAAGAGATTTCAAAGGAGAAGAATTTCAGAATGTGGCATAAAGACTGGTTTTGTGGTATCTTGGTGAAGAATGTGGCTACTTTTTGCCCTTGTCTGAAAAGTCTGCCTGAGGCTAAGGTGAAGAGACTTGGATTAATTGCATTGACAAAAGAAGTTTCAAAAAAGCCCAGCAGAGACTCTGTTCTCTGGTTAAGTCTTCTGAAGAGAAGTTTGAACAAGCATAGCAAGCTTAGAAAGGAAAAATATAAAATGTATGGTTTGAGTATTAAAGGGATACCAGGAAGTGAAATGGAGCAAAATCTTGTGTTTTAGGAAATAACAGATTAAGGGAGTAGGACCTTGGGGCAAGACCCTACCCAGCTGAATTTAGAACCAGGCATGATGGTACACACCTTTAATACCATGAGACAGGCATGCTGATCTCTGCATTCAAGGTCAATCTACAGAGCAAGAACCTGGATAGCCAAGTTTAGGCAGTGAAGGATTTAGAAAACATAAAGCTAGTGATAATGTAATGTTCTAGTTCCTGTAAGCAGTAGAACTCGGCAGCTTCAGCCATGTGGCTCTAACTCTAGAGTTAAGAATGGAAGGAACTACTGGGAAAATTGATGCTGGTTAGCTGGAGCTAAGGAATTAGCAGTGATTAAGAAGAGATCAGCATCACTGAGGTGAAATCTTCTGGAAATTGTTTTCTGAGAGCACAAAGAAGCTGTGTTCCAGAGATAACCAAGGTTGCACCTCAAGCTGCGGCTGGACTTGGTAATATGTAAGAGTCACTCAGGTGGTACTGCTTGTGAAGGAATGAAGGGATAATGGAGAGAAGCTGAGGCTTAGCACTGTGAGAGGCCAAGGAAGGCCATTGGAGAAGGTGAAGCCTCAGCTGTAGTTGATGGCCCAGGACGAAAGGGGTCATGCAAAGGATTTGAGGCTTGGCACCCTGAAGAGAGCCTCTGAGAGGCTATTGGTGAAGCCTAGTTGGAGTGGAACACCCCAGTGTATTGGAGATGTCAGTACCATGGGATGATCACCAAGAACATCAGTCTTAGTGGAGTGGATCAACCTGAGCTTAGAGTGCTACAGAGGGCAGCACTGGAAAAGTGATGCCAGTCCTTAGGAGGAGCCAAAAAGATCAAGTGGAATCCCAGACACGGAAACAAGAAGCAGTAACATTGAAATTGCCTTGGAGACTCAAAGATGTTAAAGATGCCAGAGTCATGGGATACATGCCGAGAAAAGCTGCTAACAGGGAGTGGAACCAATCCAGGAGAAAGCAGTTTGTTGCAGTCAACAAAGATGAAAAAGGAGTGGAGATCTGAAGACTGCTTTGACATCAGCCATGGAGATGCAGTGATTGGAGTTTGCCCAGCTGGTTTCCTGCCTTGCTTTGGGGATTACAGTTAATTAAGTTGAATGAATCTCAGAAGAGACTTTGAACTTTGGACTTTTAACATTGTTGCGACTGCTATAGACTATGAGGACTTTTAAAGTTGGACTATATGCATTTTGCATTATGCTATGTTTAAGTATGGCCCCCATAGACTCATGTTTTTGAACAAGTCTATGGGGACCAGGGAGTGGAATGTGATGGTTTGTATGTCCTTGGACCAGGGAGTGGCACCATCTGAAGGTGTGGCCTTGTTGGAAGAGGTGTGACCTGGTTGGAATGGGTGTGTCACTGTGGGTGTGGTTATAAGACCCTCACCCTAGTTGCCTGGAAGTCAGTCTTCCACTAGCAGCCTTTGGATGAAGATATAGAACTCTCAGCTCAGCCTGAGCTATGCCTGCCTGGATACTGCCGTGCTCCCACCTTGATGATAATGGACTGAACCTCTGAACCTGTAAGCCAGCCCCAATTAAATGTTTTTTTTTTTTTTATAAGACTTGGTTATGGTGTCTGTTCACAGCAGTAAAACCCTAACTAAGACACCCGGCAATATTTTTATATAGTGAGATTCACTCTAAAGAAACTGAAACAAACACACACACACACACACACACACACACACACACACAGACACAGACACACCAAACGAAATCAATGGAAACAAAACAAAACAAAAAGCATGAGGAAAAAAACTTGGGAATTAAATTTAAAGCTAATTCCAGGGCTGGAGAGATGCTCAGTGGTTAAAAGCACTGACTGCTCTCCCAGAGGTCTTGAGTTCAATTCCCAGAAACCACATGGTGGCTCACAACCATCTGTAATGGGATCTGATGCCCTCTTGTGGTGTGTCTGAAGACAGCGACAGTGTACTCATACACATAAAATGAATAAATCTCTCTAAAAAAAAAAAAAAAAAAAAGAGTGATCCAAATGTTTTATGTGAAATAAACACGTGATTTGTTGGCATCCTATATCTACAAGTACTTTTCCTATAGAATTTCTCCATATCCTTAGTTGACCCATGGTGTAAAAGAAAGGCCAGGAACCAGAATTAAGGTATGCTGGTACTCAGTCACTAAGCTGAATCATCAGGATTAAAAACTCCACAGTCCTTTCACAGTGAGCAAAGCTGGGGATTGAGCTCCAGGGCATCATACATACCAAGCAAGCATCAAACCACTTACATACATCTCCAGTTCACTTTAGTCAAGTCATTCAATTGTTTGTTTTTGTAAGTGGGTGTATTTCCAGAGGGTCTTACTTTGTAGCCTACCCTAGCTGATAATTAATTTTATCTACATAAGAGGTGTGTACGGACACTTACAATTTTTTTTTTTGAGATGGCCAGTCTTGATTTCAAGTTTGTTCAAATTTGCAAATCTCCTGCTTCATTTTCTCACAGCAGCAAAAATGGTTTAAAACCAATGTCACAACTATGTTTATTTGAGGGAACATGAATATTCTGCATCACCTTGGGCCACATGCCAGCCTTAGAGATAGTCTGATGATCTGGGATAGGTGTGTGGCCATTTGCTCACTGTGTGGATACACAGAATCAGCTTGGTAGAGCACTTAGTGTCCAAGAGGCAAGACAGTAACCTCAATCATGGAATCAGTCTCTATACTGGCTCCTGGGGGGCACTTTGTTGCTGTTGAAGAGGCTATCGTGTATGAGCTGCTTCTGTAGTAAGGCTGGCTGTGTACTACTGACCCTCCTGCCTCTTTGTTCCATGTGAAGGAAAGAGAGTAATATATCACGCCCAGCCTTGGAATTGAATGACCTTTAAAATAATATCTCCCATTTCAATCAGCAGTTTCCAGTTCCAAAGATGCTCTTTACTCTCCAATTTCTTTTTATCAGAGAGCAAAACTTAAGGGGCCAGTAAATATCTTCATCAAAATTATAGAACAAGACTTCCCTAACCCAAAGAAAGAGATGCCCATGAACATTCAAGAAGCCTACAGAACTCCAAATAGACTGGACCAGAAAAGAAATTTCTCCTGGCACATAATAAACAGAACAAGTACACTAAATAAAGATAGAATATTAAAAGCAGTAAGAAAAAAAAAGGTCAAGTATCATTTAAAGGCAGACTTATTAGAATTACACCAGACTTCTCAAAAGAGACTATGAAAGCAAGAAGATCCTGAAAAGATGTTATACAGACCATAAGAGAACACAAATGCCAGCCCAGGCTCCTATACCTAGCAAAATTCTCAATTAACATAGATGGAGAAATCAAAGTATTCCATGATAAAACCAAATTCACACAATATCTTTCCACAAATACAGTCCTTCAAATGATAATAACGGGAAAACACCAACAAAAGGACCCAAAGTACACCCTAGAAAACACAGGAAATTAAGCCTTCAACAAACCTAAAAGAAGACAGCCATAAGAACAGAATCCCAACTTTAACCACAAAAATAACAGGAAGCAACAATTAATTTTCTTTAATTTCTCTTAACATCAATGTACTCATCAATCCCCCCCCCCCCAAGATATATAGACTAATAAACTGGCCACACAAACAGGACCCAACATTTTGCTGCTTACAGGAAACCCACCTCAGGGATAAAGGCAGACACTACCTCATAGTAAAAGGATGGAAAACAATTTTCCAAGCAAATGGTCCAAATAAACAAGCTGGAGTAGCCATTCTAATATCGAATAAAATTGACATCCAACCCAAAGTTATAAAAAAAAAAAAAAAAAAGACAAGGAGGTGCACTTCATACTCATCAAAGGTAAAATCTACCAAGATGAACTCTCAATTCTGAATATCTATGCTCCAAATGCAAGGGCATCCCCATTTATTAAAGAAACTATAGTAAAGCTCAAACCACACATTGCACCTCACACAACAATAGTGGGAGACTTCCACACCCCACAATCATCCATGAACAGGTCCTGGAAACAGAAACTAAACAGAGAAACACTGAAACTAACAGATGTTATGAAACAAATAGATTTAACAGATATCCACAGAACATTTTATCCTAAAACAAAAGGATATACACCTTCTTCTCAGCACCTCATGGCACCTTCTCCAAAATTGACCATATAATTGGTCACAAAACATGCCTCAGCAGATATAAAAATATTGAAATTATCCCATGCATACTATCAGATCACCATGGACTAAAGCTGATCTCCAATAAAAACATGAATAGAAAGCCAACTTTCACATGGAAGCTAAACAACACTATACTCAATGATACCTTGGTCAAGGAAGAAATAAAGAAAGAGATTAAAAACTTTTTAGAGTTTAATGAAAATGAAGCCACAACATATCCAAACTTATGGGACACAATGAAAAAATTCCTTAGAGGAAAACTTATAGCTCTGAGTGCTGCCAAAAGAAACTAGACAGCATACACTAGGAGCTTGACAGCACACCTCAAATCTCTAGAACAAAAGGAAGCAAATTCAACCAAGAGGAGTAGATGGCAGGAAATAATCAAAATTAGGGCTGAAATCAACCAAGTGGAAACAAAAATAACTATTCAAAGAATCAACCAAACCAGGACCTGGTTCCTGGAGAAAATCAACAAGATAGATATAACCTTAGCCAAACTAACTAGAGGGCATAGGAACAATATCCTAATTAATAAAAACAGAAATGAAAAAAGAGACATAACAACAGAACCTGAGGAAATTCAAAATATCATCAGATCCTACTACAAAAAGCTATACTCAATAAAACTGGAAAACCTGGATGAAATGGACAACTTCCTATACAGATACCAGGTACCAAATTTAAATCAGGATCAGGTTAATGATCTAAAAAGTTCCATATCCCCTAAAGAAATAGAAGTGGTCATTAATCATTTCTCATCCAAAAAAGCCAAGGACCAGATGGGTTTAGTGCAGAGTTCTACAAGATTTTCAAAGAAGACCTAATTCTTCTCCTCAAACTATTCCACAAAATAGAAACAGAAGATACTCTACACGATTCTATGAAGCCACAGCTACTCTGATGCCTAAACCCCATAAAGACCCAACAAAAAAAAGGAGAACTTCAGACCAATTTCCCTTATGAATATTGATGCAGAAATACTCAATAAAATTCTCAAAAACTGAATCCAAGAACGCATCAAAAAGATCATCCATCATGATCAAGTAGACTTCATCCGAGGGATGCAGGGATGGTTTTAATATATGGAAATCCATCAATGTAATCCACTATATAAACAAACTCAAAGACCAAAAACCACATGATCATCTCATTAGATGCTGAGAATCCACTTAAGAAAATCCAACACCCCTTTATGATAAAAGTCTTGGAAAGATCAGGAATTCAAGGCCCATAACTAAACATAATAAAAGCAATATACAGCAAACCAGTAGCCAATATCAAACTAAGTGGAGAGAAACTTGAAGCAATCCCACTAAAATCAGAGAATAGACAAGGCTTCCCATTATCTCTATACCTATTCAATAAAGTACTTAAAGTCCTCGTCAGAGAAATTAGACCAAAAATGTTCAACATCCTTAATAATCAGGGAAATGCAAATCAAAACAACCCTGTGATTTCACCTCACACAAGTCAGAATGGCTAAGACCAAAAATTTAAGTGACAGCAGATGCTCACTAGGATGTGGAGAAAGAGGAACACTCCTCCCTTGTTGGTGGGATTGCAAGCTTGTACTACCACTCTGGAAATCAGTCTGGTGGATCCTCAGAAATTTGTACATAGTACTACCAAAAGATCCAGCAATACCTCTCCTGGGCATATACCCAGAAGATGTTCCAATTTGCAATAAGGACACATGCTCCACTTTGTTTATAGCATAATTATTTATAATACCCAGAAGCTGGAAAGAACCTAGATGTCCCTCAACAGAGGAATGGATAAAGAAAATGGGGTACATTTACACAATGGTGTACTACTCAGCAACTAAAAACAATGAATTCATGAAATTCTTATGCAAATGGAGGATATAATCCTGTATCAGATAACACAATCTCAAAAGAACACACATGATATGCACTCACTGATAAGCAGATATTAGCCCAGAAACTTAGAATATCCAAGATACAATTTTCAAAACAAATGAAACTCAAGAAGAAGGAAGATCAAAGTGTGGATACTTTGTTCCTTCTTAGAATGGGGAACAAAATACACACAGAAGGAGTTAGAGAGACAAAGTTTGGAGCTGAGATTAAAGGAAAGACTATCCAGAGACAGCCCCCCACTTGGGGATCCATCTCATATACAACCACCAAACCCAGACATTACTGCGTATGCCAGAAAGATTTTGCTGACAGAATCCTGATTTAGCTCTCTCTTGTGAGGCTATGCCAGTGCCTATAATATACAGAAGTGGATGCTTACAGTCATCTATTGGATGGAACACAGAGCCCCTAATGAAGAAGCTAGAAAGAGTAACTAAGGAGCTAAAGGTGTCTGCAACTGTATAGGAGGAACCACAATATCAACTAACCAGTATCCCCCAGAACTGTGTCTCTAGTTGCATATGTAGTAGAGGATGGCCTATTCTGCCATCAATGGGAGGAGAGGCCCTTGGTCTTGTGAAGATCATATGTCCCAGTAGAGGGGAATTCCCAGGCCAGTAAGCAGGAGTGTGTGGGTTGGGGACCAGGGCACAGGGTGGGGGGAGTTTTATGGGGCTTTGGCGATAGCATTTGAAATGTAAATGAAGAAAATATCTATTAAAAATAAATAAATAAAAAGAGAGAATGTATGTTTTACACTGTTAAGAAATGGGTTTTGCAAGGAGTACACATGAAGGGACCCATGGCTCCAGCCACATATGCAGCAGAGGATTCCATTAATAGCTGGAGATGTCCTTGGTTCTGGAATGCTCAATGCATCAGTATAGAGGAATTCCCAGTCCGGGTGGCAGGAGTGGGTGAGTAAGTGGAGGAAAATCTTCATAGAAGCAGAGGATGGGATGGAATATGAGGGTTTTGGGGGTGGAACCGGGAAAGGGGATAACATTTGAAATGTAAATTAAAAAAATCCAATAAAAACAATTCACACAAAAAAAGAAAATATTGGTTTTTGTTTTCCAAAATTATGATTATGCTCTAATATTGCAAAAGAAACTTAAAAATTATCATTAAACTGCCAGTGTTCCACTGGCTACAGTTTGCAGGTCAATCACAGGCTAGGGATTTTAAACTCACCTATATTTGTAGTTAAAAAGAAATCAAGCTTGTGGAGATGATTGCAATAGTAATAAAAGAGTTAAAAACCTGTGGTACAGTATGGTCCTATAGTTTTCTTTACACATGCTTTGTTGAACACTGTGATAGATACAAATTTAACCCCGCCCCCATGAATGTAAAGGAAATCTCAATAGGACTTTATCTAACATGGTGCTGATGAACTGCTCCAAGAAGCTGGTATAATTTTTGGAGACTATGGCACGGCTTCCTGTTGTTATACAACTGGCCTATGAGAATGCCAGTGCAGCCTGTCCCATGGCCATCTGGCCATACAAATCAAAGACAGACATATACAATCATCTTCGTACAGAAATTGAACCCTCATATAATTAGGGTCTGGCTATGACTGCTGCCTTGCAGGTGACTACAGTACAAACAAAGCTTTTACAGCATGGAGGTGATAGGAATGTTTAAAGTATGGGGGCATAGGTCATTTTACGAAAGACTGTCCAAAAACCACAGGTATAGACAGGCAGTAGAATCACTCCCCTTGAGTCTGTCCTCAGTGCAGGAAGGGGAATCATTGGGCCAGGCCCCAGGAAATAGGCCCAGATTAAGAAGCCTTTATATTGGAGTTGATGCAAAGCTCAGAGTGGGCTCCAAGATGCTTGTGTGGCTTTCCTTTTTGTCTTGGTAATCCTGACTAGGCCCTAAGAAGGTGTTTACCAGACCTGTTAACAAAAGAATTGATCAACTTATTTTACTTCCTTTGCATCCACTTCCTACTAAGTTTGTTAAAAGTGAGAGGATAAAACTGCTTTCATTCCTCTGATGCATTCCGAGTTGAATCTCTTAGTAACAAGAGACCTTACCTTAAAATACTAATTGAAGAAAAAGGCTTTGAAGAATTAATAGACACTGGAGCTGATGTACTCACCTCCAAGGGATTGACTAATCCATTAATCAAAAGGAAATTTTAGATTTAAGATTCATGGATGGTTAATGAAACTAGGAACTTGTGGGAGCATTGCAGGTTGGCTTGCCTACTCTAGCTGCCATTCCAGGAAATGGATATAGAATTATTATGGATTTGGGGTTTTTGGTTTTGGTTTTGGTTTTGGTTTTGGTTTTTTGAGACAGGGTTTCTCTGTATAGCCCTGGTTGTCCTGGAACTCACTTTGTAGACCAGGCTGTCCTCAAACTCAGAAATCCACCTGCCTCTGCCTCCCGAGTGCTGGGATTAAAGGCGTGCACCACCATGCTGAGCTGGGGAATTGTTTTTATACTATTCCTTTGCACACTGATGATTTGCTTATAGTGAGCTTGTAATTTTAAAGAACAAATGAAGCAATATCATTGGCAAGTTTTGCCTCAAGTAATGGCTAATAGCCTCATATCATGTAAAAATTGTGTTGCTTCTTCAATACACAGTTAGGACTTTTGACTCTTTCAGGTGTACATTATTCTTTATATGGATGGTATTTTATTAGCTGATCCCACAGATCGCATTTTACTACAAGTCTTTGCTCTTATACAACAAATTTTGGAATTGTTGTTGCTCCAAAAAAGATTGAAAGGTAATAACTTTATCAATATTTGGGGCCTCAGTTACATCCTAAACAAATTTTGGCACAAAAAATTCAAGAAAGAAAAGATAATTTATTTACTACAACTTATTTTCAAAAGTTGTGTTAGGAGGTATTAGTTGGCAAAGACCTCATCTTAAGCTTATCACAGGAGGACTTGAGCCTGTTTGATAATTCTCAAGAAGAATGCAAATGCTAATTCCCATAACAATTAACTGGTGAGGGACAAATAGCTTTATAGAAAGTAAAGGAAGCTATAAGCCAAAACAGATACAATATATAGACTATGATCATTTATTGGCTGTTTCACAGCAGTCCTGTGGTGAGAGGGAGCATTAATGTGGATTCAAAAAGAGAGGGTATAACGACTCTTCTCTTTCCTTTGATGTGACAGATATTCTGACTCAATCATGGACTGGTCTATAAATCAATCCAATATTGGATAAAAGGAAATATAGTCTTCATTTGGAAGTCTGGTTATGTGTTGGGCATTGGGCTATACACAGACAGCCTGGTCTCCAGTCAAGCTGAGATTTTGAACCCCAGAAACCGGTAGTGATAATTCATCTACATAAGACAGAAGGAGTTCTCTCATGTCTCCTAGAACCCTGGCTCCTGTTGAAGTTACCAACCCCCTCAGCCCCCACAGGAGAAGTGTGTGGCTAGCAGTCACGTAGGCAATGCTCCAAGCTTCTGACCTTCAGGCTAAACTCCTCCCCAGTTACCTAGCAACAGACAAGATAGCAGCATACTTTAAAAGGGGGCTATTTGGCCCCTCCTTGCTCTCTCACTCCTCTCACTCATCTCTCCTCTCTCTTTGTCTTCTCCTCTCTCTCCTTATTATTCTCTAACCTTTCTTGTCTCTCTCTCTCTCCTTTCCCCCTTCTTTCCTCATGGCCATGGCCAGTCTCTGTCTTTTCTACCTTCTCTCGTCCCCCCTGCTTCTCTATAATAATGCTCTAAAACCATAGACGGTCTCTGCTCATCAAGGCCCACTGCACTTGGAGGATGATGGGATAGGATTTCTCCTAATGAGCCATTTCTGATCTCCTAATTGAAGGTCTTCCTGTGCTCCAGCCAAAGTTCTCTGTGCTCACTCTCGCCTGTGTGGGAACCTCTCTTTCCTATGTCCTCTCTCCCATAACCCCGGAGGTACAGAGTATAACTCTGGGGCCCCTTTTGGTTTTGGGGGCTGCCCCTTGTCCACCCTCTATCAAATGGGTCAGAGGCTTGGATGCCCACCCGGGGCTGAGTGGAAAGTGTCTGGCAACCTTCCCACTTCAGCCTGTCCAGAGCATAGGTGGAGCTCTGGACATACATGCCCCCCCTTCCTTCCCGGGCCCCCTTTTTAGTTCCCACAGTTCTGTACATTTTCAGAGACATATTTGGAAGTTAGTTATAGTTCTTTATGAAGTTACATTTGCAGGGGATAAAATTGGACAGGATCTGGATTTGAACAGTGTTAGTACATGTGTTTAAGCTCCTAATCTTTTATTCCTTCAACAAGAACTATGTACCGCCCTCCATGAAGAATGCCACCTTTATATCTATCACTCAGGAATAGTAAATGATTCTATTTAAAAAGTTCTAGTAGGGATAGTCAAAAGAAAAACAGAAAAAGGACAGAATCAGGGATGGTTTGAATCCTGATATTCCACTTTCCCATGGCTTACAATATTAAATTCTAAACTGCTTGAACCATTAATTATAATCTTGTTGCTTTTAACTTTTGTACCTTTTATTTTAAGCAGATTGGTTGCCTTCACACAGGATCACTTTTGCAAGCTCAACTATTTCACCATGGCACTTATTCATTGCTATAAAGAAATGCAGTGAGTGCATATTCATATAGCCTTTGTGGCCTTGGTCTGAATAGGAAAGAATGTGCTACAGAAGGCCAGTAGCCAGAGACAGGTATGAGAGTTCTTATGCTTCTATCAACCTAAGAGTGTCATACATCAATGCTATTTTTGTCCTCCATGATGGGTAAGAAGGAGCAATATAGGCACCGACATAAGATAGGTATGGTCACCTAGCTACTATACCCACATATGGGAATACAAAAAAACAAGTAAATCTTGTGCCCCTGTCCAGATACTTCTCATGTTTATAAAACAAACACGTGGGGATTATAACCTTCCCCCAGCCTTGATCAGGCTAAATAGACACTGAGTGCTTGCTACAATGGGTTTTACAACCTAGGTGGAGCAATCTGCACCTGTAATATCCTACTGGAAAGTAGAGGAATAGACTGCTCACTGAGCTTTCTTTGCAACATAATCCAGCTTAAAAAAAAAAAAAGATGGGGTCTGTGGGCTTTCCCTATATAAATGCATTACTAAATATTAAACTTGGAACCTTGATCAGAAGCTTTGTCTTGACTTCATCTTTTTCTTGCACACCATCCTTTACATTTCCAGCCCCCCTTTCAGGTAACCCAGTTTTTCCATGGCCAGTGGACAGCTACAAATCCTCCTCAACCTAGAAACAGAAGTTGCATTGCCAAACCTAATCTATGATGCCAGAATCACACTGATACCTAAACAACACAAAGCCTCAAAGAAAGAAAATTTCAGACACATTCACCTTATGAAGACTGATGCAAAACTATTCCATATGATATTGGCAAACAGAACCCAAGTACACATCAAAAACACAATCCACAATGATCAAGTAGACTTCATACTTGAGAAGCAGGGATGGTTTAAAGTACAAAAAGCCATCAACGTAATCTACCATATAAACATACCAATGAAAAACTACATGCTACTGAGGAAGACTTTGATAAAATCCAATGTATTATGTTGAAAATCTTTGAGAGATCCGGGATAAAAGGCACATAGCTAAATACAATAAAGTCAATGTACAACAAGTCAAAAACAAAGATCAAGTTAAAAGGAGAGAAACTTAAGACAATTCCACTAAAATCAGGGACAAGGCTGTCCATCTTCTCCCTGTCTCTTTATTGCAGTACTGGAAGGCCCAGCTAGAGCAAAAAGACATCTAAAAGAGATCAATAGAATACAAATTGGAAAAGGGGAAGCCAAAGTATTGCTATTTACAGATGATATGATAGCATGTATATGAGCCCAAATATTCTACGAGAGAAATCTAATAGCTGATTAACTCCTACTGCAAAGTGGCTGGATAGAAAATTAAGTAAAAACAAAAAACAAACAACAACAACAAAAACCAAAATCATTATGCTGGCTCTATACCAATGATAAATTGGCTGAAAAAGGAATTAGACAAACAATGTCCTTCACAATAATCACAAATAATTTAATATATATATATTTGTAACCAAGCAAATAAAAGACCTGTATGACAAGAACTTCAAGTCTTTGGAGAAAGAAAATGAGGAATATATCAGAACATGGAAAGATCTCCTGCTCATGGATTGGTATCAATGTCTAGGGCATAGGGCTGAAGGGCAAAGTTGCATTAATAAGTACACAGGGGATGCATAGCCACAATGAGAAAATGCATAGTTTATTGAGTGTTCAATAATCTTTTCTAGGTAATCAAAAAAAAAAAAAAAAAGATTTCCTACAGCTTCTAATTCTCAACAGCTTCCATATCTCAAGCCGTAACTTATCTAGTTTCAAGGTGACACAAATCTCCTTGCTGAGTGAGAATTCTGTCAGCAGCCCACATAATTTAAGTGCTACATGGTTTAATTAAAAGCAAAGTACATTTCTAATGAGAAAATGGCCATGAAGGCCACTTCCTCAAGCATGCACCTAAATTGGCTGAAAATCAGTATTCTCTGCTGAGAAAGTATATCTTCTCCATGATCCAGTATCCTGAGATTTACAGAAATCCTTATGTCATCTCACAGATACCAGGCTGGGAGACATGCCATTTTTCTACAGATCAGAAGGATTAACAGTGAAAATGGCCAACTTTTCAAATGAAATCTATAGATTCAATGAAATTCCCACCAAAACTCCAACACAATTATTTACCTTGAAAGACCATGAAAGAGCAATTCTCAATTTCATATGAATAAATGAAAAACCTAGGATAGTTAAAAACAATTCTGAACAATAAAGAATTTCTAGAGTTATTACCATCTCTTACTTCAAGTGGTATTACAGAACAATGATAATATAAACTGCATGGTGGTATTGAGACAAAGAGGTTGATCAATGGCATTGAATTGATTATCCACACATCAATGTACACTTGATTTTTGACAAAGCCAAAACCAGTCAATGGAAAAATGATCTTCAACAAATGATGCTTTTCTAACTTGATGTCTGCATGTAGAAGAATGTAAATAAATCCATATTTATCATCCTGCAAAGTACTCAAGGTCCATGTGGCTTAAAGATTCAGTATCTTGTTTCCCTGAATCCCAGGATCCTCCACTTGATGCTACATGGGTCATGTTACATATACATGGGGACCTATTAAAATTACACCCAACTTCTTAAAAGAGACTTTATATCCAGAAGGGCCTTGGCAAATGTCTTACAGCAGAGACTGGGGATGGAAGATGCAGACAATTATACCCAGGTAAAATTTTGCATCACCATAGATGGCAAAAACCAGACTTTCCATGAGAAAATGAAATCTAAACAATTTTTATCTTGAAATAAAGCCCTATAGAAGATACCAGAAGGAAAATGCCAATTCAATCAGGTGAAGTAAACACACACACACACACACACACACACACACACACAAACCAAGAAATAATATAATTCCACATCAGCAAAAACAAATGCAGGAGAACACACACACACACACATCCATCACCAACATTAAAACAGGAATCACTAATCATTAGTCATCAGTATCTCACAACATCATTGGACTCAATTTTCAAGTAAAAAAAAAAAACAAAGACTAACTAATAGAATGGATGTGAAAAAGATCCTGCATCCCATGTCATACAAGAAACAGACCACCACAACAATAGCCATTATCCTAGAGTAAAGGGATAGAAAAAGATTTTCTAAGGAAACAGACCAAGAAGCAAGTCATTGTAGCCATCCTGATATTTTTACAGACTTTCAGTGAAAATTATGGTAGGTCACTTCATACTCAATCATACCAAGAGGATGTTTCAGTTATGATTATCTATGCCCCAAATGCAAGGGCACACACATCCATAAAACAAATATTACTACAGTTTAAATAAAACCTAGAATATCACACATTAATAGTGTGATACATCAATACCCTGTTTTCACTAAAAGACAGGTCATTGAGACAAACAGTAAACAGAGAAATAATGAAAGAGATATGAATCAAATGGACCTAACAGATCTTCAGACCCTTTCACCCAAACACAAAGGATATACCTTTCCTCAGCAACTCATGTAACCTTCTCCACATCTGACCATGTAGCTGGTTACACGGCAAACCTCAACAAATATAAGAAAGCTGAAATAAATCCCTGTATCTTATCAGACCACTCTATTAAACCTGGACTGTAACAATAGAAACAACAGAAAGCTAACAACCTCATGGGAACTGAACAACTGTCTACACAGTGATCACTGGGTCAAGAAGAAATAAGTTAAAGGCTTTTGAGAATTCAATAAAAATGAAGGCTGAACACACCCAAACTTATGGGACATGGGAAATGAAGTCCTCAGAGGTAAATTCATAACACTAAGTACCTTTATAAAGAATTAGATTTCTCATACTAGCATCTTAATACTATATCTGACAGCTCTAATAATAAAAGAAGCAAATACACCCACCATTTGTAAACAACAGGTCTGAAAACAATCAATTAAAAACAAATAGGGTAGTAAAAAGAATCAACTAAACAAGTTTTTTTTTTTAGAAGATCCACAAGACAGGCAAATAAACTAACTAAAAGATAGAGAGACAGTACCCAAATAAACAAAATAAGAAATTAAAATGAAGACATGAAAAACGACACCAAGAAAATCATTAGGTTTTACTTCAAAAACCTGTACTCTACAAAATTGGAAAAATCTAAATGAAATGGATGATTTTCAAGACAAATGCAAATTACAAAAGGTAAAACTCAATGTCAGGTTAACTGTCTATTCCTATAACCCCTAGATAAATAGAAGTAGTCATTGAAAACAGCCCATCCGACCAGGTCATCTTGGGCGCAGAGTCGGTGGACACCCCCAAGGTCCCCAGAGGACTCTCCACGTGATCTTAGAACCACCTGTGAGTAGAACACAACTCCTGTTCCATTACAAGTGTGCAGGTCCTGAGACAGCATTAGGGAAACAGTAAACCCCGCCTGACCAGGGTCACAAGTCCCTTCTGGTTGGCGCCAGTACTGGGTCACCTGGGTGAGTAGTCAAAGGACACCCCTAAGGTCCCTAGAGGACAGCTTCTGAGGCAGACCCTGTTTTGGGCTCCAGACATCCGGGCACCTTCCCTGCCAGAGGACAGGTGTCCTCCCAGCCCCGGAGGGTTTGCTGGAACACCTGGGGAAGCCATCTTGGTTCCCGGATCCCTTCTAGACTAGTCTGCGCAGGTGAGATTGTGGACTACTGAAGTTAACAGCTTCTGGGACAGGCCCTGTTTCAGGCCTTCATCTTCTGCCAGGAGGCAAATCAGAAGGGCAGATATCTGTGCATCTTCGCTGCAAGAGAAGAGCTTGCCTGCAGAGAGTGCTCAGACCACTGAAACTCAGGAGAGAGCTAGTCTCCCATGTCTGCTGATAGAGGCTAACAGAATCACGAGAGGAACAAGCTCTAACCAGAGACAACTATAACAACTAACTCCAGAGATTACCAGATGGTGAAAGGCAAACTTAAGAAACTTAGTAACAGAAACCAAGACCACACTCACCATCATCAGAACACAGCACTCCCACCTCACCCAGTCATGGGCACCCCAACACACCCGAAAACCAGACCCGGATTTAAAAACATATCTCATGATGAGGGTAGAGGACATCAAGAAGGACTTTAATAACTCACTTAAAGAAATAGAGGAGAACACATCTAAAGAGTTACAAGTCCTTAAAGAAAAACAGGAAAGCACATCCAAACAGGTGATGGAAATTAACAAAACCATTCTAGACCTAACAAGGGAAGTAAACACAAAAGAAAACACAAAGTGAGGCAACACTGGAGATAGAAACCCTAGGAAAGAAATCTAGAACCCTAGATGCGAGCATCAGCAACAGAATACAAGAGATGGAAGAGAGAATCTCAAGTGCAGAAGATTCCATAGAAACCATCAGCACAACAATCAAAGAAAATGAAAAATGCAAAAAGATCCTAACTCAAAACTCCAGGAAATCCAGGACACAATGAGATGATCAAACCTACAGATAATAGGAGAAGATAAGAATGAAGACTTTCAACTTAAAGGGCTAGCAAATATCTTCAACAAAATTATAGAAGAAAACTTCCCCAACTTAAAGAAAAAGATGCCCATGAACATTCAAGAAGCATAGAGAACTCCAAATAGATTGGACCAGAAAAGAAATTCCTCCTGACACATAATAATCAGAACAACAAATACACTAAATAAATATAGAATATTAAAAGCAGTAAGGGAAAAAGGTCAAGTAACATATAAAGCAGGCCTATCAGAATTATACCAGACTTTTCACCAGAGACTATGAAAGCCAGAAGATCCTGGAAAGATGTTATACGGACACTAAGAGAACACAAATGCCAACCCAGGCTACTATACCCAGCCAAACTTTCAATTACCATAGATGTAGAAACCAAAGTATTCCATGACAAAACCAAATTAACGCATTATATTTTCACAAATCCAGCCCTTCAAAGGATAATAACAGAAAAAAAAAAATACAAGGACAGAAACCATGCCCTAGAAAAAAAACAAGAAAGTAATCCTTCAACAAACCTAAAAGGAGACAGCCACAAGAACAGAATGCCAACTCTAACGACAAAAAGTTAGGATGCAACAATAACTTCCACTTAATATTTCTTAATATCAATGGACTCAATTCCCCAGTAAAATGGCATAGACTATCAGACTGGATACACAAACAGGACCCAACATTTTGCAGCTTACAGGAAACCCACCTAAGGGAAAAAGAAAGACACTAACTCAGAATGAAAACAATTTCCAAGCAAATGGCCTGAAGAAACAAGGTGAAGGAGCAATTCCAATATTGAATAAAATCGACTTCCAACCCAAAGTTATCAAAAAAGACAGGGAGTGACACTTCATACGCATCAAATTGAAATCCTTTAAGAGGAACTCTCAATTCTGAATATCTATGCTCCAAATGCAATGGCAGCCACATTCATTAAAGAAAGTTTAGTACACTCAAAGCACACATTGCACCTCACACAATAATAGTGGGAGACTTCAACATACCACTTTCATCAAAGGACAGATCATGGAAACAGAAATTAAACAGGGATACAGTGAAACTAACAGAAGTTATGAAACAAATGGACTTAAGAGATATCTACAGAACATTTTATCCTAAAACAAAAGGATATACCTTCTTCTCAGCACCTCATGGAACATTCTCCAAAACTGACCATATAATTGGTCACAAAACAGGCCTTAACAGATACAAAAATATTGAAATTGTCCCATACATCCTGTCAGATCACCATGGACTAAGGCTGATCTTCAATAAAAACATAAAAAACAGCAAGCCAATATTCATATGGAAATTGAACAACACTCTTCTCAATGATACCTTGGTCAAGGAAGGAATAAAGAAAGAAATTAAGGACTTTTTGAAGTTTAATAAAAATGAAGCCACAACAAACCCAAACCTATGGGACACAATGCAAGCATTTCTAAGAGGAAAACTCATAGCTCTGAGTACCTCCAAAAAGAAGCTAGAGAGAGCACACACTAGCAGCTTGACAACACACCTAAAAGCTCTAGAACAAAAGGAAGGATATTCACCCAAGAGGGGTAGATGGCAGATAATAATCAAACTCTGGGGCAAAATCAACCAAGTGGAAAAAAGAAGAACTATTCAAAGAATCAACCAAACAAGGAGCTGGTTCTTTGAGAAAATCAACAAGACAGATAAACCCTTAGCCAGACTCACTAGGGGCACAGGGACAGCATTCTAATTAACAAAATCAGAAATGAAAATGGAGACATAACAACAGAACCTGAAGAAATCCAAAACACCATGAGATCCTTCTACAAAAGGCTATACTCAACAAAACTGGAAAACCTGGACGAAATGGACAAATTTCTAGACAGATACCAGGTACAACAGTTAAATCCGGATCAGGTTAAAGGTCTAAACATTCCTATATCCTCTAAAGAAATAGAAGCCATCATTAATAATAATCTCCCAACCAAAAAAAGTCCAGGATCAGATGGGTTTAGGGCAGAGTTCTATCAGACCTTCAAAGAAGATCTAATTCCAGCTCTTCACAAACTGTCACACAAAATAGAAGCAGAAGGTACTCTACCCAATTCATTCTATGAAGCCACATTTACTCTGATACATAATCCACAAAAAGACCCAACAAAGACAGAGAACTTCAGACCAATTTCCCTTATGAATATCGACGCAAAAATCCTCAAAACAATTCTCGCTAACCAAATCCAAGAACACATCAAAATAATAATCC
This sequence comes from Mus caroli, assembly GCF_978045245.1. Classification (NCBI taxonomy): domain Eukaryota; kingdom Metazoa; phylum Chordata; class Mammalia; order Rodentia; family Muridae; genus Mus; species Mus caroli. The sequence continues at coordinate 97,981,509 of NW_028227259.1, read as the reverse complement.
ATCCTGACCAAGTAGGTTTCATTCCAGGGATGCAGGGATGGTTTAATATATGGAAATCTATCAATGTATTCCACTATATAAACAACCTCAAAGACAAATACCATATGATCATCTCCTTAGATGCGGAGAAAGCATTTGACATAATGAAACACCCATTATTGATAAAAGTTTGGAAAGATCAGGAATTCAAGGCCCATACCTAAACATGATAAAAGCAATCTACAGCAAACCAGTAGCCAACATCAAAGTAAATTGAGAGAAACTGGATGCATTCCCACTAAAATCAGGGACTAGACAAGGCTGTCCACTTTCTCCCTATCTATTCAACATTGTACTTGGAATCCTAGCCAGAGCAATTCGAAAAGAATAGGAGATCATGGGGATTCAATTTGGAAAGGAAGAAGTCAAAATATCACTATTTGCAGATGATATGATAGTGTATATATATATATATATATATATATATATATATATATATATATATAACCTTAAAAATTCTACCAGAAAACTCCTAAACATGGTAAACAACTTCAGTGAAGTAGCTGGATATAAAATTAACTCAAACAAATCAATGGCCTTTCTCTACACAAAGGATAAACAGGCCGAGAAAGAAATTAGGGAAACAACACCCTTCTCAATAGTCACAAATACTATAAAATACCTTGGCGTGACTCTAACTAAGGGTGTGAAAGATCTGTATGATAAGAACTTCAAGTCTCTGAAGAAAGAAGTTAAAGAAGATCTCAGAAGATGCAAAGATCTCCCATGCACATGGATTGGCAGGATCAACATAGTAAAAATGGCTATCTTGACAAAAGCAATCTACAGATTTAATGCAATCCCCATCAAAATTCCAACTCAATTCTTCAAGGAATTATAAAGGGCAATCTGCAAATTCATCTTGAATAACAAAAAACCTAGGGTAGCAAAAGCTCTTCTCAAGGATAAAAGAACCTCTGGTGGCATCACCATGCCTGACCTCAAGCTGTACTCCAGAGCAATTGTGATAAAAACTGCATGGTACTGGTAAAGCAACAGATAAGTAGACAAATGGAATAGAATTGAAGACCCAGAAGTGAACCTACACACATATGGTCACTTGATCTTTGACAAAGGAGCTAAAACCATCCAGTGCAAAAGAGACTGCATTTTCAACAAATGTTGCTGGCACAACTGGTGGTTATTGTGTAGAAGAATGTGAATTAATCCATTCCTAACTCCTTGTAGTAAGGTAAAATCTAAGTGGATCAAGGAACTCCACATAAAACCAGAGACACTGAAACTTATAGAGGAGAAAGTGGGAAAAAGCCTCGAAGATATGGGCACAGGGGAAAAATTCCTGAATAGAACAGCAATGGCTTGAGCTGTAAGATGGAGAATTGACAAATAGGACCTCATAAAATTGCAAGGCTTCTGTAAGGCAAAAGACACCGTCAAGAAGACAAAAAGGCCACTAACAGATTGGGAAAGGATCTTTACCTATCCTAAATCAGATAGGGGACTAATATCCAATATATATAAAACTCTGAAGAAGGTGGACTCCAGAAAATCAAATAACCCCATTAAAAAAATGAGGCTCAGAGCTAAACAAAGAATTCTCACCTGAGGAATACCGAATGGCTGAGAAGCCCCTGAAAAAATGTTCAGCATACTTAATCATCAGGGAAATGCAAATCAAAACAGCCCTGAGATTCCACCTCACACCAGTCAGAATGGCTAAGATCAAAAATTCATGTGACAGCACATGCTGGTGAGGATGTGGAGAAAGAGGAACAGTCCTCCATTTTTGGTGGGATTGAAAGCTTGTACAACCACTCTGGAAATCAGTCTGGCATTTTCTCAGAAAATTTGACATATTACTACTGGAGGATCCTTCAACACCTCTCCTGGGCACATATCCAGAAGTTGTTCCAACCAGTAAGAAGGACACATGCTCCACTATGTTCATAGCAGCCTTACTTATAGTAGCCAGAAGCTGGAAAGAATCCAGATGCCCCTCAACAGAGGAATGGATACAGAAAATGTGGTACATTTACACAATGGAGTACTACTCAGCTATTAAAAAGAATGAATTTATGAACTTCCTAGGCAAATGGATGGACCTGGAGGGCATCATCCTGAGTGAGGTAACTCATTCATAAAAGAACTCAAATGATATGTACTCACTGATAAGTGGATATTAGCCCAGAAACTTAGAATACCCAAGATATAGGATACAATTTGTGAAGCACAGGAGACTCAGGAGGAACAAAGACCAGGGTGTGGACACTTTGCCCCTTCTTAGAATTGGGAGCAGAATGCCATATCCGGGGATCCATCTCATAATCAGCCTCCAAATGCTGACACCATTGCATACATTACTGGGATTTTGCTGAAAGGACCCTGATTATAGCTGTCTCTTGTGCGACTATGCTGGGGCCTGGCAAATGCAGAAGTGGATGCTCACAGTCAGCTATGGATGGATCTAGGGCCAAAAATGGAGGAGCTAGAGAGAGTAGTCAAGGAGCTGAGGGGATCTGCAACCCTATGGGTGGAACAACAATATGAACTAACCAGTGCCCCCTGGAGCATATATATCTCTAGCTGCATATATATCAGAGGATGGCCTGGTCGGCCATCAGTGGAAAGAGAGGCCCATTGATCATGCAGATTTTAATATGCCTCAGTGCAGGGTAACGCCAAGGCTGGGAAGTGGGAGTGGGTGGATGGGGGACTGGGGGGAGGGTGTGGGGGACTTTTGGGATAGCACTGGAGATGTGAATGAAGAAAGTTCCTAATTAAAAAAGCCAAAAACAAAACAAATAAAAAAAAACCAAAACAAAACAAAAAGAAACAAGCAAACAAAAACCCCCAGCCCATCCAAAAATAAAAATGTTCAGATGTTTTTATTGCAGAACTTTACTGTACTTTGAAAGAAGAGCTTATGCCAATAATCCTCAAATTATTTCCAAAAGAGAAACAAAAGAACATTAACAACTCATTCTGAGGTCAGGACTCCATGACACCTAAATTATTCAGTCTCAACAGAAAATGAGAACTTCAGGCTAATATCCCTCATGAATATTTATGCAAAAATACTCAATAAAATACTGGACACTGAATACAAGACCATGTCAAAGACACAATCCACCTTAATCAAGTAGGCTTCATCCCAGCGATGCCAGGATAGTTCAATTTATGGAAAATTCATCAATGTATTCCACCATAAAAACAAACTTAAAGAAAAAAATCACATGATCACCTCACTAGATGCCTAGAAAACCACTGACAAAAACTAACAGCCTATTATGTTAAAATCTTGGAGTTATCAGGATACAAGTTGGATATGTAAACATAATGTAAGCAATATGCAACAAGGCAATACCCAACATCAAATTAAAAAGAGAAATTTAAAGCAATCTCTGTAAAATCAGGGACAAGATATGTCTTCCCACTCTCTTCCTATATATTCAACATAGTACATAAAATTCTAGCTAGAGTAAAAACTAAAGGATCTCAGTGGGATAAATTTGTAAAGAAAGAACTCAAAGTATCACTAGTCACAGATCATATGGCAGAATAGATAAAAGATCCCCAATATTCTACCAGAGAACTCATACATCTGATAAACACCTTCAACAAAATGGCTAGATACAAAGCTCACTGTAAAAAATAACTCTTCTTTTTATACAAATGTTAAACTGGCTTAGAACAAAATTAGGGAAACATCACCCTTTACAATAGTTACAAAATATCTTGGTATAACTCTCCTCAAGCAAGTCTAAAACCTGAATGACAAGAACTTCAAGTTTTTGAAGAAAGAAACTTGAAAGAAGTTGGAGAAAGAAATTGAGGAACATATCACAACATGGAAAAATTCTGCACCCTTATGGATTGGTAGGCTCAACCTAGTAAAAATGGTCATGATACCAAAAGCAATCTATAGATTTAATGCAATTCCTATCAAAATTCCAACACAATTATTTATGGACCCTGAAAGAACAATCCTAATATTCATATGAAAAAATACAGAAGTGGATGATCATAGTCATCTATTGGATGGAACACAGGGTCCCCAATGGAGAAGCTAGAGAAAGTACCCAAGGAGCTGAAGGGATCTGCAACCCTAGGTGGAACAACAATATGAACTAACCAGTAACCCCAGAATTCATGTCTCTATCTGCATAAGTAGCAGAAGATGGCCTAGTCGGCCATCATTGGGAAGAGAGGCCCTGTGGTCTTGCAAACTTTATATGCCCCAGTTCAGGGGAAAGCCAGGGCCAAGAAGTAGGAGTGGGTGGGTAGGGGAGCAGGGCAGGAGGAGGGTATAGGGTACTTTTGGGATAGCATTAGAAATGTAAATGAAGAAAATATCTAATAAAAATTTTGAAAAAAGAAAGAAAAAATAAAAAAACAAGATATCTAAAACAATCCTGTACAATAAAATTCTGGGGTCATCACCATCTCTGCCTTCAAGTGCTACTAGAGAGCAGTAGTAATAAACTCTGAAATGTTGGTTTCAAGACAGAGGTTGAACAATGTTATCAAATTGAAAACCTGGAAATAAACCAGTACAATTATGGACATTGGCTTTTGACAAGGAAGGCAAAACCATACAATAAAAAAAAAAAAAAGAGTTTCAACCAACGGTGCTGGTCTAACTGGATGTATGTATGTATGTAGAAGAATGCAAATCGATCCATATCTATCACCCTACACAGCTCTCAAGTCCAAGTGAATCAAATACATCAACCTAAACCTACATACATTAATTCTAATAAAAAAGTGAGGAATAGTCTTGAACCCATTAGTATAGGAGACAACTTCCTGAAAAGATCCAACATCTCAGTCACTAAGATCAACAATTAATAAATGGGACCTCATGAATCGAAAAAGCTCCTGTATAGGAAAGAACACTGTCAAAAGGACAAAATAGGAGCCTAGAGATTGGGCAAAGATCTCCACCAGCCTTACATCTGAAAGAATACTGATATGCAAAAAATATAAAGAACTAAAAAACATAGACACCAACAAACCAAATAACCCAAATCTTAAAAATGGGCACATAGCTAAATAGAATTCTCAACAGAGGGTTATTAATGATGGAGATGTACGTACAGAAATGTTCAACACTCTTAGTCATCAGGGAAATTCAAATCAAAATGACTCTAGGATTTCATTTTACATCCTTTAAAAGGACAACAGTTCATGCTGGCTAGGATTGCAGCAAGGGGAAAACTCTTCCTTTGCTGGTAGGAGTGCAAACTCGTACAACCAGTCTGGAAATCAATTAAGAGCTTTCTCAAATAATTGGAAATAATTCTCCCAGAACTGATTATACCATTCCCGGTCATAGACACAAAAGATACCCCGTCATACTTCAAGGACAGTGTTTTAACTATGTACATAGTTTTATTGGAAATAGCCAGAAACTTGAAACAAAGCAAATGTCCCACAACTGAAAAATGGATAGTGATTATATGGTACATTTACATAACAGAATACTACTTAGCTATTAAAAACAATGATATCATGGAATTTGTAGGCAAAACTCAGACCAAAAAAAAGACAAATGTGGCATGGACTCATAAGTATATATTAGCCATATGGTACAGGATAACCATGCTATCCACAGACCCAAAGAAAGTAAGAAGGAAGACCCAGCAGAGGATGCTTGAATCTTACTAAGAACAGAAATTAAGAACACATCAGGAATAGATGGATGGAGGGAAATGTATGTGAGAGAAAATCTGGACAGTAACCAGAGGGATCACATGTGAGGAGGTTGAAGCAGAGATAAGTGGAATCTGTGACTGTGGAGAATCTCTGAGATGAGCTAGATAACTAGGACAATGGAAACTCCCTGGAATCTATGACTTCTTGAAATAGGACATATGGAAAATGAACCAGTCACATCCTGTAACTAGGCAAGACTTCTGATGGAGACAACAACTCACCCACAAACCTTTGACCCACAAATTTCTCTGCCTATAAATATTCATGAATAAAGAAGTAGCAGAAATTGAGGGAAGTATAACTAATGACTGGACCAATGTGAGACCCATGCCAGGAGAGAGACAGTACCCCTGATGTTATATTACCGATATTGTGTTATACTTAGAGACAGGAGCCTAGCATACATGTCATCTGAGAGGCTTCACACAGCAGCTGATGGAAATAGATGCAGAGACCCACTGCAAAACATAAGGCAGAGCTTGGAGAATCTGTGGAAGAAAGGGGTTGGGGGAAGGATTGAAGAATCAGATAGCTCAAGTAAACAACAAAACTTACAGAATCAACCAACCAAGCCCCATAGGGGCTCGATGAGATTGAATTACCAACTGGAGTGCATCCACAGGATAGACCTAGGCTTCCTACACAGTTGTAACAGATGTGCACTTTGGTCCTTCCATGAGACCCCTAATAGCAGGAACAGGGGCTAATTGTTGCCGTATTTGGATCTCTTTTCCCTAACTGGGCTGCCTTGTCTTGCCACAATAAAAAAAGATGCAAAAAGTCTACTGAAACTTGATATACCAAGGCATATTCATGGAAGGCCTCCGTTTCTCTGGGGAGAAATGAAGGGGGGTGGAGGAAAAGGAGGTGAGAGAGCATAACTGGCCAGACAGAGAGGGGATGCTACATTCTGGATGTAAATTAATTAATTAATTAATTAATGGAAGTCATACAGTCTTTCTTCCTATTGGGTTCCCTTGTACAGCCTTGATATGGGAGCCTTTGTCTTGCCTTGTTTTGTTCTCTCTGGCTGTCATCTCTTGGAAACCTGCTTTTTTTTTTTTTTTTTTCTGAAGAGAAAACAAAAGGGGATTGAATCTGCGGAGGGGAGATATGTGTTTTCAGGGAGTTAGGAGGAATGGAGGAAGGGTAAAATATGAATGAGATGTATCATATATATTAGAGAAGACGATTTTTAACATAATATCCATTCTCTTTTAAAATACAAAATCTCTTTTCAAAGTTCAAAGTCTCTCAAGCCTGAGCTCCTGTGAAAATCAAATGTAAATTAAATTCTTACTTTCAGAGGAGAAAAGCAGGGCATAGTCACAATCAGATTAGAGCCAACCTAAATGGCAAGAGTGTAAAGAACTCAATGTCCAATGTTTGGGTACTACCTCCTCTCTTCTGGGTTCCTTCAAAGGGCTAGGGTCACTTCTCTGTTCTGCTGTGCCCTGTACTGCACACAGAGCTTGTCTTCTAGGCTCAGGCTACCTCCACTCCATGCCTGCTGTCCTTGGAACTCATGCCAAGGTACTGCATCTACAAATGCTGGGGGTCTGTCAATTGTGTAGCACTTTCACCCATGGCCTTTCCTAGACTCCAAGACTCCAGCACTGCTCTCTAGTGCCAATCCTCAACTGTTCTCCCCTTAGTAACTTCAAAACCAGCACCACCAGGGTGATTCTTTCACTAACAAGTTCAGCTGCCAACCTTGGAATACAGCTTCTTTGTTTGTATTCTGAGAGAACACTCTCCAGATGACTTTACATCAATAATGCTGGTCTCATAATTTATAGCTGCTGATTCTTCAGCCCCAGCTGATCTGTATTGATATTTCAGGAAAGCAAAGGTTTCACTTTATTTGTTCTGGTGACTTGTTAATCAAGAGCTGATTCTTAAGCTAAAACCTGAACTATGAAATCTTAACTCAAATGACTCAGTAGCGACTTGGCTTCCCTCTGAAGCCTCACAATCCATGCCTCCATCATCTGAACTGCTCTCAATGCTGTTACCTTCCAACATCCTACAGAACATCTTACTGAGATCTCCTCACTCAATGGATTTTCTAGTCCAAATTTCCAAAGTCCTTCCACAATCCTCCCTAAAACATGATCAGGTCTGTCAAAGCAACAGCCCACTATGCCAGTACTAGGTTATGTCTTTGGGATTGTTTGCTGTGATGAACCTGGTCTACCAGCCTAGGGATGGAACTACCCACAATGGGCTGTGCCCTTCCCCATTAATCACTAATTAAGAAAATGTTCTACAGGATTGCCCATAGCGCAGTCTTATGGAGGCATTTTCTCAATTCATATTCCCTCCTCTCAGATTTCTCTAGCCAATGTCAGGTTGTCACAAAACTCTGTCTACACACACACACACAAACATACTTACACACAAATTCCAACCCAACAGTTTTTTCTCTTATTAGTAACAGAGGAAAACCCCTCAAGATATTTTTAGTTATTATTCTTTACATTTCTCTCTCCAATGAGAACTTCATTTTTTAATGAGTCTAAGTTCCATGAATGCTGACAAAAAGTAACTGAAATAACAGTTTAAAGGTAGATACTAGACATGGAGTGAGTTTCTGGAAGGCTTGCCAGTGTGCTTTGAGCACTCTCTGTCACCACACTCTTTTAAGAGGCCACAGCACTTGGACTTTGTCCTATCACTTAGGACATAGAGGTAGAAGGTCTCTGCTGCTCAATCTCATCTAAGATACATATATATTTGTGGGGTAGCCTGGTTATAGAAGACCATGTTTCAGTTTAGCAAAACTAACCAAGCAATCAAATTAACCAGAAACACTGAAATGAAACAGAAGGTTCTTGAGTAACAACCTGTAATGTCAGCAACTGGGAGCTGAGACTGCATTTGGTCACACATGCCAAGGACTCAAGTACTCAGGAGACAGGGGCAGGAGGACTGCAGATTCCAACCACTCTGAGCTACATGGCCAGTTCCAGGCCAATCTGGGTAACATATCAAAATGCTGTCTCAAAATTTATGAGTCACAAATTATTAAAGGAAAAGACTCTTTCAGCTAAACTAAAACTGAATTTGGGTTTGAAACCAATCTCTAAACAGCAAATCTGGGGTCAGAAATTACAGTGCCTTGTGCCACCTAATGTCCTCAGCATGGAGTGGCAGGGTAGGCTGCAGAATGCAGGTGTTTAACTTACCTGTGGTGACAGTGTTCTTATTGCAAGCAAGGACAGGCTGAAGTTTTATGTTCTAGAACTCTGAAAGTTTTCCTGACTCCTCTGGAGCAAAAATCCACTTTTCTCCTTACTCCTCCTCTTTGCCACCCCAGATCCACCCACAAGCTACAATTTGATTAGATGGGAATGGGTAAATCTAAGAGAGCCCCACCTCTAGTTAAAAAATTGCAGTAACCAAGGGCTGCTGAGTGAGGGGGAATTAATGCAAAAACCTGAGCCTCCTAATTGCTGTGCAGCTCCAGGTGGTTGGACTTGAAAACACATATACACAGGAAAGAGTAAATCAGACTCAGCTGGTTGTAGTTATATATTAGGCATCTGTACACACACTCATATGTTCATGTGTCTATGTGTAATTGTGTATTATTACTGGAAGTGATCCCATGATGTCTCCCAATGCAATGCTCAGTTTCTTTGTGTGATGAGCAAAAAGTTAAAATTGACACATCAGGACGGGGAGAAGTGGAGTCCCTTTTTGTTGATACAAAACAACAACCATAAAACAACAACAATAAACAAAACAAAACAACTCAGATCTCAAAGGGAATAAAACATACTTTATTCTGGTGCCAAATAGGAGTAGTCATGTTCTGAAAAAAAGATTTAAGTTCACCAAATTTCATGTTTCAACATAAAAGCAGTTTCATGAAGTTCTTATAGGAGCAACTCAAAAAAATGTAAATTATGTATATGGGTAAAACTTTAAAAATATTTACATTGCTGATAATATTAGTAGGTAGGTTTTTAAAACCTGAAAAATCTCTCATATCGGCTTCAGATGCCATCTGAGAACATTCTAAAGTTTTTGATTGGTGGGACTGGTGTTTTTAATTTAATATACTACAAGATTTTTAAAAATCTATTAGGGTATTAGGTCCTGTTTTCTTTGTTAGTGACAGGATGTTGAGTGGGAAATGTTGGGAGCACAAGACATGGCTATTTAATACACTAATGCTTCCCCAAGTCTACTGTGACTAGTTTCCTTCCTGAGGCATTCCATCTCCCCCCATGTCAATGCATGCCAGTCAGCCAGTCAGCCTCTGAAGACTCAGCATCTTCCTGGGAACCCTTCTTGGCCCTTCTTACTGAGATGAAGGACATTAAGAAGAATTGAAAAGGAAATTCAGAAGGAAGTGTCTATATCATCTTATTAGAGACTGAGAGGAAGAGAGGCCAGCTGTAAATCCAAGAAGGTACCAGATGAGAAAGGAGATAATGAGGGAGAATCATGTCTTTAGATTTAGGGGCAGCAATGGTGGTCTGCAAACACAAAATAAAAAGGCAGGTGGTGTCTACAGAAGAGAAGGACAAAAAGCCCAGAGAATCACAGCAGGTATGTTTAGAATAAACACAGGTATTGAAGGGAAAAAGTTTAAAGATTGCATTCACAAATTTGAGTTAGAACCCAAACAATATGCTGGTTTGGCATTGAAGATGACTGAGCAACTGATAGGAGAGAAGTGTAAGAACAGCAGCTAATTAAGTGTCTGATCATTCCTCCCATGCCCTTAGAATATCCTCAGGTGAACCAATTCTCCTTTAGGATGGTCTCCTTTGCCAAGTGATTGACAAGGTCAACTTGGATTAACTCCTAAAGTAAAGGGATAATGCAATGTAATGTTCTAATCTTTGGTACAGATTAAAATGACAGGGTTCTCTCAGGGTCAGGGGTCAAACTCAGACCCTATACTATGCCCAAGAGAAAGTAGCTCATATATATATATATATATATATATATATATATATATATATATATATTGGATATTAGCCCCCTATCAGATTTAGGATTGGTAAAAATCCTTTCCCAAACTGTTGGTGGCCTTTTTGTCTTATTGACAGTGTCCTTTGCCTTACAGAAGCTTTGCAATTTCCTGAGGTCCCATTTGTCAATTCTTGATCTTATAGCACAAGCCATTGCTGTTCTGTTTACGAATTTTTTCCCCAGTGCACATATCTTTGAGGCTTTTCCCCACTTTCTCCTCTATAAATTTCAGTGTCTCTGGTTTTATGTTGAGTTCTTTGGTCCACTTAGTCTTGAGCTTTGTACAAGGAGATAAGAATGGATCAATTTGCATTCTTCTACATGATAATCGTCAGTTGTGTGATAATGTGTGAATTTGGTTTTGTCATGGAATACTTTGGTTTCTCCATCTATGGTAATTGAGTGTTTGGCTGGGTATAGTAACCTGGGCTGGCATTTGTGTTCTCTTAGTGTCTGTATAACATCTGTCCAGGAACTTCTGGCTTTCATAGTCTCTGGTGAAAAGTCTGGTGTAATTCTGATAGGCCTGCCTTTATATGTTACTTGACCTTTTTCCCTTACTGCTTTTAATATTCTATCTTTATTTAGTGCATTTGTTGTTCTGATTATTATGTGTCAGGAGGAATTTCTTTTCTGGTCCAGTCTATTTGGAGTTCTGTAAGCTTGTATTTTCATGGCATCCCTTTCGTTAGGTTTGGGAAGTTTTCTTCTATTCTTTTGTTGAATATATTTGCTGGCCCTTTAAGTTGGGACTCTTCCCTCTCTTCTATACCTATTATCCTTAGATTTGGTCTTCTCATTGTATCCTGGATTTCCTGGATGTTTTGAGTTAGGATTCTTTTGCATTTTGGATTTTCTTTGATTGTTGTGTTGATGTTCTCTATGGAATCTTCTGCACCTGAGATTCTCTCTTCCATCTTTTGTATTCTGTTGCTGATGCTTGCATCTATGGATTTCCGGTTTCTTTCCTAGGGTTTCTATCTCCAGCATTGCCTCATTTTGTGTTTTCTTTATCGTGTCTACTTCCCTTTTTTAGTCTAGTATGGTTTCATTCATTGCCATCACCTATTTGGATGTGTTTTCCTGTTTTTGTTCAAGGACTTCTACCAGTTTGGTTGTGTTTTCCTGTTTTTCTTTAAGGACTTGTAACTCTTTAGCAGTGTTGTCCTGTAGTTCTTTAAGTGAGTTATTAAAGTCCCTCTTGATGTCCTCTATCATCATCATGATATATGCTTTTAAATCTGGGTCTAGCTTTTTGGGTGTGTTGGGGTGTCCAGGACTGGGCGAGGTGGGAGTGCTGCATTCTGATGATGGTGAGTGGTCTTGGTTTCTCTGAGTAAGATTCTGTTGTTTGCCTTTCGTCATCTGGTATTCTCTGGAGTTAGTTGTTATAGTTGTCTCTGGTTAGAGCTTGTTAGTCTCGTGATTCGGTTAGCCTCTATCAGCAGACTGGGGAGACTAGTTCTCTCCTGAGTTTCAATGGTCAGAGCACTCTCTGCAGGCAAGCTCTCCTTTTGTAGGGAAGGTGCCCAGATATCTGGCTTTCAAACATGCCTACTGGCAGAAGTTGTGTTCCACTCACCAGAGGTCCTCAGATTGCGTGGAGAGTCCTCTAGGGACCTTGGGGGTGTCTGCCGACTCCCTGCCCCCTTGAATGTTTTTGATGCAGAGCACATCAGCGAATTGGAATTGAATTGGACTCTGTTAGAGTTGGCATATTTTGCTCACTACTTTGGGCAGCTGAGAAATCTCTGAAAAGTCTTTCTGGTACCTCTTCCAGGTATCACCTTCCCTATTTTCAATAGAACAAGAGTCAGAGAAGCCAAGTGTATCAACAAGTTTACTTCTAAGTTCTTCTGATTCAACTGTCTCCATCATCTTTTCATGTTCTGCATCCATTTTCTCGGATCCCAGATGAATAAGGTCCTAGGGTAAGCCACAATGGAGAGCTGGTTCAGCTGTCAGAGCAAGTCTGTCTTATCGTAAGGATTAGTGGTACATGATGCCAGCCAGCCACTAGGAACAAACATTAAGAGACCCATACGAATCAGAAAGTTATGTCTTGTTTCTATGTACACTGAGATAAACAAGGGAAATTTTACAAGGTAAATCAGTGTGTCAGAAGAGAACTCATGATGGAGAGAAGTGATTCAGTGTAAAGAGTAGGTTAGATCTAGTAAAAATGAGTTGTAATTCTTCCTGAAATCATTCCCGCCAAATCAAATGGAAAGGGAAGAGAAGGGGGAGACTGTAGTGAGGAGTCAGGGTACACATTGGCACATTGTGAACATTGGTTATATGCTCTGAACTATGAGATTGGCCTTCTATATTTCCCCAGTTTCCATGAGTGAAATATTTTGAGCCCAAGTAGCACTGAGTGCACAGGATTGGAGGTAGAGCTTGGACTGTAAATGAGAGCAAGAGCATGAATGCAGAGGGAATGAAAGAATGAAGATTCAGTGAGCCCACAGCAAATATTGGGATCCTGTCAAAAATTTCATGGGATGGAACTTTCTTCTGTGTGCTTTCTGGGCTTAAGGAATGGATTGATTTTTAGCTTGAGAGTGAGGCCAGGAGATGAATCGTGGGGTTGAAAGGATGGAACAGTTTCCAATAGGAAGCATCATAGATGATGTCCTTGATCATTTAGTCAAACTGAACATGGGGCACCTGGTTCTTTCTACCACTCTGTATATTCCTGCCAAACCTCTACAAGACCATTTGCCTGAACTAACTCTCTGTCTCCTTTAATCCTAGGTTCCTGGTGACACCGTTGAAGACCCTCTCCATTAGTTACTTCATGATTTCACAGAGAGACCTGGATTCCTTCTCCTGCTGTCAGAGCCTCTTTAAACTAAATCATCTGGGATTGAGAGGTGTGGTTTTACTGGATTTTGATCTTATGCCTCTGAGAGGTCTCCTCATGAAAGTGGTAAGCACTCTTGAGACTCTGGATTTGCAAAGATGTAGGGTGAAAGACTCACAGCTCAATGCCCTCCTACCTGGATTCAAACAATGATCTCAGATCTCCAATGTCAACTTCTACAACAATGACTTCTCCATGCCCATCCTGAAGGACCTTTCAGAGCACACAGCCAACTGGAGCAAGATGACTGTGAAACAATACCCTGCCCCTCTGGAGTGTTATGATGTATTGGGTCATGTCTCCAGAGGAAGTCTGCCCAATTTTGTTGGGAGCTCATAGATACACTCAGGGCAAAAAGGCAGCCCAAGAACAGTTCATTTGCTACAGATATCTGCCATACATGTGGTGAGTGCTGTGTCTATCACCAGGTGTCCAGACGTTGTTGTTGTTGGCAGCAAATTGGGAAATATGAGTTCTGGATTTGAATAAACAATAGGCTTGATATACATCTTTCATCTGGGGACCTAGGAGCCCATGGCTTCTGACACTGCTCAGATGGTTGGAAACATAAGGATGTACAGTGACTGGTATCTTGGAGACTGAGCTTGACATAGGGGAACAGTTGGAAGGACGGAGGGAACAGGGGCCAATTGGAGTCAGAAACACAGTTTGGCATTGATACCTGGCTTCTCCCCGAACAGACTAACTAGATGCTTAGTTGTATACTTATAAACTTGGATGTTCTCTCTGTGTGGTCTTTGACTGTTAACAACCTCACTATCTGGTTCAGGGTCAGAAAGGTTAGATGGGTCCAGGAATGGAAAACAGTGGTATTTCATGGGGAAGTAAAAGTCTGGTTGAAATTGAAAATGTATAAAATGAAATTTTTCTTGACACTTCTTTCCCTTGTACTTTTCCTGGGATACATGTACAACCCTCCTGGGTAGCTGATCAGTTATGTGCACAAAATGTTTGAACAATGTGAGCAACATAGCCACACCTCCTACGAAGGAGGATTAAAAGGATCACAATTAACATCTAGTACATTCAGATTACAAGGCACCTTGGACTCAACCAAGATGCCTAAAGGAAAGAAGACAACATAGGGCAAAGTAAACAGGATTCCCAGTCTGGCTTTGTAATCTTGATCTTTTTGTCATGCTTTAATGAAATGACTACTGGAACCTCTATATCCATTCATTATGCCACATGTCTCTAAAGCCTTATTCCAGTGGACTCCAAAACTCTATGACACACCCATATTTTATATAAAAGTATCCAATAATATGCCGTTCTCTCCACTACATAAAACATTTACTTTACAAACAAATGTACTTTAAATCTTCAGTTGTAATAAAAAAGAACAAAAGAAAAAAGACTCCCTCTACCAAGTCATTATACCCCTTTTCTGTATAGTAAACTATCAAAAAAAAAAAACAACAACAATTTGTTACTCTGCATTTATTGAACACTTAGTATATGAATTCTTCATTTAGACATCATTATTGCTGTCTGAATTGAATAAAGTATCTAAATTTAAGGACACTGCTACAAATGCCCTCTCGAGTGAAGTCAAAATGTACACATTGATGCCAAGCATGTGTGCCATTCATAATCTTTGGAAGATGGATTAAGTTATCAGCTATGGTGGGACCCATATGGACATTTAGGCTGGCCTAAGGTAAAGAAGAAGAAAAAACAAATGACAAACCTCTCTTACACTCCTTCTTTCTGTCTTCCCTTGCAACCTGTCTTCCTGTCTCAATAGTTCCCTGACCTTGTTCCTTAGGACCAGTAAACGCACATGAGATTTTTCAACAATTAACATGCTTTTGTATTGTTAAAACAAACATCCCATAGATGGAGAGAGATTCTTCACAGGTGAAGAGCACATGCTGCTTTTGCAGAGAACCAAAGTTCTCTTTCAGAGCTAATAATCAGGTGGCTGTCCAATGGAACTCAGGCTTCAGATTATAGGACCCTCCTTTCTGGCCTCTGTGAATGCCCCCTTTCACACACACAAACCCACATAATATACATGTAGCTATACACCTAATCAAAGAAGTTCTTGAATAAAAAAGGACTCAGTTTCACAAAGTAATAAAGAAAATGGCCCAATTAATTAAAACATGGATGTTGATCAGCAGCAGTTGTGTGGCTCTGTGAAGAGAGCATGTGGACTTTCATGTGTGTCCATTGAGCTCAGCTGGAAAGCAATAGAGTAGGGTGCTTTGGGCTCCTAAACTATGGATGAGTAGAGGAAATTAGGAGTTTGTCAATGTACAACCTTTATTTCTGTATGCATTTTATGTTTATTCCTGTTCTATTCCTATGTAAGCTGGCATGACAGAAAAAGGCATCAGAACCCTGTATAGATGGTTGTCAGCTACCAGGTGGTTGTCTAGAATTGAACTCAGGTTGTCTGAAAGAGCAGCCAAGACTCTTAGTTACTGAGCCATCATCTCTCCAGGCCTATGTTTGACAAGGTAAAAAGCACTCACAGATACAGAGTCACAAGGAATCGGTTGCCTATTTTGCAGGAAAGCTTACCAGTTTGGCATTATATTTAATTAATTACATTTCAAATGTTTGGTGAACATATGTGTGTTGATGGTGTATTTGTGTGTTTATTTTTAGATAATCACTGTGTAGATATGCCAAAGTAATATCAATGTCCTAAGTCATTCCAAGAAATGTCTGGATGTGTTTTACTTTGTAAAGTGTTTTTCTATCCATTCACTGGATCTGTGAACTCCATTAAACAGGATGTAATAATACATAACAGTTATTTCCACACCCTGTAGGTTGAGATTTCAGAGCAGAAATTCTATGTCATTCTATCTACTTATCTAAATAACTAATATGAAAATCCACAAAACTTCCTCCTGACATGGAGCTAGAATCCCTAAGCACTTTCCTTCCAGTCTCTCTTGACTTCACCTTATCCCTGCTCAGTAATGGAATAAAAACTGTGACAAATAAGTAAATAAAAATCAAAAGAATAAAAAACCTGAACAATCTCTATAGTATAAACTTTAAGCATATACTGATAAGAGAGGAGAAAGAAACAATGTGAGAGGGGGGAGATAAGAAACTAAAATAAATATAACCATACCTATTTGTATCTGCAGGATGATGTCTGACTGAACAACATTGTGTGTATAATTTGCATATGCTAATTATCAGTTATAAGTAAATACTAACTATAGCCACCAAGCTTCACAACAATCTTCACAACTTTATCTTATACCAAAACTTTTATATATTTAATCATTATTTATTTAAATTATAATTAGCTCATGAAAACATAGGTTGCTAACATATTTCAGGGAGAACACATTTCTAATGAGTTTGCAGTGGATAAAGTTTAAATGTTAAACATGTCTAGCTCCCTATTTATCATTTCTTTTCATTTTTCACTCATTCATTTATGTACTTTACCATTTGATCACATCCTGCCTTCCCTGTCCTCCCAGGTATACCCTTCGACCCTTTCTCATCATTTCCTCCTCCCATTCTCCCAAGAGAAGGAAAGGTATCCACTATGCAACCCCACCAGCTACCACACCACCCTGGTAAAACAAGTTGCATCAGGAATAATTGCATCCTTTCCTACTGTGGCCAAACAAGGCAGCCCCACTAGGTTCCCCTAGATTCCAATGGAAGGCAACAAAGTTCAATAAGAGACAATACCCGGTCTAATTTTTAGGAGACACACATGAAGACCAAGCTTCACATCTGCTCCACATGTGTAGGGGCCCTAGGTCTCAACCATGCATGCTCTTTAGTTGGTGACTCAATCTCTATGAATGCCCAATGGGTCCAGGTGACTTGGCTCTGTAGCTCTCCTTCTGGTATACTTAACCCCATCTGGCTCCCTCAATCCTTCCTCTGACTTTTTCACAAGACTCCCTAAATTCTGCCTAATATTTGGGTGTGCATGTCCATCTGTGCATGTCCATTCATCACTTGCTGTATGAATCCTCACATGATGGTTATGCTAGGCTTCTGTTCTTAAGTGCAACCAAGTATCATCAAGAGTGTCAGAGTTTGGCTCTCCTCTATGAGGTAGGTCTCAAGTTTGTCCACTTATTGGTTGGTTATTCCTTCAATCTCAGCTCCATCTTTTTCCCTGTATATCTTGTAGACAGGGAAAAATTTGGATGGAAGGTTTTGTGGGTGGGTTGGTGTCCCCCTCCCTCCACTGGAAATCCTGCCTGGCTACAGGAAGTTGCCATTTCAGTCTCCTTATCTTTAGCTCCTGGGGTCTCAGCCATCATCACTCTAATATCCTCCCAGGAGCCTGCCCCACCCCAGGTCTCTGCCTTGTCCCTGAGATGCCCCCACATGGATTGCTTTTAGCTATCCTAGACCTGTGGAGACAGATCTTCCTACCACACCTGACCCCCAAACTGTTCCTGTTCCCATACCCTCTCACATACAGTTCCCTCTAACCAACCACTACTGATATAGGTTTTATTTCCTTTTCTTAATGAGATTAAATCATCTTACCTTGGGCCCTATTGTTACTTAGTTTCTTTGGATGTTTGGATTGTAGCATGCTTATCCTGTACTCTGAGTAATATCCAATTATAAGTGAGTGCATACCATGCAAGTTCTTCTGGGTCAGGATTACCTCACTCAGAATGGACATTTTCAAGTCCTATCCATTTGCCTGAAAATTACATACTATTCATTGTTTTTAATATATGTTTAGTATTCCATGGCATGAATGTATACAATTTTCCTTATACAGGTGAGGGCAGATGGTTTACTTCCAATTTATGATTTTTAAGAAAAAAAAAGGTGCTGTGCAATTAGTTAAGCAAGTGTGCTTGAGTTATGGAGAAACATCTTTTGAGTATATGCCCAGGCATGGCATAACTGGGTCTTGAAGTACAATTATTTGTAAGAAACCCCCAGGTTGATTTCCAAATTTGTTGTACAAGTTTACATACTCATCAGAAATGCAGAACTGTCACCCTTGCTCCAAATCCTCACAAGCATGTGCTGTCACTTGAGTTTATTATCTTAGCCATGCTGATGTGCATAGGATAGAATCTCAGAGTTCTTTCAATTTGCATTTGACTAGGAATGTTGAATATTTCTTTAAGTGCTTCTTGGCTATTAGAGATTTCTCTGTGGAAAATTCTCTGTTGTCCTCTGTAACCGATTTTTAAATGGGATTTTTGGTTTGTTGATGTCTAATTTATTGATATATATATATATATATATATATATATATATATATATATATATATATATAGTTTGGATATCAGCCCTCTGTGGAATGTACAGTTGGTCAAGATGAGTTTTCCATTCTTTAGGCTACTGTTTTTACGTATTGGTGCTGTCTTCTTCCTTACTGAGGATTATCAGTTGCTTGAGGTCCTACTTATTAACTGTTGATCTTAGCAACTGAAATATGGGTGTTCTGTTCAGGAAGTGGTAACCTTTACAATGAGTTCAAGAGCCCTGACATTATTAATGATGTTCTGAAAACAGGAAACTAGCATAACTGTCCTATGAGAGGTTTCACCAAGCCACTGATAAAAAGAGATGGAGAAACCCACAGTCAAATATTAGACAGAGTTCAAAGAATCTTTTGGAAGAGAGGGGGGAAGGATTGAAGGAGTCAGAGAGGACAAGGAGACTACAAAAAAACCCTACAGATTCAAACAACCTATCGCCATAGGTGCTCACTGTGATTGAACCACCAACCAAAGAACATGCATGAGACAGGCCTAGATCACCTACACATATGTAACAGATGTGAAGATTGGCCTTCATATGGGACCTGGAACAGCAGGAGCAGGGGCTGTCTCTGACTATTGCCTCCCTTTGGATCTCTTTCCCGTATCTGGGCTGCCTTTTCTAGCCTCAACAGAAAAAGACACGCCTTATCAGCCAATTATATCCATAGCATATATTCCTTCCCTGAACTGAAAGGGAGGGGAGGTGAAGCAATGGGTGGTAAGAGGGAGTGACTGAGACGGGGGTGGGGGGTTGGGGGGGTGCTGTGATCTGGATGCAAACTAAATTAATTCAGGATGTAAAGAAAATTAATGAATGACTGAAAACATACCCAGTCTTCTTTTCCTCCTGTTGGGTCACTTTCTACAACCTTTTTATGAAGATGTTTGCCTTGTCTTTTGTCCTCTCTGGGTGTCATCTAGGAGGAGGAGTATATGTGTGTCTGGGGAGTTAGTAGGACTGGAACACATTGAACTATTTACACTATTGCAGTCTGGTTTTGTTCTAATCTGATTGTAACTGTGATCTGCTACTTTCCTCTTGAAGTAAGAAAGCATTTCATTGAATTTTGATTTTTGCAGGATCCCACAGTTAAGAGACTGTGTAAACAGCATCCTCACAGCATCCTTTCTGCACTACATAGGGGTGAGGAGTGCTACACATGGCCTCTTGTTCTCCTGAGTCTAGGAGGAGGTAGTCCATGTTACCTCTACCTTCCCATGCCCGTGAGCCACAATGAGCTGCAGCCTAAAGAAGAAGTATCCATTACAGTGAACTGGGGAACAGAGAGCAAGGGTGAGGAAGAGAGACTGGCATTTCTTATCAATGGTTGCCTGAAGGACCAAGGTCTGCTGCTAGGAGAGGCAGAAGAACCAAAAGAAAAACAAACAAACAAAACAAAACAAAACAAAAAAACCAAGTGGAATAACATCACTCTGAGGTCCAGGTGAGTTAAACAACCTTGAGGACATTGCATCCCATTTTAAATTGCCAGAAGGAACAGGACAAGCTCAGCATTTGTTAGCTTGTTAGCTTCCTTTCTAATGAGTTTCCATCAAGTTAAATTTTCAAATACAAATAAACCATGCTTGTAAGTGCTGCGGAGCAGTTGGGGGTGATGGGGGCCTTCTCAGCCTAGGCCTTGGTGAGACACACAACTACCCCAAGACCATTTTTACTGTATGTCAGTTCTGCACCGTACTGTCCAACAGGTTGATCTCTGTCACAGGATTGCTTCAAAACCATTGGCCTTAAGTATCTTACAACCTGTATTCCCAGCCAGTAAAGATCATTCTTCAAAATAATGTGAATTTTCTGAGACAAAAAACAAAAACAAAAACAAAAAAAAATCCATTAATAGCTGCATTCCCTCGACTTGAGCAGATGTTAAAGACCAAATTAATTATCTTACTTAGAGTTACTATTGGTGCAAAAAAAAAAAAAATCATGACCAAAGCAACTTGGAGAGGAAAGATTTACTAGGCTTCCTCTCAGAGAAGGTAAGGCCTCACATGGATATACAGTGGTCACTTGATCTTTGTCAAAGAAGCAAAAACCATCCAGTGGAAAAAAAGACAGCATTTTCAACAAATATTGCTGGTTCAACTGGCAGTTAGCATGTAGAAGAATGCAAATCGATCCATTCTTATCTCCTTGTACAAAGCTCAAGTCCACGTGGGTCAAGGATCTCCACATAAAATCAGATACACCTAAAGTAATAAAAGTGAACGTGGGGAAGAGCCTCAAGCACATGGGCACAGAGGAAAATTTCCTGAACAGAAGACCAGTAGCTTATGCTCTAAGATCAAGAATTGACAAATGGGACCTCATAAAATTGCAAAGCTTCTGTAAGGCAAAGGACACTGTTAATAGGACAAAATGGCAACCAACAGATTGGGGAAAGAGCTTTGCAAATCAATACAACCCTGAGATTCCACCTTACACCAATCAGAATAGCTAAGATCAAATCCTCAGGTGACAACACATGTTGGAGAGGATGTGAAGAAAGAGGAATGCTACTCTATTGCTGGTAGGATTGCTAACTGGTATAACCACTCTGCAAATTAATTTGTAGTTTCCTCAGAAAATTGGAAATAGATCTAACATGAAGACCCAACTATACTGCTCTTGGGAATATACCCAAAAGATGCCCGACCATGTAACAGGGCAGGTGTTCTTTCTACTATGTTCACAGCAGCTTTATTTGTGATAGCCAAAAGCTGGAAACAACTTAGATGTCACATGACAGAGGATGTTGAACATTTCTTTAAGTGCTTCTCAGGCATTCAGTATCCCTCAGTTGAGAATTCTTTGTTTAGCTCTGTACTCCATTTTTAATAGGGTTATTTGGTTCTCTGGAGTCTAACTTCTTGAGTTCTTTGTATATATTGGATATTAGCCCTCTATCAAATGTGGGGTTAGTTTAGATGTTTTCCCATACTGTAGGTTGCCAATTTGTCTTATTGACTATGTCCTTTGTCTTACAGAAGCTTTCTAGTTTCATGAGGTACCATTTATCAACTGTTGTTCTTAGAGCATGAGCCATTGTAGTTCTGTTTAGGAAATATCCCCCTGTGCCAATGAGTTAAATGCTCTTTCTCACATTCTCTTCTACTAGATTCAGTGTATCTTGTTTTATGTTGAGATCCTTAATCCACTTGGACTTGAACTTTGTAAAAGGTGACAAGTATGGGTCTATTTTCATTCTTCTACAAACAAACAGCCAGTTAGACCAACATCATTTATTGAAGATGCTTTCTTTTTTCCATTGTATATTTTTGGTGTGTTTGTCAAAGATCAAAGGACCATGAGTGTGAGGTTTTATTTCTGTGTCTTCAATTCTATCCCATTGTTCAACATGTCTGTCTCTGTACCAACACTGTGCAGCTTTTTATCACCACTGCTTTGTAGTAAAGCTTCTGGTCAGGGATGGTGATTCCCCCAGCTGTTCTTTTATTGTTAAGAATTGTTTTCACTATTCTGTGTTTTTTGCCTTTCCAGACGAATTTGAGAATTGCTCTTTCCATGTCTTTGAAAAATTGTGTTGGGATTTTGATGGGGATTACAATGAATCTATAGATTGCCTTTGGCAGAATGGTGATTTTTACTATGTTAATTCTGTCAATCCATGAGCATGGGAGCCATGAGCCCCATGATGTGTACTCTTTAGTTGGTGGTTTAGTCCCTGGGAACTCTGGGGATAGTGGTTAGTTCATATTGTTGTTCCTCCTATGGGGCTGCAAACCCTTTCAGCTCCTTGGGTCCTTTCTCTAGGTCATTCATTGGGGATCCTGTGCTCAGCCAAAGGTAGACTGTGAGTATCCACATCTGTATTTGTAAGACACTGGTAGAACAACTGCTCTGAGTGCAGTAGGTCCTCTAGGATGGATTGGGATATAGAGTCTTCACAGAGCAGACCAACTAGGAGTCTGCCACAGCAGCAAGGACCAGGCAGAAGGGGTGGAATGGATGGAAGGAAGTGGAGCAGTATTCAGGAGGGTGGGGGGTTTGGTAGGTGATGGGTTCTAAGTCTACCAGCCTCCCAGCAGCAGCTCCAAGACTCTGAGTGCAGTGGTTCCTCTAGGATGGATCAGGATATGGAGTCTACTCGGGAGCAGACCAACGATGAGTTTAACACAGGAGCAAATACCTCCCTAAGTCTTGTTTTTTTTTTAATTAGATATTTCCTTTAAATACATTTCAAATGCTATCCTGAATGTTCCCTTTACCCTCCCCTCACCCTGCTCCCCTACCCACCCACTCCTGCTTCTTGGCCCTGACATTCCCCTGTACTGGGGCATATAAAGTTTGCAATACCAAGGGGCCTGTCTTCCCAGTGATGGCCGACTAGGCCATCTTCTGCTACATATGCAGCTAGAGATACAAGCTCTGGGGGTACTGGTTAGTTCATATTGTTGTTCCACCTATAGGGTTGCAGACCCCTTCAGCTCCTTGGGTGCTTTCTCTAGATTCTCCATTGGGGGCTCTGTGTTCCATCTTATAGATGACTGTGAGCATCCACTTCTGTATTAGCCAGGCACTGGCAGAGCCTCATATGAGACAGCTATAATAGGGTCCTTTCAGCAAAATCTTTCTGGCATATGCAATTGTGTCTGCATTTGGTGGCTGATTATGGGATGGATCCGCAGGTGGGGTAGTCTCTGGACAGTCCATCCTTTAGTCTTAGCTCCAAACTTTGTCTCTGTAACTCCTTTCATGGGTATTTTGTTCCCTATTCTAAGGAGCAATGGAGTATCCACCCATTGGTCTTCGCTCTTCTTGATTTTCTTGTGTTTTGCAAATTATATCTTGGGTGTTCTGTTTCTAGGCTAATATCTGCTTATCAGTGAGTGCATATCTAATGACTTCTTTTGTGATTGGGCTATCTCACTAAGGATGATATCCTCCAGTATATCCATTTCTCCCAGAATTTCATAAATCCATTGTTTTTAATAGCTGAGTAGTACTCCATTGAAACTTAGTGCTATGAATTTGCCTCTTAACACTGCTTTCATTGTATCCATTAGGTTTTGGTATGTTCTGCCTTCACCTTCATTGAATTCTAGAAAGTTTTTAATTTATTTCTTCTTCGACCCATTGAGTAATCATTGAGTAGAGGGTTGTTAGTTTCCAGGAATTTGTTGGCTTTCTGTTGTTAATACTGCTGTTGAAATCCAGTTTGATCCATTGTGGTCTGATAAGATACAGGTACTTATTTCAGTTATCATGTATCTCTTAAGGTTTGCTTGGTAAGCAACTACATGGCCACTTTTGGAGAAGGTTCCATGGGGTGCTGAGAAGGTATATTCTTTCTTGTTTGGGTGAAATATTCTACAGGTATCTGTTAAGTCCCTTTGATTCATAACTTCTGCTTGTTTCATCATTTTTAATTTTTGCTTAGATTCTTCCTTGATAACATGTCTTTTGGTTAAAGCAGGGTGTTGAAGTCTCCCACTACTAATGTATGATATTGGAGGTGTTTTTTAAGCATAAATAATCTTTTATGAATGTGTGTTCCCTGGCATTTGTGGAACTATTCATAATTGAGACATCCTCATAGGGGATTTTTATATTTTTTGAATATGAAGTGTCCTTCCATAATATTCATTGAAAGTCAAAAATATTAGGATGGCTACACTGACTTGCTTCTTGATCTTTTTGCTTAGAAAATCTTTTTCCTGCCCTTTACTCTAAGGCAATGTCTACCTTTGTTATTGAACTCTGTTTCTTATATGAAACAAATTCAGGGTCTTGTTTTCACATCCATTCTGTTAGTCTGTGTCTTTAGACTGGAAAATTGAGCCCATTGATGTTGAGAGATATTGATGAACAATGAGTGATGATTCCTGTTTTGATGTTGGTGATGAGTGTTTGTGTGTCTGTGTGTGTGTTTGTGTATGTGTGTGTTTCCAGTTTGGGTTTGCTAGTAAGGAATTATTTTATTTCTTGTGTGGAGTTAACTTACTTGAGTGGAGTTTTCCTTCTAGTATCTCCTATGGGACTGTATTTGGCGATGAATATGGTTTAAATTTGTTTTGTCATGGACAATTTTGTTTTCTCCATATATAGTGATGTAAAGTTTTACCTGGGTATAGTAGTCTGAACCATCCAATTGTGGTCCTTAGAGTCTGCACCAGGACCTTCTGATTTTAAACTCTCTTCTGAGAAGTTGGGTGTAATTCTAATAAGTATCCCTTTATATATTACTTGGCCTTTTCCCCTTGCAGCTTTTAATATAACTTCTGTTTGTTACATTTAGTGTCTTAATAATTATGTGGCAG
Organism: Mus caroli; assembly: GCF_978045245.1. NCBI lineage: Eukaryota > Metazoa > Chordata > Mammalia > Rodentia > Muridae > Mus > Mus caroli. Next base: position 97,956,405 of record NW_028227259.1, on the reverse strand, counting down.
AAGGATTTTTTTGGTCCAATCTATTTGGTGTTGTTTACGCTTTTTGTATGTTTATAAGCAACTCTAGCTTTAGGCTAAGAAAGTTTTCTTTTATTACTTTGTTGAAAATATTTTCTGTGTCTTTTGAGGTAGGAATCCTCTCCTTCTTCTATTTCTATCGTTCTTAGGTTTGGTCTTTTCATAATGTTCCAAATTTCCTGGATGTTGTGTGTCAGAACCTCCTTCAATTTAACATTTTCTTTGACTGATGAATCAAATACTTCTATTTTATCTTTTACACCTGAAATTTTCTTTTCTGTTTTGTATTATGTTAAAGATGCTTGTGTCTGTGGTGTCTCTTCTCTTACCTAGGTTTGTCATCTCTAAGATTGCCTCTGTTTGTATTTTCTTCAGTGGTTTCTCTTCTATTTTCAAGTCTTGAACAGTTTTATGTGTTTCCTTCACCTGTTTGATTATATTTCCTGTGTTTCTCTAAGGGATTTATTCATTTTCTCTTTAAAGGTGTCTATTGTCTTCATAAAATTGAATTTAAGGTCATTTTGTTGTGCTTCAGCTACATTAGGTTATCCAGAGCTTACTATAGTAGAATATCTGGGATTTGGAGTTGCCATATTGCTTTGGCTGTTGTTGATTGTGTTCTTATGCTGACCTTTAGCTCTTGGGTTGTCTCTGGTACCAGCAAGTCTCCTGAAAAGCAGGGCAGATTTGTGAGCGGGCAGGTGGAGTGCATGGTACAAGGTGCAGTTTGCTTTGCTGTGTGTGGCCTAAGGAAACCTGGCAGGCAAGAAACCTTGGGAAGAGACTGACCAGAGAATCCTAGACACTGAGAGGTCTGCAGAAATGCAGGCAGAGCCATGGACTGGAAAATGGAGCTCAGCGGACAGGATACATCTAGGTGCCACAGGTGGATCTGTAGGCATGTCACTTGGAGGAAACTGGATTTTTTTCAGAGACTATACTTTCGATGTGTTTGAATTTGTAAAGGTTGTGAAGGTTTAATTATTCATATTTTATATTTGTGATATTTATTAACCTGAGATGTTGATGATCAACCCCCACAACCCAAAAGGTAAGGGTTATGTCTCAAAGTGTTTTTATGTTAAGCTGACAGGGGTAAGATGTGCTGGATAATTTTATGTCAACTGACACATGTTAGAGTAATCTGAGAGGAAGGAACCCTTATTCAGAAAATGGCTTCATATGTGTGGGCTGTGAGCAGGTCAATGGAGAATTTTCTTAGTGATTGATGGGATGTCCAGCTGACTTATGGTGGTGCTATCCCTGGGCTGGTGGTCCTAAAATAAAGCAAACTACAGAGAGCAAGGCAAGAAGTTACACCATTCCATGTCCTCTGCATCAGCTCTTGCTTGTAGGTTCCTGTCATGTTTTTCTGTCCTTGCTTGCTTTGATGATGGACTACAGTATTGAAGGGCAAGCCAAATAAACCCTTTTTGCCCTCAGCTTGCCTTTGGCTATGACTTTTCACCACAGCAATAGAATCCCCAAAACTGTATGGTGTATGTGTATGGGTTTGTGGTTGTGTGTGGGTGTGCAGGTGTGTTTTAAATGCTCTTACCACATGGTTCTAAGTAGCCTGGAACTTATTATGTGGAACAGGCTGGAAAGCAAAAATTCCATATCTTTGCATCCTGAGTGCTGGGATGAAAGGCATATACTGCAAGGTGTGGAGCATTCTTTTTGTTTGGTTGGTTTTGTTTTTAAATGTTTGGGTATATTTAGGTGTTCTCCACATCCACGGCTGATCTGGAACTACTTACCTTCTGGCACTTCACCCACCCAACTACCCTATTCTGAGATTAGAGGCCAGAGACAGTAAGACTGAAAGAATATGTTTAGTAACTTTATCAGATTGTAAGCCTTTAGTGACACTTGTTGGATACTGATTTGTGTTTGTGTGAGTTCAAGTTTACTTGGTTGTCCTTTCTTGGATTTTTTTCCCAGAACCAATCAGGATAGCAGTTCATGGCCCACCCCAATTCCTGGAGCTGATAAGGAAGAAGGCACTGAAGGATGAGACCTTGGTTGTCTCTGGAGAAATTTCTCATTGATCTTTTCCCAGCACTGTTCAATGAGTCTTTCACTGATAGATTCACTAAGGTTGTGAAGGCTATGGTGTCAGCATGGCCTTCCATCTACTTTCCTGGGGTGCCTTGATATGCAGGCACCAGAAGGCAATATTTCAGGCTTTTCTGGGTGTATTATATGTCCTATTTACACATGAATTTCAAGTCAAGTAAGCATGACCCATGTAACATCAAGTGGGGGACACTAGGGTTTGGGCAAGCAATCCACTGGGTCTTGCAGAATGGGAGCAGAGGTAGATCAGAAGTTTCAGTAGCAAGATTGCAGAATCCTTGACTGATGTTGTTCTCTGATGACAAAGTACTGTTCAGTGTATTGTGGACTAATAGTAAAGATGTAGATACAGAGAAAGAGCCTGCCCTTGACTCTCCCACAGGTAGTAGTAGTACCAGCTAAAGAGTAACAGAATGGAATAAACGCAGAGGGCTCTGGAGGCAGCTCAGAAAAAGTCATTACCTGGCACATTAGGTTGTTAGTGGACACTCAGCACTAGGAGAAAAAACAAACACTGCCTAGACCAGATAGGAGAAAGGGAGAGCTGACTCCATGGAAAGTCATCTCTTTTCCACTGACACTTCACCTGTTACCCATAGGAGGTGGAAATTTTGAGTACTCAATATGCAGCATGAGCACCATGATGTTTGGGATATATGGGCTGGAATTGCTGGTGCTGGCTACTCAGGAGAGACCAAGATCCAGAAGTAGGTAGAAGAGCTTGAACTGGAAGCCATACCAAATCCAGCTGTGAAGGTGATAACTGCTGACTTCTGCTTTGGAAAACTTAAAAATGAGTGATGCACATACTTCTTGTATTGAATCTGGGAAAGAAAAGGTTGCTTGCAATCTTGAAGTAAAATGTTGACATCTTCATCTGTCAAAGGCCAGCTTTGACATCCAGGGCAAACTGAGGCTGTGCATAGAGTTGGTAGCTGATCACTCAGCTGACTTTTCTCTGAGGGAGCAAAGGTTGATTCCATGGGGTTGGCAAGAAGCAATCTGTTGCCAGCAAAGTACTCCCTGGGACTGGCAAGAAGTGTTGATGGATCATACATAATCTCTCTCTCTCTCTCTCTCTCTCTCTCTCTCTCTCTCTCTCTCTCTCTCTCTCACACACACACACACACACACACACACACACACACACACACACACAGTGGATGAAGCAAGCTTCAAAACCTTCAACTTTGTACATATACATACATACATACATACATACATACATACATACATACATACATACACATTTGATGGATGGAGCAAAGCTCCAACACCCTTTTTCTTCCACAGCCTATATATCACAGCTATATCTTCCAAGCAGTACAAAAATAACAGTGTACATATAGTCTATGGTTTAAATGACAGTTTACAATGAATAGACTAAGAGAAAACATGTTTCCCAATACCCTTGCATGAGCAAATATTTTAAGTATTATGAATAAAAATATTATTCCCAAGAACCGATATACATTTGTAACTAAGCAGCTTGTTATAGATCAGCAACATGTAAGCGATCAAGGTATTTTTTCTTTTTTTCTTTTTTCTTTTTGTTTGTTAAATGATATATGGGCATATATCCAGAAGATGTCCCAACCGGTAAGAAGGACACATGCTCCACTATGTTCATAGCAGCCTTATTTATAATAGCCAGAAGCTGGAAAGAACCCAGATGCCCCTCAACAGAAGAATGGATACAGAAAATGTGGTACATTTACACAATTGAGTACTACTCAGCTATTAAAAAAATGAATTTGCCGGGCGTGGTGGCGCACGCCTTTAATCCCAGCACTTGGGAGGCAGAGGCAGGCGGATTTCTGAGTTCGAGGCCAGCCTGGTCTACAGAGTGAGTTCCAGGATAGCCAGGGCTATACAGAGAAACCCTGTCTCGAAAAAAAACCAAAAAAAAAAAAAAAAACCAAAAAAAATGAATTTATGAAATTCCTAGGCAAATGGATGGACCTGGAGGGCATCATCCTGAGTGAGGTAACCCAATCACAAAGGAACTCGCACAATATGTACTCACTGATAAGTGGATATTAGCCCAGAAACTTAGGATAACCAACATATAAGATACAATTTGCTAAACGCATGAAATTCAAGAAGAACGAAGACCAAAGTATGGACACTTTGCCTCTTCTTAGAAATGGGAACAAAACACCCATGGAAGGAGTTACAGAGACAAAATTTGGAACTGTGACGAAAGGCTGGACCATCTAGTGATTGCCATATGCAGGGATCCATTCCATAATCAGCTTCCAAACGCTGACACCATTGCATACACTAGCAAGATTTTGCTGAAAGGACCCAGATATAGCTGTCTCTTGTGAGACTATACCGGGGCCTAGCAAACACAGAAGTGGATGCTCACAGTCAATTATTGGATGGATCACACGGCCCCCAATGGAGGAGCTAGAGAAATTACCCAAGGAGCTAAAGGGAACTGCAACCCTATAGGTGGAACAACAATATGAACTAACCAGTACCCCGGAGCTCTTGTCTCTAGATGCATATGAATCAAAAGATGGCCTAGTCGGCCATCACTGCAAAGAGAGGCCCATTGGACTTGCAAACTTTATATGCCCCAGTACATATAAACAGGGGAATATCACAGCTATATCTTCCAAGCAGTACAAAAATAACAGTGTACATATTTAAATGGTTTAAATGACAGTTTACAATGAATAGACTAAGAGAAAACATGTTTCCCAATACCCTTGCATGAGCAAATATTTTAAGTATTATGAATAAAAATATTATTCCCAAGAACCGATATACATTTGAAAAAAGAAAAAGAAAACAAACAGAAAAAAGAAAAAATACCTTGTTCGCTTACATGTTCCTGATCTATAACAAGCTGCTTAGCTTCTGTGTTTGCTAGGCCCCGGTATAGTCTCACAAGAGACAGCTATATCTGGGTCCTTTCAGCAAAATCTTGCTAGTGTATGCAATGGTGTCAGCGTTTGGAAGCTGATTATGGAATGGATCCCTGCATATGGCAATCACTAGATGGTCCAGTCTTTCGTCACAGTTCCAAATTTTGTCTCTGTAACTCCTTCCATGGGTGTTTTGTTCCCATTTCTAAGAAGGGGCAAAGTGTCCACACTTTGGTCTTCATTCTTCTTGAATTTCATGCGTTTAGCAAATTGTATCTTATATGTTGGGTATCCTAAGTACAGGGGAACCCCAGGGCCAAAAAGGGGGAGTGGGTTGGTAGGGGATTGGGAGGGTGGGTATGGGGGACTTTTGGGATAGCATTGAAAATGTAAACGAGGAAAATACCTAATAAAAAATAAATTAATAAAAAAATAAATAAAAAGATTTACTCATATTTTTTTCTTCCAAACAACTATGTTCACTTTAATTAAAAATAACTATGGAAGCATTTGTAGCTGATAGGAAAGCTGTCCACAGCACTTCTGATAATGCCATTCCTAACTTATAGGAAACAGTCTCTTGTTCTTCAATTTACTTTGGTTCTTTAAGGGAGTAGCTTATATAAACATTGTATTAGTGCAAGATTGAAGCTTTTCTGATTGGACTGAGACAACCGTCTCTAGTGTTCTCTCTTCACAGAGATAACATAAATGCAATTTCATCCTCGATTTTGTCAATGTTTCTGTACTTTAAGAGTACAATTCTTTTGTAGTAAGATATGATGATCATTTTTTGATGTCCTCAGTTTCTGTTGCTATGTCTCCCTTTTCATTTCTGATTTTGTTCATTTGGATTCTTTCTCTATGGCCTATAGTTAGTTTGGCTAAGGGTTTATCCATTTTATTGATTTTTCAAAAACAGTCAGCTCTTGGTTTGGTTGATTCTTCATATCATTCTTTTTGTTTCTTTTTCATTCTTGGATATTTTATTTGTTTACCTTTCAAACGTTTTTTTTTTCCCTTTTCAGGTCTCCCCTTTGGAACCCTCCTTTCCCATTCATTCCCCATCGCCCTCCCTCTATAAGGGTGCTTCCCCACCCACAGAGAGCATGGGTGCTCTAGGACAGTATCTTAGGGATGATATGCCCTAATCTACTTTCCATACATATTTCTTTATTTTTGAGTCAGTCTGACGTAGACTAATCTAGCCTGTAGCCAATTATGAAGCTGAGGGTAGCTTGAATACTTACCCTGATCCTTGAATACCACCCCTGAATCCTGAGACGGGAACTGTGGACCTACATCCAGCAGTGAAATAAGTTTCTGTTGAATTGCATTCTTTTTGTTTGTTTTTCGAGACAGGGTTTCTCTGTATAGCAACTGGCTGTCCTGGAACTCACTTTATAGACCAGGCTGGCCTTGAACTCAGAAATCTGCCTGCCTCTGCCTCCCGAGTAATGGGATTAAAGGCATGCGCCACCATGCCAGGCATGGAAATGCATTCTTTTTGGGGGTGGGTGGGTGGGTGGATATTTATTTCATTTACATTTCCAATGCTGTCCCAAAAGTCCCACACACACTCCCCACCCACCCACTCCCACTTCTTGGCCCTGGCATTCCCCTGTACAGAGGCATATAAAATTTGCATGACCAATGGGCCTCTCTTTTCACCGATGGCTGACTAGGCCATCTTCTGATTCATATGCAGTTGAGAAACGAGCTCCAGGGGTGGTACTGGTTAGTTCATATTGTTCTTCCATGTATAGGATTGCAGATCCCTTTAGCTCCTTGGGTACTTTCTCTAGCTCCTACATTGGGGTCCATTCAATAGCTGACTGTGAGCATCAACTTCTGTGTTTGCTAGGCCCCGGCATAGTCTCACAAGAAACAGCTCTATCTGGGTCCTTTCAGCAAAATCTTGCTAGTGTATGCAATGGTGTCAGCGTTTGGGAGCTATTTATGGGATGGATCACTGGATATGGCAGTCTCTAGATCGTCCATCCTTTCATCTCAGCTCCAAACTTTGTCTCTGTAACAACTTCCATGGCTGTTTTGTTCCCAATTCTAAGAAGGGACAAAGTGTCCACACTTTGGTCTTCATTCTTCTTGAGTTTAATGGGTTTAGGAAATTGTATCTTATATCTTGGGAATTCTAAGTTTCTGGGATAATATCCACATATCAGTGAATACATATTGTGTGAGTTCCTTTGTGATTGGGTTACCTCACTCAGGATGATGCCCTCCAGGTCCATCAACTTGCCTAGGAATTTCATAAATTCATTCTTTTTAATAACTGAGTAGTACTCAATTGTGTAAATGTACCACATTTTCTGTATCCATTCCTCTGTCGAGGGGCATCTGGGTTCTTTCCAGCTTCTTCCTACTATAAGGCTGCTATAAACATAGTGGAGAATGTTTCCTTCTTACCAGTTGGAACATCTTCTGAATATATGCCCAGGATAGGTAATGCAGGATCATCCAGTGGTACTATGTCCAATTTTCTGAGGATTGGCCAGACTGATTTCCAGAATAGTTGTACAAGCTTGCAATCCCACCAAAAATGGAGGAGTGTTCATCTTTCTCCACATCCTCGCCAGCATCTGCTGTCACCTGGAATTTAATCTTAGCCATTCGAACTGGTGTGAGGTGGAATCTCAGGGTTGTTTTGATTTGCATTTCCCTGATGATTAAGGATGTTGAACATTTTCAGGTGCTTCTCAGCCATTCAGTATTCCTCAGGTGAGAATTCTTTGTTTAGCTCTGAGCCCAAATTTTTAATGGGGTTATTTGATTTTCTGGAGTCCACCTTCTTGAGTGCTTTATATATGTAGGATATTAGTCCACTATCTGATTTAGGATAGGTAAAGATCCTCTCCCAATCTGTTGGTGGTCTTTTTGTCTTATTGACAGTGTCTTTTGCCTTGCAGAAGCTTTGCAATTTTATGAGGTCCCATTTTTTGATTCTCAATCTTAAGCACAAGCCATTGCTGTTCTATTCAGGAATTTTTCCTTTGTGCCCATATCTTCGAGGCTTTTCCCTACTTTCTCCTCTATAAGTTTCAGTGTCTCTGGCTTTATGTGGAGCTCCTTAATCCACTTAGATTTAACCTTAGTACAAGAAGATAGAAATGGATCAATTCGCATTCTTCTACATTAGAACCACCAGTTGTGCCAACACCATTTGTTGAAAATGCTGTCCTTTTTCCACTGGGTGGTTTTAGCTCCCTTGTCAGAGATCAAGTGACCACAGGTGTGTGGGTTCATTTCTGGGTCTTCAATTCTATTCCATTGGTCTACTTGTCTGTCACTATACCAGTACCATGCAGTTTTTTATCACAATTGCTCTGTAGTACAGCTTTAGGTCAGGCATGGTGAATCCACCAGAAGTTCTCTTATCCTTGAGAATAGTTTTTGCTCCCTACATATTCAACATTGTACTTGAAGTCCTAGCCAGAGCAATTCAACAACAAAAGGAGATCAAGGGGATACAAATTGGAAATGAAGAAGTCAAATATCACTTTTGCAAATGATATTATAGTATATATAAGTGACCCTAAAAATTCCACCAGAGAACTCCTAAGCCTGATAAACAGCTTCAATGAAGTAGCTGGATATAAAATTAACTCAAACAAGTCAATGGCCTTTCTGTACACAAAGGATAAACAGGCTGAGAAAGAAATTAGGGAAACCACACCCTTCTCAATAGTCACAAATAATATAAAATACCTTGGAGTGACTCTAACTAAGGAAGTTAAAGATCTGTATGATAAGAACTTCAAGTCCCTGAAGAGAGAAATTAAAGATCTCAGAAGAGGGAAAGATCTCCCATGCTCATGGATTGGCAGGAACAATATGTTAAAAATGGCTATCTTGCCAAAAGCAATCTACAGATTCAATGCAATCCCCATCAAAATTCCAACTCAATTCTTCAACGAATTAGAAATGGCAATCTGAAAATTCATCTGGAATAACAAAAAAACCTAGGATAGCAAAAACTCTTCTCAAGGAACTGCATTCTTTTAAGGAGAAATCGGAGAGTAAAAAGCATCTTTGATACTGCAAGTTACTGGTTGAAATGAGAGGTCTAACTTCAAAGGCCATTGAAAACCTTGCTGGAGACTGGGCTTGATATATTGCCCTCTTGCCTTCACATGGAAAGAAGAGGGAGGAGTATTAGGAATACACAGCTGTCCTACTGAAGAGGCAGCTCATACATGACAGCCCATCTCAACAGCAAAAACAAGAGCCCCAAAGAAGCTAGTAGAGAGACTGATTCCCTGGATGAAGTCACTGTCTGGTCTCTCAGACACTGAGTGCTCTACTAACCTGGTACCATGTGTCCACACCTTGATCAAATGGGCAATCAACCATCCCATATCTACAGGATGTCTCTAAGACAGGCATGTAGCCCAAGATGACACCAAATATTTTTCTTTCCTCATATAAAGAGATTTGATGCATTGGTTTTAAATGTTTACTGGAATGAGAAGATGAGGCAGGAGATTTGTAAATGTGAGCAAACATGATCTGAAGAATCAATGGCCCCAGAAAAAATATTTCTGAGGGACTGCAAACACTCTTAGGTAGACAAAATTATCAGTCAGTATAGGCTACAAAGTAAGACCCTCTGGAAGTAAATCAGCTTACAGAAATGAACAACTGACTGAGTTGGTCAAAGTCAACCTGAGATGTACCTCAGTTGTTCGATGCTTGCTTGGCATGGATGATATCTTGGGGCTCCATCTCACATATTGTGAAAATAATTTGAAATTTTCAAACTTGATGGCTCAGCTCAGTGACTAATTAGCACCATAGCTCAAGTCTAGTTACTGGTCTTTCTCTTTCCATCATGGGTAAACTAAGAATATGACAAATTGCTATAGGTAAAGTACTTGGAGGTATAGAATAACAATGAATCAAAAGTTTATTTCACATACTGAAAATATTTGGAATTACCTTGAAATTCTCATTCTCATTTTTTTTTTGTTTTCATTTGTTTGGTGTGTGTGTGTGTGTGTGTGTGTGAATGTGTGTGTGTGTGTGTGTGTGTGTGTGTGTGTGTGTGTGTGTGTGTGTGTATGGGCTTGTGAATATATTTGTGTATTGTAGATACTTTAGAGAGAAACTCACTATATAGAACTGTTGAGCAATACTAAGGGTCCCACACTGTATTGAAAAGAACTGACAGTCAAATTCTTTCATACTTCTAAGGTGTAGGCCTCAAACCAGAGACCAGAACAAACTGGGCTACTGGTCACCAATTAAGCTCAATGAAAACACCTGAAACTTCACACATTCTCTTCACACTGTGGTGGAGGGGAATACTGTTGGAGGCACACAAAACTCAGGCAACTGCTACTGACCAATATCATTTTATCAATTACTTCATTTTTCTAAAACCTTTGTGAAACAGTGTGATTTTCTCTAAGATGTTCTCAATTTTGTGTATTCGCAGAGTTATTGTACATATTGTGCTTGTAAATGCTAGAATCCACAGATGTCTGAAGAAATGGGATTGATACCAGAAGCCTGAGTTACAGCTGGAGGCACCTAGTGATATTAGTTCTGAAATCAAATTTTGTCCTCTTCTAAAGCAACATGTACTATTAAAACATGACTCATTGCCCTGTTGGGGCTCCTGAGCATTTGTTTATTTTTCTGAAGAACATAAAAGTAATTTTCTGTGAGCAAACTTCCAGCAGGTTCACAGTTTCCAAGCAACAAGGCCTGTGAAGTTGACAGGCAGGCAGGGAGACAGGGTGAGGAGAAGGAAGAAAAAAGGAATGTGAGAGACACAGAGATTGTGTTTATGACTTCTTTTTTACCACCGGCCAACCTAGATATCCACATGTGAACCACCTTAGCTGATAACTTTATCCACCTACCCACGATTTTGAATCATGACATGCTGACATTTATGTGTTCATTTTGACTCTTTTCAGAGGACATTTGCTAAAGAATGCTTAAAGTTAGATACTTTATTCTACTCAAACATCAGGAATAACATCTAAAAAAGAACTCATGTTCTATTTATACACTTAATATTACAGTGAAGAACAAAAAGTTTACAAGTCCATAACAAAGGAGCTATTTAATCTGTCCTGGCAGAGTCCACTCAAAACATCCAAGTTGCCTTTGACAGTCCACAAGTCTGCTCCCCATGTCAATCTCAGCCTCCAAGATCCCAATTATTGTACATCCTTTCCTTTCCAAGTAGCTGTACACTGCCTGAAGTCACAGTCTCTGAACACCACAGATGAGAGATGTGTCCCAAACCTGTCATTTATTCACATGCAGAAGATCTGGATCCATGTTCACCGCCAGCAAAAACAAAGTCTGGTCCCCTGGCCATAGACACAGCGCTCGCCACATTTGTGGCATAAACGTGTAGCAAAAGAGAGGCTCTTGGGCTGCCTTATTGCCCTCAGTGTATCCATGAGATCCTGACAAAGTTGGGCAAATCTTTCTACAGAGACATGGCCCAACTCATTATAGCACTCCAGAGGGGCAGGGTATTGTTCCACATTCATCTTGCTCCAGCTGGCTGTGTGCTGTAAAAGGTCCTTCAGGACGGGCATGGAGAAGTCATTGTTGTAGAAGTTGATCTTGGTAAGCGGGGAACATTGTATGAGGGAAGGTAGGAGTGCATTGAGCTGGGAGTCATTCATCTTACATCCCCACAAATTCAGAGTCTCAAAAGTTTTTACCACTTTCTTTAAGAGACCTCTCAGAGGCTTTACATCCAAAACCTGTAAGACCACACCTTTCATCTCCAGATGTTTTAGCTGAAAGAGACTCTGACAACAAGAGAAGGAATCCAAGTCTGACTGTGAAATTTGGTAGTGAGTGATGGAGAAGGACTCCAAGGGTGTCATCAAGCACCTAGGAATAAGTGAGACCAGATGGTTAGTTCTGGCAAGTGGTGATGGCAAGCATGGGATGAAGTTTACACAGTTGTAGAAGGGATCAGGTGACCCAAGGTCACCCACACTTAATCTGCTGGCTTCAGTCCCACACAGAAAACCAGTTTAGCCCATAAGACACATAGAGGAAGTTCTGTGCCAAGGGAGTCCTGACAGGATCTAGGGACATTACATATGGGCTCATTCAAAGATGCATTTCATCCAAGTTTCTGAACAGTCACTCTTGCTATCCCTTACAGTTTTACATAATCCCTAATGTCCCATGTACTCCACAGTACTGGGACTCAAAACCCTTCTCTCATGGGAAAGTAGGGGAAGATAGAAGGCTGTTCCCACAAATCTTAGCACAGAGCTCACCTCCTCACTTTGATGGTCTCCCCCAGCTCCTAATTACATCCCCAACTCTCTGGTTCCTTCTGATATTTTTTGTTTGGTTGGTTGGTTTGTTTTCTTTGTTAGTGTTTTCTAGATAGGATTTCTCTGTATAGCCCTGGCTATCCTGGAACTCACACTGTAGACCACATTGGCCTCGAACTCAGAAATCCACCTGCCTCTGACTCCCAAGTGCTAGGATTAAAGTCATCCACCGCCACTGCCCAGCTCTTCTGATGATTTTTTTGGCTGTGATTCCAAGAAGAATTACAGTCCCTTCTCACCATATCTGAGCTACTCCTTACCTTCCTTAAGTCTTCTGCTTCAGGAGTAATTATTTGAGACTTTGAATCACTACACATAATGTCCATATTCTAAAGGGTCCCTAAAATTTGTTCCAGGTGGCTGACTGTCAGGCATGGTACACTAATAATCCCTAAAATGGACAAGAAAAAATGCTCTGCTAGGTAAGCCAGCTCTCCCTCCTGGCTTACCTGAAGACCTGATTCATGTGGTCTGTGAGAAAGTGGACACCACACATGGAGAGATGCTGGAGACAATTAAGTTTGGAGAAGATAGAAAGGAACTCCTTGACACACTTGTCTTCTCTGTCTCCTGTCCTATTGGAAATCTTGAAGACATTCTTATAGAGGGGTGCCAGGAGAAGTTTGCGAAGATTTCTCATCTGCCCAAAGCACGAGCAAAACGTGCCAGATTGAACACATTCCACTAAGTGTTCAGTTCCAATTCCTCGATGTGCTCTGGATGAAAGGCATTCAAAATCTCTAAGACAAAGTTCACGGGCATAGCCCAGATCTTCATGTTTATACAGCACAAATGTAGGGAGTCCTTTCTCTGCTGGGCCCACTTCAAGATGTATGCTTGTGTTTCATCATGGCGGGGCCTGAGGCACAGGTCAGCTACCAACTTCAGCTGCCTCCTCCGTGCATATCTGTGAAGGACTTTCACTACTGTAGGCTTCTCATCCAAGGGCTCTGATGAACAGCTACCGTCGTCTGCACTAGCCCATGTGTCCCAGAAGGTATAATGCACATTCCTCATGTTCAGAACCTGAAGTTTTCCCCTGCCGTGGGTGAAACATGTCAAATGTCAGCAGACATGACAACCCTCAGTCAGCTTTTACTACCTGACTCTAAATTCAAGGCTCTCCCACCTTGCTAAGGTGTAATTTTTTTTAAAACAGAGTGCAATGTGCACACAAGCATGCTGCAGAAGCTTTCCCTCAGCTTGATGTGAAGACCTGAATACTTTCCTTCCACTAAGTTACTCTTTATTTCTCCTTAGTCCCATTAATAGTGGTTTTGGGAAACCGGGGAAAGGCTCATTCTAGAGGTTACTTATAGTAAGCTGCAATCCACTGACAACTGTCCTTAGTCCAAGAAGATAATAGCTTCAAGGTTCCTGCACCACTGTCTGATGATCACATCAGAATCCATTCTCCATGACCCCACAATCTCTACTGTGTACCCAAATGCTCCTTTATACACGACTTAATTATTACTCACCAGGGGTGAGAGAGAGTCTCTTGTCAGTTGCATGTCTATCCATCTTGTGCAGCCTGCAAGGTCTCCAGGTGAGGCAACTTCATCAAAGCCCCCACAGGGAGACAGGGAAAAGTCCTGGCTGCACCATTGCCTTAATTAGCTACTTAAGTCTGCCAGCAAAGGCCTCCTTGAACAGTGCTGGGAAGATCAGAGAAGGCACCTCCTCCAGAGAGGACAAGGCCAAAGCCTCATCTCTCAGCAGAGTCTGCCTTGCCAGCTTCTGGAGTGTGGACAGAGTCTGAACACTCATCCTCTTAGGTCTCCAGTCAGAAGGCTCCTTGGGAAGGATTCAGAAAAAAAAATATGTACTTTCAAGACAAAGTTTGTAAAACTTCCTCACCATTACATCAACCACTAAGCTTCAGAGTTACTACTCTGACAGTGACAGAGAAATCAATTTACCTCTTCAACCTAAACTGGTGGTGGAAAGACAGAGTCCCACAACCAGGGACTTTCTATCAACCAAATGTGCACATAATTTTCAAATCAAAATACTTCTTGTATGACCCTTTCTGAAAAACAATCTTAAAAAAAAAAGAAAGAAAAACAAATTCAGAAATCAAAGAAAACCAAACCCCAACCAACCAACCAACTAAACATAAATCCTTGTGATGTGGATCATCATTAATTCCCAGTAAGCAGAATGACTTCAGTACATTTCTACAATTTTTAGGGTTTCTTCTGTCTGGGAAGCAGATCATGTACATAGAGCAAAGCTATGTGGAAAAGATGAAACGCAAAGCCTAAGGCAATACATATGCATAACTCACAAGTATCACTCGAACAATTGGGCATTGAAGGAAATCAAAGATACATGGTCTACAGGTCTAGAGTGTGAGGCAGGGTCTCTCTCTCTCTCTCTCTCTCTCTCTCTCTCTCTCTCTCTCTCTCTCTCTCTCTCACACACACACACACACACACACACACACACACACACACACACACACACACACACACAAAGTCAGTGAAGGAGAAACCTGAGGGAACAGGTTAGTCAGAATGATTTGTTTTCCAGCTTCCCAGGAATCACATGGCCAGTTCTAAGAGAGTTTGAACAAGATACAGTATCCTTGTCTCAAAAAAATTATATGAAGCACACTAATGAACTAGGTAAACTATCATGGAAATATATCGGTGACAAAGGTAAAAATTCATTTGGAATGAAACCCAAGGTCTTCAACCTGTTCCTCTAAAGGAGTCTAAACTTCTCTACATCAAACTGCATTCATTACCCAAGGAAAAACCAGTACATACCAGTTGAGCACTGCAGAGAAGTCTCTAAGTCCCCCTGCACCAGGCTGTTATCCAGGCTGCAGGTTTCTGAGTATGTTCTCTGGTTCCACTGATGCCTTTATATACCTCTGTGCTCACCCCTCCCTATTGTAGCCACACCCTCCAATCAAAAACTGGAATTGGATTTCCTGGTTTAATCTCCACCCTTCAAATCCCACATCAAAGATCTAATCGTTTCATTGGTTGAATCAGAAGGACTTGTGTTCATGTACTCTCCAAACTTCCTCATCCCCACCCTCCCCCAAAAGTTTCATGGATAAATACAAATATTCCACTTGTTAATTAACCATAAAACATCAAGTTTGTTGAATTGTTCCTTCATTTACTTAAGGTTTACTTAGTTTTCAATTTGTTCCAGGGATCTTGTCATGCTCAGAAGCTAAGTGTGTTTTAGAAGTCTAATTCTAGAAATTCAACTGCCTCAGAATCCTTCTTATTGGTAGGATTACTGTTAGGAATAAACAATCTGGTTGGATTTTATTCATGGGACCAGAGTCATTTCCAGTTTTCATCTGCTAAGGGTTTAATCTGTTATTGATCAGAGACATAGCATAATACAAAGGTATTCTTTTTGCTGGATTAGGGACAGAATACAGTGTCAGAGTTAGGAATATGTACTGGAGCACAAGGGCTGGAGTGGATGCTCTGTCAGTAAACTGTAGCAGCAGCCACGCAAAAGGTAGGGCAGGAGCAAGGCTTGATTCCATTACTATAGTAGCCAAGGTGTTGTGTGTGTACTCAGTTGGTAAGGAGCTACCCAGCATTCAGGGATTCCTCTCTAAAACTCTATGTGCAACAGACAAAATGGGGCATGCTGGTAAGCTCAAAATTGGAAGTGGGAGGTAGGAGGCTCATTTTAATGTCATTTTCAACCAAATTGTAAGCTGAAGTATAGTCTGATCCCTACAAGACCTGCTTTCTAAATAGATAAAAGCAAACATGTAAAGGAAGGTGTGAGGGAGATGGTGGCCTTGGATGCTCAGGAAATGTTGCGGCCCGCCCGCAGTCCACAACACGAACGGTTCACTGAGAATGGCAGTTCCCTGCAAAGAGAGGAATCTAGACGGGGCGGGCGGAAGAAACAATGGAGTCAAGACAACATTCTGATCAAGACTCAATTTAATATTTCCAGACACTCAGTTTATAAAGGAAGGGGGAGGGAACCCAATTTCCCGCCAAGTAACTCAGGGTCCAGTAGCAGGACGAACATGTGTGTGCCTCCAGACAGCAAAGGCAGGTTCCAGCAGTGGGCGTGGCAGGACGAATGAGCCGGTAGCTCCACCCTTGAGCAGGCAGGTTCCAGGCTGGGGGAAGGGAGGCCACATTTCCCCCCATTAGATAACAAAACAAAAATAAAAAAAAAGGGGGTGGCCTGTGGCAGAAAAATTATCTATGTTCAATAGTTTTGTCTGAGTTCCTAGGGCTAAAGAAAAAAAAAAACTATTTCCGTGGGATTCCCTAACTATTCTAATGGTAAACTGTATCTGGCTGAGACTGTCTTAAAAGCACTGACTGAATAGCAGCACTGGGCTGTAGGCTCTGACTTTATAATGCTAATTAGTGCTGAATAGGTAGCTACCTGTTTGCCTTTTAAGTAGGGTGTTGGAACCCTGGCTGAGTTTAACTAAACAATTTTAGAATAACACTGAACTGATAATTATCCACAATTTTGGGTGAAAGGCAGGGGGACAGGGAGAAGGGGTTAAGACCAGCTCTTTAGTACAAGGCCAATTGGCTTTTTTATTTTTTTGGGAGGGAGGCAGTGAAGGGCTTGCCCTTACGACAGCAAGGTCTCCAATCTCTCTCCCCCCTATTAATTAAGTTTAAACAGGCAATGCTTAACAGAGGTGATCAAATGATTTTATCATCCGTAGATGAGTGGGCCTTTAACCTTGACTTGGGTGGACATTGGCCTGATTCCTCCCGTGAGCATTGTAACAACTCACATCTGTGGCTCTTGGTATCTTTTGGGGAGGGGAGGCAGAGCCTTAAGTATTTTTGGTTTTTAGCTGGAGTCAGATACCAACCTCTTTTAAATCAGGTGTGTCGCACAGGGAACTCAGAAACGGTCAAACTGGACCTTCCCTCCGCAGTAATCTCCTGCGCCAAGCGGTACCCATACCGTATTCATATGATTATGAATCAGTTGCGCAATTCTGAGTTATTGCGAGGTCTCTATATGAGACTTGTCAACCTCAGATTTAGCAAGGCCTAGACAAGAATTATGTCAGTATTAACACCATTAATTTTGGTTAAAATAGGAGCTGAAAGTCTTTCCTCTTCATCTATGTTATTCCCAGTAGCCTGAGGAACTAAGGACACCTTGCAGTAACAGCAAGGGTGAAAAGCCAGAGGCCAGCTAAGGGACTAAGCCTATATCTATCAAAATAAGAACTAATCTTTGTAAATATATATGAAATTTCTACTTCCCTAGCTCTCTTGGTAAATCTAAATCTTATCTTAGACTGAAAAGCCACATGCTGGGATGTCCCTGGAAGGGAGATTAGCAGAACCACCTGTTTGCTCGTAGGGGCGGGGCGGAGAACCGGAGAATGTAGATTGACCTGCTTGAGAGAAGGAAGAATTCTAAACAATGAGAGTGTAGCAATGTAAATTTTCTGTTTGGAGAAGTCAAGGTACTTTATTTAGATGCAAATTATAAAGCTAAAGCTAGTCTCCAGCCTCCTGTAGGGGGAGCCAGCTCAGAGAGTAGCAGGAAAACAGCTTTTTTTTTTTTTTTTTTTTTTTTTTTTTGGAGCTTCAGTTTCCAGCTGAATTTTAAGCAAAAGAGGAATTTTAGTCCTCAAGGTGATACTTATAAGATTTGGAATGTGCGTTCATCTGACTAATTAATCTCTCGAAAAAACACAAACCGATCCCTTTTCTCAGATTAGAACTGGATCTGGACCCTTTCATTTATTAGTCAGGGCGTCCTTCCATTTTACCAATGCATAAGAATTAGAAGTAACTGGGTGCCAGTGGCGTTCCGCTGCAGACTGACCTTTAATGTCAGTTTGCAAAAAGTTTAGGACAAATAAGGTAAAGGCAAGGTGAGCCTTTGGTGACCTTGGGGAAATGCTCTGAATTAACTTTGCTAGGTAAATTAGAATATAGGAATCTCTAATAATTGAACTGAATATTAGACCAGTCTAAGATTGAGTTAGAATGGCTGGTCACACTGAAGAAGAGTGAAAAATCATTATGACTCTATTAAATGACTAATTTTACTAAGTTTGAATATACAGTCTCTGATGTACTATTGCCATAAAGTTAAAAGGCTAGAAGCTAGTCTAAACTGGAAAAATGACAAGCAAGGATGGATCTAAAACATGAATTTAATCTTTTAGTCCTTTTAATCAGGACACTGAGTTAACTTACCTGTCAGCTCAGCACACGAATTACCAATATGTTTCTGTAGAGTTCTGTGGAGAGAACCTGTTTTTCCCTTTCCTAATAAGGTAGCTGTTTTAGGATCAATTTATAAGCCAATAAGTAGATCCTTTTAAGATACTAAAAAGCATTTATTAAATTTGACATTTTAATCTCAAATTTCGAAAATAAAGGTATGTTTTAAATAGTGTGCATGGAAATGCACTAAATAGTATATATGGGGATACAATTTCTCTCTTTTGTCTTTTAAGAGGTTAAAGTTTAAAATTTTACAATATCTAACCTTTTGAATTAATAACTTTTTGGACAAAACATTTTAAATATTTGGCTGTAAAGGGGCAGTGACTAATTGCACTTTCAATTATTTTTCTTAAGGAACGGTTGTAACTAGAAAGCTTGAAAAGTTATTAAGAGTCACACGTGCATAATTTATTTATTTATTAACTAGAAATATGTATAAGCAATTGTAAATTTGAGAATTAATAGTATCTGAGGGACGAACAATTTTAAGTAATTATGAGCTCAGAGATATAGCATTGACTATTAATATATAAATTAAGGTTTGATTGTTCAGCATTTTAAAACACCATCTACAGCACACAACCAGATTATTTGTGCTGGAATAGGGGCAACTGTGTCTTAAGACTCCGCCCCACAGCAGCTAGTTGGGCCCACGTGGGCTAACGATCGGCTGGGAGGATGAGAAAAATGACTTTACAATAATGTTTTTTCTGGCCAATGAATTGTCTTGGGCACAACTAATTTTTAATTACCAATTAACAACAATTATAAAAGCTTTCTTTATTTTTTGTAAAACCTTTGTAGTAAACTAAAACACTAAGTAACAAAAGGATACTGTCTCTGAATCTTTTGGGTGAGAGCAAGGATTTAAGGTAAACTTCCCTTGAGAAGCATTAGTTAATAAAATACTTTCCACTTAGGAAACAATATATACTGAGAGATTAAAACTTTTGGCTTCTTGTAAAGAAGCAGAAACAATAAACATTTTTCTTACATAATGTAAAGCTATATTAGCCATACATAGAGGCAAAATTTTCTAGTGATTACCAGTTTACTAGAAGCAAAAATCTTTGAATTTAAGCATTATTTTAAACATCTGAATAGATCTGTAACACTGTTAAAAAGAAATTTTCTTGAACACAGGGAAAAACTTTTTTAGGCATTGTTTGCAAAACAAAAGAAAGGGCCACAAGCCCCTCTGGGACTGCCCAGAGCCCTGTATTGACTCAAAGGTAAAATACTTTTTAATCTGAGCATTAATCTTAAATTTGCAATCAAACTGCAAGCTGCAGTCAATGGAACAATGGCAGTTTTAACCATAATTTTTAAGTTTTTGTGCAAGGTTAGGATAATACCTACAACCTTGGGAAAGCAAAACCTATGTTTAAAACAATTTATCACTGTTAAAATCAATATTAGAAGCATTACTATCATATTACGAAGTTTGGATATCAATTAATACCTATGAATACCTATTAAAGCAAGCTTTAACGCTTTAATAAAGAGGCATTGCTTTATATCTTATCTTAAATTTTATTATTTAGGATAGGAACCACATTAATCATTATCTAAACTAGAAATATCTTAAGAGACTCAGCCTCTGAAGCTTAATCTCAAACTTTAACTCGCTTCAGGGCCTCACCAACTTTTTCCCAGGTTCCACAATCTATCGTTTCTTCTTCTTTGAACCATGGACAACAGCTATCTATCTTATCTAAAAAATTTCTGACTTTGAACCCTTCTTTCTTCCACCTAAGCAGTTTTCTAAAAAACTGCAGCACACCGCCTGTCTCCGTATCTAGTTCCGATTAACGAACTGCTGACCCCAAGCAGAACCAGTGTTGGGTCAGCACTGGTTCAAACTTGATTCGTATCTTACCGCATCCTCAGCAACACTTTACAAAACTGAAAATTTTTTTTTTTTTTTTAGGCTAGCGCTAGCATGTGTACCTGTCCGTTGCTCCGATGCTCCTCCCATACGAAGATTCTTTCCTTTCTTGTGGAGCTCCACACAGCAGTCGTTTCTCTTAACATCCCTCTGCCATTCTTCAGGTCCCAGTTCTGGCGCCAACTGTTGCGGCCCGCCCGCAGTCCACACCACGAACGGTTCACTGAGAATGGCAGTTCCCTGCAAAGAGAGGAATCTAGACTGGGCGGAAGAAACAATGGAGTCAAGACAACATTCTGATCAAGACTCAATTTAATATTTCCAGACACTCAGTTTATAAAGGAAGGAGGAGGGAACCCAATTTCCCGCCAAGTAACTCAGGGTCCAGTAGCAGGACGAACATGTGTGTGCCTCCAGACAGCAAAGGCAGGTTCCAGCAGTGGGCGTGGCAGGACGAATGAGCCGGTAGCTCCACCCTTGAGCAGGCAGGTTCCAGGCTGGGGGAAGGGAGGCCACAAGGAAACTTAGAGTATGTCAAGTAGGATCAGCCCGACAATGCTTTCTCAGGGCTATGAGATGTGATGTGGGTCTTGGGCTGGAGACTTGCCTTAGAAAGAAGAAACACCTGTCAACCATCTATTCCTATCATCTACATGGTGGCTTGAAATGATCTGTGAGTCCAGTTCCAGCAAATGTGAAACTGCCTTCTGACCTCGAGGGCAGCAGGAATGTGAGGACTGTCCATTCATAGTTGTAGGCAAAACATCCCTACACATAGAACAAATGTTATTAAAACAACAAATTTATACTGGGAATGGCAGCATACACATTTATTCCCTCCCCTCAGGAGTCAAAGTTTGACTGATTCAGGGAGTTCAGAGCTACCCTAATCTAAATAACTAATTCCCAACGAGTGAAACCTATGGAGTGAGGATCATTCATAAAATTGAACCAGAGCTGAACAGATTGGCACAGGACATTAATCCTAGCACTACAGTCAGAGGCAGGAGCATCTTTGATTTCAAGACCAGACTGCTCCTCAGAGTGGCTTATGGGACATGTAGGGCTCTTAAACAAACAGACCATGTCTCAAAACAACAAAACAAACAAACACACAAACAAGGTGAAGTTTCTCAGACCGTGCAGGAACAGACATAAACCCCAGGATTAGGGCAGTAGAAGCAGGTGAATCTCTGAGGTCAAGGTTAGTCTGGTCTACAAAGTGAGTTCAGGAAGAACCAGAGATCGGTAAACTAACCAACCCTGTAAAAAAAATCAACCAATCAATCAAATAAGCAGAGAGACAAAAACAAACAAAAAATGACCAAAACAAAAAATAAAATTCTCAAACCTCAAGGTAGCTTAAGAGCCAGTGAGATGGCTCAAAGGGGAATGGAACTTGCTGCCAAGCCTGAGTTCAGTAGTAGGACCCACAGCTGTACTGAGAGAAACCACTTCAGTTTACAGTCCTCTTACTCTATATGCTCAGTCCCCTGCTGACACACCAATACACAAATGAACTAAGACAAACATCATGTACAAAATACAACAAGATCTGATCCAGGCTGGTGGTGCATGTTTCAGTGGACTGATGAAGGATGACCCCCAAACTACATAATGTAATTCTGTGTCTCCCATTCAAATGCCAACAATCAGAGCTGGGTGATTGATGGGCAGCTCAGCCTCTTGTCCTGGGCTTCATGAATAAAAATATCTGCAGAAAAACTCCTTGGGTCAAGAGAAAAGGGCTTTCTCCAAAGTGCAGGTCTCCTTGGAAAAGGAAGAAGAAATCCAAAGTCGAAAGATATTCAGAGTAAAATAGGACCAAGAGAAAGGAGACTTTGAGCTGGATGGGGCTCATGACCAGGGAGTTATGGAGCCTAGGGGCTAGGATTGACATTGCCGAGTAAATTGGCACCACAGTTGTTAATGGAAGAGCCACAAGTACCTCTGGCCAGAGATAACATTAATGACACCCTATTTTTTTATTGGATATTTTCTTTATTTACATTTTCAAATGTTAGCCCCTTTCCTGGTTTCTCCAGTGAAAAACAACCTTCCCCTATGCCCTCCCCCTCCCCTTGCTTACCAATCCACCCACTCCTGCTTCCTGGCCCTGCCATTTACCCACACTGGGGCATACAGATAAGTGAATATTAATCTAGAAGCCCAGAAGCTCAGATTACCCAAGATAAAATTAACAAACCACATGGAACTCAAGAAGAAGGAAGACCAAAGTGTGGATACTTCTATCCATCTTAGAAGGGGGGAACAAAAAGGGGAGCATAGAAGGAGATACAGAGTCAAAGTATGGAGTAGAGACTGAATAAATGACCATCTAGAGACTGACTCACCTGGGGATCCATCCCATTTACAGTCACCAAACCCAGACACTGATGTGCACACCCTTTTGAGCATGCATGAAAAATGTCACACCTCAGAGGGAATGGAGGCCTTTGTATGCATACGCAATGGTGGGAAAAGGCTTCTTCAGGTCCAGGCTTTGTTCTCAATGAGAGACAATAGATCCCTGATCATATTATATTGCAATAATTTTTTTTCTAGAGATTTTTTGTAATTGACCTGTGTCCCTCTGAGCAGCATTTCCAGGCTGTCCTTGGGGAATTTCATGCACATTAGAATCTGTTGTTTGGGTGGTATTGTTGCACCAAGGTTCTAGGAGATCTGTCCTGGGGAGGTTGACCTTCTGTTCCATGCTCATCAGAGTAGAAGGATGGAAATCATGGAAGGTTTTCTTGATCTGG
Source organism: Mus caroli (assembly GCF_978045245.1). Classification (NCBI taxonomy): domain Eukaryota; kingdom Metazoa; phylum Chordata; class Mammalia; order Rodentia; family Muridae; genus Mus; species Mus caroli. Next base: position 97,933,215 of record NW_028227259.1, on the reverse strand, counting down.
TTTATTTCTTGTTTGTTTGTTTGTTGGGTTGGGGGGGGTATTTTTTCATCTGTCTTTGTTTGAGGGTTTCCTCTGGACCTGACTGAGGCTGAGATCCTGCTACTAAACATTGTTCTCTGTTTGGCCATGAAACTTCTAGCCCCCTTGCTCGTCTGGTGCCCAGAGCTTTTATTCTGGTAGCTTGGTGCCCACTACCACCTATGCAGATGTAGCAGCTCCTTCAACAACTGTGCCTATAGTATTTAGCCATTCACATCTTCCTAGCACACAATTCATTTCTGTTTTCACCACTGAGCCACACCAGTAGGACCTGGGAAGGAACATTGTGAGCTTCAGAGCAACACATTTTTGCTGCCCAAAGCTATGAACAATCATTTTCTTCCTTGAGTGGTGATTGAATTTAACAGGCAAAAGCCAGAGAATACAGACTGGAAATCCAAAGGAACTGATGATTTTGGCCTCTCCCGTCTATTTTCTCCAGAAATTTGGCTATCATAAGACATTGGTCACATCTAGCCTTGATCCTCAACCTTTGCATGTCTTGAAAATCTCTACTAGATGTGCCTAGAGAGTAACCTCGGGAGTCATTTCAGAATCACTTCTTCCAGGGGGACAGCATCAGTGACACTGGTTCCTATAAAAGTACAGAATATAGATCAGTTTCTTTCCAGTCCAGTGTACACCATGAAAAGGCTTGCTAGCTACATGTTTGTGAACAAATTCTCTGGAGGCACTCTCCTCAAGATTGTGTCTCATTCAAGGAGTCACTGGCCTTCTCCATGTTTCTGGTTCTCTCATGATCAAGAGTTCTATAGCTCCCAACTTTCAAGCTTCTAAAATTGTACTATCTCACTTATCATGTCTGGATATTTGGATCCTTTCCTGTAAGGAACCCCCATGAAATTCCTTATAGCTGCCTAGGTAAAATAGTTTCCATCTATAACCCTGTCTGCGTGCAAATTAAAGAAGATACTATCTCTGCCTCTTTGTGTAGTATGAGCCTTCAGCCTGTCTAGTTCCTATCTCAGTGGCATTATCTGTAGACAATTTGCTAAGCTGACACTCCTTCATGTTAACCAGGTATGGGATAAAGAGATGGTTCAGGAGTTAAGAGCATGGGGGACAAAAACACAGGACCTGACACAAAGAAGCTGGGATATGAACCTGAGGTATCTGCTAGAGAAGCCAGTGCTCTAACTACTCAGTCATATCTCCCTCCTGTTTTCTTTGCTTTTCCCTTACTGAAAATATTTCGTTCATACAATGTGTTATGATTATGGTTACAACTCCCCCAACTCCTCTGAGATCATCCCCACATTATTTTCCATCTCAATCCACACCCTTTTTATCACTCCTGAGAAAAGAAGTCCCATAAAAACAGGAAAATTGTACCTCTAATAGGCAAGCAAACACGTTATAATCTAAACGGAAAATAACATAAGTAAACAAAAGTGCATGACACAACTTTCTAACACTCAGATCTGCTAAAATGCCATTGAGTTTGCTTTGTTTTCCTACCTACAACTGGTCAGTCAGTCTCCCCTTAAGAGAAGGATTTGCATCCACCAAAAATTTCCATTTAACTCCAAGCAGTGGTGGTGCACAACTTTAATACCAGCATTTGGGAGGCAGAGGCAGGCAGGTTTCTGAGTTGAGTTCAATCCAGCCTGGTCTACAGAGTAAGTTTCAGGATACCCAGGGCTATACAGAGAAACCATGTCTCAAAAAAACAAAAAAAGAAAAAAGGAAAAGAAACTTCCATTTAACAAGTTTAGTGTTTCATTTGGTAAACTTTATGGATTGGAGACAGCTTCTGGGTTAGAAATGGGAGCTTCGCTCAATACTGTCATGTGGTACAAATTTGTGCATGCCCTGTGCCCACTGCATCAAGCTCTCTGAATTAATTGTGCATCGGCTCTGCTGTGTTTTAGAAAGCCTGGTATCTTCAGCTGAAGGACGGCTATTATGAACATAGTCAAGCAAGTGTCTTTGTGGTATTGTGGGTCCTCTTTGGCTTTCTGTCTGGGAATGGTAAAGCTGGGACTAGAAGGTAGATGGAATCTCAGATTTTTGAGAAACTGTCAGATTGATCTTTCAAGTGGTTGTGCAAGTTTGCAATCTCTCCAACAATAGAGATGTGTTCCCCTTGTTCTATAACCTCCTCACCATGAGCTGTCAAATGAGGTTGAGAGCTCCGATTCAATCACTGAAAAGGTTGCATGTTACAAATAGAATTAAAAGGGTAGAGTTTAATCTTGTAATCCAATTCCAGTTTGGGATTGGTGGGTGCGGCTACAAAAGGGAGTGGTGAGCAGAGAGGTATATAAAGGCTTCAGTGGAGCCAGAGAACACATTCAGAGAACTGCAGCCTGAATAACTGTCTTGTTTGAACAGCACTCAAAGACCTGTCTACAGTGTTCAGAACTAGTAGGTAATGATATTCCCCTGGGTCATGTGGTTTGATGTAGAGACATTTAGACTCCAAGTTATGACAAAAAATGTTACTTTCTATCTTCTTAGAAGTACACATTGAACACCTGGGGTTTAATTCCAAATGAAGTTTTAGCTTCATCACAAACGTATATGTTCACCAGCTGATTTCATTATTATGGTTGATTTTTTAAAAGAACGTCTTTCTATTTTGTTTAAGATCTCCTACAAATGGCCATGTGGCATTGGGTAGGCTGAATGCCAATAACCTCCTTACTCATAAGCCTCCTCAATGCTAAGATTACTAGTGCGTTCCCTTGCACTTCCATTCACTCAAATGTTTGTGCTTGTTTTTGTGAGTTACTGGCTCACCTGGAGACCTGAGGACCATGTATCTTTGAACACCTTTAACTCACAATAGCTGGAGTTACACTGGGAGTGTATTAATGTCTCACTCAATGTCTTACCTTGGGCATTGACTTATATTGCTTTTCAGAGCTTTGATTTTTTTTTTGATATGGTCTATATTTGGGACCCAGGCAATTATTATTGGGACCCTGAAAATTATAGGAACGCATTGTCATCATCATGCTTAATGGGTCAGTATTGATCCAAGACATAAGAGTTTTTGTGTGTGTGTTTACTGTCTCCATGATTGTTGTTTGGTACGTTTTTGTTTTATTGGTTCTTTTGTTGTTTTTTTTTTCTTTTTTCCTTTTCCTTTTTTGTTGATTATTTAATTACATTTGAACTGTTGTTCTCTTTTCCAGTCTTCCCTTTGCAAGCCCCCCTACCATCCTCTATCCACGTTTAGTCTAAGACAATACTCCCTTACACACATACACGGTCCCCAATAAACCCTCTAGCATGCCTATTCCCAGGGGCAAAAAGCCTCCACAGGACCAAGTATCTCCCCTCCCCTGGATACCAGCTAATTTAATCATCAGCTACATATTTATCCAGAGCCATGGATGCACACATGTACAAACTTTGGGTGGTGTTTTCATCCATCAGATCTCATAGGGGTCAATTTAGTCGATATTCTTGTTCTTCCTATGGGGTTTCGATCTCTTTCACCTCTTCTGTTCTTTCCTAAGCCTTCCATTGGGTTCCCCTGGCTCAGTCCAATTGTTGTCTATAAGTGTTTGAAATTGCCTTACATGCTGGCACAGCCTCTCAGAGAACAGCCATACCAGGCTCCTATCTGTAAGCACATCCTGGCACCAACGACGTTGTTGGGGATTGGTGTCTGCAGATAGGATGGATCTCAGGATAGGCAGTCTCTGGATGTTCTTTCCTTCAATCTCTGCTTCATTTTTTGGCCAAGTTTTTCATTAGATGGGGAAGATTCTAGGTTAAAATTTTTGAGATGGGTGACTGGGCCCTTCCCTCATGTGGTGACCATGCCTTTCCACTGGGGCTGGTCTCTTAAGGTTCTATCTCCCTTGTGCTGCACATTTTGGCTTGGGCCATCCACATTAAGTCCTGTGAGTCTTGTCAATTCAATATTTCTTTCATTCTTTCTTTTTTATAAGAGTGTGTCACAAACAAAATTTTTGATCCAAAAATTAGATACCCATTTGGTGATAGAGAGTCTGCCATGATGCCAGTGTTGGGGAGTGTCTTTCCATCACTTCTTAGGATGAAGAGGTCAATTGATGTCTCTACCATTGCATGAGCAGTCACTCAGAAGCTTAGTGGTTGATGTGATGGTGAGGAAGTTTTATAAACATTGTCTTAAACGTATATTCATTTCTAACCCTTCCCCAGGATCCTTCTGATTGGAGACCTTTAGAAGATGAGTGTTCATGCCCCACCCACACTCCAGAAGCTGGCAATTCAGACTCTGGTGAGAGAGGAGGCTTTAGGCTTGTCTGATCTGGAGGAGCTGGCCTATGGACTCTTCCCAGCAATATTCAAGGAGGCCTTTGATGGCAGACATATCAAGCTCATAAAGGCATTGGTGATAGCCTGGCCTTTCCGCTGTCTCCCTGTGGGGGCATTGATGAAGAATCCTGACCTGGAAACACTGCAGGCTGTGTTAGATGGAGTAGACATTCGACAAACCATAGGGTTACACCCCAGGTAAGCAATTTCAAAGTACTATAGAAGGGAGAACAAGGAATACACATTAGACATTGTCAGGGAGATTAACTTTGTCATAAATGGATCAGATGCTTCTGATGGCATCATCAGGCAGGAATACAGGGTGCTTGATAGCTACTGTTTATTTGTACTGAGCACAGTTGGATATGGATTAAACTTGAATATGGGACTAGAGTAAATGTGGCCTCATAGTAGAATGAGCCTATCCCTGACATCCCCACAAGAACTAATATAAGTAAGGAGAAATAAAGTGTACCTTACTGAAAGAAAAGTATTCATGTGTACAGAAGCACAATAAAGCTTCCGTAGCATGTCCGAGTCCAAATTGGATATCAGGTCCTGAAAAAAACATACACATTAACAGGGAAGAGAGTTTAGTTTAGTTATAGGTAGTAAAAGCTTATTCAGGGTCTGCCAACATTCTTATGTTTCACCTGCAGGAGGAAAAAACTACAGTTTCTCGACCTGCGAAATGTGCACCATAACTTCTGGAACATATGGACTGATTCAGAGGACAGTGACTGTTCAGCAGAGATCTTGGAAGAAAAGCAAGCCGTGCAGGTCCGTCCCAGATATGCACTGAGGCAGCATCTTAAGGTCACAGTTGACTTGTGCATCAGGTCCTGCCTTGATGAAGCACAAGCATGGTTCTTGAAGTGGGCCCAGAAGAGAAAAGGCTCCTTATATTTCTGCTGTACAAAGGTGAAGATCTGGACTCTGCCAGTAAAAACTCTCAGACAGATCTTCCATGTTTTTGATCCAGAGCACATCATGGAGTTAGAACTAAATACTGAATGGACTCTGTTAGAGTTGGCACATTTTGCCCCCTATTTAGGGCAGATGAGAAATCTTCGCAAAGTCTTCCTGGCACCCCTCCACAAAATCGACTTCCATTTAGCCAATAGAACAAGAGTCACTGAAGTCAAGTGTATCAAAAAGTTTACTTCTCAGTTCTCCAAATTCAACTGTCTGCAGCATCTTTTCATGTTCTGCGTCCTTTTTCTCAGAGACCAGATGAATCAGGTCCTACGGTAAGCCATAATGGAGAGCTGGTTCAGCTATCAGAGCAAATCTGTCTCTGTTTTCTTAAGGGTTATGGGGACACGATGCCAGGAAGTCACTAGGAACAAATATTTAGAGACTCCAAAGACTGGAAGTTTTGTCCTGTTTTCATGTATACTCAGTTATACATGGGAAATTTTACAAGGTAAATCAGTGTCACAAATGAGCACTCATGAAGTAGGAAAGTGATTTGGGGTAAAGGGTAGGTCAGATCTAGTAAGGTTCAGTTGAAATTCTTCCTATAATTATGGCCACCCAATGAAATGGAAACTGAAGAGGAATGGAAGTGTGTAGTGAGGAGTAGGGGACTCACAAGTACAGGGTGAAAAGAAGCTATATGCTTAGATCTGTTAGAACAGCCTTCTATCATCAACCAGTTCCCATGGGTTAAATGTTTTGAGGCCAAATACTGCTGAATACATGGGACAGGAGGTAGAGCTTGGGCTGTAAATGAGAGCAAGCATGACTGCAGAGGGAATGATATAATACAGAGTCAGTGGACCCATAGCAAGTATTGAGATACTGTCAGAGTTCTATTGGGATGAAATTTCTTCTGTGTGCTTTCTGGGATTAGGGGATGAACTAGTTTTCAGGTTTAGAGTGAGGCCAGGAGATAAATTGTGAGGTTGACATGACTGAGTGGTTTCCAACATGAAGCATCATAGATGATGTCCTTAATCACTTAGTCAAACTGATCTTGGGGCACCTGATTCCTTCTACTACTCTCTATATCCCTGCCAAACCTCTACAAGGCCATTTACCAGAACTAACCATCTGTCTCCTTTACCTCTAGGTGCTTGATGACACCCTTGAAGACACTCTCCATTACTTACTCCCTGATTTCACAGAGAGATTTGGATTCCTTCTCCTGCTGTCAGAGCCTCTTTCAGCTAAAACATCTGGAATTGAGAGGTGTGGTCTTACTGGATTTGGATCTTATGCCTCTGAGAGGTCTCCTCATGAAAGTGGCAGGCACTCTTGAGAATCTGGATTTGCAGGGGTGTAGGATAAAGGACTCCCAGCTAAGAGTCCTCCTACCTGCACTCAAACAATGCTCTCAGATCTCCAATATCAACTTCTACAACAATGATTTCTCCATGCCTATCCTGAAGGACCTTTTGCAGAACACAGACAACTGGATTAAGATGAATGTGGAACAATATCCTGTCCCTCTGGAGTGCTATGATGACTTTGCTCAAGTCTCTGTAGAAAGATTTGTCCAAATTTGTCAGGATCTCATGGATATTTTGAAGGAAATAAGGCAGCCCAAGAACAGCTCCTTTGCTACAGATATCTGCCACACATGTGGGAAGTGCTGGGTCTTTGCCCAGGAGGCCAGACTTTGTCATTGCTGGGAGTAAAATGGGAAAGTTCTGTATTTGAATAAACACTAGGCTTGGGACACATGTCCTACCTGGGGAACTCAGAACCTGTAGCTTCTGACACTGCTCAGATGGTTGGAAACAAAAGGCTGTTCAGTGACTGGTATCTTGGCAACTGAGATTGACATGGGGAACATTTGGATGAACTGTGGGAACAGGGTCCTAGTGGAGTCAGAAACACAGCTTGGCATTGTTACATGGCTTCTCCCCGGACAGACTAACTAGATGTTTAGTTGTATACTTAAAAACCTGGATGTTCTCTCAGTGTGGTCTTTGACTTTTACCAACCTATCTACCAGGTTCAGCATCAGGAAGGTTCAATGGGTGGCGAAATGGAAAGACAATGGTATTTCATGAGTGAAGCAAAGTTCTTGGTGAAATTAACATGTTACATTAAAATGAAAGTTTTCTTGACACGTCTTTCCCTTGTCCTTTGACTGGGCTACGTGTACAACACACCTGTGTGGCTGAACAATTAGGTGCACAAAACATTTAAACTAATGGGAGCAACATAGACACACCTACTATGAAGGAAGTTTAAAAGGATCACAGACAATTAAAATCTTGTACATTCAGACGACAAGGCACCTTTGGACCTATCAGAAATGCCTAAAGAGGAGAAGACAACAGAGGGCAAAGTAAACAGGATTTCCAGTCTGGCTTTGTAATCTTGACCTTTTTGTCATGATTTAATGAGATGACTGCTGGAAGCTCTATATCCATCTGTTATATTACGTGCCCCTAAAGCCTTATTCCAGTGGACTCAAAAACTCTATGAAGTACCCTATTTATTTAAAGCTATGCAATAAAATGCAGGTTCCTCTTCTACATAAACCATTTACTGTACAAAAAAAAAAAAAAAAAAGTATTTTCCGTCTTCAGTTGTAATAAGAACAGAAAAAAAAATCTCACTCAGCTTAGTCAATATATCCCCTTTCTGTATAGTAAACTATCAATAAAATAATTTGTTACTCTGTATTTATTGAACACTTAGAATATGATTTCTTTTTTTAAATATCATTGTTTTAATCTGGATTGAATAAAGCATCTAAATCAAACGACTCTGCAACGATCACCCTCTGGAAAGTAGTGAAAATGTACAAATTGAAGCCAGGCATGTCACAATTCACAATCTTGGGAAGGTAGATAAAGTTATCAACTATGGTGGGAAATACATGATCTTCTAGGCTGGTGTAAAGTACAGAGAAAGACAAAAATAAAGAACATACCTCTCTCAGGCTCGTTCTTTCTGTCTTCCCTCACACACTTTCTCCCTGTCTCCATGTCCTGTTCCCTGACCTTGTTCCTTAGGACCAGTAAACTCAAATGAGATTTTCCCACAATTAACATGCTTTCATATTCTTTTTTTTATTGGGTATTTTTTATTTTTTTAAATATTTTTATTACATATTTTCCTCAATTACATTTTCAATGCTATCCCAAAATTCCCCCATACCCTCCTCCCCCCCACTTTCCTACCCACCCATTCCCATTTTTTGTGGCCCTGGTGTTCCCCTGTACTGGGGCATATAAAGTTTGCGTATCCAATGGGCCTCACTTTCCAGTGATGGCTGACTAGGCCATCTTTTGATACATATGCAGCTAGAGTCAAGAACTCCGGGGTACTGGTTAGTTCTTAATGTTGTTCCACTTATAGGGTTGCAGATCCCTTTACCTCTTTGGGTACTTTCTCTAAATCCTCCATTGGGAGCCCTGTGATCCAACCACTACCTGACTGTGAGCATCCACTTCTGTGTTTACTAGGCCCTGGCATAGTCTCACAAGAGATAGGTATATCTGGGTCCTTTCAGCAAAATCAATGCTAGTGTATGCAATGATGTCAGCGTTTGGAAGCTGATTATGGTGTAGATTCCTGGATATGGCAGTCTCTAGATGGTCCATCATTTCGTCACAGCTCCAAAATTTGTCTCTGTAACTACTTCCATGGGTGTTTCTTCCCAATTCTAAGGAGGGGCATAGTGTCCACACTTCAGTCTTCATTCTTCTTGAGTTTCATGTGTTTAGCAAATTGTATCTTATATCTTGGGTATCCTAAGTCTTGGGCTAATATTCACTTATCAGTGAGTACATATTGCGTGAGTTCCTTTGTGATTCTGTTACCTCACTCAGGATGATGCCCTCCAGGTCCATCCATTTGGTTAGGAATTTCATAAATTCATTCTTTTTAATAGCTGAGTAGTACTCCATTGTGTAAATGTACCACATTTTCTGTATCCATTCCTCTGTTGAGGGGCATCTGGGTTCTTTCCAGCTTCTGGCTATTATAAGTAAGGCTGCTATGAACATAGTGGAGCATGTGTCCTTCTTACCAGTTGGGACATCTTCTGGATATATTAATTCTTTGAATAGTTCTTCTTGTTTCCACTTGGTTGATTTCAACCCTGAGTTTGATTATTTCATCCCATCTACTCTTGGGTGAATTTTCTTCTTTTTTTTTTCTAGAGTTTTTAGATGTGTTGTCAAGCTGCTAGTGTGTGCTCTCTCCAGTTTCTTTTGGAGGCACTCAGAGCTATAAGTTTCCCTCTTAGAAATGTTTTCATTGTGTCCCATAGGTTTCTGTATGTTGTGTCTTCATTTTCATTAAACTGTAAGAAGACATTAATTTCTTCTTTATTCCATCCTTGACCAAGGTATCACTGAGAAGAGTGTTATTCAGTTTCCATGTGAATGTTGGCTTTTCATTATTTATGTTGTCAGTCCATGGTGGTCTGATAGGATGCATGGGACAATTTCAATATTTGTGTATCTGTTGAGTCTTGTTTTGTGACCAATTATATGGTCAATTTTGGAGAAGGTCCCATGAGGTGCTGAGAAGAAGGTATATCTTTTTGTTTTAGGATAAAATGTTCTGTAGATATGTGTTAAGTTCATTTGTTTAATAACTTCTGTTAATTTCCCTGTGACCCTGTTTATTTCTGTTTCCACGATCTGTCCAGTGATGAAAGTGGTGTGTTGAAATCTCCCACTATTATTGTGTGAGGTGCAATGTGTGCTTTAAGCTTTACTAAAGTGTCTTTAATGAATGTGGCTGCACTTGCATTTGTGGCATAGTATTCAGAATTGAGAGTTCCTCTTGGAGGTTTTTACCTTTGATGAGTATGAAGTGTCCCTCCTTGTCTTTTTTGATAACTTTGGGTTGGAAGTCTATTTTATTCGATATCAGAATGGCTACTCCAGCTTGTTTCTCCAGACCATTTGCTTGGAAAATTGTTTTCCAGCCTTTCACTCTGAAGTAGTGTCTGTTTTTTCCCCTGAGATGGGTTTCCTGTAAGCAGCAGAATGTTGGGTCCTGTTTGTGTAGCCAGTCGGTTAGTCTATGTCTTTTTTTGGGGAATTGAGTCCATTGATATTAAGAGATATTAGGAAAATTATTGTTGCTTCTTTTTATTTTTGTTGTTAGAGTTGGCATTCTGTTCTTGTGGCAGTCTTCTTTTTGGTTCTTTGAGGGATTACTTTCTAGCTTTTTCTAGGGCGTGATTTCCATTTTTTTCTGTTATTATCCTTCGAAGGGCTGGATTCGTGGAAAGATTATGTGTGAATTTGGTTTTGTCATGGAATACTTTGGTTTCTCCATCTATGGTAATTGAGAGTTTAGCCGGGTATAGAAACCTGGGCTGGCATTTGTGTTCTCTTAGTGTCTGTATAACATCTGTCCAGGCTCTTCTGGCTTTCATAGTCTCTGGTGAAAAGTCTGGTGTAATTCTGATAGGCCTGCCTTTATATGTTACCTGACCTTTCTCCCTTACTGCTTTTAATATTCTATATTTGTTTTGTGCATTTGTTGTTCTGATTATTATGTGTCGGGATGAATTTCTTTTCTGGTCCAGTCTATTTGGAGTTCTGTAGGCTTCTTGTATGATCATGGGCATCTCTTTTTTTAGGTTTGGGAAGTTTTCTTCTATTATTTTGTTGAAGATATTTGCTGGCCCTTTAAGTTGAAAATCTTTATTCTCATCTACTCCTATTATCCGTAGGTTTGATCTTCACATTGTGTCCTGTATTTCCTGGATGTTTTGAGTTAGGATCCTTTTGCATTTTGTATTTTCTTTGATTGTTGTGCTGATGTTCTCTATGGAACCTTCTGCACCTGAGATTCTCTCTTCCATCTCTTGTATTCTGTTGCTGATGCTCGCATCTATGGTTCCAGATTTCCTTCCTAGGTTTTCTATCTCCAGTGTTGCCTAACTTTGGGTTTTCTTTTTTGTGTCTACTTCCCTTTTTAGGTCTAGTATGGTCTTGTTCATTTCCATCACCTGTTTGGATGTGTTTTCCTGTTTTTCTTTAAGGACGTCTACCTGTTTGGTTGTGTTTTCATGTTTTTCTTTAAGGACCTATAACTCTTTAGCAGTGCTCTCCTGTATTTTTTTAAGTGAGTTATTAAAGTCCTTCTTGATGTCCTCTACCATTATCATGAGATATGCTTTTAAATCTGGGTCTAGATTTTCGGTTGTGTTGGGGTGCCCAGGACTAGGTGGGGTGGGAGTGCTGCGTTCTGATGATGGTGAGTGGTCTTGATTTCTGTTAGTAGGATACTTACGTTTGCCTTTTGCCATCTGGTAATCTCTGAAGCTAGCTGTTATAGTTGTCTCTGGTTAGACCTTGTTCCTCAGGTGACTGTTATCCTCTATTGGCAGACCTGGGAGGCTAGCTCTCTCCTTAGTTTCAGTGGTCAGAGTATTCTCTGCAGGCAAGCTCTCTTCTTGCAGGGAAGGTGCCCAGATATCTGGTGTTCGAACCTGCCTCTTGGCAGAAGTTGTGTTCCAATCACCAGAAGTCTTAGTATACCTAGGGAATCATGTGTGGGTCCTTGCGGTGTCTGGAGACTCCGCTGGCAAGGCACCCAGGTGCTCGAGTGAACTGGAAGGGACTTGTGCCCCAGCTCAGGCCGGGTTGTCTGCTTCTCTAGTTAATGCAGTCTCAGGTTCCGTGCGATTGGATTGGAGCAGACGCTGTGTTCCACTCACCAGAGGCCTTAGGATCCTGTGGGGAATCCTGTGTGGGTCCTTGCGGGTGTCTGGAGACTCCGCTGGCAAGGCACCCCAGAAGGGACTTGTGTCCCAGCTCAGACCGGGTTGTCTGCTTCCCTAGTTAATGCAGTCTCAGGTCCTGCACAATTGGATTGGAGCAGATGCTGTGTTCCTCTCACCAGAGGTTTCAGGATTCCGTAGGAATCCTGTGTGGATCCTTGCGGGTGTCCGGATACTCCGCTGGCAAGGCACCACGGTGCTTGAGTGGACCTGAAGGGCATGCTTTCATATTCTAAAAACAAATAATGCATAGATGGAGAGAGACTCTTCACAGGTGAAGAGCACATGCTGCTTTTGCAGAGAACCAAAGTTCTCTTTCAGAGCTGATAACCAGGTGGTTGTCAAATGGAATTCAGGCTTCAGGTGCTAGGACCCTCCTTTCTCTCCTCTGTGGATCCCACCTTTCACATGCACAAATCCACATAATACACATGTAGCTATTCAATCAGCCGAAGAAGTCTTTAAATAAAAAAGCACTTAATTTCACAAAGGAATATAAAACGGCCCAATTAATTAAAATGGTGATGTTGATCATTAGCAGTTGTGTGTCTCTGAAGAGAGTATGTGGAGTTTTAGGCATATCCTTTGAGCTCCATTGGTGATAAAGAGTGTAGGATGCTCTGGGTTCCAGAGTTTGAACTCTTGCACCATGAGTGAGTGAGAGGAAATTAGGACTTTGTCACTCTGCAACATTTATTTCTGTATGCATTTATGTATATTCCTGTTCTATTTGAATGTATCCTTGCATGACAGAAAAAGGCATCAGAACCTTGTATAGATAGTTGTCAGCTACCAGGTGGTTGTCTAGAACTGAACTCCAGTTGTCTGAAAGAGCAAACAGGACTCATAATTGTTGATCCTTACAGGCCCATGTTTGAGAATGGAAAACACACTCATGGATAGATAATCAAAAGGAATCAGGAGTTTATTTTGCAGAAAAGCTTAAGACTTTGGCATTAATTATCTTTAATTCATTACAATTCAAATGTTTTATGTAAATGAGTGTGATGCTGGTTTGCTTTATTGTTTCATTTTCTTAGATAGTCACTATGTAGATCTGCCAATGCAATAGCAATATCCTGAGTCATTCCAAGAATGGTCAGGATGTGCTTCGTTTCATAGAATGTTTACCTAGCCATTCACATGATCTGTGAACCACATTAAACACGGTGTGATAATATGTAACAGTTATTTCAGCACCCTATAAGTTGAGAATTCAGAGCAGAAATTCAATATCATTCTATCTAATTATCTAATACCTAATATAAAAATTCAAGAAGCTTCCACTTGACAGGGAGCTAGAGTCTCTGAGCACTTTCCTTTTGATGTCTCTTGACTTCATCTTATTCCTGATCAGGAAAGGAACAAAACTGTTCAAAATAAGTAAATAAAAATCAAAATAATTTAAAAAGCTGAACAATTTTTATAGCATAGACTTTAACCATATGTTGATCAGAGAAGAGATAGAAACAATGTGCATGGGATGGGAAATAACTAAATATAACCTTACCTATTTATGTCTTAGGGAAATGTCTCACTGAAACAACATTCTTTGTGTAATTGACATATGGTAATTATCAGTTATAAGTACTTACTAACTAAAGGCACCAAGGTTCAATCCAATGTTCAGAACTTTGTCTTATATCAAAATAATTGCATATTTCATGACTATTTAGTGTAATTATAAGTGGCTCATGAGAATATATGTTGCTAACATGTTTCAGGAAAAACTTGTTTCTATTCAGTTTGTGGTGAGCAAAGTTTAAATGCTAACATGTCTAGCTCCCTGTTTATCATTTCTTTTTGTTTTCATTATTTCATTTATGTATTCACTTTACCCCCTGATCACCTCCTTCCTGTCCTTTCCTCCCAGTCCTACTCTCTGACCTTTTCATCTCATTTTCTTCTGCCATTCTCCTCAATGAAGGAGAGGCACCCACTCCCCACCCCTACCAGGTTCCACACCACCTTGACACACCAAGTTGCATCAGGACTAAATGCATCCTCTCCCACTGAAGCCAGACAAGTCAGCCCAACAAGGGGGAAAGGTTCCAAAGGCAGAGAACAAAGTTCAAAAAGAGATAACACCCAGTCTCATTTTTAGAGACCCACATTTAAGACCAAGCTTCACAACTGTTTCATATGAGTAGGAGGCCTAGGTCTAGACCATGCATGCTCTTTGATTGGTAGTTCAGTCTGCGTGAACCTCCAATGGGTCCACATGACTTAGTTCTGTATGTCTCCTTCTGGAATATTTGACCCTGTTATAAAACTCTAATGACACTTAGCTACTGGGGACCCTCGAGTGAAGAACTCGTAGAAGTTGATGATTTCAAAATCAAGAGAAATTTATTGTTCCAGTATGCTAGGGTCGTGATGCACCTCAAGAAGAGGTCCCAACCATGCACGACCCATTTGGCCAGTTTTTATACAACAACTAGGCACAATATCATTGATGAAACAGTATGACTTTTAAATTGATTGAGCTTAAGGGAATGAGGTGCCAAGGACTTCTCTTGTCTGTAGGTGGCAAATGGACACTGTGCCCATGGGTATTCCTGAGAAATATAATCCAGGAAGGGAGGGATGCCTACATGCTTCATGACCTCCTCTATCTTCCAGGAAGGGCTGCGTCTTTATGCTCTGCTGTTTGGTGGAATTTGCTAAAAGCCCTGGGCTGATCTCTTCACCACCTGGCTCCCTCTATCCTTCCTCTGACTTTTTCACAAGACTCCACGAATTCTGCCTAAATTTTGGCTGTGGGTATCCATCTGTTGCCATCAGGTGCTGGATGAAGCCACTCACAAGACAGTTATGCAAGGCTTCTGTCCTTAAGCATAACCAAGTATCATTGAGAGTGTCAGAGTTTGGCTCTATTCTATGATGTGGATCTCAATTTGGTTAATCATTGGTGGTTTATTTCTTCAATCTATCTTTATACCTGCATATCTTGTAGGCAGGAAAATTTTTGGATAGAGAGATTTCTGGGTGGATTGGTGTCCCCCTCCCTCCATTGGAAATCCTGCCTAGCTAGAGGAGGTGGCTACTTCATCTCTTTATACCCATCTGCTGGGGTCTCAGCCAAGGTCCCCCCCCATATACTCCCAGTGGCCTCTTCCATCCAAGGTCTCTTGTTTGTACCTGAAATGCCCCCACATGGATTGCTTTTCTATCTCCCAAATCTCTCAATCCCCCAATCCTTCCCACCACACCTATTACCCGAAAATGTTCTTGTCGCTGTACCATCTACTATACAGTTCTCCCTAAGAAATTTCTGATACCGATTTTATTCCCTCTTCTGAGTGAGATTCAATCACCTTAGCTTGTGCCCTACTGTGACTTAGCTTGTTCGGGTATTTGGAGTGTAGCATGGTCATGTTATACTTTATAAGTAATAATGCATTAACAGTGACTACATACCATGCAATTTCTTCAGGGTCTGTTACCTCACTCAAAATGATCTTTTACATTTCCATTAATCTGTCTGAAAATTACATATTATTCCTTATTTTTAATAGATGACTAGTATTCCATGGCATAAATATACAAGATATACCTTATCAACTCTATGGTAGAGGGACAAGTGGGTTGTTTCCACTTTCTGCCTATTGTGAATAAAGGTGCTATGAATGTACTTGAACATGTGTCCTTGTATTATGGGGAAGCATGTTTTGAGCATATGATCAGGAGTTATATAACTGGGTTTTGAGGTAGAATAATTTGTGAGAAATACCAAGATTGATTTGCAAATGTAGTGTAAAAGTTGACACACTCACCAGAATTTGAAGACTGTCTCCCTTACTCGACATCCTCACCAGCATGTACTGCTTCTTGAGATTTTAGTCTTACCATGCTGATGTTTATAAGATGAACTATCAAAGTACTTTCAATCTGCATTTGACTAGGAAAGTAGAATATGTCCTGAATTGCTTCTTGACCATTAGAGAATCCTCTGTTGAAAATGCACTCTTGACCTTTGTACCCTATTTTTAAATGGGGTATTTGGTATGTAGATGTCTCGTTCCTTGAGATATTTATTTTGTTTGGATATCAGCCCTCTGACAAATGAATAGAGGGTAAATATGGTTTATTCATTTTATAGGCTTCTGTTTTGACATACTAATTCTGTCCTTAGTCTTCCAGAGGATATTCCATTTAATGGGGTCCCTTTTATTAATTGTTGAACTGAGTGCCTGAGCCATGTGTGTTCATTTCAGGAAGTAATCACCTTTATCAATCTGTTCAAGAGCCCTGACATTACTAATGATATTCTGCATAGAGGAGCTTAGCACAACTGTCCTTGGAGAGGAATCACACAGCCATGAATAGAAACACATGCAGAGACCCCAGCCAAACAGAGTTCAGGGAATTTTGTAGAGGGGGAGGAAGGATTGAAGGAGCCAGAGAGGTCAAAGACACCACAAGAAAAACCTACAGAATCAAGCTACCTAGCCACAGTTGGGATCACTGAGATTGAACTACCATCCAGAGAACTTTCATGAGACAGACCTAGGCCCCTTACACACATTTAACAGTTCTGAAGCTTGGCCTTCATATGGCATTGAAACAACAGGACAAGGGGCTGTTACTGATTGTTGCCTAACTTTTGATCACTTTCCCTTATTTGGGTAGCTTTGTCTAGCCTTAATCAAAAAAGATGCACTTTGGTAAGGTAACATATATCTATGGGAGGTCTCTCCATTTCTGAGGAGAATGGGAGGCAAGGTGTGGAAGAGGATAGACAGTCACTGAGAGGATAGGAAGTAACTGAGGGTATGCTATGAACTATAAACTAATCACACGACACTTCTGCTAGGCTTCTGCCCTTAAGCATAACCAAGTATCATCAAGAGTGTCAGAGTTTGGCTCTCTTCCATGAGGTAGTTTTCAAGTTTGTCCACTCAATGATTGGATACTCCTTCAATCTCTGCTCCATCTTTTAAATTGTATAAATTTAAATTCCCTCTTGTAGGGAGGGAAAATTGTCGATGGAAGCTTTTGTGAGAAGGTTGGTGTCCTCCTACCTCCATTGGGTATCCTGATGGGCTACAGGAGGTGGCCTCTTCAGTCTCTTTATCTCCAGTTAGTAGGGTCTCAGCCAAGATCACTCTCTTATCCTCCCTGCAGCCTGTTCAAAACAAGGTCTCTGGCTTCTCCCTGAGATGCCCCCACATGAATGTCCTTTGGAGAATTTTCTTCCCACCACACCTCATCTGCAAAACTGTTCCTGTCCCATACCCTATCACATAAAGTTCTCACTAATCAATCACTATTGACATCAATTTTATTTCCCCTTTAAAGTGAGATTCAATCATCTTACCTTGGGCCCTACTGTTACCTGGCTTCTTTGGGTGTTTGGGTTATAGTAGAGTTATCCTGTATTCTATAGGTAATATTCACTTATCACTGAGTACATACTATGCAAGTTCTTTTGGGTCTGGGTTACCTCACTCACAATGATGTTTTCCAGTTCTGTCCATTTGCCTGAAAATTATAAAATGTTCCTATTTTTAATAGTTGATTAGTATTTCATAGCACAAATGTACAAGTTTTCCCTTATGCATTGTATGGTTGAGAGAAATTTGGGCTTCTTCCAGTTTCTAGCTATTATGAATAAATAGTCTATGAATGTAGTTGAACAAATATCCATGTGCTATGGGGGAACATCTTTTGAGTATATTCCCAGGAGTAATTACTTTGTTTTGAAGTAGAATTATTTGTGAGAAATAACAAGATTGATTGCCAAATTTGTTGTACAAGTTTGTACACTTTCCACAAAGGGAGGACTATCTCCCTAGCTCCACATCCTCACCAGCATGTGCTGTCACTTGAGTTTTTTATCTTAGCCATGATTATGTGTACAGGATGGAGTCTCAGAGTCCTTACAATTTGCATTTGACTAGGAATAGTAAATATTCCTTTAAGTGCTTCTTAACCATTAGAGATTCCTCTTTTGAAAATTCTCTGTTGACATTTGCACACCTTTTTTAAATGGGGTATTTTGTTTGTTGATGTCTAACTTCTTGAGGTATTTACAATGTTTGGATATCAGCTTTCTGTCAAATGTACAGTTGGTGAAGTTCATTTTCCATTCTTAATGCTGCCATTTTGTCCTAATGATGCTGTCCTTTGCCTTACAGAGGTTTTTCAGTTTTGTGAAGCCCATTTATTGTTGATCTTAATGTATGATCTATGGGAGTTCTGTTTAGGAAGTAGTCACCTTTTACAATAACATTGAGGGCCCTGACACTATTGATCAAATTCTTTAACCAGGAGCAAGTAGGAGTGGACGATATTGAAGTATTTATACTATTGCAGCTTTGTTTTCTTCTAATCTGATTGTTACTGAGCACCTTTCTTTTCTTTTGAAGTAAGAATGTCTTTCATACCCAAAATCCACCATGAGCTATAGCCTAAAGAAGAAGTTCCTCTTACTCTGAACTGGGGACCCCTGAGCAAGAGTGAGGGAGAAGGACTGGCTTTTCTTTTCTTTTCTTTTTTCTTTTCTTTTTTCTTTCCTTTCCTCTTTTTGATATTATATTTATTAGATATTTTCTGTATTTACATTTCAAATGTTACCCCCTTTCCTAGTTTCCCCTCCGAAAATCCCCTATCTCCTACCCCTCCCCCTGCTCCCCAGCCCACCCATTCCCATTACTGGTCCTGGCATTCCCCTATATTGGGGCATAGAGTCTTCGCAGAACCAAGGGACTCTCCTCCCATTGATGACAGACTAGGCCATCCTCTGCTACAAATATAGCTAGAGCCACAAGTTCCACCATATGTTTTCTTTGGTTGGTGGTATAGTTACAAGGAGCTCTGAGTGTACTGGTTAGTTCATATTGATGTTTTTTCTATGAGGCTTCAGTTCCCTTCGTTCCCTGGGTATTTTTCTGGCTCATTCATTGGGGACCTTGTGCTCTGACTGATGGATAACTATGAACATTCACTTCTGTATTTGCCAGGCACTGGCAGAGCCTTGCAGGAGACAGCTATGTCAGATTCTTGTCAGCAGACTCCTGTTGGCATCTGCCTAGTGTCTGGGTTTGGTAGCTGTTTATGGGGTTGATCCCCAAGTGGGGCAGTCTCTGCTTGGTCATTCCTTCAGGCTATGCTCTGAACTTTTGCTCTGTAACTCCTTCCATGAGTATTTTGTTCCTCATTCAAAGAAGGAACGAAGTATCCACATTTGGACTTCCTTCTTCTTGAGATACATGTGTTTTTCAAATTGTATTTTCGGTATTCTAAGGGTCTGGAATTTCTATTTTTTAAATAATTTTATTAGGTATTTTCCTCAATTACATTTCCAATGCTATCCCAAAAGTCCCCATACCCTCCCCCCCACTCCGTTACCCATCCACTACCACTGTTTTGCCCTGGCGTTCCCCTGTACTAGGGCATATAAAGTTTGCATGTCCAATGGGCCTGTCTTTCCAGTGAAGGCCTATTATGCCATTTTTGATACATATTCAGCTTGAGTCAAGATCTCCGAGGTACTGGTTAGTTCATAATGTTGTTGAACCTATAGGGTTGCAGATCCATTTAGCTCCTTGAATACTGTCTCTAGCTTCTCAATTGGGAGCCCTGTGATCCATCCAATAGCTGACTGTGAGCATCCACTTATTTGTTTGCTAGGCCCTGGCATAGTCTCACAAGAGACAGGAATATCAGGGTCCTTTCAGCAAACTGTTGCTAGTGAATGCAATGGTGTTGTTTGGAGGCTGATTATGGGAAGGATCCCTGGAAATGGCAGTCTCTAGATGGTCCATCCTTTTGTGTCAGCTCCAAACTTTGTCTCTGTACCTCCTTCCATGGATGTTTAACCCCCAAATTTAAGAAGGGGCAAAGTGTCCACGCTTTGGTCTTCATTCTTCTTCAGTTTCATGTATTTTGCAAATTGTACCTTATATCTAGGGTATACTAAGTTTCTGGCCTAATATCCAATTATCAGTGAGTACATATCATTTGAGTTCTTTTATGATTGTGTTACCTCCCTCACGATGATGCCCTCTAGGTCCAACCATTTGCCTAGGACTTTCATAAATTCATTCTTTTTAATAGCTGAGTAGTACTCCATTGTGTAAATGTACCACAGTTTCTGTATCCATTTCTCTGTTGAGGGGCATCTGGGTTCTTTCCAGCTTCTGGCTATTATAAAGAAGGCTGCTATGAACATAGAGGAACATGTGTCCTTCTTACCAGTTGGAACATTTTCTGGATATATGCCCAGGAGTGGTATTGCGGGATCCTCCAGTAGTACTATGCCGAGTTTTCTGAGGAACTGCCAGACTGATTTCCAGAGTTGTTGTACAAGCTTGCAATCCCACCAACAATGGTGGAGTATTCCTCTTTCTCCACATCCTCTCCAGCATCTGCTGTCACCTGAATTTTTTATCTTATCCATTCTGACTGGTGTGATATGGAATCTCAGGGTTGTTTTGATTTGCATTTCTCTGGTGATTAAGGATGCTGAACATTTTTTCAGATGCTTCTCAGCAATTCGGTATTCCTCAGGTGAGAATTCTTTGTTTAGCTCTGAGCCCCATTTTTAATGGGGTTTTTTGATTTTCTGGAGTCCACCTTCTTGAGTTCTTTATATCTGTAGAATATTAATCCCCTATCTGATTTAGGATAGGTAAAGATCCTTTCCCAATCAGTTGGTGGCCTTTTTGTCTTATTGAAGGTGTCTTTTGCCTTACAGAAGCTTTGCAGTTTCTTGAGGTCCCATTTGTCAATTCTCAATCTTACAGCAGAAGTCATTGCTGTTCTATTCAGAAATTTTCCCTTGTGCCCATATATTCGAGGCTTTTCCCCACTGTCTCCTCTATAAGTTTCAGTGTCTCTGGTTTTATGTGGAGTTCCTTGATCCACTTAAATTTGACCTTAGTAAAGTAGATAGGAATGGATAAATTCACATTCTTCTACACGACAACCACCAGTTGTGCCAGCACCACTTGTTTGAAAGGCTGTATTTTTTCCACTCGATGGTTTTAGCTCACTTTTCAAAGATCAAGTGACCATAGCTATGTGGGTTCATTTCTGGGTCTTCAATTTTATTCCATTGATCTACTAGTCTCTCACTATAGAAGTACCATGCAGTTTATATCACAATAGCTCTCTAGTAAAGCTTTAGGTCAGGCATGGTGATTCTGCCAGAGGTATTTTTATCCTTGAGAAGAGTTTTTGCTATCCTAGGTTTTTTTGTTATTCCAGATGAATCTGCAGATTACTCTTTCTAATTTGTTGAAGAATTGAGTTCAAAATATGATGGGGATTGCATTGAATCTGTAGATTGCTTTTGGCAAGATAGCCATTTTTACAATGTTGATCCTGCCAATCCATGAGCATGGGAGATCTTTCCATCTTCTGAGATCTTCTTTAATTTCTTTCTTCAGAGACTTGAAGTTCCTATCATACAGATCTTTCATTTCCTTAGAATCACGCCAAGGTATTTTATATTATTTGTGACTATTGAGAAGGGTGTGGTTTCCCTAATTTCTTTCTCAGCCTGTTTATTCTTCGTGTAGAGAAAGGCCATTGACTTGTTTGAGTTCTTTTATATCCAGCTGCTTCACTGAAGTTGTTTATCAGGTTTAGGAGTTCTCTGGTGGAATTTTTAGGGTCACTTATATGTACTATCATATAATCTGCAGAAAGTGATATTTTGCCTTCATCTTTTCCAATTTATATCCCCGTGATCTCCTTTTGTTGTTGAATTGCTCTTGCTAGGACTTCAAGTACAATATTGAATAGGTATGGGGAGAGTGGACAGCATTTTCTAGTCCCTGATTTTAGTGGGATTGCTTCAAGCTTCTCACCATTTACTTTGATGTTGGCTACTGGTTTGCTGTAGATTACTTTTATCATGTTTAGGTATGGGCCTTGAATTCCTGATTTTTCCAAGACTTTTATCATGAATGGATATTGGATCTTGTCAAATGCTTTTTCAGCATCTAAGGAGATGATCATGTGTTTTTTTTTTTTTTTTTGTCTTTGAGTTTGCTTATATAATGGATTATGTAGATGGATTTCTACATTAAACCATCCCCACATCCCTGGAATAAAACCAACTTAGTCAGGATGGATGATTGTTTTAATGTGTTCTGGGATTTGGTTAGCAAAAATTTTATTGAGTATTCTTGCAGCGATATTCATAAGGAAAATTGGTCTGAAGTTCTCTATCTTTGTTGGGTCTTTCGGTGGTTTAGGTATCAGAGTAATTTTGGCTTCATAGAATGAGTTGGGTAGAGTAACTTCTACTTCTATTTTGTGGAATAGTTTGTGCAGAACTGGAATTAGATCTTCTTTGAAGGTCTGGTAGAACTCTGCACTACACCCATCTGGTCCTGGGCTTTTTTTGGTTAGGAGACTATTAATGACTTCTTCTATTTCTTTAGGGGATATGGGAGTGTTTAGATTGTTACTTGATCCTGATGTAACTTTGGTACCTGGTATCTGTCTAGAAATTTATCCATTTCGTCCAGGTTTTCCAGTTTTGTTGAGTATAGCCTTTTGTAGAAGGATCTGATGGTGTTTTGGATTTCTTCAGGATCTGTTGTTATGTCTCTCTTTTCACTTCTGATTTTGTTAATTAGGATGCTGTCCCTGTGCCCTCTAGTGAGTCTAGATAACGGTTTATCTATCTTGTTGATTTTCTCAAAGAACCAGCTCCTGGTTTGGTTGATTCTTTGAATAGTTCTTGTTTCCACTTGGTTGATTTCGCCCCTGAGTTTGATTATTTCCTGTCATCTACTCCTGTTGGGTGAATTGTCTTCCTTTTTTTCTAGAGTTTTTAATTGTGTTGTCAAGCTGCTATTGTGTGCTCTCTCTACTTTCTTTTTGGAAGAACTCAGAGCTCTGAGTTTCCCTCTTAGAAATGCTGTCATTGTGTCCCATGTGTTTGGGTATTTTGTGGATTCATTTTCATTAAACTCTAAAACGTCTTTAATTTCTTTCTTTATTCCTTCCTTGACCAAGGTATCATTGAGAAGAGTGTTGTTCATTTTCAACGTGAATGTTGGCTTTCCATTTTTTATGTTGTTACTGAAGATCAACCTTAGTCGATGGTGGTCTGATAGGATGCATGGGACAATTTCAATATTTTGTATCTTTTGAGGCTTGTTTTGTGACCAATTATATGCTCAATTTGGGGGAAGGTCCTGTTAGGTGCTGAGAAGAATGTATATCCTTTTGTTTTATGATAAAATGTTCTGTAGATATTTGTTAAGTCCATTTGTTTCATAACGTCTGTTAGTTTCACTGTGTCACTGTTTAGTTTCTGTTTCCACGATCTGTCCATTGATGAAAGTGCTGTGTTGAAGTCTCCCACAATTATTCTGTGAGGTGCAATGTGTGCTTTAAGCTTTACTAAATTTTCTTTAATGAATGGAGCTGCCCTTGCACTTGGAGCATAGATATTCAGAATTGCGAGTTCCTCTTGGAGGATTTTATCTTTGATGAGTATGAAGTGTCCCTCCTCATATTTTTTGATAACTTTAGGCTTGAAGTCAATTTTATTCGTTATTAGAATGGCTACTCCAGCTTATTTCTTCATACCATTTGCTTGGAAAATTGTTTTCCAGCCTTTCTCTCTGAGGTAGTGTCTGTCTTTTTCCCTGAGATGTGTTTCCTGTAAGCAGCAGAGTTTTGGGTCCTGTTTGTGTAGCCAGTCTTTTAGTCTATGTCTTTTTATTGGGGAATTGAGTCCATTGATATTAAGAGATATTAAGGAAAAGTTATTGTTGCTTCCTATTATTTTTGTTGTTAAAGTTGGCATTCTGTTCTTGTGGCTATCTTATTTTAGGTTTGTTGAGGGATTACCTTCTTGCTTTTTCTAGGGTGTGATTTCCATTCTTGTATTGGTTTTTTTTCTGTTATTATCCTTTGAAGGGCTGGATTCGTGGAAAGATAATTTGTGAATTTGATTTTGTCGTGGAATACTTTGGTTTCTCCATCTATGGTAATTGAGAGTTTGGCTGTGTATAGTAGCCTGGGATGGAATATGTGTTCTCTTAGTGTCTGTATCACATCTGTCAGGCTCTTCTGGCTTTCATAGTCTCTGGTAAAATGTCTGGTGTAATTCTGATCGGCCTTCCTTTATATGTAACTTGACCTTTTTCCCTTACTGTATTTAATATTCTATTTTTATTTAGTGCATTTTTTGTTCTGATTATTATGTTTTGGGAGGAATTGCCTTTCTGGTCCAGTCTATTTGGGGTTCTGTATACGTCTTATATTGTCATGTGCATGTCTTTCTTTAGGTTTGGGAAGTTTTCTTCTATAATTTTGTTGAAGATATTTGCTGGCCCTTTAAGTTGAAAATCTTCATTCTCATCTACTTCTATTTTCCATAGGTTTGATCTCTCTCATTGTGTCCTGGATTTCCTGGATGTTTTGAGTTAGGATCTTGTTGCGTTTTGTATTTTCTTTGATTGTTGTGCAGATGTTCTCCATGGAAACTTCTGCACCTGAGATTCTCTTTTCCATCTCTTGTATTCTGTTGCTGGTGCTCACATCTATGGTTCCCGATTTCTTTCCTAGGGATTCTATTCCCATCTTTGCCTCACTTTGGGTTTTCTTTATTGTGTCTACTTCCCTTTTTAGGTCTTAGTTGGTTTATTCAATTCCATCACCTGTTTGTTCATGTTTTCCTGCAATTCCTTAAGGGACTTTTGTGTTTCCTCTTTAAGGTCTTCTACCTGTTTAGCTATGTGCTCCTGTATTTCTTTAGGTGGGTTATTAAAGTCTTTCTTGATGTCCTCTACCTTCATCACAAGATATACTTTTAAATCTGGGTCTAGATTTTCGGCTGTGTTGGGGTGGCCAGGACTGGGTCGGGTGGGAGTGCTGTGTTCTGATAATGGTGAGTGGTCTTGGTTTCTACTAGTAAGATTCTTACGTTTCCTTTCTTCGTCTGGTAATCTCTGGATTTAGTTGTAATAGTTGTCTCTGTTTAGAACTTGTTCCTCAGGTGATTATGTTAGCCTCTATCAGCAGACATGGGAGAATAGCTCTCTCCTTAGTTTCAGTGGTCAGAATACTCTCTGCAGGCAAGCTCTCCTCTTGAAGGGAAGGTGCCCAGATCTGGTGTTCGAACCTGCCTCCTGGGAGAAGATGTGATCTTCTCATTAGAGGTTTAAGATTCCATGCAGGGTCCTGTGGGGTACTTGCAGGTTTCCGGAGACTCTGCACCCAAGGAACCCCAGTGCTGACATGGACCAGAAGGGACTTGTGATCCTGATCAGGCCGGGTTTTCTGCTTCCCTAATTAATGCAGTCTCAGGTCAAACACGATTGGATTGGAGCAGATGCTGTGTTCCACCCACCAGAGGTCTTAAGATCCCGTGGAGGGTCCTGTGGGGTCCTTGCGGGTGTCCGGTGACTCAGCAGGCCTGGAAGGGCGGACTGGCATTTCTTATCAATGGTTTCCTGAAGGAAAATACTCTGCTGCCAGGAAAAGCAGAAGAACCAAAAGAAGAATACATATAGAATAAAATTATCCTGAGACCCATCTAGTTATATTTCCATATATATACCCATACATATTTCCATATATATATTTCCATATATATTCCATATAATATAACTTTATGTAAATAGTTATATTTTCAAGTACAAATTAATTATGATTGCAAGAGATGGGGAGTGGGTGGTGGTGTATGGAAGCTTCTCAGCCTAGCCCTTGGTGAGAACACACAACTACCCGAGGCTTCATTTATATTCTGTGTCAGTGCTGCCCCCTACTGGAAACCCGGTTGATCTTGGCCACAGGATTGCTTCAGAGACTCAAGGATCCTACTACCTGCACTCCAAGCCAGTAAGGATCATTCTTCAAAATCACATGTATTTTCTGAGACAGAAAAATCACAGTCCATTAATACCTGCATTCTATGAATTTGAGCAGATCTTACAGACGAAAATCATTATCTTATTTAAGGTTTCTATTGCTGTGCTAAAAGTCATGACCAAAACAAATTGGGGAGGTTTATTTGGCTTCCCCTCAGAGAAGAAGAGTCCTCACACAAATACACATTAGCTTATCAAGGTGAATCTTTTTCTATTGAGGCTAGACAAGGTATCACAGTTAGGGGAAAGGGACCAAAGGCAGGCAATAGTCAGAGGAGTCACTAGAGTGTAATCCTCTGCCCAACACCCCACCCCAACCTGAAGCTTACTGAACAAGACCTCCACTTTGTTGTCATTAAGGAGATTATCCAAGGTGGAGCATGCCTACCTAGATCACTCTATTGCTCAGCCTCTGTGGCTGCTGCTACCTGCTGGGAGTTGACATAGCTGTTCTGGAGTCCATATCTGATCCTACACATGGTCATCCTACA
Source organism: Mus caroli (assembly GCF_978045245.1). Lineage (NCBI taxonomy): Eukaryota > Metazoa > Chordata > Mammalia > Rodentia > Muridae > Mus > Mus caroli. Next base: position 97,906,852 of record NW_028227259.1, on the reverse strand, counting down.
CATGAAGCTGGGCCCCAAGGATGATTTGGCAGGATTGAGCCTACCCTCTCTTTTATAAAATATGTGTGCTATTAAAAATTTAAACCTTGATCAGAACACACTCTTGGTTCCATCTCTCTATTGTCCCCTAGATTCCCTCTCTTTCAGCACCGGCCTGCTATTCAGGTGTACCAGTCCTTGTGAGTCACTGGACGACTCATAACACTAGAGGACTTCAGATCTGGAACTAAAACAGGGCAGGAACATGGAGGCAGAACCTGATGAAGAGGCCATGGAAGGTGCTGTTTACTGGCTTGCTATACTCAATGTTACTGTTGTTCTTAGGGTCATAACATGATACTGGCAGCTTCAACATGTTGGAGCCTTCTACTGTGACAAGACTGCACTTTTAGCAATAGGATCTCATAGGCTCTCTTCATGGTCCAAGCTTCAACTTCTCTCCATCACCCCTTCAAACATGTGCCTTCAAATGTCACTGAGGCTTTACCTTCACCAGTGTCCTCTCCTGGCTTCTCACAGGGCCAAACTTCAGATGTTCTCCTATACCCTTCATGTCTTCTAAGTAAGTACAGCCTTGATGACTCTTAAACTCCAAAATTTGGCTGCCAGTGCACTAGGTTTAGAATTTTATGCCATGTCCGTGACCTACTACATGGTGATTCTAAGATTACCTAAGGTTTGAAATTTATGCCATGTACATGATGCCCCTTAGTGTGTTCATGAAGACTTCAGAAAACTGGAGTGGTAACACTGGAAACAGGCTGAATGCTAACACTTCCCTGGTGGTGTTTCATTTACTTGACACAAATCTGGCTAGAGTTATCTGGGAAGTAGTCTCTATTGAAAAAATGTCTTCCTCACATTACATGTAGGCAATGCATCTAAGGGGGGTATTTTCTTGGTTAATGACTGCTGGGGGTGGACCTAACTCCCTGTGGGTAGGCCCACCTGAATGCAAGTGACCTTGAGTTGTATGAGAACTTAGACAAAGAAAGACCCGTGGAACAAGTCATCTCTAGTACTTTGTCCAGTATACCCCTCCAGGTTCCAGCTTGCCTTCCTCCCCTGATGCACCTCCATTAAGGACTGGAACCTGAGGGCTGTAAGAGGAAAGAAATCCTGACTCCTCAATTTGCTTTTGGTCAGGATGTTTTGTCACACAGCAGAAAACTGGTTAACACAGCATGTCCCAAATCCAGATGCCTTGTCTACATTGACAGGGCACCCATATGATAATATGTATCTTATAGAGATCCCAACTGCTCCATAGACTACAGAGTAAAGACAGAAGGCCTATGCTCTCTCAACATATCCACTGTACCTCTCACTGAGTCTTGTTTCAAGAAATGCTCACTGATTGAAAGGAGACAGAACTGCATTTACATGTCAGGCAATTGTTGAACTAGGGATGCAAAACCTGAGGCTCTTGTGGGAATTCCTTCCTCAAGGACTCTCTGGAAATTCCTTCTCTAATTGTAACTCATTATGTATCTGTCACACTTTTAAACAATGTTGGGGTGATAACTAACATGAGAGCATGAACCGGAAGCTGGGGTCATAGCTGCAATGGAAGCAGATGTTGGGGAGGGGACCCTTGGTGAGAAGAGAAGTTAAGCAGAAACAACCCTGGTGATGGTACTGTGCACTCTACAGTTAGTTGTCTTTTTTGTCAGTCTCTATCATGGGCCATAGAAGAAAGAACTGTTCTAAAATAGAAGTAGATCTATTCAGCTCAGTGAAAAAGCAAATGTTGTGAATTCGGAGGAGAATTCTGCAAATACAATCTGGACAGACTAAAAGTACAGTTGGCACCAAAGCATGCTGGATAAGAGTCCACTTTGGAAAGAACTAGATTTGCCTTCTTTATTCTTTTATACCATTTGTAAAAAAAAAATGCTCATGAATAGAATCATATTTAAGATTTAATAGTTTATATTTATAAACAAGTATGTGTGTATAAAACATATATGGGTCCAGTAACAATTGAGCAAAAAAGTGGCCATGAAGCTGAACACAGGTGTAGGAGAATATATAGGGGTTTGTGAGTAGAAGAAAAATGTTGTTATTGAAAATATTTCAATATTGAAGAAAATTGTTTACCCCTCACACCTATTATTACAAGGCCAAAATTACTGATGTATATTTTGACCTATTATTCTACATTTAGCAATACATCACAAAGATGTCAGCATCCCTAAAACACATTGAGAAAAATACAGATACAATTTGGTGCCTGAATGCCTGATGAAGATATAGCATCTTACCCTTCCGAAACTTGTCTCTTTCCAATGGTTTTGAGAATCGAGGAAGATGCAGCTCCAGGTCTATGGGCAGGAAATTTGTTGATTGGTTGCTCCATCTGCTTCACTAGAACCAAACAGTAGATATTCCAAGCCTAGGACACTGATTATTCCACAGAGCTCAGACTGTGCCCAGGAACCTGCCATCTGCTCAGTGACCCAGAACACCACAGGCTACAGAGCAAAATCCATGACATGCATGTACTAGACATGGGTGTCATATTTCTGTCTTAACACAGAGGTGCTAGGAATACCAATAAAGGTGTCACTTTTAACAGAGTATATCTCAGCCCTTACTTCATCAGTTACTCTGACACAAGAATCTCAGGCAGGCACAGGAACTCACTTGATGGGAGTGGTTATCACGAAACATGAATCATTTTTCAATTAACATCCCAGAACTAGATTCTAATCCTGAGCCATCCAAAAAGAGGAATGTATTGTATTCATATAGTAAATCTGTGCAGTGCAGAATTGACGAGCTTGATGTCACTGATGCAATGAGAAACAGATGCAGCTGTGGTGACCTTCAACATTCCTTGACCTGTAGTCACACACCAAAACAGAACTAGACATCAGAGATCAGGGTCAAGTGGATCTGCTATCAAACCCTGCTGGAGAGGAAAGGAAAGTCAGATTCTCCTGAGGCCTTTCCTAAGAAAATTTCACTTGTCCTACGTCACCATGCATTTAGGACAGCTATGAAAACCTTAGAGCAGCTGAAACACACAGGTGTGTTTTATAAAAAGTGCAGGAAATTTTTTCCAATATACAGCTGCTGCTTACCTACACTAGATGCAATCTTTTTTCTATTAACTGCCTCTTTCTATGGGGAGGGTTGGTGAATAAATGTTCCTTTTCTGTCTTCATAGGAAAGTTTCTCCCAAAGCTTGACCAACATTACCAGTTTTGTGTCTTTTTCATGTTTCAAGCAAAAAAAAAAAAAATTTCCTTGAGTCTGCAGAGTAGGAGGATAACATTGTTAAACATTAATGCCAGACCTAAAAACTGGGGTCCGGAAGGAATGAAGGCTGCACAGCGAAAAAAATAACAGGCAAAGGCTACAAAAGGGGACTTATTCTTTCATCAGTGACTAGGCACAAAACAAATCAACATATACGGAGTACCAGGACACCACAGAAAAGGGGAAACTTGACTAAATTGTGAAACCAGCACTACTTTCACAAGCCAATCTGACAACAGTGTTACAGGAGTGAATGCCCTCACAGTGGCATGGGCAATTCGTTCTTATGTGTGTGGAGGGGATACATTTGTAATCAGAAAGTTAAGGTGGCTCTCAATTTCAGATTCAATACAAGTGAGCTGTGCTTATCAGCTAAGCTGGTGGAAAACACACTGAGTAATCCCAGCCCTTCTTCCAAAGAACAGCTCCTCATCCCACCTGGCACACCTGCATGCTGACTTGTAAGATCCCTTGAAGCCTTTTCAGAGTGTCCAAGGAGTCTCGTCAACACAGTCATTATTCTCAAAGAGAATAATTCTATGCTAAGAGTCACATGACTTGTAATTACCTAATGAGAACACCAGAGGGACAGATTCAGAAAGGAACATGAGGAATTGATGACTTCAGCCTGTTCATCTGCTTCACAGTTGTCAGGTCTAATGATGTCCCCTCATACAGGAAGTTACTGGTCCTCCTATTGTTTACAATCTAGAAGATAAAGGTAGACAAGTCAAAGAAAAAGCAATGTTACTTTAGGAAAGTCTACATTTTATTAAAGACTTTACTCAACAACCGAGTGCCTCATTCGCTCTTTCTTTTTGCTATTTACATCCATGAAAATGAATTATAAGCTGATGCTGAATTTTGTGAATGAACAATCTCTGATGGTTTGTATATGATGCTGTTTCTAGTCTTGGGGGTATCTGAATACCTGCTGTCAAGTTGGTGGCACTGTTTGGGAAGTCTCAGTAGCTATGATCATGCTGGGGGACATTTGCCACTAGGGATGGGTTTGAATTTTTAAAAAATGGGGGTGTTTTAGAGAAACCACCCAGTGGTTAAGAGGCTGCTCTTTCAGACTACTGGGTTCATTTCCCATTACCCACATGAAAACTCATGACTGCCCCTACAGTACCAAGATCTGGCACTCCCTCACACACACACATATGCAAGCAAAACACCAGTGCACATGAAAAAAAAATTAATGGAAACAAAAATAGAAAAAGATCTGAAAAAGGAAATAATTATTTTGAAATGTGCCAAATATCACAGAGCACGGGGGAAAAACCACTTAAAATGATTGAGAAACTACCAAATCCCAGTAGAATTATAATCATCAAAAACTCTGACAAAGCATGCCTTTAATCCCAGCACTTGGAAGGCAGAGGCAGGTAGATTTCTGAGTTTGAGGTCAGCCTGGTCTACAAAGTGAGTTCCAGGACAGCCAGGGCTATACAGAGAAACCCTGTCTTGAAAAACCAAAAAAAAAGAAAAAAAAGTGACAGGAAGTGTTGGTGAGTATGTAGAGAGAGAATGGAGCACTAGTCATGGTTGTCTATACTGCAAAATATACAAGAATTGTGAGAAAGCATCTGGAGATGCCGCAGAATGAGCTAAAACTAACAATACTACCTGACCCTGCTTTTTCACTTCTGGGCATATGTAGAGAGGATTATATGCCCTACTCCAGAACTACTTCAAACCCCAATGTTTGCTGCTGCTGTATTCACTAGTGCATTGAATTACATTACAATTAGTAGTTCATCAACAGACGGAATAAAAATGAAAGGCTGATATATACATAACATGAAACAAAAATAGTAAAAGATCTGAAATTGGAAATAATTATTTTGAAATGTGCCAAATATCACAGAGCACGATGAAAAACCACTTAAAATGATTGAGAAGCTACCAAACCCCTGTAGAATTGTAATCATCAAAAACTCTGACAAAGCACACCTTTAATCCCAGCACTTGGAAGGCAGAGGCAGGTAGATTTCTGAGTTCGAGGTCAGCTCCAAAGAAGAACAAAGTTTTAAAATATGCAGAAAAGGCATAGGTATAAAATGATTAACACCAAGTGAGGTCACCCAATATCAGAAAGGAAAATGCATGTTCTCTCTCCTATGCATTATCTGCCCATATATGTACATAAGTAGTCATGTGGTTACAGTAGAAGCAGTAGGAAAGAGGACAAAAGGACTAAATACTAGAGGACCAGGGAGGACAGAAGGGCTGACTGACATGAGCTGTACATTGTAAAGATGTTTTCTCATTCAAATGTCATGGAATTTTCAGTCTTTGTGGTAGATAGGTGCACTAGAATATATTCCTTATTGAAAGTATGGAATCAATTGTGAAGTTCCACAGATCAGAATGCTATCTTTAATGTGTAGAAGTTTATAAAGATTTATAGAGTTTGAGTCTGGTTGGCTTTGATGTGAGATTTTATTTGCAAAGTTCTTATAATAAACACTATAAATTTTTATTTTTGAGATTATGATTACAATATCACTCTCTTCCATTTCCTCCTTTCGAACTTTCCAATATTACCCTCCAAACCAACCCCCCCCACACACACACATACAGTTCCACCAGTTCATATTAAAAATAGTAACTTAAGAATAAGCCTTGGTCTCCAGACAACTGACCACCTTCCTGGTCAGAGTACAGGTGTCCGCCCGACCCAAGAGGCTTCTGCCTCAGGTTCTGTGGGAGCCAGCTTGGTTCAGGGACTCCGCGGAGGACAGTCTGCACAGGTGAGAGTGTGGAATACAGAGGCCAGCAGTCTCTGGGACAGGCAAGAGCCACAGACCCTCTGAGGCGGCACCATTTTCGGCTCCAGACAACAGGCCACCTTCCTAGTCAGAGCACAGGTGTCCACTGGGCCCGAGAGGCTTCTGCCTCAGGTTCCGTGGGAGCCACCTTGGTTCTGTGACTTAGAGGAAAGTAGTCTACACAGGAGAGAGAGTGGACTATTGAAACAACAGCTTCTGTGACAGGCCAAAGCAACACAGCTTCTGGGAAAGATCCTGTTTTGGGCCTTCATCTTCGACCAGGAGGAGGTCCAAACACCAGATAACTGTGCACCTTCCCTGAAAGAGGAGACCTTGCCTGCAGAGACTGCTCTGACCACTGAAACTCAGAGGAGAGAGCTAGTCTCCCAGGTCTGCTCATAGAGGGTAACAAAAATCACCAGAGGAACAATCTCTAAACAGAGACAACTATAACAACTAACTATAGAGATTACCAGATGGCGAAAGGTAAACGTAAGAATCTTACTAACAGAAACCAGGACCACTCACCATCATCAGAACCCAGCACTCCCACTTTGCCCAGTCCAGGGCACCCCAACACACCTGAAAAGCTAGACCTGGATTTAAAAGCATATCTCATGATGATACTAGAGGACATCAAGGAGGACTTAAATAACTCACTTAAAGAAATACAGGAGAACACTGCTAAACAAGTAGAAGACATTAAAGAGGAAACACAAAAATCCCTTAAAGAATTGCAGGAAAACATAACCAAACAGGTAGAAGACATTGAAGAGGAAACACAAAAATCCCTTAAAGAATTGCAGGAAAACACAACCAAACAGGTGATGGAATTGAATAAAACCATCCAAGACCTAAAAAGGGAAGTAGACACAATAAAGAAAACCCAAAGTGAGGCAACGCTGGAGATAGAAAACCTAGGAAAGAAATCTGGAACCATAGATGCTAGCATCAGCAACAGAATACAAGAGATGGAAGAGAGAATCTCAGGTGCAGAAGATTCCATAGAGAACATCAACACAACAATCAAAGAAAATGGAAAATGCAAAAAGATCCTGACTCAAAACATCCAGGAAATCCAGGACACGATGAGAAGACCAAACCTACGGATAATAGGAGTGGATGAGAATGAAGATTTTCAACTCAAAGGACCAGCAAATATCTTCAACAAAATTATTGAAGAAAACTTCCCAAATCTAAAGAAAGAAATGGCCATGAACATACAAGAAGCCTACAGAACTCCAAATATAATGGACCAGAAAAGAAATTCCTCCTGACACATAATAATCAGAACAACAAATGCACTAAATAAAGATAGAATACTAAAAGCAGTAAGGGAAAAGGTCAAGTAACATATAAAGGCAAGCCTATCAGAATTACACCAGATTTTTCACCAGAGACTATGAAAGCCAGAAGAGTCTGGACAGATGTTATACAGACACTAAGAGAACACAAATTCCAGCCCAGGCTACTATACCCAGCCAAACTCTCAATTACCATAGATGGAGAAACCAAAGTATTACACTACAAAACCAAATTCACCCATTATCTCTCCACGAATCCAGCCCTTCAAAGGATAATAACAGAAAAAAACCAATAAAAGGACAGGAACCACGCCCTAGAAAAAACAAGAAGGTAATCCCTCAACAAACCTAAAAGAAGACAGCCACAAGAACAGAATGCCAACTTTAACAACAAAAAAAACAGGAAGCAACAATTACTTTTCCTTAATATCTCTTAATATCAATGGACTCAACTCCCCGATAAAAAGACATAGACTAACAAACTGGCTACACAAACAAGACCCAACATTTTGCTGCTTACAGGAAACTCATCTCAGAGAAAAAGATAGACACTACCTCAGAATGAAAGGCTGGAAAACAATTTTCAAAGCAAATGGTATGAAGAAACAAGCTGGAGTAGCCATTCTAATATCTGATAAGATTGACTTCCAACCCAAAGTCATTAAAAAAGACAGGGAGGGACACTTCATACTCATCAAAGGTAAAATCCTCCAAGAGGAACTATCAATCCTGAATATCTATGCTCCAAATACAAAGGCAGCCACATTCATTAAAGAAACTTTAGTAAAGCTCAAAGCACACATTTCACCTCATACAATAATAGTGGGAGACTTCAACACACCACTTTCACCAATGGACAGATCATGGAAACAGAAACTAAACAGGGACACAGAGAAACTAAGAGAAATTATGAATCAAATGGATCTGGCAGATATCTACAGAACATTCTATCCTAAAACAAAAGGATATACCTTCTTCTCAGCACCTCATGGTACCTTCTCCAAAATTGACCACATAATTGGTCACAAAACAGGCCTCAACAGATACAAAAATATTGAAATTGTCCCATGCATCCTATCAGATCACCATGGACTAAGGCTGATCTTCAATAAAAAAATAAATAATAGAAAGCCAACGTTAACGTGGAAACTGAACAACACTCTTCTCAATGATACCTTGGTCAAGGAAGGAATAAAGAAAGAAATTAAGGACTTTTTAGAGTTCAATGAAAATGAAGCCACAACATACCCAATCTTATGGGATGCAATGAAAGCATTTCTAAGAGGAAAACTCATAGCTCTGAGTGCCTCCAAAAGGAAACTAGAGAGAGCACACATTAGCAGCTTGACAACATACCTAAAAGCACTAGAACAAAAGGAAGCAAATTCACCCAAGAGGAGTAGACGGCAGGAAATAATCAAACTCAGGGGCAAAATCAACCAAGTGGAAACAAGAAAAACTATTCAAAGAATCAAACACTCAAGGAGCTGGTTCTTTGAGAAAATCAACAAGATAGATAAACCCTTAGCCAGACTCACTAGAGGGCACAGGGAAAGCATCCTAATTAACAAAATCAGAAATGAAAAAGGAGACATAACAACAGATCCTGAAGACATCCAAAACACCATCAGATCCTTCTACCAAAGGCTATACTCAACCAAACTGGAGAACCTGGATGAAATGGAGAAGTTCCTAGACAGATACCAGGTACCAAAGTTGAATCAAGATCAGGTTAATGATCTAAACAGCCCTATATCCCCCAAAGAAATAGAAGCAGTCATTAATAGTCTCCCAACTAAAAAAAGCCCAGGACCAGATGGGTTTAGTGCAGAGTTCTATCAGACCTTCAAAGAAGATCTAATCCCAGTTCTTCACAAACTATTCCACAAAATAGAAACAGAAGGTACTCTACCCAACTCATTCTATGAAGCCACAATTACTCTGATACCTAAACCACAAAAAGACCCAACAAAGATAGAAAACTTCAGACCAATATCCCTTATGAATATTGATGCAAAAATCCTCAATAAAGTTCTTGCTAACCGAATCCAAGAACACATCAAAACAATCATCCATCCTGACCAAGTAGGTTTCATCCCAGGGATGCAGGGATGGTTCAATATATGGAAATCCATCAACGTAATCCAGTATATAAACAAACTCAAAGACAAAAACCACATGGTCATCTCGTTAGATGCGGAAAAAGCATTTGACAAGATCCAACACCCATTCATGATAAAAGTCTTGGAAAGATCAGGAATACAAGGCCCATACCTAAACATGATAAAAACAATCTACAGCAAACCAGTAGCCAACATCAAAGTAAATGGTGAGAAGCTTGAAGCAATCCCTCTAAAATCAGGGACTAGACAAGGCTGTCCACTTTCTCCATACCTATTCAACATTGTACTTGAAGTCCTAGCCAGAGCAATTCGACAACAAAAGGAGATCAAAGGGATACAAATTGGAAAAGATGAAGTCAAAATATCACTCTTTGCAGATGATATGATAGTATATATAAGTGACCCTAAAAATTCCAGCAGAGAACTCCTAAGCCTGATAAACAGCTTAGGTGAAGTAGCTGGATATAAAATTAACTCAAACAAATCAATGGCCTTTCTCTACACAAAGAATAAACAGGCTGAGAAAGAAATTAGGGAAACAACACCCTTCTCAATAGTCACAAATAATATAAAATATCTTGGCGTGACTCTAACTAAGGAAGTGAAAGATCTGTATAATAAAAACTTCAAGTCTCTGAAGAAAGAAATTATAGAAGATCTCAGAAGATGGAAAGATCTCCCATGCTCATGGATTGGCAGGATCAACATTGTAAAAATGGCTATCTTGCCAAAAGCAATCTACAGATTCAATGCAATCCCCATCAAAATTCCAACTCAATTCTTCAACGAATTAGAAAGTGCAATCTGCAAATTCATCTGGAATAACAAAAAACCTAGGATAGCAAAAACTCTTCTCAAGGATAAAAGAACCTCTGGTGGAATCACCATGCCAGACCTAAAGCTCTACTACAGAGCAATTGTGATAAAAACTGCATGGTACTGGTATAGTGACAGACAAATAGACCAATGGAATAGAATTGAAGACCCAGAAATGAACCCACACACCTATGGTCACTTGATCTTCGACAAGGGAGCTAAAATCATCCAGTGGAAGAAAGACAGCATTTTCAACAAATGGTGCTGGCACAACTGGTTGTTAACATGTAGAACAAGGCGAATCGATCCATTCCTATCTCCTTGTACTAAGGTCAAGTCTAAGTGGATCAAGGAACTTCACATAAAACCAGAGACACTGAAACTTATAGAGGAGAAAGTGGGGAAAAGCCTTGAAGATATGGGCACAGGGGAAAAATTCCTGAATAGAACAGTAATGGCTTGTGCTGTAAGATCGAGAATTGACAAGTGGGACCTCATGAAACTACAAAGCTTCTGCAAGGCTAAAGACACCATCAATAAGAAAAAAAAAAAAAACACCAACAGATTGGGAAAGGATCTTCACCTATCCTAAATCAGATAAGGGACTAATATCCAATATATATAAAGAACTCAAGAAGGTGGACTCCAGAAGGTCAAATAACCCCATTAAAAAATGGGGCTCAGAACTGAACAAAGAATTCTCACCTGAGGAATACCGAATGGCAGAGAAGCACCTGAAAAAATGTTCAACATCCTTAATCATCAGGGAAATGCAAATCAAAACAACCCTGAGATTCCACCTCACACCAGTCAGAATAGCTAAGATCAAAAATTCAGGGGGCTGGTGAGATGGCTCAGTGGGTAAGAGCACCTGACTGCTCTTCTGAAGGTCCAGAGTTCTAATCCCAGCAACCACATGGTGGCTCACAACCATCCGTAACGAGATCTGGCGCCCTCTTCTGGAGTGTCTGAAGACAGCTACAGTGTACTTACATATAATAAATAAATAAATCTAAAAAAAAAAATGAAAAAAAAATGAAAAAAAAAATTCAGGTGACAGCAGATGCTGGCGAGGATGTGGAGAAAGAGGAACACTCCTCCATTGTTGGTGGGATTGCAAGCTTGTACAACCACTCTGGAAATCAGTCTGGCGGTTCCTCAGAAAATTGGACATGGTACTACCGTAGGATCCAGCAATACCTCTCCTGGGCATATATCCAGAAGATGTCCCAACCGGTAAAAAGGACACATGCTCCACTATGTTCATAGCAGCCCTATTTATAATAGCCAGAAGCTGGAAAGAACCCAGATGTCCCTCAACAGAGGAATGGATACAGAAATTATGGTACATTTACACAATGGAGTACTACTCAGCTATTAAAAAGAATGAATTTATGAAATTCCTAGCCAAATGGATGGACCTGGAGGGCATCATCTTGAGTGAAGTAACACAATCACAAAAGAACTCACACAATATGTATTCACTGATAAGTCGATATTAGCCCAAAACTTAGGATACCCAAGATATAAGATACAATTTGCTAAACGCATGAAACTCAAGAAGAATGAAGACCAAAGTGTGGACACTGTGCACCTTCTTAGAATTGGAAACAAAACACCCAGGGAAGGAGTTAGAGAGACAAAGTTCGTAGCTGTGATGAAAGGATGGACCATTTAGAGACTGCCATATCCAGGGATCCATCCCATAATCAGCTTCTAAACGCTGACACCATTGCATACACTAGCAAGATTTTGCTGAAAGGACCCAAATATAGCTGTCTCTTGTGAGACGATGCCAGGGCCTAGCAAACACAGGAGTGGATGTTCACAGTCAGCTATTGGATGTATCACAGGGCTCCCAATGGAGAAGCTAGAGAAAGTACCCAAGGAGCTAAAGGGATCTGCAACCCTATTGTTGGAACAACATGATGTACTAACCAGAACCCCAGAGCTCTTGTCTCTAGCTGCATATGTATCAAAAGATGACCTAGTCTGCCATCAATGGAAAGAGAGGCCCATTGGACTTGCAAACTTTATATGCCCCAATATTGGGGAATGCCAGAACCAAAAGAATGGGAATGGGTGGGTAGGGAAGTGGGGGGCGCTATGGGGGACTTTTGGGATAGCATTGGAAATGTAATTGAGGAAAATATGTAATAAAAATATTTAAAAAAAAATAAAAAAAATTAAAAAAAAGAAGGTGGACTCCAGAAAATCAAATAACCCCATTAAAAAATGGGGCTCAGAACTGAACAAAGAATTCTCACCTGAGGAATACTGAATGGCAGGGAAGCACCTGAAAAAATGTTCAACATCCTTAGTCATCAGGGAAATGCAAATCAAAACAATCCTGATATACCACCTCACACAGTCAGAATGGCTAAGATCAAAAATTCAGGTGACAGCAGATGCTGGCCAGGATGTGGAGAAAGAGGAACACTCCTACATTGTTAGTGGGATTGCAAGCTTGTACAACCACTCTGGAAATCAGTCTGGCCGTTCCTTAGAAAATTGGACATAGTACTACCGGAGGATCAAGCAATACCTCTCCTGGGCATATATCCAGAAGATGTCCCAACCGGTAAGAAGGACACATGCTCCACTATGTTCATAACAGCCTTCTTTATAATAGCCAGAAGCTGGAAAGAACCCAGATGCCCCTCAACAGAGGAATGGATACAGAAACTGTGGTACATTTACACAATGGAGTACTACTCAGTTATTAAAAAGAATGAATTTATAAAATTCATAGCCAAATGGATGGACCTGGAGGGCATCATTCTGAGTGAGGTAAAACAATCACAAAAACACTCACACAATATGTACTCACTGATAATTGGATACTAGCCCAAAACTTAGGATACCCAAGATATTAGATACAGTTTGCTAAACACATGAAACTCAAGAAGAATGAAGACTGAAGTGTGGACACTATGCCCCTCCTTAGAATTGGGAACAGAACACCCATGGAAGGAGTTACAGAGAAAAAGTTTGGAGCTGTGACAAAAGGATACACCATCTAGAGACTGCCATATCCAGAGATCCATTCCATGATCAGCATCCAAACGCTGACACCATTGCATTCACTAGCAAGATTTTGCTGAAAGGACCCAGATATAGCTGTCTCTTGTGAGACTATGCCGGGGCCTGACAAACACAGAAGTGGATGCTCACAGTCAGCTAGTGAATGGATCACAGGGCCCCCAATGGAGAAGCTGGAGAAAGTACCAAAGGAACTGAAGGGATCTGCAACCCTATGGGTGGAACAACATTATGACCTAACCAGTACCCCGGAGCTCTTGACTCTAGCTGCATATGTATCAAAAGATGGCCTAGTCGGCCATCACTGGGAAGAGAGGCCCGTTGGACATTCAAACTTTATATGCCCCAGTACAGGGGAACGCCGGGGTCAAAAAAAAAAAAATGGGAATGGGTGGGTAGGGAAGAAGGGGAGAGGGTATGGGGGACTTTTGGGATAGTATTGGAAATGTAATTGAGGAAAAGATGTAATAAAAAAATAGTTTTAAAAAAAGAAATCAAGAAGGTGGACTCCAGAAAATCAAATAACCCCATTAAAAATGGGGCTCAGAGCTAAACAAAGAATTCTCACCTGAGGAATACCTAATGGCTGAGAAGCACCTGAAAAAAATGTTCAGCATCCTTAATCATCAGAAAAATGCAAATCAAAACAACCCTGATATTCCACCTCACACTCATTAGTCAGAATTGCTAAGATCCAAAATTCAGGTGATAGCAGATGCTGGCGAGGATGTGGAGAAAGAGGAACACTCCACCATTGTTGGTGGGATTGACAGCTTGTACAAACACTCTGAAAATCAGTCTGGCAGTTTCGCAGAAAATTGGACATAGTACTACCGGAGGATCCAGCAATAACTCTCCAAGGCATATATCCAGAAGATGTTCCAACCAATAAGAAGGACACATGCTCCACTATGTTCATAGCAGCCTTATTTATAATCGCCAGAATCTGGAAAGAACCCAGATGCCCCTCAAAAGAGGAATGGATACAGAAAACATGGTACATTTACACAATGGAGTATTACTTAACGATTAAAAAGAATGAATTTATGAAATTCCTAGGCAAATGGATGGACCTGGAGGGCATCATCCTGAGTGAGTTAACCCAATCACAAAAGAACTCAAATGATATGTACTCACTTATAAGTGGATATTAGCCCAGAAACTTAGAATACCCAAGATATAAGATACAATTTGCAAAACACATGAAACTGAAGAAGAACGAAGATCAAAGTGTGTACACTTTGCTCTTCTTAGAATTGGGAACAAAACACCCATGCTAGAAGTTACACAGACAAAGTTTGGAGCTGAGACAAAAGGATGGACCATCTAGAGACTGCCATATCCAGCGATCCATCCCATAATCAGCCTCCAAACACTGACACCATTGCATACTCTAGCAAGATTTTGCTGAAAGGACCCTGATATAGCTGTCTCTTGTGAGACTATGCTGGGTCTTAGCAAACACATAAGTGGATGCTCACAGTCAGCTATTGGTTGGATCACAGTGCACCCAATGGAGGAGCTAGAGAAAGTACCCAAGGAGCTAAAGGGATTTCAACCCTATAGCTGGAACAATATTATGAACTAACCAGTACCCTGGAGCTCTTGTCTCTAGCTGCATATGTATCAAATGATGGCCTAGTTGGCCATCCCTGGAAAGAGAGGCCGATTGGACTTGAAATTTTATATGCCCCAGTGCAGTGGAAGGCCAGGGCCAAAGAGTGGGAGTGGATGAATTCCTTAGTGGGGAGGAGAGTATATGGGAGACTTTTGGGATAACATTGGAAATGGTAATGAGGAAAATAATTAAAAAAAAGAAAAATATGCAGAGTTAAAAATACACTTGTATCTAAAAAGAATATGTATTCAATAATTAAATAGACAACAGTTTTTGTAAGTTAGACATAGGGCAACATATATAACAGAGCTTTGAATTTTGTAATTATCGCTATTTTGGATGAGATTAAATATTGTATTATTATGAACATTAAAAAAAACCCAATCACAAAAAAACTCACATGATATGTACTCACTGATAAGTGGATACTAGCCCAGAAACTTAGAATACCCAAGATATAAAATACAATTTGAAAAACAGAGGAAACTCAAGAAGAACGAAGACCAAAGTGTTGATACTTTGCCCCTTCTTAGAATTGGGAACAAAACACCCATGGAAGGAGTTACAGAGAAAAAGTTTGGAGCTGAGACAAAAGGATGGACCATCTAGTGACTGCCATACCCTGAGATCCATCCCATAATTAGCCTCCAAACGCTGACACCATTGCATATACTAGCAAGATTTTGTTGAAAGGACTCTGATATATTTGTCTCTTGTCAGATTATGCCCATGCATAGCAAACACAGAAGTGGATGTTCACAGTCAGCTATCGGATGGATCACAGGGCACCCAATGGAGGAACTAGAGAAAGCACGCAAGGAGCTGGGGGGATCTGCAACTCTATAGGTGGAACAACAATATGAACTAAACATTACACCCGCAGAGCTTGTGTCTCTAGCTGCATATATATGTCAGAAGATAGCCTAGTCGTCCATCTGTGGAAAGAGAGGCCCATTGTTCCTGCAAACTTTACATGCCTCAGTACAGGGGAACTCCAGGGCCTAGAAGTGGGAGTGGGTGGGTGGAGGAGTGGGTGGGGGAGGGTGTGGAGGACTTTTGGGATAGCATTAGAAATATAAATGAGGAAAATTCCTAATAAAAAAATTTTTTAAAAAAAGTATGGTAAAGTTCTGCACTAAAACAGTCTGGCCATTACCCATTTTTTGGAAGCAAGACTTTTAATAATTACTAGAAGTTCTGTAGGGGTTATAGGACTAGACATTTAACTTGACATTGAGTTTTACATTTTGTAAGTTGCATTTGTCTTGAAAATAATCCATTTCATTTAAGTTTTTCAATTTTGTAGAGTACAGGTTTTTGACTTAAAAATAAAAGATTTCCTTGGTGTCTAGTGTCCCGTCTCCCTTTTCTTTTTTATTACTGGATGTTTTCTTTATTTCCATTTCAAATGTTATCCCAGTTCCTGATTTCCCCTCTGAAAAAGACCCTCCCCCATCCTGTTCTACTTTCCCCTTGCTAAGTCCATGGCTAAGTCTTCCTTTTCTTTTCTGATTTTATTAATTTGGATTCTTACTCTGTGCCCTTTTGTTAGTTTGGCTAAGAGTTTATCCATTTTAGTGCTTTTACTCAAAGAATCAGCTCTTCATTTTGTTGATTCTTCATGTGATTCTCTTTGTGTTTTGTTTATTTGGTTTTTGTTGTTGTTGTTGTTGTTTTTGTTTTTGTCTCCGATATTTCCTATATTTACATTTCAAATGTTTCCCTTTCCATGTCTCCCTTTTGCAACCCCCCTTTCCCATCCCCCTCCCTCTGCCCCTGTGAGGGTGATTCCCCAACCACTCAGAACATGGGGGTTCTGGGTCAATATCTTAGAGATGATATGCCCTGATCTAATTTCCATACTTATTTCTTTATTTTTGAGTCATCTGATATAGACTAACCTAGCCTGCAGGCAATTACGAAGCTGAGGCTAGCTTGAATATTTACCCTGATGCTACCACCCCTAAATCCTGAGAGTTGGGCTGTGGACTACCACAGCCAGCAGTGAAAACAGTTCCTGTGAAACTGCATACTTTTGTTCTTTATTAAGGAGAAAATGGAGAGTAAATAGCACCTTTGGAACTGCAAGCTACTGTTTGAAATGAGCAGTATAACTTCAAAGGCAATTGAAAACCTTACTGGAGACTAGGCTTGATATATTGCCCTCTTGCCTTCACATGGGAAGAAGAGGGAGGAGTATCAAGAGTACACAGCTGTCTCACTGCAGAGGCAGCTCATACATGACAGCCCATCTCAACAGTAACAAAGAGCCCAAAAAAATCTAGTAGAGAGACTCATTTTCTGAATGAGGTCACATTGTGGTCTCTTGGTCACTGAGTGCTCTGCTTACCTGGTTCAGTGTGCCCATCTCTTGACCAGCTGGACATGCACACGTCTCAGACCTTCCAGCTGTCTCTAAGACTAGTATGTGGCCCAATGTAACACTGAATATTTTTCTTGCCTCATATAAAGATATTTGTGACATTGGTTTAAAATGTTGTTTTGGTATGAGGAATGAGGCAGGAGATTTGTAAATTTGATCAAACCTGATCTAAAGAATAAGTGGCCACCAGGCAAAAAAAATTTCTGAGGGACTGCACATCCTCTTAAGTAAACAGAATTATCAGCCAGGATAGGCTATGATGTAAGACCCTCTGGAAGTATATCAGAAATGAGCAATTGAATGAGTTGATTAAAGTCAACCTGAGATTTACCTCAGTGATTCGATGCTTGCTTGGCATGTATGATGACTTGGGACTCCATCTCACACAGTGTGAAAAGATTTGAAATTTTCAAACTTGATGGCTCAGCTCAGTGACTAATTACTCAAGTCTAGTTACTGGTCTTTCTCTTTCCAGACTAGGTAAACTAAGGATTTGAGGAATTGCTATAAGTAAAGTACTTGGACTTATACAATCAAGAGTTTATTTCACATACAGAGAATATTTGGAATTACCTTTAAATTTTCATTCTCAATACTTTCTTCTATTCATTTGTTTAGTGTGTGTTTGTGTGTTTGTGTGTGTGTGTGTGTGAATGTATGTGTGTATTGTAGATTCTTTAGACAGAAACCCAGTATGTAGAACTATTGAGCAATACTAAGGGTCCCAACCACTGTCTTGAAAAGGAATGACAGGCAAATAGACAGAAAGATAGATATTGTTCTAAGATGAAGTCATAGTATTCTTTCAAACATCCAAGGTGCAGGCCTCAAACCAGAGCCCAGAACAAACTGGGCTACTACTCCCCAATTAAGCTCAATGAAAACACCTGAAGCTTCACACATTCTCTTCACACTGTGGTGGAGGGGAATACCATTGGAGGCACACAAAACTCAGGCAATTGCTACTGACCAATGTCATTTATTCAATTACTTCATTTTTCTGAAGTCTTTGTGAAATACTGTGATTTTTGTCTAAGACATTCTCAATTTTATGTATACTCAGATTTCTTTTACATATTGTGCATGTAAATGCCAGGATCCACAGATGTCTGAAGAAATGGGACTAACACCTGAAGCCTGAGTTGCAGCTGGAGGCAACTGATGATAGTTCTGAAAACAAATTTTGCCCTCTTCTAAAGCAACATGTACTATTAAAACATGATCCATTGCCCTTTTGGGCTCCTGAGCTTTTGTTTGTTGATTTGTTTGTTTTTCTGAAGAGCATGAAAGGAATTTTCTGTGAGCAAACTTCCAGCAGGTTCACAGGTTCCAAGCAACAAGGCCTGTGAAGTTGACAGGCAGACAGGGTGAGGGAAAGAAAGAAAGAAGGAGTGTAAGAGACATGGAGATTGTATTTATGACTTCTTTTTTACCACCGGCCAATCAAGATATCCATATGTGAACCACCTTAGCTGATAACTTTATCCACCTACCCAAGATTTTGAATCATGATATATCTGGCATCCACGCGTTTATTTTGACTCTCAACAGAGGGCAGTTGCTACAGAATGCTTAAAATTAGATACTTTATTCTACTCAGACAACAGGAATAACATCTAAAGAACCCATGTTCTATGTATTCACTTAATAGTACAGTGAAGAACAAAAAGTTTACAAGTCCATGAAAAAGGATCTAGTTAATCTTTCCCGGCAGAGTCCACTCAAGCCACCCAAATTGTCTTTATCACTGCACAAGGCACCCGGACACACAGTCCATCTCTCTGTTCCCCAGGTCAAGCTCAGCCTCCAAGATCCCAGTTATTCTTCATCCTTTTCTTTCCAAGCATCTGTACACTGCCTGAAGTCACAGTCTCTGAGCAACCGACATCAGAGATGTGTCCCAAACCTGTCATTTATTCACATGCAGAAGCTCTGTATCCTTGTTCACCTCCAGCAAAAACAAAGTCTGAGTCCCTGGCCATAGACACAGCGCTCGCCACATTTGTGGCATTTAAGTGTAGCAAAAGAGAGGCTCTTGGTCTGCCTTATTGCTGTCAGTGTATCCATGAGATCCTGACAGAGCTGGGCAAATCTTTCTACAGAGACATGGCCCAATTCATTATAGCACTCCAGAGGGGCAGGGTATTGTTCCACATTCATCTTGCTCCAGCTGGCTGTGTGCTGTAAAAGGTCCTTCAGGATGGGCATGGAGAAGTCATTGTTGTAGAAGTTGATCTTGGTGAGCTGAGAGCATTGTATGAGGGAAGGTAGGAGTGCATTGAGCTGGGAGTCCTTCATCCTACATCCCTGCAAATTCAGAGTCTCAAGAGTTTTTACCACTTTCTCTAAGAGACATCTCAGGGGCATCACATCCAAAACCTGTAAGACCACACCTTTCATCTCCAGATGTTTTAGCTGAAAGAGACTCTGACAGCAAGAGAAGGAATCCAAGTCTGACTGTGAAATTTGGTAGTGAGTGATGAAGAGGGACTCCAAGGATGTCATCAGGCACCTAGGGATAAATGAGACCAGATGGTTAGTTCAGGCAAATGGTAATGAAGAGCATGGAGTGGGGTTTACATAGTCGTAGAAGTGACCAGGTGACCAAGCTCAGTGTGACCAAATGACCATACATATTATCTGAGATGCTTCCTTTTGAAATCAGCTTAGTCAAGTCAAACCCACACAAAATCAGCGGACTTCAGTCTCAAGCAGAAAACCAGTTTAGCCCCTAAGACACATAGAGGAATTTCCATAGCACGAGAGTCCTGAAAGGATCTAGGGATAGTACATGTGGGCTCGTTCAAAGCTGCATTTAATCGCAGCATCTGAACTGTCACTCTTGCTATCCCTTACAGTTCCATACAATCCCTCACGTCCCTTGTACTCCACAGTACTGGGGATCAAAACCCTTCACTCATGGGAAAGTAGGGGAAGATAGTAGGCTGTTCCCACAGATCTTAGCACAGAGCTCACCTCCTCACTTAGATGATCTCCCCCATCTCCTAAATACATCCTCACCCCCCTGTTGGCCGTGATTCCAAGAAGAATTACAGTCCCTTCGGACGTGATCTGAGCTACTCCTTACCTCCCTTCAGTCTTCTGCTTCAGGAGTAATTATTTGAGTCTTTGAATCTCACATAACATCCATATTCTAAAGGGTCCCTAAAATTTGTTCCAGGTGGCTGTCAGGCAGGGAACACGAATAATCCTTTAAATGGACAAGAAAAAAAGCTCTGCTAGGTAACCCAGCTCTCCCTCCTTGCTTACCTGAAGACCTGATTCATATGGTCTATGAGAAAGTGGACACCACACATGGAGAGATGCTGGAGACAATTGAATTTGGAGAAGATAGAAATGAACTCCTTGACACACATGTCTTCTCTGTCTCCTGTTCTATTGGCAATCTTGAAGACGTTCTTATAGAGGGGTGCCAGGAGAAGTTTGCGAAGATTTCTCATCTGCTCGAAGCAGGGAGCAAAACGGGCCAGATTGAACACATTCCACTCAGTGTTCAGTTCCAATTCCTCTATGTGCTCTGGATGAAAGACTTTCAAAATCTCTAAGACAAAGTTCACGGGCATAGCCCAGATCTTCATGTTTATACAGCACAAATGTAGGGAGTCCTTTCTCTGCTGGGCCCACTTCAAGAAGTATGCTTGTGTCTCATCCTGGCGGGGCCTGAGGCACAGGTCAGCTACCACCTTCAGCTGCCTCCTCCGTGCATATCTTGGAAGGAATTTCACTACCGTAGGCTTCTCATCCAAGGGCTCTGAAGAACAGCTACCATCCTCTGCACCAACCCATATGTCCCAGAAGGCATGGTGCACATTCCTCAGGTCCAGAACCTGAAGTTTTCCCCTGCTTGGAGTGAAACATGTCAAATATCAGCAGACATGACTACCGTCAGTCAGCTTTGACTACCTGACTCTAAACTCAAGTCTCCCCCATCTTGTTATGGTGTAATTACTTTAAACAGAGTGCAATGTGCACACAAGCATGCTACAGAATCTTTCCCTGAGCTGCATGTGTAGACCTGACCACTTTCCTTCCACTAAGTTACTCTTTATTTCTCCTTAGTCCCAGTAATAGTGGTTGTGGGAAACCAGGGATAGGCTCAATCTAGAGATTACATATAGTAAGCTGTAATCCACTGACAACTGTCCTTAATCCAAGAAGACAATAGCTTCAAGGTTCCTGCACCACTGCTTGATGATCCCATCAGAAGCCATTCTCCCTGACCCCACAATCTCTACTGTGTACCCAATTGCTCCCTTATAGATGACTTGATTATTACTCACCTGGGGTGAGATTATCTTGTCGGTAGCATGTCTATTCCATCTAGCACAGCCTGCAACGTCTCCAGGTTAGGTGAATTCATCAAAGCCCCCACAGGGAGACAGGGAAAAGTCCAGGCAGCCACCATTGCCTTTATGAGCTTCTTAAGTCTGCCGGCGAAGGCCTCCTTGAACAGTGCTGGGAAGAGCAGAAAAGGCACCTCCTCCAGAGAGGACAAGGCCAAAGCCTCATCTCTCAGCAGAGCCTGCAATGCCAGCTTCTGGAGTGTGGACAGAGTCTGAACACTCATCCTCTTCAGTCTCCAGTCAGAGGCTCCTTGGGAAGGATTCAGAAAAAAATATACTTTCAAGACAAAGTGTGTAAAACTTCCTCACCATTACATCAACCACTAAGCTTCAGAGTTACTACTCTGAGAGTAACAGAGAAATCATTTAACCTCTTCAACATAAACTGGTGGTGGAAAGACAGACTCCCAAAACCAGGGTCATTCTATCAAACAAATGAGCACATAATTTTCAAATCAAAATCCTTTTTGTATGACCCTTTCACAAAAACAGTCTTAAAAAAAATTCAGAAATCAAACAAAACCAACCGACCAACCAACCAACCAAACATAAATCCTTGTGATACAGAGCAATATTAATTCCCAGTAAGCAGAATGACTTCAGTGCATTTCTACAATTTTTAGGGTTTCCTGTGTCTGGGAAAAAGATCATGTACACAGAGCAAAGCTATGTGGAAAAGATGAAAAGCAAAGTCTAACGCAATACATATGCATAACTCACAGGTATCACTCCAACAAATGGGTATTGAAGGAGATCAAACATACATGGAACACATGTCCACCATATGAGCCAGCTTCTCTCTCTCTCTTTCTCTCTCTCTCTCTCTCTCTCTCTCTCTCTCTGTGTGTGTGTGTGTGTGTGTGTGTGTGTATGTGTCTCTGTCTCTGTCTCTGTCTCTCTCTCTCTCTCACACACACACACAAACACACACACACACACAAATTCAGTGAAGGGGAATCATGAGGGACAGGTTAGTCAGAATGATCTGATTTCCAGGTTCCCAGGAGCCACATGGCCAGTTCTAAGAGAGTTTGATCAAGATACAGAATCCTTGTCTCCAAAAATTATATGAAGCACACTGGTGAATTATGTAAGCTATCATGGAAATATATCGGTGATGAGGCTAAAAATTCATTTGGAATGAAATTCAAGGTCTTCAACCTGTTCCTCTAAAGGAGTCTAAACTTCTCTACATCAAACTACATTCCCCAAGGAAAAACCAGTACATACCAGTTGAGCACTGCAGATAGGTCTCCAAGTTCCAGTTGCACCAGACAGTTATCCAGGATGCAGGTCACTGAATGTGTGCTCTGGATCCACTGGTGAATTTATATACCTCTATGCTCACCCCTCCCTATTGTAGCTACACCCTCCAATCCAAAACTGGAATTGGATTTCCTGGTTTAATCTCCACTCTTCAAATTCCAGATTACAGATCTAATCATTTCATCGGTTGAATCAGAAGGACTTGTGTTCACATACTCTCCACTCTTCCTCATCCCCAGAACCCCTCCCCCCAAAAGTTTCATGGAAAAATATGAACATTCCACTTGTTAAATAACCATACAACATCAAGTTTGGTGATTTGTTCTTTCATTTACTTAAGGATTACTTAGTTTGCAATTTGTTCCAGGGATCTTGTCATGCTGAGAAGCCAAGGGTGTTTTAGAAGTCTAATTCTAGAAATTCTCCTGCCTCAGGATCCTTCTTTTTGATAGGATTACTGTTATGAATAAACACATCTAGTTGGATTTTATTCTTGGGACCAGAGTCATTTCCAGTTTTCATCAGCTAAGGGTTTAATCTGTTGTTGATCAGAGACATAGCATAATTCAAAGGTATTCTTCTTTGCTGGATTTGCGACAGAATACAGAGTCAGAGTAAGGAATATGTACTGGAGCTCAAGGGCTGAAGTGGATGCTCTGTCAGTAAACTGTAGCAGCAGTCACTCAAAAGTTAGGGCAGGAGCAAGGCTTGATTCCATTACTATAGTAGCCAAGGTGTTGTGTGTGCACTCAGTTGGTAAGGAGCTACCTGGCATTTAGGGATTACACTCAAAATCTCTCTGTGCAACAGACAAGATGGGGCATGCTGGTAAGCTCAAAATTGGCAGTGGGAGGTAGGAGGCTCATTTTAATGTCATCTTCAACCAAATTGTAACCTGAAGTATAGTCTGATCCCTACAAGACCTGCTTTCTAAATAGATAAAGGCAAACATGAACAGGAAGGTGTGAGGGAGATGGTGGCCTTGGTTGCTCAGGAAACTTAGAGTATGTCAAGTAGGATCAGCCCGAAAATGTTTCTCAGGGCTATGAGATGTGATGTGGGTCTTGGGCTGGAGACTTGCCTTAGAAAGAAGAAACACCTGTCAACTATCTATTCCTATCATCTACATGGTGGCTTGAAATGATCTGTGAGTCCAGTTCCAGCAAATGTGAAACTGCCTTCTGACCTCGAGGGCAGCAGGCATGTGAGGACTGTCCATTCATAGTTGTAGGCAAAACATCCCTACACATAGAACAAATGTTATTAAAACAATAAATTTATACTGGGAATGGCAGCATACACATTTATTCCCTCCCCTCAGGAGTCAAAGTTTGACTGATTCAGGGAGTTCAGAGCTACCCTAATCTAAATAACTAATTCCCAACGAGTGAAACCTATGGAGTGAGGATCATTCATAAAATTGAACCAGAGCTGAACAGATTGGCACAGGACACTAATCCTAGCACTACAGTCAGAGGCAGGAGCATCTTTGATTTCAAGACCAGACTGCTCCTCAGAGTGGCTTATGGGACATGTAGGGCTCTTAAACAAAGAGACCCTGTCTCAAAACAACAAAACAAACAAACACACAAACAAGGTGAAGTTTCTCAGACCGTGCAGGAACAGACATAAACCCCAGGATTAGGGCAGTAGAAGCAGATGAATCTCTGAGGTCAAGGTTAGTCTGGTCTACAAAGTGAGTTCAGGAAGAACCAGAGATTGGTAAACTAACAAACCCTGTAAAAAAAAATCAACCAATCAATCAAATAAGCAGAGAGACAAAACCAAACAAAAAATGACCAAAACAAAAAATAAAATTCTCAAACCTCAAGGTAGCTTAAGAGCCAGTGAGATGGCTCAGAGGGGGATGGAACTTGCTGCCAAGCCAGAGTTCAGTAGTAGGACCCACAGCTGTACTGAGAGAAACCACTTCAGTTTACAGTCCTCTTACTCTATATGCACACTCCCCTGCTGACACACCAATACACCAATGAACTGAGACAGACATCATGTACAAAATACCACAAGATCTGATCCAGGCTGGTGGTGCATGTTTCAGTGGACTGATGAAGGATGACCCCCAAACTACATAATGTAATTCTGTGTCTCCCATTCAAATACGAACAATCAGAGCTGGGTGATTGATTGGCAGCTCAGCCTCTTGTCCTGGGCTTCATGAATAAAAATATCTGCAGAAAAACTCCTTGGGTCAAGAGAAAAGGGCTTACTCCAAAGTGCAGGTCTCCTTGGAAAAGGAAGAAGAAATCCAAAGTCGAAAGATTTTCAGAGTAAAATAGGACCAAGAGAAAGGAGACTTTGAGCTGGATGGGGCTCATGACCAGGGAATTATGGAGCCTAGGGGCTAGCATTGACCTTGCCGAGTAAATTGGCACCACAGTTGTTAATGGAAGAGCCACAAGTACCTCTGGCCAGAGATAACATTAATGACACCCAATTTTTTTATTGGATATTTTCTTTACTTACATTTTCAAATGTTAGCCCCTTTCCTGTTTTCTCCTGCGAAAAACAACCTTCCCCTATGCCCTCCCCCTCCCCTTGCTTACCAACCCACCCAATCCTGCTTCCTGGCCCTGCTATTTACCCACACTGGGGCATACAGTTAAGTGAATATTAATCTAGAAGCCCAGAAGCTGAGATTACCCAAGATAAAATTAACAAACCACATGGAACTCAAGAAGAAGGAAACCAAAGTGTGGATACTTCTATCCATCTTAGAAGGGGGGAACAAAATGGGGGAGCATAGAAGGAGATACAAAGTATGCAGTAGAGACTGAATAAATGACCATCTAGAGACTGACTCACCTGGGGATCCATCCCATTTACAGTCACCAAACCCAGACACTGATGTGCACACCCTTTTGAGCATGCATGAAAAATGTCACACCTCAGAGGGAATGGAGGCCTTTGTATGCATACTCAATGGTGGGAAAAGGCTTCTTCAGGTCCAGGCTTTGATCTCAATGAGAGACAATAGATCCCTGATCATATTATATTGCAGTAAGTTTTTATTCTAGAGATTTTTTGTAATTGACCTGTGTCCCTCTGAGCAGCATTTCCAGGCTGTCCTTGGGGAATTTCATGCACATTAGAATCTGTTGTTTGGGTGGTATTGTTGCACCAAGGTTCAAGGAGATCTGTCCTGGTGAGGTTGACCTTCTGTTCCATTCTCATCAGAGTAGAAGGATGGAAATCCTGGAAGGTTTTCTTGATCTGGCTTGTTTCTTGTTTGTTGGGTTTGGGAGGGGGATTTTTTTCATCTGTCTTTGTTTGAGGGTTTCCTCTGGACCTGATTGAGGCTGAGATCCTGCTACTAAACATTGTTCTCTGTTTGGCCATGAAACTTCTAGCCCCCTTGCTCGTCTGGTACCCAGAGCTTTTATTCTGGTAGCTTGGTGCCCACTAGAACCTATGCAAATGTAGCAGCTCCTTCAACAACTGTGCCTATAGTATTTAGCCATTCACATCTTCCTAGCACACACAATTCCTTTCTGTTTTCACCTCTGAACCACACCAGTAGGACCAGGGAAGGAACATTGTGAGCTTCAGAGTAACAACTTTTTGCTGCCCAAAGCTATGAGCAATCATTTTCTTCCTTGAGTGGTGATTGAATTTAACAGGCAAAAGCCAGAGAATACAGACTGGAAATCCAAAGGAACTGATGATCTTGGCCTCTCCCATCTATTTTCTCCAGAAATTTGGCTATCATAGGACAATGGTCACATCTAGCCTTGATCCTCAACCTTTGCATGTCTTGAAAATCTCTACTAGATGTGCCTAGAGAGTAACCTCGGGAGTCATTTCAGATTCACTTCTACCAGGGGGACAGCATCAGTGACACTGGTTCCTATGAAAGTACAGAATATAGATCAGATTCCTTCCAGTCCAGTGTACACCATGAAAAGGCTTGCTAGCTACATGTTTGGGAACAAATTCTCTGGAGGCACTCTCCTCAAGACTGTGTCACATTCAAGGAGCCACTGGCCTTCTCCATGTTTCTGGTTCTCTCATGATCAAGTTCTATAGCTCCCAACTTTCAAGCTTCTAAAATTGTACTATCCCACTTGTCAAGTCTGGATATTGGGATCCTTTCCTGTAAGGAACCCCCATGAAATTCCTTATGGCTGCCTAGGTAAAATAGTTTCCATCTATAACCCTGTCTGCGTGCAAATTAAAGAAGATACTATCTCTGCCTCTTTGTGTAGTATGAGCCTTCAGCCTGTCTAGTTCCTATCTCAGTGGCATTATCTGTAGGCAATTTGCTAAGCTGACACTCCTTCATGTTAACCAGGTATGGGATAAAGAGATGGTTCAGGAGTTAAGAGCATGGGGGACAAAGACACAGGACCTGACACAAAGAAGCTGGGATATGAACCTGAGGTATCTGCTAGAGAAGCCAGTGCTCTAACTACTCAGTCATATCTCCCTCCTGTTTTCTTTGCTTTTCCCTTACTGAAAATATTTTGTTCATACAATATGTTATGATTATGGTTTCAACTCCCCCAACTCCTCTGAGATCATCCCCACATTATTTTCCATCTCAATCCACACCCTTTTTATCACTCCTGAGAAAAGAAGTCCCATAAAAACTGGAAAATTGTAGCTCTAATAGGCAAGCAAAGACGTTATAATCCAAACAGAAAATAACATAAGTAAACAAAAGTGCATGACACAACTTTCTAACACTCAGATCTGTTAAAATGCCTTTGAGTTTGCTTTGTTTTCCTGCCTACAACTGGTCAGTCAGTCTCCCCTTAAGAGAAGGATTTGCATCCACCAAAAATTTCCATTTAACTCCAAGCAGTGGTGGTGCACAACTTTAATACCAGCATTTGGGAGGCAGAGGCAGGCAGGTTTCTGAGTTGAGTTCAATCCAGCCTGGTCTACAGAGTAAGTTTCAGGATACCCAGGGCTATACAGAGAAACCATGTCTCAAAAAACAAAAAAGAAAAAAGGAAAAGAAACTTCCATTTAACAAGTTTATTGTTTCATTTGGAATACTTTATGGATTGGAGACAGCTTCTGGGTTAGAAATGGGAGCTTCGCTCAATACTGTCATGTGGTACAAATTTGTGCATGCCCTGTGCCCACTGCATCAAACTCTCTGAATTAATTGTGCATAGGTTCTGCTGTGTTTTAGAAAGCCTGGTATCTTCAGCTGAAGGACGGCTATTATGAACATAGTCAAGCAAGTGTCTTTGTGGTATTGTGGGTCCTCTTTGGCTTTCTGTCTGGGAGTGGTAAAGCTGGGACTAGAAGGTAAATTGAATCTCAGATTTTTGAGAAACTGTCAGATTGATCTTTCAAGTAGTTGTGCAAGTTTTCAGTCTCTCCAACAATAGAGATGTGTTCCCCTTGTTTTATAACCTCCTCACCATGAGCTGTCAAATGAGGTTGAGAGTTCTGATTCAATCACTGAAAAGGTTGCATGTTACAAATAGAATTAAAAGGGTGGAGTTTAATCATGTAATCCAATTCCAGTTTGGGATTGGTGGGTGTGGCTACAAAAGGGAGGGGTGAGCAGAGAGGTATATAAAGGCTTCAGTGGAGCCAGAGAACACATTCAGAGAACTGCAGCCTGAATAACTGTCTTGTTTGACCAGCACATAGAGACCTGTCTACAGTGTTCAGAACCAGTAGGTAATGATATTCCCCTGGGTCATGTGGTTTGATGTAGAGACATTTAGACTCCAAGTTATGACAAAATATGTTACTTTCTATCTTCTTAGAAGTACACATTGAACACCTGGGGTTTAATTCCAAATGAAGTTTTAGCTTCATCACAAACGTATATGTTAACCAGGTGATTTCATTATTATGGTTGATTTTTTAAAAGAACGTCTTTCTATTTTGTTTAAGATCTCCTACAAATGGCCATGTGGCATTGGGTAGGCTGAATGCCAATGACCTCCTTACTCATAAGCCTCCTCAGTGCTAAGATTACTAGTGCGTTCCCTCACACTTCCATTCACTCAAATGTTTGTGCTTGTTTTTGTGAGTTACTGGCTCACCTGGAGACCTGAGGACCATGTATCTTTGAACACCTTTAACTCACAATAGCTGGAGTTACACTGGGAGTGTATTAATGTCTCACTCAATGTCTTACCTTGGGCTTTGCCTTATATTGCTTTTCAGAGCTTTGATTTTTTTTTTGATATGGTCTATATTTGGGACCCAGGCAATTATTATTGGGACCCTGAAAATTATAGGAACACATTGTCATCATCATGCTTAATGGGTCAATATTGATCCAAGACATAAGAGTTTTGTGTGTGTGTGTGTGTGTGTGTTTACTGTCTCCATGATTGTTGTTTGGTGAATTTTTGTTTTATTGGTTCTTTTGTTGTTTTTTTTTCTTTTTTCCTTTTCCTTTTTTGTTGATTATTTAATTACATTTGAATTGTTGTTCTCTTTTCCAGTCTTCCCTTTGCAAGCCCCCCTACCATCCTCTATCCACGTAGAGTCTAAGACAATACTCCCTTACACACATACCCGGTCCCCAATAACCCCTCTAGCATGCCTATTCCCAGGGGGAAAAACGCTCCACAGGACCAAGTATCTCCTATCCCTGGATACCAGCTAATTTAATCATCAGCTACATATTTATCCAGAGCCATGGATGCACACATGTACAAACTTTGGGTGGTGTTTTCATCCATCAGATTCATAGGGGTCAATTTAGTTGATATTCTTGTTCTTCCTATGGGGTTTCGATCTCTTTCACCTCTTCTGTTCTTTCCTAAGCCTTCCATTGGGTTCCCCTGGCTCAGTCCAATTGTTGTCTATAAGTGTCTACAATTGCCTTACATGCTGGCACAGCCTCTCAGAGAACAACCATACCAGGCTCCTATCTGTAAGCACATCCTGGCACCAACGACATTGTTGGGGATTGGTGTCTGCGGATAGGATGGATCTCAGGATAGGCAGTCTCTGGATGTTCTTTCCTTCAATCTCTGCTTCATTTTTTGTCCAAGTTTTTCATTACATGAGAAAAATTGTAGGTTAAAATTTTTGAGATGGGTGACTGGGCCCTTCCCTCATGTGGTGACCATGCCTATCCACTGGGGCTGGTCTCTTAAGGTTCTATCTCCCTTGTGCTACACATTTTCGCTTGGGACATCCACATTAAGCCCTGTGAGTCTTGTCAATTCAATATTCCTTTCATTCTTTCTTTGTTTTTAAGAGTGTGTCACAAACAAAAGTTTTGATCCAAAAATTAGATACCCATTTGGTGATAGAGAGTCTGCCATGATTCCAGTGTTGGGGAGTGTCTTTCCATCACTTCTTAGGATGAAGAGGTCAACTGAAGTCTCTACCATTTCATGGGCAGTCACTCAGAAGCTTAGTGGTTGATGTGATGGTGAGGAAGTTTTATAAACATTGTCTTAAATGTATATTCATTTCTAACCCTTCCCCAGGATCCTTCTGATTGGAGACCTTTAGAAGATGAGTGTTCATACCCCACCCACACTCCAGAAGCTGGCAATTCAGACTCTGGTGAGAGAGGAGGCTTTAGGCTTGTCTGATCTGGAGGAGCTGGCCTATGGACTCTACCCAGCAATATTCAAGGAGGCCTTTGATGGCAGACATATCAAGCTCATAAAGGCATTGGTGATAGCCTGGCCTTTCCGCTGTCTCCCTGTGGGGGCATTGATGAAGAATCCTGACCTGGAAACACTGCAGGCTGTGTTAGATGGAGTAGACATTCGACAAACCATAGGGTTACACCCCAGGTAAGCAATTTCCAAGTACTATAGAAGGGAGCACAAGGAATACACATTAGACATTGTCAGGGAGATTAGCATTGTCATAAATGGATCAGATGCATCTGATGGCATCATCAGGCAGGAATACAGGGTGCTTGATAGCTACTGTTTACTTGTACTGAGCACAGTTGGATGTGGATTAAACTTGAATATGGGACTAGAGTAAATGTGGCCTCACAGTAGAATGAGACTATCCCTGACATCCCCACAAGAACTAATAATATAAGTAAGGAGAAATAAAGTGTACCTTACTGAAAGAAAAGTATTCATGTGTACAGAAGCAAAATAAAGCTTCCGTAGCATGTCTGAGTCCAAATTAGATATCAGGTCCTGAAAAAAACATACACATTAACAGGGAACAGAGCCAAGTTTAGTTATAGGTAGTAAAAGCTTATTCAGGGTCTGCCAACATTCTTATGTTTCACCTGCAGGAGGAAAAAACTACAGTTTCTCGACCTGCGAAATGTGCACCACAACTTCTGGAACATATGGACTGATTCAGAGGACAGTGAATGTTCAGCAGAGATCTTGGAAGAAAAGCAAGCCATGCAGGTCCGTCCCAGATATGCACTGAGGCAGCATCTTAAGGTCACAGTTGACCTGTGCATCAGGTCCTGCCTTGATGAAGCACAAGCATGGTTCTTGAAGTGGGCCCAGGAGAGAAAGGGCTCCTTATATTTCTGCTGTACAAAGGTGAAGATCTGGACTCTGCCAGTAAAAACTCTCAGACAGATCTTCCATGTTTTTGATCCAGAGCACATCATGGAGTTAGAACTAAATACTGAATGGACTCTGTTAGAGTTGGCACATTTTGCCCCCTATTTAGGGCAGATGAGAAATCTTCGCAAAGTCTTCCTGGCACCCCTCCACAAAATCGACTTCCATTTAGCCAATCGAACAAGAGTCACCGAAGTCAAGTGTATCAAAAAGTTTACTTCTCAGTTCTCCAAATTCAACTGTCTGCAGCATCTTTTCATGTTCTGCGTCCATTTTCTCAGAGACCAGATGAATCAGGTCCTACGGTAAGCCATAATGGAGAGCTGGTTCAGCTATCAGAGCAAATCTGTCTCTGTTTTCTTAAGGGTTATGGGGACATGATGCCAGTAAGTCACTAAAAACAAATATTTAGAGACTCCAAAGACTGGAAGTTTTGTCCTGTTTTCATGTATACTCAGTTATACATGGGAAATTTTACAAGGTAAACCAGTGTCACAAATGAGCACTCATGAAGTAGGAAAGTAATTTGGGGTAAAGAGTAGGTCAGATCTAGTAAGGTTCAGTTGTAATTCTTCCTATAATCATGGCCACCCAATCAAATGGAAACTGAAGAGGAATGGAAATGTGTAGTGAGGAGTAGGGGAATCACAAGTACAGGGTGAAAAGAAGCTATATGCTTAGATCTGTTAGAACAGCCTTCTGTCATCAACCAGTTCCCATGGGTTAAATGTTTTGAGGCCAAATACTGCTGAATACATGGGACAGGAGGTAGAGCTTGGGCTGTAAATGAGAGCAAGCATGACTGCAGAGGGAAAGATATAATACAAATTCAGTGGACCCATAGCAAGTATTGAGATACTGTCAGAGTTCTATTGGGATGAAATTTCTACTGTGTGCTTTCTGGGATTAGGGGATGAACTAGTTTTCAGGTTTAGAGTGAGGCCAGGAGATAAATTGTGAGGTTGACATGACTGAGCGGTTTCCAACATGAAGCATCATAGATGATGTCCTTAATCACTTAGTCAAACTGATCTTGGGGCACCTGATTCCTTCTACCACTCTCTATATCCCTGCCAAACCTCTACAAGGCCATTTACCAGAACTAACCATCTGTCTCCTTTACCTCTAGGTGCTTGATGACACCCTTGAAGACACTCTCCATTACTTACTCCCTGATTTCACAGAGAGATTTGGATTCCTTCTCCTGCTGTCAGAGCCTCTTTCAGCTAAAACATCTGGAATTGAGAGGTGTGGTCTTACTGGATTTGGATCTTATGCCTCTGAGAGGTCTCCTCATGAAAGTGGCAGGCACTCTTGAGAATCTGGATTTGCAGGGGTGTAGGATAAAGGACTCCCAGCTAAGTGTCCTACTACCTGCACTCAAACAATGCTCTCAGATCTCCAACATCAACTTCTACAACAATGATTTCTCCATGCCTATCCTGAAGAACCTTTTGCAGAACACAGACAACTGGATTAAGATGAATGTGGAACAATATCCTGTCCCTCTAGAGTGCTACGATGACTTTGCTCAAGTCTCTGTAGAAAGATTTGTCCAAATTTGTCAGGATCTCATGGATACACTGAAGGAAATAAGGCAGCCCAAGAACAGCTCCTTTGCTACAGATATCTGCCACACATGTGGGAAGTGCTGGGTCTTTGCCCAGGAGGCCAGACTTTGTCATTGCTGGGAGTAAAATGGGAAAGTTCTGTGTTTGAATAAACACTAGGCTTGGGACACATGTCCTACCTGGGGAACTCAGAACCTGTGGCATCTGACACTGCTCAGATGGTTGGAAACAAAAGGCTGTTCAGTGACTGGTATCTTGGCAACTGAGATTGACATGGGGAACATTTGGATGAACTGTGGGAACAGGGGCCTAGTGGAGTCAGAAACACAGCTTGGCATTGTTACATGGCTTCTCCCCGGACAGATTAACTAGATGTTTAGTTGTATACTTAAAAACCTGGATGTTCTCTCAGTGTGGTCTTTGACTTTTTCCAACCTATCTACCAGGTTCAGCATCAGGAAGGTTCAATGGGTGTCGAAATGGAAAGACACTGGTATTTCGTGAGTGAAGCAAAGTTCTTGGTGAAATTAACATGTTACATTAAAATGAAAGTTTTCTTGACACTTCTTTCCCTTGCCCTTTGACTGGACTACATGAACAACACACCTGTGTGGCTGAACAATTAGGTGCACAAAACATTTAAACTAATGGGAGCAACATAGACACACCTACTATGAAGGAAGATTAAAAGGATCACAGACAATTAAAATCTTGTACATTCAGACGACAAGGCACCTTGGACCTATCAGAAATGCCTAAAGAGAAGAAGACAACAGAGGGCAAAGTAAACAGGATTTCCAGTCTGGCTTTGTAATCTTGACCTTTTTGTCATGATTTAATGAGATTATTGCCGGAAGCTCTATATCCATCTGTTATATTACGTGCCCCTAAAGCCTTATTCCAGTGGACTCCAAAACTCTATGAAGTACCCTATTTATTTAAAAGTATGCGATAAAATGCAGGTTCCTCTTCTACATAAACCATTTACTCTACAAAAAAATAGTATTTCCGTCTTCAGTTGTAATAAGAACAGAGAAAAAAAATCTCACTCAGATTAGTCAATGTATCCCCTTTCTGTATAGTAAACTATCAATAAAATAATTGTTACTCTGTATTTATTGAACATTTAGAACATGATTTCTTTGTTTAAATATCATTGTTATTGTCTGAATTGAATAAAGCATCTAAATTAAAAGACTCTGCAATGATCACCCTCTGGAAAGAAGTAAAAGTGTACACATTGAAGCCAGGCATGTCACAATTCACAATCTTGGGAAGGTAGATGAAGTTATCACCTATGGTGGGAAATACATGAATTTCTAGGCTGACTTAAAGTACAGAGAAAGACAAAAATAAAGAACATACCTCTCTCAAGCTCATTGTTTCTCTCTTCCCTCACACACTGTCTCCGTGTCTCAATGTCCCATTCCCTGACGTTGTTCCTTAGGACCAGTAAACTCACATGAGATTTTCCCACAATTAACATGCTTTCATATTTTTTTAATTGGGCATTGTTTCATTTTTTTAATATATTTTATTACATATTTTCCTCAATTACATTTCCAATGCTATCCCAAAAGTCCCCCATACCCTCCCCCCACTTCCCTACACACACATTCCCTTTTTTTTTTTTTTTTTTTTTTGGCCCTGGCGATCCCCTATACTGGGGCATATAAAGTTTGTGTGTCCAATAGGCCTCTCTTTCCAGTGATGGCTGACTAGGCCATCTTTTGATACATATGCAGCTAGAGTCAAGCGATCCGGGGTACTGGTTAATTCATAATGCTGTTCCACCTATAGGGTTGCAGATCCCTTTAGCTCCTTGGGTACTTTCTCTAGCTCCTCGATTGAGAGCCCTGTGATCCATCCACTAACTGACTGTGAGCATCCAC
Source organism: Mus caroli (assembly GCF_978045245.1). Taxonomy (NCBI): domain Eukaryota; kingdom Metazoa; phylum Chordata; class Mammalia; order Rodentia; family Muridae; genus Mus; species Mus caroli. Next base: position 97,871,931 of record NW_028227259.1, on the reverse strand, counting down.
TTCTGTGTTTCCTAGGCCCCGGCATAGTCTCACAAGAGATAGCTATATCTGGGTCCTTTCAGCAAAAACTTGCTAGTGTATGCAATGGTGTCAGCGTTTGGAAGCTGATTATAGGCTGGATCCCTGGATATGGCAGACTCTAGAATATCCATCCTTTCGTCACAGCTCCAAAATTTCTCTCTATAACTAATTCCATGGGTGTTTTGTTCCCAATTCTAAGGAGGGGCATAGTGTCCACACTTCAGTCTTCATTCTTCTTGAGTTTCATGTGTTTAGCAAATTGTATTTTATATCTTGGGTATCCTAAATTTTGGGCTAGTATCCACTTATCAGTGAGTACATATTGTGCAAGTTCCTTTGTGATTGGGTTACCTCACTCAGGATGATTCCCTCCAGGTCCATCCATTTGCCTAGGAATTTCATAAATTCATTCTTATTAATAGCTGAGTAGTACTCCATTGTGTAAATGTACCACATTTTCTGTATCCATTCCTCTGTTGAGGGACATCTGGGTTCTTTCCAGCTTCTGGCTATTATAAATAAGGCTGCTCTGAACATAGTGGAACATGTGTCCTTCTTAACTTTTGGGACATCTTTAGGATATATGCTCAGGAGAGGTATTGATGGATCCTCCAGTAGTACTATGTCCAATTTTCTAAGGAACCACCAGACTGATTTCCAGAGTGGTCGTACAAGCTTGCAATCCCACCAAAAATGGAGGAGTGTTCATCTTTCTCCCCATACTCGCCAGCATCTGCTATCACCTGAATTTTTGATCTTAGCCATTCTGACTGGTGTGAGGTGGAATCTCAGGGTGGTTTTGAGTTGCATTTCCATGATGATTAAGGATGTTGAACATTTTTTCAGGTGCTTCTCTGCCATTTGGTATTCCTCAGGTGAGAATTCTTTGTTTAGCTCTGAGCCCCATTTTTAATGGCATTATTTGATTTTCTGGAGTCCACCTTCTTGAGTTCTTTATATATATTGGATATTAGTCCCCTATCTGATTTAGGATAGGTAAAGATCCTTTCCCAACCTGTTGGTGATCTTTTTGTCTTATTGACAGTGTCTTTTGCCTCACAGAAGCTTTGCAGTTTCATGAGGTCCCATTTGTCAATTCTAGTTCTTACAGCACAAGCCATTGTTCTTCTATTCAGAAATTTTTCCCCTGTGCCCATATCTTCAAGGCTTTTCCCCACTTTCTCCTCTATAGGTTTCAGTGTCTCTGGTTTTATGTGGAGTTCCTTGATCCACTTAGATTTGACCTTAGTACGAGGAGATAGGAATGGATCGATATGCATTCTTCTACATGATAAAATCCAGTTGTGCCAGCACCATTTGTTGAAAATGCTGTCTTTCTTCCACTGGATGGTTTTAGCCTCCTTGTCAAAGATCAAGTGACCATAGGTGTGTGGGTTCATTTCTGGGTCTTCAATTCTATTCCATTGGTCTACTTGTCTGTCAGTATACCAGTACCATGCAGTTTTTATCATAATTGCTCTGTAGTAAAGCTTTAGGTCAGGCATGGTGATTCCAACAGAGGTTCTTTTATCCTTGAGAAGAGTTTTTTATATCCTAGGGTTTTTGTTATTCCAGATGAATTTGCAGATTGCTCTTCCTAATTCGTTGAAGAATTGAGTTGGAATTTTGATGGGGATTGCATTGAATCTGTAGATTGCTTTTGGCAAGATAGCCATTTTTACAATGTTGATCCTGCTAATCCTTGAGCATGGGAGATCTTTCCATCTTCTGAGATCTTCTTTAATTTCTTTCTTCAGAGACTTGAAGTTTTTATTATACAGATCTTTCACTTCCTTAGTTAGGGTCACGCCAAGATATTTTATATTATATGTGACTATTTAGAAGGGTGTGGTTTCCCTAATTTCCTTCTCAGCCTGTTTATTCTTTGTGTAGAGAAAGGCCATTGACTTGTTTGAGTTAATTTTATATCCAGCTACTTCACCGAAGCTGTTTACCAGGTTTAGGAGTTTTCTGGTGAAATTTTTAGGGTCACTTATATATACTATCATATCATCTGCAAAGAGTGATATTTTGGCTTCTTCTTTTCCAATTTGTATCCCCTTGATCTCCTTTTGTTGTCGAAGTGCTCTGGCTAGGACTTCAAGTACAATATTGAATAGGTATGGGGAGAGTGGACAGCCTTGTCTAGTCCCTGATTTTAGTGGGATTGCTTCAAGCTTCTCACCATTTACTTTGATGTTGGCTACTGGTTTGCTGTAGATTGCTTTTATCATGGTTAGGTATGGCCCTTGAATTCCAGATCTTTCCAAGACTTTTATCATGAATAGGTGTTAGATATTGTCGAATGCTTTTTCCACATCTAACAAGATGATCATGTGGTTTTTGTCTTTGAGTTTGATTATATAATGGATTAAGTTGATGGATTTCCATATATTAAAACATCCCTGCATCCCTGAAATAAAACCTACTTGGTCAGGATGGATGATTGCTTTATTGTGTTCTTGGATATGGTTAGGAAGAATTTTATTGAGTATTTTTGCATCAATATTTATAAGGGAAATTGGTCTGAAGTTCTCTATCTTTGTTGGATCTTTCTGTGGTTTAGGTATTAGAGTAATTGTGGCTTCATAGAGTGAGTTAGGTAGAGTTCCATCTACTTCTATTTTGTGGAATAGTTTGTGCAAAACTGGAATGAGATCTTCTTTGAAAGTCTGATAGAACTCTGCACTGAACCCATCTGGTACTGGGCTTTTTTTGGCTGGGAAACTATTAATGACTGCTTCTATTTCTTTAGGGGATATGGGACTGTTTAGCTTGTTAACTTGATTCTGATTTAAGTTTGATACCTGGTATCTGTCTAGAAATTTGTCCATTTCGTCCAGGTTTTCCAGTTTTGTTGAGTATAGCCGTTTGTAGAAGGATCTGATGGTGTTTTGGATTTCTTCAGGATCTGTTGTTATGTCTCCCTTTTCATTTCTGATTTTGTTAATTAAGATGTTGTCCCTGTGCCCTCTAGTGAGTCTAGCTAAGTGTTTATCTATCTTGCTGATTTTCTCAAAGAACCAACTCCCTGTTTGGTTAATACTTTGAATAGTTCTTCTTGTTTCCACTTGGTTGATTTCCCCCCTGAGTTTGATTATTTCCTCCCATCTACTCCTCTTGTGTCAATTTTCTTCTTTTTTTTTCTAGAGTTTTTAGATGTGTTGTCAAGCTGATAGTGTGTGCTCTCTCCAGTTTCTTTATGGAGGCACTCAGAGCTATGAGTTTCCCTCTTAGAAATGCTTTCATTGTGTCCCATAGGTTTGGGTATGTTGTGGCTTCATTTTCATTAAACTCTTAAAAAGTCTTTAATTTCTTTCTTTATTCCATCCTTGACCAAGGTATCATTGAGAAGAGTGTTATTCAGTTTCCACATGAATGTTGGCTTTCGATTATTTATGTTGTTATTGAAGATCAGTCTTAGTCCATGTTCTGATAGGATGCATGGGACAATTTCAATATTTTTGTATCTGTTGAGGCTTGTTTTGTGACCAATTATATAGACAATTTTGGAGAAGGTCCCATGAGGTGCTGAGAAAAAGGTATATCCTTTTGTTTTAGGATAAAATGTTTTGTACATATGTGTTAAGTCCATTTTTTCATAACTTCTGTTAATTTCCCTGTGTCCCTGTTTAGTTTGTTTCCACAATCTGTCCATTGATAAAAGTGGTGTGTTGAAGTCTCCCACTATTATTTTATGAGGTGCAATGTGTGCTTTGAGCTTTACTAAAGCGTCTTTAATGAATGTGGCTGCCCTTGCATTTGGAGCATAGATATTCAGAATTGAGAGTTCCTCTTGGAGGATTTTATCTTTGATGAGTATGAAGTGTCCCTCCTTGTATGTTTTGATAACTTTTGGTTGGAAGTCAATTTTATTTGATATCAGAATGGCTACTGCAGCTTGTTTCTTCAGACCTTTTGCTTGGAAAATTGTTTTCCAGCCTTTCTCTCTGAGGTAGTGTCTGTCTTTTTCCCTGAGATGGGTTTCCTGTAAGCAGCAGAATGTTGGGTCCTGTTTGTGTAGCCAGTCTGTTAGTTATTGTCTTTTTATTTGGGGAATTGAGTCCATTGATATTAAGAGATATTAAGGAAAATTAATTGTTGCTTCCTATTATTTTTGTTGTTAATGTTGGCATTCTGTTCTTGTGGCTGTCTTATTTTAGGTTTGTTGAGGGATACCTTCTTGCTTTTTCTAGGGCGTGATTTCCAGCCTTGTATTGGTTTTTTTCTGTTATTATCCTTTGAAGGGCTGAATTCATGGAAAGATAATGTGTGAATTTGGTTTTGTCGTGGAATACTTTGGTGTCTCCATCTATGGTAATTGAGAGTTTGGCTGGGTATAGTAGGCTGGGCTGGCATTTGTGTTCTCTTAGTGTCTGTATAACATCTGTCCAGGATCTTCTGGCTTTCATAGTCTCTGTTGAAAAGTCTGGTGTAATTCTGATAGGCGTGCCTTTATATGTAACTTGACCTTTTTCCCTTAGTGCTTTTAATATTCTATTTTTATGTAGTGCATTTGTTGTTCTGATTATTATGTTTTGGGAGGAATGGCCTTTCTGGTCCAGTCTATTTGGGGTTCTGTATGCTTCTTATATTTTCATGTGCATGTCTTTCTTTAGGTTTGGGAAGTTTTCTTCTATAATTTTGTTGAAGATATTTGCTGGCCCTTTAAGTTGAAAAATCTTCATTCTCATCTACTCCTATTTTCCGTAGGTTTGATCTCTCATTGTGTCCTGGATTTCCTGGATGTTTTGCGTTAGGATCTTTTTGTGTTTTGTATTTTCTTTGATTGTTGTGCCGATGTTCTCCATGGAATCTTCTGCACCTGAGAATCTCTCTTCCATCTCTTATATTCTGTTGCTGATGCTCACATCTATGGTTCCTGATTTCTTTCCTGGGGTTTCTATTCCCAGCTTTCCATCACTTTGGGTTTTCTTTATTGTGTCTACTTCCCTTTTTAGGTCTTAGATGGTTTATTCAATTCCATCACCTGTTTTTTCATGTTTTCCTGCAATTCTTTAAGGGATTTTTGTGTTTCCTCTTTAAGGTTTTCTACCTCTTTAGCTGTGTGCTCCTGTATTTCTTTAAGTGAGTTATTAAAGTCCTTCTTGATGTCCTCTACGTTCATCATAAGATATACTTTTAAATCCGGGTCTAGATTTTCGGGTGTGTTGGGGTGCCCAGGACTGGGTTCGGTGGGAATGCTGCGTTCTGATGATGGTGAGTGGTCTTGGTTTCTACTAGTAAGATTCTTGTGTTTGCCTTTCGTCATCTGGTAACCTCTGGATTTAGTTGTTATAGTTGTCTCTGGTTAGAACTTGTTCCTCAGGTGATTATGTTAGCCTCTATCAGCAGACATGGGAGAATAGCTCTCTCCTTAGTTCCAGTGGTCAGAGTACTCTCTGCAGGCAAGCTCTCCTCTTGAAGGGAAGGTGCCCAGATATCTGGTGTTCGAACCTGCCTCCTGGGAGAAGATGTGATCTTCTTCTCATTAGAGGTCTTAAGATTCCATACAGGGTCCTGTGGGGTACTTGCGGGTTTCCGGAGACTCTGCACCCAAGGAACCCCAGTGCTGAAGTGGACCGGAAGGGACTTGTGATCCTGATCAGGCCAGGTTTTCTGCTTCCCTAATTAATGCAGTCTCAGGTCCCACACGATTGGATTGGAGCAGATGCTGTTTTCCACTCAGCAGAGGTCTTAAGATCCCGTGGAGGGTCCTGTGGGGTCCTTGCGGGTGTCTGGTAACTCAGCAGGCCTGGAAGGGCAGGACTGGCATTTCTTATCAATGGTTGCCTGAAGGAAAAAACTCTGCTGCCAAAAAGGCAGAAGAACCAAAAGAATTAAACATATAGAATAAAATTATCCTGAGACCCATCTAGTTATATTTCCATATCCATACATATTTCCATACATGTATTTGCATATATATTCCATATAATATAACTTTATGTAAATAATTATATTTTCAAGTACAAATTAATTATGGTTGCAAGAGATGGGGATGGGGTGGTGGTGTACAGAAGCTTCTCAGCCTAGCCCTTGGTGAGAACACACAACTACCCGAGGCTTCATTTATATTCTGTGTCAGTGCTGCCCCCTACTGGAAACCAGGTTGATCTTGGCCACAGGATTGCTTCAGAGACTCAAGGATCCTACTACCTGCACTCCAAGCCAGTAAGGATCATTCTTCAAAATCACATGTATTTTCTGAGACAGAAAAATCACAGTCCATTAATACCAGCATTCTATGAATTTGAGCAGATCTTACAGACGAAAAACATTATCTTATTTAAGGTTTCTATTGCTGTGCTAAAAGTCATGACCAAAACAAATTGGGGAGGTTTATTTGGCTTCTGCTCAGAGAAGAGTCCTCATACAAATACACATTAGCTTATCAAGGTGCATCTTTTTCTATTGAAGCTAGACAAGGTATCCCAGTTAGGGGAAAGGGACCAAAGGCAGGCAATAGTCAGAGGAGTCACTAGAGTGTAATCATCCCCCCAACACCCCCCCAACCTGAAGCTCACTGAACAAGACCTCCACTTCCTTGTCATTAAGGAGATTATCTAGGGTGGAGCCTGCCTCCCTAGATCACTCTATTGTTCAGCCTCTGTGGCTGCTGCTACCTGCTGGGAGTTTGCATAGCTGTTCTGGAGTCCACATCTGATCCTACACATGGTCACCTGCAGCTGGGCTCCAAGGATGATTTGGCAGGAATGGGCTTACCCTCTCCTTTATAAAATATGTCTGCCATTAAAAATTTAAACCTTGATCAGAACACTGTCTTGGTTCCATCTCTCTCTTGTCACCTAGATTCCCTCTCTTTCAGCACTGGCCTGACATTCAGGTGTACCAGTCCTTGTGAGTCACTGGACGACTCATAACACTAGAGGACTTCAGATCTGGAACTAATACAGGGCAGGAACCTGGAGGCAGAACCTGATGCAGAGGCCATGGAAGGTGCTGCTTACTGGCTTGCTACACTCAATGCTGCTGTTGTTCTTAGGGTCATCACATGATACTGGCAGGTTCAACACATTGGAGCCATCTGCTGTGACAAGACTGCACTTTTAGCAATAGGATCTCATAGGCTCTCTTCATGGTCCACGCTTCAACTTCTCTCCATCACCCCTTCAAACATGTGCCTTCAACTGTCACCTAGGCTTTACCTTCACCAGTGTCCTCTCCTGGCTTCTCACAGGGCCAAACTTCAGATGTTCTCCTTTACCCTTCATGTCTTCTAAATCAGTACAGCCTTGATGACTCTTAAACTCCAAAATTTGGCTGCCAGTGCACTAGGTTTAGAATTTTATGCCATGTCTGTGACCTACTACATGGTGATTCTAAGATTACCTAAGGTTTGAAATTTATGCCATGTACATGATGCCCCTTAGTGTGTTCATGAAGACTTCAGAAAACAGGAGTCCTAACACTGGAAACATGCTGAATGCTAACACTTCCCTGGTGGTGTTTCATTTACTTGACACAAATCTGGCTAGAGTTATCTGGGAAGTAGTCTCTATTGAGAAAATGTCTTCCTCAGATTACATGTAGGCAATCCATCTAAGGGAGGTATTTTCTTGATTAATGACTGCTGGGGGTGGACCTAACTCCCTGTGGGTAGGCCCACCTGTATGCAAGTGACCTTGAGTTGTATGAGAACTTAGACAAAGAAAGACCCGTGGAACAATTCATCTCTAGTACTTTGTCCAGTATACCCCTCCAGGTTCCTGTTTGCCTTCCTCCCCTGATGCACCTCAGTTAAGGACTGGAACCTGAGGGCTGTAAGAGGAAAGAAATCCTGACTCCTCAAGTTGCTTTTGGTCAGGATGTTTTGTCACACAGCAGAAAACTGGTTAACAAAGCATGTCCCAAATCCAGATGCCTTGTCTACATGGACAGGGCACCCATATGATAATATGTATCTTATAGAGATCCCAACTGCTCCATAGACTACAGAGTAAAGACAGAAGGCCTATGCTCTCTCAACATATTCACTGTACCTCTCACTGAGTCTTGTTTCAAGAAATGCTCACTGATTGAAAGGAGACAGAACTGCATTTACATGTCAGGCAATTGTTGGACTAGGGATGCAAAACCTGAGACTCTTGTGGGAATTCCTTACTCAAGGACTCTCTGGAAATTCCTTCTCTTATTGTAACTCATTATGTATCTGTCACACTTTAAGACAATGTTGGGGTGATAACTAACATGAGAGCATGAACTGGAAGCTGGGGTCATAGCTGCAATGGAAGCAGATGTTGGGGAGGGGACCCTTGGTGAGAAGAGAAGTTAAGGAGAAACAACCCTGGTGATGGTACTGTGCACTCTACAGTTCTTTGTCCATTTTTTGTCAGTCTCTATCATGGGCCAGAGAAGAAAGAACTGTTCTAAAATAGAAGTAGATCTATTCAGCTCAGTGTGAATTCAGAGGAGAAGTCTGCAAATACAATCTGGACAGACTAAACATACAGTTGGCACCAAGGCATGCTGAATAAGAGTCCACTTTGGAAAGAACTAGATTTGCCTTCTTTATTCTTTCATACCATTTGTAAAAAAAAAATAAAATAAAATAAAATAAAACACATACTCATGAATAGAATCATAGTTTATATTTATAAACAAGCAAGTGTGTATAAAACATATATGGGTCCACTAACAATTGAGCAAAAAAGTGGCCATGAAGCTGAACGCAGGTGTAGGAGAATATATAGGCGTTTGAGAGGAGAAGAAAAACGTTGTTATTGAAAATATTTCAATATTAAAGAAAATTGTTTATCCCACACACCTATTATAACAAGGCCAAAGATACTGATGTATATTTTGACATATTATTCTACATTTAGCAATACATCACAAAGCTGTCAGCATCCCTAAAACACTTTGAGAAAAATACAGAGACAATTTGGTGCCTGAATGCCTGATGAAGATATAGCATCTTACCCTTCCGAAACTTGTCTCTTTCCAATGGTTTTGAGAATCGAGGAAGATGCAGCTCCAGGTCTATGGGCAGGAAATTTGTTGATTGGTTGCTCCATCTGCTTCACTAGAACCACACCGTAGATATTCCAAGCCTAGGACACTGATTATTCCACAGAGCTCAGACTGTGCCCAGGAACCTGCCATCTGCTCAGTGACCCAGAATACCAAGGGCTACAGGGCAAAATTCATGACATGCATGTACTAGACATGGGTCTCATATTTCTGTCTTAACACAGAGGTGCTAGGAATACCAATAAAGGTGTCACTTTTAACAGAGTATATCTCAGCCCTTACTTCATCAGTTACTCTGACACAAGAATCTCAGGCAGGCACAGGAACTCACTTGATGGGAGTGGTTATCACGAAACATGAATCATTTTTCAATTAACATCCCAGAACTAGATTCCAATCCTGAGCCATCCAAAAAGAGGAATGTATTGTATTCATATAGTAAATCTGTGCAGTGCAGAATTGACGAGCTTGATGTCACTGATGCAATGAGAAACAGATGCAGCTATGGTGACCTTCAACATTCCTTGACCTGTAGTCACACACCAAAACAGAACTAGACATCAGAGATCAGGGTCAAGTGGGTCTGCTATCAAACCCTACTGGAGAGGGAAGGAAAGTCAGATTCTCCTGAGGCCTTTCCTAAGAAAATTTCACTTGTCCTACGTCACCATGCATTTAGGACAGCTATGAAAACCTTAGAGCAGCTGAAACACACAGGTGTGTTTTATAAAAAGTACAGGAAAATTTTTCCAATGTATAGCTGCTCCTTACCTACACTGGATGCAATCTTTTTTGTTCTATTAACTGCCTCTTTCTATGGGGAGGGTTGGTGAATAAAGGTTCCTTTTCTGTCTTCATAGGAAAGTTTCTCCCAAAGCTTGACCAACATTACCAGTTTTGTGTTTTTTTCATGTTTCAAGCGAAATTTTTTTTTCCCTTGAGTCTGCAGAGTAGGAGGATAACATTGTTAAACATTAATGCCAGACCTGAAAACCGGGGTCCAGAAGGAATGAAGGCTGCACAGTGAAAAAAATAACAGGCAATGGCTACAAAAGGGGACTTATTCTTTCATCAGTGACTAGGCACAAAACAAATCAACCTATACGGAGTACCAGGACACCACAGAAAAGGGGAAACTTGACTAAATTGTGAAACCAGCACTACTTTCACAAGCCAATCTGACAACAGTGTTACAGGAGTGAATGCCCTCACAGTGGCATGGGCAATTCGTTCTTATGTGTGTGGAGGGGATACATTTGTAATCAGAAAGTTAAGGTGGCTCTCAATTTCAGATTCAATACAAGTGAGCTGTGCTTATCAGCTAAGCTGGTGGAAAACACACTGAGTAATCCCAGCCCTTCTTCCAAAGAACAGCTCCTCATCCCACCTGGCACACCTGCATGCTGACTTGTAAGATCCCTTGAAGCCTTTTCAGAGTGTTCAAGGAGTCTCGTCAACACAGTCATTATTCTCTAAGAGAATAATTCTATGCTAAGAGTCACATGGCTTGCAATTGCCTAATGAGAACACCAGAGGGACAGATTCAGAAAGGAACATGAGGAATTGATGACTTCAGCCTGTTCATCTGCTTCACACTTGTCAGGTCTAATGATTTCCCCTCAAACAGGAAGTTACTGGTCCTCGTATTGTTTACAATCTAGAAGATAAAGGAAGACAAGACACAAGAAAAAGCAATGTTACTTTAGGAAAGTCTACATTTTATTAAAGACTTTACTCAACAACCTAGTGCCTCATTCCCTCTTTCTTTTTGCAATAATTTACATCCAAGAAAATGAATTATAAGCTGATGCTGACTTTTGTGAATGAACAATCTCTGATGGTTTGTATATGATGCTGTTTCTAGTCTTGGGGGTATCTGAATACCTGCTCTCAAGTTGGTGGCACTGTTTGGGAAGTCTCAGTAGCTATGACCATGCTGGGGGACATTTGCAACTAGGGATGGGTTTGAATTTTTTTAAAAATGGGGATGTTTTGGAGAAACCACACAGTGGTTAAGAGTCTGCTCTTTCAGACTACTGGGCTCATTTCCCATTACCCACATGAAAACTCATGACTGCCCCTACAGTACCAGGATCTGGGACTCCCTCACACACACACATATGCAAGCAAAACACCAGTGCACATGAAAAAAAATAATGGAAACAAAAACAGTAAAAGATCTGAAATAGGAAATAATTGTTTTAAAATGTGCCAAATATCACAGAGCACGTGGGCAATAGAAGCAACAGAGCATCTTGGTCAGGGTCCCATTGGGCCGTCATCCTCAGTCAGGAGGCTGAGCTGAGACCCAGACCCCAGGGTACCTTCCTTGCCAAAGGAGAGTCAGCCTACATGGAAGACTCTGACCGCACAACTCAGGAGTTGGATCAGAGCCCCAGACCTCTGGACACCTGCCCTGCAAGAGAATAGCTTGCCTGGAGAGAGTGCTCTGACCACTGGGACTCAGGTGAGAGTTGGACTCCCAGGAGTGCTGACAGAGGCTAACAGAATCACTGGGGGATCAAGCTCCAGCCAGAGACAGCTTGAACATTAACACCAGCGATTTCCAGATGGTGAAAGGAAAATGTAAGAATCTTCCTAACAGAAACCAAGAACACTAGGCATCATCAGAACCCAGTACACCTACCACAGCAAGTCCTGGATGCCACAGCACACCTGAAAAGCAAGACACAGATTTAAAATCATATCTCATGATTGTGGTATAAGATTTTAAGAAGGACATTAATAACTCACTTAAAGAAATACAGGAGAACATTGCTAAACAGGTAGAAGCCTTTAAACAGGAACCAAAAAAAAAAAAAAATCCCTCAAGGAATTACAACAGAACACTGCTAAACAGGTAGAAGTCCTTAAAGAACTACAGGCAAACACTGCTAAACAGGTAGAAGATTCACAAAAATCCCTTAAAGAAAAACAGGAAAACACAACCATACAGGGGATGGAATTGAACAAAACCATCCAAGATCTAAAAATGAAAGTAGAAACAACGAAGAAAACCCAAAGGACGACAACTCTGGAGATAGAAAACCTAGGAAAGAAATCAGGAACCATAGATGTGAGCATCAGCAACTGAATACAAGAGATGGGAGAGAGAAGCTCAGGTGCAGAAGATTTCATAGGGAACATGGACACAACAATCAAAGAAAATGCAAAATGCAAAAAGATCTTAACCAAAAACATTCAGGAAATCCAGTATACCACCAGAAGACCAAACTTTCAGATAATAAGAGTAGATGAGAAAGATTTTCAACTTAAAGGACCAGCAAATATCTTCAACAAAATTATAGAAGAAAACTTCCCATACCTAAAGAAACAGATGCCTATGAACATACAAGAACAAATTACAGAAAGAAAATTGTAGAAGAAAACTTCCCACACCTAAAGAAAGATATGGCCATGAACATACAAGAAGCCTACAGAACTCCAAATAGACTGGAGCAGAAAAGAAATTCCTCCAGACACATAATAATCAGAACAACAAATGAACTAAATAAAGACAGAATATTAAAAGCAGTATGGGGAAAAAAGGTCAAGTAACATATAAAGGCAGGCCTATTAGAATTACTCCAGACTTCTCACCAGAGGCTATGAAAGCCTGGACAGATGTTATACAGACACTAAGAAGAACACAAATGCCAGCCCAGGCTACTACACCCAGCAAAACTCTCATTACCATAGATGGAGAAACCAAAGTATCCCATGCGAAACCAGATTCACACAGTACTTTTCGACAAATCCAGCCCTTCAGAGGATAATAATGGGAAAACACCAACACAAGGATGGAAACTACACCCTAGAAAAGGCAAGAAAGTAATCCTTCAACTGACCTAAAAGAAGACAGCAGCAAGAACAGAATCCCAACTCTAACAACAAAAAAAACAGGAAGCAACAATTACTTTTCCTTAATATCTCTTAATATCAATGGACTCAATTCCCCAACAAAAAGACATAGACTAACAGACTGGCTGCACAAACAGGACACAACTTTTTGCTGCTTACAGGAAACCCACCTCAGGGACAAAGACAGACACTGCCTCAGAGTAAAAGGCTGAAAAACAAATTTCCAAGCAAATGGTATGAAGAAACAAGCTGGAGTAGCCATTCTAATATAGAATAAAATTGACTTCCAAACCAAAGTTATCAAAAAAAACCAAGGAGGGACACTTCATACACATCAAAGGTAAAATCTACCAAGATAAACTCTAAATTCTTTTTTTTTCATTTTTAATATTTTTTATTACATATTTTCCTCAATTACATTTCCAATGCTATCCCAAAAGTCCCCCATAGCGCCCCCCACTTCCCTACCCACCCATTCCCATTCTTTGCTAAACGCATGAAACTCAAGAAGAATGAAGACCAAAGTGTGGACACTGTGCCCCTTCTTAGAATTGGGAACAGGGCTGGTGAGATGGCTCAGTGGGTAAAAGCACCCGACCGCTCTTCCGAAGGTCCAGAGTTCAAATCCCAGCAACCACATGGTGGCTCACAACCATCCGTAACGAGATCTGGCGCCCTATTCTGGAGTGTCTGAAGACAGCTACAGTGTACTTACATATAATAAATAAATAAATCTTTAAAAAAAAAAAAAAAGAAGAATGAGCTTGCTCAAAAAAAAAAAAAAAAAAAAAAAAGAATTGGGAACAAAACACCCAGGGAAGGAGTTACAGAGACAAAGTTCGGAGCTGTGATGAAAGGATGGACCATTTAGAGACTGCCGTATCCAGGGATCCATCCCATAATCAGCTTCTAAACGCTGACACCATTGCATACACTAGCAAGATTTTGCTGAAAGGACCCAAATATAGCTGTCTCTTGTAAACTCTAAATTCTAAGTATCTATGTTCCAACTGCAAGGGCAGCCACATTCATTAAAGAAACTTTAGTAAAGCTCAAAACACACATTGCACCTCACATAATAATAGTATGAGACTTCAACACCACACTCCCACCAATGGACAGATCCTAGAAATAGAAACAAAACAAAGACACATGGACATTAACAGAAGTTATGAAACAAATGGATTTAACAGACATTTACAGAAAATTTTATCCTAAAACAAAAGGATATATTTTCTTCTCAGCACCTCATGGTACCTCCTCCAAAACTGATCATATGATCAGTCACAAAACAGGCCTTAAAGGATACAAACATATTAAAATTATCCCATGCATCCTATCAGATCACCATTGACTATGGCTGATCTTCAGTAACAACATAAATAACAGAAAGCCAACATTCACATGGAAACTGAGCAAAACTCTACTCAATGATACCGTGGTCAAGAAAGGAATAAAGAAGAAATTAAAGACTTTTAGACTTTAATGAAGCCACAACATAACCAAACTTATGGGACACAATGAAAGCAGTCCTAAGAGGAAAGCTCATAGCCCTGAGTGCCTCCAAAAAGAAATTAGAGAGACCATACTCTAGCAGTCTGACAGCACACATAGAGACTCTAGAACAAAAGGAATCAAATTCACCCAAGAAGGGTAGAAGGCAGGAAATAATCAAATTTAGGGCTGAAATCAAACAAGTAGAAACAAAAAGAACTATTCAAAGAATCAACCAAACCACTAGCTGGTTCTCTGAGAAAATCAACAAGATAGATAAACCCTTAGGCAGACTAACTAGAGAGCACAGGGACAGCATCCTAATTAACAAAATCAAAAATGAAATATGAGACATAACAACAGATCCTGATGAAATCCCAAACATCTTCAGATTCTACTACAAAAGGCTATACCCACCAAATTGGAAAACCTGGATGAAATGGACAAGTTCCTAGACAGATATCAGGTACCAAAGTTAAATCAGGATCAGATTCACGATCTTAACAGTCCCATTTTCCTAAGGAAATCGAGGCAGTCATTAAAAGTCTCCCAACCCAAAAAGGCCAGGACCAGATGGCTTTAGTGCAGAGTTCTATCAGACCTTCAAAGAAGACCTAATTCCAACTCTCCTCAAACTATTCCACAAAATAGAAACAGAAGGTTCTCTATCCAATTCATTCTATGAAGCCACAATAACTCTGATACCTAAACCACACAAAGAGACAATAAAAAAAGAGAACTTCAGACCAACTTCGCATAGGAATATCAATGCAAAAATAATAAATCCTCGCAAATGGAATACAATAACACATTAAAACAATCATCCATCCTGACCAAGTAAGTTTCATCCCAGGGATGCAGGGGTGGTTTAATATATGGAAATCCATCAACACAATCTACTATATGAACAAACTCAAAGACAAACCCATATAATCATCTTGTTAGATGCTGAGAAAGTATTTGACAAAATCAAACACCCCTTCATGATAAAAGTCATGGAAAGATCAGGAATTCAAGGCCCATATCTAAACATAATAAAAGCAATCTACAGCAAAACAGTAGCCAACATCAAAGTAAATGTAGAGAAGCTAGAAGCAATCCCACTAAAATCAGGGACTAGACAAGGCTGCCCACTTTCCCTGTACCTATTCAATATAGTACTAGAAGTCCTAGCCAGAGCAATTAGACAATGAAAGGAGATCAAGGGGATACAAATTGGAAAGGAAGAAGTCAAAATATCACTATTTGCAGATGATATGATAGTATATATAAGCGACCCTAAAAAATCCACCAGAGAACTCCTAAACCTGATAAACAGCTTTAGTGCAGTAGATGGATAAAAAATTAACTCAAACAAATCAGTGGCCTTTCTCTACACAAAGGATAAACAGGATGAAAAAGAAGTTAGGGAAACAACACCCTTCACAATAGTCACAAAAAATATAAACTACCTTGGTGTGACTCTAACTAAGGAAGTGAAAGATCTGTATGACAAGAATTTCAAGTCTATGAAGAAAGAAATTGAAGAAGGTCTCAGAAGATGGAAAGATCTCCCATGCTCATGGATAGGCAGGATTAATATAGTAAAAATGGGCTATCCTGCCGAAAGCAATCTAGAGATTCAATGCAATCCCCATCCAAATTCCAACTCAATTCTTTACTGAATTAGAAAGGGCAATTTGCAAATTCATCTGGAATGACAAAAAACCTGGGATAGCAAAAACTCTACTCAACAATAAAAGAACCTCTGGGGGAAACACCATGCCTGACCTTAAGCTGTACTACAGAGCCATTGTGATACAGAAACAGACAGGTAGATCAATGAAATAGAAATGAAGACCCAGAAATGAACCCACACACCTACCATTACTTGATCTTTGACAAGGGAGCTAAAACCATCCAGTGGATAAAAGACAGCATTTTCAACAAATGGTGCTGATACAACTGACGGTTATCATGTAGAAGAATGCAAATAGAAATTTCTTATCTCCTTGTACAAAGCTCAAGTCTAAGTGGATAAAAGAACTCCACATAAAACCAGAGACACTAAAATTTATAGAGGACAAAGTGGGGAAAAGCCACGAAGATATGGGCACAGGGGAAAAATTCTAAACAGAACAGCATTGGCCTGTGCTTTAAGATCAAGAATCAACAAATGGGACCTCATAAAATTGCAAAGCTTCCGTAGGGCAAAAGATACTGTCAATAAGACAAAAAGGCCATCAACAGATTGGGAAAGGATTTTTACCAATCCTAAATCTGATAGGGGACTAATATCCAATATATACAAAGAACTCAAGAAGCTGGACTCCAGAAATTCAAATAAGCCCATTAAAAATGGGGTACAGAGATAAACAAAAAATTCTCAACTAAGGATTACCAAAAGGCTGAAAAGCACTTGAAAAAAAGTTCAACATCCTTAATCATCAGGATAATGCAAATCAAAATAACCCTGAGATTCCACCTTACACCAGTCAGAATGGCTAGGATAAAAAATTCAGGTGGCAGAAGATGCTGGCGAGGATGTAGAGCAAGAGGAACACTCCTCCATTGTTGGTGGGATTGCAAGCTTGAACAACCACTCTGGAAATCAGTCTGGCAGTTCCTCAGAAAACTGGACATAGTACTACCAGTAGATCCAGGAATACCTCTCCTGGCATATACCCAGAAGATGTTCCAACTGGAAATAAGGACACATGCTCAACTATGTTCATAGCAACCTTATTTATAATAGCCAGAAGCTGGAAAGAACTCAGACAAGGAATGGATACAGAAAATGTGGTACATTTACACAAGGGAGTATGACTCAGCTATTAAAAACAATGAATTTATGAAACTCTTGGGCAAATGGATGTATCATGCTGAGTGACGTAACCCAACCACAAAAGAAGTCACTTGATATGCACTCATTGATAAGTGGATTTTAGCTCAGAAACCTAGGATAGCCAAGATATATTTTCCAAAACACAAGAAAATCAAGAAGAAAGACCAACGCATGAATACTTCATTCCTCCCTTGAATAGGGAATAAAATACCCATGGAAGGAGTTGTAGAGACAAAGTTTGGAGCTATGACGAAAGCATGGACCATCCAGAGATTGCCCTACCCAGGAGTGCATCCCATAATCAACCGGCAAATGCAGACACTATTGCATATGCCAGCAAGTTTTTGCTGAAAGGTCCCTGATATAGCTGTCTCTTGTGAGGCTATGCCAGTACCTGGCAAATACAGAAGTGGATGCTCACAGTCATCTATAGGATGGAACACAGGGTCCCCAATGGAGGAGCTAGAGAAAGTACCCAAGGAGCTGAAGCGGTCTGCAACTGTATAGGTGGAACAACAATATGATCTAATCAGTACCCCCAGAGCTCGTGTCTCTAGCTGCTTATGTAGCAGAAGATGGACTAGTTGGCCATCATTGGGAAGAGAGGCCCCTTGTTCTAGCAAACTTTATATGCCCCAGTACAGGGGAGCACCAGGGCCAAGAAGTGGGAGTTGTGGGTGTAGGGGAGGAGGGCCGGGGGGAGGATATAGGGGACTTTTGGGATAGCATTTGAAATGTAAATGAAGAAAATAACTAATAAAAGAAAAGAATAAGCCTCGATTTACCCAAGCTTCAGCCCTCGGGACTGTTCTTGACACGAGGTTACAATTCTACAGCATCAATTTGTTGGTTCAAACCTATAACTGGCTGTGACCTCAAGACCTCCCATCTAAAGTGTTTCAATTGTTAATAAACTGACTAACATTCTCTTCCCATCTTATGTCTACAAGTCCAGAAATCCCTGGTTGCGGGGGTTCTTGAGCAGAGATAATACCCTTACTTTAGAAACCTCATTCCTTCTACAAGCCCCAATTGATGTGTGTTATCTTCAGACTGACACCCCCAGTAAGAACTAAGTTGTGGTTTGGAAAAGTCACTTTCCTGCCCTATGACTTTGATTTCTGTGGCTTTTTTTTTTTTATCCTAGATCCTGGTGTTTCTCCTGCACTTCACAGTTCACAGAGCTGTGATGCAGTCCACAGGACAGACTCTCTTCTCACCTGCCTGCCTAGACTAGAAGCTTCTTCCCTGTGACTATCCTGGCAGGGATGAAAGGGGAAGACAGTCTTGACCAGTGGGTTTCAACCTTCTTTAGTGCTGTGACCTTTCTTCAATGCACTTCCCATTATTGTGGGAACCCCCACCAAAAAGTTATCTCATGGTTAGTTTTTAATAGCAATTTGCCATGGTTATGAATTGTAGTATAAATAGCAGATATGCAGGATATTTAATGTGGTACAACAAAGGAATCCTGTCACACAGGTTGAGAAACACTAATTTAGTAGATGCACTGAAGAAAATGGTGCAATTGATATAACTCTTTTTAAACTCATTAAAATTTTAGTATCTGATTCTAAATTCTCTTCACCAGAAGGGATTTGTGTCTGCACTGGGCTTTTGGTCACATTCTCCCATATGGCCCTCAGGCAACAATGTTCACCCAGGAGATAAGGAACCATTGCTTCCTTTTGGCATTTCTGCCCTGATAACCGGGGATATTATGAAAACTTTGTTCTAGGCCCCTGCCCACCAAATGATCTGTCAACTCAAAACTGCTGTTCTGAAGACTTACTTTTTTTTTTAGGCAGTTTCTTTATTTACACTTCAAATGTTATCCCATTTCCTAGTCCCCCACCTCAAAGCCCCTATCCTCTCCCCCTACATCTGCTTCCCAACATACCCACTCCCAATTCCTGACCCAGGCATGCCCCTATACTGGGGAATAGAACCTTTACAGGACCAAGGGCCTCTCCACCTACTGATGACCAACTAAGCCATCCTCTGATACATATGCAGCTAGAGCCACGAGTCCCTCAGTGTGTTTTCTTTGATTGGTGGTTTAGTGACAGAGGACTCTGGGGATACTGGTTAGTTTATATTGTTGTTCCTCCTAGGGGACTGCAAACCCCTTCAACTCCTTGGGTCCTTTCTCTAGATCCTTCATTGGAGACACTGTGCTCCGTCTAATGGATGACTGTGAGCATCTACTTCTGTATTAGTCAGGCACTGGCAGAGCCTCGCAGGAGACAGCTCCTATCAGCAAGCCCTTGTTGGCATCTGCAATAGTGTATGGGTTTGGTGGTTGTTTATGGGATGGATTCCCAGATGGGGTAGTTTCAGGATGGTCATTCCTTCAGTCTCAGCTCTGAACTTTGTCTCTGTAACTCCTTCCATGTTAATTTTGTTCTCCCTTATAAGATGAAGTATTCACACTTTTGTCTTCCTTCTTCTTGAATTTCATGTGTTTTGCAAATTGTGCCTTGGGTATTTTGCCTGCCTCTGCCTCCCAAGTGCTGAGATTAAAGGTGTGTAATTTCCATCCTTGTGTTGATGTTTTCCCATTATTATCCTCTGAAGGGCTGAATTCGACCTCTGAAGGTCGAAAGGTATTGTGTGAATATAGTTTTAGCATGGAATACTTTGGTTTCTCCATCTATGGTAATTGAGAGTTTTGCTGGGTGTAGTAGCCTGGGCTGGCATTTGTGTTTTCTTAGTGTCTGCATAACATCTTTCCAGGATTGTCTGGCTTTCATAGTCTCTGGTGAGAAGTCTGATGTAATTCTAATAGGTCTGCCTTTATATGGTACTTGACCTTTTTCCCTTAGTGATTTTAATATTCTTTCTTTGTTTTGTGCATTTGGTGTTTTGATTACCATGTGACAGGAGGAATTTCTTTTCTGGTCCAAAACTATTTGGAGTTCTGTAGGCTTCTTGTATGTTCATGGACATCTCTTTCTTTAGGTTGGGGAAGTTTTCTTCAACAATTTTGTTGATGATATTTACTGGCCCTTTAAGTTGGAAATCTTCCTTCTCGTCTATACTTATTATTCTTAGGATTGATCGTGTCGTTGTGTCCTAGATTTCCTGGATGTTTTAGGTTAGCATCTTTTTTGATTTCTCATTTTCTTTGATTATTGTGTCAATGTTTTCTATGTATCTTCTGTACTTGAGATTCTCTCTTCTATATTTTGTATTCTGTTTGTTATGCTTACATCTATGGCTCCTGACTTCTTTTCTAAGCTTTCTATCTCCAGAGTTGTCTCCTTATGTGATTTCTTTATTTTTTCTATTTCCATTTTTAGATCCTGGATGGTTTTGTTTAATTCTTTTACCTGTTTGGATGTTGTACCCCTGTATTTCTTTTTTTTTTTTTAAGATTTATTTTATGTATATGAATACACTGTAGCTGTCTTCAGACATACCAGAACAGGGCATCAGATTCCATTACAGATGGTTGCGAGCCACCATGTGGTTGCTGGGAATTGAACTCAGAACCTCTGGAAGAGCAATCAGTGCTCTTAACCACTGAGCCATCTCTCCAGCCCTCTCCTATATTTATTTAAGGGAGCTATTTATGTCCCTCTTATATTCCTCCATTATCATCGTGAGAAGTGGTTTTAGATCCATATATTGCCTTTCAGGTGTGATGGTGTATCCAGAACTTGCTATGGTGGAAGAGTTGGGTTCTGATGATGCCAAGTAACCTTGTTTTCTGTTGCTTCTATTCTTATGCTTCCCTCTTACCATTTGATTATTTCAAGTGCTCCCAGCCCTCTATATATCTGATTGGAGCCTCTCTTTCCTCTAATCCCAGTTGAGTCAGAACTTCTCAGAGTTCTTTGTGATCCTGTGATTCTGGGATCGTGTGATGCTGAGACTCTGGATGTGTCAGACTTCTTGGCAGTCAAGCTTCCTCTGAGCCCCTGAGATCCTGATGTGACCAAGCTCCTGGGATCCTGGGATCCTGGGATCCTGGGATCCTGGGATCCTGGGATCCTGGGATCCTGGGATCCTGGGATCCTGGGATCCTGGGTGTTAGAGTCCCTGGAAGTTGTTCCTCCTCTGGGGACTGTGGGGCTGTCTGCTGAGTTCAAAACCAATGTAGACCACAGATGACCTGAAGGAACCTGAGACACTGGTCAGTGGGGTTCCTTTGTCTGTGCTCCAGCTGGGCCCAGGCACTCCCGATTCTCTTTGAACAGATGTTGTGCCCTACTCACCAGTGATCCTAAGATTCTGGGTATGCTAGGGTACCTGGGATGGGGGTAGAGAGTCCTCTGGGGACTGTAAAACTGCCCACTGAGTTCGGGCTCAAGCTTCTGATGACTTACTTGATAATTGACTTACTGGGGAAGAGTGACCACATCTGGATTTATAGGTCTATCGAGCCTCAGGCTCTGAACATTAGTAGCTGCAAAAACAAATGCTGTCATCAGAACCCTCACAAGAAACAACTTAAGAGAATAAGGAGTTTTCTTCACCTACTGTTCTTGGGATGCTGAAGCATGGTATTCTGGGAAAGGACTTCTGGAAAGAGGAGAGACCTGGTCACAGTGTTTTCTAATGGGGAGCCTAGAGAATGTGGTGCTCAGCTTGATTTCTCTCTTTATTTCAGTTCTGGCCTCTTATCCATTAGATGGTGCCACTCCCATTTAAGTTGGTTCACCTTTCTACTCAGTCACAGGTTTTAGGAAACATTCTCAGGTGGATTTCCATAGTGATTCTAAATTGCATCAACATGCTTAGCCATCACTTCGAACCTAAACACCAAAATTAGGTAAGTATGTATTTTGATTGGCATTGGGATGAGGTATAATGTTTTGGCAAAAGAGATTGTCTCTCAACTAGACAGGCTCTAATCACCTAAGAAAGAGGTCTTTGTGAATTCAGGAGAGTTAGTTTCTGAATTGAGTTAAAGTTTGAAGGTGTGGTAGTTTGAATGTTTGTTACTAGAAAGTACAACTTGTTGTCACCTGTGAGGATTCCTTTTGCTGACTTGCTAGGGCTCAAAGAGAGCAAATCTTTGGAAGAATTTAATGCCTTTAGCCACAGTCTTGTACCTTTTTGCCAACTTCAGTGTAAACTTCTAGTGTTCTACTCTGGGTGATAAGAGCCATTTATGGGGCTGGGGCTGGTGGAGCATACCTTCAATACCAGCATCATAAGGCAGAGAGGTTAAAAGAGCTCTGAGAATTGTAGGCTAACCTTGTCTGCAGAGTTCAAGCACAGCCAAAGCTACACAGAGAAACTGTCCAAAACCAAAAACAATCAAACAACAACATAAAAAAGCATTTATATAATGGTTAACATTGTCACCTTGGTGAACTTTAGACACATCAAGGAAACATACCTGATGGCATTGTGAAAAGAGGCTTTGGGAAGATGCTCTAATCTGAATGTGGAGGTGCTGTTTCATAGGCTGAGGTAATCACCCCCTATGCTGGTGTCATAAAAAAAAAAAGAAAGGGAGTGCAAACTGACTATGACCCTTGCCTTCTCTCTGCTCCTGATGGTGCACACATCCTGACCACTTGCCTCTCACTCTTGACACCATGTCCTCCTTTCCATGAGGGACAGTATTCCCTTGATCTTTGAGACAACGAAGATCCTTTTCCAGGTAAAATGCTTCTTTTGGGAATTTCTTCACAGCAAGTGTCACTGGTCTTACTAGGAATCAGGCAGAGGTATTGGGTTTCTTAACAGATGTTAAAGGAAAGCTACTTTCTATTTGGCATAGAATATGAGAGTTGAGTTATACACCTGACCCTGAGAGAACCTCTCATTTTAATCTGCACCAAAGATTAGAACATCACATATATTATCCCTTTATCTTATGAGTTAATCCCACAAAGGAGACCATCCCACAGGAGGGCTGGTTCACCTGAAGACATTCCAAGGACATGGGAGGAATGATCAACACCATAATGAGCTGCTATTCTTACACTTTCCTACTACCAGTTGGTCAGTCATCTTCACTGCCAAACTAGCCTGTTGCCTTGGATCTAGTTCAAAGTTGTGAATGCAGTATTTCTCCCTCCAATTCCTGTGTAAATTTTAAACATTCCTGCTGAGATATTCTGGACTTTTTGCCCCTTTCTTCTGTAGACAGCCTTTTTTCTATTGTGTTTGCAGATCTCCACAGCTGCCACTAACTCTAAAGACATGACTCTCCCTCATTATCTCCTTTTTAAAAAAATTATTAGAAATTTTCATCATTTACATTTCAATTACTATCCCAAAATTCCCCTATACCCTCCTCCAACCCTGCTCCCCTACCCACTCACTCCCATTTCTTGGCCCTGGCATTCCCCTGTACTGGGGCATATAAAGTTTAGAAGACCAAGGGGCCTCTCTTCCCAATGATGGCCAACTAGGCCATCTTCTGCTACATATGCAGTTAGAGACACAAGCTCTGAGGGTACTGGTTAGTTCATATTGTTGTTCCACCTATAGGGTTGAAGACCCCTTCATCTCCTTGGGTACTTTCTCTAGTTCCTTCATTAGGGGCCCTGTGTTCCATCCTATAGATGACTGTGAGCATCCACTTCTGTATTTGCCAGGCACTGGCAAAGCCTCACAAGAGACAATTATATCAGGGTCCTTCCAGCAAAATCTTGCTAGCATATGCAATAGTGTCTGCATTTGGTGGAGAACCATGGGATGGACTCCCAGGTGAGGCAGTCTCTGGATGGTCCATCCTTTCATATTAGCTCCAAACATTGTCTCTGTAACTCCTTTCATGGGTATTTTGTTCCCTATTCTAGGGAGGAATGAAGTATCCAGGCATTGGTCTTCCTTCTTGATTTTCTTGTGTTTTGAAAATTGTATCTTGTTTATTCCAGGTTTCTGGGCTAATATCAGTGAGTGCATATCAAGGGACTTCTTTTGAGATTGGGTTACCTCACTCAGGGTGATATCCTCCAAATACCTCCATTTGCCCAAGAGTTTCATAAATTCATTGTTTTTAATAGCTGAGTAGTACTCCATTGTGTAAATGTACCACAGTTTCTGTATCCATTCCTCTGTTGAGGGACATCTGGGTTCTTTCCAGCTTCTGGCTATTATAAATAAGGCTGCTATGAACATACTGGAGCATGTGTCCTTATTACCAGTTGGAACATCTTCTGGGTATATGTCCAGGAGAGATATTGCTGGATGTACTCGTAGTACTATGTCCAATTTTCTGAGGAAGTGCCAGACTGATTTCCATCTTATCTGGTACCTTCTTGGATTTACAGCTGGCCTCTCTTCCTCTCAGACTCTAATAAGATGATATAGACACTTCCTTCTGAATTTCCTTTTCAATTCTTCTTAATGTCCTTCATCTCAGTAAGAAGGGCCAGGATGGATTCCCAGGAAGATGCTGAGTCTTCAGAGGCTGACTGGCTGACTGGCATGCACTGACATGGGGGGAGATGGAATGCCTCAGGAAGGAAACTAGACACAGTAGACTTGGGGAAATATTTGTGTATTAAATAGCCATGTCTTATGCTCCCAACATTTCCCACTCAACATCCTGTCACTAACAAATAAAACAGGAACTAATACCCTAATAGATTTTTAAGAATCTTATAGTATATTAAATTAAAAACCCCAGTTCCACCAATCAAAAACTTTAGAATGTTCTCAGATGACATTTCAGGCTGATATGAGAGATTTTTCAGCTTTTTAAAACCTACACACTAACATTTCCATCAATGTAAATATTTTTTTAATTTATTTTTAATTAGGTACTTTCTTCATTTACATTTCAAATGCTATCCCAAAAGTGTCCCGGACCTTCCCCCTCCCCCCACTCCCCTACCCACCCACTCCTACTTCTTGTCCCTGGCCTTCCCCATACTGACACATATAAAGTTTGCAAGACCAAGGGGGCTTTATTCCCAATGATGACTGACTAGGTATCTTCTGATACATATACAGCTAGAGATATGAGCTCCGGGGTACTGATTAGTTCATATTGTTGTTCCACCTATAGGGTTGCAGACCCCTTTAGCTCCTTGGGTACTTTCTCTAGCTCCTCCATTGGGGGCCCTGTGTTCCATCCAATAGCTGACTGTGAGCATCCACTTCTGTGTTTTCCAGGCCCAGCATAGCCTCACAAGAGACAGCTATATCAGGGTCCCTTCAGCACTCCACTATGTTCATAGCAGCCTTATTTATAATAGCCAGAAGCTGGAAAGAACCCAGATGCTAGTTTGTCTTGTTTTCTTTTGTTTTGTTTTTGTTGTTGTTATTTGGTTTGCTTAGTTTGGGGGGGGGTTGTTTGTTGTTATTGTTTCTTATCAACAAGAGGAACCCCACTTCTCCCCTGGATTGATGTGTTAATCTTACTCTTTGTTCATGACACAAAGAACCTGAGCATTGCATTGTGAGACATCATAGGATCACTTCCAGTAACAATACACATACACACATGAACTTACGGGTGTGTGTATAGATGCCTAATATATATAACTACAACCTGCTGAGTCTTATTTCCTCTTTCCTGTGTATGTGTTTTCAAGTCCAACCACCGGGAACTGCACAGCAATTAGGAGGCTCAGGTTTTTGTAATAATTCCCCCTCACTCAGCAGCCCTTAGTTAACTGCAATTTTTTAACTAGAGGTGAGACTCTCTGAGATTTACCCCTTCCCAGCAAATCAAATTGTAGCTTGTGGGTGGATCTGGGGTGGCAAAGAGGAGGAGTGAGGAGGAAAGTGGCTTTTTGCTCCAGAGGAGTCAGGAAAACTTTCAGAGTTCTAGAACATAAAACTTCAGCTTGTCCTTGCTTGCAATAGGAACACTGTCACCTCAGGTAAGTTAAACCCCTGCATTCTGCAGCCCACCCTGTCACTCCATGCTGAGGACATTAGGTGGCACAAGGCACTGTAATTTCTGACTCCAGATTTGCAGATTAGAGATTGGTTTCAAACCCAAATTCACGTTTAGCTTTAACTGAAAGAATGTTTTCTTGGATAATTTGTAAGACTTTTAATTTTTGAGACAGCATTTTGCTATGTTGCCCAGATTGGCCTGGACCTGACCATGTAGCTAAGAGTGGTTGGAATCTGCAATCCTCCTGCCCCTGTCTCCTGAATGCTTGAGTCATTGGCATGTGTCACCAAATGCAGCCTCAGCTCCCCCGTGCTCTCATTACAGGGTGTTACTCAAGAACCTTCTGTTTCATTTCAGTGTTTCTGGTTAGTTTGATTGCTTGGTTAGTTTTTGCTAAGCTAAACGTGGTCTCCTATAGTCCAGGCTACCCCAGAAGTATATATGTATCTTAGATGAGATTGAACGGCAGAGACCTTCTGCCTCTACCTCCTAAGTGGTGGGACATAAGTCCAAGCACTGTGTCCTCTTAACAGAGTGTGGTGATGAAGAGTGCTCAAAGCATGCTAGACAAATCTTCCTGAAACTCACTACATGTCTAATATCTACATTTAACCTTTTATTTCATTTACTTTTTGTCAGCATTCAGAAAACATAGACTCATTAAAGAAAAGTGAAATTCTCATGGATTAGAGAAATGTATAGAAAAATACATTAAATAACTTGAAGAGGGATTTTCCTCTGTTGCTAATAAGAGAAAACTCTGTTGGGTTGGAATTTGGATGCAATTGTGTATAAGTGTGAGTATAAGTGTGTGTGTGGGGGGGAGAGGGAGAGAGAGAGAGAGAGAGAGAGAGAGAGAGAGAGAGAGAGAGAGAGAGAGAGAGAGAGAGAGAGAGAGAGAGTGTGTGTTTTGTGACAACCTGAAAGTGGCTAGAGTCATCTGAGAGGAGGGAATATGCTTCCATAAGACTTCGCTATAGGCAAGCCTGTGGAGCATTTTCTTAATTAGTGATTAATGGAGAAGGGCACAGCCCATTTGTGGGTAGTTCCACCCCTGGGCTCGTGGACGTGGTTCATCACATCAAACAATCCCAAAGACATAACCTGGTACTGGCATAGTCGTCTGTTGTTTTGACACACCTGATCCTGTTTTAGGGAGGATTGTGGAAGGACTTTGGAAATTTGGACTAGAAAATCCATTGAGTGAGGAGATCTCAGTAAGATGTTCTGTAGGATGTTGGAAGGTACCAGCATTGAGAGCAGTTCATATGATGGAGGCATGGATTGTGAGGCTTCAGAGGGAAGCCAAGACGCTACTGAATCATTTGAGTTAAGACTTCATAGTTCAGGTTTTAGCTTAAGAATCAGCTCTTGATTAATAAGTCACCAGAACAAGTAAAGTGAAACCTTTGATTTCCTGAAATATCAACAGGTCACCTGGGGCTGAAGAATCAGCTGAGATAACAGACCAGCATTATTGAGGTAAGGTCATCTGGAAAGTGTTCTCACAGAATCGAAAGAAGCTTTATTCCAAGGTTGACAGCTGAACACGGTAGTGAAAGAATCACCCTGGTGGTGCTGGTTTTGATGTTACTAAGGGGAGAACAGGTGAGGCTTGGCACTTGAGAGCAGTGTTGGAGTCTTGGAGTCTGGAGTTTTGGAGTCTAGGAAAGGCTATGGGTGAAAGTGCTACCCAGTTGAGAGACCCCAGCATTTGGAGATGCAGTACCTAGGCATGAGTACCAAGAACAGCAGGTATGGAGTGGAGTCAGCCTGAGTCTAGGAGACAAGCTCTGTTTGCTATACAGGGCAGTGTGGAGAAGTGACCCAAGCCCTTTGAAGGAACCCAGAAGAGACGGGTAGTACCCAGACATTGGACATTGAGTACATTATACTCTTGACATTGAGGTGGGGTCTAATCTGTTTGTGACTGTGCCCTGGTTATCTCTTTTTTAAAAAATATTTTTATTACATATTTTCCTCAATTGCATTTCCAATGCTATCCCAAAAGTCCCCCATACCCTGCCCCCCACTCCCCTAATCACCCTTTCCCACTTTTTGGCACTGGTGTTCCCCTGTACTGGAGAATATAAAATTTGCATTCCAATGGGCCTCTCTTTTCAGTGATGGCCAACTAGGCCATCTTTTGATACATATGCAGCTAGAGTCAAGAGCTCTGGGGTACTGGTTAGTTCATAATGTTGTTGCATCTACAGGGTTGCAGATCTCTTTAGCTCCTTCGATAATTTCTCTAGCTCTTCCATTGGGGGCCCTGTAATCCATCCAATAGCTGACTGTGAGCATCCACTTATGTGTTTGCTAGGCACCGGCCTAGTCTCACAAGAGACAGCTATATCAGGGTCCTTTCAGCAAACTCTTGCTAGTGTATGCAATGGTGTCATCGTTTGGAGGTTGATTATGGGATGGATCCCTGGATATGGCAGTCTCTAGATGGTTCATCCTTTTGTCTCAGCTCCAAACTTTGTCTCTGTAACGCCTTCCATGGGTGATTGTTCCCAATTCTAAGAAGGGGCAAAGTGTCCACACTTTGGTCTTCGTTGAATCAATCCACTCCTATCTCCTTGTACTAAGGTCAAATCTAAGTGGATCAAGGAACTCCACATAAAACCAGAGACACTGAAACTTATAGAGGAGAAAGTGGGGAAAAGCCTCGAAGATAAGGGCACAGGGGAAAAATTCCTGAATAGAGCAGCAATGGCTTGTGCTATAAGATCGAGAATTGACAAATGGGACCTCATGAAACTGCAAAGCTTCTGCAATGCAAAAGACACCGTCAAAAGACAAAATGGCCACAAACAGATTGGGAAAGGATCTTTACCTATCCTAAATCAGATAGGGGACTAATATCCAATATATATATAAAGAACTCAAGAAGGTGGACTCCAGAAAATCAAATAACCCCATTAAAAAATGGGGCTCAGAGCTAAACAAAGAATTCTCACCTGAGGAATACCGAATCGCTGAGAAGCACCTGAAAAAATGTTCAGCATCCTTAATCATTAGGGAAATGCAAATCAAAACAACCATGAGATTACATCTCAAACCAGTCAGAATGGCTAAGATCAAAAATTCAGGTGACAGCAGATGCTGGCGAGGATATGGAGAAAGAGGAATACTCCTGCATTGTTGGTGGGATTGCAAGCTTGTACAACCACTCTGGAAATCAGTCTGGCGGTTCCTCAGAAAATTGGACATAGTACTACAGGAGGATCCCGCAATACCTCTTCTGTGCATATATCCAGAAGATGTTCCAACTGGTAAGAAGGACACATGTTCCACTATGTTCATAGCAGCCTTCTTTATAATAGCCAGAAGCTGGAAAAAACCCAGATGCCCCTCAACAGAGGAATGGATACCAAAAAAATGTGGTACATTTACACAGTGGAGTACTACTCAGCTATTAAAAGGAATGAATTTATGAAATTCCTAGGCAAATGGTTGGACCTGGAGGGCATCATACTGAGTGAGGTAACCCAATCACAAAAGAACTCAAATGATATGTACTCACTAATAAGTGGATATTAGCCCAGAAACTTAGTATATCTGAGATATAAGGTTCTCTCCTTTTGCAGTAAGAATTTAATTGACATTTGATTTTCACAGGAGCCTAAACTTGAGTGACTTTGAACTTTGAAAGGAGATTTTGTATTGTAAAATGGAATGGATATTTTGTTTAGAATATTCTTCTGTAATATATAACACATCTAAAGCACAGTTTCCTCTTCCTCTACTCAGCTCAACTCCCTATCAACATATACCTCCCTCCCTAGAACCAATCCCCCTTTGTTTTCTCTTTAGGAAAAAAGCAGGTTTCCAAGGGATGAAAGCCAGAGACAACAAAACAAGGCAAGACAAAGGCCCCCATATCAAGTCTGTACAAGGGAACCCAATAGGAGGAAAGAGAGACTGGATGATTTCCATTAATATATTAATTTATTTATTTCACATCCAGAATGCAGCTTCCCCTCCATGTCTACAGAGTCCCTCCCTCTTACCTCCCTTCCCTCCACTCCCTTTCATTTGTCCCCAGAGAAGTGGAGGCCTCCTGTGGATTTGCCTTGGTATATCAAGTTGCAGTGGACTAGTTGCATCCTTTTCTATTGAAGCAAGAAAAGGCAGCCAAGTTAGGGGAAAGGGATCCAAAGGCAGTTAGCCCTGGTCCTGCTAGTAGGGATCCCATGGAAAGAACAAGGTGTGTATCTGTTACATCTGTGTAGGGAGCCTATTTCTATGCTATGGATGCACTCTGGTTGGTAATTCAGTCTCAGGGAGCCCCTATGGGGCAAGGTTGTTTGAATCTGTAGGTTTTCTTGTATCCTTGGCTTTTCTGATTCTTCAATCTTACCCCCCTTCCACAGATTCTTCAAGCTCTGCCTAATGATTTGCAGTGGGTCTCTGCATCTGTTTCCATGAGTTGCTGGATGAAGTCTCTCAGATGGCATGTATGCTAGGCTCCTATCTGTCAATATCCACAATATTGTTAATATAACATCAGGGGTGGTGTTTCTCTCATGGCATGGTCTCTCATTGGGCCAGTCATTCGTTAGGCATTCCCTTAATTTCTGTTCCTTCTTTATCCATGCATATTTATAAGCAGGAAAATTTGTGCATCAAAAGTTTGTGGGTGAGTTGTTGGCTCCATCAGAAGACTTGCCTAATTACAAGAGGTGACTGGTTCATATTCCATAGGTCTTATTGCAAGAAGTCATAGCTAGGGTCACTCTCATAGATTCCAGGGAGTTTCCATTGTCCTAGTTATCTAGCTCATCTCAGAGATTCTCGGAAGACACAGATTCCACTTCTCTCTCACTTCTTCTTCACCACATGTGACGACTCTGGTTACTGTCCAGAATTTCTCTTACACATAGTTCTCTCCATACATCTACTTCTGAAGTGTACTTTATTTATGTTCTTAGTAAGATTCAAATATACTCTGCCAGACCTTCCTTCTTGGTTTCTTTGGGTCTCTGGATAACAAGGTTATCCTGTACTTTATGGTTAATATTCACTCATGAGTACATGTCACATTTGTCTTTCTGAGACTGGGTTTAGCCTGCAAATTTAATGATGTCATTGTTTTGAACAGCTGAGTTGTATTCTGTTGTGTAAATGTACATATATTCATTTTCCATTCTTCAGTTGAGGGACATTTGGGTTGTTTCAAGTTTCTGGCTATTTCCATTAAAACTGTGAACATAGTTAAAACACTATTCTTGAGGTATGATGGAGCATCTTTTGAGTATATGACCAGGAGTGGTATAATCATTTCTGAGAGAATTATTTCCAATTATTTGAGAAAGCACTGAATTTATTTTCAGACTATTTCAAAGCTATAACCCACTTTCAGACTGGTTGTACAAGTTTGCACTCTTACCAGCAAAGGAAGAGAGTGTTCCCCATGTTTCACACCCTAGCTAGCATGAACTGTTGCCCTTCTAAAGGGTGTAAAATGAAATCCCAGAGTTATTTTGATTTGGATTTCCCTGATGACTAAGGATGTTGAACATTTCTGTAAGTGCTTCTACGTCATTAAATATTCCTCTGTTGAAAATTCTATTTAGCTATGTACCCCATTTTAAAAATTTGGGCTATTTGGTTTGTTAGTGTCTACTTTTTTAGTTCTTTAGGTATTTTGGATATCAGACCTCTTTCAGATGTAAGGTTGGTGGAGATCTTTGCCCAATCTCTAGGCTACCATTTTGTCCTTTTGACTACTGTCCTTGACAAAATCTCCTTTCCCATACAGGAGATTTTTTAGTTTTATGAGGTCCCATTTATTACATTTTGATGTTAGTGACTGAGATGTAGGACCTTTCAGGAAGATGTCTCCTGTACTAATGGATTCAAAGCTATTACCCACTTTTAAATTATATTTAATGTATCTAGGTTTAGGTTGAGTTTTTTGGTCCACTTGGACTGGAGTGTTCTGTAGGGTGATAGATATGGACCTATTTGAATTCTTCTACATGCAGACACCCAGTTAGACCAGCACCATTTGTTTTCTTTTTTATTGTATGGTTTTGCCTTAATTGTCATAAACCACTGTCAATAATTGTAGTGGTTTATTTCTGGGTCCTCAATTTGATTCAACCTCTGTCTTGAAACCAATGATTCAAGGTTTTTTTTTTTTAATATCTTTAATTATGTATTTCCTCAATTACATTTCCAATGCTATCCCAAAAGTCCCCCATACCCTCCGCAGAGCTGAGAATTTTACATCTTTATATAAAGGCTGATAGTGGAAGACTAGCTTTCAGGATGGTAGGATGAGGGTCTTTAATCCCACAATGATACACCTACTCCAATAAGGCCATACCTACTCCATCAGGGCCACACCTTCTAATAGTGCATATGCAACCCATCGCATTTTTATAGGACTAGATCATTTACGTGATCTTGATTTAATTTTGTAAGTTTTTGTCTGTCTAGAAAATCATCCATTTCATTTAGATTTTCCAATTTTGTGGAATACAGGATTTGAAGTAAGACATAATGATTCTTTAGATTTCCTAAGTATTAATTGTTACGTCTCCCTTTACAGTTCTGATTTTATTAACTTGAGTACTGTCTCTCTGCCTTTTAATTTGGCTAAAGGGTTGTCTATATTGTTGAATTTCGCAATGAACAAGCTCTTGGTTTCATTGATTCTTTGTATTCTCTTTGATTCTAATTGCTTGATTTCAGCCCTGAGTTTGATTATTTCCTGCTATCTACTCTTAGTTGTGTTTGATTCTTCTTTTAATAGAACTTCCAGATGTATTTTAAATTGACAGCATGAGAACTCTCCAATTTTTTTTAATTATATGTAAGTACACTGTAGCTGTCTTCAGACACTCCAGAAGAGGGCGCCAGATCTCATTGCGGATGGTTGTGAGCCACCATGTGGTTGCTGGGATTTGAACTCTGGACCTTCGGAAGAGTAGTCGGGTGCTGTTACCCACTGAGCCATCTCACCAGCCCCTCTCCAATTTTTTTTTATGAAGGCACTTAGTGGAACAAAATTTCCTCTTAGCACTGTTTAGTACTGCTTTCATTGGATCCCATAAGTGTGGGTATATCCTGCCTTCATATTCATTGAATTATAAAAAAATCTTTAATCTCAGTATTTCTTCCCTGACCCAGTGATAATTTAATGGGGTGTTGTTCAGTTTCCATGAGTTTGTAGGCTTTCCATGAGTTTGTAAGCTTTGTTATTTCTATCATTGTCCAGCTTTAATCCATTGTGGTCTGGATTCAAGGTGTTATTTCACCCTTATCTGTTGAAGCTTATTGACACCCTTATCTGTCAATTTATGATCAGTTTTGGAGTAGGAATTATGAGATGCTGAGAAGAAGATATATTCTTTTGCATTTGGATGAAATGTTCTTCAGGTCTGTTAGGTCTGTTTGATTCATAAGATCAATTACATTACTTTTGTTTAGTTTCTATGTGACTTGTCCATTGGTAAGAGTCGGGTGTTGAAGTCTCCATGAGCTTTGATGTGTGATTTAATCTTTAGTAATGTATGATTTATGAATGGGGATCCTTTTGCATGTGGACAAATGTTGAAAATTGAAACATCATCTTGGTAGATTTTTCCTTGAAGAGTATCAAATATTCTTCCTCATCTCTTTTGATTAATGTTGGTTAAAAGTCTTATTAGATATTACAAAACTATTCCAGCTTCTTTCTTGGGTTGGTTTGCTCAAAAATCTTTTTCCAGGGCTTTACTCTGAGGTTATATCTATCATTATTGCTGTCCTGTATTTCTTGTATTCCACAGAATAATGAATCCAGTTTATTCATCCACTAGGCTAAGCCCCACCTTTTAAAAAGTAAACTGAGTCCATTGATGTTGAGAGATATTAATCTCCAGTGAATATTAATTTCTGATATTTTGATGGTGGTGATTTTGAGTGTGTGTGTGTGTGTGTGTGTGTGTGTGTGTGTGTGTGTGTGTGTGTGTTGGTTTTTTGACATAGAATTATTTCTTGGGTGTAATTATCCTCCTCCACTTTCAGTTATTCTTTTAGTATCCTCTGTAGAGCTGGATTAGTAGACAATATTGTTTAAATTGGGTTTTGTCATCGCATATCTTTTCTTCTCTGTCCATGATGATTGAAAGTTTTGCTGGGTATAATAGTCTGGGATGGTACCTGTGATCTCTTAGAGACTGTAAGACATCTCCCCAGTCCATTGTGGCATTTAAATTCTCCTCTAAGCATTCTCCTGTACTTCTACTGGTCTACATTTTTATGTTACTTGGCCTTCATCCCTATCACCTTTTACTGTCCTTTTCTTTGTTCTATACGCTTAGTGATTGATTATTATGTGGCAGAAGGAGTTTGGGTTTTTTTGTTTTTTGTTTTTTGTTTATTTGTTTGTTTGTTTGCCAATCTACTACTTGTTCTGTAAGCTTCTTTTATGTTTATAGGCATCCTTTCCTTTAGGGGAAATAAATTTTCTTCTATAATTTTATTAAAGATATATTCTCGGCCTCTGAGTTGGGGCTTGAGGCCTATGAATATAGCCTGGTTGTGCCAGGCCTCCAAGAATGCAGGAGGAGCTAGCTGTGGACCAAGAAATAGACAGCAGAGGGTTCCGTGTCAGAAATCCCTAACACTGAGTTTTCTCAGAGGGGCCAGCAGGCAGGGAATTCTGATAGTGTTCAGTAATATTTTATACATCAAAGCCACTAGCAAAAACATCTTAAGCTAACTTATTAACAATCACCATTTCCAACTCTTTCTAAGGGTGGTTGACATTAATAAAAATCTACAGCTCTAAGTCCTTTCTGAGGGTGGTGATTAAACCATTAATCTGCTGTGAAGCCATGCTTGGAAAAGATCATTCACTATTATTGGAAGTGCCAATAATACTGCCCAGCAAGGGGCTGGAAGCTTACTTAGAGATTTCATAGAACTCATAGATTAGGAGGGGCATGAGAGCAAGAAGCAGAGCAAAACTCCATAAGAGCATGAAGTCACAGGACACATAGCCTTCAGGGCTCTGCCTCTCCAAGGCACACCCATTATGGTTTTGCCAAATGTGACATTCCATGAATTCTAAAGTTTTTTCTTCATCCTCTAATTCAGCTCTAACATTCATTGTTGTCCATATTTTATTTTCTTGTCATAGAATTTGACATTGATAAGTTAGGACAAGTAGGAGGACATTGATCTGAGTCTGTCGTCTCACATCCCAGAAAGTGCAGTGGCTGCAGAGTATCTAGTATGTTCTCTAAAAGCTTGAAGAAGCGTCATATGTAAAGGGAGTTGGACACAAATCATGTCCAGATGTCTTAGTTGACTGAGGCTCTGACTCTGGGAGAATTGATATAGGCATGCCCTATAAATCTGGTTACAAATGATAGAGACCCTTTACAATAATGAATCTAATTCAGCCAAGCTTTCCACAATGTCCAGCTTGGTTGCAGTTGGCAGTGTTAGTATTATTTTTGACCTCTGTAAAATGTTCATGTCAGTCTATGAACTCAGCAACTTGTATATCCTGAGAGGTTTGTAGTCCAAAGGTAATTTGGGGTAATAGTTGTCTGTTTAGTGACAACCCTGGCTAGGTAGAACACAGCAGTCAACTGAAATTGTTCATTGTTTGTGGAGAATCTCCTGGCATAGAGGCATCAGTCAGTTTGACCCAGTAGTTATTATTACCACAGAGACCTCAGATGTTACTATTAGGAGTGATAGAAAACTTAAACTTTTTTTTTAGATTTATTTATTTATAATGTGTACAGCATTCTGCCTGCATGTATCCTGCAGGGCAGAAGAGGGCACCAGATCTCATTTTAGATGGTTGTAAGCCACCATATGGTTGTGGGGAATTGAACACAGGACCTCTAGTAGAGCAGACAATGCTCTTAACCTCCAAGTCATCTCTGTAGCCCAAACTTAAACATTTTAAATGTCATTATCTTAGGGTTTCCATTGCTTTGAAGAGATAGCATGACCAAGGCAAGTCTTGCAAAGGTAAACAATTAGGGCTGGCTTACACTTTTAGAGGTTCAGTCCATTATCATGGCCAGAAACATGACAGCATGCAGACAGACATGCTGTTGGAGTACCCAAGAATTCTACATCTTGACCTGAAAGCAACCAGGAAGAGACTGTCTCCCCAGTAGCAAGGAGCAGGGTCTCAAAGCCGACTCCCAAAGTGATACCTTTCCACCAATAAATCCACACCTCCTAACAGTACCACTCCCTATGGCCAAGCATATCCAGGCCACAACTGTTAGGAGCAACCCTGTTTGAATGTTAACTACCTTCTTAGCCATAAGTGCTTACTTACAAATCTTGGCCTTAGTGGAAAAGTACTAGCTTAGTTGAGATTTCTGTGGGAAAAGTTGAGGCCTCTGTGGAAAAGCACTACCCCCACTTAAGAACAAATAGCTATAGATCTTGTGGACAGGTACCTAGCAACCTTCTCTGTTCTGTTCCTTCTGCTGAACTTTTTACCTAGCCAATATTCTGATTTTGGGAACAGGTATGTTCCCCCAGAAACAAAGTGAATCTGTGTAATCCCCCTCCCCATATCTGCTTCTATTGGGTATAAACCCTGCCTAGGAAAAATAAAATTTGTTAGCTTGAGCAATCAGACTTGCTGTCCATTCTTTGTGTTTCTTGTTCCCCATTCTATCCACAGATGGTTCCTCAGACCCTGTTCAACTGTCCCATGGGTCAGGACACACATCACACATATTTAGCAGATCTCTAGGGTTTGAGGACCACAATCTACTGAGTACATCTGAGGTATACAAATTGTTCCTTGTTACCTGCTTCAGACTGAAACTGGAAAACATGTATAAACAGTTAAGTGAAGATTATTTCTAGAGTTAGTATTAGTGATGACTACTAGTATTACTACAGAAAGCTTACATATACATAAACTTGCAAGTCTTTATTATTCAAGCTTTAAGCACAATAACTGAATTCCTTACCCTCTATGTTGTTTAAGCTATTTCTCAGACACACACACTGAGGAACTTACATTTATTCTTGCCTTGGCTCACTCTACTGTACCTATCTGTCCTTAAGCAGACTCTTGGCAAATCCTCATAATGCTTGACCTCATGGTGACCTTGCTCTTCTTTATCTGTCTGTGGCCCTCTTCTTCCTCCTGCTCTCCTTCCTTACCCCTCACTGATAAAGCAGAACACAGTCCAACTCTCCTATCCAACTCTCCCAAGTCATTAGCTGGTCAGCTTTTCATTAACCAACCAGGGATAATTGGGGAGCATTTTTACACCACAAAGATACAGGAGATGGTTAAATACTTATGAAAATGCCTGTGCCTAGACTGTACCCAGTTCTCAGGATACAGAAATCATCTGAGTACACAATGCACAAGATCCTCCTCCAACATCTCCCACCTTTAGTCCAAAAAAGGCTTTATCCATATAACAAACTATACAATAAGAACAATGATGAAAAAGTTATGAAAACTTATCAGGTAAGAATTAGTCATAATATCCAGTCCATTTGTATTATCCAACTTTGGAGAATGTACTGTACTATCTATCCTCTCTTGTTGAGTTCAGAGTCCTGTACTTAAGTCATTTTCCATCATAGCTTGCAGTTGTCAACCTGAAAAAATCTACTTAGACCTAAACTTATCTCTTTAAAGCATTTTTCTAAATCTAAAATATCTTCAGCTTAATTGTGAGATTAAAAGCATCTAGTGCTCCACCTCATTAGAGATTTGATAAGGAACATGACTAGTGTGCTTGCACAGTAAGCAACTTCTAAAATTATTGAAAAAACAGACAGCAGTCTACATGGAGAACTACCCAAATTTTCTTTATAAAATTGGACTATCCAAATTAAGTCTTCTGGTCCAGTATGATACAATTTTTTTGTGAAGCAGGAATTATGAAGAACTTGCCCACCTTGGACCTGGTAAAGTTCAGCAGTCAACTTTCTCTCTCTCTCTCTCTCTCTCTCTCTCTCTCTCTCTCTCTCTCTCTCTCTCTCTCTCTCTCTCTCTCTCTCTCTCGTGTGTTAGGGGTTGTGGTAGTGTTGTGCTTCACTTATTTTGGTTCTACTGTAATGGAATTATTTTCTGTGTTTATTTTTTTAATCTAGATGAAATAGATGCTTTTATTTTATTATTTTTTTAATGTATCAGTGCTCTGCTGCATATGCACCACCATGCCAGAAGAGGGCATAAGAGCCCCTTATAGATCATTGTGAACCACGAATTGATTGATGGAAAATGAACTCAGAACTTCTGGAAGAGCAGCCAGTCCTCTTAACCGGCTGAACCATCTCTCCAGTCCTCCTATAGTTTTTTAAAGTTGTAGTTAATCTGTTGGGCTGAAGTTTTTCATCTAAAATTTTCTGTAGGTCTAGATTTGTTGAATAGATACTTTTAAAATTTGCTTTTGACATGGAATATCTTTTCCATCTATGGTGATTAAGAGTTCTGCTAGGAATAGTAGTCTATATTGACATCTGTGGTCTCATAAAGATGCAAGACATCTGTTCAGGCCCTTCTATTTTTTAGAGTCTCTGTTGAAAAGTCAAATGTAGAGCTCTGCCTACCAGTGGCACGAGTTCCTTCCAGTCTGGGCCAATGTCCTGAGCAGAGCTTGGGTGTGAACTCTGAAGCCAATACCACAACACCCAGAGAAGATCCACTCCCAGGTGTTATAACACTCATGGGATCATAGAGGAGGACACAAAATCTGCCCCAACACCTGAAGTAACTGAGACCAATGGGACCCGAGAACCCAGGAACTCCATCTGACCAGTAGCATGGATTTCTTCCAGTCTGGGCTAGTGCCCTGAGCAGACCTTGGGTGCGAACTCAGAAGCCAGTCCCACAATACCCAGAAAAAAAATCCACTCCCAGATGGTCTAACATGCCCAGGTCCTCAGGGTCCCAGGAGCTTGGTCACACCATGATCGCATGGTTCCAGAGAGAGCTTGACTTCCAGGAGCTCTGACATACCCAGGATCTGAGGACTTCAGGATCCTAGGACTTCAGGATCCCAGAATCACAGGATCACAGAGAAAGCTGAACTCTGAGGAGTTCTGACACAACCAGGACCACAAGAAGGACAAGCTCCAGTAAATAACAAGGGCAGGTAGCTCTAGAGATAATCAGATAGCTGGAGGCTATAAAAACATAAGCAAAACAAACCAAGGTTATTTGGCATCATTAGAACCTAATTCTCCCACCATAGCACGTCCTGGATACACCATCATATCTGATAGAGCAAGTTTCTGATCTAAAATCACTTCTCAAGGTGATGATAGAGGACTTTAAGAAGAACATAAATAACTCCCTTAAAGAAATACAGGTAAACAGCCAGAAGCCCCTAAAGAGGAAACATACATCCCTTAAAGAAATACAGGAAAACACAATCAAATAGGTGAAGAAAATGAACAAAACCATCCCAGCTCTAAAAATGGATATAGAAACGAAAAAGAAATCACAAAGGGAGACAACCCTGGAGTTTAAAAACCTAGGAAAGAGATCAGGCATCACCAACAGAATACAAGAGATAGAAGAGAGAATCTCAGGTGCAGAAGATACCATAGAAAACATTGACACAACAGTCAAAGAAAGTACAAAAAGCAGGTTGACAGATTCCAAGTCAAGTTGACAGACTGGGAGACTGGGTATGAGTGGAGGAAGATAAAAGGAGCTGAGATACATAGAGATTGTTTTTATGATTTTTCTTTACCACAGGCTGCCACAGACCACCCCAGCTGGGTATGAAGGTCCCTGGGATGTGGGTTTTCAAAGTCAGGTGGGTAAGGATTTGGTGGTGACAAACAGAAACAAACACAGAGGCAGTTTGAATCTGAGTGTATTTTGCAGCTCTCAATCAATAGAGAAACAGGTGTTACAGTTCTGAAAAGCTGTATTCAGTGAACCAGCAAAATAGAACAGGCATAATCATTTACAATAATCATAATCATGTACAATAATCATTTGTACATCAAAATACAAAATCATCTAGGGATAATGGCAAATTCCCAAGAACAAGCTAATGAGTTTTTATGATCAGTTACTATTTAACCTCTAGTTCCTGTTCTTCTGTAACTCTTCAAACCATAAACTGTTTTAATTTTATTTAAGGCTTTCTTAAACAAGATTCCAAAATCTTCCTCTGATGATACACGTGTAGACATATACAATATTATTGTTGGGTAAGTTTATATTTATCAATACTATCTTATACGTGATTTATAAAGTGAAGTCCTGGTTTTCCCAGAGATGAGGTCATATTTAGTGATTCCATTTCAAGAGATGGTTTTGTAGCCATAATACACACTTAAGATCTTGGCCTGGGCTATTAGGAACATCTTGTATATAGGAAAAAGAATAGAAAACATAAAACAGATAAGTAGCCAAGAGAATTACGGCTCATTAATTTTCCTCCTGTGAGGAATTTCACAACTGGTTCCAGGAGGCCTCCCACTTTTGAGGTCAAATGCCTCAGCCTGTGGAAATTGTCACACATATTCTTACTGGAGGTGATGTGACAAAAGGCCAACCTAGATATACATATGTGAAAGACCTTAGCTGATAACTTTATCCACCTACCCAAGATTTTGAATCCTGACATGTCTGGCATCCATGTGTTCATTTTAATTCATCCCAGAGGGCATTTGTTGCAGAATCCTTCAATTTAGATACTTTATTCTACTTAAACAACAGTAATGTCATCTAAACAAGGGAACCATGTTCTTTCTTTCTTTCTTTCTTTCTTTCTTTCTTTTTTTTTTTTTTTTTGATATTTTCTTTATTTACATTTCAAATGTTACCCCTTTCCGGGTTTCCCCCTTCCTGAAAACCCCCTCTCCCATAGCTCATGCACCTACTTCTATGAGGATATTCACACATACTCCAGCCTCCCTGCCATTGAATTCCCCCTATACTGGGGCATAGAGCCTTCAGAAAACCAAGAGTCTCTTTTCCCATTGATGCCCAACAAGGCCATCTTCGGCTATATATGCTGGAGAGCCATGGGTCCCTCCATGTGTACTCTTGGTAGTTTGGTCCCTTGGAACTCTGGGAGTTCTAGTTGGCTGATATTGCTGTTCTTCCTATGGGATTGTAAACCCCTTCAGCTCCTTCAGTCCTTTCCCTAACTCCTCCACTGGGGAGCCTATGCTTAGTCCAATGGTTGGATGTGAGCATCTGGCTCTGTATTTTTCGGATTCTGGCAGAGCCTCTCAGGAGAACTATATCAGGTTCCTGTCAGCACACACTTTTTTGCATCCACAATAGTGTCTGGGTTTGGTGACTGTATATGGCATGGATCCCCAGGTGGGGCAGTTTCTAGATAGACTTTCTTTTAGTTTCTGCTCCATACTTTGTCTCCATATTTTCTCCTGGGAATATTTTGATTCCCTATCTAAGAAGGGACAAAGCACCCACACTTTGTTTTTTCTTCTTCTTGACCTTCGTGTACTCTGTGAATTTTATCTTGGTTATTCCTAGGTTTGGGGCTAATATCAACAAATCAGTGATTGCATACCATGTGTGTGCTTTTCTGATTGGGTTACCTCAATCAAGATAATTTCTCATTCCATCCCTTTTCCCAAGAATTTCATGAGGTCATTCTTTTTAATAGCTGGGTAGTACTCCATTATGTAAATGTACCACCGTTTCTGTATCCATTCCTCTGTTCTCCCTTTCCAATTTGTATCCCATTGACCTCCTTTTGTTGTCAAATTGCTCTGGCTGGGACTTCAAATACTATATTGAATATGTAGGCAGAAATTGAGCAGCCTTTTCTAGTCCCTGATTTTAGTGGGATTGCTTCCAGGTTCTCTCCATTTAGTTTGATATTGGCTACTGGTTTGCTGTAGATTGCATTTATTATGTTTAGGTATGGGCCTTGAATTCCTGATTTTTCCAAGACTTTTATCATGAAGGGGTGTTGGATTTTGTTAAATGGTTTATCAACATCTAATGAAATGATCATGTGGTTTTTGTCTTTGAGTTTGTTTATATAGTGGATTACATTGATGGATTTCCATTTATTAAACCATCTCTGCATCCCTGGGATGAAGCCTACTTGGTCATGATGGATGATTGTTTTGATATGTCCTCAGATTCAGTTAGTGAGAATTTTATTGAGTATTTTTGCATCAATATTCATAAGGGAAACTGGTCTGAGTTCCCTATCTTTGTTGGGTCTTTATGTGATTTAGGAATCAGAGTAATTGTGGCTACGTAGAATGAATTGTGTAGAGTACTTTCTGTTTCTATTTTGTGGAATAGTTTGAGGAGAGTTGGAATTAGGTCTTCTTTGAAGGTTTGATAGAACACTAAACCCATCTAGTCCTGGGCTTTTTTTGGTTGGGAGACTATTAATGACTGCTTCTATGTCTTTAGGGGATATAGGACTGTTTAGGTCATTAATCTGATCCTGATTTAATTTTGGTACCTGGTATCTGTCTAGAAATTTGTCCATTTCATCCAGGTTTTCCAGTTTTGTTGAGTATAAGCTTTTATAAAAGGATCTGATGGTGTTTTGGCTTTCCTCAGGATCTGTTGTTATGTCTCCCTTTTCATTTCTGATTTTGTTAATTAGGATGCTGTCCCTGTGCCCTCAATAAGAGTTTATCTATCTTGTTGATTTTCTCAAAGAATCAGCTAGTGGTTTGT
Organism: Mus caroli; assembly: GCF_978045245.1. Classification (NCBI taxonomy): domain Eukaryota; kingdom Metazoa; phylum Chordata; class Mammalia; order Rodentia; family Muridae; genus Mus; species Mus caroli. The sequence continues at coordinate 97,829,274 of NW_028227259.1, read as the reverse complement.
TTGATTCTTTGAATAGTTCTTTTTGGTTTGACTTGGTTGATTTCGCTACTGAGTTTCATTATTTCCTGCCTTCTCCTCCTCTTGGGAGAATTTGCTTCCTTTTGTTCTAGAGCTTTTAGGTGTGCTGTCAAGCTGCTAATATATGCACTCTCTAGTTTCTTTTGGGGGGCACTCAGGGCTATGAGTTTTCTTCTTAGGAATGCTTTCATTGTGTCTGATAAGTTTGAGTATGTTGTGGCTTCATTTTCATTAAACTCTGAAAAGTCTTTAATTTCTTTATTTCTTCCTTGACCAAGGTATCATTGAGGAGAGTGTTGTTCATTTTCCACGTGAATGTTGGATTTCCATTATTTATGTTGTTATTGAACATCATCCTTAGTCCATGGTGATCTGATAGGATGCATGGGACAATTTCAATATTTTTGTATCTGTTGAGGCCTGTCTTTTGACCAATTATATGGTCAATTTTGGAGACGGTATCATGAGCTGCTGAGAAGAAGGTAAATCCTTTTGTTTTAGGATAAAATTTTCTGTAAATGTCTGTTAAATCCATTTGTTTCATAACTTCTGTTAATGTCCATGTGTCTATATCTAGATTCTGTTTCCAGGATCTGTCAGTTGATAATAGTGGGGTGTTGAAATCTCCCACTATTATTGTGTGAAGTGCAATGTGTGCTTTGAGCTTTATTAAAATTTCTTTAATGAATGAGGCTGCTCTTGCATTTGGAGCATAGATATTTAGAATTGAGAGTTCATCTTGGCAGATTTTACCTTTGAGTGTGAAGTGCCCCTCCTTGTCTTTTTTGATAACTTTGGGTTGGAAGTCAATTCAGTTCAATATTAGAATGGCTACTCCAGCTTGTTTCTTCAGACTGTTTGCTTGGAAAATTGTTTTCCAACCTTTCACTCTGAGGTAGTGTCTGTCTTTTTCCCTGGGATGGGTTTCCTGTAAGCATCAAATTGTTGGGTCCTATTTGTGTAGCCAGTCTATGTCTTTTTATTGCGGAATTCATTGATATTAAGAGATATTAAGGAAAAGTAATTGTTGCTTACAGTTATTTTCATTGTTAAGAGTTGGGGTTCTATTCTGTGGCTGTCTTCTTTTAGGCTTGTTGAAGGATTACTTTCTTGCTTTTTCTTGGGCATAGTTTCCGTCCTTGTATTGGTGTTTTCCATTATTATCCTTTGAAGGGCTGGATTCATGGAAAGATATTGTGTGAATTTGGTTTTATCATGGAATACTTGGGTTTCTCCATCTATGGTAATTAAGAGTTTTGCTGAATATAGTGGCCTGGGCTGCCATTTGTGTTCTCTTAGTGTCTGTATAACATCTGTCAAGGGGGGCTTGAGAGATGGCTTAGTGGTTAAGAGCACTGATTACTCTTCCAGAGGTCCTGAGTTCAATTCCCAGCAACCACATGGTGGCTCACAATCACCTGTAATGTGATCTGATACCCTCTTCTGGTGTGTCTGAATACAGCTACAGTGTACTCACATTAAATAAATAAATAAATAAATAAATAAATAAATAAATAAATAAATAAATAAATAAACTTCTGTCCAGGATCTTCTGGCTTTCATAGTCTCTGGTGAGAAGTCTGGAGTAATTCTTTTAGGTGTGCCTTTATATGATACTTGACCTTTTTCCCTTACTGCTTTTAACATCTATCTTTATTTTGTGCATTTTTTATTCTGATTATCATGTGTCCGGAGGAATTTCATTTCTGGCCCAGTCTATTTGGAGTTCTGTAGGCTTCTTGTATGTTCATGGGCATCTCTTTCTTTAGGTATGACAAGTTTTCTTCTATAATTTTGTTGAAGATATTTCAGCTGAAAATCTACATTCTCATCTATGGCTATTATACATAGGTTTGGTCTTCTCATTGTGTCCTGGATTTCCCTGATGTTTTAAGTTAGGATATTTTTGCATTTTGCATTTTCTTTGTTTGTGTCCAACGATTCTGTGCCCAAGGTGACCTAGTGCTGGTGCCGACTGGAAGAGACTTTTCTAGCCTATGCCTTTTTATTGGGAAATTGAGTCCATTGATGTTAAGAGATACTAAAGAAGAGTGATTGTTTCTCCCTGTTATTTTTGGTGCTATTTTATTTTCCAAGACAGGGTTTCTCTGTATCACCTTGGCTGTCCTGGGAACTCACTTCGTAGACCAGGCTGGCCTCAAACTCAGAAATCTGCCTGCCTCTGCCTCCCAAATTCTGGAATTTAAGGCATGTGCCACCACCATCCGGCTTTAATGCTATTTTTATGTTTGTGTGGTTATCTTCTTTTGGATTTGTTGAAGGAAGAATACTTTCTTGTTTTTTCTCGGGTGGAGTTTCCCTCCTTGTGTTGGTGTTTTCCATGTATTATCCTTTGTATGGCTATATTTGTGGAAATATATTGTTTAAATTTAGTTTTGTCATGGAAAATCTTGGTTTATCCATCTATGGTGATTGAGAATTTTGTTGGATATAGTAGCTGGCATTTTTGTCCTTTTAGGGTCTGTATGAGATCTTCTTAGGATCTTCTAGCTTTTATAGTATCTGGTGAGATGTCTGGTGTAATTCTGACAGGTCTGCTTTATATGCTACATGACATTTTCCCCTTACTGCTTTTAATTATATCTTTATTTAGTGCATTTTTTGTTCTGATTATTATGTGTTGGGAGGAATTTCTTTTCTGGTCCAGTCTATTTGGAATTCTGTAGGCTTCATGTATGTTCATGGGCATCTCTTTTTTAGGTTAGGGAAGTTTTCTTCTATACTTTAGTTGAAAATACTGGCCTTTAAAGTTGGGAATCTTCAATCTCTTCTATACCTATTATACTTAGGTTTGGTCTTTCCATTGTATCCTGGGTTTGCTGGTTGTTCTGGGTTAGGAGCTTTTTGCATTTTGCTTTTTTTTTTTTTTTTGAGTGTTGTGTCAGTGTTTTCTATAGTACCTTCTGTTCCTAAGATTCTCTCTTCTCTCTCTTGTATTCTCTTGGTTACGCTTGCATGTATGACTCCTGATCTCTTTCCTAGGTTTCCTATTTCCAGTCTTGTCTCCTTCTGTGATTTCTTTATTGTTTCTACTTCCATATTTAGAATTTGGAGGGATTTGCTCAGTTCCTTCATTGTTTGGTTGTGTTTTCCTGTAACTCTTTAAGGAATTTTTGTGTTTCCTCTTTAAGATCTTCTACCTGTTTACATGTGTACTCTTGTATTTCTTTAAGGAAGTTATTTATGTCCTTCTTAAAGTCCTCTATCATCATCATGAGATGTGATTTTAAATAAAAGCTTGCTTTTCTCGTTTGTTAGGGTAACTAGGTCTTGCTGTGGTGGGAGAACTGAATTCTGATGATGCCAAGTAGCCTTAATTACTGTTGCTTATGTTCTTGCCCTTGCCTTTCACCATCTGGTTATCTCTGGTGTTAGATGCTCTATCTGTCTCTGACTGTGGCTTGTCCTTCCTATAAGCCACTGTGTGAGTACTTCTTGGAGACTAGTCCTCTCCAAGAGGAATTTAGGTATGGATTGCTGTGGTACAGGATCAGCTTTCAGGGGCAGACAGAGGTGAGAATAATGCTGTCCCCAGCTGATCATTTTTTCCTGTGTCCTGATGACTTTGTAGGGATCCCTCTTGAACCATAAATTTGAAGAGAAGTGATGGTCCTACCTGCACTCACAGGCCTCTTTGTGCTCCTGGGAGACTCATACTGTTCACCTCGCTATTTGGGTATGAATCCCTGTGGGCAGAGAATCTGAGATTTTAACTATTAATATAAATAACAGAACTAACCTCTTGATCTCTGCCTAGGAACATGAATAATCCCTGTGAGACCTTATTCATCACTTCCACATTTATATAGCATAACTGGATCAATTGCCCAGTTTGAGGCTAAGGCAACTAAAATGACTGGACATGATTTGTGTCTGATTCCCTTTATATATTAAGTCTCTGCAATTGTCCATTGAGAATGTAGCAGACACTCTGCAGTCACTGGATTTTTCTGGGGTGTGAGAGGACAGATCAGTGTCTCCTCAGATCACTATCCTCCTACCTAACCTCAGACAATGCTCCCAACTCACTAAGGTCAATTTCTATGACAAGAAAATCTCCATGCATGTCCTGAGTGACATTACACACCACAGAGAGAACCTTAGTGAGAGATAATTTTGGAGCTGTACCCTGTTCTCCCTGTAGTGCTATGATTACAGGGACTATGTCTAGAGAGATTTATATAAATTTGTTCTGAGCTCATGGATGCACTCGCGCCTATAAGGCAGACCAAAAGGATGGCCTTTGCTTAAACAAGCCTTTGAAATATGTAATAGATGCTGTGTATGACAAGAAGACCATACTTTGCTTCTGTTTGCAGAAAATTTGAACTTGTGTATCCTTCTTGTGTATCTTGTTCATGGGCTTATGCATACAGAATTATTCAGTGGTTTATGTGTACAGAAATGTTACACTGAAGTGAGCAAACTCTTATGACAGAGTTTTAGGAATAACAAACTATTGATATCCAGGATATACAGGCCAAGAAGCACTGTGTATGTACCAAACATGGCCAAAGGAAAGTAGCAGAGAACAAAAAGAATGGGCTTGAAGCCATGAGATTTACTCTGCTTTATGTCCTTCTTTTTAAAATTGGCAGGTACCCCGGTGGTCTTGAACTGTTATGAAATTTTTCTTTTCATCGTTGAATTATGTGTGTATACATATTATTACAAGTTCTAGAAGCATAGGAGGCTAGAGGTATTGATTCTTTAGGTCTAGAGTTAGACAGTTGTGAGCTGTCTGGCATTGGGTGAGAAACAAAACTTGACTATTCTGAAGGAGGAGACAAGTGTTCTTCAGTGACACGCACCTGTCACCTGCTGGACTGGAAGTCTTGCTTCTATTACTGATTGTGTCTCAGCCTGCATGCCACATGGGTATGGGACCAAATTCTTCTGAGCTCCTAAATGCTGGGTTTCTAATGGTATATAAAGGTCTCCAACACAAAACAGAAGTCTTTAAAGTATCCTAAATCACTTAATGAATCAAATAATTGTATCTTAGCACTTGATTGTAGTCTGTATGTATTTTGTCTCTTTAACGGTCCTCAAATAATCAATTATACCCTGTTTTATGGAGTTACTGTTTTGATAATAAAAGATATGGCTCATACTTTATTTCTTTACTGTTTATTAACATATAGACTAAAAATTTGGGATTTTATCATTGCATTTTTAAAGATTTATTTATTCAATTTATATAGGTACACTGGAGCTTTCATCAGACACACCAGAAGAGAGAATTAGATCCCATTATTGATGGTTGTGAGCCACCATGTGTTTACTCAGGAATTTAAATCAGTACCTCTGGAAAAGCAGACAATGCTCTTAACCACTGAGCCATTTCTTCACCCTTATCATTGTTATTATCTAACATCTGAAACAATTATAAGATCTGGAAAGGATTAGAAACATGAACAGAAGTGATTTTCCAGAAAACAGAATTTGAGATGATTTGATATTCAGCTATTTTCAAAATGAGTGTCTCAGGCAGACATGCACAGAGAATACAAGACATTTCAGCCTCCATTGTTTTACATTTTACCTACAGTAGTCTTCACAGACCAACATTCTCTCATGAAGGAGGTACTCAATCCATTCAATGAACATCTCCTGTTTTTCTGAGCTATTTCTATAGAAAGGAGAGGACACTGTAAGAAGGGTCTTCAGGCCAGGATGCCACATGGGACTCCCAATGTAAGGGAATGGAGTGACTTTCAACAGGGACAGTGTTAATTCTGCACAAACAGACCAGATCCTCCTGCATTTTCACTACATCCAGATTTGTGAGATGGCATGAACAGAGCATGGGGGCTCTAGGTCCCTAATTTACAGATGATGTGGCCAGATCTCCCTTCTATACATATTTCTTTATCTTTGAGTCAGTCTGCTGTAGACTAACCTAGCCTGCAGCCAGCTATATAGCTGAGGCAAACCTGAATCCTTATCCTGATTCTACCACCCAAGAATCCTGAGAGTGGAGGTATGGACCACCACAGCCAGCAGTGAAAAAAGTTCCTGTGGAACTGCATTCTTTTGTTCTCTGTTAAGGAGAAATTATAGAGTAAAAAGCATCTTTGGTACTGGAAGCTACTGATTGAAATGGGAGATATGATTTTAAAAGTCATTCAGTTCTAATGCTGGGCTTGTTGTATTACTCTTTCCTTCACAAGGAAAGAAGAGGCAGGAAGATTACAGCCAGTCTTACTACACAAGCAGTTCATACACAGCAGTCTGTGGAACAGCAACAAAAAGCCCCACAGGAGCCAGTATAAAGACTGACTCCATGGCTGAGGTCACCATCTGGCCTCTTGGACGCTGAGTGCTTTACTAAGCTGGTTCTGTGTGTCAACACAGTGACCAAATGGGCAAGCACCCATCCCAGATGTTCGACCTGTCTCTAAGACTGGCATGTGACCAAGGGTAATGCAGAATATTCATGTTTACTCATATAAACACATTTGTGACATTGGCTTTAAACCATGTTTGCTGATATGAGAAGATGAGGCAGGAGATTTACAAATTGAAGAAACCTGATATGAAAACTAAGTGGCCACCTTAAAAAAAAAAAAAAGTGTTTGCCTGTACCTACCTCATAGGTAGATAAAATTAATTATCAGTTAGGGTAGGCTACAAAGTAAAACCCTCTGGAAATATACCAGCTTACACAAATGAACAACTGAATGACTTGATTAAAGTAAACTGAAGATGTATGTCAGTGGTTGGATACTTGCTTGGTATGTATGATGACCTGGAGCTCCATCCCCAGCCTCACTCATTGTGAAAGGACAGTGGAGTTTTCAATCCTGATTCAGGTCAGTAGCTGAGTACCAGCATGGCTTGATTCTGGCTCCTGGACTTTCTTTTACACCATGGGTAAATTAAGGATATGGGGAATTTCTATAGGTAAAGTACTTATATGTATAGGATCCCAACAAATGAGGTGTTTATTTCACATAATCAAAACATTTGGATCACCTTTTTTTTTTTTTTTTTTTTTTTTTAGAGAGAGAGATTGATTGATTGATTGTATATGAGTACACTGTCTCTATCTTCAGACACACCAGAAGAGGGCATCAGATCCCATTAAAGATGGTTATGAGCCACCATGTAGTTGCTGGGAATTGAACTCGGGACCTCTGGAAGAGCAGTCAGTACTCTTAGCCACTGAGCCTCTCTCCAGCCCTGAAATTACCTTTAAAGTTTAATTCTCAAGTTTTTGTTTTGTTTTAATTGGTTTGGTGTGTGTGTGTGTGTGTGTGTGTGTGTGTGTGTTTTCCAGTTTCTTGAGAGAGAATCTCACTATATAGAAATATTAAGCAATACCCAGGGCCCCAACCTCCAGTATGAGGAGGACAGACAGAGATATACAGACAGACAGACAGACAGACAGACAGACAGGACAGACATTGTACTAGGAAAAACACTACTGTTCTTTCATTTTTCCATGGTGCAAGACTCAATAATAGGACCCACAGAAAAATGAGAGAAACCTATTAGGTTCCAGTCCTCCCACCTCTACATGCATGCTCCCCTTCTGACACACCAATACACAAATGAACTAAGACAGTCATCACATACAGAACAAGACAAGAACCATCCAGTGTGGTGGTGCAAGCTTCAGGGGACTGATGAAGGATGGCTCCAAACTGAGTCTAGCCTAGACTACATAATGAAATTCCATCTCACCCAAACAAATATCAACAATGGGAACTGGTGTTAGCCAGTTAGCTCAGCCACCTTTTCTGAATTTTCATGAGTGAAAATAGCTGCAGTAAAGACTCCAAAGTCCTTGGGTCAAGAGAAAAAGGGTTTCTACAAAAAGTTATAGATGTCTTCTAGGAAAAGGGAAGACAAATCAGTAGTGGTAAGAAAGATTTTCAGGGTAAAATGTGATCCAGTCAAAGTAGACTTTGAGCTGGGTGGGGCTCATGGGCAGGAAATTAGGGAGGCTAGGGGCTAGCATTGACCTAGACAAGTTAATAGGCACCACAAATACCTCTGGCCAGATAAAGATGACTCACCTTTTAGCATGCATGAAAAATGTCAAGCCTCATAGGGCATGGAGGCTTTTGTCTACATACCCACTGGTTCCCACCTGAAGGACTTCCTTCAGGTTCAGGCTTTGTGCTCAGTGGGAGGGGATCCCTCCCTGATCTGGTTATATTTCTGCAAGCTGTTTTCAAGAGCTTTTCTGTGATTGAACTGTGTTCCTCTGAGGCACTTGTCCAGGGTGTCCTTAGGAAATTCCATGCAAAGGATGGAACACAGTAGATTCTGTAGTTTGGGGAGGAATGGTTTCAGCATGAAACTAGGAGCACTGCCCATGTGCCTTTCATCTTCTGTTCTATGCTCTTCATAATAGAAGGATGGAGAGCCTGGCAGGTTGTGTTGGGTTTTGTTTGTTTTTGTGACTCCTGTCTTTGGTTGAGGGTTTCCTCTGGACTTGGCTGAGGCTGAGATCCTGCTGCTAAGCCCTGTTCTCTGTCTGGCCTTGAAAATTCCAGCCCCCTTGCTAGTCTGTTTCTCAGAGCCTTTTTTTCTTTTTTTCTTTTGCTAAGAGATCCATTTCAGCTTTAACTGATTGCAAACGTTTTGCTTTTTGCATCCTGTGAGCTATGTGGCAAATACCAGGAATTATGGTGGTAAAGAGCCATGAGATTATAAGCTCCCCAAATGAATCATTTTTAATAATGAAAGTTACTCTTTGTAAGTGGTCATTAGATCTTATTTTTGTAGCTTACTGCCATCTATCACCTATGCAGGTGTAGTAGCTGATTCCCAGTAGTGTACCCTTAGTATTTAGCCATTCACATCTTCCTAGCCCACACAATTCCTTTCTTTTGTTAACCGTGAGCCTCCACAGTAGGAACTGAGAATGAATACTTGTGAGCCTCAGAGCAAAACCTGATTGCTGCCCAAATCCAGGAGCAGCAATTTTCTTCCTTGCTTGGTAGTTACACTCAATAAGCAGAGTCCATAGACTGAAGACTTGGAATCCAAAGGAACTTCTGAGCTTGGCTTTTCCATTTTATTTTCTCCAGAACTGGGCTTTCATAGGACACTGGCCACCTCTAGGGTGGGTCCTCAACCATTGCAAATCTAGAAACACTCTGCCAGAAGTGCCTAGAGAGTAAAATCAGGGGTCACTTCAGTATCAATTCTTCCAGGGAGAAAGCATCAACCACACTGGATCCCTGTGACAGTACAGAAAACAGATCAGTTGCCTTCCAGTTCAGGGCACATCATAGAAAGGCTTGTCAGCTACAAGTTTGGGAACAACTTGTACTTAAGACTGGAGCTCACCATAAGGAGCCACTGACCTTCTCCATATTGCTTCCTCTCTCTTGCTCTAAGGTGCTACAACTCCCAACATCAGAGATTCTACAATTGTACTATCTCACTTATTATGTCAGGATATTGAGGTCCTTTCCTATATTGAACCCAGCACCAATTCTTCAAGGCTGGCTAGGTGAAACAGTTTCCATCTATAACCCAGGTTATACACAAACTAAAGAAGACCCTGTCTCTGCCTCCTTGTGTAGTATGAGTCTTTGCCATGTCTAGCTACTATCTTGGTGGCATCATCTGTAGACAATGTGCTAAGCTGACCCTTCTTTACATTTCCCAAATACAGGTTGAACAGATGGTTCCACAGTTAAGAGTACTGGGGGTACAGTACATAGGAGCTGCCAGGAGAATGTTGGGAAATGAACCTGAGTGGTCTCTTAACTGCTCACTCATTACCTCTAGCCCCTTTTCTTTGCTTTTCCTTTACTGAAAATATTTTTTTTTCATGCAGTGTTTTAGGATTGTGGCTTCTCCTCCCCTAACTCCTCTGAGATCCCCCAACTTCTCTTCCATCTCAATCCACACCCTCTCTGTCTCTCCTAAGAAAAGAAACAGCCACATAATTGTCCTGAGAGTCGGGTGTGGTGGTGCATGCCTTTAATCCCAGCACTCAGGAGGCAGAGGCAGGCAGATTTCTGAGTCCAAGGCCAGCCCAGTCTACAGAGTAAGTTCCAGGATAGCCAGGGCTATACAGAGAAACCCTGCCTCAAAAAACAAAACAACAACAAAAAAAGAGTCCTGAGACAGAGCCAGGTGTGGTGCTACACAAGTGTAATCCCAGCACAGGAGAGGAAGAGGCAGGAAGACCTTTAGCCTGGTCTATCAAGTGAATTAGAGAACAGCCTGAGTTACAACGATACCTTGTCTTAAAAAGCAAACAACAAATTAAACAAATAAAAAAGCAAGCAAAAAGAAATCAAAAGAAAAGTAAAACACGCAAATTGTAACAGGAAAAAATAAACATAAATGAGCCACTCCCTCCCACCAAAAAAATTAAATTAAAAACTACAACAACAAAACCCAAAGAGAGACAGAAGACATTGAAAGACACAGGAATCCAATAAAAACCAGGAAATTCATAGCTGTAATATACAACCAAAGGACCTATAATCTAAAAGCAAAACAACATAAAAGCACCTGACATAACCTTCTGACACACAGAGCTGCCAGAATGCCTTTGAGTTTGTTCTGTGTTGGCACCTACTGATGGACATTCAGCATCCCTTTAAGAATGGTATTTGCATCCACAAGGAGACTCCATTTAACAGGCATACTATTCCATTCACAAGTCTTTATGGATTGCAGATAGCTTCTGGGTTTGGAATGGAAACGTGTCTACTTTTCTCATCACTGTCATGTGGTACAAACTATGCAGGCCCTTTGCACTCTGCTTTAGTCTCTCAGAGGTCATCTGATTCATTTCTGCTGTGTTCGACAAGTCTTCAGTTGAGGGACAGCTGCTATGAACATAGATGAGCAAGTGTCTGTGGTATTGTGGGTCCTCTTTGGGTATATGTCTAGGAGTGGTAAAGCTGGGTCTAGAAAGTAGAATGAGTCTCAAGTTTCTGAGAAACTTCCAGATTGATTTTTTTCTAAGTGGTCATCCAAATTTGCATTCTCACCAGCAATGGAGAAGTGTTCCCCTTGGTCCATCACCTCCCCAACATGATCTGCCACTTGAGGTTGTGATCTTAGACATTCTCATGTATGTAAGATGGAATCTCACAGTCACTGGGATTTGCATTTGTCAGATGATTTGCAATGTTGAACATTTAGGTGCTTCTCAGCATGTAGAGAATCCTTGGTTGAAATACGGTATGTAATTCAGTACCCCATTTTTAAATTTTATTATTTGCTTTGTGTATTGCTAATAGTTTGTTGTATTTATAGTGTTATAATCATTTACAGTGATGACATCCCTCTGACAGATGGAGGGTTAGTACGGATGTTCTTCAAATCTTTTTTTTTTTTTTTTTTTTTGAGACAGGGTTTCTCTGTGTTGCCTGAGCTGTCCTGGAACTTACTCTGTAGACCAGGCTGGCCTTGAACTCAGAAATCCCCCTGCCTCTGCCTCCCTCATGCTGGGATTAAAGGCGAGCACCACCACACCCAGCAGTTCTTCCAAACGTTAGGCCTGCTGATACACTCCTTTACTCTATAGAAGGTTTTCAGTTTCATCAAGTGCCATTAATTGTTGATCTTATTGCCTGAGCTATGGTTTCTGTTCAGAAAGTTATCTCCTCTACCAATGTGTTCAAGGCTAATCCCCCACTGTAGTGGATATTCATGGTTTTCAACTTGACTAAAACTGGAATGAACTGCAATCCAGAATTGGAAGGCTCAGCTGTGATCCTGATCTTGAGGCTGGGAGATACAAGATTCTGCCCAGGATCTTGGAATGGAGATCTTGAGGCATAGTGGCTATGAATCTCAGGAGACTAAAGCAAGGAGATCTATAAATTCCAGGTCATCTGGGGCAATGTAAGTTCCAGATTTAGGTGTGGTGGTACACACCTTTAATCTGGGCCACACCTTCTACTGGAGACTTACACAAAAGTGGTAGAAGAAAGACTCTCTCTTCTGTCTGCCTGTGGGACTGAGCAACTGCTAGATCCTTGCTTGGACTTCCATTCTCATCTGCTGCTGACCATTGTTGGGGAGTTGGACTACAGACAGTGAGTCGTCATCAGTTCCCTTACTATACAGTGATCACCAGTAAGTTCTCTAACTCTAGAAAACCTGGACAAGTACACCCACTTTTTCTTGTATTAGATGTTGTGAATCCATTTTTACGTTGAGGTTTTGATCAGTAGGACTTGAGTGTATTGGAGGATGATAAATACAGAGCAGCTTGCTCTCTTATCCATGCAGATATCCAGTTAGACAGGCACAATTGAATAGGGATGATTTCTTTTTTACAATGTCTCTTTAGCATTCTCTGTTAAAAGCCTAGTGTCCATGCTTGATAGCTGTGTGGGTTTATTTCTGGGTCTTCAGTTATATTCCATTGATCAATATATCTGTTTTACTACCAATACCAACAGTTTTCATTATATTTGGGTATGTAATACAACTTCAGAGCAGAGATGGTGATACTTTTAGGAATTCATGTGTTGTAGAGGATTGTGGTCCTTGGTCTCAGTCCAATGGTTGCCAGTGAGTTGTCTTAGGTGCTAGTAGAACCTCTCAGAGGACAGCCACACCAGGCTCCTTTATGTAAGTACATCTTGTCATCAATAATACTGTAGGTTTTGGATGTCTGCTGATGGGATGGATTTAAAGATCCCTGTCTTAGATGGCCCTTTCTTCAGTCTCTACTCCAGGTTTTGTCCCTGTTCTTCCATTAGACAGGAACAATTCTAGGTTAAAAATTTTGAGATGGGTGAGTGGCACCTTCCCCCAACTAGAAGCCATGCCTAGGCACTGGAGGTGGACTCTTCAGGTTCTTTCTCCCCTGTGTGGCATATTTCATCTTGAATTTTATTCTTTGATTGCTTGGTTATTTATTGTTTGATTGATTTATTTATTCTCCTCTTTGCTCTTGACCTTCTTGGTTAGGATCGTATTCTGAGTCAGCATGGTTGTTCTATTGCTGGAATGATTTAGAATTGCAACTCAAGAGGGATCCTCTTGCCTTATCCTTCCTGATGGAAGGATTATTATGTGAGCCAAGTCACCTGGTTGTGTTTTCCTCATTTGTGACCAGCATGGTTCAGAGGGAAATTCACCTGGGAGCCATAGTCTGTCCTTGAAAATACATGCATGAAACCATAAAATACCATTGTAAGAGGACCGGACAAATACCTTTGTGGAGAACTTTTGGAGCATCCTTGTAGGAGTTTGGCAGGAATTTGATATTGGCCTAGAACAGTGAAGTAGGCTCAGATAAGAATATTAACTTTTGCCAGTCATGGTGGCACATGGCTTTAATCCCAGCACTCAGGAGGCAAAGGCAGGAAGATTTCTGAGTTTGAGGCCAGCCTGGTCTAAAAAGTGAGTTCCAGAACATCCAGGGCTATACAGAGAAATCCTGTCTGGAGCCCTCTACCCCCCCCCCCCAGGAAAAAAAAGAATATTTACTTTTGGGGTAATACAAAGCTCAAGGGAAACTCAGCAGAGGAATGTGTGGCATTTCGGTTTTCCGTGGTCATCTTGATAAGCCCAGAGAACCAGGCAACATGGGACTTTCATTTGTTTGTTTGGATCTTTGTTTCTTTGGTTTTTGTCAATAAAATTTTTATTGGATATTTTATTTATTTGCATTTCAAATGTTCTCCACTTTCCCATCGCAATTTGCCCTCTGAAAAACCTCTATCCCATCTCCTCCACTCTCCCATTTCTATAAATATGCTCCCATACCCACCCACTACTGACTACCCACCCTGGAATTCCCCTACCCTGGAGCATCTAGCCTTCACAGGACCAAGGGCCTCTCCCCCAACTGATGCCCAACAAAGCCATCAACTGACACATGTGCAGCTAGAGCAATGGGTCCCTACATGTGGATACTTTGGTTGGTGGTTCAGTCTCTGGGAGCTCTTGGGTTCTGGTTGGATGATATTGTTGTTCTTCCTATGGAGCTGCAAACCCTTTCAGCACCTCCAGTCCTTTTACTAACATCTCCATTGGGGTCCCCTTACTCTGAACTTTGTTCATTGCCTTGTTTGTTCCTTGACCAAAAACTGACTTTATCCTTTGCATGTATTTAGACTGGTATAAAACCAGACTAGAGAAAAGTGAATCTACTTCAGCCTTAGCACCGGCTGGAGTCCTGTTCTTTTTTGTCTAATGGTCATTGCCTTTTTAATCGTCATTCCTAACCTTGAGACCCAGTTGCCTGACTGAGCTGGCTTTGTCATACTTTATTCCAGAATGGAAAAATAATTGTGTAAAGAGGTTAGCTTCATGCTTTGCCAATCTTCAACTGTAGTAGCACTCAGAAAGCTGAGGCAGGAGGATGACTTCATCCATTTTTCAGGGAATTTATTCCAGTAGTAAAGTCCTTGCTTGGCATTCACACTTTAGGTTATAAATCACTGCACGATCTAGACAAATGGGGCATGCCTGTGTTCCCAGTCTGAATAGAGGCTCTGAAATCCAATGGCATCTTTCCTTTAATAGATAGTGTGAGGCAAGCCTAATCTGAACTAAAATGATTTCAAAAAAAGCTAAAAGGTATGTCAGGGAGGGACATGCCATCAATGATTCTAAAAAGTTGGAGCAGGTTTGAGAAAAGAAGAATCACTGGACATGGAGAGATGATCAGGGTTTACTGGGCAGAGAGAAAATCTCTAGGATTAGGAGATTTTCAGAATACCTGATATTTTCAGAGCACATAAATTCAATGCCCAATATGTGTTGTTGTGTCTTGGAACTACCTTTAGCTTCAGTGTTTCTGGGATCCTCTTCCCTTTCCTAGGCTTAATAAGCAGTATGCTACCATGCAGACAGACAGACAGACAGACAAACAAACACAGAGAGAGAGAGAGAGACCTTAAAACATTCAGACCTAAAGGGGAATCTTCATCAAGTCCTCCTCTCAAGGCTCAGGGAATCCTGTAGAAGAGAACAAAGAAAGAGGGATAGAGTCAAAGGGAATGGTGGACTTGAAGGAAGCCAGGCCTTCTTAAACACAGGAGAACTAACACACATATAAATACAGAGAGACTAAAGTAGAATTCTCAGGGCCTGTGTGGATCTACACCACATAGGCTATCCATGTTGAGAAAGGAATTAGACACAAGCTCCCATCCCAAACCCAGAAAGTATTGAAAACCATTTACAAATGAAAAATTAGGTTTCTCAAATGGACTCTCCTTGAGGGTACAAATCTCATTCATATGGGCAGATCTATAGGCCAACACAAAGTGAACTCAGAGGCCTCTTTGGAGGTCCTAGGTCTCATAATGTTCTGTCAAGCCTCTTGTCTTTTGGGGTTTTTTGGTTTTGCTTTTTAATTTAATTCTTTTTTTTTTTTTAAATCTTACAACCCACTAAGTGTTCTCAAGGTCACACCCTACTACACTCCTAGGTACCTTCTTATCATGTCCTCTGAGTGGGTGGAGGCACCCTGGGTATCCCCACACCCTGGTACTTTAAGTATTTTCAAGGCAGGACATATCCTCTCCCTCTGAAGCCAGGCAAAGCAGCTGAGTCAGAAGAACATACCCCACAAACAGGCAATAGCTTCTGAAGTGGCCTGCACTCCAGTTGTTAGGGGACCAATATGAAGACCAAACTATACATCTCCTACATCTGTGTGGTGAGGCCTACTCCCATCCCATGTATGTCCTTTGGTTGGGGCTTCATTCTCTGAGAGCACCAGGGGTCCCAGATAATTGACTCTATTGGACTTCCTACAGAGTCCTAATAACCTTTTCTGCTCCTTTGCTCATGTATTATGGCTACCAATTTTGTGTTTTTATTGGATTCTTATGTGTGTGAACCTGTCCTGTATCTATATGCATTCCTTGTGATTTTTTTCATGGGCTCTTTTTCCTCTGTTTCTTTATTTTGTCATAGTCCAATATGTAACATTTACCTAGGTCTTATATTCCATCTATGTCTTCATATTTTTCCTGGATACCAAAAATGTGTTGGTGGTCTAGAAACCACTAGACCCTAAAGTGGTTTCTTTCCTTATACCTGTGGGTCCCATTGCTGAATTCGCGCTTGGTATCAAGTACCATTGATCACTGAGCCATCTCACAGTTTACTAAGCTCCCTTATAGTTTTTTCTTAGAGCCGGGTGTGGTGGTACATGCCTTTAATTCCTGCACTCAGGAGGCAGAGGCAGGTGGATATCTGAGTTCAAGGCCAACCTGATCTACAAAGTGAGTTCCAGGACAGCCAGGGCTACACAGAGAAATACTGTATCAAAAAACAAACAAACAAAAAAAGGTTTTTTAGAAAATACATTTCATTTTTTGTCTTTAGTTTTTTTCAGACAGGTTTTCTGTTTAACAGACATAGCAGACAGAACTCAATGTGTAGACCAGGCTAGCTCAAACTCCAAGGACCACCTACATCTGCCTCCTTAATTCTGGGATTAAAGGCCTATAGTAACATCTCACACCTACCTAGATTTTGTTTTTATTTGTTTGGTTCGGTTTGGTTTGGATTTTGAGAGAGTGTTTCTCTATTTTGGAGCCCTCCCTGTCCCACACTTTAATCTGTAGATCAGTCTGGGTTCTAAAGATCCATCTCCTTCCCTTGCCTCCAGGGTGCTGGGATTAAAATCAGGTGCTACCCAACCCAGCTCTGCCTCAATTGTAAAACACACCCTTAGTCAATAGGCTTCACTGGTTAAGAATTACCTACTTAGATAAAGCTAGCCTTGAACTCACTGTGCCTGCTTTAGCTTTGCCTCCAGAATGCAGGGATTAAAGGTGTTTGCCACCATTCCTTTTACAAATTTAATTCTCTTAAAGATTTAGCCTGGCAGTAGTGGCACACGCCTTTAATAGGAACCCAACACTTGAAAGGCAAAGGCAGGCAGATTTCTGAATTCAAGGCCATCCTGGTATACACAGTTAGTTCCAGGACAGCCAGACCTACACAAAGAAACCCTGTCTCAGAAAAAAAAAAAAAAAAGAAAGTTTTCTTCCCTGTGTTTTGGTGTGTTCCCTGCGTGTATGAATGTTCAGCACATGAATGCCTGGTGTCCAAGGTCAGAGGGAGTTTTCAGGTTTTCAGAAACTAGAGTTACAGATCATTTCAAGCCACCATGTAAGTGTTCAGAATAGAATGTTAATAGGTGCTCATTATTGGGGAGCAAAATCTTCAGCACATATCCCACTCCTGATTTCATCTTGGGCAAGCATTCTGGTCAGATCCTACCTGACACATCTGTTTTCTGGCAGCCAAAGGCAACATCTGCCTCAGACCCTCCAATTTCTGTTTCTCTTTAGGTCTATTTAGAAGTAGACTCAAATGTAAGCTCGGGATGTCCTTCTATTTACAATAAGGCTGAGGACGGCTTTGAATTGATTCCCCTGCTTCCAACTCTTGAACTGTGAGTTTCCAGGCATAGCCATTATGTCTGCTGCATACAGTGCTGGAGAGAGGAATGGCTGTATGCTGGGTAGCTCCCTACAAACTGAGTGCACACCCAGCACACTTGGACACTGTTAATGGAATCAGACCATGCTCCTTCCTCTAACTTTTGTGTAGGTGCTACTGCAGTTTATTGAGAAAGCATCCAATTCAGGCCTTGAGCTCCAGAACATACTCCTGTCTATTAAAAGCTCTTTGTCCCAAATCCAGTGACAATAATATCGATGAATTATTTTCTGTCTATTATCAGCAATAGATTAAACCCTGATCTGAGGCAAATTAGACTGACTGTGCACAGGAATAAAATTGGCCCAGGTGTGGTGTTTCTCAACATTAATTCTAGCAACAAGAAGAATGCCTGAGGCAGGAGGATTGCTAGAACTTAGAGTTTGGAAACAACCCTGACTTCACAGCAAGACCCAGTCCTTTACCAAACTCAAATCTATGTAATTATGAAGTAAATGAAGGGGAAAATCTACAAATTCAGTGATATGTTATTAAGTAACAAGTGAAATGTTTGAGGGGTGTTGTGCTATGGAGGTATTCTCACTGAGAGCTCTAGTGCAATCAATGAAATGGTTGGATGTTACATATAGAATTAAAAGGGCAGAGTTTAACCGTCTAATCCAAGTCTAGTTTGGGGTTGAATTATATGGCTGCAATAGGAAGGGTTATTCAGAGAGGCTTCAGTGGAGACAGAAAATATTCAGAGATCTGGAGATTGGATAACTGCCTGGGTTGTCTAGGCCTTCAGTGACCTATCTGCAGTACTCAGAACTGGTATGTAATTGGTTTCCCAAGGGTTAAGCAGTTTGATTTGAAACCCTTTAGATTCTAGGATAGAACAGGGAATTTCATTTTCTGTCTCTTTAGTAAAACACATTGAAGAGCTTGGGTTGCATTCCCAATGAAGTTTTAGCCTCATCTTCACTATATCTGTAAGATAACTTGTTTACTTCATTAGTGTGCTTGGTATATTTTTTGACACAAGAATTTTTTAAGCTGTTGGGCATGTTGCTCTGGGTTAGATGAAAACCAGGTCATTCTGACTAATGTGAACTTTCATATTTCCTTTCACTGAAATGATGATCGTTTTTGGTGTTGTTTTTGTGAGACCCTAGCTCATGTCACTTTGATCATCTTTAACTCCTGGTAGCTGGAATTACAGTTGTAAGTTACTCAAATGTCTTACCTTAGTCTTTGCTTTAGATCATTTTCACATAGCTGTGGTTTTTGGATAAGGTCTGCTTTTGGAACCAAGGTGAGCCTGGCAGTCATAGTAGGAACCCACAGATGTTATCCTCCTTACTGGGAATTCAATATTGATCTACAACACATGAACTTTTTGGTGGTATTATTGTTTCTTTTCTTGTTTTTTTTTTTTTGTTGTCGTTGTTTTGTGTTGTTTGTCCTTTTTTTTTTATTTTTTATTACTACATTTAATTTCTCTTCAACTAATTTTTACAGTCCAGTCATTATTCACTTCCTGGTCTGCCATTTGTTTCTCATTACATTCTTCCTTCTCATCAACCCCACCCCTTTGATAATTTTACTTATTTACATTTCAAATGTTATCTCTCTTCCAGGTTTCACCTCCACAAACCCCCTCCCATGATGCATTCCCTTTACTTCTAAGACATTACTCCCCCACCTACCCACACACTCCTGCCTCACCCTTCACTATGACAATAAGCCTCCAAAGGACAAGGGGCCTCCTCTCTAAAATAAGCCATTTGCTACATATGTTATGAGGAACCATAGACCCACTCATGTATGCTCTTTGTTTGTAGACTTAGTTCCTGGGAAATATGAGAGGTCCAGTTAGTTGATGTTGTTTTTCTTCCTATGAGGTTGTAATTCCCTATATCTCCTTAAATCCTTCCCTATCTCTTCCATTGGGGTCCACATGCTCAATGCAATAGTTGCCTGTGAGTATCTGCAGTTGTCTTAGACAGGAGGTGGCACAGCCTCACAGAGGACAGTCATATGTTGACAAAAGGAATAGTTTTTAGGTTCGGTGTCTGCTGATTTTATAGATCCCAAGATCCCAGTCTCTCAAGAGCCTAATCTTCAGTCTCTGAACCATTTACTTTCCCTGTTTTTCCTTTGGACAGGAACAATTCTAGGTTAAAATTTTTGAGATGGGTGAGTGGCCCCTTTGCTATCTACTCTATATTCCATATTTCAGCTAGGATCATCTACTGGGTCCTGGGAATATCTCCCATTTTGGTTCCTTTCATTCTTTCCTTTTTAAAGAAAGGGTAACACATAAAAATAGTTTGACCCAAAACTTATCTGTCCATTAGAGTACTAGAGAGGCTCCCATGATGCCAGTTTGGGAGTTTGTCTTTACACCACCAGTTTAGGATACAGAGATAAATTGATGTCTCTAGCACTGTAACTCTAGAGCAGTAATTCAGAAACTAAATGGTTAATGTGGTGGTGAGGAAGTATTATAAAGTTGTCTTGAATATGTATTCTTTTCTAACTGCTTTCCCAGGAGCCTTCTTCCTGAAGATCTGAGAAGATGAGTGGTCAGATCCCACCCACACTCCAGAAGCTAGCAAGGGAGACACTGCTGAGAAATGAGGCTTTGGCCATATCCTCTCTGGAGGAGCTGCCAGCTGTGGTCTTCCCACCACTGTTCCAAGAGGCCTTTGCTGGCAGACTCAACAAGCTCATAAAGGCAATGGTGGTAGCCTGGCCTTTCCACTATCTCCCTGTGGGGCCATTGATACAGACACATAACCTGGAAACCTTGCAAGTTCTGCTAGATGGAGTAGATATGATATTGACAAGAAAATTTCACCCCAGGTAAGCAATATCCAAGTATTGTATATGGGAGTATAAAGAGAACACAGTAGACATTGCCAGGGAGAATGGCTTTGTCCTAAGTCTATTAGATGCTTCTGATTGCATAAACAAGCAGAGATACAAGGTTCTTGAAATCTACTGTTTACTTGTAGAGAGCACAGATGGATATGGATTAGACTTGAATATGGACTAGAGTAGACTTAGCCTCACAGTAGAATAAGCCTATCCCTGGCCTTCCCAATAATAATAATAATAATAATAATAGAAATAATGTATACCTTAGTGAAAGAAAAATATTCAAGGGTACAGAAGCGCAGGAAAGCTTCTGTAGCTTGCCTGAGTCCACCTTGGATATCAAAGTGCTTAAAAACAAAAACTGTTGCACGGTCAGGCATGGTGGCACACGCCTTTAATCCCAGCACTTGGGAAGCAGAGGCAGTCAGATTTATGAGTTCGGGGCCAGCCTTGTCTACAGAGTGAATTCCAGGACAGCCAGGGCTAAACAGATAAACCCTGACTCAAAAAAAAAAAAAAAAAAAAAAAAAAAGCTTTAGCAGGGAGGAGAGCTGAGTTTAGATACATGTAGCAAGATGACTGCTGATATTCATATGTTTCACCCACAGGAGGCCAAAACTTCAGGTTCTCAACATGAGAAATGTGGACCATGTCTTCTGGGAAAAATGGGGCGATGCAAATGACAGTGATTCTGATGCAGAGACCTTGGATGAAAAGCAAGTAGTGAAGGTCCCTGGCAGATATGCACTGAGGCAGCGTCTGAAGATCATAGTTGATCTGACAATCTGTTCCCGATTCAATGAACAAAAAGCATATTTCTTGAATTGGGCCAAGCAGAGAAAGGGGTCCATAAATTTCTGCTGTACAAAGATGAAGATCTGGGATGCACCAGAGGAAGTTATCAGAGAAATCATGAATGTTTTTCATCCAGAGCACATTACAGAATTAGAACTGTATACCGACTGGACTCTGTTAAGGCTGGCACATTTTGCTCCCTACTTTGGGCAGATGAAAAATCTTGAAAAAGTCTTGCTGGCACCACTCCACAAGAATACCTCCCCTATTATGAATATAACAAGGGCCACAAAAGTCAAGTGTATCAAAAAGATTATTTCTCAGTTTTCCAAATACAACTGTCTCCAACATGTCTTCATGAAATATGTCCATTTTCTCAGAGACCACCTGCATCAGATCCTAGGGTAAGAAAGTATGGAGACCTGGGTCAGCCACCAAAGCAAATCTGTCTCTCTTCTCTTAAGGATCAGTGATACATAATGCCTGCCACTCACTAGGAACAAAATTTAGATACTCATAAGACTCTGAAAGTTATGTCTTGTTTCCATGTATACTGAGATACACAAGGGAAATTTTACAAGATAATTCAGTGTCTCAAATAAGCACTCATGGGGTACAGAAGTGATTTGGTGTAAAGAGGAGGTCAGTTCTAGTAAGCATGAGTTGTAATTCATCCTCAATCATGTCCACCCAATCAAATGAAAAGGGACCAGCAAGGGGAGTGTGTAATAAGGTGTCAGGGTACACATCAGCACAGTGTAAACATGAGCTATATGCTCAGATCTGTGGGAACAGCCTTCTATCTTTGCCCAGTTTCCTTGGATGAAATATTTTGAGCCCAAGTAGCACTGAGTGCATGGGTCAAGGAGTATAACTTGGGCTGAAAATTAGAGCCAGCATGACTGTAGAGGGAATGATAGAATGCAGATTCAACGAGTTCACACCAAATATCAAAATCCTCTCGGGTTTCTTGGGTTGGAAGCTCATTCTTCTGTGTGCTTGCTTGTTTGCTTGCTGGCTTGCTTGCTTGCTTGCATGATTTCTTTCTTTGTTTTTGGTCTTTTGGAGACAGGGTTTCTCTGTAGCCCTGGCTGTCTTGGAACTCACTTTGTAGACCAGGCTGGCCTCAAACTCAGAAATCCACCTGCCTCTTCCTCCTGAGTGCTGGCATTAAAGGTGTGTGCCACCACACCCAGCTTCTGTGTGCCTTCTTAGCTTAAGTGATGAACTGATTTTCGGCTTGAGGGTGAGGCCCAATGGTGAATTGTGGGATTGGCATGACTGAGCAGATTCCAACAGGAAGCATCAAAGATGATGTCCTTGGTCATTTACTTAAACTGACCTTGGGGCACTTGATTCATTCAACATCTGTGTACATCCCAGCCAAACCTTTACAACACCACATGCCAGAACTAACCCTCTGATCTCCTCTATCCCTAGGTGCCTGAGGACGCCCTTGAAGACCCTCTCCATCACTCACTGCCTAATTTCACAGACAGACTTGGATTCCTTTTCCTGCTGTCACAACCTTTTTAAGTTAAAAAATCTGGAAATCAAAGGAGTGACATTATTTGCTTTTGATCTTATGCCTCTGAGAGGTCTCCTAGGAAAACTGGCAGGTACTCTTGAGTCTCTGGATTTTCAGTGGTGTAGCATGAAGGACTCCCAGCTCATTGTCCTCTTACCTGCACTCAGTCAATGCTCTCAGCTCAACCAGATCAACTTCTATAGCAATGACTTCTCCATGGCCATCTTGAAGGACCTTTTACAGCACACAGCCAACTGGAGCAAGATGAATGTGGAACAATACCCTGTCCCTCTGGAGTGCTATGATGCATTGGGTATTGTCTCCAGAGAAAGATTTGTCCAACTTTGTCAGGAGCTCATGGATACCCTCAGGGCCAAAAGAGAGCCTAAGAGCATATCTTTTGCAACAAATGTCTGCCTTAATTGTGGCAGGACCTGTGTCTATGGCCAGGGGGCGAGACTTGTTCCTGTTTGCAGTAAACATGGATACAGGACTTCTGTATATGAATAAATGACATGCTTGGGACACATCTATCATCCAGGGTTCTCAGAGACTATGACTTCAGACACTTCCCATATGGTTAGAAGTAAAGAGATATACAGTGACTGGGACCCTGAGTGCTTAGATTGAAATGTGGACTATTCTGATAGACTGTTGGACCAGGGGCATGATGGAGTCAGAAAAACAGTTTGGCATTTATATGTGGCTTCTGCCCAGACAGTATACAGAGATGCTTTTTGTGTACCTATAAACCTGGATGATGTCTCCCTGGGGTCTTGGACTTTTACCAACCTTACTACCAGGTTCAGTGTCAGGAAGGTAGAATGGGTCCAGGATTGGAAAGACACTGTTATTTTATGAAGGAAGCAAAGTTCCAGGTGAATATGGCATGTATAAAATTAAAGTTTTCTTGACACATCTTTTCCCTGGTCTCTTGCCTGGGCTACATGTATAACACTTTTGTGTGGCTTATCAGTTTTGTGCACAAAACATTTTACGTTAATGTGAGGAAGATAAACACAAACCTTGTGAAGGGGGATTAAGAGGATCACAGATGGTTAATATCCAGTATGTTGAGACCACAAGGCACCTTGGACCCATCAAAGATGCCTAAAGGTAGGAAGACAACATAGAGCAAAGTAAACAGGCTTTCCATTCTGGCTTTGAACTCCTGATCTTTTTGCCATGCCTTAATGAGCTTACTAACAAGAACCTATATACAGTCTTTATGCCACATGTCTCTAGAGCCCTATTCCTATGGAGTCCCAAACTCTATGAAGTACCCATAGTATATAAAAAGGTGCCGACTCTCATGCAGGTACCTTTGCTACATAAAGTATTTACTTTAAAAAAAGACTTGTATTTTAATTCTTCAGTTGTAATAAAAATAAAAGAAAGAAAAATCTCCCTCTGCCTAGTCATTATACCTCTTTCTGTTTGGTAAAGTTTTACTGTCTGAATTGAATAGCATATCTAAACTTAAGGCCTCAGGAACAGATGCCCTCTGGAGAGAAGTCAAAATGTACTCATTGATGCCAGGCCTGTCACAATTCAATCTTCGGGAGGTGGGGAAAGTTATCAGCTATGGTGGTACACATGGACATCTAGGCCGGCTTAAGGGATAGAAGAAGACTAAAAATCAAACAACACACCTCTCTCAGATTCCTTCTTTCTGTCTTTCCCCACAACCTGTCTCCCTGTCTGAATGTCCAGTTCTCTGGCCTTGTTCCTTGGGACCAGTGAACTTACCTGAGATTTGCTCATAATAATGCATTCAAGTTCTTTAAACAAGCAAGCCATATATGGAGAGAGATTGCTCACAGTTTAAGGGTATATGCTGATTTTGCATAGGAGCAAAGTTTGATTTCAATGGAAATAATCACGTTGCTCTTGACAGGTACTCAGTCTTCAGGTGATAGGACCCTCTTTTCTGGGTTATGTGGATCCTGGCTTTCACAAGCACAGATATACATGTACTACATGTATATAAAATACATGTAGCTACACATGTAGCTACACACCTATCCAAAGAAGTCTTTAAATAAAAAAAAATAATGACTCAATTTCATGAAGAAATTAAAAATAGCTCAATTATTTAAAATGGGGATGTTGATTGCATGGCTCAGAAGAGAGTACTTGGAGTTTCAGGTGTGTCCATTGACCTCAGTTGGTGAGCTGTATAGTGTGCTCTGGACTCAAGTTTGAACTACTGTTCCAAGAGTGAGGGAGAGGAAATTAGGAGTTTGTCAATGTTCACCATTTTTTCTCTCTGTATTTTCATGTATATTACTGTTCTATTCCAAGTATGCTTACATATCATATAAGGCACCAGGACCCAGGTAACAAATTCTTGGCTCTTAGTTAATTGCTAGGTTATTTTCAATATATTTTTTTTTTAGAAATAGCTGAGATTAGTTAATGGACAACAGTCCAGATTACTTTACATAGTTTTTAAAGACATCAGAAATCTATAGCATGTGACATTTAGTAATATTTATTCATTTGTTGTTGAGACACATCTGTTCCTGACATCACCCATTTCTGGATTCAAGGAAGAATGTGAGTAGCCAGCCAGTGCTCTTAACTGCTCAGCCATATCTTCCTCCCCTTTCCTTTGCATTCGTTTTACTGAAATAAAAAAGCCAAAGCAAAAGAAAAACGCAAGTTGGACCAGGACAAAATAAATAAACCAACAGAAAAAAGTCAAGCCAGGCATGGTGGCACACTCCTTTAATCCCAGCACTTGGGAGGCAGAGGCAGGTGGGTTTCTGAGTTTTAGGCCAGCCTGGTCTACAGAGTGAGCTCCAGGTCAGCCAGGACTACACAGAAACTCTCTCAAAAATAACAAACAAACAAACAGAAAGAAAAAAGTTAAAAAAAATAAAAACAAATGCCCTTAGAGATACAGAGCACATTCAACGACAGAGAAATCTAATAAAAATAGGAAACTTTTAGCTATCATATACAACCAAAGGACCTATTATATAAAAGGAAAACTAAATAAATAAAAGGGCCTGATGCATGCTATTTCAACACAGAGCTGCCTAAATGCACTTGAGTTTGCTTTGTGTTGGCATCTACTGCTTGTCACTCAGCCTCTCCTTAATGTGGAGTCTCCTTCCACATGGAGACTCCATTTGACTGAAGTAATGTTTCATTTGCAAGTCTTTATGGATTGGAGATAGCTTCTGTGTTAAGAATGGAAATTATGTGTCTACTTCTCTCAACATAGTCATGTCATGTGATATAAACTCATACATGCCCTGTGCATTCTACTTCAGATTGAGTTTATATATGCATCAGTTCTGCTGTGTTTTAGAAAGCATAGTGTCTTCAGTTGATGGACTGCTGCTATGAACATAGTTGAGCAAGTGTCTTTTTGGTATTAAAAGTCCTCTTTGGGAAAATGTCTGGGAGTGGTAAAGCTGGATCTAGAAGCTAGAAGCATTCTCAAATTTCTGAAATACTGCAAGATTGATTTCAAAGGTGGTTGTCCAAGTTTTCACTCTCAGAAGCAATTGAGGAGTATCCCCTTGTTGTATAACCTCCCCAAACATGAGCTGTCACTTGAGGTTATGATCTTAGCCATTCTGAAGTGTGTAAGATGGAATCTCAAGAGTCATTGAGATTTGCATTTCTTAGATGGTTTGGAATGTTGAACATTTATTTAGGTGCTTCTCAGCCTGTAGAGATTCCTCTGTTGAAATATTCTGTGTAATTCAGTACCTGGTTTTTAAATTGGAGTATTTGGCTTGTGGATAACTAATATTTTGTTGTATTTATAGTGTTTGGATATCATCCTTCTGTCAGATGTAGTGTTAGTGAGGATCTTCTTCCAATCATTTTGGCATGCTGATGCTCTCCTTTGCTGTATAGAAGATTTTCAGTTTCACCAAGTCCTATTATTAATTGTTGATCTCATGGTCTTATCTATGGGTTTCTCTTCAGGAAGTTATCTCCTGGGGCAATGTGTTCCAGGCTAATCCCCTACTTTCTCTTGTAATCCCCTACTTTCTCTTGTATTAGATGTTGTGCATCCATTTATACGTTGAGGTCTTTGATCAGTTGGACTTGAAAGTACTGGAGGATAAAAAATATAGAGCAACTAGCTTTCTTCTACATGCAGATATCCAGTTAGACAGCCACCCATTGATGAAGATGCTTCCTTTTTTCCAATGTCTCTTTTGCCTTCTCTGTTAAAAATGAAGTGTTGTTGGTTGATAGTTGTATTGGTTTATTTGTGCACATTCAGGGGTATTCCATTGATCAACCTTCTGCTTTTCAGTCAATACTATGCAGTTTTCATTTTTCTATGGTTATGTAGTACAACATGAGTTCAGGGACGATGATACTTTTAGAAGTTCTTTTATTGGAGGGGATTGTTTTAGCTATCCTGTTTTTTTTTATTTTATTTTTAATTTTCTATATGAAGTAAAGAATTGAGCCTTCAAGGTCTGTAAGAATTGTGTTGGAATTTAATGGGAATTTGTTTGAATCAGTAAATTACTGTTGGTATGATGGCATTTCATACTACACTAATCACCTGATTGCAGGATCATGAGAGACCTTTGCATCTTCTAATGGCTTCTTCTATTTAATTCTTCAGAAACTTGGATTTCTCTTCATACATGTATTTTGCTTGCTCATACAGAGTTATACCAATAAATCTTGTATTATTTTTCTCTTTTGTAGGGTGTTGTTGCCCTAATTTCTTTCTCATCCTGGTTATCTTGACTTAACTTTCTATCTACCACTTTGAAAAAGGCATTTTCCATCTCTAGCATTGCTCTGGAAGCATATGACTGTCTTTCATATATACTATAAATGCATCTGTGAATACAGATACTGTGACTTCTTCCTTTCCAACCTGTTCTTTTCAATTGCCATTAGTTGTCTTATAGCTCTAGCTAGGCCACCAAATTCTATATTGCATATATAGGCAGTTAGTTGACTGCATTGTGTTAACCATGTCATTGATTCATTAATGGAACTGCTCCACCTTTCTCTCCCTTAATCTGAGGTTGGTTATCAGCTTGCTGTATATTGCTTTTATTGTGTTTATGTGTATGCCTTTTATCGCTGGTCTCTACAGCACTTTTATCATGAAAGGGTGCTGGATTTTGTCAAAGGATTTTCAGCATCTGATGAGATGACCATGTATCCTTTTACTTTCCACTTGTTTATATGGTGGAAATATGCTGCTGTGTTTTCCTAAGATGAACCATTCCTGCATCCCTGGAATAAAGCCTACAGGATCATGAT
The DNA here is from genome assembly GCF_978045245.1 of Mus caroli. Classification (NCBI taxonomy): domain Eukaryota; kingdom Metazoa; phylum Chordata; class Mammalia; order Rodentia; family Muridae; genus Mus; species Mus caroli. The sequence continues at coordinate 97,801,415 of NW_028227259.1, read as the reverse complement.
TGATGATTTTTATCATGTCTTCTTCAATTGTGATTCCACTTGTGTTATTTAGTGTTTGGTATCAATATTCATATGGCAAACTTTGTCTAAATTCTATCAAATTTATTTGTAGAGTCATTGTTGTGTGGTCTGTGTATCAACATGGCTGTGGCCTCATAGAATAGATAGATAGATAGATAGATAGATAGATAGATAGATAGATAGATAGATAGATAGATAGATAGATAGATAGATAGATAGATGGTTGGATGGATAGATGGATGCATAGATACCTAGGTAGATGGACAGACAAACAGATAGTGTGACAAACAGTGTCCTACTACAAACCCCTTGTATACTTTTACTCATCCATGTTGCAGGCCTCAAACTGGACGCCAAAGCAATCAAGGCTCAATGGACACACCTGATACTCCACATCCTCTCTTCATTGTGTGGCATTAGGGAACAACACTGGAGCCACACAAAAGTCAGGCAAGCTCGCTGCTGCTTAACATCTCCATTTCAATAAATTAGATCATTTTATTTAGATTTTTATTACACATTTACTTTATTTACATTTCAAACCCTTTTCAGGTTTCCCCTACAAAAACCCACTATCCCCTCCCTCCTCCCCATGATCACCAACCCACCCACATGTGTGTCCTGGCCCTGGAATTCTCCTACACTTGAGCATACAGCATTTACAGGACCAAGAGCCTCTTCTCCCATTCATGACTGACTAGGCTATCTTCTGCTACATATGCAGCTTGAGTCATGAGTCCCACCATATGTGCTCTTTGGTTGGTTATTTAGTCCCAGAGAGCTCTGGGGTTAATGGTTAGTTCATATTGTTATTCCTCCTATGTGGTTGCCACCCCCTTCAATTCCTTGGGTCCTTTCTCTAGCTCCTTCATTGGGGATCCTCTGCTCAGTCCAATGGTAGGTTGCGAGGATCCATGTCTGTATTTGTCAGGCACTGGTGGAGCCTCTCTGGAGACAGCTATAACAGCCTCTGTCAGGAAGCACTCCTTGGCAACCGCAAAACTATCTGGGTTTGGTGATAGAATATGGGATGGATCCCCAGGTGGGGGAGTCTCTGGATAGGCATTCCTTCAGTTTCTGCTCCACACTTTGTCTCTGTTACTCCATTCATGGGTATTTTGTTCCCCCTTCTAATAAGGATTGAAGTATCCACACTTTGGTCTTCCTTCTTCTTGGTGGTTTGTGAATTATATTTTGGGTATTCCAAGCTTCAGGGTTAATATCCACTTATCAGTAAGTACATACCATATGTGCTCTTTTGTGATTGTGTTATCTCACTCAGGATAGTATTTTCTAGATCCATCCATTTGCCTATATCATCAATTCCTATTCCATAAATTTGTTGGTTTTAATAGCTGAGTAGTACTCCATTGTATAAATATACAACATTTTCTGTATCCATTACTCTGTTCAGGGACATCAATGTTCTTTCCAGCTCCTGGCTATTTTAAATAAGGCTGCCATGAACATAGTGGAGCATGTGTCCTAATTACTTGTTGGAACATCTTCTGGGTATATGCCCAAAGTGGTATTACTAGGTCCTCAAGTAGTATTATGTCCAATTTTGGGAGGAACCACCAAACTGATTTTCAGATAAGTTGTACTAGTTTGCAATCCCACCAGCAATGGAGGAGTGTTCTTCTTTCTCCACATCCTTGCCAGCATCTTCTGTCACCTGAGTTTGTGATCTAAGCCATTCTGATTGGTGAGAGGTGGAATCTCAGAGTTGTTTTAATTTGCACTTACATGATAACTAAGGATGTTGAACATTTTTTTAGGTGCTTCTCAGCCATTTGGTATTCCTCAGTTGAGAATTCTTTGTTTAGCTCTGTATCCCAATATTTGGTTCTCAGGAGTCTAGCTTTTTGAGTTCTTTGTATATATTGGATATTAGCCCTCTATCAGATGTAGGATTGGTAAAGATCTTTTCCCAATCTGTTCGTTGCCTTTTTGGCTTATTGACAGTGTCCTTGGCTCTACAGGAGCTTTGTAGTTTTATGAGGTCCCATTTGTAGATTCTTTTTTGGTTTGTTTGTTTTTGTTTGTTTTTTGTTTTGTTTGTTTGTTTGTTTCCTTACAGGGTTCCTCTGTGGAGCCCTGGCTGTCCTGGAACTCACTCTGTAGACCAGGCTGGCCTCGAACTCAGAAATTCACCTGCCTCTGCCTCTCAAGTGCCGGGATTAAAGGCATGCATCACCTTGCCCAGCCTCCCATTTGTAGATTCTTGATATTACAGCACAAGCCATTGATGTTTGTTCAGGAATTTTTACCTGTGCCCATATGTTCAAGGCTGTTCCATACTTTCTCCTCCATAAATTTCAGTGTATTTTGGAATTGAGCTTTGTACAAGGAGATAAGAATGGATCAATTTGCATTCTTGTCCATTCTAACCTCCAATTGAGCCAGAACCACTTGTTGAAAATGCTATCATTTTTCCACTGGATGATTTTAGATCCTTTGTGAAAGATCAAGTGACCATAGGAATGTGGGAGTATTTCTGACTCTTTTCTATTTATCTACCTGCCTGTCAGTGTACCAATACCATCAAGTCGTTTTGTTTTGTTTTGTTTTGTTTTGTTTTGTTTTGTTTTGTTTTGTCTTGTTTTTATCACAATTGCTATTAGTACAGATTGAGGTCAGAAATAGTGATTCCACCACAAGTTCATTTATTGTTCAGAATAGTTTTTGCTATCCTAGGTTTTTTGTTATTCCAGATGAATGTGCAAATTGCTCTTTCTAACTCTGTGAAGAATTGAGTTGGAATTTTGATGGGGATTGTACTGAATCTGTAGATTGCTTTCAGCCAGATGGCCATTTTTACTATATTAATCCTGCCAATCCATGAGCATGGGAGATCTTACCATCTTCTGAGATCTTCTTCCATTTCTTTCTTCAGAGACTTGAAGTTCATATCATAAAGATCTTTCACTTGCTTATTAGTGTCACACCAAGAAGTGACTAATGTGAAGGGGGTTGTTTCCCTAATTTCTTTTTCAGCCTGCTTATCCTTTGTGTAGAGGAAGGCCTCTGATTTCTTTGAATTAATTTTCTTTATATGAAAATATTGAAGATGTCTTCAGACACACCAGAAGAGGACTTCAGAGCCTATTACAGATTTGAGTTAATTTTATATCCATCTACTTTGCTGAAGTTGTTTATCAGGTTTAGGAGTTCTCTGATGGAATTTTGGGGGTCTCTTAATTATACTATCAAATCATCTGCAAATAGTTTTACTTTGACTTCTTCCTTTCTAATTTGTATCACTTTGATTTCTTTTGTTGTCTAATTGCTCTGACTAGGGGCTTGGAGTACTATCTTGAATAGGTAGGGAGAGAGTGGGCAGCCTTGTCTAGTCCTTGATTTTAGTGGGATTGCTTCAAGTTTCTCTCCATTTAGCTTGATGTTGCCTACAGGTTTACTGTATATTGCTTTTACTATTTTTAGGTAGGGGTCGTGAATTCCAAGACTTTTATCTTGAAAGTGTGTTGGATTTTGTCAAATGCTTTCTCAGCATCTGATAAGATGATTGTACTTTTTTTTTTCCTTTGAGTTTGTTTATATAGTGAATTACAATGATGGATTTACATATATTAAACCATCCCTACATTTCTGGGATGAAGCCTACTTAATCATGATGTGTTCTTGGATTTGGTTTGCAAGAATTTTATGGAGTATTTTTGTATTGATATTCATAAGGGAAGTTGATCTGAAGTTCTCTTTCTTTGTTGAGTATTTTTGTGGTTCAGGTATCAGAGTAATTGTGGCTTCATAGAATGAATTGTGTAGAGTACTTTCTGTTTCTATTTTGTGGAATAGTTTGAGGAGTATTGATAATAGGTCTTCTTTGGATGCCTGATAGAATTCTGCACTGGTAGAATACCTGGTCCTGGTCTTTTTTTTTTTTTTTTTTTTTTTTTTTTTTTTTTTTTGGTTGGGAGACTATTAATGACTGTTTGTAATTCTTTAGGAGACATGGGAATGTTTAGATCATTTATTTGATCCTCAATTAACTTTGTATCTTGTAGGTATCTAGGAATTTGTCCATTTCATACACATTTTCCAATTTTGTTGACTATAGGCTTTTGTAATAGGATCTGATGATTTTTTTGGATTTCCTCAGTTTCTGTTGTTAGCTCTCCCTTTTCATTTCTGATTTTGTTAATTAGGATACTGTATCTGCGCCCTCTAGTCAGTCTGGCTAACTGTTATCTATTTTGCTGAATTTCTCAAAGAACCAGCACCTCATTTGGTTGATTCTTTGAATCATTCTTTGTGTTTCAACTTGGTTGATTTCAGCCCTGAGTTTGATTATTTCCTGCTGTCTACTCCTATTGGGTGTATTTGCTTCTTTTTGTTCTAGAGTTTTCAGTTGTTGTATCAAGCTTCTAGTGTATACTCTCTCCAGTTTCTTTTTGTAGACACTCAGAACTATGAGTTTTCCTCCTAGTACTGCTTTCATTGTGTCCCATAACTTTGGGTATGTTGTGCCTTCATTTTCATTAAATACTAAAAAGTCTTTAATTTCTTTCTTTATTTCTTCCTTGACCAAGTTATCATTGAGTAAAGTGTTGTTCAGCTTACAAGTATATGTGGGCTTTCTATTGTTTATGTTGTTAATGAAGACCAGCCTTAGACCATGGTGATATGATACGATGCATGGGATTATTTCACTCTTCTTATATCTGCTGAGGCCTATTTTCTGACCACTTACATGGTCAGTTTTGGAGAAGGTACCATGAGGTGCTGAGAAGCATGTACATTCTTTTGTTTTAGGATAAAATGTTCCCTAGCTATCTGTTAAAAACCATTTGGTTTATAACTTCTCTTACTTTCACTGCATCTTTGTTTAGTTTCTGTTTCCATGATCTGTCCATTACTGAGAGTGGGGTGTTGAAGTCTCTCATTAATATTGGGTACAGTGCAATGTGTGCTTTGTGCTTTAGTTAAGTTTCTTTTATGAATGTGGGTGTCCTTGCATTACTAGCATAGATCATTCAGAACAGAGAGTTCTTCTTGGTAGATTTTTCATTTGATGTATATGAAGAGTCTTTCCTTATCTTTTTTGATAACTTGAGGTTGGAAGTTGACTTTATTTAATATAAGAATTGTTACTGCAGCTTGTTTTTGGGACCATTTGCTTGGAAAATTGTTTTTCAGTCTTTTATTCTGAGGAAGTGTCTGTCTTTGTCACTGAGATGGGCTTCCTGTATAGAGAAAAATGGTGGGTCCTGCTTATGTATTCAGTCTGTTAGTCTATGTCTTTTTATTGGGGAATTGAGTCCATTGATATTAAGAGATATTAAGGAAAAAAGATTGTTGCTTCCTGATATTTTTTTTTTTTTGTAAGGGATGGCATTATGTTTCTTGGTGGTTACCTTCTTTTTGGTTTGTTAAAAGAATATTATTTTCTTGCTTTTTCTAGGGTGTATTTACCCACCTTGTTTAGGACTTTTCCATTAATTATCCTTTGAAGGGCTGGATTTGTTTACAGATATTTTGTAAAAAAAATTTTGTCATAGAATATCTTGGTTTCCGCATCTGTGGTTATTGAGAGTTTAGCTGGGTATAGTATTCTGGACTGGCATTAGTGTCCTCTTAGTGTCTGTATGATGTCTGCTCAGGATCTTCTGCTTTTCATAGTCTCTGGAGAGAAGTCTGGTGTAATTCAAATAGGTCTGCCTGGACTTGACCATTTTCCCATACTGCTTTTAATAGTCTACCTTTATTTAGTGCATTTGTTGTTCTGATTATTATGTGCCGGGAGGAATTACTTTTCTGGTCCAGTCTATTTGGAGTTCTGAGGGTTCATGTATGTTCATGGGCATCTCTTTCTTTAGGTTAGGGAAGTTTTCTTCTATAATTTTGTTGAAGATATTTACTGGCCCTTTAAGTTGAATATCTTCATTCTCATCTATACTATATCTATATCTATAATCCTTAGATTTGGTCTTCTCATTGGGTCCTGGATTTCCTGGATGTTTTGAATTAGGATCTTTTTGCATTTTGCATTTTCTTTGATTGTTGTGTCCATGTTATCTATGGAATCTTCTGCATCTGAGATTCTCTCTTCCATCTCTTGTATTCTGTTGCTGATACTTGCATCTATGTTCCTGATTTCTTTCCTAGGACTTCTTTCTCCAGAGTTGCCTCCCATTGGGTTTTCTTTATTGTTTCTACTTCCATTTTTAGATCTTGGATGAATTTGTTCAATTCCATCACCTTTTTGGTTGTGTTTTCCTGTATTTCTTTAAGGGATTTTTGTGTTTCCTCTCTAAGGACTTCTACCTGTATAGCAGTGGTCTCCTGTATTTCTTTTGTTGTTGTTGTTGTTGTTGGTTTGGTTTGGTTTTTCGAGACAGGGTTTTTCAGTATGGCCCAGGCTGTCCTGGAACTCACTTTGTAGACCAGGCTTCCCTGGTCAGAACTCAGAAATGTGCCTGCCTCTGCCTCCCAAGTGCTATATTTCTTTAAGTGAGTTATTTTTTTAAAGATTTATTTATTTATTATATGTGAGTAAACTTTTTCTGTCTTTGGACACTCCAGAAGGGAGTTAGATCTTGTTACGGATGGTTGTGAGCCACCATGTGGTTGCTGGGATTTGAACTCAGGACCTTTGGAAGAGCAGTCGGTGCTCTTAACCACTGAGCCAGATGGTTTAACACAACCAAACGGGTGATGGAATTGAACAAAATCATCCAAGATCTAAAAATGGAAGTAAAAACAATAAAAAAAAAAAAAACACAATGGAAGCCAGCCCTTTACGTGAGTTATTAATACCCCTCTTAAAATCCTCTACCAGTGTTCAGTGATTTTTGGTGCAATCTCAGCAGAGGGCCCTAAGGTCCCCAGAGGACTCTCCATGCTGCAGGCACCCTAGCACAACCAGGTCCTTGAGATCACTGATAAGTGGAATGCAACCTCAGTTCCAAAAAACCCAGAGGGTCTTATGCTAGCAGCAACAGGGTCAAAGGACAAAGGCAGGCCCTAGCACACCCAGAATCTTGGTATCACTGACACCAGACTATGCAGGAGAGCCTGTGTACAGCAGAAGCAACAGAGCTTCTTGGACAAGGTTCCTTCAGGCTTTCATCCTTACACAGGAGACAGAGATGAGACCCAGACTCCTGAATACCTTTCCTGACAGAGGCGAGTCAGCCTCCAGGTAGGGCTCTGACCCCAGGATTTAGGAGGGGGATATAAGCTCGACACTTCTGTGTACCTTTCCTGCAAGAGGAGCGTTTTCCCACAGAGAGTGTTCTGACCACTGGGACGCAAGAAAGAGTTGGACTCCCAGCAGTGCTGACAGAGGCTAGAGAATTACAGGAGGAACAAGCTCCATCCAGAGACACCTAGAACATCTAACACCAGAGATTACTAGGTGGCAAGAGGCAAACAAATCTTAGTAACAAAAACCAGGACACTGGGCATTATCAGAATCTAGTAAGCCCACCACAGCGAGTCCTGGATACCCCTACACACACAAAAAGCAAGATTCGTATTTAAAATCATATCTCATGATGCTGGTAGAGGCATTTAAGAAGGAAATCAATAACTAACTTAAAGAAATACAGGAGACCACTGCTAAACAGGTAGAAACCCTTAAAGAGGAAGCACAAAAATCCCTGAAGGAAATACAGGAAAACACTGCTAAACAGGTAAAAGACCTTAAAGAAGAAATACAAAAAACCCTTAAAGAATTACAGGAAAACACAACCAAACAGGTGATGGAATTGAACAAAACCATCCAATATCTAAAAATGGAAGAAGAAATAATGAAGAAAACCCAAAGAGAGACAGCTCTGGAGAGAGAAACACTAGGAAATAAATCAGGAACCATAGATGCGAGCATCAGCAAAGGAATACAAGTGATGGAATAGAGAATCTCAGATGCAGAAGATTCCATAGAAAACAGGGACACAACAATCAAAGAAAATGCAAAATGCAAAAAGATCCTAACTCAAAACATCCAGGAAATCCAGGACACAATGAGAAGACCAAACCAATGGATAAGAGGTATAAATAAGAATTTCTATATAAATTGAAGTTTTTTAAATTAAAGGGTCGGTAAATATCTTCACCAAAATTATAGAAGAAAACTCCCCTAACCTAAAGAAAGAGATGCCCATGACCAAACAAGAAGCCTACAGAAGCCCGGCGTGGTGGCGCACACCTTTAATCCCAGCACTCGGGAGGCAGAGGCAGGCAGATTTCTGAGTTCGAGGCCAGCCTGGTCTACAAAGTGAGCTCCAGGACAGCCAGAGCTATAAAGAGAAACCCTGTCTCGAAAAACCAAAAAAAAAAAAAAAAAAAAAAAAGAAGCCTACAGAACTCCAAATAGACTGGACCAGAAAAGAAATTCCTCCCAACACATAGTAATCAAAACAACAAATGCACTAAATAAAGATAGAATATTAAAAGCAGTAAGGAAAAAAGGTCAAGTACCATATAAAAGCAGACCTATTAGAATTACGCCAGACTTCTCACCAGAAACTACGGAAGCCAGATGATCCAGACAGACCCTAAGAGAACACAAATGCCAGCCCAGGTTACTACACTCAGCAAAACTCTCAATTACCATAGATGGAGAAACCAAAGTATTCCATGCCAAAACCAGATTCACATAATATCTTTCCACAAATTCAGCTCTTCAGAGGATAATATTGGAAAACACTAACACAAGGATGGAAACTACACCCTAGAAAAAGCAAGAAAGAAATCCTTCAACAAACCTAAAAGAAGACAGCAGCAAGAACAGAATCCCAACTCTAACAACAAAAATAACAGGAAGCAAAAATTACTTTTCCTTAATATCTCTTAATAACAATGGACTCAATTCCCCAACAAAAACATAGACTAACAGAATGGCTACAAAAACAGGACCAAAATTTTTGCTGCTTACAGGAAACTCACCTCAGGGAAAAAGACAGATACTACCTCAGAGTAAAAGGGTGGAAGACAATTTTTCAAACAAATAATCTGAAGAAACGAGCTGGAGTAGCCATTCTAATATCAAATAAAATTGGCTTCCAACCCAAAGTTATCAAAAAAGACAAGGAGGGACACTTCATACTCATCAAAGGTAAAATCTTCCAAGATGAACTCTCAATTCCAAATATCTAGCTCCAAATGCAAGAACATGTACATTCATTAAAGAAACTATAGTAAAGCTCAAAGCACATATTGCACCTCACACAATAGTAGTGGGAGACTTCAACACCGTGCTATCATCAATGGACAGATCCTGGAAACTCAGGGGGGAAATCAACCAAGTGGAACCAAAAAGAACCCAAAGAATCCACCAAACCACTAGCTGGTTCTTTGAGAAAATCAACAAGATAGATAAACCCTTAGCCAGGCTCACTACAGGCCTCTGGGACAGTATCCTAATTATCAAAATCAGAAATGAAAAGGGAGACATAACAAGAGAACATGAGGAAATTCAAGACACCATCAGATCCTACTACGAGAAGCTATACTTAACACAACTGGAAAACCTGGATGAAAGGGACAAACTTCTAGGGAGATACCAGGTACCAAAGTTAAATCAGGATCAGGTTAATGACCTACACAGTCCCATATCCCCTAAAGAAATAGAAGCATGCATTGATAGTCTCCCAACCAAAAAAACGCCCAGGACCAGATGGGCTGTTTGGTGCAGAATTCTATCAGATCTTCTAAGAAAACCTAATTCTGACTCTCCTCAAACTATTACACAATATAGAAACAGAAAGTACTCTACCCAATTCATTCTACAAAGCCACAATTACTCTGATACCTAAACCGCATAAAGACCCAACAAAGACAGAACTTCAGACCAATTTCCCTTATGAATATCGCTTCAAAAATACTCAATAAAATCCTCACTAACTGAATTCAAGAACACATCAAAACAATCATCCATTGTGATCAAGTAGGTTTCATCCCTGGGATGCAAGGATGGTTTAATATATGGAACTCCACAAAGGTAATCAACTATATAAACAAACTCAAAGACAAAAACCACATGATCATCTCGTTAGATGCTGAGAAAGCATTTGACAAAATCCTACACCCCTTCAGGATAAAAGTCTTGGAAAGATCAGGAATTCAAGGCCCATACCTAAACATAATAAACACAATCTACAGGAAACTAGTAGCCATCATCAAACTAAATGGAACAATCCCACTAAAATCAGGGATTAGACAAAGATGCCCACTTTCTCCCTACCTATTCAGTATAGAACTCAAAGTCCTAGCCAGAGCAATTAGACAACAAAAGTAGGTCAAGGAGATACCAATTGGAAAGGAAGAAGTAAAAATACCACTATTTGCAGATGATATGATAGTGTGTGTGTGTGTGTGTGTGTGTGTGTGTGTGTGTGTGTGTGATCCGAAAGATTCCACCAGAGAACTCTTAAACCTGATAAACAGCTTCAGTGCGATGGCTGGATATAAAATTAAACAAATCAATGGCCTTTTTCTACACAAAGGATAAACAGGATGAGAAAGAAATTAGGGAAAAACACCCTTCACAATAGTCACAAGTAATATAAAATACCTTGGTGTGACTCTAAATAAGGAAGTAAGAGATCTGTATGATAAGAACTTCAAGTCTCTGAAGAAACAAAATGAGGAAGATCTCAGAAGATGGAAAGATCTCCCATGTTCATGGACTGACAGGATCAATACAGTAAAAATGGCTATCTTGCCAAAAGCAATCTAAAGATTCAATGCAATCTCCATCAAATTTCAACTCAATTCTTCAACAAATTAGAAAGGGCAATTTGCAAATTCATCTGGAATAACAAAAATCTAGGATAGCAAAAACTCTTCTCAATGATAAAATAACCTCTGGTGGAATCACCATGCTGTACTAAAGCTGTACACTAAATCACTAAAGCTGTACTACAGAGCAATTGTGATAAAAATTACATGGTACTGGTCCAATGACAGACAGGTAGATCAATGGAATGGAATTGAAGACCCAGAAATGAACCCACACACCTATGGTCACTTGATCTTTGACAAGGGAGCTAAAGCCATCCAGTGGAAAAAAGACAGCATTTTCAACAAATGGTGCTGGCACAACTGGTGGTATCCTGTAGAAGAATGCGAATTGATCCATTCTTATCTCCTTGTACAAAGCTCAAGTCTAAGTGGATCTAAAGACCTCCACATAAGACCAGAGACACTGAAACTAATAGAGGAGAAAGTGGGGAAAAGCCTCGAAGATATGGGCACAGGGGAAAAATTCCTAAACAGAATAGCAATGACTTGTGCTGTAAGATCAAGAATTGACAAATGGGACCTCATAAAATTGCAAAGCTTCTGTAAGGCCAAGACATTGTCAATAAGAAAAAAAAAGGCCACCAACAGATTGGGAAAGATTTTTAATAATGCTAAATCTGATAGGTGACAAATAACCAATATATACAAAGAGCTCAAGAACCTGGACTCCAGAAAATCAAATAACCCAATTTTAAAATGGGGTTCAGAACTGAACAAAGAACTCTCAACTGAGGAATACGGAATGGCTGAGAAGTGCCTGAAAAAATGTTCAACATCCTTAATCATCAGGGACATGTAAATCAAAACAACCCTGAGATTTCCACCTCACACCAGTCAGAATGGCTAAAATAAAAAATTCAGGTGACAGCAGATGCTGGCAAGGGTGTGGAGAAAGAGGAACACTAGCCAGGCATGGTGGCACATGCCTTTAATCCCAGCGCTTAGGAGGAAGAGGCAGGAAGTTTTCTGAGTAAAAGGCCAGCCTGTTCTACAAAGTGAGTTCCAGGACAGCCAGGGCTACACAGAAAATCCCTGTCTTGAAAAACCAAAACCAAACAAAACAGCAACAACAAAAAACACCAGGCGTGGTGGCACACGCCTTTATTCACAGTACTCAGCAGGCAGAGGCAGGCAGATTTCTGAGTTTGAGGCCAGCCTGTTCTACAGAGTGAGTTCCAGGACAGCCAGGGCTACACAGAAAAACCCTGTCTCAAAAAACAAAAAACAAAAAACAAAAAACAAAACAAAAAAAAAAGGAACACTCCTCCACTGCTGGTGGAATTACAATCTTGTACAACCACTCTGGAGTCAGTCTGGAGGTTCCTCAGAAAATTGGACATTCTACCGGAAGATCCAGCAATACCTCTCCTGGGCATATACCCAGAAGTTCAAACTGGTAATAACAACACATGTTCCACTATGTTCAGAGGAGCTTTATTTATAATAGCCAGAAGCTGGAAAGAGCCCAGATGTCCCTAAACAGAGGAATGGATACAGAAATTGTGGTACATTTACACAATGGAGTACTACTCAGCTATTAAAAACAATGGATTTATGAAATTCTTGGACAAATGGGTGTATCTGGAGGATATCATCCTGAGTGACGTCACCCAATCACAAAAGAAGTCATTAGATATGCTCTCACTGATAAGTGGATATTAGCCCAGAAACATAGAACACCCAAGATACAATTTGCAAAACACAAGGAAATCAAGAAGAGGGAAGACCAATGGGTGGATACTTTATTCCTTCTTAGAATAGGGAACAAAATACCCATGAAAGGAGTTACAGAGACAAATTTTGGAGCTAAGTTGAAAGGATGGACTATCCAGAGACTATCCCACCTGGGAAACCATACCATAATCAGCCACCAAACACAGACACTATTTCATATGCCAGAAAGGTTTTGCTGAAGGGACTCTGTTATAGCTGTCTCGTATGAGGCTATGCCAGTGCCTGGCAAACACAGAAGTGGAGGCTCACAGTCATCTATAAGATGGAACACAGAGCCCCCAATGGAGGAGCTAGAGAAAGCACCCAAGGAGCTGAAAGGGTTTGCAACCCTATAGATGGAACAACAATATGAACTAACCAGTACCCCCAGAGCTCATATCTCTAGATGTATATGCAGCAGAAGATGGCCTAGTCGGCCATCACTGGGAAGAGAGGCCCCTTGGTATTGCAAACTTTTTCTTTTGTTTTCTTTTCTTTTTTTTTTTTTTTTTTTTTTTTTTTTTTGATTTTTCGAGACAGGGTTTCTCTGTGTAGCCCTGGCTGTCCTGGAACTCACTCTGTAGACCAGGCTGGCCTCGGACTCAGAAATCTTCCTGCCTCTGCCTCCCAAGTGCTAGGATTAAAGGCGTGCACTATCACACCCAGCTGGTATTGCAAACTTTATATACCCCAGTACAGGGGAATGCCAGGGCCAAGAAGTGGGAGTGGGTGGGTAGGGGAGCAGAATGGAGGGAGGGTGTAGTGACCTTTCAGGATAGCATTTGAAATGTATATAAAGAAAATATCTAAGAACAAAAGAAAACAACCTGTTCTTAAGACTAAAGCTCACTTTAAGGAGACAATGGCCTTCTCCGTGTTTCTGGTTCTCTCATAATTCAGGGAACTACAGCTCCCAACTTCCAAGCTTCTAGAATTGTATTCTCTCTCTTATCAAGTCTAGATATTGAGAACCTTTTCTGTATTGAACCCTAGCACCCATTCTTTATAGTTGTCTCTGTGAAACTGTTTCCATCTATAACCCAGGCTACACTCAAACAAATGAAGAAGATCCTGTCTCTCCCTCCATGTGTAGTATGATCCTTCAGCTTGACTAGCTCTGGTGACATCATGTGTACACAATGTCCAAAGTAGCCCCTTCTTCAGGTTTCCCTAGTACGGGCTGAAGAAATGGTTCAGGAGTTAAGAGCACTATGGATACAGCACACACAACCTGCCATGTGAATGTTGGGAAATAAACCAGAGCTGTATGTCAGAGCAGCCAGTGCTGCTAAGTGCTCAGAGATAGCTCCAGACCCCTTTCTTTGCTTTTCCTTTACTCAAAATATTTTTTCCATACAATGTGTTATTATTAAGGCTTCTCCTCCCACAACTCCTCTGAGATCTTCTCTACCTTCACTCCATCTCAATCCACACCTTTATGTCTCTCCTAAGAAAAGAAATAGCCACTTACAGAATCCTGAGACAAAGCCAGGTGCAGTAGAATACAAGTGTAATCCCAGCACTTGGGAGGAGGCAGGAAGACTTCCAGCCTGGTCTACTATGTGAGTTACAGAACAGTCTGACTTACAACGAGACCATGTCTTAGAAAGAAAACAAAAAATAAGCAAATAAACAAAACAGAAATCAAAAAGAAAAGAAAGACATACTAGTTGGGAGAGACCCAAAAAGAAGAAGAAACAAACAAACAAACAAATAATTAAAAACAACTAAAACTATCCCTTACAGATAAAGAGCACAATCAAAGATGGAAAAACAGTAAAAACAGGAAATTTGCAGCCTCGCTATAAAAACAAAGGAACTGTAATTTAAAAGCAAAACAAAATAAATAAACAAAGGGGCCTGATACATTCTTCTCAGACAAAAGCTTTAAAATGCCTTTGAGTTTCTTTGTTTGGCACCAACTGCTGGACATTCAGCCTCTCCTTAATAGTGGGATTTGCTTCCACGTGGAGATTCCAATTGACTGGAGTAGTGTTTCATCTGTAAGTTTTCATGGATTGGAGATAGCTTCTGTGTTGGGAATGGGAACATGTATCTACTTCTCTCAAAGCTGTCATGTGATGTGGTACAAGCTTGTGCAAGCCATATGTGTGCTGCTTCAGCCTCTCTGAGTTCATATGAGCATCAGTTCTGCTGTGTTTTAGAAGGCCTGGTGTCTTCAGATGAGGGAGAGTTGCTATGAACAGAGTTGAGCAAGTGTCTTTTTGGTATTGTGGGTCCTCTTTGGTTATATGTCTAGGAGTGGTAAAACTGGTCTAGAAGGTAGAGAGTTTCTCATGTTTCTGAGAAACTGTCAGATTTATTTCACTAGTGGTTGTCCAAGTTTGTACTCTCACCAGCAATGGGAAAGTGTTCCCCTTTTTCCATAACCTCTCCAACATGAACTGTCAGTTGTGGTTGTGATCCCAGCCATAATGATATATGCATAATGGAATCTCACAGTCATTGGGATTTGCATTTGTCAGATGATTTGGAATGTTGAACATTTATTTAGGTGCTTCTCAGCATGTAGAGAATCCTCTGTTGAAATATTCTGTATAATTCTATAGTACCCCATTTTTAAATTGAGGTATTTGGTTGGTGGATATCTAATGCTTTGTTGTATTTATAGGGTTTTCACCATTTATAGTGATATCACCCCTCTGTCAGATGTGGGTTGGTGAGGATGTTCTTCCAATCTTTAGGCTGCAATTTTGGCCTGCTGATAATCTCCTTTGCCCTATAGAAGCTTTTCAGTTTCATCAAGTGCCATTATTCATTGCTGATCTTATTGCCTGAGCTATGGGTTTCTGTTCAGAAAGATATCTCCTGTGTCAGTGTGTTCAAGACTAATCCCCCACTGTAGTGGATATTTCTGGTTTTCAACTTGACTATATCTGGAATGAACTGCAATCCAGAATTGGAAGGCTCACCTGTGATCCTGATCTTGAAGCTGGGAGATATAAGATTCTGCCCTGGATCTTGGCATGGAGATCTTGAGGCATAGTGGCTATGAATCTCAGGAGACTAAAGCAAGGAGATCTATAAATTCAAGGACATCTGGGGCAAAGTAAGTTCCAGATTTAGGTGTGGTGGTACACACCTTTAATCTGGGCCACACCTTCTACTGGAGACTTACACAAAAGTGGAAGAAGAAAGACTCTCTCTTCTGTCTGCCTGTGGGACTGAGCAACTGCTAGATCCTTGCTTGGACTTCCATTCTCATCTGCTGCTGACCATAGTTGGGGAGTTGGACTACAGACAGTGGGTCGTCATCAGTTCCCTTACTATACAGTGATCACCAGTAAGTTCTCTAACTCTAGAAAACCTGGACAAGTACATCCACTTTCGCTTGTGTTAGATGCTGTGTATCCATTTTTATGTTGAGGTCTTTGATTAGTTGGATTTGAGTGTATTGGAGGATGATAAATACAGAGCAGCTTGCTTTCTTATACATGCAGATATCTAGTTAGACAGGCACAATTGAATAGGGATGATTTCTTTTTTACAATGTCTCTAGCATTTTCTGTTAAAAGTCTAGTGTCCATGCTTGATAGCTGTCTGTGTTGATTTATTTCAGGTCTTCAGTTGTATTCCATTGATCAATCTATCTGTTTTACTGCCAATACCACACAGTTTTCCTTATACTATGGGCATGTAATACAACTTCAGATCAGAGATGGTGATACTTCTAGGAATTCATTTATTGTAGAAAATTGAGGTCCTTGGTCTCAGTCCAATGGTTGCCTGTGAATGGCTGCAATTGTCTCAGGTTCTAGTAGAACCTCTCAGAGGACAGCCATACCAGGCTCCTTTATATAAGCACATCTTGTCATCAAAAATACTACAGGTTTTTGATGTCTGCTGATGGGATGGATCTAAGGATCCCTGTTCCTGGATAGCCCTTTCTTCAGACTCTGCTCCAGTTTTTGTCCCTGTTCTTCCTTTAGACAGGAACAATTTTAGGTTAAAATTTTTGAGATCGGTAGCTGGGCGGTGGTGGTGCAAACCTTTAATCTCAGGTCTTTGGATGTAGAGGCAATCGGATTTCTGAGTTCAAGGCCAGCCTGGTCTACAAAGTGGGTTCCAGAAGAGCCAGGGTTACACAGAGCAACCCTGTCTCGAAAAAAAAAATTTTTTTTAGATGTTTGTGTGGCACCTTCCCTCAACTGGAAGCCATGCCTAGCCACTGGAGGTGGTCTCTTAAGGTTCTGTCTACCCTCTGTTGCATATTTCATATTGAATTTTATTGTTTGCTTGCTTGGTTATTTATTCTTTGATTGATTTCTTTATTCTCCTTTTTGCTCTTGATCTTCTTGATATGGATAATATTCTGAGACAACATGGTTGTTCTTTAGCTAGGGATAATTTAGAATTTCAATTCCCAGGGATCTTCTTGCCTTGGTCTTCCTGATGGAAGGATTACTATGTGAGCCACGACACCTGGTTATGTTTTCTTCATTTGTGACCAGCATGCTTCACAGAGAAATTCACCTGGGAGCCGTAATATGTCCTTGAAATTACTTGCACAAAACCATAAAATACCATTGTAAGAGGACATGACAAATACATGCAGAACCTTTGGGGCCTCCTTGTAGGAATTTGGCAAGAATTTGACATTGGGCTAGGACAGTGAAGTAGGCTCATATAAGAATATTTATCTTGGGACTTTGTTTGTTTGTTTTTGTCAATAGATTTTTTTTTTTTGTTTTTTGTTTTTTGTTTTTTGTTTTTTGTTTTTCGAGACAGGGTTTCTCTTTATAGCCCTGGCTGTCCTGGAACTCACTTTGTAGACCAGGTAGGCCTCGAACTCAGAAATCCGCCTGCCTCTGCCTCTGCCTCCCAAGTGCTGGGATTACAGGCCTGCGCCACCAGGCCCAGCTGTCAATAGAATTTTTATTGGTTATTTTACTTATTTGCATTTCAATGTTCTCCCCTTCCCCAGTTTGTCCTCTGGAAACACTCATCCAAACCCCTTTCTCTTTGTTTCGATAAACGTGATCCCATAACCACCCACTACTGACTCTCCACCCTGGCATCCCCTACACTGGAGCATCAAGCCTTCACAGGACTGAGGGCCTCTCCTCCTATTGATGCCCAACAAGGCCATCCACTGACATACATGCAGCTAGAGCCATGGGTCCCTATATGTGGATACTTTGGTTGGTGTTTCAGTCGCTGGGAGCTCTTGGGTTGTGGTTGGATGATATTGTTGCTCTTCCTATGGGGCTGTAAACCCTTTCAGCTCCTCCAGTTCTTTTACTAACATCTCCATTGGGGACCCCTTACTCTGTACGTTGTTTATTGCCTTGTTTGTTCCTTGACCTAAAACTGACTGTATACTTTGCATGTATTTAGATTGGTATAAAAGCAGACTAGAGAAAAGTGAATCTACTTCAGCCTTAGCACTGTTTGGAGTCATGTTATATGTTGTCTAATGGTCATTGTCTTTTCAATCATCATTCCCAACCTTGAGACCCTATTGCCTGACAGAGCTGCCTTGATCACATTTTACAGTTATTATCAGTTCTGGAATAAAGAGGTGAGCTTCATGCTTTGCCAATCTTCTACTATGGTAACACTCAGAAAGCAGAGGCAGGAGGATGCCTTCATCCACCTTGGAGGGAATTCTGTGGTGTAACTCCAGTAGTACAGTCCTTGCTTGGCTTTCACATTTTAGGTTATAAATCACTGCACGATCTAGACAAATGGGGCATGCCTGTGTTCCCAGAACATGTGAGTCTGAATAGAGGCTCATAAATCCAATGGTATCTTTGCTGTAATAGATAATGTGAGGCAAGCCTGTTCTATATTAAAATATTTCCAAAACAAGTTAAAAAGTGTGTCAGGGAGAGACATGACATCAATGATTCTAAAAAGTTGGAGCAGGTTTTAGAAAGGAAGTATCACTGGACATGGAGAGATGATCAGGGTTTAATGGGCAAAGAGAAAATCTCTAGGATTAGGAGATTTTCAGTATACCTGATATTTGCAGAACACAAGTGTGATTGTGGCTTGGAACTACCTTTAGCTTCAGTGTTTCTGGAATCCTCTTCCCTTTCCTAGACTTAATAAGCACTAGGACAACATGCAGACACACACACTCACACAGAGACCTTGGATGATTCATACCTAAAGGGGAAAGGCTCAGGGAATCCTGTAGAAGAGAACAAAGAAAGAGGGATAGAGTCAGAGGGAATGGTGAACATCAAGGAAGCCAGAGCATCTTAAAAGGAGGAGAACTAATACAGAGAGAGAGACTAAAGTAGACTAAAGTAGAATTCTCAGGGCTTATGTGGGTCTATTCCACATGGGGTATCAGTGTTGAGACAAAAGTAGACACAAGCTCCCATCCCAAACCCAGAAATTATTGAAAACCATTTACAAATGAAAAAATAGTTTTCTCAAATGGACTCTCCTTGAGGGTACAAATCTCATTCACATGGGCAGATCTACAGGCCAACACAAAGTGAACTCAGAGGCCTCTTTGGGGGTCCTAGGTCTCATAATGTTTCCTCAGACCTCTTTTGGATTTTTTTGGATTTGCTTTTTAATTTAATTCTTTTTTTTTTTTTTTAATTTACCTTACATCCCCCACTAACTGTTCTTTTCGAGGTCAGACCCTAGTACACTACTTCTAGGTACCTTCTTACCATGTTCTCTGAGTACATGGAAGTTCCCTGGGTATCCCCACACCCTGGTACTTTTAGTATTTTTAAGGCAGGGCATATCCTCTCCCACTGAGGCCAGGCAAAGCAGCTCTGCTAGAAGAACACACCCCACAAACAGGCAATGGCTTCTGAAGTGGCCTTCACACCAGTTGTTAGGGGACCAATGTGAAGACCAAGCTACAAATCTCCTACATTTGTGTGGGGAGGCCTACGCCCAGCCCATGTTCTCTTTGGTTGGGGTTTCAGTCTCTGAGAGCCCAAAAGGTCCCGGTTAATTTACGCTGTTGGACTTCTATAGAGTTTTTATCCCCTTTGGGTCCTTTGCTCATATATTAGGGCTACCAATTTTGTGTTTTTATTGGATTCTTGTATGTGTGATCCTGTCCTGTATCTATATGTATTCCTTGTGGTTTTTCATTGGCTCTTTATCCTCCATTTCTTTGTTTTGTCATATTCCAATATGTAACAGTTACCTAGGTCTTTTACTTCATCAACGTCCTCATATTTTTCCCAGATCCCAAAAATGTGTTGGTGGTCTAGAAACCACTAGAGCTGAAGTGGTTTCTCTCCTTAAACCTGTGGGTCCCATTGCTGAATTCAGGCTTGGTATCAAGTGCCATTGATCACTGAGGATCTCACAGCCTACTAAGTAAGCTCCCTTAAAGTTTTTTCTTAGAAAACACTTTTTTGTTCCATTTTTTTGTTTTTAGTTTTTTTCAGACAGAGTTTCTGTTTAACAGACATGGCTGATCCAGAACTCAATGTGTAGACCAGACTAGCTCAAACTCCAAGGTCCACCTACATCTCCTTCCTCAATTCTGAGATTAAAGGCCTATTGTAGCATCACTCACCTAACTAGATTTTGTTTTTATTTGGTTTGGTTTGGGTTTTGAGAGTGTTTCTCTATTTTAGAGCCCTCCCTGTCCCACACTTTAATCTGTAGATCAGTCTGGGGTCTAAAGATCCAGCTCCTTCCTTGCCTCCAGGGTGCTGGAATTAAAATCAGGTGCTACCCCACCCAGCTCTGCCTTAATTGTAAAACACACCCTTAGTCAATAGGCTTCACTGGTTAAGAATTAGCTACTTAGATAAAACTAGCCTTGAATCTACTGTGCCCTGTTTACCTTTGCCTCCAGAATACAGGGATTAAAGGTGTTTGCCACCATTCCTTTTACAAACTTAATTCTCTTAAAGATTTAGCCTTGAGTGGTGGCACACGCCTTTAATCCCAACCCAACACTTGAAAGGCAAAGGCAGGCACATTTCTGAGTTCAAGGCTAGCCTGGTATACACAGTGAGTTCCAGGACATCCATCCATCTTGGAAAACAACAACAAAAAAAAACCCAAAAAAACAACAAAACAAAACAAAAAAGGTTTTGTTCTCCATGTTTTGGTGTTTTTCCTGCATGTGTGAATGTTCGGCACATGAATGCCTGGGGTCCAAGAAGGTCAGAGGGAGTTTTCAGGTTTCCAGAAACAAGTTGCAGATCAGTTCAAGACACCATGTAGGTGCTCAGGATAGAATATAGAAGTGCTCATTATTGGGGAGCAAAATCTTCAGCACATGTCCCACTCCTGATTTCATCTTGGGCAAGCATTCTGGTCAGATCCTACCTGACACATCTGTTTTCTGGCAGCCAAAGGCAACATCTGCCTCAGACCCTCCAATTTCTGTTTCTCTTTAGGTCTATTTAGAAGTAGACTCAAATGTAAGCTCGGGATGTCCTTCTATTTACAATAAGGCTGAGGACGGCTTTGAATTGATTCCCCTGCTTCCAGCTCTTGAACTGTGAGTTTCCAGGCAGAGCCATTATGTCTGCTGCATACAGTGCTGGAGAGAGGAATGGCTGCATACTGGGTAGCTCCCTACAAACTGAGTGCACACCCAGCACACTTGGACACTGTTAATGGAATCAGACCATGCTCCTTCCTCTAACTTTTGTGTAGGTGCTACTGCAGTTTATTGAAAAAGCACCCAATTCAGGCCTTGAGCTCCAGAACATACTCCTGTCTATTAAAAACCCTTTGTCCAAAATCCAGTGACAATAATATCGATGAATTATTTTCTGTCTATTATCAGCAATAGATTAAACCCTGATCTGAGGCAAATCAGATTGACTTTGTGCACAGGAATAAAATTGGCCCAGGTGTGGTGTTTCTCAACATTAATTCTAGCAACAAGAAGAATGCCTGACACAGGAGGATTGCTAGAACTTAGAGTTTGGAAACATCCCTGGCTTCACAGCAAGACCCAGTCCTGTACCAAACTCAAAACTATGTAATAATGAAGCAAATGAAAGGAAAAAATCCACAAATTCAGTGATGTGTTATTAAGTAATAAATGAAATGTTTGAGGGATGTTTTGGTATGGAGGTATTCTCACAGAAAGCTCTAATGCAATGAATGAAATGGTTGGATGTTACATATAGAATTAAACGGGTGGAGTTTAACCATCTAATCCAATTCGAGTTTGAGGTTGAATTATATGGCTGCAATAGGAAGGGTTATTGAGAGAGGCTTCAGTGGGGACAGTAAACATTCAGAGATCTGAAGATTGGATAACTGCCTGGGTTGTCTAGGCCTCAGCGACCTATCTTCACTACTCAGAACTTGTATGTAATTGGTTTCCCTAGGGTTAAGCAGTTTGATGTAGAACATTTTAAATTCCAAGATAGTAGAGGAAATTTCATTTTCTGTTTCTTTAGTAAAACATATTGAAGATCTTGGATTTCATTCCCAATAAAGTTTTAGCCTCATCTCCAAATTTTTTTTTTTTTTTGGTTGTTTTCAAGACAGGGTTTCTCTGTGTAGCCCTGGCTGTCCTGGAACTCAGTCTGTAGACCAGGATGGCCTCAACTCAGAAATCAGCCTGCCTCTGCCTCCCCAAGTGCTGGGATTAAAGGCCTGTGCCACCATGCCTGGCTCCAGTCTATTTCTATGATAGGTTATATACTTCATTAGTATGCATGTTGCTCTGGGTTAGCTGAAAATCAGACCATTCTGACTAATTCCTTCATATTTCCTTTCACTGAAATGAAGGTCTTCATGTTTTTGTGAGACCCTGGCTCATTTTGTAGCCCTGTAGACCATGTAACATTTATCATCTTTAACGCCCAGTAGCTGGAATTACAATTGCAAGTTACACAAATATCTTACCTTGGTCTTTGCTTTAGATCATTTTCACACAGCTGTGTTTTTTGGATAGGGTCTGCATTTGGAAACAAGGAGAGCCAGAAAGTCCATAGTAGGAGCCCACAGATGTTATCTTCCTTACTGGGAATTCAGTATGGATCGGCAACACAAGAACTTTTTGTATTATTGTTTATTTACTTGTTTGTTTTGTTTTTTGTTTGCTGGTCTGGTTTTTTTATTTGTTTTTTCTGTTTCTTTTTTCTTTTTATTTTTTAAGATTTATTTATTACATGTAAGTACACTGTAGCTGTCTTCAGACACTCCAGAAGAGGGCGCCAGATCTCGTTACGGATGGTTGTAAGCCACCATGTGGTTGCTGGGATTAGAACTCTGGACCTTCGGAAGAACAGTCGGGTGCTCTTACCCACTGAGCCATCTCACCAGACCCTTTTTTCTTTTTATTATTAAAGTTAATTTCTCTTCAACTAATTTTTACAATCCAGTCATTATTCCCTTCCTGGTCTGCTGTTTAATTGTTCCTCATCCCATTCTTTCTCCTCATTCCCTCCCCCTTTTGATAATTTTACTTATTTACATTTCAAATGTTATCTCTCTTCCAGGTTTCACCTCCACAAACCCCCTCCCATGATGCATTCCCTTTACTTCTAAGACATTACTCCCCCACCTACCCACACACTCCTGCCTCACCCTTCACTATGACAATAAGCCTCCAAAGGACAAGGGGCCTCCTCTCTGAAATAAGCCATTTGCTACATATGTTATGAGGAACCATAGACCCACTCATGTATGTTCTTTGTTTGGATACTTAGTCCCTGGGAAATATGAGAGGTCCAGTTAGTTGATGTTGTTTTTCTTCCTATGAGGTTCTAATACCCTATATCTCCTTAAATCCTTCCCTATATCTTTCTTTGGAGTCCACATGCTCAATGCAATAGTTGCCTGTGAGTATCTGCAGTTGTCCTAGAAAGGTGGTGGCACAGCCTCTCAGAGGACAGTCATATGTTGACAAAAGGAATAGTTTTTAGGTTTGGTGTCTGCTGATTTTATAGATCCCAAGATCCCAGTCTCTCAAGAGCCTAGTCTTCAGTCTCTGAACCATTTATTTTCCATGTTTTTCCTTTAGACAGGAACAATTCTAGGTTAAAATTTTTGAGATGGGTGAGTGGCCCCTTCCCTCATTACGAGCCATGCATATCCACTGGGGTGTCCTCTTTAAGTTCTATCTCCTCTATGTTCCATATTTCAGCTAGGGTCATCTGTACTGGGTCCTGGGTATCTCTCCCATTTTGCTTCCTTTCATTCTTTCCTTTTTAAAGAAAGGGTAACACATAAAAATATTTTGACCCAAAAATTATGTGTCCATTAGAGTACTATAGAGGCTCCCATGATGCCAGTTTGGGAATCTGTCTTTAAACCACCAGTTTAGGATACAGAGATAAATTGATGTCTCTAGCACTGTAACTCTAGAGCAGTAATTCAGAAACTAAATGGTTAATGTGGTGGTGAGAAAGTATTATAAAGTTGTCTTGAATATGTATTCTTTTCTAACTGCTT
Organism: Mus caroli; assembly: GCF_978045245.1. Classification (NCBI taxonomy): domain Eukaryota; kingdom Metazoa; phylum Chordata; class Mammalia; order Rodentia; family Muridae; genus Mus; species Mus caroli. Next base: position 97,777,535 of record NW_028227259.1, on the reverse strand, counting down.
TCCCAGAAGCCTTCTTCCTGAAGATCTGAGAAGATGAGTGGTCAGACCCCACCCACACTCCAGAAGCTAGCAAGGGAGACACTGCTGAGAAATGAGGCTTTGGCCATATCCTCTCTGGAGGAGCTACCAGCTGTGGTCTTCCCGCCACTGTTCCAAGAGGCCTTTGCTGGCAGACTCAACAAGCTCATAAAGGCAATGGTGGCAGCCTGGCCTTTCCACTATCTCCCTGTGGGGCCATTGATACAGACACATAACCTGGAAACCTTGCAAGCTCTGCTAGATGGAGTAGATATGATATTGACAAGAAAATTTCACCCCAGGTAAGCAATATCCAAGTATTGTATATGGGAGTATAAAGAGAACACAGTAGACATTGCCAGGGAGAATGGCTTTGTCCTAAGTCTTAGATGCTTCTGATTGCATAAACAAGCAGAGATACAAGTTTCTTGAAATCTACTGTTTACTTGTAGAGAGCACAGATGGATATGGATTAGACTTGAATATGGACTAGAGTAGACTTAGCCTCACAGTAGAATGAGCCTATCCCTGGCCTTCCTAATAATAATAATACTAAGGAGAAATACTGTTTATCTTAGTGAAAGAAAAGTATTCAACTGTACAGAGGCCCAGGAAACTTCTGTAGCATGCCTGAGTCCACCTTGAATATCAGGTGATTAAAAAGCAAACACCTTAGCAGGGAGGAGAGCTGAGTTTAGATACATGTAGCAAGATGACTGCTGATATTCATATGTTTCAACCACAGGAGGCCAAAACTTCAGGTTCTCAACATGAGAAATGTGGACCATGTCTTCTGGGAAAAATGGGACGATGCAAATGACAGTGACTCTGATGCAGAGACCTTGGATGAAAAGCAAGTAGTGAAGGTCCCTCGCAGATATGCACTGAGGCAGCGTCTGAAGATCATAGTTGATCTGACAATCTGTTCCCGATTCAATGAACAAAAAACATATTTCTTGAATTGGGCCAAGCAGAGAAAGGGGTCCATAAATTTCTGCTGTACAAAGATGAAGATCTGGGATGCACCAGATGAAGTTATCAGAGAAATCATGAATGTTTTTCATCTAGAGCACATTACAGAATTAGAACTGTATACCGACTGGACTCTGTTGCGGCTGGCACATTTTGCTCCCTACTTTGGGCAGATGAAAAATCTTGAAAAAGTCTTGCTGGCACCACTCCACAAGAATACCTCCCCTATTATGAATATAACAAGGGCCACAAAAGTCAAGTGTATCAAAAAGATTATTTCTCAGTTTTCCAAATACAACTGTCTCCAACATGTCTTCATGAAACGTGTCCATTTTCTCAAAGACCACCTGAATCAGATCCTAGGGTAAGCAAGTATGGAGACCTGGGTCAGTCACCAAAGCAAATCTGTCTCTCTTCTCTTAAGGATCAGTGATACATAATGCCTGCCACTCACTAGGAACAAAATTTAGATACTCATAAGACTCTGAAAGTTATGTCTTGTTTCCATGTATACTGAGATATACAAGGGAAAATTTACAAGTTAATTCAGTGTCTCAATAAACACTCATGGAATACAGAAGTGAGTTAGTGTAAAGAGGAGGTCAGCTCTAGTAAGCATGGGTTGTAATTCTTCATCAATCATGCCCAACCAATCAAATGCAAAGGGACCAGCAAGGGGAGTGTGTAGTAAGGTTTCAGGGTACACATCAGCACAGTGTGAACATGAGCTATATGCTCAGATCTGGGGGAACAGCCTTCTATCTTTGCCCAGTTCCCTCGGATACAATGTTTTGAGCCCAAGTAGCACTGAGTGTATGGGACAAGGAGTATTAACATGGCCTGAAAATTAGAAGCAGCATGACTGCAGAGGGAATGATAGAATGCAGATTCAGAGTTCACAGAAAATATCAAAATACCGTCGGGGGTTTCTTGGGTTGGAAGTTCTTCTGTGTGCTTTCTTCTTCTTCTTTTTTTTTTTTTTTTTTGGAGACAGGGTTTCTCTTTATAGCCATGACTGTCCTGATATTCACTTTGTAGACCAGGCTGGCCTTGAAATCAGAAATTAACCTCCCTCTTCCTCTGGAGTGCTGGGATTAAAGGCATACACCATGCCCAGCTTCTGTGTGCTTTCTTAGCTTAAGTGATGAATTCGTTTTCAGCTTGAGGGTGAGGCCCAAGGGTGAACTGTGGGATTGATATGGCTGAGCAGTTTCCAACAGGAAGCATCATAGATGTTGTCCTTGATCATTTATTTAAAATAACCTTGGGGCACTTGGTTCATTCTACCACTGTGTACATCCCAGCCAAACCTTTACAATACCACTTGCCAAATATAACCCTCTGGTCTCCTCTATCCCTAGGTGCCTGAGGACGCCCTTGAAGACCCTCTCCATCACTCACTGCGTAATTTCACAGACAGACTTGGATTCCTTTTCCTGCTGTCACAACCTTTTTAAGTTAAAAAATCTGGAAATCAGAGGAGTGACATTATATGATTTTGAACTAATGCCTCTGAGAGGTCTCCTAGGAAAACTGGCAGTTACTCTTGAGTCTCTGGATTTTCAGTGGTGTAGCATGAAGGACTCCCAGCTCATTGTCCTCTTACCTGCACTCAGTCAATGCTCTCAGCTCAACCAGATCAACTTCTACAGCAATGACTTCTCCATGGCCATCTTGAAGGACCTTTTACAGCACACAGCCAACTGGAGCAAGATGAATGTGGAACAATACCCTGTCCCTCTGGAGTGCTATGATGCATTGGGTATTGTCTCCAGAGAAAGATTTGTCCAACTTTGTCAGGAGCTCATGGATACCCTGAGGGCCATAAGAGAGCCTAAGAGCATATCTTTTGCAACAAATGTCTGCCTTAATTGTGGCAGGACCTGTGTCTATGGCCAGGGGGCAAGACTTTGTTCTTGTTTGCAATAAACATGGATACAGGACTTCTAAATAGGAATAAATGACATGCTTGGGACACATCTCTCATCCAGTGTGCTCAGAGACTGTGACTTCAGACTTCCCATATGGTTAGAAGTAAAGAGATACACAGTGACTGGGACCCTGAATGCTTAGATAGAAATGTGGACTATTCCAATAGATTGTTGGACCAGGGGCATGATGGAGTCAGAAAAACAGTTTGGCATTTATATGTGGCTTCTGCCCAGACAGTATACAGAGATGCTTTTTGTGTACCTATAAACCTGGATGATGTCTCCCTGGGGTCTTGGACTTTTACCAACCTTACTACCAGGTCCAGTGTCAGGAAGATAGAATGGGTCCAGGATTGGAAAGACACTGTTTTTTTATGAACGAAGCAAAATTCCAGGTCAATATGGCATGTATAAAATTAAAGTTTTCTTGGCACATCTTTCCCTGGTCTCTTGCCTGGGCTACATGTATAACACTTTTGTGTGGCTGATCAGTTATGTGCACAAAACATTTACATTAATGTGAGGAAGATAAACACAAATCTTGTGAAGGGGGATTAAGAGGATCACAGATGGTTAATATCCAGTATGTTGAGACCACAAGGCACCTTGGACCCATGAAAGATGCCTAAAGGTAGGAAGACAACATAGAGCAAAGTAAACAGGCTTTCCATTCTGGCTTTGAAATTCTGATCTTTTTGTCATGCCTTATTGAGCTTACTAACAAGAACCTCTGAGTCTTTATGCCACTTGTCTCTAGAGCCCTATTCCTATGGAGTCCCAAACTCTATGAAGTACCCATAGTGTATAAAAAGGTGCCCACTCTTATGCAGGTACCTTTGCTACATAAAGTATTTACTTTAAAAAAGACTTGTATTTTAAGTCTTCAGTTGTAATAAAAGTAAAAGAAAAATCTCATTCTGCCTAGTCATTATACCCCTTTCTGTATGGTAAACTATCAATAAGATAATTTATTGTTACTCTGTATTTACTGATCACTTAGAACATGAGTTCTCTTTAAATATCATTGTTACTTTCTGCATTGAATAGCATAGCTAAACTTAAGACCTCCGCAACAGATGCCCTCTAGAGATAAGTCAAAATGTACACATTGATGCCAGGCCTGTCACAATTCGATCTTTGGAAGGTGGATAAAGGTATCAGCTATTGGTGGACACATGGACATCTAAGCTGGCTTAAGGGATTGAAGAAAACAAACAACAAACCTCTCTCAGGCTCCTTCTTTCTGTCTTTCCCCACAACCTGACTCCCTGTCTGAATGTTCAGTTCTCTGGCCTTGTTCCTTTGGACCAGTGAACTCACCTGAGATTTGCTAATAATAAACATGCATTCAAGTTCTTTAAACAAGAAAGCCATATATTGAGGGAGATTGCTCACAGCTTAAGAGTATGTGCTGCTTTTGCAGAGGACCAAAGTTTGATTTCAGTGGAAATAATCAGGTTGTTCTTTACAGGTACTCAGTCTTCAGGTGATAGGACCCTCTTTTCTGGGTTATGTGGATCCTGGCTTTCACAAGCACAACTCCTCATAATACACATTTAGCTACATGCCTAGCCAAAGAAGTCTTTAAATAAAAATAATAATAATGACTCAATTTCACAAAGAAATAAAAAATGGCTCAATTAATTAAAATCGTGATGTTGATCAGTAGCAGTTTGTTGAGGCTGGCCAGCGGCTCACCTGTCTGGGTTCTAGTCTGGAAAGGCATCTTGGAATCTGCAAGAGAAGTGTGGGGGGGTGGGGTGGGGGGAGGGGGGATGCTACGCGGTACGATGAAGATGGAACCAAGACAACAAGACAGTCTGATCAAGGTTTGATTTTACTATTCTGGACACTTGGTTATGAAGCAGGGGAACGGGCCCTTTCCCGCCAAATCATCCTGGAGTAAAGTTGCAAGTGACCACGTGTTTGACTCCAGAACAGTAAGGTGGCAGTGGGAGTGGCAGAGCTCCGCCCCATGCTCTCTTTCTAGCTAACACTGAAACCTGAGCAAACAGGTTTCAGGCTGCGGAGGTTACAGCAGTTGTGTGTCTCAGTGAAGAGACCATGTGGAGTTTCAGGTGTGTCCTTTGACCTCTGTTGGTGAGCAATAGTATAGGGTGCTCTGGGCTCCAGAGTTTGACATCCTGCACCATGGCTGAGTGAGAAGAAATTAGGAGGTTGTCAATGTTCAATATTTATTTCTGTATGTTCCTGTTCTAGCTGCATGTATGCTTACATGTCAGGAAAAGGCATCAGAACCCTATATAGATGGTTGTAAACTAGCCAGGTGGTTGTGTAGAATTGAAAACTCTGGTTGTCTGGAAGAGAAGCCAGGACTCTTACTACTGAGCCATCTTCTCTCCGGGCCCATGTTTGACAATGCAAAAAGTACTTGTGCATACACAATCACATGGAATGAGCTGTCTATTTTACATAAAACCTTACCAGTTTGGCATTATCCTTAATTCATTACATTTCAAATGTGTTTTTTTCTTTTTCCAATTTTATTAGGTATTTTCTTCATTTACATTTCAAATGCTATCCTGAAAGTACCCTATACCCTCCCCTCCACCCTGCTTCCCTACCTACCCACTCCCACTTCTTGGCCCTGGCATTCCCCTCTACTGGGGCATATAAAGTTTGCAAGACCAAGGGGCCTCTCTTCCCAATGATGGCCGACTAGGCCATCTTCTGCTACATATGCAGCTAGAGAAATGAGCTGTGGGGGTACTGGTTAGTTCATATTGTTGTTCCACCTATAGGGTTGCAGACCCCTTCCTTCAGCTCCCTGGGTACTTTCTCTAGCTCCTCCATTGGGGCCCTGTGTTCCATCCAATAGGTGACTGTGAGCATCCACTTCTGTGTTTGCCAGGCACTGGCATAGCCTCAAAAGAGACAGCTATATCAGGGTCCTTTCAGCAAAATCTTTCTGGTATATGCAATAGTGTCTATCAAATGTTTTTTGTACATGTGTGTTGCAGGTTTGCTTGTTGGTTTCTTACATAATCACTATGTATGTCTGCCAAAGCAATTGCAATATCTGGCCGGGGTCAGTCCAAGAAAGGTCTCGATGTAGTTCACTCCCTAGAGTGTTTATCTATCCATTCACTGGATCTGTGAACCCCATTAAACCGGATGTTCATAACTGTTTTCTCAGCACCATACAGGTTGAGACTTCAGAGCAGCAACTCAGTATCATTCTATATACTTTTATAAATACCTACTGTGAAAATTCAAGAAATTTCTTTTTGACATGGAGCTAGTGTCCCTCTTGCCTTTATCTTATTCCTGCTCAGGAATGGAATAAAAGCTGTGAAAAATAAGTAAATAAAAATCAAAATAATAAAAAACCTTAGCTGGGCGGTGGTGGCGCATACCTTTAATCCCGGCACTTGGGAGGCAGAGGCAGGTGGATTTCTGAGTTTGAGGCCAGCCTGGTCTACAGAGTGAGTTCCAGGACAGCCAGGACTGCACAGAGAAACCTTGTCTCAAAAAACCAAAAAAAAAAAAAAAAAAAAAAAAAAAAAAAAAACCTTAATGATTTTTATAGTATAGATCTTAAGCACATATTGACAAGAGAGGAGAAAGGAAAAAAGAAAAGAGGGAGGGAGATACAAAACTAAGAATAAATATAACTTCACCTATTTATGTCTGGAGGGAAAGGGCTGACTGAAACAAGATTCTTTGTATAATTGACATATGCTAATTATCAGTTAAAAGTACATACTAATGACAGCCATCAAGCTTCACAACAATCTTTAGAACTTTATCTTATACCAAAATACTTGCATTTTTCATGAGTTTTTTTTAGTGTAAATAAAAGTGGCCCATGAAAACATATGTTGCTAACATGTTTCAAGGAAAACTTGTTTCATTTCTGTTTGCAGTGGAAAAAGTTTAATTGTTTAAAATATCTACCTCCTTATTTATCATTTCTTTAGGTTTTCTATACTCATTTATTCTCTTTACCAGGTGATCACATCATGCCTTTCTTTTCCTTCCAGTCCTACCTACCCTCTGTTTTTTCTCCTCATTTCCTTCTCCCATTCTCCCCAGAAAAGGAGAATTACCTATGTAATATCCAAAATGAATTCAAGACCACCCAGTCCCTTCCCCCTTCAAAAAGGACTTTCCAAACTGTACTAGCAGGCCAAGTGCAGAGCCAGATAAGGAAGCTGGCTGACTAAACAAATGTAAAAACTTAGTTTTGGTGGACAAAATGATTGAGCCTACAAGCTGCCAAAACAATATTACTGTTCTCAGAGAAATCACCCTAACAGGATAGCAGCTCCCAGAGAAATTCCCCTACCCCGCCCGCCCCACACTAAATTCTGAGAAAGACCACAACCCGCACTGACCTTGTTAGGATTCCTTGTAACATTAATAGCTGTGACATAAGTTCAAAATGTACTATTGCTTTGCTGACCAAATCATAATAACCCACCATGGGGGCAAGCAAAGTGAGTCACTAGGTCAGAGGTAGTCACTATACAAACCAACCAATGTCTGAAAGGGTTACTTGCTACACCAATGAGAACCCTGTTGCTCAAATCTGCTCCTTACAAGGTATAAAAAGTATGTTCTCTCCTCTGGCCAGCATACTGAGAGGGGAGTCCCCAACATATTGGATCAATAAAAATCCTCATGCAGTTTGCAGTGATGGCGATCTCTGTGGTCTTTGTGAGTAAGGGTCTTTTGAGAAACTTCAACACCTACTCCTCACCCCCACCAGGTACCATACCACGCTGGCACACCAAGTTCCATCAGGACTAAATGCATCTTTCCCACTGAGGCCAGACAAGGCAGCCCAGCACCTACCTGCCAGCTGGTAAGGAGTTTGCATGTTGGTTCTCCTTTTCCCTGAATTAGGAGTAATCCATGGAAATGAACCCTTGCCAATCCCAGTTGTAGACAGCTGCCCAACACAAGAGGGCAATTTAGGTTGTGCCACTCATAGTCACTGCAGGAATAGCCATAGGAGCTGAAACTTGAATCGCAGGGATAATGACTTCCATTTCCCAATATAATAAGTTCACTTCTAAATTTGAAAGCAGTTTTCAAAAATTGTATGAAACTATTCCTACTATCCAGAAACAGACCAATTCTTTGATAGCTGTGGTGCTTCAGAACTGATGGGGGCTAGATGTTCTGACAGCTAAAAAAGGTGGTCTTTGCTTGTTCCTCCAAGAAGAATGTTATTTCTACGTCAACCAATCCAAGATAGTAAGAAATAAAATCCAGTAGCTAGAATCAGACAGACAGAATTTCAGAGAACCCAAGACCTCCAGTTCTGGGATTTTCCAGAACCCAACATGGAAGTGGATACTCCCTTTTGTAACGCCTCTCCTAGTCATCTTCCTGGTTTTATTATTCACTCCTTGCCTCATTAATCTTCTACATTCCTTCAAAGGCAAATACAAAAAAATTATAACCAAAATATTAATCAGTTCCTGTTACAGGATTACTAGACACTGTCTACAGAGGAGCTGCTGTCAACAGATGAACCTGGTGTGAATGTTTACCAAGTAGACCCCAGTAGTGAATGTCGGCTACACTCCAAAATTAATGTCCACCCTAGACAGCAGGAAGCAGTTTAAGAGAATCCATATCCCCATTCTTTTAGACGGACATTTTGTCCTATTGATGCTGTCCTTTGTCTTACAGAGGATTTTCAGTTTCATGAGGCCCCATTTATTGTTGATCTTAGCACCTGAAGTATGGGTGTTCTGTTCAGGAGGTGGTCACCTTTCTCAATTAGTTCAATAGCCCTGACACTATAATATTCTACAAACAGGAGACCTGCATAAGTGTTCTTTGAGAGATTTCACCCAGCTACTGATGGAAACAGATGCAGAGACCTACATCCAAATATACAGAGTTTGAGGAATCTTCTGGAGGAGGGAAAGAAGAATTGAAGGAGCCAGAGAGGTCAAGCACACCACACACACACACACACACACACACACACACACACACACACACACAAGAATCAACAACCTAGCCCCATAGGTGCTCACCAAGACTGAACCACCAACCAGAGTGCTTACATAGGATAGAACTGAGCCACCTAGTAATGTAACAGTTCTGCAGCTTGGTCTTCATGTGGCACCTGGAACAATAGGAGCAAGGGCTCTCTCTGACTGTTGCCTGCCTTGGGATTCCTTTCCCCTAAGTGGGCTGCCTTATCTACCCTCAATAGAAAAAGATGCACCTAGGTCAGCCAACATATATTCATGGGAGGCCTCACCTTCTCTGAGAAGGGGAGGGGAGTTGGGAGAAGGGAGAGGAGAGGGAATGATTGAGAGGAAGGGAGAGAGGGAAAGCTATGATCTGTAAACTAACATAATATAGGGTGTAAAATAAATTAGCGAATGACTGAAAACATACCCAGTCTCCTTTTCCTCCTGTTGGGTTCCCTTCTACATCCTTGACATGGAGATGTTTGCCTTGACTTACAGCATCTTGTTTTGTCCTGTCTGGCTGTCATCTCTGGGGAGGAGTGTTTCTGTGTATCTGGAGAAGTTAGTAGGAGTGGAGGACATTGAACTATTTACACTATTGCAGTTTGATTTTGCTCTAGTATCATTGGTACTGTGCCCTGGTTCTTTTCTCTATAGTAAGAAAGTATTTCATTTAATTTTTATTTTCACAGGAGCCCACAATAGAGAGACTATGTAAATACCTAACTTCAAATACCCTTTGTCCACAGCATAGGTGTGGGAAGTGCCACACATGGCCTCTTGTTTTCAAGAGCCTAAGGAGGAGGTAGTCTATGTTACATTTACTTTTCCATACCCAAGAGCCACCACAGGCTGCAGCCTAAAGAGGAAGTATCCATTACAGTGCTCTGGAAACAACTGAGCAAAGGTGAGGAAAAGAGACTGGCATTTCTTATCAATGGTTTCCTGAAGGAGCAAAGACTGCTGGTAGGAAAGGCAGAAGAATCAAAAGAAGAAAAAATGTGGAATAAAATCACTCTGAGGCCCAGGTGAGCTGAATAACCCTGAAGACATGTGAGGGCATTGTAGCCCATTTTCCACTGCCAGAAGGATCAGAACAAGCTCAGATTTTGTTAGCTTCATTTTTAATGAGTTTCTATCTAGCTATATTTTCAAATACAAATAAATCATGCTTGTACATGTTGGGGAGGGGTTGGTGGTGATGGGGACCTTCTTAGCCTAGGCCTTGGTGAGAACACACAACTACCCCAAGCACATTTAGTGTGTGTCTGTGCTGCCCTCTACTGGCCAACAGGTTGATCTGAATCACACTATTGCTTCAGAGCCAGTAAGGATCATTCTTCAAAATATGTATTAGCTGAGACAGAAAAATCACAATCCATTAATAGCTGCATTCTATAGATTTGAGAAGATCTTACAAACCAAATTAATTATCTTACTTAGGGTTTCTACTGCAAAGAAAAATCATGATCAAAACAAATTGGGGATGTTTATTTGGCTTCCCAACACAGTTACTTGGGGAAGCTTTAGTGAATTAATAGCCATGCCTTGTTTCTTCCTACAGGTCCCACTGAACATCCTGTCACTAACAAATAAAACAGGACCTAATGCCCTAATAGATCTTTTAAAAGCTTATAATGTATTACGTTAAAGGACCCAAGTCCCACCAAAGGGCTTTAGAATATTCTCAGATGGCATCTGAGACCAATATGAATATCTCAACTTTGTTAAACCCACACACTAATGTTTGCAGCAATGGAAATATTTTTAATTTTGTACTGATATACCTAAGAACTGCTTTAACTTAAGATTGTTTTGAGTTGTAACCGTAAGAACTCCATGACACTGTTTCCATGTTAAAAGATGATATTTGAAGTAACCTAAATCTGTTTTCAGTACATGGTTATTCATAATTGGGCCCAGAAGAAACTATTTTTTCTTCCCTTTGAGATCAGAGCAGTGATTTTGTATCAACAAGATGAACTCCATGTCTCCACTAATAGGTGTCAATCTTAACTATTTGTTCATGACACAAAGAACATGAGCATTGCATTGTGGGACATCATAGGATCACTTCCACTAATGATCCTTAAGCCATAAGGAAACTACATCTTGCTTGCAAACAGACCTCTAGGCTCATGAAACAGGAAACAAGATAATCAAAATAAAAGTACTTTGGTTAGGTAGAAGAAGAAAAACACTCCACTGTGGAGTTAAGCTACATAATAATTTTAAAGTTGTCTTTTAATTTTCTGTTAATAATTTTGTTTAAAACGTTTAATTAAACATTTGTATCTGTGTGTGAGTGGGAGTCACAAGGGCAGCCAGAAGAATATTATGGATCCTCCTGCATCTAGAGTTACCCAGGATTGTGATCTAGCATAAGGGGGTCCTGGGAACCCAAGTATGGTACCCTAAAAGAGTAGGGAGTGCTCTTTATTGTACAGTCATCTACTTATCCCTTATTTTTTGCTTTTAAAATAATTTTATATTAAAATATGTTTATACGATTTCCTTTATCTCACTGCAACTCTTTTCATGTATGTATCCTTCCCTGGTCTACCTCAAATGCACGACTTCTATTTCTTTGTTACAGATAAACACACACACACACTCACTCACTCACACTCACACAGGCACACACAATTACACATACAAACATGAATACACGAGTGTGTGTATAGATACCTAATATATAAATACAACCTGTCGAGACTTATTTACTATAAACTGTGTATAGAAGGCTGGAGATCTTGGCAGGTTATGTTGTTGTTTGTTATTTGCTTATTTATTTGTTTGTTTTTGTGACTTCTGTCGTTGCTTGAGTGTGGATTGCTGTCTATTTGCAAGTGAGGGCAGGAACACTTTAAGGCTAGAGCCTGTGATTGGGCAGAGGATAAAGAAAGCAGGCTGAGAGTTTTAGAGACAGCAGAGATGGGGAGACAAAGGAGAAGGAAGAAAGATGGAGGAAGAGAAAGACTAATAAGATCTAATAAGATCTGAGTGGCTTTAAATAGCCACAGGTAGCTATAAATGTCATATAAGGGATAGATAATGACAGGACAATTTGACTAATCTAGGTGAACAGTTTATATCAGTATCTATGGGCTCTGAGTTTATTGTGTGGGCATTTTGTTGGTTGAGAATTTTCTGATATAAATCTGACTGATAAATCACAAGCCTCTAGAGTTTTGATTTTACCCGGTTGTGGGGATTTGTGTCAGCTAACAACAGGGGACATATGGCTGGGAATGCAATCAGGACCCACAGCAAGAGAACTGGGAGTTGAGCAGCCACACCATGAGTACCATGGAAACCTTGAGGGCATGGAGACCTCGAGAATATAACATAATCAGCAATAGTGTGGGTGGGGTTAGATCACCCCAGCAATGGGGGTGATCTAACACTTGAAGCAAGAATCCACTAGAAATTTAAGATTCTTAGCCTGTGAGTCAGTCATTTAGTTTGGGCAAGCCTCACAGGGACAAGTAACATGATGACTCAAGGGTGGGAACCTTAAAACAAAGAAAATGGACAGATTCCTGCTTGCAGGCTCTGAGGACCAGTGCTCTGGGGAGTACAGGTTGCTCTGAGTCACAGAGAGGCAGAGATTGGAAGCTGCCTACTTCTTGGAGCAGATATTGATTGAACTGTGAAGTTATAACATTGGGGTTATTTGCTTTTAGGACAGATTCATATACAAATTTTGACCGAATCATATGGGGAATTTTGCCATTGTTTCAGAATTAGAATAGGGATAACTTACTCACTGACTCCAAGCAGAGAACAGTGATAATTGCCAGCTATGAACAGGTATTAATACAATAAATTTCTGTAGCTCTGGGCAGAGAGCATAACGGGTAGATGGCCTAATATATATAGTCTACAAGATACTCATATTCTTTGTGGGTTCCACAGGAATTTTGAGTTAATATCATGGCATGTCTCATTAGAATAGGCCTAAAAATAGGTTTATACAGTATTGGTTTAGTTTCCTTCATTTGTTTTGAATTGGTATTATTATCAAAATGGGTAGGGTTAAGAATTTTGTGGTCATTTTATTATTCCTCTGCAAGAGAAGGCAAGCGACAAGATTTCCTGGTTGCCAACTAGAGGATATGCTGACTTGGGAGAAAGGTTTTGTCTCTGCATTTTTAGAGAAGTTTATTAGACTCTGGACACCTCCCAGAGTTATATGGATCAGCTGTGACAGAGGGGGGACCCCCTGAAGAACTAGAGTCAAGACAATCAAACAAAAAAGGTAAAGACTTTTTGTGCCATCCTTCACATGGCACAAATGAAGACTTATGATTGCCACAGAATTTCATCCTAACTAGTCTGAACACCCTACCCAGGCTAATACAATCCATACAGATATCTTGTTAGAACTAAAATTTTGTTTTGAGATTTATGTATTACAGAATGCACAGCTTGGTGAGTTTCTTTGCCAGATCTATGAGATCTCCTGATCTCATAGACTTTCAGCTGGATCCAGGCAGGACAGGGACATCAGGGGCTACAGCAACCATTGATGTGGCCTTCTTAAGGCCAACCAACTTTGTCATTTTCCCTAACTCTGCCCATTCAATATCTCTTAATGCCCATATTAGGCTGGAAAAAGCTATGAAGAGTCATCCCACTTCCCTGGGCTTGGGGGCTGGCAGTGGTTATTCTAAGGTTGTCTTTCTGGGGAATTTAGCAATGGTCAGACTTTAACAGGATATAGTTAGAATTGATTGTGTGACAATAATCTCATTTGGTAGAAACCTTCATTTGTTTTGAATTGGTATTATTATCAAAATGTGTAGGGTTAAGAATTTTGTGGTCATTTTATTATTCCTCTGCAAGAGAAGGCAAGCGACAAGATTTCCTGGTTGCCAACTAGAGGATATGCTGACTTGGGAGAAAGTCATACATGCCCATGAACATACAAGAAGCCTACAGAACTCCAATTGTTACTACCTCGAAGTTATAATTTCTTACATGGGTACAGAATTTATTTTGATGCAGAATCAAGGTTTTCATTAGTATAAATTTCTTCTGTTGGTTCAAAATTTTTGAAAATACTGAGCAGATCCACTCCTTCTATTGATGTCATTACAAACTGATCTAAAATGATTATGCATATGAAATAAGGTCCAGATAACAAATTCTTGGCTCTTTGATAATTTAGCTAGATTATTTGCAAAATATTTTGTTTAGAAATAGCTGAGATAATGGAAAACAGTCCAGATTACTTTACATAAACAGGTAGTTTTCAAAAACATCAGAAATCCACATCACATGACATTTAATGATATTTACTCATTTGTTGTTGAGACACATCTGTTCCTGACATCATCATTTCTGGATTCAAAAAAGAAAGTAAGCATCAGTGGAGTTGTTCTAGTTGTGGAGAGGTCACAAGTTACAGGATAGCACAGCTTAGTTTTGCCAAGACAGAATAAGCTAGTCCTTAATATTTCCTATTTCCAAGGACTGTCAGATGATCCTGGGCCAGAAGGCTGAAGATGGATGCTCCAACTTCCTGACACACAGGGGTGGTATATGTAAGCAGCTGTCTCTACAACTTGTCTCAGTTCTGGAAGCTGTATTAGGTTTCCTATATTTTCAGATAATATTGTTCCTTCTTGGATTTCTGACAGGATTGAAGACTAGTTATAGTCTCATAGTCAACCCAGGCTATTTAGTATAGAGAGTATATATTTGAGAGGCTAGTGTTCAAATAGTATGCAAGCTAAACCAGGACATAACCGATATGGAATTATAAGCCTCTTTAAAGTTAGGATAGATAAAGTATTCTATTTAACTGGCAAAAATGATGAACTCTATATTAGGTGTAAGATACAGTTTATAAATTACAAAATGGTAATAGTGGTGTTCAATTTATTTTGGAGAGGAAAGAGCCCTTTAACTGGACAAAAAAGGAGAAATATGAATTGTTGTCTATATGTAAGTGAAGGCAGGCACAAGATAATGGGACATAACCAGCAATCACTAGAGCCTGTTATTGGGTAGTGGATAAAGAAGGCAGTCTGACAGTATTAGAGAAGGGAGAGATAGGGAGACACAAGAAGGAAAGAGCCCTGTGCTATCTTGGGTGCGATCTAGGCAGAGAGCCCGAAGGTCCCCAGAGGACTCTCCATGCTGCAGGCACCCTAGCACACCCAGGTCCTTGAGATCACTGGTGAGTGGAACAGAACATCAGTTCCAAAAACCCAGAGGGTCTTGTGCTAGCAGGAACAGGGACAAAGGACGGCTGCTGACTGGGGTTCATTCTGGTCTGCACCACCCCAGCATCATCTTACCTGCGATCTCCACAGAGGGCTCCAAGGTCCCCAGAGGGCTCTCCATGCTGCAGGCACCGTAACACACCAGGGACCCTGAGATCACAGGTGAGTGGAATGCAATATCAGTTCCAAAAGACCCAGAGGGTATTGTGCTAGCAGCAACAGGGTCAAAGGACAAAGGCAGGCCCTAGCAAACCCAGAATCTTGGGATCAATAACACCAGTCTATGCAAGAGAGCACGTGGGCAGCAGAAGCAACAGAGCTTCGTGGACAGGGTCCCTTCAGTCCTTAATCCTCAGCCAGGAGACAGAGCTGAGACCCAGACCCATGGACACCTTCCCTACCAGAGGAGAGTAGGCCTCCAGGGAGGGCTCTGACTCCAGGAATCAGGAGGTGGATCTGAGCTCCAGACTTCCGTGCATCTTCCCTGCAAGAGGAGTGCTTGCCTGCAGAAAATGTTCTAACCACTGGAACACAGGAGAGATTTGTTCTCCCATGAGTGCTGACAGAGGCTAAAGAATCACAGAAGGAACAAGCTCCAGCCAGAGACAGGTAGAATATCTAACACCAGAGATTACCAGATAGAAAAAGGTAAAAAGAATCTTATGAACAATAACCAGGACCACTGGACATCATCAGAACACAGTAGGCCCACCACAGAGAATCCTGGATACCCCAACACACCCAAAAAGCAAGATTAAGATATAAAATCATATGTCATGATTCTGGTAGAGGATTGTAAGAAGGAAATTAAAAACGAACTTAAAGAAATACAAGAGAACACTGTTAAACTGGTAGAAGCCCTAAAAGAGGAAGCACAAAAATCCCTCAAGCAATTACAGGAAAACACTGCTAAACAAGTAGAAGACCAAAAAGAGGAAACACAAAAATCCCTTAAGGAATTACAAGAAAACACAACCAAACAGGAGATGGAATTGAACAAAACCATCCAAGATCTAAAAATGGAAGTAGAAGCAATGAAGAAAACACAAAGGGAGACAACTCTTGAGATAGAAACCCTAGGAAAGAAATCAGGAACCATAGATGTGAGCATCAGGCACAGAATACAAGAGATGGAAGAGAGAATCTCAGATGGAGAAGATTCAGTAGAGAACATATATACAACAATCAAAGAAAATGCAAAATGCAAAAAGATCCCAAAACATCCAGGAAATCCAGGACACAATGAGAAGACCAAACCTCCGGAAAATAGGTATAGATGAGAATGAAGATTTTCAACTTAAAGGGCCAGCAAATATCCTCAACAAAATAATAGAAGAAAACTTCCCTAACCTAAAGAAAGAGATGCCCATGAACATACAAGAAGCCTACAGAACTCCAAATAGACTGGACCAGAAAAGAAATTCCTCCCAACACATAATAATCAGAACAACAAATGCACTAAATAAAGATAGACTATTAAAAGCAGTAAGGTAAAAAAGTCAAGTACCATATAAAAGCAGACCTATTAGAATTACACCAGACTACTCACCAGAGAATATGAAAGCCAGAAGATCCTGGATAGATGTTATACAAACCCTAAGAGAAGACAAAGGCCAGCCCAGGCTTCTATACCCAGCAAAACTCTCAAATACCATAGATGGAGAAAACAAAGTATTCCATGACAAAACCAAATTCACACGATTCTTTCCATGAATCCAGCCCTTCAAAGAAATTCTTTCCATGAATCCAGCCTTTCAAAGGATAATAATGGGAAAACACCAACACAAGGATGGAAACTATGCCCTAGAAAAAAAACAGAAAGTAATCCTTCAACAAACCTAAAAAAAGACAGCTGCAAGAACAGAATCCCAACTCTAACAACAAAAATAACAGGAAGCAAAGATTACTTTTCCCTAATATCTCTTAATATCAATGGACTCAATTCCCCCAATAAAAAGACATAGACTAACAGACTGGCTGCATAAACAGGACCCAACTTTTTGCTGCTTACAGGAAACACACCTCAGGGAAAAAGACAAACACTACCTCAGGGTAAAAGGCTGAAAAACAATTTTCCAAGCAAATAGTCCGAAGAAACAAGCTGGAGTAGCCATTCTAATATCAAATAATATCAACTTCCAACCCAAAGTAATCAAAAAGGAGGGGCACTTCATACTCATCAAAGAGTAAAATCTTCCAAGATGAACTCTCAATTCTGAATATTTATGCTCCACAAAAAATGCAAGGGTATCCACATTAAAGAAACTACAGTAAAGCTCAAAGCACATATTGCACCTCACACAATAATAGTGGGAGACTTCAACACCCCAATCTCATCAATGGCAGATCTTGGAAACAGAAACTCAACAGAGAAACATTGAAACTAAGAGAAGTTTTGAAACAAATGGATTTAACAGATATTTACAGAATATTTACAGAATTTTATCCTAAAACAAAAGGATATACCTTCTTCTCAGCACCTCATGGCACCTTCTCCAAAATCGACAATATACTGGTCACAAAACAGGCCTCAACAGATACAAACAATTTAAAATTACCCCATGCATCCTACTAGATCACTACAAACTAAGGCTGATCTTCAAAGACAACATAAATAATAGAAAGCCAACATTCACACGGAAGCTGAACAACACTCTAGTCAATGATAATTTAGTCAAGGAAGAAATAAAGAAATTAAAGACTTTTAGAGTTTAATGAAAATGAAGCCACAACATACCCAAACTTATAGGACACAGTGAAAGCAGTCCTAAGAGGAAAACTCATAGCTCTGAGTGCCTCCAAAAAGAAACTAGAAAGAGCTTAAACTAGCAGCTTGACAGTACACCTCGAAGTTCTAGAACAAAAGGACATAAATTCACCCAAGAGGAATAGTCAGCAGGAAATAATCAAACTCAGGGCTGACATCAACCAAGTGGAAACAAAAAATACTACTCAAAGAATCAACCAAACCAGGAGCTAGTTCTTTGGGAAAATCAACAAGATAAACCCTTAGCCAGACTGACTAGAGGGCACTGGGCAGTATGCTAATTAACAAAATCAAAATTGAAAAGGGAGACATAACAACAGAACCTGAGGAAATCCAAAACACCATCAGATCCTACTACAAAAGGCTATACTCAACAAAACTGGAAAACCTGGAGGAAATGGACAAATTTCTAGACAGATACCAGGTACCAAAGTTAAATCAGGATCAGATTAATGACCTAAACACTCCTATATCCCCTAAAGAAATAGAAGCAGTCATTAATAGTCTCCCAACCCAAAAAAGCCCAGAACCAAATGGGTTTGGTGCAGAATTCTATCAGACTTTCAAAGAGGACCTAATTTCAGTTCTCCTCAACTATTCCACAAAATAGAAACAGAAAGTACTCTACCCAATTCGTTCTATGAAGCCACAATTACTCTGATACCTAAACCACATAAAGACCCAACAAAGAGGCAGAACTTCAGACCAATTTCCCTTATGAATATCGGTGCAAAAATACTCAATAAAATTCTCCTTAATTTAATCCAAAAACACATCAAAACAATCATCCATCATGATCAAGTTGGCTTCAATCCAGGGATGCAGGGATGGTTTAATATACGGAAATCCATCAACGTAATACACAAACTCAAAGACAAAAACCACATGATCATCTCGTTAGATGCTGAGAAAGCATTTGACAAAAACCAACACCAATTCATAATGAAAGATGAGGAATTAAAGGCCTATACCTAAACATAATAAAAGCAATCCACAACAAACCAGTAGCCAACATCAAACTAAATGGAGAGAAACTGGAAGCAATCCCACTAAAATCAGGAACTGGACAAGGCTGCCCACTTTCTCCCTACCTATTCACTATAGTACTCGAAGTCCTAGCCAGAACAATTTAACAACAAAAGGAGGTCAAGAGGATACAAATTGGAAAGGAAGAAGTCAAAATATCACTATTTGCAGATGATATGAAAGTATATATAAGTGATCCTAAAAATTCCACCAGAGAACTCCTAAACCAGATAAACAGCTTCAGTGCAGTAGCAGGATATAAATTTAACTCAAAAAAATTAATGGCCTTTCTATACACAAAGGATAAACAGGCTGAGAAAAAAAAACTAGGGAAACAACACCCTTCACAATAGTCACAAATAATATAAAATACCTTGGTGTGACTCTAAATAAGAAAGTAAAAGATCTGTATGATAAGAACTTCAAGTCTCTGAAGAAAGAAATCAAAGATTTCAGAAGATGGAAAGATCTCACATGCTCATGTATTGGCAGGATTAATATAGTAAAAATGGCTATCTTGCCAAAAGCAATCTAGAGATTCAATGCAATCCTCATCAAAATTCCAACTTAATTCTTTAATGAATTAGAAAGGGCAATTTGCAAATTCATTTGGAATAACAAAAAACCCTAGGAGAGCAAAAACTGTTCTCACCATTAAAAGAGCATCTGATGGAATCTCCATGCCTGATCTCTGTACTACAGAGAAATTGTGGTAAAAACTGCATGGTACTGGTACAGCAAAAGACAGTTAGATCAATGGAATAGAATTAAAGACCCAGAAATGAACCCACACACCTATGGTCACTTGATCTTTTACAAGGGTTCTAAAAACATCCAGTGGAAAAAGACAGCATTTTCAACAAATGATACTGGCACAACTGATGGTTATCATGTAGAAGATTGTGAATTGATCCCTTCTTATCTCCTTGTACAAAGCAAGTCTAAGTGGATCAAATAACTCCCCTTAAAACCAGAGACACTAAAATTAATAGAGGTGAAAGTGGGGGAAAGCCTCAAAGATATAGGCACAGGGGTAAAACTCCTGAACAGAACAGCAATGGCTTGTGCTGTAAAATCAAGAATTGACAAATGGGACCTCATAAAATTGCAATGTTTCTGTAATGCAAAAGATACTGTCAATAAGACAAAAAGGCCTCCAACAGATTGGTAAAGGATCTTTACCAATTCTAAATCAGATAGGGGACTAATATTTTATATATATATATATATATATATATATATATATATATATATATATATATATGATTCAAGAAGATGGACGCTAGAAAAATCCAATAACCCTATTTAAAAATGTGGTACAGAGCTAAACAAAGAATTCTCAACTGAGGAATACCAAATGGCTGAGAAGCACCTGAAAAAATATTCAATATCCTTAATCATCAGGGAAATGCAAATCAAAACAACCCTGAGATTTCACCTCATACCAGTCAGAACGGCTAAGATCAAAATTTCAGGTGACAGCAGATGCTGGCGAGGATGTTGAGAAAGAGGAACACGCCTCAATTGCTGGTGGGATTACAAGCTGATACAACTACTCTCTAAATCAATCTGGCGGTTCCTCAGAAAACTGGATATAGTATTACTGGAAGGTCCAGCAATACCTCTCCTGGGCATGTACCCAGAATATGTTCCAACTTGTAATAAGGACACATGCTCCACTATGTTCATAGCAGCCTTATTTATAATAGGCAGAAGGTGGAAAGAACCCAGATGTACCTCAACAGAGTAATGGATACAGAAACTGTGGTACATTTACACAATGGAGTACTAATTAAAAACAATGAATCTATGAAATTCTTGGGCAAATGGATGTATCTGGAGCATATCATCCTGAGTGAGGTAACACAATCACAATTATAAAAGAACACACATGCTATGCACTCATGATAAGTGGATTTTAGTCCAGAAACTTAGAATATATGAGATACAATTTGCAAAACATATTAAACTCAAGAAAGAAGACCAAAGCATGGATACTTCATTCCTCCTTAGAATAGGGAACAAAATACACATGGAAGGAGTTACAGAGACAAAGTTTGGAGCTGAGAAGAAAGGATGGACTATCCAGAGACTGCCCCACCAGGGGATCCATCCCATAATCAGCCACCAAATGCAGACACTATTGCATATACCAGCAAGATTTTGCTGAATGGACCCTGGTATAGCTGTCTCTTGTGAGGCTATGCCAGTGCCTGCCAAATACAGAAGTGGATGCTCACAGTCATCTATTGGATGGAACACAGGGCCCCCAAAGGAGGAGCTAGAAAAAGTACCCAAGGAGCTAAAGGGGTCTGCAACCCTATAGGTGGAACAACAATATGAACTAACCAGTACCCCCACAGCTCATTTCTCTAGCTGCATATGTTACAAAACATGGCCTAGTCTGCCATCATTGGGATTAGAGGCCCCTTGGTCTTGCAAACTTTATAAGCCCCAATTCAGGGAACTCCAGGGCAAAAAGGTGGGAATGGGTGAGTAGGGGAGCAGGGTAGGTGGATGGTATAGGGGAATTTCAGGATAGCACTTGAACTGTAAATGAAGAAAATATCTAATAAATTTTTTTAAAAAAAGAAGAAGGAAAGATGATAGAGAAAGAGAAAGGCTAATAAAATCTGAGTGGCTTTAAATAGCCACAGGTAGCTATGAATATCATATGAGGGATAGGTAATGACAGGACAGTTTGTCTAATCTAGGTGAATAGTTTATATCAGTATAGATTGGCTCTGAGTTCGTTGTGTGCACATTTTGTGGGTAGAGAACTTACTAATACAAATCTGACTGCTAAACTACAAGGCTCTAGAGTTTTAGTTTTGTTGGGTTACTTACTTCAGTATCACTTCTTCCAGGGGGCAGCATGAACCACACTGGATCCCTATGACATTACAGAACACAGATCAGTAGTCTTCCAGGCCAGTGCACATCTTGGTAACTCTTGCCAGATACAAGATTGGAAGCAACCTGTCCTTAATACAGGGGTACAATTTAAGGAGCCACTGTCCTTCTCCATGTTGCTTCCTCTCTCTTGTTCTAGGGTTTTACAACTCCCTACTTCAGAGTTTCTACAATTGTAGTATCTCACCTAGTCTCAATATTGAAATTCTTTCTGGTATTGAACCCCAGCACCCACTCTTTATGGATGTCTGGATGAAATAATTTCCATCTATAACACAGGCTACACAAAAACTTAAGAAGACCCTGTCTCTGCCACTTGAATGTTGGGAAATGAACCTGAGTGGTCTCTTAGAGCAGCCAGTGCTCTTAACTGCTCAGCCATATCTCCAGCCCCTTTGCTTTCCTTTACTGAAAATATTTTTTATACACTGTGTTGTGATTATGGCTTCTCCTCCCCCAACTCCTCTGAAATCAACCCACCTTCTCTTCATCTCAATCCACACCGTTTGTGTCTCGCCTAAGAAAAGAAACAGCCACTTAAAGAATCCTGACAAAAAGCCAGGTGTGGTGGTACACAAATGTAATCCCAACACTTGAGAGGCAGACACAGGAAAACTTCCAGCCTGGACCACTATGTGGGTTACAGAACAGCCTGAGTTATACAGAAACTCTGTCTGGAAAAATATGCAAATAAACAAAAGACAAATAAAAAGAAAAACAAAAGAAAAATTCAAATCCAGGACAAAATAAATAAAGCAACAGAAAAAAGTCAAAAAGAAAAAAGTTAAATAAAAAAATTAAAAAAAAAAAAACAACAACAACAAAATGCCCTTGGAAATACAGAGCACAAAGAGAGAGGAATCTAATAAAAAAACAGGAACTTTTTTTTAGCTATAATACATAAGCAAAGGACCTAAAATGTAAAAGCAAAATAAAATAAAAAAAGAAAAGGGCCTGACACATGCTTGTTCAACACAGAGCTGCCTAAATGCACTTGAGTTTGCTTTCTGTTAGCATGTACTGCTGGTCATTCAGCCTCTCCTTAAAAGTGGGATTTGCTTCCACATGGAGACTCCATTTGGCTGAAGCACTGTTTCATTTGCAAGTCTTTATGGATTGGAGATAGCTTCTGGGTTAGAAATGGAAATATGTGTCTACTTCTCGAAACATTGTCATGTCATGTGATATAAACTCATACATGCCATGTGCACGCTTCTTCAGGCTCTTGGAGTATATATGTGCATCAGTTCTGCTGTGTTTTAGAAAGCATGGTGTCTTCAGTTGAGGGACTGCTGCTATTAACATAATTGAGCAAGTGTCTTTTTGATATTATGAGTCCTCTTTGGGAAAATGTCGAGGAGTGGTAAAGCTGGGTCTAGAAGGTAAAAGGATTCTCAAATTTCTGAAAAACTCCAAGAGTGATTTCAGAAGTTGTCCAAGTTGTCCTATCATCAGCAGTAGAGAAGTCTCCCCTTAGTTGTCTAAACTCCCCAACATGAGCTGTAACTTGAGGGGGTCATCTTAGTCATTCTTAAATGTGTATGATGGAATCTCAAGAGTCATTGTTATTTGCCTTTCTTTGATGATTTAGAATGTTGAACATTTATTTAGGTGCTTCTTAGCCTATAGATCACTCTGTTGAAATATTATGTGTAATTCAGTACCTTATTTTTAAATTGGAGTATTTGGTTTGTGGATAACTAATATTTTGTTGTATTTATAGTGCTTGGATATCATCCTTCTGTCAGATGTAGTGTTAGTGAGGATCTTCTTCCAATCTTTAGGCTGCCATTTTGGCCTGCTGATGCACTCCTAAACCCTATAGAATCTTTTTAGTTTCATCAAGTTCCTTTATTGATCTCATTGTCTGAGCTATAGGTTTCTGTTCAGGAAGTTATCTCCTGTACCAATGTGTTCCAGGCCAATTCCCTACTTTCTCTTGTATTAGATGTTGTGTAACCAGTCTTATGTTGAGGACTTTGACCAATTGGACTTGAGAGTATAGAAGGATGATAAATATAGAGCAACTAGCTTTCCTCTACATGCAGACAGCCAGTTAGAAAGCCACCATTGGATGAAGATGCTTTCTTTGTTCCAATGTCTCTTTTGCCTTCTCTTTTAAAAACCAAGTGTTGGTGATTGATAGCTGTGTGGGTTCATTGCTGGGTTTTCACTTATAATTCACTGATCAACCTATTTGTTTTTCTGTCAATACTATGCAGTTTT
Source organism: Mus caroli (assembly GCF_978045245.1). Lineage (NCBI taxonomy): Eukaryota > Metazoa > Chordata > Mammalia > Rodentia > Muridae > Mus > Mus caroli. The sequence goes on along the minus strand of NW_028227259.1, from coordinate 97,753,489 downwards.
TATTATACTATGACTATGTAATATAACATGAGATCAGAGATGGTGATATTTCTAGAAGTTTATTTACTGCAGAGGATTGTTTTAGCTATCATTTTCTTTATTTTTCCATATGAACTGGAGAATTGCTCCTTCAAGATCTGTAAGAATTGTGTTGAAATTTAATGGGAATTGCTTTGAATCAGTAGATTGATATTGGTAAGATGGCATTTTGTACTACATTAATCCTCTGGATGCAGAAGCTTGAGAGACCTTTGCATCTTCTAATGGCTTCTTCAATTTATTTCTTCAGAAACTTGAAGTTTTTTTTTCTTCTTTCTTTTTAATTAATTAATTTACTTAATATATGTAAGTACACTGTAGCTGTCTTCAGACACACCAGAAGAGGGAGTTAGATCTCGTTACAGATGGTTGTGAGCCACCATGTGGTTGCTGGGATTTGAACTCTGGACCTTCAGAAGAGCAGTCGGGTACTCTTAACCACTGAGCCATCTCACCAGCCCCTGAAGTTTTTTTTTTTTTTTTTTAAGATTTAATTATTTTATCTATATGAGTACACTGTGGCTGTCTTCAGAAGATAAGAAAAGGGCAGCATATCTCATTAGAAATTGTCTTATGCCCCCATGCAGTTGCAGGAAATTGAACTCAGGACCTCTAGAAGAGTACCACTTAACCACTGAGCCATCTCTCCAGCTCTGAAGTTCTTTTCATAGAGGTATATTTGCTTGCTCAGACAGAGTTACATCAATAAATTTCATATTATTTTAGCTATTTTGTTTTGTGTTTCACTGATTTCTTTCTTAAGCCATTTATCATTTATGTTAAGTAGAGCTTCTGAATTACCTCAATTAACTTTATACCCACTTTGAGGAGGGTGTTTATCATCTGTTACAGTGTTCTGGTAGGATTTAGAGGGTATTTTATTTACAGTATCAATTTGTCTCTGAATAGAGATCCTGTGACTTCTTCCTTTCTAAGCCTATTGGAATTAGTTGTCTTACAACTCTATCTAGACCATCAAATTCTTTATTGAATAAATAGGGAGATAGTGAACTGCCTTGCCTTGTCCCTGATTTTAGTAGAATTGCTTTACCTTTCTCTCCATTTAATTTGATGTTGGTTATCAGCTTCCTGTATATTGCTTTTATTGTATTTAAGTATATGCTTTTTATCCCTGGTCTCTACAGCACTTTTATTATGAACAAGAGCTAGAATTTTTCAAAGGCTTTTTCAGCATCTGATGAGATGATCATGTGTGCTTTTTTTTTTTCAGTTTGTTTATACAGTGGATTATACTGCTGCATTTTCTCATGTTGTACTATCCCTGCATCCTTGGAGTGAGCCTATTGGATCATGACAAATGATGTTTTTGATGTCTTTCTGGATTTTTATTTCCAGTATATTCTTTAGTATTTTTGTATCAATATTCATGTGAAATATTGGTCTGAAATTCTATCTCATGTATTTGTTGAATCATCATTGTGTTCTTGGTATCAGGGTGACTGTGGCTTCATAGGATAGATACACACAAACATGAATAGATAGATACATACATAGATAGACACATAGATACACAGATGGATAGACATATAGACTGACAGACAGACAGACAGACAGACAGACAGACAGACAGACAGACAGACAGAAAGACAGTGTCCTAAGACAAAATGCTAGTATACTTTCATTCATCCATAGTGAAGTCCTCAAACTTGAGGCCAGAGCAAACTAGGCAGTGCTCACGAATTAAGCTCAGTAGACACACCTGGAACTCTACATACTCTCTTCATTGTGTGGTGTAGCAAAGTAACTTTGGCACCACCCAAATTTCAAGCAAGCATCCTGTTACTGAACATCTCCATTTTCATTAATTAGTTCTTTCTTTAAAGTCCTTGTGAAATGGGCATTTTTTTCCAATTCTTCCTCAACTCTGTGTATATGCACATGTATTGTGCATATTATGTGTGTATAAGTTGGGATCCACAGACATCTGTAGAAATGGGCCTACCACCTGAAGCCTGAGTTCCAGCTGAGAGCAACCTTATGATGTTAGTTCTGCAACCAAACTTTGGTCCTCTTCTAAAGCAACATGTGTTCTTAAAACATGAGTCATCTCCCTTTATCTATGGGCTCCTGGGTTTTTGTTTGTTGATTTGTTTGTATGAATATCATGAAAGATAATTGTGAGCAAACCTGCAGCAGGTTCACAGGTTCCAAACAGCAAAGCCTTCGAAGATGACAGACAGACAGTGAAACAAATTATTGGGGGAGGAAGAAAAAAGTAGTGTAAGAGACATAGAGATTGCTTTTATTACTTCTTCTGGACCACAGACCAACCTAGGTGTCCATATGTGAACCACCTTAGCTGGTGACACCTACCCACGATTATGAATCCTGACATGTCTGGCACCAATGTGTTCATTTTGACTCTCTCTAGGGGGAAATTTGTTTTAGAATCCTTAAATTTAGTTACTTTATTCCATTCAGGAAATAGTAATGATATTGAAGCAAAGGGCCCATGTTTTATTTATTCACTAGATATTACAGCGAAGAACAAAATTTACAAATCCATGACAAAGCATCTAGTTAAACTGTTCTGGCAGAAGCCACTCAAAACTGCCAAGTTGTCTTTCTGAGTCCACAAGTCACTGTACATCCTTTAGTTTCCAATCATCTGAGCAGTCTCTTTAGCCTCAAGCTCTGAGAATCCCAAATCAGAGAAATTTCCAAAGTCGTCCATTTCTTTACATCCAAATCATAGCTCCCTATATGTAGAGGCCTTTCTCTCTACCAGAGCTGTATCTATTTTGTTCCTTGACTGACAGCTATTTCATATTGTTGAGAGAAAAAAAAAGTAAAATAAATATTGTGTAACACATATGGGCATCTAGATTGGTGTAGGGTGTAAAGAAATACATTAAAATAACATTTCTGTCTCTCAGATTCCTTTCTTTCTTTCCCACACACTATCTCAGGTAGAGGGTCAAGCTGACTATGTACCATGTTATTTTCTCTATGTTCTCAGGTTTGTTAAAATTATGGAGTTACACAACCACTTGCATCCAATCAGAATGAAAGTCAGTAATAACTATTTTGAGTAGCAATCCAATATATCTTTATTCAGAGCCAAATATCGAGCAACACTTTTCTATTTTTTTCTTTCTAGATTAGGTGGTCCTGTGAAAGGTTCAAGGTCCTGCCTTAGCTCCATGGTCTGGTTTGCAACACTAATAAATCAATCTAGGGCTGAGTATTCAAACACATGGGTATCTGACTCATATTATTGTTTGTGTGGTTTTCTGACTATTCCTGAAACCCATTATTGTTTACTGCCAGCAAGGACAAAGTCTGGCCCTCAGGACATAAACACAGCAGTCACAGCAGGTATGACAGATTTCTACTGCAAAGGAGCTGCTCCTTTGTTGTCATACGGCCCTGAGTATATCCATAAGCCCAGCACAGATTTGGGCAAATAGCTGTGTGAAGAGGACACCCAAGTCATCATAGCACTCCAGAGGGGCAGGGTACTGTTCCACATTCAATCTGTTCAAGTTGCCTGTGTGCTTCAAGCGGTCCCTCGGGATGGGCACGGATAAATTATTGTCATATAAGCTGACATTTATGACTCGGGAGCAGTGGCTAAGGGCAGGTATAAGGATAGTGAGTTGAGAGTCATTCATCCTACAACCCTTTAAGGCCAGGGACTGCAAAGTGTATGCCACATTTTCTAGAAGAACTCAGAGAGGCATAATATCCAAACACAATAACACTATGCCTGTCATGTCCAGATGTTTGATCTGAAAGAACCTCTGAGAGCAGGAAAAAGAAACCAAGTCTGACTGTGAAATTTGGTAGTGAGTGATAAAGAGGGTCTCCAAAGGCATCCTCAAGCACCTAAGGATTGAGGAGACCAGAGGGTTAGTTCTGGCAAATGGTGATGGAGAGCATGAAGTGGGGTTTACACAAAAGTAGAAGGAAGTAGGTTCCACAAGACAAGTTTGACCAAATAATTAAGGACATTATCTAAGCTGTTTCCTGTTGGATCCTACCAGGCAAGTCAATACTATAGTTCATCTCTTGGCCTCAATCTCAAGTAGAAAATGCATTACCTCATAAGCTCTGCACAATCATTCTTGTCATTTATGGAGCCACACTATCCTTCCCTGTCCAATGCATTCAGCCCTACTTGGGCTCAAACATTTGACCCATGGGAAAACAGGCACAGACTGGAGGGTGTTCTCACAGACCTGAGAACATAGCTCACCTCCCCACTGTATGAGTGAGTCCTGAGACTCCTAACCCATTCTCTTCTGTTTCTTTTGAATTGATTGGGTGGCCATTATTCCAAGAAGAATTGCATCCCATCCTGACCAGATTTGACATATTCCTTACCTCACTTCATTCCTCTGATTTATAAGTTCCCATTTGAGAACTTAATTCACACTACATATAACTTCTATATTCTAATGACTTCCTAAATGTTTCCAGTGTCAGGCAGGCATCATGGTCCACTAATCCTTAAAATTAAAGGGTAATATATGCTCTGTTAGCTCACCCAGCTGGTCATTCTTGCTTTCCAGAAGACCTGTTTCATATGATGACTGAGAAAGCATAAACCATCCATGGAGAGATGCTGGAAACTTTTGAAATTGGAGGACTGAGAAAAGATCTTGTGGACAGACTTCTGTTCTCTAGCACTTGTTCTCCTGCCATGTTTAAAGGTGTTCCTGTAGGTGGGTGCTAGGAAAAATGTATGAAGGTTTCTCATCTGCCTGAAGCAAGGAATAAAACATGATACTGTGTAACCAGTCCACTCTGTGTTGAGCTCCAATTCTTCTATGTGTTTTGCAGTGTAAATCTCCAAAATTTCTTGAATAACATAGAAAGGCAGAGCCCAGATCTTCATCTTCACACAGCAGAAATGAATGGAGCCCTTTCTCTGCTGAGCCCACTGCAATAAGCATGCCTCTTCTACATTCAGATGGTAATGGAGACAAAAGTCAACTACCACACTCAGACACACCCTCAGCACATATCTAGGAAAGACCTTCCCTACTTACTTCTCATCCACAGTCTCTGTTGAGTACTCACACTCCTCTTTACCAGCCCATACGTTCCAGAAGGCATGGTGCACATTCCGCAAGTCGAGAATCTGAAGGTTTTGCCTCCTGTGTTTAAAGACATGAAGTGTTGGCAGACATGACAAGATGCTGAGTCAACTTTTACTTTGTCTCTAAATTCAATTCTACCCCTGCCAAGGTGTGTGTATTTTCAGTACTGAGTATTGAACATGGACTCATGCATGTAAGATGGTTTCCCTGAACTGCATATGTAGACCTGATCACTTTCCTTCTACTAAGATAATGTTTATTTCAACTTAGTCCCATCAGTATGGTTGCAGGATTATCAGGAATAGGCTCCTTCTACTGTGAGGCTTTATCTAGCTACTCTAGTTTCTAAACTATACTGAAATGCCCTTACTACAAACAAACAATAGCTTTCAAGACCCCTGGATTCCTAACTGCATGATGGATCTACTGAGGAAGAAGCTGTTCTCAATGACCCCACAATACCTACTATATACTCCATGTGTTCGATCTTGCAACACTTGGTTATTGCTCCCCTGGGGTGAAATGTTCTTTCCAGGTACATATCTACTCCATCTAGCACAGTTTCCATGTTGGGGGTCATCATCAATGCTCCCACAGGGAGACAGGGAAAGGCCAGGATGCCACCATTGATTTCACAAGCTTGGTGTGCCTGCCAATGAAGCCCTCCTTGAACAGTGGTGGGAAGAGCTCCCTGGGCAGCTCCTCTATAGCAGAAACTGACAAAGCCTCATCTCTGAGCAGAGCCTGCCTTGCTGGCTTCAGGAGTATGGGTACGGTTTAAACATTCATCTTGTAAAGTCTCTAGTCAGACAGTTTCTGGAAAGGCATTCACGCAAAAATTTATTTATAAGATAAGATTCAGAAACTTTCATCACACTACAGGAACCACTAAAGAGTCCAGTCAGCCGGGCATGGTGATGCACACCTTTAATCCAAGCACTTGGGAGGCAGAGGCAGGCGAATTTCTGAGTTCAAGGCCAGCCTAGTCTACAGAGTGAGTTCCAGGACAGCCAAGGTTACACAGAAAAGCCCTGTCTCGAGAAAACCAAAAAAGAAAGGAAGGAAGGAAGGAAGGAAGGAAGGAAGGAAGGAAGGAAGGAAGGAAGGAAGGAAGAAAGAAAGAAAGAAAGAAAGAAAGAAAGAAAGAAAGAAAGAAAGAAAGAAAGAAAGAAAGAAGTGTACAGTCATTTCTATGGAAATGGTGGAGACATCAAAAGCACCTGTCCTTACTGGTCTTCTCTATTCCAAACTCCCCCAGCAAAAGCATGAGGAACTTCTTACAAGTATTACCAGGGTTCCGAATTCCCCAGTGTTCCATCCAAACCTAAGCAATTCTCCACTCAGTCCCATGCGCATTGGAAGGGTTTCCCAGCACCCTGAGAGTTGAACACCATCTTTGTGTCTCAACCTGATATAGTTCATGTTACAAGTCCTTAAAAAACAGATTCGACCTGAGTAGCCTGGAAACTAAATGTTTCCAGTCATGCTATGAAAGTCCCAAATAACCCATAAAAACATGACAGAAAAAAATAGTATTTGTTACATTATTGACATCCAGATATAAAACTTTTACAATCCAAAAACAAAACAAGGCAAAACAAAACCAAAAACAAACAATCAAACAAACAAACAAAAAACAAAAAAGAAAAGACAAAAAAGAAAACAAATAAAAATTCCTGTCCAACTTGCCTCTAATCTCCCCACTTCAAGTTTTCTGGCCCCATGAGGGTTGGTGGGGGTATAGAGAACTTCCAGGTTCTGAACACTGGTGACAGGTCTCTGAATCCCAGCAGAGACAGGCTGTGACTGCAGGCCTCAGGTCTCTGAGTGTGTCCTCTGGCTCCCCTGAAGTCTTCCTGCACACCTTTCCCCATTGTAGCTGTGGTGTCCAACCACCAACTGCCATATGATTGGATATCTGAGTCCCAGACAGTTAATACTAACTAGGATTTTCCTTTGAACCAAAGCTTTCTGTGCCAGTGCAAACAAAACAAAAACACACAAGGAAGAGAATCATGACTCCATTGACTGATTTAGTCTACAACCTTGAATTTTATTGTTTGCTTGCTTGCTTGCTTGGTGATTGATTCCTTGATTGATTGATTCTTCTTTTTGTTCTTGACCTTCTTGGTTTGCATAGCATTTTGAGACATCATTATTGATCTATAGCTAGGGGCAATGTAGAATTCCAAGTCGCAGAAATCATCCTGCCTTGGCTTCCTGCTGGGAAGACTACTATGTGAGCCAAGTCACCTGGCTGTGTTTTCTTCATTTGTGACTAGCATTGTACAGAAGGTAAGTCACCTGGGAGTCTTAACTGCTCTTGAAAATACATGGACAAAATCATAAAATGCCATTGTAACAGGACATGACAAACACCTTATACAATTATTTGTCTGTTATGGAATAAAGAACTGAGCTTCCTGCTTTGCCAATCTTCTCCTATAGCAGCACTCAGAAGGTTGAGGCACAAGGATGAATTGCATCCATTTTGGCAGGGATTTCTGTGGAGTAACTCAGGGAGTAAAATTCTTGGTTGGCATTCACATTTTAAGTTATACATGACTACATGATCTAGACAGATGGAGGAACACCTGTCTTTCTAGAACATATGAGTCTGAGTAGAGCATCAGAAATCCAATGTCATCTTTGGCTATAATAGAAAGTGTGAGGCAAGTCTACTCTGTACTAAAATAGTCTCAAAACAACTTAAAAAGTGTGTCAGGGAGGGACATGCAATCCATGATTCTAAGAAAGTTGGAGGAGGTTTCAGAATGCAAGGATCATTGGACACGGAAAGATGCTTAGTGTTTACTGGGCATAGAGAAAATCTCTAGGATTAGGAGAGAACCCTGATATTTGCAGAATATCTAAATTCAATGCCCAGCAGATGTGGTGATGGTAGTGGCTTGAAACCATCTGTATCTTCAGTGCTCTGGCTCTTTCCTGGATTTAATAAGCACAGTGCTCATGCACTCATGCACACACACACACACACACACACACACACACACACACACACACACACACACACACACACAAAGAGAGAGACAGAGATGGAGACAGAGACCTTGTAACACTCAGACCTATCGGGTCATCTTATCAAATCCTTCCCTCAAGACTCAGGGAATCCTGTAGAAGAGAACAATGAAGGGGGTTAGAACCAGAGGGGATAGTGGACACCAAGACTGCCAGGCCTTCTTAAACACAGGAGAACTAATACCCACATGAACTCAGAGAGACTGAGGTAGCTTTCTCAGGGCCTGTGTGGGTGTCTTGCTGAGAAAAAAAGTGGACACAAGCTCCCATCCCAAACACAGAAACTGTTGATAAGAATTTGCAAATGAAAAAATCTTTCTCTCCAGTGAAATCTTTCTGAGGGTACAAACCTCACTCTTACCTGAAGAACTAATGACCAAGTGTACCTGCCAACACAAAGTGAACTCATAGGACCCTTTGGAGGTCCTATGTCTAATAATAGTTTGTTAGACCTTTTGCTTTGGGGGCTTTGGTTTTGCTTTTTAATTTATTTCAATTTAATATTTGTTTCAATTTCTTCATCTTACAGCCCACTTACTGCTCCCCTCAAGGTCACATCCTCTAGCATTCCTTCCCCCACACCTCCTTCCCTTCTCCTCTGAGTGAGTGGGGGCTTTCTAGGTATCCTCATACCCTGGTACTTGTTGTATTTTCAAGGCTAGGTATATCCTCTCCCACAGGATCATATCTAGTTTGAGTATGACCTGGGTTATGGACTGGCAGTATTTCACCTAGCCAACTATAATTATTATGTTCTGGGGTTTAGAACAAGAAAGGATCTCAATATCGAGACCTGAAAATTGAGATAATACAAGTGTACAAGCTCTGAATGTTAGAGTTCTGGCACCCCGGAGAGAGCAAGCAACACAGATAGGGCCCATGGCTCATTAAAGTGAACTTGACCGAAGTTTGAACCCAGGTAAACTAACAGGCTGGTACCTAGGATTAGTTTCCAAGTTGTCCCCCAACAAAACCTGAGTCCAGCTCCAGTTTCTAGGCTAATCCTCAACAAGACTATAGTTTGGGGGACTTTTGGGATAGCATTGGAAATGTAAATGAGGAAAATACCTAATAAAAATATTTTAAAAAGAACAATTATAAATAGAGTCATTTAAAAAAAGACTATAGTTTTCAGGTTACACCCTCAACAAGACCAGTGTTTCCAGGTCATTGCCCCTAAAACCTGCACCCCAGGTTACAAGCCCACCAGTTTGTGGTTGGAAGTGTGGCTGCAATAGGGAGGAGTAGGCAGAGAGGTTTATAGAGGCTTCAGTGGAGACATAATATTCAGAGATCTGGAGCCTGGATTACTGCCTGATTGGTCTGGGATTCAGAGAACTATCTGCAGTGCTTACAACAGGTATGTAATGATTTTCCCTTCGGTCATACAGTTTAATGTAGAGAAATTTAGACTCCGGGATAGGGCTAAAAATTTGAATTTCTGTCTCTTTAGAGGAACACATTGAAGATGTTGGGTTTCATTCCAAATGAAGTTTCAGTCTCACCTCCAGTATATTTCTATTGGAGCTTGTATATTTCATTAGTGTGCTTCATATAATTTTTTTTAGACAAGTATTCTCTATGTTGTTGGCCATGTGGCTCTGGGTAAGGTAGAAATCAGATCATTATTTCTAACATGTTCCCTCATGTTTCCTTTAACTGAAATGATAGTCTTAATTTTTTTTTTTTTTTTTTTTTTGTGAACCCCTGCTTGTACTGCAGACCATGTATCTTTGATCTCATTCAACTCCCAATAGAAGGAATGACACTTGTGAGTTACTCATATGTATTGCCTTGGGCTATGCTTTGCCTCATTTACGCTAAGTTTTCGGGGGAGTTGGATATGATCTGCTTTTGGGACCCAGGAACACCTGAAAATTGTAGAAACCCATTGTCATCATCCTGCTTAGTAGGAATTCAGTACTGATCCACAACAGAAGGGTTTTTGTTTGTTTAATTGTTTGTTAGCTTGTTTGTTCTTATTTTATTGGTTTTGATGGTTGCTTGCTTTGTTTTCTCTTTTTTTCATTTTTTCTTTTTCTTTATTAATAAATTTAATATTCCTTTAATTCTTTTTAAAGTACAGTCCTTATCCCTCTCTCAGTCTGACCTCTGACTGCTCATCATCCCATTCCTTCTCCCTGTTTTTTCCCTTTTTTATTGATCCCTTCAGTAATTTACATTTCAAATGTTGTCTCCCTTCCTGTTTTCAACTCTGCAAGTCAATTCTTTCCCTTGTCCTTTGACTGAGCTACATGTACAACCCTCCTGTGTGGTTGATCAGTTAGGTGCAAAAAACATTTAAACTAATATGAGCAACATAGCCACACCTCCTATGAAGGAGGATTAAAAGGAACAGAAAAAATTAACATCTAGTACATTCAGACCACAAGGCACTTTGGACTCCTCAGAGATGCCTAAAGGGAAGAAGTCAACACAGGGCAAAGTAAACATGCTTTTGAGCCTGGCTTTGAGATCTTGATCTTTTTGTTATGCTTTAATGAGATGACTACCAGGAACCTCTATATCCAGATTTTATATCATATGTCTCTAAAGCCTTATTCCAATGGACTTCAAAACTCTATGAATTATTTACATTTTATATAAAGGTATAAAATAATATGCAGGTCTCTCTACTACATAAAGCATTTACTTTACAAAAAAATATTTTAAAAATTCAGTTGTAATAAAAAAGAACAAAGGAAAATAGTCTTCCCAGTCATTATACCCCCTTTATGTATAGCAAACTATCAAAACATAATTTGTTACTCCGTATTTATTGAACACTTTGAAAAGGAGTTCTTTGTTTATTCAATTCAGACAGTAACATTGATGTTTAAAGTATCTAAATTTAAGAACTCTGCAACAAATACTCTCTGGAGAGAAGTCAAAATGTGCACACTGAAGCCAGGCATGTCAGGATTCACAATCTTGAGAAGGTGGATAAAGTTATCAGCTATGGTGGATATATAGGCTGTTCTAAGGTAGAAAGAAAGGCAAAAAACAAAAAAGAAACCTCTCTCAGGCTCCTTTTTCTGTCTTCCCCCACAACCTGACTCCCTGTCTGAATGTCCAGTTCCCTGCTCTTGTTCCTTAGGACCAGTGAAATCACCTGATATCTCCCCACAATTAACATGCTTTTGTATTCTTAAAAGAACGCATAGATTGAAAGAGACTCTTCACCAGTAAAGAGCACATGCTGTTTTTGCAGAGAGCCAAAGTTCTGTTTCAGAACTAATAAACAGGTGGCTGTGGAATGGAACTCAGGCTTCAGGTGCTAGGACCCTCCTTTCTGACCTCTGTGAATGCTGTCTTTCACATGCACAAATCCACATAATACACATGTAGCTATTCAACTAGCTGAAGAAGTCTTTAAAGAAAAGGTGAACTTAATTTCACAAAGGAATAAAAAAATGGCCCAATTAATGAAAATGGTCATGTTGATCAGTAGCAGTTGTGTGGCTCTGAAGAGAGCATGTGGAATTTCATATGTGTCCATTGAGCTCAAATGCTATCCCCAAAGCCTTCCTCCCACCCTGCTCCCCAACCCACCCACTCTCACTTCCTGGCCCTGGCATTACCCTGTACTTGGGCATATGAACTTTGTAAGACTAAAGGCCTCTCCTCCCATCAATAGCCGACTAGGCCATCCTCTGCTAAATAGGCAACTAGAGACACAAGCTCTGGAGGGGTACTGCTTAGTTCATATTGTTGTTCCTCCTATAGGGTTGCAGACCCTTTTAGCTCCTTGGGTACTTTCTCTAACTCCTTCATTAGGGGCCCTGTGTTGCATCTAATAGAGGACTATGAGCATCCACTTCTGTATTTGCCAGGCAATGGATCCTGTCAATGAGAAGACCACACCTAAGGATTATAGGTATAGACCAGGATTCTTAATTAACCAGCAATCATCTCTCAAGGCTTTTGTTTGACAACATAAAAAGCACTCACAGATACTGAATCACAAGGAATCAGATGTCTATTTTTCAGAGAAGCTTACCAGTTTAGCATTATATTTAATTCATTACATTTCAAACATTTTGTATACATGTATGTGTTGATGGTGTGCTTGTTTATGTTTTAGATAGTCACACGTAGATCTGCCAAAGCAAAACCAAGGTCCTGAGTCTTTCAAAGAAAGGTCTGGATGTGCTTCACTTGGTAAAGTTTTTATCTCTCCATTCACTGGATCTGTGAATCCCATTAGTCAGGGTGTAATAATGCATACCAGTGTCTCAGCACCCTACATATAGTGATTTCAGAGCAGAAATTCTATATCATTCTATCTACTTACCTGAATACCTAATATGAAAAATCAAGCAACTTCCTTTCGACATGGAGCTAGAGTCTCTCAGCACTTTCCTTCTGATCTCTCTCGACTTCATCTTATCCCTGCTTAGGAATGGAATAAAAGCTGTGACAAATAAGTAAATAAAAATCAAAATTATAAAAAAAATCTGAAAAATTTTTATAGTATAAACTTTAAGTATATATGGATAGGAGAAGAGAAAGAAAAAATGTGCAGAGTGGGGAGATTAAAAAACAAAAATAAATATAACCATACCCATTTATACCTGTAGGATGGTGTCTGACTGAAACGACATTACATAATTTACATATGCTAATTATCAGTTTTAAGATCACACTAACTAGAGCCACCAAGCTTTATTTATTTCAACTTTCTTATATCTGTTGAGGTTTTCCCTGTAACCAACTACATGTTGAATTTTGGGGAATGTTCCATGAGGTGCTGAGGAGAAGGCATATCCTTTGTGCTTGGGTGAAAGGGTCTGTAGATATCTGTTATATCACCTTGAAACATACCTCTCTTTCATTATCTCTCTGATTACTGTTTGTCTCAAAAACTTGTATTTTAGTGAAAGTGGGGTATTGATGTATCACACTACTATTGTGTGATATTCCAGGTTTGATTTAAACTTTAGACATGTTTGTTTTATGATTGTGTGTGCTTTGAATTTGGAGCATAGATTATCATACTTGAAACATCCTCTTAGTGGATTTTTTTTTTTTTTACTATGAAGTGTCCTACAATAATTTTCATTGAAAATCTGTAAAAATATCAGGATGGCTACACTAACTTGCTTTTTGTCTTGTTTGCTTGGAAAATCTTTTTCCAGAACTTTATTCTAAGGTAATGTCTGTCTTTGTTGTTGAGGTCTGTTTATTATATGGAGTAAAATGCATGAAGTTCTTTTCACATCCATTCTGTTAGTCTGTGTTTTTATACTTGAAAATTGAGTCCATTGATGTTGAGAGATATTGATGACTAATGGTTGGTAATTCCTGTTTTGATGTTGGTGATGGATTGTGTGTGTGTGTTCCCTGGCTTTTGGTTTTGCTGGTGTGGGGTTATTGTATTTCATATGTTTTCTTGTGTTTACTTAACCTGCTTGGGTTGGAGTGTTCCTTCTAGTATCTTCTGTAAGGCTGTATTTTAAGATAAATATTGTTTAACTTTCATTTTCTCATGGAAAGTCTTGTTTTCACCATCTACAGTGATGCAAAGTTTTACCTGGGTATAATTGTCTGGGCCAGCCATTTGCAGTCTCTGCTGTAAGACATTTGCCAAGGCCCTCCTGGATATAAAGTCTCTTCAGAAGTTGGGTGTAATTTCAATAGGTCTCCCTTTATATGTAACATGATCCATGTAGCATCAAGTGGAGGACACTGGGATTCAGGGAAGCAACATACTGGACTTTTGACCCACTTTGCAAGGTGATAAATATGGATCAATTTACATTTTTTATATGCAGACATTGAGTTAGATAAGTACCATTTGTTAAAGATCCTTTTTTCCGTTGTCTGGTTTTGGCTTTGTCAAAAATCAAGGGACCGTGGGTGTGTGGATAATCAATTCAATTCCATTGATCAACCTGTTTGTCTGAATAACACCATGCAGTTTATATTATGACTACTCTGTAGTACCAATTGAAGTAAGGGATGGTGATAACTCCAGAAGTTCTTTTATTGTTCAGGATTGTTTTCACTGTCTTAAGTTTTTTTGTTTATTCATATGAAATTGAGAATTGCTCTTTCCAGATCTGTAAATAATTGTGTTGGAGTTTTAATGGAAATTGCATTGAATCTGTAGATTGCTTTTGATAAGGTAGCCATTTTCACTATGTTAATCCTACTTATCTGTAGAAAAATGGTATGACTCCCAGCCTGCTATCTGCAAGGTGACTTAAGGATTTCTGTAAATCTCAGCATACTGGAACAGGGAGAAGACATACTTTCTCAGCAGGGAACACTGATGTTAAGCCAATTTAGCTGTGTGCCTAAGGAAGTAGCCTTCGTGGCCATTTTCTCATTAGAAATGTACTTTGTTTTTAATTAAACTAAGCAACACTTAAAAGAGGCAGGCTGCTGACAGCCTTCTCACTCAGCAAGGAGGTTTGGGTCACCATGAACCTAGATAAGTTATTGCTTGGAATATGGAAGCTGTTGAGAATTAGAAGCTGTAGGAAATCTTTATTTTGCTTGCCTATAAAGATGATTGAATGTTCAATAAACTCTGCATTGGCACACTGTTACTATGCATCCCCTGTGTACTGATTAATGCAACTCTACCCTTGGTATCCAATGAGTTAGACATTGATACCAATCCATGAGCCTGGAAGATCTTTCCATGTTCTGATATCTTCCTCATTTTCTTTCTCTAAGGACTTGACGTTTTTGTCATACAGGTCTTTCACTTGCTTGGTTACACGATATTATTTGTGATTATTTTGAAAGGCATTGTTTGCCTAATTCCTTTTTCACCCCATTTATCATTTGTATAAAGGCAGGATACTGATTTTTTAAATTAGTTTTCTATCCAGCCACTTTACTAAAGATGTTTATCAGCTATCAGATTTCTCTGAAAAAATATGTGGGCTCATAAACATATGTTATCATATCATCTGGATATAGCAATACTTTGGCTTCCTCTTTTCCAATTTATATCCTATTTTTTTCTATGCCTTGTATCCCTGATCTCTCCAAGTCTTTCAATATAATATGTTGGGTTTTGTCAAAGTCTTTCTCAGTAGCATGTAATTTTTTTCCTTGGTGTGTTTATATGGTAGATTACATTGATGGATTTTTTGTTTGTTTATATGATACATTACATTGATGGATTTTTTTTTTTTTGGTTTATTCAAGACAGTGTTTCTCTGCCCTGGCTGTCATGGAAATCACTCTGTAGACCAGGCTGGCCTTGAACTCAGAAATTCGCCTGCATCTATTTCCCAATTCCTAGGATTAAAGGTGTGTGCCACCACGCCCAGCTGGATTTTTGTATTTTAAACCAACCCTGCTTAGCTGATATGAAACCTACTTTATCATAGTGGATTGTGACTTTGATGTCTTCTTGGGTTCTGTTTGCTGATAATATATTGAGTATTTTTGCATCAGTGTTCATAACAGAATTGTGTCTGAAATTTTCTTTTATTGTTGAGGCTGTGTTTTGTTTAGGTATCATCTAATCTTGATTCATAGATTAGGTTTGGAAATGTTCATTCTGTTTCTACTTTGTGGAATAGCTTGAGGGGTATTTGTAGCTGTCCAGTGGCCATGGACGAACTGGGATGCCTGGAAATGATAAAGAAAAGAATGCAAGAGAAGGATGAAGCGAAGACAAAGTTTCTGATCAAGTCTCCAAGTTTAATATTCAGCATTTTGTTTATATTGGGAAAGCCCACAGATCCCATTCTTTGTTTCAGCTGGATTATGTTGCAAAGAAAGCACAGGAGGCAGTCTATTCCTCTAAGTTCCTGTAGGAAATTGCAGGTGCAGACAAGTCCACCTAGGTTGAAAAAACCAATATGGCAAGACCTCAAGGTCTGATTATCCTGCTCAAGGCTCGGGAAAAGGCACAAAAGTATTGATATTATCTGTTCTTGGAAAGTCTGGTAAAATTATGCACTAAAAACCATCTGCTTCTGGCCAAGCTTTGGTTGAGGCTGGTATCTATTCAGAAGTTCAATCCATTGTAATCAGGGCAGGAGCATGGCAGCATACAGGGAGAGCTGAGAATTCTATGTCTTTATATGAAGGCTGCTAGTGGAAGACTAGCTTGCAGGATGGTAGGATGAGGGTCTTTAATCCCACAATGATACACCTATTCCAATAAGGCCATATTTACTCCAACAGGGCCACACCTTCTAATAGTGCATATACAAACCATCACATTTTTATAGGACTAGGTCATTTACCTGATCTTGATTTAATTTTGTAAGTTTTTGTCTGTCTAGAAAATCATCCATTTCATTTAGATTTTCCAATTTTGTGGAATACAGGTTTTTGAAGTAAGACATAATGATTCTTTAGATTTCCTAAGTATCAATTGTTATGTCTCCCCTTGCATTTCTGATTTTATTAATTTGGGTACTGTCTCTCTGCCTTTTAATTTGGGTAAAGGGTTGTCTATATTGTTGTTTTTCACAATGAACAAGTTCTTGGTTTCATTGATTCTTTGTATTCTCTTTGATTCTAATAGATTGATTTCAACCCTGAATTTGATTATTTTCTGCTGTCTATTCTTCTTAGTTGTGTTTGATTCTTTTTTAATAGAACTTCCAGATGTACTTTAAATTGATAGCATGAGAACTCTCCAATTTTTTTATAAAGGTACTTAGTGCAACAAAATTTCCTCTTAGTACTGTTTAGTACTTCTTTCATTAGGTCCCATAACTTTGGGTATGTCCTGCCTTCATATTCATTGAATCATAAAAAAATCTTTAATCTCATTATTTCTTCCCTGACCCAGCGACAATTTAATGGGGTGTTGTTCAGTTTCCATGAGTTTGTAAGCTTTCCATGAGTTTGTAAGCTTTGTTATTTCTATCATTGTCCAGCTTTAATCCATTGTGGTCTGGATACAAGGTGTTATTTCACCCTTATCAGTTGAAGCTTGCTCTATAACCCAATTTATGATCAGTTTTGGAGTAGGAATTATGAGATGCTGAGAAGAAGATATATTCTTTTGCATTTGGATGAAATGTTCTTCAGGTCTGTTAGGTCTGTTTGATTCATAAGATCAATTACATTACTTCTGTTTAGTTTCTATGTGACCTGTCCATTGGTAAGAGTGGGGTGTTGAAGTCTCCATGAGCATTGATGTGTGATTTAAGCTTTAGTAATGTATGATTTATGAATGTGGATCCTCTTGCATGTGGAAAAATGTTGTTGAAAATTGAAACATCATCTTGTTAGATTTTTCCTTGAAGAGTATCAAATATTAATCCTCATCTCTTTTGATTAATGTTGGTTAAAAGTCTTATTAGATATTACAAAACTAGTCCAGCTTCTTTCTTGGGTTGGTTTGCTCAAAAATCTTTTTCCAGGCCTTTCTCTGAGGTTATGTCTATCATTGTTGTTGGCCTGTATTTCTTATATTCCACAGAATAATGAATCCAGTATTTATCCACTAGGTTAAGCTCCACCTTTTAAAAAGTAAATTGAGTCTATTTATGTTGAGAGACATTAATCACAAGTGAATATTAATTTCTGATATTTTGATGATGGTGATTGCATGTGTGTGTGTGTGTTGGTTTTTTAACACAGAATTATTTCTAGGGTGTAATTATCCTCCCCCAGTTTCAGTTATTCTTTTAGTATCCTCTGTAGAGCTGGATTAGTAGAAAATATTGTTTAAATTGGGTTTTGTCATGGCGTATCCTGTCTTCTCTGTCCATGATAATTGAAAGTTTTGCTGGGTATAATAGTCTGAGCTGGTACCTGTGATCTCCTAGAGACTGTAAGACATTTCCCCAGTCCACTGTGTCTTTTAAAGTCTCCTCTAAGAATTCTCCTGTAATTCTAACTGGTCTACATTTTTATGTTACTTGGTCTTCATCCCTATCACCTTTTACTATTTTTTTCTTTGTTCTATACGCCTAGTGTTTGATTATTATGTGGCAGAAGGAGAATTTTTTTTTTGCCAATCTACTACTTGTTCTGTAAGCTTCTTATATGTTTATAGGCATCCTTTCCTTTAGGGGAAATACATTTTCTTCTATAATTTTGTTAAACATATATTCTCAGCCTCTGAGTTGGGGCTTGAGACCTATGAATATAGCCTGGTTGTTCCAGGCCTCCAAGAAAGCAGGAGGAGCTAGCTGTGGACCAAGAAATAGACAGCAGAGGGTTCAGGGATTTCAGTGTCAGAACTCCCTGACACTGAATTTTCTCAGAGGGGCCAGGAGGCAGACATTTGTGATAGTGTTCAGTAATATTTTATACATCAAAGCCACTAGCAAAAACATCTTAAGCTAACTTTATTAACAATCACCATTTCCAACTCTTTCTACGGGTGGTTGATATTAATAAAAATCTACAGCTCTACGTCCTTTCTTACAGTGGTGATTAAACCATTAATCTGCTGTGAAGCCAGGCTTGGAAAAGATCATTCACTATTATTATAAGTGCCAATGATACTGCCCAGCAAGGGGCTGGAAGCTTCCTTAGGGAAGTTTTAAAGGTAGATACTAGAGATGTATTATGTTTCTAGAAGGCTTGCCTAGCATACTTTGAGCACTCTCCAACACTACACTTTGTTAAGAGAGGACAGTGATTGGACTTTTTGTCCCACCACTTAGGAGGTAGACGCAGAAGGTCTCAGCTGCTCACACACTTCTAAGATCCATATATCTTTCTGGGGTAGTCTGGATTATAGGAGACCATGTTTCAGTTTACCAAAACACATATATAAGACTCAGAAGGTTGTATTTATATATTAGGCATCTATATCCATACTCATATGTTCACGTGTTTCTGTGTAATACTGTTTGTGCCTCTGTGTGTTTGGGGGGGTGTATTTGTAAAAAAAAAATAGAAGCACTGTATTTGATGTGGATCAGAGACATGGAAAGGGTTGGAGTGATATAAAGGAAATGTTATAAATATATTTAAATTTAAAATATTACCAATTAATAAAAATGGGGAATAAGTAGATGACTCAACAATGAAGAGCTCTGTCTGCTCTTTCAGGGTACCATACTTGGGTTCCAAGGACCACTTTAAGGTAGTTCACAAAACTCTGTAACTCTAGATTCAGAAGGATCCATTACTTTCCTCTGGATTACCCTGGGACTCCACTCATACACAGATAGAAATGCATAATTAAACATTTTTTATTACATATTTTCCTCAATTACATTTCCAATGCTATCCCAAAAGTCCCCCATACCCCCCCCACTTCCCTACCCACCCATTCCCATTCTTTTGGCCCTGGCATTCCCCTGTATTGGGGCATATAAAGTTTGCAATTCCAATGGGCCTCTCTTTCCAGTGATGGCCGACTAGGCCATCTTTCGATACATATGCAGCTAGAGACAAGAGCTCCGGGGTACTGGTTAGTTCATCATGTTGTTCCAACTATAGGGTTGCAGATCCCTTTAGCTCCTTGGGTACTTTCTCTAGCTTCTCCATTGGGAGCCCTGTGATCCATCCAATAGCTGACATTGAGCCTCCACTTTTGTGTTTGTTTGGCCCCGGCATAGTTTCACAAGAGAGAGCTATATCTGGGTCCTTTCAGCAAAATCTTGCTAGTGTATGCAATGGTGTCAGCGTTTGGGAGCTGATTATGGATTGGATCCCTGGATATGGAAGTCTCTAGATGGTCCATCCTTTCATCACAGCTCCAAACTTTGTCTCTGTACCTCCTTCCATGGGTGTTTTGTTCCCACTTGTAAGAAGGGGCACAGTGTCCACAGTTTAGTCTTAATTCTTCTTGAGTTTCATGTGTTTAGCAAATTGTATCTTATATCTTGGGTATCCTAAGTTTTGGGCTAATATCCACTTATCAGTGAATATTGTGTGAGTTCCTTTGTGATTGTGTTACCTAACTCAAGATGATGCCCTCCAGGTCCATCCATTTGGCTAGGAATTTCATAAATTCATTCTTTTTAATAGCTGAGTAGTACTCCATTGTGTAAATGTACCATATTTTCTGTATCCATTCCTCTGTTGAGGGGCATCTGGGTTCTTTCCAGCTTCTGGCTATTATAAATAAGGCTGCTATGAACATAGTGGAGCATATGTGCTTCTTACCAGTTGGGACATCTTCTGGATATATGCCCAGGAGAGGTATTACTGGATCCTCTGGTAGAACTATGTCCAGTTTTCTGAGAAACCGCCAGACTGATTTCCAGAGTGGTTGTACAAGCTTGAAATCCCACCAACAATGGAGGAGTGTTCCTCTTTTTCCACATCTTCGCCAGCATCTGCTGTCACCTGAATTTTTGATCTTAGCCATTCTGACTGGTGTGAGGTGGAATCTCAGGGTTGTTTTGATTTGCATTTCCCTGATGATTAAGGATGTTGAACATTTTTTCAGGTGCTTCTCTGCCATTCGGTATTTCTCAGGTGAGAATTCATTGTTCAGTTTTGAGCCCCATTTTTTAATGGGGTTATTTGATTTTCTGGAGTCCACCTTCTTTAGCTCTTTATATATATTGGATATTAGTCCCTTATCTGATTTAGGATAGGTAAAAATCCTTTCCCAATCTATTGGTGGTCTTTTTGTCTTATTGATGGTGTCTTTTGCTTTGCAGAAGCTTTGCAGTTTCATGAGGTCCCACTTGTCAATTCTTGATCTTACAGCACAAGCCATTGCTGTTCTATTCAAGAATTTTTCCCCTGTGCCAATATCTTCAAGGCTTTTCCCCACTTTATCCTCTATAAGTTTCAGTGTCTCTGGTTTTATGTGAAGTTCCTTGATCCACTTAGATTTGACCTTAGTACAAAGAGATAGGAATGGATCAATTAGCATTCTTCTACATGATAACAACCAGTTGTGCCAGCACCATTTGTTGAAAATGCTGTCTTTCTTTCACTGGATGGTTTTAGCTCCCTTGTCGAAGATCAAGTGGCCATAGGTGCTGGCTTCATTTCTGGGTCTTCAATTCTATTCCGTTGGTCTATTTGTCTGTCACTATACCAGTACCATGCAGTTTTTATCACAATTGCTCTGTAGTAAAGATTTAGGTCAGGCATGGTGATTCCACCAGAGGTTCTTTTATCCTTGAGAAGAGTTTTTGCTATCCTAGGTTTTTGTTATTCCAGATGAATTTGCAGATTGCACTTTCTAATTTGTTGAAGAATTGAGTTGGAATTTTGATGGGGATTGCATTGAATCTGTAGATTGCTTTTGCCAAGATAGCCATTTTTATAATGTTGATCCTACCAATCCATGAGCATGGGAGATCTTTCCATCTTCTGAGATCTTCTATGATCTTCTATGATCTTCTTCTTTCTTCAGAGACTTGAACTTTTTATTATACAGATCTTTCACTTCCTTAGTTAGAGTCACGCCAAGATATTTTATATTATTTGTGACTATTGAGAAGGGTGTTGTTTCCCTAATTTCTTTCTCAGCCTGTTTATTCTTTGAGTAGAGAAAGGCCATTGACTTGTTTGAGTTAATTTTATATCCAGCTACTTCACCAAAGCTGTTTATCAGATTTAGGAGTTCTCTGGTGGAATTTTTAGGGTCACTTATATATAATATCATATCATCTTCAAAAAGTGATATTTTGACTTCATCTTTTCCAATTTCTATCCCTTTGATCTCCTTTTGTTGTCGAATTGCTCTGGCTAGGACTTCAAGTACAATGTTGAATAGGTATGGAGAGAGTGGACAGCCTTGTCTAGTCCCTGATTTTAGTGGGATTGCTTCAAGCTTCTCACCATTTACTTTGATGTTGGCTACTGGTTTGCTGTAGATTGCTTTTACCATGTTTAGGTATGGGCCTTGAATTCCTGATCTTTCCATGACTTTTATCATGAATGGGTGTTGGATCTTGTAAAATGATTTTTCCGCATCTAACGAGATGATCATGTGGTTTTTGTCTTTGAGTTTGTTTATATAATGGATTACGTTGATGGATTTCCGTATATTGAACCATCCCTGCATCCCTGGGATGAAACCTACTTGGTCAGGATGAATGATTGTTTTGATGTTTTCTTGGATTTGGTTAGCAAGAACTTAATGGAGGATTTTTGCATCAATATTCATAAGGGATATTGGTCTGACGTTTTCTATCTTTGTTGGGTCTTTTTGTGGTTTAAGTATCAGAGTAATTGTGGCTTCATAGAATGAGGTGGGTAGAGTACCTTCTGTTTCTATTTTGTGGAATAGTTTGTGAAGAACTGGGATTAGATCTTCTTTGAAGGTCTAATAGAACTCTGCTCGAAACCCATCTGGTCCTGGGCTTTTTTTTGTTGGGAAACTATTAATGACTGCTTCTATTACTTTGGGGGATATAGGGCTGTTTATATCATTAACGTGATCTTGATTCAACTTTGGTACCTGGTATCTGTCTAGAAACTTCTCCATTTCACCAAGGTTCTCCAGTTTTGTTGAGTATTGCCTTTTGTAGAAGGATCTGATGGTGTTTTGGATTTCTTCAGGATCTGTTGTTATGTCTCCTTTTTCATTTCTGATTTTGTTAATTAGAATGCTTTCCCTGTGCCCTCTAGTGAGTCTGGCTAAGGGTTTATCTATCTTGTTGATTTTCTCAATGAACCAGCTCCTTGATTGGTTGATTCTTTGAATAGTTCTTCTTGTTTCCACTTGGTTGATTTCGCCCCTCAGTTTGATTATTTCCTGCCATCTACTCCTCTTGGGTGAATTTGCTTCCTTTTGTTCTAGAGCTTTTAGGTGTGTTGTCAAGCTGCTAATGTGTGCTCTCTCTAGTTTCTTTTTGGAGGCACTCAGAGCTATGAGTTTTCCTCTTAGAAATGCTTTCATTGCATCCCATAAGTTTGGGTGTGTTGTGGCTTTATTTTCATTGAACTCTAAAAAGTCCTTAATTTCTTTCTTTATTCCTTCCTTGACCAAGGTATCATTGAGAAGCGTGTTGTTCAGTTTCCACGTGAATGTTGGCTTTATATTATTTATTTTATTATTGAAGAGCAGCCTTAGTCCATGGTGATCTGATATGATGCATGGGACAAGTTCAATTTTTTTGTATCTGTTGAGGCCTGTTTTGTGACCAATTATGTGGTCAATTTTGGAGAAGGTACCATGAGGTGCTGAGAAGAAGGTATATCCTTTTGTTTTAGGATAGAATGTTCTGTAGATATCTGCCAGATCCATTTGATTCATAACTTCTGTTAGTTTCACTGTGTCCCTGTTTAGTTTCTGTTTCCATGATCTGTCCATTGGTGAAAGTGGTGTGTTGAAGTCTCCCACTATTATTGTGTTAGGTGCAATGTGTGCTTTGAGCTTTACTTAAGTTTCTTTAATGACTGTGGCTGCCTTTGTATTTGGAGCATAGATATTCAGAATTGGTAGTTCCTCTTGGAGGATTTTATCTTTGATGAGTATGAAGTGCCCCTCCCTGTCTTTTTTGATGACTTTGGGTTGGAAGTCAATCTTATCAGATATTAGAATGGCTACTCCAGCTTGTTTCTTTATAATATTTGCTTGGAAAATTGTTTTCCAGCCTTTCATTCTGAGGTAGTCTCTATCTTTTTCTCTGAGATGAGTTTCCTCTAAGCAGCAAAATGTTGGGTCTTTTTTGTGTAGCCAGTTTGTTAGTCTATGTCTTTTTATTGGGGAGTTGAGTCCATTGATATTAAGAGATATTAAGGAAAAGTAATTGTTGCTTCCTGTTATTTTTGTTGTTAAAGTTGGCATTCTGTTCTTGTGGCTGTCTTCTTTTAGGTTTGTTGAGGGATTACCTTCTTGTTTTTTCTAGAACGTGGTTCCCATCCTTGTATTGGTTTTTTTCTGTTATTATCCTTTGAAGGGCTGGATTCGTGGAAAGATAATGTGTGAATTTGGTTTTGTCATGGAATACTTTGGTTTCTCCATCTATGTTAATTGAGAGTTTGGCTGGGTATAGTAGCCTGGGCCGGAATTTGTGTTCTTTTACTGTCTGTATAACATCTGTCCAGGCTCTTCTTGCTTTCATAGTCTCTGTTGAAAAATCTGGTGTAATTCTGATAGGCTTGCCTTTATATGTTACTTGACCTTTTTCCCTTACTGCTTTTAGTATTCTATCTTTATTTAGTGCATTTGTTGTTCTGATTATTATGTGTCGGGAGGTATTTCTTTTCTGGTCCAGTTTATTTGGAGTTCTGTAGGCTTCTTGTATGTTCATGGGCATGTCTTTCTTTAGATTTGGGAAGTTTTCTTCTATTATTTTGTTGAAGATGTTTGCTGGTCCTTTGAGTTGAAAATCTTCATTCTCATCCACTCCTATTATCCGTAGGTTTGGTCTTCTCATTGTGTCCTCGATTTCCTGGATGTTTTGAGTTAGGATCTTTTTGCATTTTCCATTTTCTTTGATTGTTGTGTCGATGTTCTCTATGGAATCTTCTGCACCTGAGATTCTCTCTTCCATCTCTTGTATTCTGTTGCTGATGTTCGCATCTGTGGTTCCAGATTTCTTTCCTAGGTTTTCTATCTCCAGTGTTGCCTCATTTTGGGTTTTCTTTATTGTGTCTACTTCCATTTTTAGGTCTAGTATGGTTTTGGTCATTTCCATCACCTGTTTGGATGTGTTTTCCTGTTTTTCTTTAAGGACTTGTAACTCTTTAGCAATGTTCTCCTGTAATTCTTTAAGTGAGTTATTAAAGTCCTTCTTGATGTCCTCTACCATCATCATGAGATATGCTTTTAAATCCAGGTCTAGCTTTTCGGGTGTGTTGGGGTGCCCTGGACTGGGCGAAGTGGGAGGGCTGGGTTCTGATGACGGTGAGTGGTCTTGGTTTCTGTTAGTAAGATTCTTATGTTTACCTTTCGCCATCTGGTAATCTCTGGAGTTGTTATCGTTGTCTTTGTTTAGAGATTGTTCTTCTGGTGATTCTGATTACCGTCTATCAGCAGACCTGGGAGACAGGCTCTCTCCTCTGTGTTACAGTGGTTAGAGCACTCTCTGCTGGCAAGCTCTCCTCTTAAAGGGAAGATGTACAGATATCTGGTGTTTGGACCTCCTCCTGGCCAAAGAAGAAGGCCCAAAACAGGACCTTTCCCAGGTGCTGTTTTACTTTGGCAGGTCACAGAAGCTGTCAGCTTCTGTGGTGCACACTCTCACCTGTGCAGACTAAGTTCCTAAGTTCGGTGGAGTCCCTGAACCAAGATGGCCCTCCTTGCTCCTGAGGCAGAGGGCTCCCGTGCACGTGGACTTGTGTCCTCCCCGGCTGGGAAGGTGGCCGGATGTCTGTGGCCCGAAAAGTGTGCTGCCTCAGTGGCTCTGTGGCTCCCGCCTGTCCCAGAAGCTGTCCACTTCTGTGGTGCACACTCTCACCTGTGCAGACTAAGTTCCTAAGTTCTGCGGAGTCTCAGAACCAAGATGGCGCTCCATAATTAAACATTTTAAACATAAATATTAACAGAAAATTGAAAGACAATGTTCAAAATATTCTTCAGCCTAACAAAGGTGTTTTTATTTTGATTCTTTAATTTCTTGAGTTTTCTGTTTCATGACTCTGATCCTAGAGAAAGTCTGTTTGCAAGCAAGATGTAATTTTTATATAGCTCAATGATTATTACTGGAAGTGACCCTAGGATATCCCACAGTGCAGTGCTCAGGTACTTTTCATCATGAACAACGTGTTAAGATTGACACATCAATGAAGGGGAGAAGTGGAGTTCCTTTTGTTGATACAAACAACAACAACAACAATATCATACATACCAACCAGGTTTAATCTCAAAATAAATAAAAAATACCCTTTATTCTGGAGTCAAAGAGACTAAGCCATGATTTGAAAAAAGATTTAGAATACTCCAAATTTCATATTCAATCATAAAAGCAGTTTCATGATAATTTTTGGTAAGAAGTTTAAATCAAATCTTAAAGCAGTTCTTAGATACGTTGGTAAAAATGTAAAAATATTTGCATTGCTGGAAAAGTTAGTGGGAAGGTTTAGAAAAGCTGAAAAATCTCTCATATCAGCCTCACATGCCAACTGAGAACATTCTAAAGTCTTTTGATTGTGGGGACTAGTGTTTTTAATTTAATACACTATAAGATATACAAAATATGTTAGGATATTAGGTCCTGTTTTATTTGTTAGTGACAGGAAGTTTGGTGGGACATGTGGAGAGAGACAAGGCATGGCTATTTAATACCCTAAAGCTTCCCCAAGTCAACTCTGTTCATTCTCCTGCCTGATGCATTCCATCCCCCTCATGTCACTGCTTGCCAGTCAGTCAGTCACCCTCTGCAGTCACTGAATCTTCCCAGGAATTACTTCATAGCCCTTCTCAATGAGATGAAGTACATTAAAAAGAATTCATGAAGAAATTCAGAAAGGAACTACTTTATCATCTTATTAGAGTCTGAGAGGATGAAAGGCCTGCTGTAAATCCCAGAAAATACCAGATGAGGAAGGAGATAATGAGAGAGAGTCATGTCTTTAGAGTTAGGGGCAGCAATATAGGACTGCAAACATAATAGAAAATGCAGGTAGGGTCTACGGAAGACAAGAGCAAAAACCCAGAATATCTCAGCTCTCATGTTTAGAATTTAGACAGGTATTAGAGAGAAAAAGGGTAAAGACTGCACTAACAACTTTGAGTTAGAACCCAGGCAACAGGCTGGTTCGGCAGTGAAGATGACTGAGCAACAGGTAGGAGGAAAGTGTAAGAACAGCAGCTTATTAAGGGGATGATCACTCCTCCCATGTCCTTGGAGTATCCTCAGGTGAACCAGCTCTCCTGTGGCATGGTCTACTTGGCCAAGTTATTGACAAGTCAACTTGGAATAACTCCTAAGATAAAGGGATAATGCAATGTCATGTTCTAATCTTTGGTACAGAGTACAGAGACCGGTTTCTCTCAGGGTCAGTGGTCAAACTCATATCCTATTCTATGTCCAAGAGAAAGTAGCTTTCTTTTAACAACTGTTAAGAAACCCAGTTCCTCTGCCTGATCCCTAGTAATACCAGTGATTCTTGCTGTGATGAAATACCCACCAAGAAGCAGTATATCTGGAAAAAGAACTTCCTTGTCTCCAAGTTCAAGGGAATACTGTTCATCACATCAAGGAAGACACAGTTTTGCAAGAGTGAGAATGATCAGGATACGTGCACAGGCAATGAGCAGAGAGTAGGCAAGGGTAATAGTTAATTTACACTCTCTTTCTTTTTTTTTTTTTAAAGATTTATTTATTTATTATATGTAAGTACACTGTAGCTATACTTCAGACACTCCAGAAGAGGGCGCCAGATCTCGTTACGGATGGTTGTGAGCCACCATGTGGTTGCTGGGATTTGAACTCTGGACCTTCGGAAGAGCAGTCAGGTGCTCTTACCCACTGAGCCATCTCACCAGCCCCCTACACTCTCTTTCTTATCCTGTTATGACCCCAGCAAATGGGGTGTTGACCTCAGCCAATGAAACAGCACCTTCACATTCAGATTGGAGCATCTGCCCAAACTTCTTTTCTCAACACCATCAGGTATATTTCCTTCATGGGTCTAAAGGACACCAATGTGACAAAGTTAACCATTATGAAAATGCTTCTTCTGTTGTTGTTGTTGTTTTTTTTTTTTTTTTTTTTTTTTTTTTTGGTTTTTGATAGTTTGTCTGTGTAGCTTTGGCTGTGCTTGAACTCTCAGACCAGGTTAGCCTAAAAGGCTCAGAGCGCTTTTTGCCTCTCTGCCTTATGATGGTGGTATTGAAGGTATGCCTCACCAAGCCCAGCCCCCTAAATGGTTCTTAACACTCAAAGTAGAACACTAGATGTTTATACTGAAGTTGGAGGAAAAATACAAGGCTTTTGCCAAAAGCATTAAATACTTCCAAGGATTTGATTTCATAGAGCCCTAGCAAATCAACAAATGGAATCTTCACAATTGAGCAAGTTGTACTTCTAGTAACAAAGGTTCAAACCACCAGACCTTCAAACTTTAACTCAATCCATAAACTAATTTTCCTGGATTCCAAGATACCATCTTCTTAGGTGATTAGAGACTGTCTAGTTGGCGGACAATCTCTTTTGCTAAAACCTTACACTTCCTCCCAATGCTAATCAAAATATCCACTCATGTACTTTTGTGTTTAGGTTCAGTGTGATGGCTAAGCATGTTGATGGGATTTAGTATATCTATGGAAACCCTCCTATTTCTTAAGACCTGTTACTGAGCAGGAGGGTGAACCATCTTAAGTGGGAGTGGCACCATATAATTGGCTAGAGGCCTGGACTGAATTAAAGAGAGAAATCAAGGGAGCACCACATTCTCTAGGCTTCCCATTAGAATACACTGTGACCAGGGCTCTCCTCTTTCCACAAGTTCTTTCCCCAAATACCATGCTGGAGAGTATCCCAAGAATAGTTGGTTAAAGAGAACTCTTTCTGTTTTAAATTACTTCTTGTGAGTGTTCTGGTGACAGCAGTTGTTATAGCAGCAAGTAAGGGTCAGAGCCTGATGCTTGAGAGACCTAAAATTCCAAGTGTGGTCACTCTTCCATAATATGTCAATTAAACAAGAAATTTATCAGATCAATAGATATGAGTTTACTGAGGATTTTCTGTGCAAGGACCCAGAACAAGAGTTCTAATAATATCCCTGGGTATCTGGGTAGAAATGCCAAAAGGAAGCACTGGTTCCTTATCTGCTGGGAGAACATTCTTGCCTGAGGACCATATGGGAGAGTGTGATCAAAACTTCAGTGCAGATCCAAATATCTTTTCATGAAGTGCTTTTATTATCAGATACTGGCATTTTTAATTGGGTATTTATTTCATTTACATTTCCAATGCTATCCCCACACGCTCCCCCACCCACTCCCCCACCCACCCACTCCCACCTCTTGGCCCTGGCATTCCCTTACTGAGGCATATAAAGTTTGCATGACCAATGGGCCTCTCTTTCCACTGATGGCCGACTAGGCCATTTTCTGATTCATATTCAGTTAGAGACACAAACTCCAGGTGGGTACTGATTAGTTCATATTTTTGTTCTACCTATAGGATTGCAGATCCCTTTAGCTCCTTGGGTCCTTTTTATAGCTCCTCCATTGGGAGCCCTGTGAATCATCCAATAGATGACTGTGAGCATCCACTTCTGTGTTTGCTAGGCCCCAGCATAGTCTCACAAGAGACAGCTCTATTCGGGTCCTTTGAGCAAAATCTTGCTAGTGTATGCAATGGTGTCAGCGTTTGTTTTAATGAGTTTAAAATGAGTTATATCAATTGCACCATTTTCTTCAACCCATCTACTAAACCAGTGTTTCTCAACCTGTGTAACAGGACATATTTTATGTACCATATTAAATATCTTGCATATCAGATATTTATACTAAAATTCATAACAATAGCAAATTGCAGTTAAAAACTAACCATGAAATAACTTTTTGGTGGGGGTCCCTACAACAATGGGAAGTGCATTAAAGAAGAGTCGCAGCACTAAGAAAGTTGAGACCGACTAGTCTAGACTGTCTTCCCCTGTCATCTCTTCCAGGATAGTCGCAGGGAAGAAGCTTGTAGGCTAGACAGGCAGGTGAGAAGAGAGTCCGTCCTGTGGACTGCATCACAGCTCTGGGAAGTGTGAAGAGCAGGAGAAACACCAGGACCTAGGATCAAAAGAAAAAGCCACAGAAGTTGTCTTGCTAAATGTAGAATAAGAGGTCAATATATACATCTGTATCTCTGGACTTGTATTAGATGTATGGGGTAAACAATTTTCTTCACTATTGAAATATTTTCAATCACAACATTTTCTTCTCCTCCCAAACTCCTATATATTCTTCTACACATGTCTTCAGCTTCATGGCCAGTTTTCTGCTTAGTTGTTATTGGGCACATATATGTTTTGTATACACACATTACTTTATAAATATAATCGTTTAAGTCTTAAATATAACCCTTAAATATAATTGCGAGCACGATATATATATTTTTTTTACAAAGGGTATAAAAGAATCAAAAAGCCAAATCTAGTTCTTGCCAAAATGGCCTCTGATCCAGCATGTCTTGGAGCCAACTGTACATTTAACCTGTCCAGGTTTTAGTTGCAGACTTCTCTGAATTCACAACATTTGCCTTTCACTGATCTGAATAGATCTAACTCTTTTTACAGGTTCAGAGAAGTGCTTTCTGTCTGGCCCAAGGTAGAGATGAACAAATGTTGGGCACTGGGCTATACACAGACGGTCTGTTCTTCACTTGAGCTGAAACCCCGGACCCAGTGGTGAAAATTCATCTACCAGTGAAGGAAGGAGTTTCCTCTTGGTCCTGGAACTCTGGCTCCTAAATTACCTCCCCCTCATGTCCCACAGGAGAAGCATGGTTAGTAGTCACATAGGCAATGTCCCAAGCATTTGACTTTCAGGCTAAACTCCTCCCCAGTTACCTAGCAACAGTAAAGACCATAAGAGGGGCTGCTTGGCCCCACCTTGCTCTCTTACTCCCCTACACACCTCTTAACCTCTCCTCTCCCCTCCCCTCTCTCCCCCTCCCCTCCTCTCTCCTCTCCTATCCTCTCCTCTCCTCTCTTCTCTCCTCTCACCTCTCATTCCCTTCTTCTCTCCCTCTTACTCTTTAGCCTTTCTTCGCTCGCTCTCTCTCTCTCTCTCTCTCTCTCTCTCTCTCTCTCTCTCTCTCTCTCTCTTTCCCCTTTTTCTCCTTTTGGCCATGACTGCTCTCTCTCTCTCTCTCTCTCTCTCTCTCTCTCTCTCTCTCTCTCTCTCTCTCTCTCTCTCTTTCTTCTCTCCTTTCTCCCAGCCTTTCTAAACTAAAGCTCTAAAACCATAGACTGTCTCTGTTCATCAGGGCCTACTGAGCTTAAATGATGTAATAGGCTTTCTTCTAATGAGCCATTTCTAATTTTTCCGTGGAAGGCCTTCTTGTGCTCTAGTCAAGGCCCACCTTCCTGTGTTCCAGTCAACGCCCGCTGTGCTTACTCTTGCCTGCATGGGAACCTCTCTCCCTAAGCCCTCTCTCCCATACCCCCAGGACAAAGGGTGTTGTCCCTGGGCAGTGATCAGGGACTGCCCCTTGTCCACCCACACTTGAGTCTGGTCAATGGCTTAGGTGCTCACCTGGGCAGATTGGAAAGAGTCTGGCAAACCTCCCGAGTTTGGCTGCCCATAGCATAGGAGGGAATGTGGCCAGGAGCAGCTATCCTCCCTCCCCTGACCCCGTTTTAGTTCCCACAGAAAAAGAAAGAAAAAACTGTGTAGTGCACACTACTGACATCACGGTTAGACTTGCTTCACTTCTCTTCTCACCCAGGTTCCCCTCCCCCCACATGCTTCCCCTGCTGCTATGACACCAGATTCTGTTTTATGCTGTCATGTTACTTGTCACCCCAACATATTTTTGAAGTGTGACAGATACAATGTGAGTTACAATGAGAGAAGCAATTTCCAAAGAATCCTTGAGGAAGGAATTTCCACAAGAGTCTCAGGTGTTGCATCCTCAGTCCTACAAGAGCCTGGAATGTAAACAAAGCTCTCTCTCCATTCAATTAGATAGCATTTCCTGAAGCAAGACTCAGAAGTACAGTAGATATGATGGGAAAGCATAGGATTTTTGTCTTTACTCTGTATTCCCTGTACCAGGTGGCCTCTCTATAAGATACATATTACCATATGGGTGATCTGTCAATGTAGACAAGGCATCTGGATTTGGGACATGCTGTATTAATCAGTTTTCTGCTGTGTGACAAAACAATCTGCCCAAAAGTAACTTGAGGAGACAGGATTTTTTTTTTCCTCTTACATTCCTCAAGTCCCAGTCCTTAACTCAGTGGCATTAGAGCAGGACGGTAACCAGGAACCTGGAAGGGTAGACTAGAGAAAGAAGTTTGGCTCTCATTGGTCCCTTTCCTCCGTGTGGGATAACTTATCTAGCCTCCATAGAAAAATATGCACCTTGACAAGGTAATGTGTGTTTGTCTGAGGCCTCCCCTTCTCTGTTGGGAAGCCAAATAAACTTCCCCAATTTTTTTTTGTCATGATTTTTTTTTTTTTTTTGGTCTTTATAGAGACATATTTTCTCTGTGTAGCCTTGGCTGTCCAGAACTCACTCTGTAGACCAGGCTGGCCTT
This sequence comes from Mus caroli, assembly GCF_978045245.1. Classification (NCBI taxonomy): domain Eukaryota; kingdom Metazoa; phylum Chordata; class Mammalia; order Rodentia; family Muridae; genus Mus; species Mus caroli. The sequence continues at coordinate 97,721,333 of NW_028227259.1, read as the reverse complement.
TACATCAGAAATCTGCCAGCCTTTGACTCCAAAGTGCTGGGATGAAAGGCATGCACCATCACTGCCCAGCTTGGTCATGATTTTTTATTGCAGAAATAGAAACACTAAGTAAGATAATGAATTTGGTTTGTAAGTTCTGCTAACTTCATACAATGCAGTTATAATGAATTGTGATTTTTCTGTCTTAGAAAATACATGCTATTTTGAAGAATGATCCTTACTGCCTGGGAGTGCAGGTAGTAGGTTCTTTAATTCTCTGAACCAATCCTGTGACCAAGGTCAACTCAGTTTCCAGTAGGGGGCAGCACTGACACAGAGTATATATGTTGCCTTTGGAAGTTGTATGTTCTCACCAAGGGCTAGGTTGAGATGTTTCTGTACACCACCACCCTCTCCCCAGCTCTTGCAACCATGATTAATTTGTACTTGTTAATATAACTAGATGGATATCCATTAGAAATGAAGCTAACAAACCTGAGCTTGTACTGATCCTTCTGGCAGTGGAAAATGGGCTGCAATATCCCCATGTGTCATGAAGATTGTTTAGTTCACCTGGGTCTCAGGGTGATTTTATTTCACATGTTTCTTTGGATTCTTCTGCCTTTCCTGGCAGAAGACCTTGGTCATTCAGGAAACCATTGATAAGAAATGCCAGTCCCTTTCCCTCACTCTTGCTCAGTGGTCCCAGTTCAGAGTAAGAGAAACTTCCTCTTTAGGCTACAGCTCATGGTGGCTCTTGTGTATGAAATACTTTCTTACTTCAAGAGAAAAGAAAAGGGGCAAAGTCACAATCAGATTAGAAGGAAACCAAACTGCAGTAGAGTAAATGCTTCAATATCATCCACTCCTAATTGTTCCTGGTTGAAGAATATCATTAATATTGTCAGGGTGCTCGGTATTATTGTAAAATGTGACTACTTCCTGAACAGAACCCCACAACTCATGTATTAAGATCAACAATAAATGGCCTTCATGAAACTGAAAATCCTCTGTAAGCTAAATGACAGCATCAATAGGACAAGATGGTAGCCTAATTAATGGAAAATTAACTTTACCTACTGTATATTTGACAGAGTGCTGATATCCAAACAGTATAAACACCTCAAGAAATTAGACATCAGCAAACCAAGTACCCCATTTAGAAAGGGGTGCAGAAGTCAACAGAAAATTTTCAAAAGAGGAATCTCTAATGGTCAAGAAGCACTTAGAGAAATATTTACTATTCCTAGTCAAATGCAAACTGAAAGGACCCTGAGATTCCATCCTATACACATCATCATGGCAAAGAACAAAACTCAAGTAACTGCATATGCTAGTGAAGATTTGGGGCTAGGAACACCATCCCACTGTTGTGAGAAGTATGCAAACTTGTAAAACAAATTTGGAAATTAATCTGGGTATTTCTCAGAAATAATTCTACTTCAAGAACCTGTTATACTACTCCTGGGAATATATTGAAAATATGTTCCCCCAGAGCACATGGACACTTTCATAGCACATTTATTCATAATAACTAGAAACTGGAAGCAGCCCACCTGTCCTGCACCAATTGAATGGATAAGGAAAATCTTGTACACTTATGCCATGAAATACCAATTTATCATTAAAAATAAGGACTGTGTAATAATTTTCAGGCCAATGGAGAAAACTGGAAAATATTGTTGTGAGTGAGGTAAGCCAGACGCAAAAAAGCTTGCATAGTGTGTACTCAGTGATAAGTGAATATTACCCATAGTGTACAGGATAACTATACTATAATCCAAACACGCAAAGAAGCTAACAAACAGTAGTGCCCATGGTAATATGATGATGGAATCTCACTCAGAAGGGGAAATAAAATGTATATCAATACTGTTTGATTAGTGGGAAATGTATCGAGAGGGTATGGGGACAGGAACAGTTTTGGGCATCAGGTGTGGTGGGAAGAGCTGTCTCCAAAGGACTAGGAGAGGGAAAATCCATCTATGTGGGGGCATCTCAGGAAGAAGCCACAGACCTTGGCTTCAGCCAGGCTGTTGGGAGGATAAGGGAGTGACCTTGGCTGGGACCTTACTAACTGGAGATAAAGGATGAAGTGGCCACCTCCTGTAGCCCAAGAAGTGGGAGTTGGTGGGTAGGGGAGTGGGTGGATGGTATGGGGTACTTTTGGGATAGCATTGGAAATGTAAATTAGGAAAATACCTAATAAAACAATTGTAAAAAAAATTCAAGATTTCTCTGATATCTTTTGCAGACAGATCCCAGATCTTCATATTTGCACAGCAGAAATATAGGGAGCCCTTTCTCTCTTGGGTCCACTTCAAGAAACTTCCTTGTGTTTCATTGAGGCAGGACTTTTGCACAGGTCAACTCTGACCTTCAGACGCTGCCTCAGTGCATATCTGGGACAGACCTTCATGGCTTGCTTTCCATCCAAGATCTCTGTGGAACAGCTGTTGTCCTCTGCACCAGCCCATATGTTCCACAAGGTATGGTACACATTTCTTATGTCAAGAAACAGTAGTTTTTCCCTCCTGTGGGTGAAACCTATAAATGTCAGTAGACTCTGAATTAGGTTTTGCTACATATATATAAGCTCCACTCTCCTCCCTGCTATGATGAATGTTTTTTAAGCACTTGCTATTCAAGTTGGACTCAGGCATGCTACAGAAACTTTCCCAGACTTCAGTATACTTGATTACTTTTCTTTCACTAAAGTATACATTATTTCTCCTTAGACACATTTTTACTTGTTATGGAAATGCTAGTTATGCAATTATTCTACTGAAAGGCTATGTCTACTCTAGTCCATATTCCACTCTAAGCCATATCCAACTGTGCTCAGTATAAGTAAAAGTTTCAAGAACCCTGTAAATCTGTATTAGTATGCCATTAGAAGCATCTAATCCACTTAAAACTAAGCTTGACAACCTCCACTATGTACTGCACATTCTCCCATCTACAGTACTTAGTTATTCCTTACCTAGGGTGAAACTCTTTTCAGTCACATGTGGACTCCATCTAGCACAGCCTGGAACATTTTCAGGTTATGCATCTTCATCAGTGCCCCCCCCCACCCCCAGGGAATCAGAGTAAATGCCAGGCTGCTACCATTTCCTTCATGAGCTTGGTGTGTCTGCCAGTGAAGGCCTCCCTGAACAGTCCTGGGAAGAGTACAGGTGGCAGCTCCTCCAGAGATGACATGGCCAGAGCCTCATGTCTCACCAGATTCGGACTTGTCAGTTTGTGGAATGTGGGTGGGGTCTGAACACTCATATTCTAAGGTCTCCAGTCAGAAGGCTCCTGAGGAAGGAGTGAAAAAGAATATACATTCAAGAAAAAGTTTATAAAACTTCCTCACAGTCACATCAACCACTAAGTTTGTGAGTTACTGCTCAGGCAAAGCAGTGACATCAATTTACCTCTTCATCCTAAACTGGTTTTAGAAAGACAGTCTCCCACACTGGCAACATGGGAGCCTCTCTATCACTCAAGTGTTTATATAATTTTCAGGTCAAAATATTTTTAAGTGTGACACTTTCTTTTAAAAAAAGAGAGAGAATGAATGAAAGTTAGATAGAAAAATGGGAGAGACTCACAGGACTCGATGAGGATGTCCCTGTGGAGAATTGCAGGCTGGTATCCAGTTGAGCTGAGGTCTGAACCCTGATGGTCATGATTCACCTTCATGACACAGTAGGCATTCTCTCATGCTCCTGGAACTCTGGCCCCTGCCTAATTTACTGCCCACCACAGCCCCCACAAGAGAAGTATGGTCAGTAGTCACGTAGACATTGGCCCAAGCTTCTGACCTTCAGGCTAAAGTCCTCCCCAGTTACCTAGCACCAGTAAAGACCATAAAAGAGGTTTCAGCCCCCACCTCACTCTCTCTTATTCTTATGCTCTTACTTGTTACCCCTCACTCTACCCTTCTCTCTCCCCTCTCTTTGTCTTCTCTCCTCTCCTCTCTCCCTCTTTCTCTCTCTTTCACTCTAGCCATTCTCTCTCTCTCTCTCTCTCTCTCTCTCTCTCTCTCTCTCTCTCTCTCTCTCTCTCTCTCTCTCTCTCTCTCTCTCTCTCTCCCTTCTCTCTCCCTTCATTTCTATAATAAAGCTCTTAAACCATAGAGAGTCTCTGTTCCATCAAGATCAGCTGTGCACTCTGGTCAGTGTTGGGAACCTCTTCCCTTATTCCTCTCTCTCATAACCCTGGGGCTACAGGGTGTGGCCTCAGGATCCTCAGATCAGGGGCTGCCCCTTATCCACCACCTGCTCAGTGGGACAGAAGCTATGTTCACCCTGGGCCAAGTGGAAAGTGTCCAGCAGCCTGCATCCACCTGCCCAGAGCACAGCAACTCTGAGGAGAGGTTGGGTCCCTCTTTCCTTTCCCCTCCTCCCAGGGCCATCCTCTGGGCCCCTTTTTTTTGTTCCCAACATGTCCCTCACTGAAATAAGGAACAAAGGAGATATAGAACCTTAAGAGACTACCCAGAGTGCATAGGCATGACTCTCAGTTGTGGGAAGTGGCCAGTCACCCATCTCGAAATTTTAACCCTGAGCTGGGCAGTGGTGGCACAATCCTTTAATCCCAGCACTTGAGAGGCTGAGGCAGGTGAGTTTCTGAGTTCAAGGCCAGCCTAGGCTACAAAGTGAGTTCCAGGACAGACAGGGCTACACAGAGAAACCCCAACTCTTGAAAAAAATGTTCAATATCCTTAACCATCAGGGAAATGCAAATCAAAACAACCCTGAGATCCCACCTCACAAAAGTCAGAATGGCTAAAATAGAAAATTCATGTGACAGCAGACAATGGCAAGAATGTGGAGAAAGAGGAACACTCCTCAATTGTTGGTGGGATTGCAAGCTTGTACAACCACTCTGGAAATCAGTCTGGTGGTTCCTCAGAAAATTTGACATAGTACTTGTTGGGAGCTATTAAGACAACTCTTGGTCTGTGAATTGGGCCTCTCCCCCCGAGAAGAAAAGGGGGTCAAAAGCGGGCCACCGACACCAATTCCGAGAATGTTCCAGCCCTAAGCCATCACCGACATCCTGACCACACCCTGATACCACCAAGTTCCTGCTTCCTCGTGTAGCTGCCAAAAGAAAGAATTTCTATTGCCCCCCTCCCATAAGTTCTTCTCCTTTTGCTTGTATTATCCTACCCCTCCTACTGATAAGTATCCGTACTTCCCCTTTTGCTTGTGCATTTAAGCCTTAGACCTTTTTCAATAGATTCGGGGCTTTGATACATTCCAGAACGGTTTCCGTGTCGTTATTCATACAAGGCCCTCGTCTCTCTCTACCCCCCATTTGGTTCTTAGGAGGAGGTCCCCTCGTGACCCTCGAATAACTGGACCTGCTGGATGGGTCAGTACTACCAGAGGATCCAGCAATACCTCTCCTGGGTATATATCCAGAAGTTGTTCCAACTAGCAATAAGAACATATGCTCCACTATTTCATAGCAGCTTTATTTATAATAGTCAGAAGCTGGAAAGAACCCAGATGTCCCTCAATAGAAGAATGGATACAGAAAATGTAGTACATTTACACAATGGAATACTACTCAGCTATTAAAAACAATGAATTTATGAAATTCCTAGGCAAAAGGATGGACCTGAAGGGCATCATCCTGAGTGAGGTAACCCAATCACAAAAGAACTCACATGATATGTACTCACTGATAAGTGGATATTAGCCCAGCAACATAGAGTACCCAAGATATAAGATACAATTTGCAAAACACATGAAACTCAAGAATAATGAAGACCAAAGTGTGGACACTTTGCTCCTTCTGGGATTTGGGAAGAAAACACCCATAGAAGAAGTTACAGAGACAAAGTTTGGAGCTGAGACGAAAGGATGGACCATCTGGAGAATGCCATACCTGGGGATCCATCCAATGTAAATATTTTTAAATTTTTACTGATATATCTAAGAATTGCTTTAAGATTTCTTTTTTGAGTTGCTACCATAAGAACTTCATGAAACTGCTTTTATATTCAAATATGAAATTTGGTGAAAAGTAAATCTCTTCTCAGAACATAGCTACTCCTATTTGGCACCAGAATAAAGTATGTTTTATTCCCTTGGAGATCAGAGCTGGCTTGTCGCGTTTTCTTTTGTTTTGTTTTTGTTGTTGTTATTTTGTTTGCTTGTTATTTTTTTTTTTTGGCGGGGGTGGGGGGTTTGTTGTTCTTACTGTTTTCTTATCAACAAGAGGAACTTCACTTCTCCCCTGGATTGGTGTGTCAATGTTAACTCTTTGTTCATGACACAAAGAACCTGAGCATTGCATTAAGAGACATCATGGGATCACTTCCAGTAACGATACGCATACACAATTTACACATACACACATGAACTTATGGGTGTGTGTATAGATGCCTAATATATATAACTACAACCTGCTGAGTCTTATTTACACTTTATGGTGTATATGTGTTTTCAAGGCCAACCACCTGGAACTGCACAGCAATTAGGAGGCTCAGGTTTTTGTAATAATTCCCCCTCACTCAGCAGCCCTTAGTTAACTGCATTTTTTAACTCGAGGTGGGGCTCTCTGAGATTTACTCCTTCCCATAGAATCAAACTGTAGCTTGTGGGTAGATTTGGGGTGGCAAAGAGGAGGAGTGAGGAGAAAAGTGGCTTTTTGCTCCAGAGGAGTCAGGAAAACTTTCAGAGTTGTAGAACCTAAAACTTCAGCTTGTCCTTGCTTGCAATAGGAACACTGTCACCTCAGGTAAGTTAAACCCCTACATTCTGCAGCCCACCCTGCCACTCCATACTGAGGACATTAGGTGGCACAAGGCACTGTAATTTCTGACCCCAGATTTGCAGATTAGAGATTGGTTTCAAACCCAAATTCAGTTTTACCTTTGACTGAAAGAGAGTTTCTTTGATAATTTGTAAGTCTTTTAATTTTTGAGACAGCATTTTGCTATGTTGCCCAGATTGGCCTGCAACTGGCCATGTAGCTCAGAGTGGTTGGAACCTCCAGTCCTCCTGTCCCTGTCTCCTGAATGCTTGAGTCATTGGCATGTGTCACCAAATGCAGCCTCAGCTCCCCGGTGCTCTCATTACAGATTGTTACTCAAGAACCTTCTGTTTCATTTCAGTGTTTCTGGTTAGTTTGATTGCTTGGTTAGTTTTTGCTAAGCTAAACGTGGTCTCCTATAGTCCAGGCTACCCCAGAAGTATATATGTATCTTAGATGTGATTGAGCAGCAGAGACCTTCTGCCTCTACTTACTAAGTGGTGGGACACAAGTCCAAGCACTGTGTCCTCTTAACAGAGTGTGGTGATGAAGAGTGCTCAAAGCATGCTAGACAAACCTTCCTGAAACTCACTACATGTCTAGTATCTACATTTAAACTTTTATTTCATTTACTTTTTGTTAGCATTCAGAAAACATAGACTCATTAAGGAAAAGTGAAATTCTCACGGATTAGAGAAATGTATAGAAAAATACATTAAATAACTTGAAGAGGGGTTTTCCTCTGTTGCTAATAAGAGAACACTCCGTTGAGTTGGAATTTGTGTGTGATTGTGTGTAAGTGTGTGTGTGTGTGTGTGTGTGTGTGTGTGTGTGGAGAGAGAGAGAGAGAGAGAGAGAGAGAGTTAGTTTTGTGACAACCTGACAGTGGCTAGAGTCATCTTAGAGAGGGGAAAATGCCTCCATAAGACTGCACTATAGGCAAGCCTCTGGAGCATTTTCTTAATTAGTGATTAATGGGGAAGGGCACAGCCCATGTTTGGGTAGTTCTACCCCTGGGCTCGTGGACCTGGTTCATCACAGCAAACAATCCCAAAGACATAACCCTGTACAGGCATAATGGGCTGTTGTTTTGACACACCTGGTCATGTTTTATGGAGGATTGTGGAAGGACTTTGGAAATTTGGACTAGAAAATCCATTGAGTGAGGAGATCTCAGTTAGATGTTCTGTAGGATGTTGGAAGGTAAGAGCATTGAGAGCAGTACAGATGATGGACGCATGGCTTGTTATGCTTCAGAGGGAAGCCAAGACTCTACTGAGTCATTTGTGTTAACACTTCATAGTTCAGGTTTTAGCTTCAGAATCAGCTCTTGATTAACAAGTCACCAGAACAAGTAAAGTGAAACCTTTGATTTCCTGAAATATCAACAGGTCAGCTGGGGCTGAAGAATCAGCTGAGATAACCAGCATTATTGAGGTAAGTTTATCTGGAAAGTGTTCTCACAGAATCAAAAGAAGCTTTATTCCAAGGTTGACAGCTGAACTCGGTAGTGAAAGAATCACCTTGGTGGTACTGGTTTTGAAGTTACTAAGGGGGAACAGGTGAGGCTTGGCACTGGAGAACAGTGCTGGAGTCTTGGAGTCTAGAGTCTTGGAGTCTACAAAAGGTTATGGGTGAAAGTGCTACCCAGTTGAGAGACCACAGCATTTGGAGATGCAGTACCTAGTCATGAGTAATAAGAACAGCAGGTATGGAGTGGAGCCAGCCTGAGTCTAGAAGTCAAGCTCTGTGTGCTATACAGAGCAGAGTGGAGAAGTGACCCAAGCCCTTTGAAGGAACCCAGAAGAGACAGGTAGTACCCAGACATTGGACATTGAGTACATTATACTCTTGCCATTGAGGTTGGCTCTTATCTGATTGTGACTGTGCCCTGGTTCTCTCCTTTTGAAGTAAGAGTTTAATTGACATTTGATTTTCACAGGAGCCCAAACTTGAGTGACTTTGAACTTTGAAAGATTTTGTATTTTAAAAGGGAATGGATATTTTGTTTAGAATATTCTACTCTAATATATATAACACATCTAAAGCACATTTTCCTCTTCATCTACTCTGCCCAACTCCCTGTCAACATATATCCCCTCCCCAGATCCAATCCCCCTTTGTTTTCTCTTTAGAAAAAAAGCAGGTTTCCAAGGGATGAAAGCCAGAGACAACAAAACAAGGCAAGACAAAGGCCCCCATATCAAGGCTGTACAAGGGAACCAAATAGGAGGAAAGAGAGACTGGATGATTTCCATTAATGTATTAATTTATTTATTTCACATCCAGAATGCAGCTTCCCCTCCATATCTGCCCAGTCACTCCCTCTCACCTCCCTTCTCTCCACTCCCCTTCATTTCTCCCCAGAGAAGTGGAGGCCTCCCATGGATTTGCCTTGGTATATCAAGTTGCAGTGGACTAGTTGCATTCTTTTCTATTGAGGCAAGAAAAGTCCACCAAATTAGGGAAAAGGGATCCAAAGGCAGTTAGCCCCTGGTCCTGCTATTTGGGATCCCATGGTAAGAACAAGGTGCATATCTGTTACCTCTGTGTACGGAGCCTATTTCTATCCTATGGATGCACTCTGGTTGGTAATTCAGTCTCAAGGTTGGTTAAATCTGTAGGTTTTCTTGTATCCTTGGATTATCTGATTCTTCAATCTTAGCCGCCCCCCCCCCCCTTCCACAGATTCTTCAAGCTCTGCCTAATGATTTGCAGTGTGTTTCTGCATCTGTTTCCATGAGTTGCTGGATGAAGCCTCTCAGATGGCATGTATGCTAGGCTCCTATCTGTAAATATCCACAGTATTGTTAATAATACATCAGGGGTGGTGTTTCTCTCATGTCATGGTTCTCACATTGGGCCATTCATTCGTTAGGCATTCCCTCAATTTCTGTTCCTTCTTTATCCATGCATATTTATAAGCAGGAAAATTTGTGTGTCAAAAGTTTGTGGGTGAATTTTTGTCTCCATAAGACTTGCCTAATTACAAGAGTGACTGCTTCATGTTCAATAGGTCCTATTGCAAGAAGTCATAGCTAGGGTCATTCTCATAGATTCCAGGGAGTTTCCATTGTCCTAGTTATCTAGCTCATCTTAGAAATTCTCCGAAGTCACATATTCCACTTCTCTCTCACTTCATCTTCACCCCATGTGATGACTCTGGTTACTGTCCAGAATTTCTCTTACAAATAGATCCCTCCATCCATCCATCTACTTCTTAAGTGTACTTTATTTATGTTTTTAGTAAGATTCAAATATCCTCTGCCAGAAACTTCCTTCTTAGTTTCTTTGGTTCTCTGGATAACAAGGTTATCCTGTACTTTATGGTTAATATTCACTCGTGAGTACATGCCACATTTGTCTTTCTGAGACTGGGTTTAGCCTGCAAATTTCATGATGTCATTGTTTTTAACAGCTGAGTAGTATTCTGTTGTGTAAATGTACCATATATTCATTTTCCATTCTTCAGATGAGGGACAATTGGGTTGTTTCAAGTTTCTGGCTATTTTCAATAAAACTGTGCACATAGTTAAAACACTATTCTTGTGGTATGATGGAGGATATTTTGAGTATATGGCCAGGAGTGGTATAATCATTTCTGAGAGAATTATTTCCAATTATTTGAGAAAGCACTGAATTTATTTTCAGACTGGTTGTACAAGTTTGCAGTCCTACCAGCAAAGGAAGAGAGTGTTCCCCGTGCTTCACACCCTAGCTAGCATGAACAGTTGCCCTTCTAAAGGGTGTAAAATGAAACCCCAGAGTTTTGATTTGGATTTCCCTGATGACTAAGGATGTTGAACATTTCTGTAAGTGCTTCTTTGTCATTAAATATTCCTCTGTTGAAAATTCTATTTTGCTATGTACCACACTTTTAAATTTTGGGCTATTTGGTTTGTTAGTGTCTACTTTTTTTAGTTCTTTAGGTATTTTGGATATCAGCCCCCTTTCAGATGTAAGGTTGGTGGAGATCTTTGCCCAATCTCTAGGCTACTGTTTTGTGCTTTTGACCACTGTCCTTGACAAAAATCTCCTTTTCCATACAGTAGATTTTTTTAGTTTCATGAGGTCCCATTTATTACTTTTTGATCTTAGTGACTGAGATGTTGGATCATTCAGGAAGATGTCTCCTGTACTAATGGATTCAAAGCTATTACCCACTTTTTAATTATATTTAATGTCTCTAGGTTTAGGTTGAGGTTTTTGGTCCACTTGGACTGGAGTGTTCTGTAGGGTGATAGATATGGACCTATTTGAATTCTTCTACATGCAAACATCCAGTTAGACCAGCACTATTTGTTGAAGATCTTTTCTTTTTTATTGTATGGTTTTGCCTTCTTTGTCAAAAACCAATGTCCATAATTGTAGTGGTTTATTTCTGGGTCCTCAATTTGATTCACCCTCTCTGTCTTGATACCAATGATTCAAGGTTTATTACTATTACTGTCTAGTACCACTTGAAGTCAGCAATGGTTATGACTCCAGAACTTTTATTGTACAGGATTGCTTTAATTGTCTTGGTTTTCTTTCCATATGAAGATTATAATAGTTCTTTCCAGGTCTGTAAATAATTGTGTTGGAATTTTGACAGGAATTGCATTGACTCTGTAGATTGCTTTTGGTATTACAGCTATTTTCACTAGATTGAGGCAACCAATCCATGTGTGTGGAGAGTTTTCCATTTTCTGATATCTTCCTCAATTTCTTTCTCCAATTTCTTTCAAATTTCTTTCTTCAAAAACTTGAAGTTCTTGTTATTCATGTCTTACAATTGCTTTAGTTGAGTTACACCAAGATATTTTGTAAGTATTATAAAGGGTGATCTTTCCCTAATTTTTTTCTAAGTCAGTTTATAATTTGTCTAAAAAAGGGTTATTTTTTTTTACAGTGAGTTTAGTTATCCAGCCATTTTGCTGAAGGTGTTTATCGGCTGTCGGAATTCTCTGGTAGAATTTTGGAGATCTCTTATCTATACTATCATATGATCTGTGACTAGTGATACTTTGATTTCTTCCTTTACTTTGATTTCTTCCTTTCCAATTTTTATCCACTTGAAATCCTTTAGTTTTTGCTCTAGCTATAATTTCAAGTAATGTGTTGAGTAGATAGGGAGAGAGTGGGAAACCTTGTTTCTGGTTTTACTGTGATTGCTTTATATTTCTCTTTTTAATTTGTTTTGGTTTGTTGTATGTTGCTTCTATTATGTTTACATAACCAACATGTATCTTGATAACCTTAAGACTTTTAACATAATAGGCTGTTAGTTTTTGTCAAAGGCTTTCTCAGCATGGAGTGATATAGATGGTCATGTGATATTTTTCTTTAAGTTTGTATTTATGATGAAGTACATTGATGGACTTTCATATGTTGAACTCTCCTTGCATCCCTAGGATGAAGCCTACTTGATTATGGTGTATTAGGTCTTTGATGTGTTCTTGGATTCAGTTTCCTATATTTTATCCAGTATTTTTGTATAAATACTCATAAGGGATGTTAGTCTGGAGTTCTACTTTTATGTTGAGGCTTTATATAATTTAGGTATCAGGGAGACTCTGGCCTTAGAATGAGTTTGTCAGTGTTCCTTTTGTTTCTATTGTATGGAATAATTTGAGGATCATTGGCATAAGCTCTTCTTTGTAAGTATGGTAAAGTTCTGCACTAAAGCCCTCTGACCCTGAGAATTTTTTGGATGAGCGATTTTTAATGACTACTACTATATCCCTAGGGGTTATAGGACTAGACAGTTAACCTGACATTGAGTTTTAAATTTTGTAAGTTGTATTTGTCTTGAAAATCATCCATTTCATTTAGTTTTTCCAGTTTTGAGGAGTACAAGTTCTTGAAGTAAAACCTAATGATTTCTTTGGTGTCTGTTGTCATCATTTGCATTTCTGATTTTGGTAATTTGGGTAGTGTCTCTCTGCCTTTTGTTAGTTTGTCTAAAGAATTGTTTGTCTTGTTGGTCTTCTCAAAAAAAAAAAACCAACTTGTTTGCTTGATTCTTTGTACTCTTCTTTTTGTTTCTAATTGATTGGTTTCAGCCCTGTTGTTTACAACTATTGGGTGTGTTTGCTTCTTTTCTTTCTAGGGCTTTCAGGTGTAGTATTAAATGCTAGTATAAGAAATCTAATTCTTCATGAAGGTACTTAGTGTTATGAATTTACCTCTGAGAACTGTATTCTCTGTGTCCCATAGTTTGGATACCTTCACCCTTCATTTTTATTGAATTATCAAAAGGTTTTAATTTATTTCTGCTTTGATCCAGTGATCATTGAGTAGAGAGTTGTTCATTTCCTATGAGGTTGTCAGTTTTCTGTTGTTTCTATTGTGATAGTAATTGATAAGATACAGGGATTTATTTCAATTTTCTTATATCTGTTGAGGTTTGCCCTGTAACCAACTACATGTTCAATTTTGGGGAATGTTCCATGAAGTGCTGAGGAGAAGGCATATCCTTTGTGCTTGGTTGAAAGGGTCTGTAGATATCTGTTACATCCACTTGAAACATACTTCTCTTTCATTATCTCTCTGTTTACTGTTTGTCTCAATGACTTGTCTTTTAGTGAAAGTGGGGTATTGATGTATCACTCTATTAATGTGTGATATTCCAGGTTTGATTTAAACTTTAGAAATGTTTGTTTTATGATTGTGTGGGCTTTCCATTTAGAGCATAGATGATCATAATTGAAACATCCTTTTAGTGGATTTTTTTTTTTTTTTTTTTTACTATGAAGTGTCCTATGATAATTTTCATTGAAAATCTGTCAGAATATCAGGATGGTTACACTAACTTGGTTTTTGGTTTGTTTGTTTGGAAAATCTTTTTCCAGACCTTTATTCTAAGGTAATGTCTATCTTTATTGTTGAGGTCTGTTTATTATATGGAGTAGAATGCAGGAAGTTCTTTTCACATCCATTCTGTTTATGTTTTTTTACTTAAATATTGAGTCCATTGATGTTGTGAGATATTGATTACTAGTGATTTGTAATTCCGGTTTTGATGTTGGTGATGGATTCTGTGTGTGTGTGTGTGTGTTCCCCTGCTTTTGGTTTGCTGGTGTGGAGTTATAGTATTTCATGTGTTTTCTTGTGTTTACTTAACCTACTTGTGTTGGAGTGTTCCTTCTAATATCTTCTGTAGGGCTGTATTTCAAGATAAATATTGTTTAACTTTCATTTTCTCATTGAAACTCTTGTTTTCACCATCTACAGTGATGCAAAATTTTACCTGGGTATAGCTGTCTGGGAAAGCCATTTGCAGTCTCTGCTGTAAGACACTTTTGCCAAGTCCCTTCTGGATATGAAGTCTCTTTTGAGAAGTTGGGTATAATTTCAATAGGTCTCCCTTTATATGTAACATGACCCATGTAGCATTAAGTGGAGGACACTGGGATTCAGGGAAGCAACATACTGGATCTTTGACCCACTTTGCAGAGTGATAAATATGGATGTATTTACATTCTTCTATATGCAGACATTGAGTTAGATAAGTACCATTTGTTAAAGACCCTTTTTTCCATTGTCTGGTTTTGGCTTTGTCAAAAGATCAAGGGACCATGGGTGTGTGGATAATCAATTCATTTCCATTGATCAACTTGTTTGTCTCAAAGCACCATGAAGTTTATATTATGACTGCTCTGTAGTACCAATTGAAGTAAGGGATGGTGATAACTCCAGAAGTTCTTTTATTTTTCAGGGTTGTTTTAAGTATCTTAAGTTTTTCGTTTATTCATATGAAATTGAGAATTGCTCTTTCAAGGTCTGTAAATAATTGTGTTGGAGTTTTGATGGGAATTGCATTGAATCTGTAGATTGCTTTTGATAAGGTAGCCATTTTCACTATGTTAATCCTACTTATCTGTAGAAAAATGGTATGACTCCCAGCCTGCTATCTGAAAGGTGACTTAAGGATTTCTGTAAATCTCAGCATACTGGAACAGGGAGAAGACATACTTTCTCAGAAGGGAACCCTGATGTTCAGCTAATATAGCTGTGTGCCTAAGGAAGTACCCTTCATGGCCATTTTCTCATTACAAATATACTTTGTTTTTAAGAAAATTAAGCCACACTTAAAAGAGGCGGGCTGCTGACAGACTTCTCACTCAGCAAGGAGGTTTGGGTCACCATGAACCTAGATAAGTTATTGCTTGGAATATGGAAGCTGTTGAGAATTAGAAGCTGTAGGAAATCTTTATTCTGCTTGCCTATAAAGATGATTGAATGCTCAATAAACTATGCATTGGCACAGTGTTACTATGCATCCCCTTTGTACTGATTAATGCAACTCTACACTTGGTATCCAATGAGTTAGACATTGATACCAATCTGTGAGCCTGGAAGACCTTTCCATGTTCTGATATCTTCCTCATTTTCTTTCTCCAAGGACTTGACGTTCTTGTCATACAGGTCTTTCACTTGCTTGGTTACACAAAGATATTTTATTTGTGAATATTTTAAGGGAATTGTTTGCCTAATTCATTTTTAATCCCATTTATCACTTGTATAAAGGCAGGATACTGATTTTTTAAATTAGTTTTCTATCCAGCCACTTTACTAAAGATGTTTATCAGCTATCAGATTTCTCTGAAAAAATATGTGGGCTCAAAAACATATGTTATCATATCATCTGTGAATAGCAATACTTTGGATTCCTCTTTTCCAATTTGTATCCTATTTTTTCTATGCCTTGTATCCCTGAGCTCTCCAAGTTTATCAATATATTATGTTGAATTTTGTCAAAGTCTTTCTCAGTAGTATGTAATTGTTTCCCTTATGTGTGTTTATATGGTAGAATACATTGATGAATTTTTTTTTTTTTTTGGTTATATGATAGATTATATTGATGGATATTTTTTTCAAAACAGTGTTTCTCTGTGTAGCCCTGGCTGTCCTGGAACTCACTCTGTGGACCAGGCTGACCTCAAACTCAGAAATCTGCCTGCCTCTACCTCCCAAGTGCTAGGATTAAAGGTGTGTGCCACCACGCCCAGCTGAATTTTTGTATTTTAAACCAACCCTGCTTCCCTGTTATGGAGCCTTCTTTATCATAGTGGATTGTGACTTTGATGTCTTCTTGGGTTCTGTTTGCTGATATCATATTGAGTATTTTTGCATCAGTGTTCATAACAGAATTATGTCTGAAATTTTCTTTCTTTCTTGAGTCTTTGTGTTGTTTAGGTATCAGGGTGACTATTGCTTCATAGATTAGTTTTGGCAATGTCCATTCTGTTTCTACTTTGTGGAATACCTTGAGGGGTATTTGTAGCTGTCCAGTAGCCATGGACAAACTCGGTTGCCTGGGAATGATAAAGGATAGAATGCAAGAGAAGGATGAAGCAAAGACAAAGTTTCTGATCAAGTCTCGAAGTTTATTATTCAGCACTTTGTTTATATAGGGAAAGCCCAATTTCTTTCATTCTTTGTTTCAGCTGGATTATGTTGCAAAGAAAGCACAGAAGGCAGTCTATTCCTCTAAGTCCCTGTAGGAAATTGTAGGTGCAGACACGTCCACCTAGGCTGTAAAACTCATTGTGGCAAGCACTCAATGTCTGTTTATCCTTGTCAAGGCTGGGGAAAAGGCACACAAGTATTGATATTATCTGTTCTTGGAAAGTCTGGTAAAATTATGCACTAAAAACCATCTGCCCCTGGCAAAGTTTTGGTTGAGGCTGGTATAGAGATTCAGAAGTTCAATCCATTGTCATCAAGGCAGGAACATGGCAGCATACAGGCAGAGCTGAGAATTTCACGTCTTTATATGAAGGCTGCTAGTGGAAGACTAGCTTGCAGGATGGTAGGATGAGGGTCTTTAATCCCAAAATGATACACCTACTCCAATAAAGCCATACTTACTCCAACAGGGCCACACCTTCTAATAGTTCATATACAACCCATCACAGTTTTATAGGACTAGGTCATTTACCTGAACTTGATTTAATTTTGTAAATTTTTGTCTGTCTAGAAAATCATCCATTTCATTTAGATTTTCCAATTTTGTGGAATACAGGTTTTTGAAGTAAGACATAATGATTCTTTAGATTTCCTAAGTATCAATTGTTATGTCTCCCTTTGCATTTCTGATTTTGTTAATTTGGGTACTGTCTCTCTGCCTTTTAATTTGGCTAAGGGGTTGTCTATATTGTTGAATTTTGCAATGAACAAGCTCTTGGTTTCATTGATTCTTTGTATTCTCTTTGATTCTAATTGATTGATTTCAGTCCTGAATTTGATTATTTCCTGCTGTCTACTCTTCTTAGTTGTTTGGATTCTTTTTTAATAGAACTTCCAGATGTACTTTAAATTGATAGCATGGGAACTCTCCAATTCCTGTTTTGAAGGCACTCAGTACAACAAAATTTCCTCTTAGTACTGTTTAGTACGGCTTTCATTAGGTCCCATAAGTTTGGGTATGTCCTGCCTTCATATTCATTGAATTATAAGAAATCTTTCATCTCCTTATTTTTTCCCTGACCCAGTGACAATTTAATGGGGTGTTGTTCAGTTTCCATGAGTTTGTAGGCTTTCCACGAGTTTGTAAGCTTTGTTATTTCAATTATTGTCCAGCTTTAATCCATTGTGGTCTGGATACAAGGTGTTATTTCACCCTTATCTGTTGAAGCTTGCTCTATAACCCAATTTATGATCAGTTTTGGAGTAGGAATTATGAGATTCTGTGAAGATATATTCTTTTGCATTTTGATGAAATGTTCTTCAAGTCTGTTAGGTCTGTTTGATTCATAAGATCAATTACATTACTTCTGTTTAGTTTCTATATGACCAGTCCATTGGAAAGAGTCGGGTGTTGAAGTCTACATTAAGTTTGATGTATGATTTAAGCTTTAGTAATGTATGATTTATGAATGTGGATCCTCTGGTATGTGGACAAATATTGAAAATTGAAACATCATCTTGGTAGATTTTTCCTTGAAGAGTATCACATATTCTTCCTCATCTTTTTTGATTAATGTTGGTTAAAAATCTTATTAGATATTACAAAATAATTCCAGCTTCTTTCTTGGGTCGGTTTGCTCAAAAATCTTTTTCCAGGTGTTTATTCTCAGGTTATGCCTGTCATTGTTGCTGGCCTGTATTTGTTATATTCCACAACATAATGAATCCAGTTTATTTATCCACTAGGTTAAGCCCCAACTTTTAAAAAGTAAATTGAGTCCATTGATGTTCAGAGAAAGAAATCATCAGTGAATATTAATTTCTGATATTTTGATGGTGTTGAGTGTGTGTGTGTGTGCGTGTGTGTGTGTGTGTATGTGTTGGTTTTGTTGATGTAGAATTATTTCTTGGGTGTAATTATCCCCCTCCAGTTTCAGTCATTCTTTTAGTATCCTCTGTAGAGCTGGATTAGTAGAAAATATTGTTTACATTGGGTTTTGTCATCGTGCATCTTGTCTTCACTGTCCATGATGATTGAAAGTTTTGCTGGGTATAATAGTCTGACCTGGTACCTGTGATCTCCTAGAGACTGTAAGACATTTCCCCAGTCCATTGTGGCTTTTAAAGTCTCCTCTAAGAATTCTCCTGTAATTCTAACCGGTCTACATTTTTATGTTACTTGGCCTTCATACCTATCACCTTTTACTATTCTTTTTCTTTGTTCTATACACCTAGTGTTTGATTATTATATGGCAGAAGGAGAATTTTTTTTTTTTTTTTTTTTTGCTAATCTACTACACTTTCTGTAAGTTTCTTGTATGTTTATAGGCATCCTTTCCTTTAGGGGACATAAATTTTCTTCTATAATTTTGTTAAAGATATATTCTCGGCCTCTGAGTTGGGGCTTGAGGCTTATGAATATAGCCTGGTTGTTCCAGGCCTCCAAGAAAGCAGGAGGAGCTAGCTGTGGACCAAGAAATAGACAGCAGAGGGTTCAGGGATTTCAGTGTCAGAACTCCCTGACACTGAGTTTTCTCAGAGAGGCCAGCAGGCAGGGAATTGTGACAGTGTTCAGTTATTTTATACATTAAAGCCATTGGCAAAAACATCTTAAGCTACCTTTATTAACAATCACCATTTCCAACTCTTTCTACGGGTGGTTGACATTAATAAAAATCTACAGCTCTAAGTCCTTTCTGAGGGTGGTGATTAAAGCATTAATGTGCTGTGAAGCCAGGCTTGAAAAAGATCATTCACTATTATTGTAAGTGCCAATGATACTGCCCAGCAAGGGACTGGAAGCTTCCTTAGAGAAGGTTTAAAGGTAGATACTAGAGATGTTTTCAGTTTCTGGAAGGCTTGCCTAGCATGCTTTGAGAACTCTCCAACACCACACTCTGTTAATAGACCACAGTGATTGGACTTTGTGTTCCACCACTTAGGAAGTAGAGGCAGAAGGTCTCTGCTGCTCACACACATCTAAGATACATATATGTTTCTGGTTTAGTCTGGATTATAGGAGACCATGTTTCAGCTTACCAAAACACATATATAAGACTCAGTAGGTTGTATTTGTATATTAGGCATCCATACCCATACTCGTATGTTCACGTGTGTATGTGTAATTGTGTTTGTGACTCTGTGTGTGTGTGTGTGGGGGGGGGTTATTTGTAAAAAAGAAATTAGAAGCACTGCATTTAATGTGGATCAGGGGTACATACTTGGAAAGTGTTGGAGTGATATAATGGAAATATTATGAATATATTTTAATTTAAAATATTAGCAGTTAAAAAATGGGGAATAAGTAGATGACTCCACAATGAAGAGCACTGTCTGCTCTTTCAAAGTACCATACTTGGGTTCCCAGCACCACTTTAAGGTAGTTCACAAACCTCTGTAACTCTCTATTTAGGGCAATCCATCACCTTCTCCTGGATTTCCCTGGGATTCCACTCATACACAGATAGAAATGCATAATTAAACATTTTAAACATAAATATTAACAGAAAATTGAAAGACAATGTTCAAAATATACTTCAACCTAACAAAGGAGTTTTTATTTTGATTCTTTAATTTCTTGAGTTTTCTGTTTCATAACTCTGATACTAGAGAAAGTCTGTTTGTAAGAAAGATATAATTTTTATATCGCTCAATGATTAATACTGGAAGTGATCCTAGGATATCCCACAGTGCAGTGCTCAGGTATTTTTCATCATGAACAAAGTGTTAAGATTGACACATCAATGAAGGGGAGAAGTGGAGTTCCCTTTGTTGATACAAATAACAACAGCAACAACAACTACAACAACAGCAAACAACAAAGTAACCAGGTTTCATCTCAAAATAAATTTTAAAAAACTCCTTTATTCTGGAGCCAAATAGAATAAGCCATGTTATGAAAAAAGATTTAGAATACTCCAATTTTCATATTTCCACATAAAAGCAGTTTCATGATATTTTTTGGTAAGAAGTTTAAAAAAAATCTTAAATTAAAGCAGTTCTTAGATACATTGGTAAAAATTTTAAAATATTTACATTGCTAGAAAAGTTACTGGATAGGTTTAGAAAAGCTGAAAAATCTCTCATATCACCCTCAGATGCCATCTGAAAACATTTTAAAGCCTTTTGATTGTTGGGACCAGAGTTTTTAGTTTAATGCACTATAAGATATCAAAAATCTGTTAGGATATTAGGTCCTGTTTTATTTGTTAGTGACAGGATGTTTGGTGGGACATGTGGGGAGAGACAAGGCAAGACTATTTAATACCCTAAAGCTTCCCCAAGTCAACTCTGTTCATTCTCCTGCCTGATGCATTCCATCCCCCTCATGTCACTGCATGCCAGTCAGTCAGTCAGCCTCTGCAGTCACTGAATCTTCCCAGGAATTACTTCATAGCCCTTCTCACTGAGATGATATACATTACAAATAATTCATGAAGAAATTCAGAAAGAAACTACTTTGTCATCTTATTAGAGTCTGAGAGGAAGACAGGCCTGCTGTAAATCCCAGAAAATACCAGATGAGGAAGGAGATAATGAGAGAGAGTCATGTCTTTAGAGTTAGGGGCAGCAATATAGGACTGCAAACATAATAGAAAATGCAGGTAGGGTCTACGGAAGACAAGAGCAAAAAGCCCAGAATATCTCAGCTGGCACAGTTAGAATTTACACAGGTATTAGAGAGAGAAAGGGTAAAGACTGCACTAACAACTTTGAGTTAGAACCTAGGCAACAGGCTGGTTCGGCAGTGAAGATGACTGAGCAACAGGTAGGAGGAAAATGTCAGAACAGCAGCTTATTAAGGGGATGATCACTCCTCCCATGTCCTTGGAGTATCCTCAGGTGAACCAGCTCTCCTGTGGGATGGTCTACTTGGCCAGGTGATTGACAAGTCAACTTGGATTAACTCCTAAGATAAAGGGATAATGTAATGTATGTTCTAATCTTTGGTACAGAGTACAGAGACAGGTTTCTCTCAGGGTCAGTGGTCAAACTCATATCTTATTCTATGTTCAAGAGAAAGTAGCTTTCTTTTAACAACTGTTAATAAACCTAGTTTCTCTGCCTAATCCCTAGTAAGACCAGTGATACTTGTTGTGATGAAATACCCATAGGAAGCAGTATATCTGAAAAAAAAGAACTTCCTTGTCTCCAAGTTCATGGGAATACTGGTCATCACATCAAGGGTGACACAGTTGCAAGAGTGAGAATGATCAGGATGTGTGCACAGGCAATGAGCAGAGAGAAGGCAAGGGTCATAGTTAATTTGCACTATCTTTCTTATCCTGTTATGACCCCAGCCAATGGGTTGTTGACCTCAGCCTATGAAACAGTACCTCCACATTCACATTGGAGCATCTGCCCAAAATTTCCTTTCACAACACCATCAGGTATATTTCCTTGATGGGTCAATGGGAAAAAGTTAACCATTATGTAAATGCTTCTTCTGTTGTTGTTTGATTTTTTTGTTTTGTTTTTGATAGTTTGTCTGTGTAGCTTTGGCTGTGCTTGAACTCTGCAGACCAGGTTAGCCTAAAACGCTCAGAGCTCTTTTTGCCTCTTTGCCTTATGATGGTGGTACTGAAGGTATGCCTCACCAAGCCCAGCCTCCTAAATGGTTCTTAACACTTAAAGTAGAACACTAGATGTTTATACTGAAGTTGGAGGAAAGATACAAGGCTGTGGCCAAAAGGATTATATACTTTCAAAAATTTGATTTCTTTGAGCCCTAGTAAGTCATCACAAGGAATCTTCACAGGTAGGAGCAAGTTGGACTTTCTAGTAACAAAGATTCAAACTACCATACCTTCAAACTTTAATTCAATCCAAAAACTAACTCTCCTGGATTCCAAGATACCATCTTCTTTGGTGATTAGAGCCTGTCTAGTTGACAGATAATCCCTTTTGCCAAAACCTTACACTTCATCCCAATGCCAAACAAGATATCCAGTCATCTATTTTTGGTATATAGGTTCGGTGTGATGGCTAAGCATGTTGATGGGATTTTGAATCTCTATGGAAACCCACCTGTTTCCTAAGACCTGTGTCTGAGCAGGAAGATGAACCAACTTAACTGGGAGTGGCACCATCTAATGGGCAAGAGGCCAGGACTGAATTAAAGAGAGAAATCAATCTGAGCATCACATACTCTCTGCTTCCTGTTAGGATACACAGTGACCAGGACTCTCCTATTTCCACAAGTCCTTTCCCAAAATACCATGATGGAGAGTATCCCAAGAATAGTTGGTTAAAGAAACCTCTTCCTGTTTTAAATTACTTCTTGTGAGTGGTCTTGTGACAGCATTTGTTATTGCAGCAAGTAAGGGTCAGAGCCTGATGCTTAAGAGACCTAAAATTCCAAGTGTGGTCACTCTTCCATAGTAAGTCAATTAAAAAAGAAATTCATCAGATCAGGAGATATGAGTTTACTGAGGATTTGCTGTGCAAGGACCCAGAACAAGATTTCTAGTAATATCCCTGGTTATCTGGGTAGAAATGCCAAAAGGAAGCAATGGTTCCTTATCTGCTGGGAGAACATTCTTGCCTGAGGACCATATGAGAGTATGTGATCAAAACTCCAGTGCAGATACAAATGTCTTTTCATGAAGCGTTTTTTTTTTTTTTCAGATACTGGCATTTTAATGAGGTTAAAATGAATTATATTAATTGCACCATTTTCTTCAGCCCATCTACTAAACCAGTGGTTCTCAACCTGTGTAACAGGACTCATTTGATATTTCATATTAAATATCTTGCATATCAGACATTTATACTGCAATTCATAACAATACCAAATTGCAGTTAAAAACTAACCATGAAATAACTTTTTGGTGGGTGCCCCCACAATAATGGGAAGTGCATTGAATAAGGGTTGCAGCATAAGAAGTGTGAGACCCACTGGTCTAGACTGTCTTCCCCTTTCATCCCTGCCAGGATAGTCACAGGGAAGAAGCTTCTAGTCTAGACAAGCAGGTGAGAAGAGAGTCTGTCCTGTGGACTGCATCACAGCTCTTGGAAGTGGGAAGAGCAGGAGAAACACCAGGATCTAGGATCAAAAGAAAAAGCCACAGAAGTTGTCTTGCTAAATGTAGAATAAGAGGTCGATATATACATCTGTATCTGTGGACTTGTAATAAATGTTTGGGGTAAACAATTTTCTTCAATATTGAAATATTTTCAATCACAACATTTTTCTTCTCCTCCCACACCCCTATATATTCTTCTACACATGTCTTCAGCTTCATGGCCAGTTTTCTGCTTAGTTGTTATTTGGCCCATATATGTTTTGTATACACATACTTCTTTATAAATATAATCGTTTAAGTCTTAAATATAACTCTAATCGTGAGCACGATTTTTTTTTTACAAAGGGTATAAAAGAATCAAAAAGAGAAATCTAGTTCTTGCCAAAATGGCCTCTTGACTCTCTCCCTCTTTTGCCTGCTTGCCGTGTGGGACTGAGCAACTGCTAGATCCTTGGACTTCCACTCACAGCTACTACTGGA
Organism: Mus caroli; assembly: GCF_978045245.1. Classification (NCBI taxonomy): domain Eukaryota; kingdom Metazoa; phylum Chordata; class Mammalia; order Rodentia; family Muridae; genus Mus; species Mus caroli. The sequence goes on along the minus strand of NW_028227259.1, from coordinate 97,697,697 downwards.
ACATTGTTGGGAATTGGACTGCAGACTCATCTGCCTACCTGAAAGCTACGATGAGATTCAAAGACCCACCAACCCTCCAGCAGCTGGCAAGAAGAAGTCTGTTGAAAGATGAAGCCTTGACCATCTCTGCTCTGCCGAACCTGCCTGTGCAACTCTTCCCACCACTCTTCAAGGATGCATTCACCAGCAAACAACCTAAGATCCTGAGCCTGATGGTGGCAGCATGGCCCTTCCCACTCCTTCCTGTGGGAGCTCTGAGTGGGATTGATCACCTGGAGACCCTGAAAGCTGTACTAGATGGCCTCGATTTGCTGATGTCACAAAAGGATCGACCTAGCAGGTGGAACCTACAAGTTCTTGATTTGGGAAATGCCCACCAGGACTTCTGGGAAGGTTGGGCTGGATTACTTCATGAAGTCTGTTCTCAAGATGTCTTTGGCAAGAACCAACCAGTGGGAAATCATCACATCCTAGGGGGGAAACAGACCATGACTATAAAAATGAATCTTTCCCTCAAGTACTGCCGTCATTTTGAATACCTAAACTATTTGCATTGGTGGGCCGAACAGAGAAAAGATGGGATACAGCTGATCTGTGAGAAGCTGGATTTTAGGGGCATTCCTTGTAACCCGCTGCGATTCTTGAAGGTTTCATATGTAGCCTCAATCCAGGAATTGGCAATAAAGTCCACACACTGGAATATATATAAACTTGCATTGCTAGCCCCTGGCCTGGGCCAGATGAAAAGCCTCCAGAAACTCATTTTCATGAACATCAGGAGACCTGCTGACCTTAGGGAATTAGAGGAAACCCGTATTGTTACAGAGATCTTTTCTGAGTTCTCCAAACTGCATAAGCTCCAGCATCTCCATTTACATAATGTCTACTTCCTGAATGAATGCCTGGACCTAATGCTCAGGCTTTCAGAATCAGACATGAGGTATCTGTCCCAGTGTCCAAGCATCCATCACCTCAAATACCTGGACATTAGTTACACCACCTTCAAGCCTTTAAGTCATCGATTTCTAGGAAGCCTACTAGAAAGACTGACAGCTACTCTGCAGACATTAAAATTGAAGTGCTTTAACCTCATGGACTTCCAAATCCATGACCTTCTGCCTGTGCTGAGCCAGTGTTCCCAGCTCACTGAAGTTGATTTTGTGCCGAACAAATTTTCCATGGGCAGCCTGAAGAAGCTGCTGCAGCATACTGCCAACCTCACACAGCTGACCCTGGAGAAGTACCCTGCCCCTGTTGAAGTCTATGATGACCGTCATGGTGTTATTCCAGACAGATTTGTACAACTTTGTTCTGAGCTTATGAACACACTCAAGGGTGTAAGGCAGCCAAAGCAGGTCTATTTTGTGAGTACGACATGTTTACCTAATTATGAATTCCTCATTTATAATTTGGAGGGCATGGTATCTTCTGAGCAATTAAGAAGGAGAGGTCATTGCTGGGCTCTGATAAATGGAGGGCAGGTCTCAAGAGACTCATTGGAGTTATAGATCATATGTATTCAAGCATTTTTGGATGTACTTTGGAAAGATAACTATTTCATTTCCTTTGGATGACAGTCAAATTCTTCTGATTTGAGGTAGTTGTGTTGAGATGGAAAACCATGAGCTTATTTTCAGCCTAATGTCTACAGTACAGAAACACCTTTGAACAGCAACTATATCTGAAAATTGTAGGCCTGCATTCCAGCACTTTCCAAGTATGAGGGACCCTAAAAGTAGGGAAGGGGATAAAGAGAGAGGATATTATAAAGATCATAATGGACTTGAATAGGAGGGCTCTGTTTCATTCTCCCTGTGGATAGCAACCACTTTTTGGCTCTCCCCTTACATACTGTTATACAGTATATGGATATATTTTTATGAAGTATAAATCTGACTAAACTTGGAATATTTTTGTATTAGACTGTTACCACTATAAAGCTGTATCTCTTTCTTGGGGAGGTCTAGCAGCCTGCTATTATCTTCTACCACAACCGTTACGATTATAATTTCTCATAGGTTCTAATAAATCGGTTTTGAATAAGAAAAAAAAATGGCCTCTTATCTAGAATGTCTTGGAGCCAACTGTACATGTAAGCTGTCCAGGTTTTAGTTGCAGACTTTTCCTCTGAATTCACAAGATTTGCCTTTCACTGATCTGAATAGATCTAACTCTTTTTAAAGGTTCAGAGCAGTGCTTTCTTGTCTGGCCCAAGGTAGAGATGGACAATTTTGGGCATTGGGCTATACACCCATAGTTTGGTCTCCAGTTGAGCTGAAGTCTGAACCCCAGGACACAGTGGTGAAAATTTGCCTACCTGGGAAATAAGGAGTTTTCTAATGCTCCTGGAACTCTGGCTCTTAAGTTACCTCCCACTTACCCCACACAGGAGAAGCATGGTTAGTAGTCACACAGGCAATGTCCCAAGCTTTTGACCTTCAGGCTAAACTCCTCCCCAGTTACCTAGCAACAGTAAAGACCATAAGAGGGGTTGCTTGGCCCCACCTTGCTCTTACTCCCCTGCACTCCTCTTACTCTCTCCTCTTTCCTCCCATATCCTTCTGCTCTCCTCTCCTCTCCTCTCCTCTCCTCTCCTCTCCTCTCCTCTCCTCTCCTCTCCTCTCCTCTCCTCTCCTCTCCTCTCCTCTCCTCTCCTCTCCTCTCCTCTCCTCTCCTCTCCTCTCCTCTCCTCTCCTCTCCTCTTATTCCCTTCCTCTCTTGCTCTTACTCTCTAGCCTTTCTTCTCTTTCTCCCTCTCTTTCCCTTTTGTCTCCCCTTGGCCATTACTGTGCTCTCTCTCTCTCTCTCTCTCTCTCTCTCTCTCTCTCTCTCTCTCTCTCTCTCTCTCTCTCCATCTTCTCTCCATTCTCCCTGCCTTTCTAAACTAAAGCTCTAAAACCATAGACTGTCTCTGTTCATGAGGGCCCAGTGAGCTTAAATGATGGGATAGGCTTTCTCCTAATGAGCCATTTCTAATCTCCCAATGGAAGGCCTTCTTGGGCTCTAGTCAAGGCCCACCTTCCTGTGTTCCAGTCAAGGCCTGCTGTGCTTATTCTTGCCTGCATGTGAACCTGTCTCCCTAAGTCCTCTCTCCCATAACCCTGGGGCAACAGAGTCCCTGGGCCCTGGGCCCTGATCAGGGACTGCCCCTTGTCCCCCCACTCTTGAGTGGGGTCAATTGCTTAGGTGCTCACCTGGGATGGAGTGGAAAGAGTCTGGCAGCCCGCCCCCAAATTTTCTGGCCAGAACATAGGAGGGAATCTGGCCAGGAGCGGCTATTCTCCCTCCCCTGGCCCCTTTTTAGTTCCGACAGACAAAGAGAAAGAAAAAAACTGTGTAGTGCACAGTACTGTCATCAGGGTTGTACCTGCTTCACTTCACTTCTCACTCAGGTTCCCCTCCCCCCACATGCTTCCCTTGCAGCTATTACCCCAGATTCTGTTTTATGCTGTCATGTTTGTTGTCACCCCAACATATTCTTGAAGTGTGACAGATACATGATGAGTTACAATGAGAGAAGCAATTTCCAAAGAATCCTTGAGGAAGGAATTTGTATAAGAGTCTCAGGTATTGCTTCCTCAGTCCTACAAGAGCCTGGCATGTAAACACAACTCTCTCACCATTCAATTAGTGAGCATTTCCTGAAGCAAGACTCAGTTAGAGGTACAGTAGATATGATGGAAAAGCATAAGACTTTTGTCTTTACTCTCTATTCCCTGGACCAGGTGGCCTCTCTATAAGATACATATTACCATATGTATCTTATATGGGTGCTCTGTCAATGTAGACATGGCATCTGGATTTGGGACATTCTGTATTAATCAGTTTTCTGCTGTGTGACAAAACAATCTGCCCAAAAGTAACTTGAAGAGACAGGATTTTTGTCCTCTTACATCCCTCAGGTCCCAGTCCTTAACTGAGGGGCATTAGAGCAGGACGGTAACCAGGAACCTGGAGGGGTACACTAGAGAAAGAATTTTGGTTCTCATTGGTCCCTTTCCCCCATGTGGGATAACTTATCTAGCCTAAATAGAAAAATATGCAACTTGATAAGCTAATGTGTGTTTGTCTGAGGCCTCCCCTTCTCTGATAGGAAGCCAAATAAACTTCCCCAATTTTTTTTTTTTTTTTTTTTGGTCATGATTTTTTTTTTTTTTTGGTCGTTATGGAGTCATATTTTCTTTGTGTAGCCCTGGATGTCCCAGAACTCACTCTGTAGACCAGGCTGACATTTATATCTGAAATCCGAGAGCCTGCGATTCAAAAGTGCTGGGATGAAAGACATGTACCACCACTGCCCGGTTTGGTCATGATTTTTTATTGCAGAAATAGAAACACTAAGTAAGATAATGAATTTGGTTTGTAAGTTCTGCTAAGTTCATACAATGCGGTTAGTAATGAATTGTGATTTTTCTGTCTTAGAAAATACATGTTATTTGAAGAATGATCCTTACTGGCTGGGAGTACAGGTAGTAGGTTCTTTAATTCTCTGAACCAAACCAGTGACCAAGATCAACTCAGTTTCCAGTAGGGGGCAGCACTGACACAGAGTATAAATGGTGCCTCGGGTAGTTGTGTGTTCTCATCAAGGGCTAGGTTGAGATGCTTACCTACACCACCACCCTCTCCCCAGCTCTTGCAACCATGATTAATTTGTACTTGAAAATACAACTAGATGGAAATCCATTAGAAATGAAGCTAACAAAAGCTGAGCTTGTACTGATCAATTGGCAGTGGGAAATGGACTGCAATGTCCTCATGTGTCATCAAGGTTGTTTAGCTCACCTGGGTCTCAGGGTGATTTTATTCCACATGTTTCTTCTTTGGATTCTTCTGCCTTTCCTGGCAGCAGACCTTGGTCCTTCAGGAAACCATTGATAAGAAATGCCAGTCCCTCTCCCTCACTCTTGCTCAGTGGTCCCCAGTTCAGAGTAAGAGTAACTTTCTCTTTAGGCTATAGCTTATGGTGGCTCTTGGGTATGAAATACTTTCTTGCTTCAAGAGAAAAGAAAAGGGGCACAGTCACAATCAGATTAGAAGGAAACCAAACTGCAGTAGAGAAAATACTTCAATATCTTCCACTCGTAATTACTCCTGGTTGGAGAATATCATTAATATTGTCAGGGCCCTCGATGTTATTTTAAAAGGTGACTACTTCCTGAACAGAACCCCATAGCTCATGTGTTAAGATCAACAATAAATAGGCTTCACGAAACTAAAAATCCTCTGTAAGGCAAATGACAGCATCAATAGGACAAAATGGTAGCCTAAAGAATGGAAAATTAACTTTACTAACTATATATTTGACAGAGCGCTGATATCCAAACAGTACAAACACCTCAAGAAATTAGACATCTGCAAACCAAATACTCCATTTAAAAAAGGGGTGCAGAGGTCAACAGAATTTTCAAAAGAGGAATCTCTAATGGTCATGAAGCACTTATGAAATATTTACTATTCCTAGTCAAATGCAAACAGAAAGGACCCTGAGATACCATATTATACATATCATCATGGCTAAGATCAAAACTCAAGTAACTGCATATGCTAGTGAGGATATGGAACTAGGAATACCATCCCACTGCTGTGAAAAATGTACAAACTTGTAAAACAAATTTGGAATTTAATCTGGGTATTTCTCAGAAATAATTCTACTTCAAGAACCTGTTATACCTCTCCTGGGAATATATTGAAAATATGTTCCCCCAGAGCACATGGACATTTTCATAGCACATTTATTCATAATAACTAGAACCTGGAAGCAGCCCACCTGTCCTGCACCAATTGAATGGATAAGGAAAATCTTGTACACTTATGCCATGAAATACCAATCAACCATTAAAAATAAGAACTGCTTTACAATTTTCAGGCCAATGGAGAAAACTGGAAAATATCATTGTGAGTGAGGTAACACAGACCCAAAAGAACTTGCATAGTGTATACTCAGTGATAAGTGAATATTGCCCATAGAGTACAGGATAACTATACTATAATCCAAATACCCAAAGAAGCTAAGAAACAGTAGTGCCCAAGGTAATATGATGATTGAATCTCACTCAAAAGGGGAAATACAATGTATATCAATAGTGTTTGATTAGAAGGAATTGTATAGGAGAGGGTATGGGGACATGAACAGTTTTAGAGATCAGGTGTGGTAGGAAGAGCTGTCTACAAAGGACTGGGAGAGGGAAAAGCCATCCATGTGGGGGCATCTCAGTAAGAAGCCAGAGACCTTGGTTTCAGGCAGGCTGCTGGGAGGATAAGGGAGTGACCTTGGCTGAGACCCTACTAACTGGAGATAAAGGATGAAGTGGCCAATTACTGTAGTCCAAAAATTGGGAGTGGGTGGGTATGGGAGTGGGTGGAGGGTATGGGGTACTTTTGGGATAGCATTGGAAATGTAAATTAGGAAAATATCTAATAAAACAATTGTAAAAAAAAATTCAAGATTTCTCTGATATCTTTTGCAGACAGATCCCAGATCTTCATATTTGCACAGCAGAAATATAGGGAGCCCTTTCTCTCTTGGGTCCACTTCAAGAAACTTCCTTGTGTTTCATTGAGGCAGGACTTTTGCACAGGTCAACTCTGACCTTCAGACGCTGCCTCAGTGCATATCTGGGACAGACCTTAATGGCTTGCTTTCCATCCAAGATCTCTGTGGAACAGCTGTTGTCCTCTGCACCAGCCCATATGTTCCACAAGGTATGGTACACATTTCTTATGTCAAGAAACTGTAGTTTTTCCCTCCTGTGGGTGAAACATATGAATGTCAGCAGACTCTGAATCAGGTTTTGCTACATATCTAAGCTCCGCTCTCCTCCCTGCTATGATGAATGTTTTTTAAGCACTTGCTATTCAAGTTGGACTCAGGCATGCTACAGAAACTTTCCCAGGCTTCAGTATACTTGATTACTTTTCTTTCACTAAAATATACATTATTTCTCCTAGACACATTTTTACTTGTTATGGAAACTCTAGTTATGCAACTATTCTACTGAAAGGCTATGTCTACTCTAGTCTATATTCCACTCTAATCCATATCCAACTGTGCTCAGTATAAGTTTCAAGAAAACTGTAAATCTGTATTAGTATGCCATTAGAAGCATCTGATCCACTTAAAACTAAGCTTGACAACCTTCACTGTATACTGCACATGCTCCCTTCTACAGTACTTAGTTATTCCTTACCTAGGGTGAAACTCTCTTTTCAGTCACATGTTTACTCCATCTAGCAGAGCCTGGAACATATTCAGGTTATGCATCTTCATCAGTGCTCCCCTCCCCACCAGGGAATCAGGGGAAATGCCAGGCTGCTAACATTGCCTTCATGAGCTTGGTGTGTCTGCCAGTGAAGGACTCCGTGAACAGTCCTGGGAAGAGTACAGGTGGCAGCTCCTCCAGAGATGACATGGCCAGAGCCTCATGTCTCACCAGATTCAGACTTGTCAGCTTGTGGAGTGTGGGTGGGGTCTGAACACTCATACTCTAAGGTCTCCAGTCAGAAGGCTCCTGAGGAAGGAGTCAAAAAATAATATACTTTCCAGAAAAGTTTATAAAACTTCCTCATAGTCACATCAACTACTAACCTTGTGAGTTACTGCTCAGGCAAAGCAGAGACATCAATTTACCTTTTCATCCTAAACTGGTGATAGAAAGACAGTCTCCAACACTGGCATCATGGGAGCCTCTCTATCACTCAAGTGTTTATATAATTTTCAGGTCAAAATATTTTTATGTGTGACTCTTCCTTTGAAAAAAAAGAGAATGAATGAAATGTAGATTGAAAAATGGGAGAGACTCACAGGACTCGATGAAGATGTCCCTGTGGGGAATTGCAGGCTGGTATCCAGTTGAGCTGAGGTCTGAACCCTGATGGTCATAATTCACCTTCATGACACAGTATGCATTCTCTCATGCTCCTGGAACTTTGGCCCCTGCCTAATTTACTGCCCACCACAGCTCCCACAAGAAAAGCATGGTCATTAGTCACGTAGACAATGGCCCAAGCTTCTGACCTTCAGGCTAAAGTCCTCCCCAGTTACCTAGCACCAGTAAAGACCATAAAAGATGTGTTCAACCCCCACCTCACTCTCTGTTATTCTTATGCTCTCACTTCTTACCCCTCACTCTACCCTTCTCTCTCCCCTCTCTTTGTCTTCTCTCTTCTCTTCTTTCTTCTCTCCTCTCCTCTCTCCCTCTTTCTTTCTGTTTCACTCCAGCCTTTCTCCTCCTCCTCCTCTTCCTCCTCCTCCTTCCTCTTCTTCTTCTTCTTCTCTCTCTCTCTCTGTCTCTCTGTCTCTGTCTCTCTCTCCCTTCATTTTTATAATAAAGCTCTTAAACTATGGAGAGTCTCTGCTCCATCAAGATCTGCTGTGCACTCTGATCAGTGTTGGGAACCTCTTCCCTTATTCCTCTCTCTCATAACCCTGGGGCTACAGGGTGTGGCCTAGGGATCTTCAGATCAGGGGGCTGCCCCTTATCACCCACATGCTCAGTGGGACAGAGCTATGCTCACCCTGGGCCAAGTGAAAAATGTCCAGCAGCCCTCCAAGGCCTGTATCCACCTGCCCAGAGCACAGCAACTCTGGAGAGACGTTGGGTCCATTTATCCTTCCCCCTCCTCCCAGGGCCTTCCCCTGCCCCCACTTTTTTTGTTCCCAACATATCCCCAGCTGAAATAAGGAACAAAGGATAGAACCTTAAGAGACTACCCACAGTGCATAGGCATGACTCTCAGTTGAGGGAAGCGGCCAGTCACCCATCTCAAAATTTTAACCCTGAGCTGGGCAGTGGTGGCACAATCCTTTAATCCCAGCACTTGAGAGGCAGAGGCAGGTGAGTTTCTGAGTTCGAGGCCAGCCTAGTCTACAATGTGAGTTCCAGGACAGACAGGGCTACACATAGAAACCCCAACTCTTGAAAAAACTATTCAATATCCTTAATCATCAGGAAAATGCAAATCAAAACAACCCTGAGATTCCGCCTCACAAAAGTCAGACTGGCTAAGATAAAAAAATTCATGTGAGAGTAGACGCTGGTAAGAATGTGGAGAAAGAGGAACATTCCTCAATTGTTGGTGGGATTGCAAGCTTGTACAACCACTCTGGAAATCAGTCTGGTGGTTCCTCAGAAAATTGGACATAGTACTACCAGAGGATCCAGCAATACCCTCCTGGGCATATATCCAGAAGATGTTCCAATTAGCAATAAGAACACATGCTCCACTATGTTCATAGCAACATTATTTATAATAGTCAGAAGCTGGAAAGAACCCAGATGTCCCTCAATAGAAGAATGGATACAGAAAATATAGTACAATTACACAATGGAGTACTGCTCAGCTATTAAAAGCAATGAATTTATGAAATTGCTAGGCAAATGGATGGACCTGAAGGGAATCATCCTGAGTGAGATAACCCAATCACAAAAGAACTCACATGATATGTACTCACTGATAAGTGGATATTAGCCCAGCAACTTAGAGTACCCAAGATATAAGATACAATTTGCAAAACACATGAAACTCAAGAATAACGAAGACCAAAGTGTGGACACTTTGCCCCTTCTTAGAATTGGGAACAAAACACCCATGGAAGGAGTTACAGAGACAAAGTTTGGAGCTGAGATGAAAGGATGGACCATCCAGCGACTACTCCACCTGGGGGTCCATCCCATATTCAGCCACCAAACACAGACACTATTGCATATGCCAGCAAGATTTTGCTGAAAGGACCCTGATATAGCCGTCTCTTGTGAGGCTATTCCAGTGCCTGGCAAACACAGAAGTGGATGCTCACAGTCAGCTATTTGAGGGAACATAGGGCCTCCAATGGAGGGGCTAGAGAAAGTATCCAAGGAGCTGAAGGGGTCTGCAATCCTATAGGTGGAACACCAATATGAACTAACCAGTGCCCCCAGAGCTGGTGTCTCTAGCTGCATATGTAGCAGAAGATGGCCTAGTTGGCCATCATTGGGAAGAAAGGCCTCTTGGTCTTGAAAACTTTATATGCCCCAGTACAGGGGAAACACCAGGGTCAAGCAGTGGGAGTGTGTGGATAGGGGAGCAGGGCTAGAGGGAGGGTATAGGGGACTGTTAGGATAGCATTTGAAATGTAAATGAAGTAAATACCTAATTTTAAAAATTGGAAAAAAAAACCCTCTCTCGAATAACAAAACAAAACGAATCATAAAAATTTAACCCTGAATTGTTCCTGTCTAAAAGAAAAATAGTTACAAAAAATGGAGCAGAGATTGAAAGAAAGGCCATCCAGAGACCGGGATCTTGGGATCCATCCAAATCTCAGACAGGAAACCCCAACACTGTTGCTGATGCCAAGATATGGCTCTCCTCTGAGGGGCTATGCCAGCATCTGTCTAAGACAATTGCTTACACTCACATCCAGCTAGTTGATTGACCTTGGGGACCCCAATGAAATAGATCTGGAAGGACTAAAGGAGCTGGAAGGGATTGTAACCCCATAGGAAGAAAACAACATCAACTGACTGGACTCCTCAGATTTCCCAGGGACTAAGTCACCAGCCAAAGAGTATACATGAATTGGTCTATGGTTCATGATACTTAAGTAACAAAGGATTGCCTTATCTTGCATCAATGGGAGAGGAGCCCTTTGTCCTTTGGAGGCTTGTTTCCCCAGTGAAGGGGGATGCTAGTGGGGATGAGAATGGAGTGGGTGGGTGGGGTACACCCTCTTAGAGATAAAGGGGAGGAGGATGGAAGGGGGTGTGGAGGTGAAAACTGGAAGAGAGACAATTCCAGCTGCATATGTAGCAGAGGATGGCTTCTGTGGATCAATGGTAGGGAAGTGGGAGTGGGTGGGTGGTTAGAGAGGATATGATAGGGTGTTTCCTGGAGGGAGGGAAACTGGGAAAGTGGATAGATAACATTTGAAATGTAAATAAAGAAAATATCTCCCAGCCGGGCGTGGTGGCGCACGCCTTTAATCCCAGCACTCGGGAGGCAGAGGCAGGTGGATTTCTGAGTTCGAGGCCAGCCTGGTCTACAAAGTGAGTGCCAGGACAGCCAGGGCTACACAGAGAAACCCTGTCTCAAAAAACCAAAAAAAAAAAAAAAGAAAAAAAAAAAAAAAAAAAAGAAAATATCTCCTATCTCCCAAATGAGAAATTAATAAAATGGTCAATAAAAAAAGCAAAGAAATGAGGAGGAGTTATGGGATGAGGAACAATCAGAGGTCAGGCCAGGATGGGGATAAGGACTGTACTGTAAATAAAGAATTTAAGGAATATTAAATTCATTAATAAAGAAAAAGAAAAAATGTAAAAAAAGAAAAAAAAAGCGACCAACCAACAAAATCAGTAAAACCAAACCAAACAAGCCAACATTATAACAAACCAAAAATACTTTGTTGAGGATAAGTATTGAATTCCCATAATTCCCAGGTTGATGACAATGGGTTTCTACAATTTTCAGGCATTCCTGGGTCGCAAAAGCATATCATATCCAAAAAAGAAAACTTTGTGTAAATGATGCAAAGTCAAAGCTAAGACACACGAGTAACCCGCAAGTTTCATTCTAGCTATTGGAAATTGAAGGATATCAAAGATACATGGTCTCTAGGTCTACAGTGTGAGTCAGGGTCTCACAAAAACAAACAAAGACCATCATTTCAGTGAAAGGAAACAGGAGGGAACATGTTAGTCATAAAGATCTGATTTCTACCTTACCAAGACTCACATGGCTAAAAACATAGAGCATACTTGTCTCAAAAAATTATATGGAAATATACACTCTATAATAGAAATACATTGGTAATGAGGCTAAAACTTTATTTTGAATGAAAGCCAACATCTTCAACGTGTTCCTCTAAAGAGACAGAAATTAAAATTTGGAATCCTATCCTGGAGTCTAAATTTCTCTACTTCAAACTGCATGACTGAAGGGAAAATAATGACATGCCTATTGTAAGCCCTGCAGATCGGTCTCTGTGTCCCAGATGACCCAGGCAGCTATCCAGGCTCCAGCTCTCTGAATATTATAAATGTCTCCACTGAAGCCTTTATAAACCTCTCTGCCTACTGCTCCCTGTTGCATCCATTCCTCCAAACACAAACTGGAATTGAATTAGATTTTTAAACTCCACCCTTTAAATTGTATTCATAACATCCATTATATTAATTGAATCAGAACTCATTGTGAGTATACCTCTATATCACCCTACGCCTCAAACATTTCACTTATTAACATCACATCACTTAATTTGTGATATTTTTCCTTCATTTGCTTAATTATTGTGTAGTTTTGAGTTTGGTATGACAGGAATGTGTCTTGCTCTAAAGCTAAGGTTTCATAAATCTAAGTTCTAGCAATCCTCCTGCCTCAGCATCCCTTTTCCTGCTAGTATTACTGTTTTGGATCACTGTACCTGGGTGAATGTTGTTCATATGATTAAATCAGTCTGATTTGCCTCGGAACAGTGTTTAGTCTGTTGCTGATAATAGACATAAAATAATTCATAGATATTATTGTCACTCTATTTGGGAAAAAATAATTTTTTAATAGTCAGGAATATGTTCTGGATCTCAAGGACTGAATTAGATGCTTTTGCAATAAACTGCAGTAATACCTACAGAAAATTTAGAGGAAGGGGCAAGGCTTGATTCCATTAACATTGTCCCAGAATTCTGGGTGTGTATTCAGTTTGTAAAGAGTTATCCAGCATACAGGAAGTCCTCTCTCCAGACCACATGCAAACAATATGGCCATGCCTAGAACATCACACTTCAAGAGTTGGAAGCAAAAGGATCAATTCAAGGCCATCCTCAGCCATATTGTTAATAGAAGGATAGCCTGAGCCTTATAATTGGGCCCACTTCTAAACAGAGCCAAAGACAATCAGAAAACGGTGGGTCTGAGAGAGATGCTAACCTTAGCAGACAGAAAACAGATAATGTGCCAGGAAGGATCATGCCAGCACGGTTTCTCAAGATGAAATCAGGTGTGGGATCGGTGCTGTGGAGTTAGCTGCCCAATAATGAGCACCTGTTAATCTTCTATTCCCAGCACCTACTTGATCATGTGACTCCAGTTTTTTTTTTTTTTTTTTGAAATATGAAGCCTCCTTCTGACCTTCTTGGCATACATGTGGTGCACATTCATATATGCAGGGAAAACACCAAAACAAAGAGAACAAATCATTAATAGAAATAAATCTGTAAGTAGAACAGTGGCAAACCCCTTTAATCTCTCAAATCTGGAGGCAAAGGTAGCCTGGGTTCGATGAGTTTGAGACTAGCCTTATCTAAGTAGATATTTATTAACTAGTGAAGCCTATGGAGTAAGCATCTGTTTTAGAATTTAACTAGAGCAGGCTGGGCTGGCACGTGATTCTAATCCTAGCACCCTGCAGACAGGAGATGGAGCTTTACAGTGCAAACCAATCTACATAAAGAAATGTGAGACGGGGGGGGGGGGGGACTCTAAAATAGAGAAACACACTCTCAAAAACCGAACCAAACCAAACAATACAAAAATCTAATTTAGCTGGGGGGGTGCTACTACAGGCCTTTAATCCAAGCATTTGCGAGGCAGAGGTAGGTAGACCTCTGACTTTGAGCTAGCTTAGTCTACCAAGTGAGTTCTGGGACAGTCAGTCCTGTTAAACAGAATGCCTGTCTCAAAAATGTAAAAACAAAAAATGAAAAATAAATGTTTTCTAAGAAAAAAAACTTTAAGAGATCTTAGTAGGCTGTGAGATGGCTAGTGGTCAATGGTACTTCCTACCAAGCCTGAACGCCACAATGGGACCACAGGTGTAAGGAGAGAAACCACTTCAGGTTCTAGTGCTCCCAAGCCTACATGCAAAGTCCTCTGCCAACACACCAACACATTCCTTGCACTCAGGTAAACTATGAAGGCCTGGATGGAATTTAAGGCCTAGGTAACTCTTACCTGGCTAGTCTGTCAAGTATAAGGCAACTTTCTCATATGTTCCTGCTCACACTAGGAAACTGTCCAATCCCAAAATCAATTACAGATTCTGTTATGTACTGTGCCAATAGAAATAGATCATGATAGAAGTCAGTAGATCTGTTTTGTATAGTTACCCACAATAAACTAGGACCCAAACCAACCACCCAACAGCACTACATGCACTTATGTATAAGATTTATGGTACTTTCCTTTACTTTTTTTCTGTTTCTTTTTTTTTTAATTGAGTATTTATTTCAATTACATTTACAATGCCATCTCAAAAATCCCCCACATACTCCTAAATCAGATAGGGGACTAATATCCAATATATATATTATATTATATATATTCAGGTTTTAGTTAAAGAATCAGCTCTGATGAACAAGTCACCAGAACAACTAAAGTGAAACCTTTGCTTTCCTGAAATATCAATACAGGTTAGCTGGGGCTTAAGAATCAGCAGAGTTACATTAAGAGACCAGCATTATTGAGATGAAGTCATCTGTAAAGTGTTCTCTCAGAATCCAAAGAAGCTGTATTCCAAGATTAGCAGCTGAACTTGGTAGTGAAAGAGTTACCCAGGTGGTGCTGGTTTTGAAGGTAATTAGGGGAGAACAGATGAGGCTTGGCATTGGAGAGCAGTTCTGGAGTCTTGGAGTCTACGAAAGGCTATGGGTGAAAGTGCTATCCAGTTGAAAGACCCCCAGCATTTGTAGATGCAGTACCTAGGCATGAGTACCAAGAACAAGTATGGAGTTGATCCAGCCTGAGCCTAGAAGACAAGATTTGTGTTCTGTACAGGGAAGAGTGAAGAAGTGACTCAAGCCCTTTAAAAGAGCCCAGAAGAGAGTGAGTCGATCCCAGATATAAGACATTGAGTACTTTACTCTATTGCAGTTGAGGTTTGCTCTAACCTGATTATGACTGTGGCCTGGTTCTCTCCTCTTAAAGTACAAATTTAATCTTTTTTATTATTTAAATGCATTTTACACTCAAACAAAATAATATTGAGCATTTTGAGAATCAAATACTACATAAAAATTATTCAACTTTTATATTCATATCTTTTTATACCCTAAAATATCATTAATGAATATTTAATACTATCCATAACTGAGGATTCTACATATAATGATGAATAATAAATTGTTTCAAAACATGAAAAATAAGCATAGTAAAATAGCATAAAATATTAATAATGAATCATTAAGAAATATATTCAAAAGCCCTCATGTAATATCAGCTGATATAGTGAAAGAGTTTTTAAAATGCATTGTACATTTGTGTGCATTGTCTAACGATCAGTTTACACATAAAAGATTATGAGTGTTTCTAGGAGATACATTTTATTATTCGTAAGTATATTTTAAAAATTTCTAAATAGGATCGGTGGGAGACATCTTGGTTACGGGACTCTGCTGAGAGTACTCTGCACAGGTAAGAGTGTGGACGAGAGCCACAGAGCTTCTGAGGCAGCCCCCTTTTCGGGCTCCAGACATCTGGGTACCTTCCCTGCCAGAGGAGAGTTGTCTGCCCTGCCTGGGAGGGCTTTGCAGGAGCACCTGGGGAGCCATCTTGGTTCCCGGATCCCTTTGAGACTAGTTTGTGCAGGTGAGAGTGTGGACTACAGTAGGTAACAGCTTCTGGGACAGGCCGAAGCAACACAGCTTCTGGGACAGGTCCTGTTTTGGGCCTTCATCTTCAGCCAGGAGGCGTTCCGAATACCAGATAGCTGTGCACCTTCCCTGTAAGAGGAGAGCTTGCCTGTAGAGAGTGCTCTAACCACTGAAACTCAGAGGAGAGAGCTAGTCTCCCATGTCTGCTGATAGAGGCTAACAGAAACACAAGAGGAACAATCTCTAACAAGAGACAACATAGCAAGTAACTCCAGATATTACCAGATGGCGAAAGGTAAACGTAAGAATCTTACTAACAGAAACCAAGACCACTCACCATTATCAGAACTCAGCACTCCCACCTCGCCCAGTCCAGGGCACCCCAACACACCGGAAAAGCTAGAGGTGGATTTAAAAGCATATCTCATGATGATGGTAGAGGAAAACAAGAAGGACTTTAATAACTCACTTAAAGAAATACAGAAGAACACTGCTAAACAGGTAGAAGACCTTAAAGAGGAAGCACAAAAATCCCTTAAACAATTGCACGAAAACACGACAAACCAGATGATGGAATTGAATAAAACCATACAAGACCTAAAAACAGAAGTAGACATAATAAAGAAAACCCAAAGTGAGGCAAGGCTAGAGATAGAAACCCTAGAAGAGAACACTGAAACCATAGATGCAAGCACCAGCAAAAGAATACAAGAGATGGAAGGGAGAATCTCAGGTGCAGAAGATTCAATAGAGAACATCCACACAACAATCAAAGAAAATGGAAAATAAAAAGAGATCCTAACTCAAAACATCCAGGAAATCCAAGACACAATGAGAAGACCAAATCTACGGATAATAGGAGCAGATGAGGATGAAGATTTTCAATTCAAAGGGCCAGCAAATATCTTCAAAAAATTATAGATGAAAGCTTCCCAAACCTAAAAAAAGTGATGCCCATGAACATACAAGAAGCCTACAAAACTCCAAATAGACTGGACCAGAAAAGAAATTCCTCCTGACTCATAGTAATCAGAACAACAAATGCACTAAATAAAGATAGAATATTAAAAGCAGTAAGGGAAACAGGTCAAGTAACATATAAAGGCTAGCCTATCAGAATTACATCAGAGTTTTCACCAAAGATTATGAAAGCCAGAAGAGCCTGAACAGATGTTATGCAGACACTAAGAGAACACAAATGCCAATCCAGGCTACTATACCCAGCCAAACATTAAATTACCTTAGATGGAGAAACCAAGTGTTTCAAGAGTGAACCAAATTCACACTTTATCTTTCCATGAATCCACAAGAACAGAATGTCAACTTTAACAAAAAATAATAGGAAGCAACAATTACTTTTCCTTAATATCTCTTAATATCAGCGGACTCAACTCTCCAATAAAAAGACATAGACTAACAGACTGGCTACACAAACAGGACCCAACATTTTTCTGCTTACAGGAAATCCATCTCAGGGAAAAAGATAGACACTACCTCAGAATGAAAGGCTGGAAAACAATTTTCCAAACAAATGGTCTGAAGAAACAAGCTGGAGTAGCCATTCTAATATCTAATAAAAGCGACATCCAAACCAAAGTTATAAAAAAAGACAAGGAGGGACACTTCATACTCATCAAAGGTAAAATATTCCAAGAGGAACTCTCAATTCTGAATATCTATGCTCCAAATACAAGGGCGGCCACATTCATTAAAGAAACTTTAGTAAAGCTCAAAGCACACATTGTACCTCATACAATAATAGTGGGAGACTTCAACACACCACTTTCACCAATGGACCGATCATGGAAACAGAAACTAAACAGGGACACAGTGAAACTAACAGAAGTTATGAAACAAATGGATCTAACAGATGTCTGCAGAACATTTTATCCTAAAACAAAAGGATAAACCTTCTTCTCAGCAGCTCATGGTACCTTCTCCAAAATTGACCATATAATTGGTCACAAAACAGGCCTCAACAGATACAAAATTATTGAAATTGTCCCATGCATCCTATCAGATCACCATGGACTAAGGCTGATCTTCAATAACAACATAAATGATAGAAAGCCATAATTCAGGTGGAAACTGAACAACACTCTCCTCAATGATACCTTGGTCAAGGATGGAATAAAGAAAGAAATTAAGGACTTTTTAGCGTTTAATGAAAATGAAGCCACAACATACCCAAACTTATGGGACACAATGAATGCATTTCTAAGAGGAAAACTCATACCTCTGAGTGCCTCCCAAAAAAGAAACTAGAGAAAGCACACATGAGCAGCTTAACAACACATCTAAAAGCTCTAGAACAAAGGGAAGCCAATTCACCCGAGAGGAGTAGATGGCAGGTAATAATCAAACTCAGGGGGGAAATCAAACAAGTGGAAACAAGAAGAACCAACCCAAACGAGGAGCTGTGTCTTGTGAGACTATGCCAGGGCCTAGCAAACACAGAAGTGGATGCTCACAGTCAGCTATCGAATGGATCACAGGGTCCCCAATGAAGGAGCTAGAGAAATCACCCAAGGAACTAAAGGGAACTGCAACCCTATACGTGGAACAACAATATGAACTAACCAATACTCCGGAGCTCTTAACTCTAGCTGCATATGTATCAAAAGATGGCCTAGTAGGCCATCACTGGAAAGAGAGGCCCATTGGACTTGCAAACTTTATATGCCCCAGTACAGGGAAACGCCAGGGCCCAAAAGGGGGATTGGCGGGTAGGGGAGTGGGGAGGTGGGTATGGGGGACTTTTGGGATAGCATTGGAAATGTAAATGATGAAAATACCTAATTAAAAAATTTTAAAAAAAGAAAAAAATTTAAAAAAAAGAAAAAGAAAAGAAAGAAAGAAAAAAAAAAAAGCAATCTACAGCAAACCAGTAGCCAACATCAAAGTAAATGTTGAGAAGCTGGAAGCAATCCCACTAAACTCAGGGACTAGACAAGGCTGCGTACTTTCTACCTACCTATTCAACATTGTACTTGAAGTCCTAGCTGGAGCAATTCGACAAGAAAAGGAGATCAAGAGGATACAAATTGGAAAGAAGTCAAAATATGACTTTTTGCAGATGATATGATAGTATATATAAGTGACCCTAAAAATTCCACATGAGAACTCCTAAACCTGATAAACAGCTTCAGTGAAGTAGATGGATGTAAATTACCTCAAACAAGTCAATGGCCATTCTCTACACAAAGGATAAACATGCTGTGAATGTAATTAGGGAAACAACACCCTTCTCAATAGTCACAAATAATATAAAATACCTTGGTATGACTCTAACTAAGGAAGTGAAAGATTTGTATGATAAGAACTTCAAATCTCTAATGAAAGATATTAAAGAAGATCTCAGAAGATGGAAATATCTCCCATGCTCATGGGTTGGCAGAATCAATACAGTAAAAATAGCTATCTTACCAAAAGCAATCTACAGATTCAATGCAATCCCCAACAAAATCCCAACTCAATTCTTCAGCGAATTAGAAAGGGCAATCTCCAAATTTATCTGGAATAACAAAAAACCTAGGATAGCAAAAACTCTTCTGAAGGATAAAAGAACCTCAGGAGGAATCACCATGCCTGACCTAAAGCTGTACTACAGAGCAATTGTGATACAAACTGCATGGTACTGGTATAGTGACAGACAAGTAGACCAATGGAATAGAATTGAAGATCCAGAAATGAACCCACACACCTTTGGTCACTTGATCATTGACAAAGGAGCTACAACCATCCAGTGGAAAAAAGACAGCATTTTGAACAAATGGTGTTACAACAACTGGCAGTTATCATGTAGAAGAATGCGAATTGATCCATTTCTATCTCCAGGTACTAAGGGCAAATCTTAGTGGATTAAGGAACTCCACATAAAACCAGAGACACCCTTCTTTTGCCTGCTTGCACACGTTTGCCAGCAAATCCGTTAGATCTTAGAAGACCGGCTGAAAATCCTGTTGGGACTGAGAAACTACTAGATTCTTGAATTTCTCATCACAACTGACCTTTGTTGGGTTAGTTGGACTACGGACTGATTGCATTGGAAGAAGGAATGGAATTGGAAGAAAGAAGATTCATTCCAGAGGCAAAATAGCTTCCCTTTCCTATTGTAGCTATTTCATCTGGGACTATAACCTTTCTGCTTTCAGGTTCTGCAGCATTCCAGATCACGAACACCAAATCAGGATGGGAAAAAGACGTTGTGTTCCTCCCCTTGAGCCCAAGTTGGCAGCAGGCTGTTGTGGTGTCAAGAAGCCCAAACTATCTGGAAGTGGAACACACAGTCACGGGAACCAGTCTACAACTGTTCCTGGCTCAAGTTCAGGACCTTTTCAAAACCACCAGCATGTGGACAACAGCAGTGGTCGGGAAAATGTATTGGACTTAACTCTGGGACCTGGAAACTCTCCTATTACACGAATGAATCCTGCATCTGGAGCCCTGAGCCCTCTCCCCCGGCCCAATGGAACTGCCAATACCACTAAGAACCTGGTGGTGACTGCAGAAATGTGCTGCTACTGCTTTGATGTACTCTACTGTCACCTCTATGGCTTTCCACAGCCACGACTTCCTAGATTCACCAATGACCCCTATCCTCTCTTTGTGACCTGGAAGACAGGGCGAGACAAGCGGCTTCGTGGCTGCATTGGGACCTTCTCAGCCATGAATCTTCATTCAGGACTCGGGGAATACACATTAACCAGTGCACTTAAGGACAGTCGATTCCCTCCCCTGACCCGAGAGGAGCTGCCCAAACTTTTCTGTTCTGTCTCCCTCCTTACTAACTTTGAAGATGCCAGTGACTACCTGGACTGGGAGGTAGGGGTCCATGGAATTCGGATTGAATTCATCAACGAAAAAGGCATCGAACGCACAGCCACATATTTACCTGAGGTTGCTAAGGAACAAGACTGGGATCAGATCCAGACAATAGATTCCTTGCTCAGGACAGGTGGTTTTAAGGCTCCAATTACCAGTGAATTCAGAAAATCAATCAAACTCACAAGAGCAAAACCAAAGTGCTATGAATTCTGTTCTGATGGCCCCGTGATGTGGCATATTCACCTGGGGATTGAGACCTTCCTATAGCCAAGGATCCATTAACCTGCTTCATCAGAGTTTGACCCAGAATTAGGTATCGAAGTGAGAAGGTGACAATCAGTTATGCAGAGTATATTGCTTCTCGACAGCACTGTTTCCGGAATGGCACTCTTCATGCCCCGCCCCTCTACAATCATTACTCCTGACACACGGCTACATGACCAGTCCCACCCCCCTGTGGCCACCAATGGCTATGACATCATTGGAGCAGATGCCTCCTCTTCCTGGTCCAGTTACTTCTATTACTGCACCATTTTATGATGCTAGCTTCCCTTGCCAAGTCTGCCTCCTGCTGACTGGAGGGTGTGGGGATACATTGAATGCAACAGAACATGAGGGGCCCAAGCCTTATATCAGCCTTTCCTCAATCTGGGGTTCTGTTGGATCAGGGCTCCCCAATAACCAGTGAGAATGGCTGTGTGGGTTCAGAAGACGTTGTCTAGTGATTTCCCACAAATATTGGCCACACACTGAAAACTGGAATTGACTGTGATCCATGGAGGCTTCTTCCCCAATCCCCCACAGCCCACCACATCAATTAGGTGTACTCCCTGGCAGTCTGGGCAACGGAGACCAACATGAACCACTTTTAGGTTGTTTTAAATTCCTTTTTTTAAACTTCCAGTTTATTGTGTACCAAGAGTTGATCGATCCACAATCTCCATGCTTCAGAAGTGAACACCATGTTAGGGTTGAACGTGGGCACCATGAGCCCCTGTAAGTCCTGGATAAGATTCTCAAACCAAGATCAGAAGTCCTGTGATGGCTCTATTGGTGTCAGTCCTGACTTGAGCATAGGCATTCACAAGTTGAAGTACACAGTCTTGGTCACCTCATGGGAACATGTGGCAGATAGCTCTCAGGAAAAAGCAATTGTGGATTGTCCACTTGGGAGCTTTGCATAGGGAGGTAAAGCTCTGAATTAGAACTGAGCTGCCTTTCATACATTGACCAAAGCAGTGATAAGGGTGGCCAGTTAGTGGTGGTAGTGGAAAGGGAAAGTTTCCTGCCCTGGGTTTCCTTTAGCTATAGGCTGCAAGGTACCCACTGCTCTCAGAGAACCAGCTAAACTGCTGGCTTGGTTTGGAATTTGTTTCATCCCTAGCTGTGAGTGCCTTTTGGTCTGGAAAGATGGCTTGTCTCATCATACCCACAGCTAGGACATATACTCTGTAATTATGAATTGTTCTTGTTTTCCTGAGCTAAAATCGAATGTCTTTGATCATTAGAGTTTGTTAGTGTTGGGTTGTTTCCACTGTGAGGTTCTTAAAATGTTTTTGCTTCCTAATGTTAAAATAACTCATGTTAGAAACCCTGTACACATGAAAAAGGGTTTGTAGTTGAGACATATTTTACTGTTTATAATAAATCATCTATACAAAAAAAAAACTAGAGACACTGAAACTTATAGAGGAGAAAGTGGGGAAAAGCCTCAAATATATGGGCACTGGGGGAAAATTCCTGAATAGAGCTGCAATGGCTTGTACTATAAGATCGAGAATCAACAAATGTGACCTCATAAAATTGCAAAGCTTCTGTAAGGCAAAAGACACCGTCAATAAGACAAAAAGGCCACCAACAGATTGGGAAAAGATCTTTACCTATCATAAATCAGATAGGGGACTAATATCAAATATGTATAAAGAACTCAAGAAGGTGGACTCCAGAAAAATCAAATAACCCCATTAAAAAATGGGGCTCAGAGCTAAACAAAGAATTCTCACCTGAGGAATACCGAATGGCTGAGAAGCACATGAAAAAAAAAATGTTCAGCATCCTTAATCATCAGGAAAATGCAAATCAAAACAACCCTGATATTCCACCTCACACCAGTCAGAATGGCTAAGATCAAAAATTCATGTGACAGCAGATGTTGGCGAGGATATGGAGAAAGAGGAATACTCCTCCATTGTTGATGGGATTGCAAGTTTGTACAACCACTCTGGAAATCAGTCTGGTGGTTCCTCAGAAAATTGGACACAGTACTACCAGATGATCCCACAATACCTCTCCTGGGCATATATCCAGAAGATGTTCCAAATAGTAAGAAAGACACATGCACCACTATGTTCATAGCAGCCTTATTTATAATAGCCAGAAGCTGGAAAGAACCCAGATGCCCCTCAACAGAGGAATGGATACAGAAAATGTGGTACATTTACACAATGGGGTACTACTCAGCTATTAAAAAGAATGGGTTTATGAAATTCCTAGGCAAATGGATGGACCTGGAGGGCATCATCCTGAGTGATATAACCCAATCACAAAAAATAAAGCTCACATGATATGTACTCACTGATAAGTGGATATTAGCCCAGAAATTTAGAATACCGAAGATATAAAATACAATTTGAAAAACACAGGAAACTCAAGAAGAACAAAGAGCAAAGTGTGGACACTTTGCCTCTTCTTAGAATTGGAAACAAAACACCCATGGAAGGAGTTACAGAGACAAAGTTTGGAGCTGAGACGAAAAGATGGACCATCTAGAGACTGCCATACCCTGAGATCCATCCCATAATTAGCCTCCAAACGCTGACACCATTGCATATACTCGCAAGATTTTGTTGAAAGGATCCTGATATAGCTGTCTCTTGTGAGACTATGCCGTGCCTAGCAAACACAGAAGTGGCTGTTCACAGTCAGCTATTGGATGGATCACAGGTCACCCAATGGAGGAGCTACAGAAAGCACCCAAAAAGGTGGGGTTGGGGGAATCTGCAACCCTAGAGGTGGAACAACAATATGAACTACCCAGTACAACCGCAGAGCTTGTATCTCTAGCTGCATATATATGTCAGAACATAGCCTAGTCGTCCATCATTGGAAAGAGAGGCCCATTGGTCGCGCAAACTTTATATGCCTCAGTACAGGGGAATGCCAGGGCCAAGAAGTGGGAGTGGGTGGGGGAGGGTGTGGGGGACTTTTGGGATAGCATTAGAAATGTAAATAAGGAAAATTCCTAATAAAAAATTAAAAAAATAAGAAAGTATAGTAAAGTTCTGCACTAAAACAGTCTGGCCCTTAGCCATTTTTTTTGGATGCAAGACTTTTAATGATTACTAGTAGTTCTGTAGGGGTTATAGGACTAGACAGTTAACTTGACATTGAGTTTTAAACTTTGTAAGTTGCATTTGTGTTGAAAATAATCCATTTCATTTAGATTTTCCAATTTTGTAGAGTACAGGTTTTTGCCTTAAAACCAAAAGATTTCCTTGGTGTCTGGTGTCCCGTCTCCCTTTTCTTTTTTATTACTGGATATTTTCTTTATTTCCATTTCAAATGTTATCCCAGTTCCTGATTTCCCCTCTGAAAAGACCCTCCTCCATCGTGTTCTACTTTCCCCTTGCTAAGTCTGTGGCTAATTCTTCCTTTTCTTTTCTGATTTTATTAATTTAGATTCTTGCTCTGTGCCCTTTATAGTTTGGCTAAGAGTAT
Source organism: Mus caroli (assembly GCF_978045245.1). NCBI lineage: Eukaryota > Metazoa > Chordata > Mammalia > Rodentia > Muridae > Mus > Mus caroli. The sequence continues at coordinate 97,673,587 of NW_028227259.1, read as the reverse complement.
ATCCATTTTAGTGCTTTTACTCAAAGAATCAGCTCTTCGTTTTGTTGATTCTTCATATGATTCTCTTTGTGTTTTGTTTATTTGTTGGTTTTTTGGTTTTTTGTTGCTGGGGATTTTGTCTCCGATATTTTCTATATTTACATTTCAAATGTTTTTCCCTTTTCATGTCTCCCTTTTGCAACCCCCCTTTCCCATCTTCCTCACTCTGCCCCTGTGAAGGTGATTACCCAGCCACTCAGAACATGGGAGTTTTGGGTCAATATCTTAGAGATGATATGCCCTGATCTACTTTCCATACATATTTCTTTATTTTTGAGTCATCTGATGTAGACTAACCTAGCCTGCAGGTAATTATGAAGCTGAGGCTAGCTTGAATACTTACCCTGATGCTACCACCCTTAAATCCTGAGAGTGGGGCTGTGGACCACCACAGCCAGCAGTGAAAACAGTTCCTGTGTAACTGCGTACTCTTGTTCTACATTAAGGAGAAATTGGAGAGTAAAAAGCACCTTTGGTACTGCAAGCTACTGTTTGTAATGAGCGGTCTAATTTCAAAAGCCATTGAAAACCTTGCTGGAGACTGGGCTTGGTATATTGACCTCTTGCCTTCACATGGAAAGAAGAGGGAGGAGTATCAGGAGTACACAGCTGTCTTACTGCAGAGGCAGCTCATACATGACAGCCCATCTCAACAGCAACAAAGAGCCCCAAAGAAGCTAGTATAGAGACTGATTTTCTGAATGAGATCATGTTCTGTTTTCTTGGTCACAGTGTGCTCTGCTTACCTGGTTCAGTGTGCCCATCTCTTGACCAAATGGGCAAGCACACATTACAGATCTTCTGGCTGTCTCTAAGAATAGCATGTGGCCCAAGGTGACTCTGAATATTTTTCTTTCCTCATATAAAGACATTTGTGACATTGGCTTAAAATGATGTTTATTAGTATGAGGAATGAGGCAGGAGATTTGTAAATTTGACCAAACCTGATCTGAAGAATAAGTGGCCCCCAGTTAAAAAAAAAAATCTCTTAGGGACTGCACATCCTCTTAAGTAGACAGAATTATCAGCCAGGATAGACTATGATGTAAGACCCTGGAAGTACATCAGAAATGAACAACTAAATGAGTAGATCAAAGTCAATCTGAGATGTATCTCAGTGGTTCGATGCTTGCTTGGCATGTATGATGTCTTGGGACTCCATCTCACATAGTATGAAAAGAATTTGAAATTTTCAAATTTGATGGATCAGCTCAGTGACTAATTAACACTATAGCTCAAGTCTAGTTACTGGTCTTTCTCTCTCCAGACTGGGTAAACTAAGGATGTGAGGAATTGCTATAGGTAAAGTAATTGGATATATACAATCAAGAGTTTATTTCACATACAGAGAATATTTGGAATTATCTTTAAATTTTCATTCCCAATACTTTCTTGTTTTCATTTGTTTAGTGTGTGTGTGTGTGTGTGTGTGTGTGTGTGTGTGTGTGTGTGTATGTGAATGTATGTGTGTATTGTAGATTCTTTAGGCAGGAACCCAGTATGTAGAACTGTTGAGCAATACTAAGAGTCCCAACCACTGTCTTGAAAAGGACTGACAGGAAAATAGACAGAAAGATAGATATGTTCTAGGATGAAGTCCTAGTATTCTTTCAAACATCCAAGGTGCAGGCCTCAAACCAGAGCCCAGAACAAACTGGGCTACTACTCCCCAGTTAAGCTCAATGAAAATACCTGAATCTTCACACATTCTCTTCACACTGTGGTGGAGGGGGAATACCATTGAAGACACACAAAACTCAGGTAACTGCTACTGACCAATGTCATTTATTCAATTACTTCATTTTTCTGAAGTCTTTGTGAAATGGTGTGATTTTTGTATACAACATTCTCAATTTTGTGTATACGCAGATTTATTGTACATATTGTGCATGTAAATGCCAGGATCCACAGATGTCTGAAGAAATGATATTAACACCTGAAGCCTGAGTTGCAGCTGGAAGCACCTGATGATAGTTCTGAAAACAAATTTTGCCCTCTTCTAAAGCAACATGTACCATTAAAACATGATTCATTGCACTTTTGGGCTCCTGAGTTTTGTTTGTTGACTGGTTTGTTTTTCTGAAGAGCCTGAGAGGAATTTTCTGTGAGCAAACTTCCAGCAAGTTCACATGTTCCAAGCAACAAGGCCTGTGAAGGTGAAAGGCAGTCAGGGAGACAGGGTGAATGAAAGAAAGAAAAAAAGGAGTGTGAGAGACATGGAGATTGTATTTTGACTTCTTTACCACCGGCCAATCAAGATATCCATATGTGAACCACCTTAGCTGATAACTTTATCCACCTACCCAAGATTTTGAATCATGATATGTCTGGCATCCATGTGTTCATTTTGACTCTCAACAGAGGGCAGTTGCTACAGAATGCTTAAAATTAGATACTTTATTCTACTCAGACAACAGGAATAACATCTAAAGAACCCATGTTCTATGTATTCACTTAATAGTATAGTGAAGAACAAAAAGTTTACAAGTCAATGACAAAGGATCTAGTTAATCTGTCCTGACAGAGTCCACTTAAATTAAACAAGTTGTCTTTATCACTGCACAAGGAACCTGGACACACAGTCCATCTGTCTGTTCCCCAGGTCAAGCTCAGCCTCCAAGATCCCAGTTATTGTTCATCCTTTTCTTTCCAAGTATCTGTACACTGCCTGAAGTCACATTCTCTGAGCAACCCACATCAGAGATGTGTCCCAAACCTGTCATTTATTCACATGCAGAAGTTCTTTATCCATGTTCACCCCCAGCAAAAACATAGTCTGACTCCCAGGCCATAGATACAGCACTCGCCACATTTGTGTCATATATGTGTAGCAAAAGAGAGGCTCTTGGGCTGCCTAATTGCCCTCAGTGTATCCATGAGATCCTGACACAGTTGGGCAAATCTTTCTACAGAGACATGGCCCAACTCATTATAGCACTCCAGAGGGGCAGGGTATTATTCCACATTCATCTTGCTCCAGCTGGCTGTGTGCTGTAATAGGTCCTTCAGGATGGGCATGGAGAAGTCATTGTTGTAGAAGTTGATCTTGGTGAGCTGAGAGCATTGTATGAGGGAAGGTAGGAGTGCATTGAGCTGGGAGTCCTTCATCTTACCTCCCTGCAAATTCAGAGTCTCAAGAGTTTTTACCACTTTCTCTAAGAGACCTCTCAGGGGCATCACATCCAAAACCTGTAAGACCACACCTTTCATCTCCAGATGTTTTAGCTGAAAGAGACTCTGGCAGCAAGAGAAGGAATCCAAGTCTGACTGTGAAATTTGGTAGTGAGTGATGGAGAGGGAGTCCAAGGATGTCATCAGGCACCTAGGGATAAATGAGACCAGATGGTTAGATCAGGAAAATGGTAAGGGAAAGCATGGTGTGGGGTTTACACAGTCATAGAAGTGACCAGGTGACCAAGCTCAGTGTGATCAAATGACCATAGATATTATCTGAGATGCTTCCTTTTGAAATCAGCTTAATCAAGTCAAACACACAGGAAATCAGCTGGCTTCAGTCTCAAGCAGAAAACCAGTTTAGCCCCTAAGACACATAGAGGAATTTCCATACCAAGAGAGTCCTGACAGGATCTAGGGATATTACATGTAGGCTCATTCAAAGCTGCATTTAATCGCAGCATCTGAACTGTCACTCTTGCTATCCCTTACAGTTCCATACAATCCCTCATGTCCCTTGTACTGCACAGTACTGGGGCTCAAAACCCTTTACTCATGGGAATATAGTAGGCTGTTCCCGCATATCTTAGCACAGAGCTCACCTCCTCACGTTGATGATATCTCCCATCTCCTAAATACATCCTCACCTCCCTGTTGGCCGTGATTCCAAGAAGAATTACAGTTCCTTCTGACCTGATCTGAGCTACTCCTTACCTCCCTTCAGTCTTCTGCTTCAAGAGTAATTATTTGAGACTTTCAATCATTACACATAACATCCATATTCTAAAGGGTCCCTAAATTTTGTTCCAGGTGGCTGACTGTAAGGCATCATATATGAATAATCCTTAAAATGGACAAGCAAAAGTGCTCTGCTAGGTAATCCAGCTCTCCCTCCTTGCTTACCTGAAGACCTGATTCATGTGGTCTGTGAGAAAGTGGACACCACACATGGAGAGATGCTGGAGACAAATGAATTTGGAGAAGATAGAAATGAACTCCTTCACACACTTGTCTTCTCTGTGTCCTGTCCTATTGGCAATCTTGAAGACGTTCTTATAGAGGGGTGCTAGGAGAAGTTTGCAAAGATTTCTCATCTTCCCGAAGCAGGGAGCAAAATGGGCCAGATTGAACACATTCCACTCAGTGTTCAGTTCCAATTCCTCTATGTGCTCTGGATGAAAGGCATTCAAAATCTCTAAGACAAAGTTCATGGGCATAGCCCAGATCTTCATGTTTATACAGCACAAATGTAGGGAGTCCTTTCTCTGCTGGGCCCACTTCAAGAAGTATGCTTGTGACTCATCCTGGCGGGGCCTGAGGCACAGGTCAGCCACCATCTTCAGCTGCCTCCTCCGTGCATATCTTGGAAGGACTTTCACTACTGTAGGCTTCTCATCCAAGGGCTCTGATGAACAGCTACCATCCTCTGCACCAGCCCATATGTCCCAGAAGGCATGGTGCACATTCCTCAGGTCCAGAACCTGAAGGTTTCCCCTGCCGGGAGTGAAACATGTCAAATGTCAGCAGACATGACTACTGCTAGTCAGCTTTGATTACCAAACTCTAAACTCAAGTCTCTCCCACCTTGGTAAGGTATAATTTCTTTAAACAGTACAATGTGCACACAAACATAGTACAGAATCTTTCCTTGAGCTGCATGTGTAGACCTGACCACTTTTCTTCCACTAAGGTACTATTATTTTTCTCCTCAATACCATTAATCGTGCTTGTGGGAAAACTAGGGATAGGCTCATTCTAGAGGTTACTTATAGTAAGTTGCAATCCACTGATAACTGTCCTTAGTCCAAGAAGACAATAGCTTCAAGGTTCCTGCACCACTGCCTGATGATCCCATCAGAAACCATTCTCCCTGACCCCACAATCTCTACTGTGTACCCAAATGCTCCCTTATAGACGACTTGATTATTACTCACCTGGGGTGAGATTCTCTTGTCAGTCACATATCTATTTCATCCAGCACAGCCTACAAGGTCTCCAGGTTAGGTGACTTCATCAAAGACCCCACAGGGAGACAAGGAAAAGTCCAGGCTGCCAGCATTGCCTTAATGAGCTTCTTAAGTCTGCCAGTGAAGGCGTCCTTCAACAGTGCTGGCAAGAGCAGAAAAGGTACCTCCTCCAGAGAGGACAAGGCCAAATCCTCATCTCTCAGCAGAGCCTGCAATGCCAGCTTTTGGAGTGTGGATGGAGTCTGAACACTCATCCTCTTCAGTCTCCAGTCAGAAGGCTTCTTGGGAAGGATTCAGAAAAAAATATACTTTCAAGACAAAGTGTGCAAAACTTCCACACCATTACATATGAAAGACCCCCGGAGGGAGACCCTTACTCAAGCCTCGGGACAGCCGCGAACCCAAGAAGACACTGAGACCAAACTCAGAATATAGGAAGGAAGATTTAATAAAGCCACAACAAGAAAGCACATGGACCAGAGCTCTGGGGTCGAAACTCATACACCAAGCATGGTGTAGAGGAGGATCAACGACAGCTCAAAATTTTTACAGGCTTATATAGGAAAATACCAAGGGGGGAAGCGGGGCAGGGAAAGTACAAGTTTGCGTAACTGAGGGTTTTTGCCAAGGGAGTTTTACGTAACCATGGGGTCGTGTCCTATATTTGGCAATGTACCCGATCTTTTGGAACATTCTGAGGTTTGTTCCAGGAACCCCTTATCTCAAAAATGTTCCTGGCACAGTCCTCAGTTGGGAGGGGTTGGACTCTGGGTTGAAGAGTTCAGGTAGACTCTGGGGTGAAGAGTTCAGGTGGACTCTGGGGTGAAGAGTTCAGGTGGCCAGTAATTTTCCACTTTCATTCCCCACTCCTTTTAGTAAGTAGCTCTAATCTTAGAGCGAGTTTTCGGCCTCTTGGAGGACCCGATATTGTTGCCTTAGTATCATAACTTGTACTGCATTTATTCTTTCTCTTATAAAGGCTACTAACTTATTGAGGATGCAGGGGCCAAAAGTAAGCAAAAGCATAAGTGTAATTAAGGGTCCTGCTATGGTGGAGAGGAGAGTGGTGAGCCAAGGGGACTTATTAAACCAGCTTTCGAACCATCCTTGTTTGCTTTCTCTTTCTCTTTTATGTATATCTAGGCGTTCTCTAAGTTTGGCCATAGAATCTTTGATTACCCCTGAATGGTCAACATAAAAACAACATTCTTCTTTTAGGGCAGCACAGAGTCCTCCTTCTTTAAGGAATAATAAGTCTAATCCCCTCCTATTTTGCAGCACTACTTCAGACAGGGAAGTTAAAGATTCTTCTAATTTGGTTATATACTGTTCTATAGTTTTAAGATCAACATCCATAGCTGCACGTAGTTCTTCATAGTATTGGGGGGTCTTAATTAAGGCAGCGGTTCCTGTACCTACTCCAGCCGCTACTCCCAATCCTAAAAGTACTGCCAAAGTTAAAGTAATGGGTTCTCTTTTCCAGCGGACCCGGTGATCAAATTTGTCTAAAAAGGAGCTATCATCATGATACAGGAGTCTAGGAATAAGTTGAACCAAAATGCAGAAATCTTTGGAGCTATTAAAAACAGACATAGACACACAAGGAGTGAGACCTGTATTGCAAGCCCATACTGTGTCTATGGGGGGCACTAGATACTGACCACCTTTGTTAGACTGGATGTTCTGGGTCTGATTACAGAGGTGCCGTTTATCCTGAGGCGCCTGGCCTAAACAAAGCCCACTCCCTGAAACTGCTGCCAGAGTCAGCTTTCTGTTTTCTCCCCAAAGGCATTGAGAATGATCTGAAGTAGTATTATAAGTCCTGATCTGAGCAATTCCTTCATAATAAGGGGGCCTAGAGGCATAGCATAACCAACATGATTGAGTCATATTAGGATTAGTCCTATTTAAAACTAAAAAAGCTCCTTGGACTAGACTGACCAGACGGCTCTCTGTATCTAGGGGCGGTGGGGAAGCTAAGGTTGGCTTTATGAGGGGAGTATTAGTCCCTAGGGAGGGTCCCACTGTGTTGGGCTGTGGAGTTGGTGGAGCTGGTACGGCCGGGACTTTTGGGGGAGCTGATGCGACTGGGGGGCCCTGTTCCATAAGGACTTTGTTGGGCCCTATGGGTGTTACTGTCAGGTCTTTTACTGTCAGTCTGATCGTAAAAATGAACCCAGGGTCTCTTGGTGGAATGTATACTCGCCAACCCCACCTATTTCCTTTAAGCCAACTCAAACGATTTTGTTTTCCTTTTTCGGTGAATTTTATAAGTAGGGGGTTGCAGTATTTACCTTTGCATGGTCCTGGGGGGCTGTTTTTAAGAGCGCACCCACTCTCTGGATATTTATAGGGGTTTCTTTCTCCTTGGTTTGACTTGTCATAACCACTACCTCGTTTTACCGTGATTAGGTCCCAGTCAGAGGAAGGCTTCCAGTAGGCTTCCCCTGTCGTTTCCCATGTCCATTTACCACAAAAGTAATCTGATGCCCCTCCACATTCTTGTTGAAGCCTTCCGCTCCGACCCTGACCGGGGCAAACATAAAAATGTGCAGCTCTAAGATTAGCTCGGTAGAACTGCCCCGAACATCCATACGTGTTCCCTATTCCACTCGGAACACACCGCTGTTCAGGGGGTGGGTTACGAAGATCAGTATGATCGGGGAGGTCCCAATTAGGAGATCCTGCTGCTAACTTACAGATGTCAGGTGTGAGATCAGGCCACCAAGTCCAAGGGGGGTGGACTGCAGTGACTGCCCATACAATGTTTCCCTCTTCATTAAGTACCTCCCAAGACTGTTGAATTGGAGCATGAGGGTTGTGGTTCCCTAGGCTTAGGGTGACACCCGCGACACAAGCGAAGTTTAAGAGGATTGTCAGTAGCTGCCACCATCCAGTTGTCTTCATGGTTGCCTCTACCCTGGCTAGGAGCCTTCTTGACGTGGGAGGCGTGGATCCAGGCGGCGATTCCATCTACCTTTACTGCCGTGGGAGTTGTTAACAGCACCAGATATGGTCCTTTCCACCGAGGCTCAAGAGTGCCAGCGCGATGTCATCTGACAAGGACCGAATCTCCAACCTGGAACCCGTGGGGCACTGCTGTAGTCCCCGGTGCATAAGCTTCTTTGATCTGGTTCCAGATCTGTGTTCTGACAACTTCTAAGGCCTTTAAATGGGTAAACAGAGCAGAGGGTGAGGAAGAGTCAACACAGGGATCCAATATCCCGCCAGACTCGGTCAAGGGGGGCAGTCCCCCATGTAGAATTTCATAAGGGGTAAGACCGAAACTTCCAGGTGTGTTTCGGACTCTAAGAAGCGCAAAGGGAAGGAGGGTCACCCAGTCTTTACCGCCGGTCTCAATAGCTAATTTAGTTAGGGTCTCTTTTAGAGTCCTGTTCATTCTTTCTACCTGCCCTGAGCTCTGGGGTCTATAAGCACAATGTAACTTCCAATCAGTCCCCAATTGTGAGGCTAATCCCTGACTTACCTGGGCAAGAAATGCGGGCCCGTTGTCTGAGCCAATTACCTTGGGGATCCCAAACCGGGGTAGGATTTCTTCAAGGATCTTCTTGGTTACCACCTGAGCAGTTTCAGACTTAGTGGGAAAAGCCTCTACCCATCTGGAAAAGGTGTCTATAAATACCAGCAGGTACTTGTTGCCATACATTCCTGGTTTAATTTCAGTGAAGTCCACTTCCCAGTAAACTCCGGGGCGATCTCCTCGTTGTCTCTTTCCTTGTTCTTTGTAAGGTCGGGCAGCATTGGTGAGAGCACAAGCCTGACAGGAGTCAATCACCTGTTGTACTACCGAGTTAAGTTTTAAAATATAATAATCGGAACTCTTGATCAGCTGTAGGAGTTTATCAGATCCCAGGTGAGTCAGTTGATGTAATTTTTGGACATAGTCTCTTCCTTCTTTTGTAGGTAAAATAATATGCCCATCTACAGTCCGTGCTAGCCCCCTAAAATTGAATTCCTGTGCCTCTTTGCAACAAACCATGGAATCTAATAGTTTAAAATCTTCATCAGAGTAAGTATAATTAGGACCAGTTGCCGGTGAGGGCTCTGGCAGGGGCCTGCCTTTTTCTACCATGATTGTTACCCCCTGAGCTGCCTGCTTTGCTGCTACATCAGCCATCTGGTTCCCTCGGGCCACAGGATCCTGTCCTTTTTGGTGGCCCGGACAGTGGATAATAGCCACTTTTTTTGGCATATGTATAGCCTCTAGGAGAGCCAGAATTTCTTCTTTGTTTTTAATGTCTTTACCTGCCGAGGTAAGTAGCCCCCTCTGTTGGTAGATGGCCCCATGGATATGGGCTGTAGCGAAAGCATAGCGGCTATCAGTGTAAATGTTGACCGCCTTACCTTCAGCCAACTGCAGGGCTTGGGTTAGCGCCAGAAGTTCAGCCCTCTGAGCCGAAGTTCCTTCTGGAAGACTGCTCGCCCAAATTACCTGTTTTCCATCTACTACTGCCGCTCCTGCTCTCCTTCTTCCCTCCACCACAAAGCTGCTACTATCTGTGTACCAGGCAGGCACACCTGGCCAAGGCTGATCAGTCAGATCCCTCCTCGTTCCAGTCTCTTCAGCCAGGACATCAGCACATTGATGTACAGGAGTGGAGTCATCCGCCAAGGGGAGGAGGGTGGCAGGATTGAGGATGGCAGGTGGAGCAAAAGTTACTCGATCATTTAGCAACAAACTCTGGTAGTGGGTCATCCGGGCATTAGTCATCCACCGGTCAGGCGGCTGTCGTACAATACTCTCCAGAGCGTGGGGAGCGATTATAGTCACATGCTGACCCAGAGTAAGCTTGTCAGCATCTTTAACAAGCAGGGCTACTGCAGCAATGGCTTTCAGGCAGGAGGGCCAACCGCTGGCGACTGGGTCGAGCTTTTTAGATAGGTAGGCCACTGGCCGCTTCCAGGGCCCCAGAGTCTGAGTCAAGACCCCGCGGGCTACTCCAGCCCGCTCATCAACATATAGGGTAAAAGGCTTAGTCAAATCTGGCAAGGCCAGAGCGGGGGCTGCAAGCAGGGCTGCCTTTATGCTGTCAAAGGCTTTTTGGTGTTCCTCAGTCCAGGTGAATGGGACTTTTTCTTTAGTAAGTGGATATAGAGGGGCCGCCAGTGTTGCGAACCCTGGTATCCAGAGTCTGCAAAAACCTGCCGCCCCCAGAAACTCACGTACTTGGCGCGGGGTGGTAGGGGTTGGGATCAGCATCACAGTCTTTTTTTCTGGCCTCGGTGAGCCACCGCTTCCTTCTCGGAGGGTGTATCCTAGGTAGGTCACCTCGGTACGACATAGCTGAGCTTTCTTGGCCGATGCCCGGTACCCCAACTTACCCAGTTCATTCAGGAGCTTCTTGGTTCCTTCAAGGCACAGTTCCTGAGTTGAGGCTGCAACCAGTAAGTCATCTACATACTGTAAGAGAGAAATCTGAGGATTTTGCGCTCTAAAAGGCGCAAGGTCACGGTGGAGCGCTTCGTCGAAAAGAGTAGGGGAGTTCTTGAATCCTTGGGGCAACCTCGTCCAGGTTAGCTGGCCCGTGTGTCCTCCTTCTGGGTCCCTCCACTCAAAGCGAACAGTGGCTGGCTATTAGGGTGTAATCGAAGGCAGAAAAAGGCATCTTTTAAGTCTAGAACAGTGTACCAAGTCCGCTCTGGTGGGAGGGAACTTAGTAGGTTGTAAGGATTTGGAACGGTAGGGTGAATGTTCTGCACCCTCTTGTTAACTTCTCTTAAATCTTGCACTGGTCGATAATCATTAGTCCCAGTCTTCCATACTGGCAGGAGAGGTGTGTTCCAAGGGGATTGGCAGGGCACTAGAATTCTTTGCTTTAACAGTCTCTGAATATGTGGTCGGATGCCTTCTTTAGCTTCCTTACTCATAGGGTATTGTCTGACCAAGACGGGGGAGGCACCAGCTTTTAATTCTACCACTACCAGTGGTACTTGTTTGGCTAATCCCATCCCTGCCTGCTCAGCCCAGACTCTAGAAAAAGCGGACAGCCATTCAGGGTCTGGCAATTGCTTGGGACCCTTCTCATGGAGGCGATACTCTTCTTCTAAATTTAGAACCAAACACGCTATAGAGGTCTCTCCCCAGGTAACTTCTGGTCCCTTTGAGGTGAACTGAACTTGAGCCTTAATTTGGTTAACAAGTCTCGTCCCAGCAGGGGCGCAGGGCACTCAGGAATTACAAGAAAAGAGTGAGTTACTTGACTTTTTCCTATTTCTAAAACTCGCTTAGTGGTCCAGGGGTAAAATTTACTGCCAGTGGCTCCCATCACCATAGTCTTCTTGTTTCCTAATCGTCCTAACGGTTTAGTCAAGACTGAATGCTCTGCTCCTGTGTCTATTAAAAAATTAACAGGAGTCCCCTCCACAGAAAGTGTTACCCTAGGCTCGGGGAGGGGGTCCGAGCCCCGACTCCCCTAGTCTTCTTCCATAGTCAACACCTTGGGTCCTCTTGGCTTCTTTTTGGGGCAATTTCTGGCCCAATGTCCTTTCTCTTTACAGTATGCACACTGGTCTTTTTCAAGTGGAAGTCTCTGTTCTCCTGGAGGTCTTCTTGCCCTGTTGCCCAGGTACCCTGACTGTCATTTTTCTGACCTTTTTTCACCTACTACTGTGGCCAAAATCCTAGTTAAGTTTCTCTCCTGGCGGCGATCATGCCGATTCTCTCTCTCTTCGATCTCTTTCTTTTCTCTCTCTTGCTTCTCTTCCTCTGTCTCCCTTTTGTGATACACTTTCTCAGCTTCCTTCACTAAATCCTGTAAGGTATAATCTTGGAGCCCCTCTAGTCTCTGTAACCTTTTCTTGATATCAGGGGCGGACTGACCAATGAAAGCCATAGCCACGGCTGCTTTTTGAACCTCTGAAGAGGGATCAAATGGTGTATACCTCCTGTAAGCCTCCATTAGTCGTTCTAAGAAAACAGAGGGCAGCTCCACTGGACCCTGAAGGACTTCTCTTACCTTGGCCAAATTAGTAGGTCGCCGTGCGGCCCCTTTGAGCCCCGCCACTAGAGTCCGGCGGTAGACCATGAGATGCTCCCTACCTTCCGCAGTGTTGTAGTCCCAATTAGGACGAGTCAAGGGGAAGGATTCATTTATAAGATTGGGGAGATTAGTGGGGGTCCCATCTTGCCCTAGGACATTCTTCCTGGCTTCCAGCAGGATCCTTTCTCTCTCCTCCGTGGTGAAGAGGACCTGCAAGAGTTGCTGGCAATCATCCCAAGTGGGCTGATGGGAGAACATAAGTGATTCAAGGAGCCCAATAAGCCCAGAGGGGTTTTCTGAGAAAGGAGGGTGGTTAGTTTTCCAATTATATAAATCAGAAGAGGAAAAAGGCCAGTACTGTAAAGGAATGAGATCATTGGGTCCTGGCGCTGGCCCTCCCACATGTGCTCTAAGTGGCAAGGCGACTGTTGAATCCGGCCCCCCTTCCTCCCCAGGGCTTCGGCCTCGGCGGCTCCTAGTCCCCCCCGCCGGTCCCTGAGCCCCTCTTGTTATTGGTCCCTGTGGCGGGGCGGCCGCAGGCGGCTGCTGGGGCAGGGGGTAAGGGGGAGTTTGGGAGTCCATCCAGAGGAGGTCGTCAACCTCTGGATAAATCTTGGGGGGTGCTGAGGGACCAGATTTTCTGGCTGCATCGGACTGGACAATCGCGACCGTTAGTTTCGAAGGATTTGGAATCCAAGGCTTAACCCACGGAGGTGGGAACTGAACAAGATTCTGCCAAGTCACAATGTAGGGGATCTGATCAGGGTGACCTCCTTCTTCCTGGAAAACAATTTGCCTGACGGCGGCAATTAGTGACAAGTCAAAAGCACCTTCTGGTGGCCAGCCCACTCCAAATGTCGGCCACTCGGAGGTGCAGAAGGTCTGCCAAGGACCTTTTCTAACCTCCACCGACTGGTTGTGAGCTCTGACCCTCACCTCTACCCAATGCTCCAAAGTTAGAGACAGGGGAGAGGAGGCAGATTGTCCCATTTCTAGAATAATAGCAGACACAACGAGAGTAGACACGAGACTGAGACAAAAAAGAAACCAAAAACGGCGGCGACTTCGCGTCGACCTCAGGCAACTCAAAGAATCAGATGGCCTCTCCAAGGCCAGCTGATTGAGACCTTCCACCAAGGTGATGGTCTCTTGGCCTTCAGAGGGGTCCACCAGGTGTCCCTGGTCCTCCCCTGTTCCGCCTGGGACGTCTCCCAGGGTGAACGGACGGTGGACACCTGGACACGTCTATCCTTATCCACTCCCCGTTCCCTCTCGGAACATGGTCTCACTGAGCGTCCGCAAAACCGAAACTGCGATCGCACCAGATGTGGAAACAGAACACAGACACCAGACCAAAACAGAACAGAAAATCTTACCTATAAATGGGTCTAGGACTTCTGGGTGGTCGCGCAAATCCCAGACGAGCCCCCAAATGAAAGACCCCCAGAGGGAGACCCTCACTCAAGCCTCGGGACAGCCGCGAACCCAAGAAGACACTGAGACCAAACTCAGAATATAGGAAGGAAGATTTAATAAAGCCACAACAAGAAAGCACATGGACCAGAGCTCTGGGGTCGAAACTCATACACCAAGCATGGTGTAGAGGAGGATCAACGATGGCTCAAAATTTTTACAGGCTTATATAGGAAAATACCAAGGGGGGAAGCGGGGCAGGGAAAGTACAAGTTTGCGTAACTGAGGGTTTTTGCCAAGGGAGTTTTACGTAACCATAGGGTCGTGTCCTATATTTGGCAATGTACCCGATCTTTTGGAACATTCTGAGGTTTGTTCCAGGAACCCCTTATCTCAAAAATGTTCCTGGCACAGTCCTCAGTTGGGAGGGGTTGGACTCTGGGTTGAAGAGTTCAGGTAGACTCTGGGGTGAAGAGTTCAGGTGGACTCTGGGGTGAAGAGTTCAGGTGGCCAGTAATTTTCCACTTTCACATAAACCACTAAGCTTCAGAGTTACTACTCTGACAATGACAGAGAAATCAATTTACGTCTTCAACCTAAACTGGTGGTGGAAAGATAGAATCCCACAACCGGGGTCTTTCTATCAAACAAATGAGCACATAATTTTCAAATCAAAATCCTTTTTGTATGACCCTTTCTCAAAAACAATCTTTAAAAAAAATTCAGAAATCAAACAAAACCAACCTACCGACCAACCAACCAACCAACCAAACATAAATTCTTGTGTTGGGGATTAATATTAATTCCCAGTAAGCAGAATGACTTCAGTGCATTTCTACAATTTTTAGGGTTTCCTGTGTCTGGGAAGCAAATCATGTACACAGAGCAAAGCTATGTGGAAAAAATGAAACGCAAAGCCTAAAGCAATACATATGTATAACTCAAAAGTTTCACTTGAGCATTGAATGAGATCAAAGATACATGGTCTACAGGACTACAGTGTGAGCCAGGATCTCTCTCCTCTCTCTCCCTGTCCCTCTCTTTACCTCTCTCTCACTCTCTCTCTCTCTCTCTCACACACACACACACACACAAACACAAACACAAACACAAACACACACACAAACACACACACAAACACACACAGACACACTCACACACACACACACACATACACACAAACACACACAAATTCAGTGAAGGGTTAACCTGAGGGAACAGGTTAGTCAGAATGATCTGCTTTCCAGCTTACCAGGAGTCACATGGCCAGTTCTAAGAGAGTTTGATCAAGATGCAGGATCCTTGTCTCAAAAAAAATTATATGAAACACACTAATGAAGTATGAAAGTTATCACAGAAATATATCGGTGATGAGGCTAAAAATTCATTTGGAATGAAACTCAAGGTCTTCAACCTATTCCCCTAAAGAACTCTAAACTTCTCTACATCAAACTGCATTATCCAAGGAAAAACCAGTACATACCAGTTGAGCACTGCAGATATTTCTCCAAGTCACCGCTGCACCAGGCAATTACTCAGGCTGCAGGTCTCTAAGTGTGTTCTCTGGATCCACTGGTTCCTTTATATACCTGTCTGCTCACCCCTCCCTATTGTAGCCACACCCTCCAATCCAAAACTGGAATTGGATTTCCTGGTTTAATCTCCACACCTTAAATTCCAGATTAAAGATCTAATCATTTCATTGGTTGAATCAGAAGGACTTGTGTTCACATACTCTCCAATCTTCTCCATCTTCAAAAGTTTCATGGAGAAATACAAATATTCCACTTGTTAATTAACCATAAAACATCAAGTTTGTTGACTTGTTCCTTCATTTACTTAAGGCTTACTTAGTTTGCAATTTGTTCCAGGGATCTTGTCATGCTCAGAAGCCAAGGGTGTTTTAGAAGTCTAATTCTAGAACTTCTCCTGCCTCAGGATCCTTCTTATTGATAGGATTACTGTTATGAATAAACACATCTGGTTGGATTTTATTCATGGGACCAGAGTCATTTCCAGTTTTCATCAGCTAAGGGTTTAATCTGTTGTTGATCAGAGACATAGCATAATTCAAAGGTATTATTTTGTGCTGGATTTGGGACAGAATACAGAGTCAGAGTTAGGAATAAGTACTGGAGCTCAAGGGCTGAAGTGGATGCTCTGTCAGTAAACTGTAGCAGCAGCCACGCAAATGGTAGGGCAGGAGCAAGGCTTGATTCCATTACTATAGTAGCCAGGGTGTTGTGTGTGTACTCAGTTGGTAAGGAGCTACCCAACATTCAGGGATTCCTCTCTAAAACTCTCTTTGCAATAGACAAGATGGGGCATGCCGGTAAGCTCAAAATTTGAAGTGGGAGGTAGGAGGCTCGTTTTAATGTCATCTTCAGCCACATTTTAAGCTGAAGTATAGTCTGATCTAAATGGACAAAGACCTGTGTATTAGTCAGGGTTTTACTGCTGTGAACAGACACCATGACCAAGGCAAGTCTTATAAAAAACAACATTTAATTGGGGCTAGCTTACAGGTTCAGAGGTTCAGTCCATTATCATCAAGGTGGGAGCATGGCAGCATCCAGGCTGTCATGGCTCAGGCAGAGCTGTGAGTTCTACGTCTTCATCTAAAGGCTGCTAGTGGAAGACTGACTTCCAGGCAACTGGGGTGAGAGTTTTAAGCCCACACCCACAGTGACACACCTGTTCCAGCCATGTCACACCTATTCCATCAAAGCCACAACTCCTGATGATGCCACTCCCTGGTCCAAGAATATACAAACCATCACATTCCACTCCCTGGTCCCCATAGACTTGTTCAAAAACATGAGTCTATGGGGGCCATACTTAAACATAGCATAATGCAAATGCATTTTGTCCAACTTTATTTTTTTTTTAAAGATTTATTTATTTATTATATGTAAGTACACTGTAGCTGTCTTCAGACACTCCAGAAGAGGGCGCTAGATCTCGTTACAGATGGTTGTGAGCCACCATGTGGTTGCTGGGATTTGAACTCTGGACCTTCGGAAGAGCAGTCGGGTGCTCTTACCCACTGAGCCATCTCACCAGCCCTTGTCCAACTTTCAAAGTCCTCATAGTCTTTAGTAGTCTTAATAATGTTAAAAGTCCAAAGTTCAAGGTCTCTCCTGAGATTCATCCAACTAATTTAACTGTAATCCCCAAAGCAAGGCATTAAACCAGCTGGGCAAACTACAAACTCTGCATCTCCATGGCTGATGTCAAAGCAGTCTCCAGATCTCCACTTCTTTTTCATCTTTGTTGACTGCAACAAACCGCTTTCTCCTGGGCTGGTTCCACTCCCTGTTATCAGCTTTCCTCAGCATATATCTGAAGCTGCCGAGTTCTGCTGCTGGCAGGAAATAGAACATGACCCAATTGTACTATTATATTGTCACTGGCTTTCTGTTTTCCAAATCCTTCACTGCCTAAGCTTGGCTATCCTGGATCTTGCTCTGTAGATTGGCCTTGAATGCAGAGATCAGCATGCCAGTCTACTGGTATTAAAGGTGTGTATCACCATGCTTGGATTTAAATTTATCTGGGTAGGATCTTGCCCCAAGGTCCCACTCCCTTAATCTGTTATCTCCTAGAACACAAGATTTTGCTCCATTCCACTCCCTGGTACTCCTTTAATCATGTATTTTATATTTTTCCTTTCTATGCTTACTATGCTTGTTCAATCTTCTCTTCATAAGACTTAACCGGAGAAAAAAAGCCTTTGCTAGGCTTTTTTGAGACTTCCTTTGACAAAGCAATTAATCTGAGTCTTCACACCTCCAGATGGTGTCACTCCTTGGTCCAAGAATATACAAACCATCACAACCTGCTTTCTAAATGGACAAAGGAAAACATGAAAAGGAAGGTGTGAGAGAGATGATACCCTTGGCTGCTCAGGAAACTTAAGTAGAATCAGCCCGACAACATTCCTCAGGGCTCTGAGATGTGATGTGGGTCTTGGGCTGGAGACTTGGCTTAGAAAGAAGGAACACCCGTCAACCTTCTATTCCTATCATCTACATGGTGGCTTGAAATGATCTGTGAGTCCAGTTCCAGCAAATGTGAAACTGCCTTCTGTCCTCAAGGGCAGCAGGCATGTGAGGGCTGCCCATTCATAGTTGTAGGCAAAACACCCCTACATATAGAACAAATCTTACTAAAGCAATACATCTATAGAGGGAATGGTGGCATACACATTTATTCCCTCCCCTCAGGAGTCAAAGTTTGACTGATTCAGGGAGTTCAGAGCTACCCTTATCTAAATAACTAATCACCAACCAGTGAAACCTATGGAGTGAGGATCTTTCATAAAATTGAACCAGAGCTGGGCAGGGTGGCACAGGACATTAATCCCAGCACTACAGTCAGAGACAGGAGCATCTTTGATTTCGAGGCCAGACTGCTCCTCAGAGTGGCTTATGGGACATGTAGGGCTCTTAAACAAAGACACCCTGTCTCAAAACAACAAAACAAACAAACACACAAACAAGGGTAAGTTTCCCAGACTGTGCAGGTTCAGACGTAAACCCCAGGATTAGGGCGGTAGAAGCAGGTGAATCTCTGAGGTCAAGGTTAGTCTGGTCTACAAAGTGAGTTCAGAAAGAACCAGAGATGGGTAAACTGACCAGCCCTGTCAAAAAAATCAATCAATCAATCAAACAAACAGAGAGGCAAAAACAAAACAAAAAATGCCCAAAACACAAAATAAAATTCTTAAATAAAACCTCAAGAGACCTGTTGTGCATACTCTATTTAGCATGCATGAACAATGTCACACATCAGAAGGAATGGAGGCCTTTGTATACATACCCAATGGTGGGAAAAAATCTTTCTTCAGGCTTTGTGCTCAATGGGAGGGGGTAGATCCCTGATCCTGTTATATTGCTATGAGTTTACTTCTAGAGATTTTCTGTAATTGACCTGTGTCCCTCTGAGCACTTTGTGCAGGCTGTCCTTGGGGAATTTCATGTAGAGTAGAATCTGTTGTTTGGGTGTCATTATTTCACCAAGGTTCTAGGAGCCCTGTCCTGGTGAGGTTGACCTTCTGTTCCATGCTCATCAGAGTAGAAGGATAGAAAGCCTCAAAGGTATTCTTGTTATTTGTTTCTTGTTTCTTTGTGGGGTTTTTTTTTGGGGGGGGAGGGCGTTATTTTTTACTTCTGTCTTTGTTTCCAGTGTTTCCTCTGGACTTGGCTGAAGCTGAGATCCTGCTACTAAGCCTTGTTCTCTGTCTGGCTATGAAACTTCTAGCCCCCTTGCTCATTTGGTGCACAGAGCTTTTATTCTGGTAGCTTGGTGCCCACTACCACCTATGCAGATGTAGCAGCTCCTTCCACAACCGTGCCTATAGTATTTAGCCATTCACATCTTCCTAGCACACACAATTCATTTCTGTTTACACCTCTGAGTCACAACAGTAGGACCTGGGAAGGAACAATGTGAGCCTAAGAGCAACACCTGTTTGCTGCCCAAAGCTATGAGCAATCATTTTCTTCCTTGACTGACAATTGAATTTTACAGGCATAAGTCAGAGACTAAAATCTAGAAATCCAATGGAACTGATAAGCTCGGCTTCTCTCATTTATGTTCTCCAGAAATTTGGCTGTGACAGGACAATGGCCACATCTAGGCTTGGTCCTCAACCTTTGCATATCTTGAAAATCTCTACCAGATGTGTCTAGAGAGTAACCTCAGAGATCATTTCAGAATCACTTCTTCCAGGGGAACACAGCATCAATGACACAGGTTCCTATGAAAGTAGAAAACATATATCAGCTTCCTTTCAGTCCAGTGGACACCTTGTAAAGGCTTACCAGCTACAAGTCTTGGAACAACTTCTCTTGAGGCACTCTCCTCAATACTGTGCCTCATTCAAGGAGCCACTGGTCTTCTCCATGTTGGGGGCTCTATCATGACCAAGAGTGCTATAGCTCCCAAATTTCAAGATTCTAAAATTGTACTATCTTACTTATCAGGTCTAGATATTGAGATCCTTTCCTCTAATGAACCCCATACTATTCGTTATGGCTGCCTAGGTGAAATAGTTTCCATGTATAAACCCGTCTACACTCCAATTAAAGAAGATACTATCTCTGCCTCTTTGTGTAGTATGAGCCTTCAGCCTGTCTAGTTCCTATCTTGGTGGCATTATCTGTTGACAATGTGCTAAGATTACACTCCTTCATGTTAACCACATATGGGATAAAGAGATGGTTCAGGAGTTAGGAGCATGGGGGATAAAGACAGAGGAGCTGACACAGAGAAGCTTGGAAATGATCCTGAGGTATCTGTTAGAGAAGCCAGTGCTCTAACTATTCAGTCATATCTCCCTCCCCTTTTCTTTGCTTTTTCCTTAGTGAAAATATTTTTTTTTCATACAATGTGTTGTGATTATGGCTTCAACTCCCCCAACTCCTCTGAGATCATTCCCACATTATTTTCCATCTCAATCCACACCCTTTGTATCTCTCCTGAGAAAAGAAACAGACACTTAAAGAATCCTGAAACATGTGTGGCAGTATACAAGTGTACTCCCAGGACAGGGGAGAAAGAGGCAGGACCACCTCCAGCCTGGCCTAGGAAGTGATTTACAGAACAGTTGAACTTACAATCAGACCCTGCTTGAAAAACAAACACAGAAATTAACAAATCAACAAAAAAGCAACAGAAAACCAAAAGAAAAGAAAAACACACAAGTTGGAACAGGACAAAATAAATAAACCAACAGAAAAAAGGGAGCCAATCCCACCCCCTCAAAAAAAAAAGTAGAACCACCAACAACAGCAAAAACAAATCCCAAAGAAATACAGAATACATTCAAAGACACAGAAATCCCAGAAAAACAGGAAAATGGTAGCTGTAATAGACAAGCAAAGAACTTATAATCTAAAATTAAAACAATATAAATAAACAAAAGTACATGACACAACTTTCTAACACTCAGATTTGCTTAAAAGTCTTTGAGTTTGTTTTGCTTTCCTACCTACAACTGGTCAATTAGTCTCCCATTAAGAGAGAGATTTGCACAGGGCGTGGTGGCACATACTTTTAATCCCAGCACTGGGGAGGCAGAGGCAGGCAGATTTCTGAGTTCAAGGCCAGCCTGGTGTACAAAGTGAGTTCCAGGACAGGCACAGCTATACACAGAAACCCTGTCTCGAAAAACCAAAAAAAGAAAAAGGAAAAAAGTAAAAGAGAGAAGAGAGAGAAGAGAGAGAGAGAGAGAAAAGAGAAAAGAGAGAAAAGAGAAAAAAAGAGAAAAAAGAGAAAAAAGAAAGAGAAAAAAGAGAAAAAAGGGAAAAAAGGGAAAAAAGAAAAAAAGAAAGAGTGAGATTTTCATCCACAGGAAATTCCCATTTAACTCCAGGCAGAGGTGGCACACACCTTTAATCCCAGCACTTTGGAGGCAGAGGCAGGCAGATTTCTGAGTTCCAGGCAAGCCTGGTCTACAGAGTGTGTTCCAGGACAGCCAGGCCTACACAGAGAAAAGCTGTCTCGAAAAAACCAAAAAAAAAAAAAAAAAAAAAAAAAAAGAAAAAAGGAAAAGAAGTTTCCATTTAACAAGGTTAGTGTTTCATTTTTAAGACTTTATGGATTGGAGACAGCTTTTGGGTTAGGAAGGGGAGCTTCTCTCAGTACTGTCATGTGGTATAAATCTGTACATGCCCTGTGCCCGCTGATTCAAGCTCTCTGAATTCATATGTGAATCAGGTCTGCTGTGTTTTAGAGGGCCTGGTATCTTCAGTGGAAGGACGGCTACTATGAACATAGTCAAGCAAGTGTCTTTGTGGTGTTGTGGGTCCTCTTTGGCTTTCTGTCTGAGAGTGGTAAAGCTGGCTCTAGAAGGTAAAATGAATCTCAAATTTTGAGAAACTGTCAGATTGATCATACAAGTGGTTGTACAAGTTTGCACTCTCTCCACCAATAGAGATGTGTTCCCCTTGTTCCATAACCTCCCCACATGAGCTCTCAAATGAGGTTGAGAGCTCTGACTCAATATCTGAAAAGGCTGCATGTTACAAAAAGAATTAAAAGGGTGGAGTTTACCCATCTAATTCAATTCCAGTTTGGGATTGGTAGGTGTGGATACAAAAGGGAGGGGTGAGCAGAGAGGCATAGAAAGGCTTCAGTGGAGCCAGAGAACACACTCAGAGATCTGCAGCCTGGATAAATGACTTGTTTGGCCAGCACTGAGAGACCTATCTACAGTGTTCAGAAGTAGTAGGTAAGGATATTCCCATGGGTCATGCAGTTGGATGTAGAAACCTTTAGTCTCCCACATATGACCAAAAAAATGATAATTTTTATCTCCTTACAGGAACACATTGAACATCTGGTATTTAATTCCAAATGAAGTTTTAGTTTCATCACAAATATATATGTTAAGCAGTTGATTTCATTATTATGGTTGATTTTTTTAAAAGAAGGTCTTTCTATTTTGTTTAAGCTCTCCTAGAAATGGCCATGTGGCATTGGGTAGGCTGAAATGCAAGAACCTCCTTACTCATAAGCCTCCTCAGTGCATAGATTACTAGTGCATTCCCTCACATTTCCATTCACTCAAATGTTTGTGTTTGTTTTTGTGAGTCACTGGCTCATACTGGAGTCCTGGAGACCATGTATCTTTGAACACCTTTAACTCACAATAGCTGGAGTTACACTTGGAGTACCTATTCAATGTCTTACCTTAGGCTTTGCCTTACATCACTTTCACATAGCTTTGATTTTTTTGGTATGGTCTTCATTAGGGACCCAGGAAACCCTGATAACTATAGGAACCCATTGTCATCATCATGCTTAGTGGGTCAATATTGATCCAAGACACAAGGGTTTGTGTGTGTGTGTGTGTTTACTGTTTCCATGATCGTTGTTTGTTGCATTTTTGTTTTGTTGGTTGTTTTCGTTTTCTTTTTTTTCCTTTTTTGTTGATTATTTAATTACATTTGAATTGTTGTTCTTTTTCCCAGTCTTCCCTGACCATCGTCTATCCACTTTGACTCTAAGACAATACTCCCTTACACACACACCCAATTCCCAAAAAGCCTCCAGAGGACCAAGCATCTCCCTTCCCATGGATATGAGATAATTCAAACATCAG
Source organism: Mus caroli (assembly GCF_978045245.1). Classification (NCBI taxonomy): domain Eukaryota; kingdom Metazoa; phylum Chordata; class Mammalia; order Rodentia; family Muridae; genus Mus; species Mus caroli. Next base: position 97,650,884 of record NW_028227259.1, on the reverse strand, counting down.
CTACATATTTATCCAGAGCCATGGATGCACCCATGTACAAACTTTCGGTGGTGGTTTCATCCATCAGAGCTCTGAGGGGTCAAGTTAGTGGATAATGTTGTTCTTCCTATGGGGTTTCAATCTCTTTCACCTCTTCTGTTCTTCCCTAAGCCTTCCATTGTGTTCCCCTGGCTCAGCCTTATAGTTGCCTATAAGTGCCTGCAATTGTCTTATATACTGGCACAACCTCTCAGAGAACAGCCATACCAAACTCCTGTCTGTAAGCACATCTTGGCATCAGCTATAGTGTCGGAGATTGGTGTCTGCTGATGGGATGGATCCCAGGGTAAGCAGTCTCTGGATGGTCTTTCCTTCAATCTCTGATTTATATTTTGTCCACACTTTTCTTTAGATGGGAACAATTCTAGTTTAAAAATGTTGAGATGGATAACTGGGCCCTTCCCTCACCTGGGGACACGCCTATCCACTGGGGCTGGTCTCCTAAGGTTCTATATCCTTTGTGCTGCACATTTTGGTTTGGGCCATCCACATTAAGTCCTGTGATGCTTGTCAATTCAATATTTCTTTCATGCTTTTTTTTTTTTTTTAAGAGTGGATCACAAACAAAAAAAAATTTTTTTTTGAGACAGGGTTTCTCTGTGTAGCCCTGGCTGTCCTGGAACTCACTT